>NC_052065.1:104164150-105454150 GCF_903992535.2 Arvicola amphibius
CTTAATTATTTATGCAATATGAATTAATAAAATAATTATGCTAATATAACAATACATCTTACTATTAAGGATAAACATAAACTGAGGATGTTATTTCTGACTTCTCAATTAGAAATGAAGTGTTCTCAATTAGGCATTCTTTATAGTTAGGAGCATCCAGCTTCATAATTAATTATAATTACATTATTTAGATTTTTAAACTTTGAAAGATGTTATATTGAACTGAAATGATATTATTTTCAGTGTTATTTGACATGTTGAAAAGTACAGTAGTACATAATTAGATGTTTCTATTAAGATTACATACATTCCTATTCACTTTCAGTAACAAAGTTAGTAATATAATTCATCTTATTTCAAAAGTGGTTTAGTAACTAATTGTGTAAAATACTAAGAATAATGTTATCTAAGCATTGAGTAATCATTTGTGTTTCTTAACTCTTTGATACAACTATTAGAAAATTTGCATAACAAGTAACCTAGAGAGCTATAGAGATGGCTCAGTTAGAATTTATCATGAGGACCTGTTTGGATCTCCAGTACTGTCTTAGTCATTATTTCTCTCTCTCTCTCTCTCTCTCTCTCTCTCTCTCTCTCTCTCTCTCTCTCTCTCTCTCTCTCTCTCTCTCTCTCTCTCTCTGCTATGAAGAGACAGTATAACTAAAGCAACTCTTATAAAAGAAAGCATTACTTAGGGGCTTTCTTACATGTTCGGAGGGTTAGTCCATGAACATCATGGTTGGAATTAGATATGATGCTGTATCAATAGCTGAGAGTTATACATCCTGATCTGAAGGAAGAAGGGAAAGAATGGGGGTGGCGGTGAGAGGGAGCATGAGTGGGATAGGGAGAGTGACAAGGAGAGGAAGAGATAAAGAAAGGGAGAGAGATGGACTGGCTCTAGTGTGGACTTTTTAAACCTCAAAGGCTACCCCCAGTGACAGACTTTCTTCAAAAATGCCATACCTATTCTAACAAGTACATTATCTCCTTAATCCTGCTAATCTTTTTCAAAAAATTCTACTTCCTGGTAATTAAGCATTCAAATATATGAGCCTTTGGAGGCCATTCTCATTCAAACCAACCCATTCCATTCCCTGGATTGCATATCCATGTAGGCATATCATAATGCAGAAATGCATTCAGTCTAATTTCAAAAATCTTCATATTCTATCACAGTATCAATGGGGTTTTAAAGTCCAAAGTTTCTTATTTGACCCAAGGATGTCTAACCTCCTGTGAAATCAAAACATAAATTACATACTTCCAACATATACTAGCACAAAAACAAGGGCCTTTACATTTTCAACATATTATTTCTCACAGTTTCATAATTACTCAGTGAAACATCACTTAGTTTTTAGGATGTGGCTTTATGTAGAAATTACATTGGTATTTCTGATACAACAGTAAGCATAGATTATGTCACATAATACCATGCAATAGATTATTCTCAAACGCAATGCAAACATTACTTAGCATATGCCCTATTAGATCTAAGGATGGTTTAACTATAATATTTTGGTACTATATCACAAAAGAAATATTGAGTATACTCAAATGTGGACATTTTATCTCCTGGGTTTCTAAACAGTTGAGAAAGAAAAACAGATTTTTGAAAATTGCAAAGGTTATTTCTGTATTGAACCAGAACTGAATGCAAAGTATGAATGCTTAATTATGTAACAGGACAGATTTGAGATTGTTATGTAAAATGATTTCATTGATTCTTACATTGATCTTATTTAGATTATTTAGCTTATAGAAAATGGAAATATAAACCACGTTGATCTTATTTAGTTTACAGAAAATGGAAATACAAAACCATGTAAGAGAGGTTTCACAAAGAAGATGGTTATGTATGTACCCAGTAAAACAACAGAAGTATAATATTAGATTTCTTATATTCATTCCTTTTAAGGAACTAAAAGAATAATTTAAATACCACAGCAAAAAAGATTTTAAATAAGGGCTATAAGGAGCAAATAGCAATATTTTTCATAATATATGAGTATAAATTATTAAAACAATTCACAGAATTATGCTTTGGAGGATAAAGTATTAGTCAATAACCCATATATTATGAGAAGCAATAAATTTATTTAAGCATGGGAGCAATAAAAATATTTGCCATGTTAAGTATTCTAAACCTAGTTAACTACCCATGGCTGGAGTGGTCATAAATCTTAAAGGAGAACCTATGACTACAAATTTCCCAAACCAGTATGATTTCTAATTTCCTATTCTAAATATTTATTCTTATACTCATGTATCTCTCACACCTCATCAAAGAAGGTTTTGTTTTGTTTTGTTTTTGTTTTTGTTTTTCAGCAGATGGTGGGAACTACAAAGATCCAGAACTGTTCAACATGCAGAGGATATAACTATGAGATGCCTAACTCCAATTAGTGCAGCTTTATTGCAATCCCTTGAGGCTCTAAATGAAACATGCACCTTGACAAGAATAGGTTACATGGTGTAATTGGTAGGAGAAGTTCATAAGGCCCCACTCCTAGAAGACCAGAGACAGACAATCAGCTACTTCATAGAGAAGATGGATAAGCTCTCTGATGTGTTATGATAACTCAAATGGTGAGCACTAACAGTGTGTACATATTAACAATACTAAATTAACTTAGAAGATTATATATATGTACATATATGTGTGTGTATAACAGTAATAAACATACATATTATCAGTGTTACATGCATCTATACATATATGTACTTACTAGTAATTAAAGTAGAAGCTGCGATGAATTTGAGAGTGAACTGGGTTACACAGGAGGAGTTGGAATAGGGAGAGGGAATGGTGAAGTGAAAATGAAAAAAATATGGTACTCAGATATGAAATTCTCAAGAAAATTCCAAAAGTTTAAAAAATATGTCATTTTCCAACAACCCATTGTGAATCACAGCCTTTTCTGCAGATACTGCTTTATTGTGTCTTTAATTCTAACTTAAAGAGTGAATAGGCACAATTTTTAAACATTTTAACAAAAATCAACACTCATGATATTACCTAATAGTTACTGCTATCTCTAATATGACTGCTTACACAAAAGTGAGTTTTCTTTGCTTCAGTCATTAGTAAGAGTACAGTATGTGCTTTTGAGTTATTTCCTTGAACTGTTGTACTGTACCAAATGCTATTATTCGTTTTGGTTTTATTTTATTTTCTAAGTAATAAGTATTGAACATTAACTAGGCAAGTAAGTACTTTATTTTCACTATTTTCCCTGAGGAATGTCTTCAACTCTTGGTTTGTAGGCCTTTTGTAATCATCTGGTGATTTATGATTTTTTGTTCTTTGCATGAAAAGTAGTTTTATTAATAATATTAATTCTCTGAGAATTTCAACATATTTTGAAAATATTCACTCCTGTCCAAATTGTACCCATATCTACTCTCAGCTCCCTACCCACCCAACTTTGAGTTTTATTCTAACTTTTTCCCCATCAAGTCTACTTTGTGTTGCTCAACAAAATTTGGGAGTGGGACCTGGTATACAGTTGACCTACAAAGAGTGACACCATTAAAGAAAACTGACTCTCTCTGTCCAAGAATTTGTCAAAAGCCAATAACTCCTCAAATAATGGTAAGATTCTATGTCCACCTCCCTACTCAATATTAGAATTTGTCTGGCTTGAGCATGCACAATAGTAAAACATTTTTGCTTTCCTGAAATAATCTGCACTTGATTCTTATACATTTTAATTTTATGCATCTCATAGTTGGCTTTATTATCATTTAATTTTACTTTTTATAAGTGTATTGTTGAAAAATATAGCTCTACAATAATTTGATTATTCCTTTTTTTCTTTATAAACTTATTCTTGTTTGAGTATAATACATCCCAAACAAAGTTTGCCCTTCTTCTACTCTCCCAGTATCCATCCCTAGCTCTGCTTGTTCCAGATCC
This sequence comes from Arvicola amphibius, assembly GCF_903992535.2. NCBI lineage: Eukaryota > Metazoa > Chordata > Mammalia > Rodentia > Cricetidae > Arvicola > Arvicola amphibius. The sequence continues at coordinate 104,168,073 of NC_052065.1, forward strand.
ATTCCTCAGTTTCCCTTCAAAAAAGAGTAGCCCTCCCAAGGACATCAATCAAATACACCAGAACAGGATACAAAAACACTAGACACAAACACTCATATCAAGGCTCTGAAAAGCAACCCCGTAAAAGGAAAAGGGACCCAAGAACAGGCAAAAGAGTCACACACCCCCACTCCCACTGTTAGGAATTCCACACAACAATAGGCTAACAACAATAATATATATGTGCAAGGCCTATTGTTGAACCACAAAGTCTCCATGATGGCCACTTCAGTCTCTGTGATGAGCCTTGATTAGTTGATTCTGTGGATCAAGTTATTCTATTTCTTCAACCACTCTGGCCCTTACAATTCTTCCTACCCAACTTCGGTGGGTTTTTCCCATGTCCAACGGGAGGGATCTAATGGGCATCTCCAATTCCAGCTCTCTTTGTATATAATGTATATAATGTTGGCTGTGGATTTGTTCCCCTCAGCTGTTGAACTAAATCTCTTATATGATTGGACTAGGCAGTAATCTATGAATAAGGCAGAAAATCAATAGGAATAATTTAATGATTTTTTTCTATCCTAGGTCTCTGGGCAGTCCAGCCTCCAGTTTCTGGACATTCAGGATGTGTCAACTATGGGCTCTATCTTGAGACATGGGCCTCGAATTAGAGGGGTCAGTTGTTGGACATTTCCACATGTTCTGTACTTGCCCTAGAACATCTTGTAGGCAGACTACATTGTACGTCAAAGTTTTATGATTGGGTTGGTGTTCCAGTCCCACAACTGGAAGTCTTGCCTGGTTACAGATGATGGCCAGTTCAGTCTTCATATTATCCATTAGTATGAGTCCTAACTACAGTAACCCTTATAAAATACTGAGAGTTTCCATCTGTTGTAAGCCAACCTGATTCTTCCTCTTCCCATCTCCACATGTTCCCCATCCAACCACAAAATCTATTCTATTTCCCATTCCTAGAGCCATGTGTCTCCCTTAGAGTCCTCTTTGTCACTTAGCCTTTCTGGGTCTGCAGATGGCAGCAAGATCATCATTTACTAACTACCTAATGTCATCTTATAGATCAGTACATACCATATTTGTCTTTTGGGGTCTGATTATCTCACTCAGAATAATTTTTTCCAAATCACATGTATTTGCCTGCAAATTTCATGGTGTCATGTTCTTGGTAACAGCTGAGTAGTACTCTATTGTGTAAAAGTGCTATATTTTTTCTCATCCATATTTTGCCTAGTGCATCTAGGTTTTGTTCCCAGTTTGGTGCTACAATGAATAAATCCACTATGAACATAGTTGAGTAAGTGTCCTTATGATAGGATGGAGTGCCCTTTGGGCATACCCCCCAGAGTAGGATAGCTGAGTCTTGAAGTACATTAGTTTCCAGCATTCTGAGGAATATTCATATTGATTTCCATAGTGGCTGTATGAATATGTACCCCTGCTAGCAATGGAAGAGTGTTCCCCTTGCTCCATATCCTCTCCAAAATGAGCAGACACTTTTGTTGTTGATCTTAGCCATTCTGACAGGTATAAGATAAAATTTAAAGTAGTTTTGACTTGTATTTCCCTGATGACTAAAGATGTTGAACTTTTAAGTGTTTCTTTGCCATTTAAGATTCCTTTATTGAGAATTCTCTGTTTAGATCTGTACTAATTTCTAATTGGATTATTTGGTTTGTTGTGATCTAGTTTCTTGAGTTCTTTATTAGCCCCCTATTGGATATGGAGTTGTTGAAAATATTTTCCATTCTATATGCTGCTGTTTTGTCCTATTGTCAGTGTCTTTTGCTTTACCAAAGTCTTTCAGCTTTATGAAGTCCCATTATTGTCAATCTTAGTGGCTGCACTATTGGTTTTCTGTTAATAAGGATGTCTACTGTGCCAATGTGTTCAAGGATATCTCCATAGTTTTTCTTCCAGGTTCAGTGGATCTGGTTTTATGTTGAAATCATTGATCCATTTGGAATTGAATTTTCTGCAGAGTGATAAATATGTATCTATTTGCATCCATTTACATGTAGATATCCAGTTAGACCAGCACAATTTTTGAAAATGTTTTTTTTTTCCATTGTGTTTTTCTGGATTCACTATCAAAAATCAAGCATCTATAGTTGTATGGTTTTATGGTTGGGTTTTCAATTTGATCTCATTGATCAATGTGTCTGTTTTTATATGTTGTTACTGTAGCTCTCTGAAGTGATGGGCTGCAGGCAGGCCTGCTTTTTGTCCCGCCCGGCTCCCGGCTGCCTGGCTAGCTTGTGCCCCGAAATAACAACACGCAAACTATATTCATTTAAACACTGCCTGGCCCATTAGTTTCTTACTCACATCTTGATTAACCCATATCTAATAATCTGTGTAGTACCACAAAGTAGCGCCTTACCGGGAAGATTCTAGCATATGTCCATCTTGGGCCGGAGCTTCATTGTGTCTGGCTCAGAGAGAGAGGAAAGGCCTGGCATCTGTCTCACTTAGGAGAGGCGTGGCATCTGACTGAGCCATCTACCTCACTTCCTTCTTCCTGTTCTGTCTACTCCACCCACCTAAGGGCTGGCCCATTAAATGGGCCAAGGCAGTTTCTTTATTAACGAATGAAATCAACACAATCAGAAGACTCTCCCACATCAGCTCTCTAGTACAGCTTGAAACCAGGGATGGAGATACCTCCAGAAGATCTTTTATTTTACAGGATTGTTTTAACTATCCTGGGCTTTTGTTTTTCCATATGAATTTGAGTGTTGTCTTTTCAAGCTCTATAAAGAATTATGTTGGAATGTTAATATAATTATATTTAACATGTAATATGCCTTTAGTTGGATGGCCATATTTACTATGTTGGTCCTATTGATCCAAGAATTTGGAACATTGTTCCAGCTTCTGATGACTTTTTAAATTTTTTTCCTCAAAGACTTGAAAATTTATCTTACAAATTTTTCATATGCTTTGATTTACTCCAAATTATCTTATATTCTTTGTGGCTATCATGAATTGGTTATTTTAACTTTGACAGGAATAGTTATCATCAATCACAATTGTAATCTGATCATTATAATTTATGGATTAACTACTAAGAGGTTATACAACCCTATACTCCATAAAGCATGGACTAATAATATAAAGTGAAGTAAATTATTCCATGAATTTTATATTTAAAAGCTACCATTCATAATTGAAAATAAATTTACCACAAAACGTTATTTTTATTAAAGTTAATTCAATTTGAAAATAACACTTATATTTGTGTGCTAATCAAAATATAAAGAAACATTCATGCATTTCAACTACCTTATCGACAAGGCAAAAAATACAGGTGAATTTTTTAAAACATCCTAATGCATAATCTGTTTAAACCAAGTACCTATTTTTAGTTTTTTCTTCATTTTTTAAAAGGCTTTTATAACACATCTTGCTAACTGGTGTGTAATAATGGAGGAAAACACTGAATTATCTTTTCATCAATAATTTCAAAGTATTATTATGTGAGTAAGCAATTGAAGTAAAGGTTGTAATTTTTTGAAACTTCTAAAATGCTTTTTCCATCAGGATCCAATATAATAGTGCATGGCTTTTTCATCTTTAAAATCAATTATATTCTGATTCTTTCCTCTTTATTAAGATATTCAAGGATTTTGGACTAACAGCTTCAAAAGTTCTTATTGTTTGTTTCTTTCTTTGTTGTTTATTTTGACTGCTGAGTCACAAATGATTCAGATGAGCAGGGCAACTGAACTCAATCATTTCAGAATGGGGCAGCTAAAGCCTTGTGTTCTATACATGTATTAACTTCAGAATTCTAAATAATAACTTTGAATTTCACATTTTTAAAACTAAAAGATTTTATGTATGTGCACCAGAACTAAAAAGTTCATTTATCTTCATTTGCCCCATTTCTCCTTTCTCTATTTTTTCCTTGTGGTTTTCTTCCTTTCTATTACCCTGTCTTTTGAAACAAAAATAAAAATTAATAACAGTTTAATCATGATTTTATTAGTATATTTAATGTATGGAATACAGTATGAAGACCACATGCAATTATCAATTAGAGATAATTAATATTTTGATTGTAATTCACACTTAAAGTATTTATTAGTTCATGATAACATAGCACATTCTGGAATATGCTATATTTCAGTACATGTATAAAATACACAATGATAAAATTAAAACATTGTTGCTATCACGTATTATTACTTTGTAACTCAAAATTTTTGTACATTTGGTAGTTCACTTCCTTTTTACATAGTTAATCCAACTTTATTTTTTCTTTCTTTTTTTCTTTTTCTTTTTATTTATTTATTTATTTATTTTTAAGTTTTTGAGACAGGGTTTCTTTGTAGCTTTGAAGCCTCTCTTGGAACTAGCTGTTGTAGATCAGGCTGGCCTCAAACTCACAGAGATCTGCCTGCCTCTGCCTCCCAAGTGCTGGGATTAAAGGCATGTGCCACCACCACCCAGCTCAACTTTATTTTTTTCTTTTTCTTTATTTGTTCATTTTTTTAAATCAGTCTTTTCTCATTTTACATAACAATCCAGTTCCCTCTCCTTCCTGTTCTCCCTTTCTTCCTTACATTCTCCTACCCCATACCCACTCACTTCCAGAGAGGGTAACAGGAGTTAATAAAGTCTGTCACATCACTTTGAGGCAGGACCAAGGGCCTCCTCACTACATCTAGTCTGAGCAATCACTCCAAAGAGAATGGGTTCCAAAAAGCTAGTTTAAGCATTAGAGATAAATCCTAGTTCCATGGCTCAACAAACTATCCCAGGCACACAAGTGTCACCCACATTCAGAGAGCCTAATTTTGGCCTATGTAGGTTCTCCTTCTGTCAGTCCAGAGGCTGTGAGCTCCCACTAGTTCAGGTCAGGTGTTTCTGTGAGTATCACCATTATTGTCTTGATCCTTTTGCTTATATTTTCACTCCTTTTTCCCTTCAAATGAACTCTGGAAGCTCAGTCAGTGCTAGCTGTGGGTCTCTGCATTTGTGACCATCAGTTGCTGGATAAAGGTTCTATGATAATAAAGTGGTCATAAGTCTCCCTCTCCACTATTGCTTAGGGTGTTAGTTGGGATCATTCTTGTGTATTCATTCCTAGGGCCTTGTTTATTCCTGTGCTAGTTTCTTCCCTATCCAGCCAGATTTGGTGGACTCCTATTAGCTCAGGTAAGCTGTTTCTATTGGTATCTCCATCATGGTATTGACCTCTTTGTTCATATTCTTATTCCTCTCACTCTTTGACTAGATTTTGGGAGCTTAGCCCAGTGCTCTACTGTGGCTCTCTGCCTCTGTTTCTATCAGCTGCTGGATGAAGGTTCTATAGTGACATTTAAGATAGTCATCAATCTGACTACAGGACATCTTTAATCCAACTTTAAAGAATGTCTAAATTTAATAGCATATAATATTTATTCTTTATCTGAAAATAGTATGCTCCAGTTCCATTAATTTTATTTAAAAGATTGAATACTAACTAGTTGTTTTTGCCAAATATTAGTTATTTACAACCATACATATGCATGCACATGCTACATTTCCCTTCTTAATTCATCAATAAATGGACTTTAAAGTTGATTCTGTATCTTTGCTGCTGTGAACAATACAGCAACAAGCATAGATGTGCAAGGAAGTTCTTCAATTAGCATTGATAATTCAACTATAAAGCCTCTCTGTTATGTTTTAGTACTATTTATTCATTCTCTTAATACATTACTTATTTTGTATCTTCATCACGTTTACTTCTCATTTTTCTTATTTATAGGTAGCCATTATAATAATTTCATGGTATCTAATTTTAGGTTAAAAAGAGCATTTGAAAATATATGCTATTATAACTAAGGACATGTTTCATTCAGTAAAGTGCCAGCCCTGTAAGTATGAGGACCATAGGTCAGTTACCCTGCATTCATTTAAAAACTACAGATGGTGTTGTATCTTGAGGGAGGAGGAAATAAATAGATCCTCAGAACTCATTGGTCATTCTATCCAACTCAGTAGCCCCAGGTTCATTGATAGACTTTGTTTAAAATATAGGCAATGAGTGATGAGAAAGACTCCTGATAGACATCTGGGTTGGTAAGCTCACACACGGGTGTGCATAGATCTCTCCTATAAGCATTAGCTCATCCATGAGCCTTAAGTGTGTGCAGAGACAGGGTAAAGAGAGAGAGGGGGGGCAGAGAGGGAATGAGGGTTAGAAAAAAAGAAGAAAGTTTGTTGTTATTTGAGACATGTAATTTTTGTAATGAATTTCAAATAATAGGATTATGACACAATCACCAGTACAAGTTGCATAATACCTGAGTTGTATAGCAATCAACTTAAACTTTGTTTTTGATATGCAGCTCACAACTGATCTATTTTTATACCCAACCATTTTCATAGTGCAATTAATGATATAAATGTGCTCTTTATATATATGACTTAAAGTTGCTACTTTCAAACTGTAATAAAGACATCACATTGAAATGGAACAGAAGCATGTTGTAATTAAAGGTCACTTGAATGAAAAATAAATTTCTTCTTTCATTTTTTTATATTTTTATTGCAATCCCTATTAGTGATATTCTATTGTTATGAGATCTTATAACAATAATTTTCACTAAGCATATTAAATCCATTGTCCAAAATTATTTGAAAGGTCTATATCCCATTTAAAATACCTACTTGAAAAATTGCAAATAAGTAAAACAATTTTAAATATCCTCTTTCTAGACTTTAGCACTTATTTTAATATCTAATTTATTCTCTAGCAGCAGAAATACCAACTAGAATGGATTAACTGTTATGGTTGTTCAAATTGATTTTCTTCTTTATCAGCTCTTATTCAGCAAATGGCAAGTTTGCTGACATAGCAGTGTACCATAAATTCAACCTTCCAGATTATATCAGTCCTCTAATTCAGTGTGGGCCTATCACCAGAATTTCAATATGAACTTAGTAAAACACTCTAAAACATCTTGAAACTGCATTAGGCATTTTATACCATTTGCAAGGGGAGAGGGGAATTTGGAGAAAACAGTCAAATAAGAAAAAGCACAAGGAGGCTGACATTAGCTTTTGTGAAAACATTTTACATCAGTTTTAAACTTGTTAAAAGAATTTTTAAGTGGTTGAATATGAAGTAACAAGTATATAATATTAATATTGTTTGTTATGAGTAAATACAAAATTTATTTAATACAGCACCTCTCAAACATATTTGCTGCTTTTTCACAGAGATAAATTTCTGCATATGGGTTATTTCATCTTATGCATTTTGTTAAATAGTTTATCACCTATTCCCCTCTCTATTAAAAATTCTCACATCAATAAAAAGATTACATCTTATTTCAGACCTTATTTTCTGTATTATTAAATAAAACCTTGGTTCAGTGTATAAATTCCTTATTTAGCAGTTCCCTATATGTACTACATCTATCACCTCACATATTTCTCTCATGTTCAAAATTTTAGCTGGTTTCCCTCTTTCACTTTTCAATCTGCTAACAGTGATTTTTTTTACAACTAATTTCCACATGTTCTTAAGGTCACATCTGATCTTCTTGAATTGTTTTAAAACAATGACCAACACTGTTTTCACTGCTGTCTTTAGTTACTCCTCTAATTGATTCATCAATTTCACATGAATCAAAAGTAACTTCCCCAATCCATCCCTGATATTTTCTATGTAATAACTTTTCCACAGTGACCATTTTCACACTGATTCTAGCATTATTTTATAATATTATTCTTTGTTGCTAACTTCTTTTCATCCACTATTAAATATTTCTGCTTTTCATCATCTTTTGTCTATGACTCTTGTTTTATACTTTTTAAAGATTGATTATATTATATATGCTATATGTGATTCATATATAAGAGAATAATTTACAGCTGTCAATATAAACTTTCAATATAAAATCTTAGTAAAAATAAAAGTTTATGTCAAATAAAACTCTTGTATTCTTGTAGTCAGAATATATTCTTTTTTTTCTGAGACAGGGTTTCTCTGTATCAAAACATATTCTTAATCCTATAGACCATATCACACTTAATGTCATCCACTTCTCAGTTTTCTAAAGTTATCATTTCTCTTTCATTAATATCCAAAACTCTTATTACTCTGAATCAATTATATCTCCACAATATTTTTATTATTTTATCCATTTTATTACATTAATTTATTAACATTTCTCTACTTATTGGTTATTTATTGTTATACAACATGTTCCTTATATTTACAATAGATTATTGCTACAGTTTTATGTTAAGTGCAGTTCATCAATAAAATTATTCATAGGGTACTTGTAAACTACTAAGAGATGACATGTTGAATTTGGTGTTATATTCGTCTACAAGCCTTATTACACTTGCACTCACACACACACACACACACACACACACACACACACACACATATATATATATATATATATATAGACAGACATAAATAATTTGTTTTTAATAGTGGGTTGAAATATTCAGCACAGACTCTTTTGTTTCACTTCTAATGAGAAAAGAGGGCCTAAAGATTATTTCAATCAAAATTGACTAACAATTCAATAAATTATTCCTGTGTAACAAAACTATCAATGACTCTTGAACAATAGTGTGGATGAACATAGTAATATGTGTAAATGGTTGCATACTTAAGAGAAAACGTGGAAAATTTTCCCATATCCATTCTTTTGCACCTTCTATTTGCATATAACTGGTTTTCATCTTTTATAATAAAAGTTTAATCATATATACCAACATTTCCTGAATTATTTAACTCATTCTAATACATCATCAAAGATACATAGTCTATTTTAGAAAAGCACAAATGTTGCTCGACACTGGATCAAGCCCTTTGAGTGTCTGTGCTGACTTTAGTGTTGCTAGTGTCAGAATTCAGTAGAACTGTGAAGTACACAGTTGGTGCCATAAAACTTTAATTTTGTTGCGACAAAAAATCATTGAAAAATAACTAAATATAAGACTTTGGTGCCTTAAGACAGAACAGTGTTGACTTCTGGATAAATGGATTGGTAAGAACATGAAAAAAGCAGGAGATAGGGAAGTTTTGTTTTGTGAATGTGTCAAGATTTTGGCAGTAGATAATTGCTGGAACTTGAACAAACATCCTTTCTTGAAGATGTTCCCATTTATAAGCTTCACATGTATGGTCCCCACATATGCGTATGTGTGCAAAACTCATTCGACTTAGATATTAAAAAGGAATACTGAAGAAGTGAAATTGATAGAGGGCATGTCGATGAAGAAGGAAAATGGGACTAGATATTCTAATTTATCATTGTAAAAATATATTAAAATCTCACAAAAATAAAACAAAATTTTAATTAAAAATAAATTTTGATATTGTTATGGGAATAAATATAGTTTTCTAGTGGTTAAAATACAAATTTAGAAGCTTCAGTGATATATACAGTGTACAAAATTGTATTCCTCTCAAATTCATAATGTTGGAGCCATAACCTATAGTACCTCAGAAAGTGATTGATTATTTTTGATGACAGAGTGACTAAGTAGATAAGTAGGGTTAAATGAGGTCATATGGTAGGTCCCCACCTAATAAAACAAGCATTAGGAAACAAAAGCTTTCAGGCATGCTGTGATACCTGAAAGGTGTACACACATTCAATAAAGATCACAGATAGGAATATTAAAGAATCTATTTCTGCAAAATATTAAGAGATCTAAAAAACTTCCAACTCTGATGGAATATTGATATTAAACATGTAGCTTCAAGATATGTGACATAGTGAATTTGCATTGTTCTGTGTTATTTTATGACAGCTCTTTTAAACAAATACAGCAGGTTATTCATGAGGGAACAGTTAGTCTTATATACTATGTCATTATAAAGTTTATCTTGAGGATGGTACTCCCACTCTAAATGGCAAATGGAACCAAGTGTAACATTCCAGAAGAAAAAGCACATATGAAAACCCAGTAAAACTTGATTTATTACAACAAGGCTACTGATTCACTGAATATAACTATTATCCAGGCTATGATAGGTTCTATGGGTAAGAAGAACTACATGGGCACATCACACAATCTTAAAAATGCAAAACCGAACATTCTGAGAAGCCTAATGGATTTGCCCCTTGATTCCTTTTATAAGTGTTGTAGAATATATTAATCCATTTTATTTATGAAAGACAGAGATAGAAATAGAGAAACAGAGATATACATAGAGAAGTTTGACACTTATAAATGGACTTTATTACAGCCCACTGAGTCTATTTAGTTCTATCTACATGTACATAGGTATAGGGCTCCATCCATTGAAAGAGGGGCAACATATACCTTTGGAGAATTCTCTAAGTCAATTGACAATTTTCCCCTCAGTTTGAATTAAAGGGTATGTGAAAGGGATCTATAAGGAGGTGGAGGGGGAAATTCAGCTGTGAATATGATCTAAAGACATTGTTTTCTTGTACAAAATTACAAAAGAAAGAAAACAAATTTTAAAAGATGGTAGGTTAGATAGGAAAGATTTCTTTAAAAACTGTTAATGAAAGTTGGTGGAAAGACAGAAATATTTTCTGGTGCCCCCGCACTAATATGCTCTAAATAAAACTGTTTCATTTACTGCAGTTTGGGGGGAAAGAAAGAAAAGAAAAACTAGGAGACCTAGATTATACAATCATCCCTAGTTATCCATTAAGGATTTGTTACAATTTCAGGATATTACATCTGCCAGATGGTCAATTACTTTATACAAAATTATATAGCATGTGCATATAACCTACAAGCAGGAGTCTTTATATTTTAAACCATCTCTAGTTTATTTTTAATATATAATGGAATTTAAATAATAAACAGTTGCTATACTGTATTGTTTAGGAAATGATGACAAGAAAGTTATTGTGTCAGCTATTATAACAGACACTAAAACATTCAATTGGTGGTTTATTAGATGCTGAAGTTTATAAAGGGGTTATTCTGTTGAGAATTCTGAAGACAAGAAAGTTGACAGTAGACAAAAAAGAGGAAAAAGAGAGAGAGGAGTCAGAATTTCTAAAAGAAAATATGTAGCTCTTGGTACTGACAGAAACAAAATAAGGACAATGAGTAAAAATATTAAAATCTATAATGATACTATCTCTTGATTTATGAACATCAATATTTATAATGGTTAATGGTTTAAAAAGAAGAATTTGGGGGATTTTAAAATGAGATTATATTACATCATGTTTAATGTATTGCATAACATCCAAAATAGGTTAAAATGAACTAACAGAATGTAGAATTGAAGTGATTCATAGAATTACAATGAAAGTTTGCTTGCAAATAAGTTTGCAAAAATCTGCAATAAAGTTCATAAATCACTGTCCATAGAACAGTGATCACTACCGAGACAAGACCCTATGAACAGAGTTCTTCAATAAAGCAATGCTTTATTCACAAGCAGAAATTCTGAGATGAACAAATATCCCCTTTGGAGGTACACTATTCTAATAAGAGATGTCTTATTTGCTTTACCTGAAGTTTATATGGGAAGAGATGGTCTAACCCACAGAGCAAAAATTTTTTAAAGATTTAGTTTCATTTTAGGTGATTATAATATAATTATGTTATCTCTGCCTCACACTTCCTCCCACAAAGTTGTCCCATATGTGCCACCTTCCTTGCTATTTTACAAATTCCTGTCCTTTTTCCTTATTTTTATAATTTTGATAGTACTTTCATCTAACTAAAACTTTTTATGTTGTTCTAAAGGTACCTTTGAGAGTACAAGAGCTGACATAATTTAACTGAAAAACTAGAAAAGTATTGGAATAATTTTATGTGAAGTAATAGTTATATCTCTTTTGTTTAAATATTATGTAGGAATGTAGACTATATCTCATTAAAAAACATTAATGATACTTATTAAGGACATACACATTTCTGATTCAAACAATTTTAAATTGTTACCTTGAACTTACAAATAACATTATATTACCCATACTATTTGCATAGATAAATTATTTGTACATAAGCAAATACTAAATTTGGATGTATAATACAATTTGTGAGAGAACTTCACAACAATGAGTGGTGGAACATTAGGTCATAGCATTCCCTTCTGAGGAATAATTAATTATTCACTTAATGTGAATATTAATTGAAATTATTGTACTTAAGTTTAAAGTTAGTGAGAAATTAATTCAAAATCTGAAATTCCAGTGATATCTTGAGTGATGCTTGAAAATCATCTAAGAGGCAATTTCCAGAAAAAATTTTGTGGTATAATTGAAATTATTTGTGCAAAGTAGTGTTACTGACAGGATGAAAAGAGGTACTCGACATATGGAGCTAGTAGACTTTGCTGTGGAACTGATTCTGAAACATCAAGATGCACTTATGTCTATCATCACCTTAACAAAGTTCCATGAACAGTGATCACTACCTAGACAAGACCCTATGAACAGAGTTCTTCAATAAAGAAATGCTTTGTTCACAATAAGAAATTCCAAGATGAACAAATATCCCATTTGGCAGGACACTATCCTGATAAAAGAAGAGAAAACAAATCAGCTTGGTGATCTGAATTTCATGCTGCTTGCCACATTGTTTCAGGTTTTACTGACTCATGGGCAGTGGCCAATGGTCTGGCCATATGATAAGACAGAAGGGCAGTGAATGACATGTCTTATCAAAAGTATATTTTTCCCAGGCATAGCCGTGGGGGAAATCATGAGAATTTAAAAGCTGCATTGAAATAAGACAATGCCCAGCAGAAGAATCCCATTTTGGATTTGGAAATTGACAGGAAATAATAAGTAGATATTTTATTATACTTGCTTAAACTTACTCTGAGGATCTATGAAATGAGTAAATATAGAGACAGAACTAATATACTCCTGCAGAGATAAACTGAATACAGTGGTGTTCCTCTTGCACACTATAAAATAAGGAATATCAATAAGAAATGTTTTATGCCAATAAGACAGACAGAGTGGAAGTTGTTATAGCTAGTTGTCAAGTCACATTAACACAAGATTACAAATGGGTCAGGATAAGAATTTATGCTGCCTAACAACTGATAGATAGATGATAGATAGATAGATAGATAGATAGATAGATAGATAGATAGAGATAATGTGTGTGTTTATTTGTGTGTGTTTGCAGTTTTGCAGTGTTATCATTACAGAAATAAACTACTGAGTCTCATTATTTCACATCAAGGTATGTAACAATGATATCATGAATGTCAACAGAGTAATGATCCAGTACAGACATGTAACTGGCAATGGAAATATTTGCTTTAAAATGAAGTAAAGAATTCTGTTAAAGACTAACATATATAATGTTTTAGGGTATGTTCATAATCAAAATTAAGATAAGTAATAATATCTAAACAATAAACTTCTGTTTCTCTATCCAATTCTATCAGAAACTATGGGAGAAAATGTTGCTAAAATTACATAATAACTCTCAAGCAGCTAGGATTTTAGTGTTGAAATTGTTTGCCATATTCACCATATCACTTGAATTTTTTTCCTGACAAGACACAATGCTAAAACAAACCATGGATTAAACAAGTGTTCTAACCAGGGGTGGTATCCAAAGGAAATTTTCAACCATGCTGCCAAATGTTTGTGATGAAATTTAAAAGTTCTTCAGTGAGAAGGCCATGCATGCACTTCATTTGAAAAAAAACTGTATTTTAGACTAAATGTATACATACATTTAAAAGCAACATATTTGCTGTGTCCTGAAAGAAATTTAACTTAAATGGGAACTGAGCTAAAGAAATGAACAAATTATTTTCAAGCTTAAGAACTTGAAAATGGCACACAGAAGACAATGATACCATCCCTTAGTTCAATTATAATGAATCCATAATAGGGTACATACATACATTACAGAGGCAGTTTCTGCATTTTGGAACCTGGTATCATGAAAGTAAATTGCACAACACAGACTCCTTTTCTAAACAAAATATTTTCATTCAATAAAACGATGATGAACAAATTCAACATTTTGATATTTCCCCTTTTATTGAAAATAGATTCTTTTGTCATACAATATGTCCTTATTTCAATTCCCCCTCCCTCTATTCTGCCCAGATCCTACCCACATCCCTTCACATCTGCATCCATTCCCTTTTAATCTCTCATTAAAAAAGAATAGACTTCTAAGATATAGCTACCAAACATAACAAAATAAAATATAAGATGAAAACTATCAAATTGAAGTTGGACAAGGCAAACCCACCAAAGGAAAAGAGCCCAAGAAGAGGCATAAGAATCTGAGACCTATTTGTTCATATACTCAACACACTGAAAGTGTGGACCAGCTGCAAGCCCATACGGGCCTGTGCTTGCTGCTTCAGCCTCTATGAGTCCATAGGAGCTTGGTTCAGTTGTCTTAGAGGACCTTGTTTTCCTGGTGTCTTCTATCCCTTCTGTCTCTTCCACTTCTCCTGCTTCCCCTTGCACAGGATTCCCTAAGTTTTGAGAGGAGAAATTTGATGGAAGAATCGCATTTAGCACTGACTGTCCCAAGATATCTGTTTAAAAGCCGGAAGGTTGATAGTATTCTACAAAGTGCATATGTTTGGTAATTGTTTATAGTTCTTGACGCAGAGATCTTCAAGCTCTTATAATCTCCTGAGTGTCAGAAGTCACTTTCATTATTTATAACAAGATATTTTTCTACAATTCATAAATTCTATTGAATTTATGCTGAGAAATTGATTCTTGGTGGTCCTTAAACAGCTTTAGAATGGGATTTAGTTTCCAGGGAAACCAAATATTTGATTAAAGTGTTGGAACTTTCATAAACAACCTAACATTCACCTCCAGGGGACTGAAAAGGACTAGGGATTTGAGTTCATTCACCAATGACTAATGCTTTAATCAATCATGTCGACATCAAGAAATTTCATTAAATATTTTAAATAATGGCATTCAAGATTATTCTGGACATTTGAACTTCTTCAGTTGAGAATTCTCTGTTCAGATAAGTACCCCATTTTTAATTGGGTTAATTAGTATTTTAAAGTCTAGTGTTTTGAGCTCTTTACATATTTTAGAGATCAGACCTTTGTCTGTTGCGGGGTTAGTGAAGATCTTCTCCCAATCAGTAGGTTGCCTTTTTGTCTTACTGACAGTGTCTTTTGCTTTACAGAAGCTTCTCAATTTTAGGAGGTCCCATTTATTCAATGTTGCCCTTAAGATCTGTGCTACTGGGGTTATACGTAGGAAATGGTCTGCTGTGCCTATATTTTGTAGACTCTTTCCCACTTTCTCTGGCACTGGGTATTGATTCTACTGTATGTACAGGTTTTGTGGGAACCTAGTCTGTTTGGATCCTTACCTTCCTAGACCTGGATGGATGGGGGAGTAACTTGGATTTCCCACAGGGCAGGGAACCCTGACTGCTCCTTGGACTGGGCAGAGAGAGGGAAGGGGATGGGGGGAGGGGATGGGAAATGGGAGGAGGTGAAAATTTGTAAAATTATATAATTTAATAAAAAAAATCTAAGAATGTGTCTTCCATCTAGAGGAAAACAGAACTTACTTATTTTTGTTTAATTTGGAAGAACAAAACCTATTAGAAATAAAATCATATTTTGGATATTTCATATGATTTTCTGTAATTTATTTTAGATTCTAATGATACTTCTCTCAATTTTACATAAATATATCTTCAAATCTACTTCATGCATATAAAATTGCAGTGAATGATACTGAAGATGTGTTTAGTAATTTGAATAGACCCATACCACCCACCTAGGTTGGAAACAATAGTTAAAAATCTTCCAACTAAAATGAAAATTCAGGAACAAGATGTATTCAGAGTTTAATTCCACTAGTCTTCAAAGAGTTAACACCAATTTTTTTCAAATTATTCCATAAAATAGAAACTGATGAAACATTTCCAAATTGTTTGTTTGTTTGTTTATTATTTATTTAGTATACAGTATTCTGTCTGCGTGCAGGCCAGAAGAAGGTGCCAGACCTCATTACAAATGGTTATGAGCCACCATGTGGTTGCTGGGAATTGAACTCAGGACCTTTGGAAGAACAGGCAATGCTCTTACCACTGATCCATCTCTCCAGCCCCTTTCCAAATTGTTTTTATGAAGTTAGAATTACACTCATTCCAAAATTGAATGAAGATTCAAGAACAGAAAAAAATATAGTCCAAAATTATTAAAATACTTTCAAACTGAATTTGAGAATAATCTGAAGGATTATATATAATTATCAAGTCTTCTCAGTGTTTCCTTGAAATATAACTTTAATACATTTAGTAAAATTGATCTGTATTCTTTAAAGTTTCTAATATTTTGCTGCTCTCAGAATTCTTAATATTAGTTTTATTTCTCATTCTCTATTACAGATTTTGGTAGCCCATTTGACTTGTATATTTGACATTAATAGAGATTTTATTATTTACTGTGCAAGTGTTTTAATATTACATAAATATATTTCAGGAATCCCCAACTTCAATGAACTTCATTTTCTCTGATTGCAGAATAGTACTTGTCTCTGCATCTCATGCTGGGGCTCTAAGTTATTATTTCTATTGTTAGCTGCTTCATTTCCTTCCTACCTATTCTAGGCCACTTGAAGCCTAACTATAACTACACTTTTACCAGCACTTTAGATCCCAACCCCCTTGTGTACCTTTTAAGTTTCTAGCAAATCTCACCTTTGGTCAACAAAGCTATTTAAATTTTCTATTCCTGCATTCACACTGATAAACCCCATGCAAATTATCAACAATCTTATTCTCCAATGAAAGCTGGTCTTACAATATTGAACTAAAAATAGACTGACTGCTTCTGTAACTGAGATATAGTATCTGCCTTCTGGAATAGTTTGAAATTAATTCTTCTATTTATCACTTTTTATAATATTTGCCTTCCTAGGGGAGATGTTATTACTGCGACTGATCACATTTGAAATAATTTACAGGGCTATTTGTTTTAATGAGTTATGGCACTGAAAATTGATCCCAAGTGTTGCTGTCCATGGGTCCTTCTTTTCTTCTTTCTTTTGATTATACTGTAAAATAATAATACTTCAATTACTGCGCCCCTTTAAAGGAGGATCAGTCTGCTCTTTTCTTTTCAAAGGATCCTAACTGTCTCTTTAGAAACATCAGAAGTTTCCTCAAGCCATTAATTTGCCTCTTTATTCATCAGTCTTATTGTATTATTTTTTTCTCCCACCTTAAAACTAGCTATGTAATATATGGAACTCAAAAAAAAAAAAAACTGCAGGACATCATCAGGAGGCATAATGGCCATCTCCTGACTTAAAACCAGAAATCTTAGCACAAGATGAATATTCAATCTATAAAGAATTATTAATTCCACACTAAATAAAACTGGTAAATACATAAACTAAAAAACTTAACACTTCTTGATCTTTTCATAGAACCAGGTTATTACCATATTCTAAATGCTTACCCATTGTGACCATATCTTTTCTAACAGGAATGAAGGACAAATAGAACTTGATCATTATTCAAGGCAGAACACTGCAGTGCCCTTAGGTTTTCCACAGGAACAAAAGGAGGCATAGGAATTAATAGTAGGGAAATGGTAGCTTTGAAACTATTCTGAGAAAATGGGAAGTTAGACAAAATGTAGAAATAAACAGTATCTGGAGTATAGAACTTGAAGGAGAAATATCAAACATAAGATTACCTAGAATTTCAAAATTGCAATTCCAAATACTGGGTTCTGTGTAGCTATATTTATTACAGCCTTAGGAAACCAGGATATTTTCAGCAACTTAAAAGCCAGTAGAAGCAAATTTCACTGTCCACTGATACCAGCATCCACGTGCAATTGGCTTCGCTTTCCTTATATAACAGCAGTAACAACCACAGCAAAACAGCTCCTTATGCCTAAAGTCAGTAACTCTACCTGAGAAATAAAGTCATTCATTTCCTGACTTCCAATTGAATGTACTATATAAGCTATAGCATATTTCATTTACATTCAATTTAATAATGTAACATCTGTTTGTAGTTATCTTCTATATCTATTCTCCAATGTCAAACACATGAACAGTGTCATCATCCAATTACTTATTCTACTTAAAACCAGTGTAGTCTGAATTACTGTTAAATTGTTCTACTGAAAATTGTTTCATAAAATTTCTTTTGGAATTGTTCATGTTAGTGGGCTAATAAGCAGTTAAAAAGACTCATACATGAGAAAACATACAATAGAGTACCTATCTAAAAGCAGTGCCATGAAAAAATATAAAAATCTTTTACCACACTTAAAAGTTTACCACACCTCCTATTGTGAGCGACAAGCTCCTATGGAAAGTATTAATTTCATTATCCTGAAAAAAATGCTATAGGATTTGCTTTACAAACTATTAACTCTGGAGAATGTCTAGGAAAGATCCAAAGGAAGCAGGTATGTGTAGGACAAGTCTTCCATTTAGAATGCAAGAACGACTGCTGTGGAGCAAACAGGAAAGGAGGAAGACCTGTTTTGACAAGTTCTGAGACAGGATTAGTCATTAGAGGATTCCAGCATCAAACAAAAGGGGTCTGACTCTCATTCCTCTAGCATGTTTCTTCTAGAAACCTTCCAGGGTTTTGCAAATAAGCTCTGAAGTTATGACACTTAGGGATCCTTAGTAAATGGTGCTCTCTGAAGCATGTTCTCTTAAAAGAATCTGAACAGTATGTTCTGTACAAATGTAACCATCCATGCCATTATGAGCAGAAACTATTCTGCCATTTCCTTGAATTCCTTTTATGAAGACACATTTAGAGGAAGAAAGTTAATGGAACAAACTAGCGCTCTTATTATAGTTGGTCCCTATGGAGACCTGACACTGTTTCCTTTCCTACTACTTTAAATTGCTCCTCAATTTAAGTATAAATTTAACAAGCATTGTGAATATCTCCAATGACATGACTCCAAATTATAAGCTTGAAATTTTTGAATTCTTGGTAATAATATCATTTTCTTTCTTTTTTTTTTTTTTTTTGGTTTTTCAAGACAGGGTTTCTCTGCAGCTTTTTTAGAGCCTGTCCTGGACCTAGCTCTTGTAGACCAGGCTGGCCTCGAACTCACAGAGATCTGCCTGCCTCTGCCTCCCGAGTGCTGGGATTAAAGGCGTGTGCGCCACCACCGCCCGGCATAATATCATTTTCATGTAGGGGCTACTGTATGTGTCCAGTTGCAGCTACAAGAGGACACTAAGAGGAATTCCTGGGAATCATTTGGAACCACACACAATTCTCTCTGTCTTTACTGTGCAGCAGTAGCCATCCTTCCCTCTACTTTTTATTATGGAAAATTAATCCTTAAAAAATTAACAGTTCATCCTTTGGCTTTCTGAACACAAACCATCTTCATTCTAGATAAAACCTTATTAGGAAACAACAATGTTACAGCCACTTCAGTGCTTCTTTATCTTCTTAAAATTCAGAAACGTACAAACAGAAATCTCTGAGAATGAAAACAAAGACCACATTTTTTTCAATTCCTTGGTTCATACTCAAAAACTACTACTACCAAGGACAAAAATGTCTCACAGTTGATACCTGCTTAATGTTTTCTTTTTTTTCTGAAACTGTATTGGTGAATTTAAACTGTCACAAGAAAATATAATAAACTGAATTAAAAATATAATTGAATTTCTTAATGTAAAACCCTGAGGTTAGAGTGACAGTGTAATCACTTTCTTTATAAAGGCCCATTTTTGTTTGCTTCTTTTGCATTAACATCAGGAGAAAATTCTTGTCGCTTAGTTTCTTTATAAGGGATCAATTCCTACCATGATCCCTCTACATTAACAACTTTACATAACCATAATTACATTTTTCAAGGTCCCACTTCTGAGTACTCTCATAGTGCATATTCATGTTTCAGTGTATGAAACTGGGAAAAACAAAAAACTATATATCCAATATTTTTTAAATTCCACACAATTCTAAATTTTCCAATATAAAACATGTTCTCCAAAAAATTTATTGAATAGACACTAGCCACCCAAGTGTAGCAGAAAGGCCATAACTGAAAAAAATCATTCAATTCTGACATTAATTAGGAAGTTAGAAATTTTCTTAGTAGCATAAGATAAGTCTTCAGGACCCTAAAACTGCCCTTACTTAAGATGTATTTCAAAAAGTCTTGAGAGTCTACTTGAACTTCTGAAAAACCGATTGTAAAATCAAGGATCTTTACATGTCACCATCACTATTTATAATATACTTGAATAATTTAAAGAACTTTAACTGCTAAATACACTATTTTAAAGAATATAAATAAGGAACAGCTAAAAACCATGCATAATGAAGGTATGGAAGGAAGAAGATGAGACATTACAGACATCTCATGCCCTTGTGAGTTTTTACATTCTCTAAACCTATAACAAATCCAGAATAATCTTTTTCCTTTTTTATTAAATTATATAATTTTACAAATTTTCACCTCCTCCCCTCCTCCCATTTCCCTTCCCCTCCCCCTTTCCTCTTGTCCCTCCCTCTCCAGTCCAAGGAGCAGTCAGGGTTCCCTGCTCTGTTGGAAATCCAAGTTCCTCCCCCATCCATCCAGGTCTAGGAAGGTAAAGATTAAACAGACTAGGTTCCCACAAAGCCAGTACATACAGTAGAATCAATACCCAGTGCCATTGTCCTTGGCTTCTCAGTCAGCCCTCCTCGTCATACATGTTCAGAGAGTCCAGTTTGATCACATGTTAGATCAGTCCCAGTCCAGTTGGCCTTGGTGAGCTCCCATAAGATCAGTCCCATTGTCTCTGTGAATGGACGAACCCCTCGAGGTACTGACTTCCTTGCTGATGTTCTCCCTCCTTCTGCTCCTCATTTGGACATTGAGAGCTCAGTCCAGTGCTCCAATGTGGGTCTCTGTCTCTATCTCCATCTAATGTCAGATGAAGGTTCTATGGTGATATACAAGATAATCATCAGTGTGGCTACACTAAAGGGCCAGTTTCAGGCCCCTTCTACTCAGCTGCTCAAGGAGCAAGCTGGGGACATCTCCTTGGACACCTGGGAACCCCTCTAGAGTCCAAACTCTTGTGTACCTTCAAATCACTCACTTAATTATGATATATAATTCCCTGATTTCACATCCACTCTTCCTCCATCCCAACTGTCCCATTCCTCCAAGCTCTCCCCATCCTCCCCTTCTCACTTCTCTCTCCCTATCTCCCCTTACTCCATCCTGCCCCCAGCCTCAAGCTCTCAATTTTTGCCTGGCAATCTTGTCTACTTCCAATATCCAGAAGGATAACTACATGTTTTTTTGGGGGGTTCACCTTCCTATCTAGCTTCTCTAGGATCATGAAATATAAGCTCAATTCTATGGTTAGAATCCACTAATGAGTGAGTACATACCATATTCATCTTTTTGGGTCTAGGTTACCTCACTCAGGATAGTGTTTTCTATTTCCATCTATTTGCATACAAAATTCAAGATGTCATTGTTTTTTTTTCTTTTTTTTCTTTTTTTTTTCCTCATGGTTTATTTTTTTTATATTTAAAAATTTCCATCTCCTTCCCTCCTCCTCCCCCCTCCCTCCCCTCCTTCTCCCCCTTCCCTCCCCTCCTTCTCCCCCTTCCCTCCCCTCCCCTCCACCCATACCTCCCCTCCCTCCCTCTCAAGGCCAAGGAGCCATCAGGGTTCCCCACTCTATGCTAAGACCAAGGTCCTCCCAACTCCCCCCAGGTCCAGGAAGGTGATCGACCAAGCTGAGAAGGCTCCCACAGAGCCCGTCCATGCAGAAGAATCAGAGCCCAGAGCCATTGTCCTTTGCTTCTCAGTCAGCCCCCGCTGTTGGCCACATTCAGAGAGACGGGTTTGGTCGCATGATCCATCAGTCCCATTCCAACTGGAGTTGGTGATCTCCCATTAGTTCTGTCCCACCGTCTCCTTGAGTGAACACACCCCTCTCGTTCCTGACTTTCTCCCTCATGTTCTCGCACCTTCTGCTCCTCATCAGGACCTTGGGAGCTCAGTCCGGTGCTCCAATGTGGGGCTCTGTCATTTTCTTCATCTATCGTCAGGTGGAGGTTCTATGGTGATATGCAAGAAATTCATCAGTATGGCTATAGGAACTGGCCTTTTCAGGCTCCCTCTCCTCAGCTGCCCAAGGAACTAACTGGGGGCGTCTCCCTGGAAACCTGGGAACCCCTCTAGGGTCAAGTCTCTTGACAACCCTCAGGTAGCTCCTTAAATTAAGATATATGCTTCCCTGCTCCCATATCCACCCTTCCTATATCCCAAGCACCCCATTCCTCCGAGCTCCCCCGTTCTCCCCTTCACACTTTTCTCTCCCCATCTTCCCTTGGCCCAGTCTTGCCCAACCCTCAAGTTCCCAATTTTGCCTGACGATCGTGTCTACTTCCAATATCCAGGAGGATTACTTTATCTTTTTTTGGGAGTTCACCTTCTTATTATCTTCTCAAGGATCCCAAATTTATAGGCTCGATGTCCTTTAATTATGGCTAGAAACCGATTATGAGTGAGTACATCCCATATTCATCTTTTTGGGTCTGGGTTACCTCACTCAGAATAGTGTTTTCTATTTCCATCCATTTGCCTGCAAAATTCAAGATGTCATTGTTTTTTACCGCTGAGTAGTGTTCTAGCATGTATATATTCCACAGTTTCTTCATCCATTCTTCCACTGAAGGGCATCTAGGTTGTTTCCAGGATCTGGCTATTACAAATAATGCTGCTATGAACATAGATGAGCATATGCTTTTGTTGTATGATTGGGCATCTCTTGGGTAGATTCCCAAGAGTGGAATTGCTGGGTCCTGGGGTAGGTTGATCCCGAATTTCCTGAGAAACCGCCATACTGCTTTCCAAAGTGGTTGTACAAGTTTGCATTCCCACCAGCAATGGATGAGTGTACCCCTTACCCCACAACCTCTCCAGCAAAGGTTATTATTGGTGTTTTGGATTTTAGCCAATCTGACAGGTGTAAGATGATATCTCAAAGTTGTTTTGATTTGCATTTCCCTGATAGCTAGGGAGGTTGAGCATGACCTTAAGTGTCTTTTGGCCATTCGAACTTCTTCTGTTGAGAATTCTCTGTTCAGTTCAGCGCCCCATTTTTTAATTGGGTTAATTGGCATTTTACCGTCTAGTCTCTTGAGTTCCTTAAAATCGTCCTGTTAGTCGCGAAGAATTAGAAACTGTTATCAGAAACCTCCCTACCAAAAGGAGCCCAGGACCAGATGGTTTCAATGCGGAGTTCTACCAGAACTTCCAAGAAGACCTAATACCTATACTCCTTAAGGTATTTCATAATATAGAAACACAAGAGTCACTGCCAAATTCCTTCTATGAAGCTACAGTTACCCTGATACCTAAACCTCACAAAGACTCAACCAAGAAAGAGAATTACAGGCCAATCTCACTCATGAACAATGTCATTGTTTTTTTTTACCGCTGAGTAGTATTCTAATGTATATATTTTCCACACTTTCTTTATCCATTCTTCCATTGAGGGACATCTAGGTTGTTTACAGGATCTGGCTATTATAAATAATGCTGATATGGACATAGTTGAACAAATGCTTTTGTAGTATGATAGGGCATCTCTTGGCTATATTCCCAGGAGTGGTATTGCTGGATCCTGGGGTAGGTTGATCCCAAATTTCCTGAGAAACTGTCACACTGATTTCCAAAGTGTTCCCACAAGTTTCAATTCCCACCAGCAATGGATGAGTGTTCCCCTTACTCTACATCTTCTCCAGCAAAGGAGAAACTTCACCTTTTACAATAGCCGCACATAGCATAAAGTATCTTTGGGTAACTCTAACCAAGGAAGTGAAAGATCTATTTGACAAGAACTTTAAGTCTTTGAAGAAAGAAATTGAAGAGGACACCAGAAAATGGAAAGACATCCCATGCTCTTGGATGGGTTAAGATCAACAGAGTAAAAATGGCAATTCTACCAAAGGCAATCTATAAATTCAACTCAATCCCCATTAAAATCCCAATAAAATTTTTCACAGACCTTGAGAGAACAATAATCACCTTTATATGGAAAAACAAAAAACCCAGGATAGCCAAAACGATCCTATATAATAAAGGAACTTCTGGAGGCATTACCATCCCTGACCTCAAACTCTATTACAGAGCTACAGTAATGAAAACAGCCTGGTACTGGCATAAAAACAGAGAAGTCGACCAATGGAATTGAATAGAAGACCCGGATATTAACCCACAAACCTATGAACACCTGATTCTTGACAAAGGAGCTAAAAGTATACAATGGAAGAAAGAAAGCATCTTCAACAAATGGTGCTGGCAGAACTAGATGTCAACCTGTAGAAGAATGAAAATAGATCGATATCTATCACCATGCACAAAACTCATGTCCAGATGGATTAAAGACCCCAATATCAATCTGAACACATTGAACCTGATAGAAGAGAAAGTGGGAAAGAGTATACAAAATATATGCACAGGAGACCATTTCCTATGTATAACTCCAATAGTACAGACAATAAGGGCAACATTGAATAAATGGGACCTCCTAAAACTGAGAAGCTTCTGTAAAGCAAAATACACAGTAAGACAAAAAGGCAACCTACCGATTGGGAGATCCTTACCAACACACACAGGTCTGATCTCCAAAATATATAAAGAGCTCAAGAAACTAGACTTTAAAATACTAATTAACCCAATTAAAAAATGGGGTACTGATCTGAACAGAGAATTCGCAACTGAAGAAGTTCAAATGGCCAAAAGACACTTAAGGTCATGCTCAACCTCCTTAGTGATCAGGGAAATGCAAATCAAAACAACTTTGAGATACCATCTTACACCTGTCAGAATGGCTAAAATCAAAAACATTCTTAGATCTTTATGACCACATTTGTAATTTTTTTAGTCTCAGTTCAAATACTGTATACATATATAAAGTTTTTTTTGTCATTTTTAGAAAATGTCCCCACTTGTCCTTAAACATATTCATTAAAAATCCCTGTCCATCTTATTTTAAGCCTATAATCTTACTTTATGATTAATATATTCATTTGGGTATGTGCATAATTTTTATGTATTTCACTATTATATTAATTTGAAGATAGTTATTTTGCCTTGTGTTTAACTGTACAAATACTTTATGGAATTATGTTTGGAACAGAACAAATACTCTATCAATGCTCTCTCTTTGCTTGATGAGTTAATAAAAATTATATTTTTGTACTCATTATCTTTAATGATAGGAAAATAAGCATTTTCATAGTTAAAAGTGTTATAATTTTATATTAAATATTAATATTTGAAAATTAATATACAAAGACTTAGTGCTTATTATTTGTATTTTGGACTTCAACTTTTCTCACTTGAATGGTGCTCATATCAGTTACCATTCATAAAATATGAGCACTTTGCATTTTATACTAGTACAGCAAAAGTTTGTCACTATACAGAAAGTCACTGTGAATATGTTATGTGCTTCCCTAACTATAAATGTTTAAGAAACTATACTTTGTGGGCTAAAGAGATTTTTCAGTGTTTAACAGCTATGGTTCCTGTTCTAGAGGACTCAGGTTCTATTCCTAGCACCACACAGCATCTCTGAACTATCTGTAACACCATTTGCAGGTTATTAGATACCCACTTTTCTTCTCCAAGGACACCAGGCACTGCATGGTATGCATGCATACTTAAAGTCAAAACACTCATACATTTAAAAAATAAATACATTTTTCTTATCCTTTTAAAATATTTCATCTTAGTATGATAAGAAAATTCATTGACATGAATTTTCCTTGATACTTTACTTCAAAATGAATTACTTTTAAAACTCTTTAACACGTTGAAAATAAATTGGAGAAAATAAGATATCAGAAGAATAAGAGCCTAGTAAAAAGCATTCAGATACCTGTTTATTATTAAAGCAGTGAGAGGAAGAAAGGTTATGTGTTTTCATGAACTGATCTTTAGTTTTATGTTTCACAACCACTTATACTACAAAACTTTGCTTAATTTTCACCTGTGGCTTTCCCTTTTTCATATAACCCTTTGCCACTTCAATTAATCCATTAACATCTAGTATTAATCATTACAGCTTGACAGTAATTATAATGCTGACATTAATGCTTTTTATATTTCCTTATTTAGTATTCATAGGAATCTTATAAAGAGAAACTATGGTGAGCATTTTACAAATAGAAGCGCTAGGGGCAAAGAAAGTCTGAGTAAATTATCAGGATTATCATCATATTGTAAGTGACTTAGGTAATACCTTTGACAGGTAAATTTGTTTAAACTATTAACTTTCAGAAATTGAGTATCCAGATATTAGGATCATTGGGAATATACTTTTTAATAAAAGTCAGATTTAGAGCTTACCTAAAATTTTTATCTCCCATTTATTATTTTACTATAAATGCTTATTATCATATTATTTTATTTTTGTTTCCAGCTTCTTCTAGAAATAGTCTTTATCTCTCATCAAAAAAATCTTCTCTTTGCAACAGACAGAGACAACTAAAGAATACAACATCAATGAAAATATATACTTGTGGAATTCAGTCCCAGTGGATACATTTTCAAAAGACACTTGAACCTAAGGCTTGGGAAACATTGGAAAAAATGGTGCAGAAGTCTTGCAGGTGCCAAAGGATAAAGGAGTTTGCTACAAGAATTTATCTCTTGGTAACATCATAACCCATAAACTCTAAAAGCATGACTGGCCAAACATGAGCTGAATAAGGAAGAAACCAATATATATGAATTTGTGAAAAAAAAATTTAAAGCACTTCCAATTTAACTTATAACTTACATTTTTGCATTGTGCTTTTCAATTCTCTTTTTAGAACATAATTATTATCCTGTGGCTTTCTAACAATTTGTTCTTGAAACTCATAAATTGTTATGATCTAGCTGCCCTCACTCCCCCAGACTGACATTAGAACTTCCTTGTGGTCTGTAATTAACAAGGATGTTTATGTTCTTTCTGGCCAGTGGTTTCCACAGAAGCAGTAGAGGTATAAAAGGCTTTAGCTCAGGGAAAAATAAAGGTTGCTGTTCTTCCACCTGAAAAGAAGCCTCCATGTCTCAATTCTGGCACCACCTGCCAGTCTTGGCTATCCATGCTGAGCAAGGCACACCAAGTGTAGGTCCCACTGAGATCTGGAAAGTGGGGATTTGTGAATGGGGTTGCTCTGTCCACAGGACAATTGAGGAGCATATTGGGGAAGGTAATATATTTTTTTCTTATCCTTAGAGATACTCTGAGGGACACCCTCCAAAAGAGTAGCAAGTATAAAGAAGGAGTGGTAGGGTGAATTGAAGGCCTCAAAATGTAACTGAAACTCTTAAAGCAACAAGGCACAGAAGTAACAAGGAAGACAGCCAAAGATTTTATATGAACAGTAGCTCAAGTTAGCCCCTGGTTTATTACAGGAGGGGGTTTAAATGTTCCAGACTGGGAACAAGCCAAGTCAGATTAAAAGGAGTATGTGTTTCTTCATCCCCAGAGATGCTCTGAGGAATGTCCTCTGGAAGATTGACCAGTAGTAAAGTAATAAATAGAAGGCAGGAGGATGAATTGAGGACCTCCAAAGGATAAAATATGTGCAGATGTATGTTAATATGTTGATTGTGTTGTCTTTTATGTTCTGGACTGGAGAAAGACATTTGATTCTGGGAACTGCTAAGAAAGGTATTTTGACATTAAAATATGGACCTAAGGGTTTGATGCTTTGGAGGTTCTGCTTTTATCTCCAAAAAGAATGAAAACCTGTGGATTCATTGCAAACTTATATGGTTTGAATCACCGAGACCCCCTAAAATGTTGATGTAAAATACCACCCAAAATGCAACACCCTTGCTCAGCAGGAAGTAGCAAGACAGGTTGGCAATGCCCAAATTCCCTAAAAGATTGTTAAAGTGGGGCCCCTTCAATGGTTACAGAGCAAGAGCTGCGAGCCTGCTTCCCTGAGTTCTGTTCCACTCCAAGCAGCAGTTTTGAACCAGAGAGAGTATGTCTGGGGCCAGAAGGCAACTGGAGCAGAGCTTTGCTGGGAATGTTACCCTGGCCCAGTCAGTGCCCAGCCTGGGGGACACCACAGTGGTGTCAGGAGTATCAGCAAAAATGGCAACAAGTGCTGGACCATAGAAGATCGGCAGAAGAGAGACCTTGGAATCACTGCAGCTGTGACTGCCATTTTGCTATCTCTGCCACCACAGCTACTGCTGTCGGAGTTGCTCTCTCCCAGACTGTGCAGATGGCTGAGACTGTCAACCAGCTGGCTGAAAGAGTCAGCAATGCTTTGAACATTCAAAATGATCTTACTGGACATATTCAATTGGGCATATTGATCTTGAACAAACAAGTGGCTCTGGTTAAGGAGCAAGTGAATGTGTGTTACTCATGGCACTGTATTGCATGCTTCTGCTACTGTTATAGGACAACATATGTCATATGAGAGGTGTTTGGAATACTACTTTGGTTAATTTTACCCCCCCCCCCAGTTAGTGCACGCTAGATGGTTGCAACACTGGTCTAGCTTGTTGGCACTGTCAGTCCTGGGAATACTTGGTTTAGGACTATGTGTCTGGGTAGCCCAAAGATAGGCAATACTTTGGGGGCAGGATGCCACCTAAGACAGAGAATACTAAAGGGCTATTTCCCACGACAGGCAAGGTATTCTACCCAAAGTAACAAGATAGGCACCATTTATTTTATAAAATAAAATGCGGGGAGTTGATGTGACCTAGCTGCCCTTACTCCACCAGACTGACATTAGAACTTCCTTGTGGTCTGTAATTGACAGGGATGTTTATGTTCTCTCTGGCCAGTGGTTTTCCACAGAAGCAGTAGAGGTATAAAAGGCTTTAGCTCAGGCAAAAATAAAGGTTGCTTCTTTTCCACCTGAAAAGAAGCCTCAATGTCTCAGTGCTAGCACCCCACCCACCCACTAGTCTCAACTATCCTGGCTGTGCAAGACTTGCCAATGAATCATTACTTAAAAAAAGTAATGAAATGCAGATGAAAATTTTCAGAAATTTTGATTCAGAAAAGCCTTTTTAAGAGCACACCAAAGCTAAGGATAATACTGATATATAACATTATAATAGCTTGTTACAAAAATAAATTCAAAAGAGAAAAAAGTAAGGGAAAATGATGATAAATTGTAAAAAATTGAAAAGACAATAGAAAAGTTAAGACAATAATTAAACAATTTCTCCCTTCTTTTTCCTCTTTTCAAAATCTCCTATATAACCCTTCTTGATCTCTTTCAAATTCATTACCTCTTTTTTTTCATTTATTGCTGTTGTATTCATGCATATATATCACTAAATATAACCTGCTCAATCTGTATATAACCATACATGTACATATGTTTTCACAGATGATGTTTGGTATTGGGCAGACAAATTGGTGTGCTCTTACCTGGGGAAGAACATATTTCCTGTGCTCAGTTTACCTTACTGTCCTGTAGTTCTTTCTGTAGTGTTGGAATGTTGTTGATTTTCCTCATGCAGTTTTGGCTTATTTGATTCTGTCTTACTTCTTCAGCTTTTGTTTAGGCAGTCATATTTGTGAGACGTTAAGTGTATGGGTTCTGATGTTACCAAGAGATAGCATCTCATAACAAACATAACAAACTCCCTGATACTTTGGCCTTTATAATATTTCTGCCCCATTTTCCTCAATGTTACCTGAACCTTAGGAATGAGAGAGTATCCCAGACTGGCCCCGAACTCACAGAGATACACCTGCCTCTGCCTCACGAGTGCTGGCCTTAAAGTCATGAGTCACCACTGCCCAACCACAATGCTACAGTTTCATGGGTTGTAGTTTTTTGCAATGGTCTCTGTTTCAAAGATAAGTTTCTTTGATCAGAGGTGAAAACTAACTTATCTGTGTGTATAAGGACAACTATTGATAGATTGTTGTTAGAGATTATGCTGGTTTACCAAATTTGTGATATAGGCTCACTTCCAAGAACCATGATTTCATTCACTGACTAGTTATCTAGTTTTTTGGTACCAGGCATGGTTCCCCTCTTGTGGAGCAAGTCTTAAATACACTGAGGTATGAGTGACATCCTTAGGGATTTCATGTTGTGCTTGTTGCTATGGTTCATAGGGCCATTGTTTGGTAGGGCTTGTGGCTGTCTCCATCCTTACGAAATTTCTTTGGTGCCTTATTGATAATTTTTCTTAGGATGCACCATGTGCTATATTTTCAAAGCCAATAAAACAATAAACATCTTAAATTTCACAAGGTGTTCATTGTATTATTTACAAATTTAGCTCATTGTACATAGTACAGTCTTAAATATATTTATAAATGTGAAGAAGATACATAAAATGAAAATAAATACACATAAAAATATTTATACTACAATCTATTAAGTGAAACAACAAAAATTATACATTTGCTTATAATGTGAGATCATCCTTTTTGTATCCCTAAAATATGACTGTTTCAAGTTATAAATCAAGTATTTTTTAATCTCTAAAATCAAGTACAATCTTCAGTGAGCTCAAATTACCTAAATTAATCAGTTATCCCCTTCCAGAATAAAAATGCTTGAGGTATGCTACAAAGAGGAAATTTTTATTTTATCTTGAAATATCTGTCTATGATTCTTAAACACGATTATGTTGAGTTTCTGGCCAACAGTACATTACAGAAGAAAGCAATTATTCTCCTTCTTGGCAGCAAGTAAGTAAAATGGGTGGCAGAGAAGCTTCACCAAAGCCTTTCAAGGGGATATACTAGTGGCCTAACTTCCTCTCACTAGTTCCCAAATCCCAAGGGATCTATCACAATACAACATAGCCTTGCAATGAAGTCTTTTTGCATATGTGCTTTTGGGAATACACCAGATCCAAACTATAGTCTTTGTGTATTTATTACCATGTCATTGCAAATATTTTATTGTATTATCATTATGGAACATATTTGGTTTTATAGCTGCACTTAATTGTTAAAGAAAAAGGAAATTATTATTCATAGTATTATTTTCAATACATAACTGAGCTTCTATTGTAGGTGTTAATTATTATACTGAAAGAAATTGTTATGGAAGAAAGAATAGAAAATTTAATATTCATCTGCAGAAAAAGATAAGTCTGTTTACACTGAAAATTAATTTTTCTTAATTATAATAGGCTAACTTATGAGTACTGTTATAAATTTTACCTTATCTGTTTTTCCTTGATGTCAAGATTTTTAACATTATTTTTCAATAATTACTAAATTTTACAAGTATGTTCAATTCTTTATTAGTGGAGCAAGTATTGGACATTCTATTCAAATGTCAATAAAGGAGACTGATCCCGGACCAGTATCTGTCCTATGGTTTTACTGGGTACAGAGAATGGCAAGGGTACTGGGAAGGGTTATCTTCATAGTGTTTTTATTATCAGTATGTATTTCAAACGTCATTTTTGATCACTTGCATTTTTAAATCTGTGCCCCTTTTGCTACTGAAAAATAATAGAGAACATATCCATGTATATTTATATGATACTAAATCTATCATTTTCTACAAAATATAAACTATGAAGTCATTGTATATGTCTAAATAGTTTATGCATTTTTGCTAATATTTTGAAAACTTTTTAAATCCATAATGTCCTTTAATATATCTGCCTCTTCCATTCCTTTCTCAATCTCATACATTCTCCTTTTCTTAAAAAAAGACTGAGTCCAATTTTTATGGTATACATGCCCATATGTATAGTGTATGGACAACCTACGAAAGTCCATAACCTTGAAATTATAGGCTTTCCCACCTCTGGGAACCATCAAGTTAAAAATCTCCTTACTGAGGCATAGGGAATGGTAAATCCCTCCCCCGTACATACTATAATTTTAATTGGCTTGAGATTTTGTAGGTCTTTTTCTGAGTTTATATCCAGAAAACAGTGTTTCACAGTAGTTCTCTCTTGACTTCTCTGTATTACAATCGTTCCAGAACTCCTAGAGACTGAAGTAGCAGTATAGGGCCTACACTGGCCTGCAACAGCCCCTCTACATAAATATTATCACTTTCAGTTTAGTATTTTTATAGGACAAGTGTGTGAATGAGTAGGTCTCTGATTCTTGTGCCTATTCTTGAGCTCTTTTCTTTCTGTTCCTTTGCCTTATCCAACTTTGTAGAATGAAAGGCTCAGCTGCGTCCCACCATCCAGCTAGCCTTACACCCAAAATAATTACACAGAAACTGTATTCTTTTAAACACTGCCTGGCCCATTAGTTTCAGCCTCTTATTGGTTGATTCTCACATCTTGCTTTAACCCATAATTAGTAATCTGTGTAGCACCAAGAGGTTGTCGCTTACCAGGAGAGATCTTAACCTGCTTCCATCTCGGAGAGGAGAGGCATGGCGACTCACTATGGCGACTGCCTGAAGCGTCTCCCCAACTCTGCTTCCTTTCTCC
The DNA here is from genome assembly GCF_903992535.2 of Arvicola amphibius. Taxonomy (NCBI): domain Eukaryota; kingdom Metazoa; phylum Chordata; class Mammalia; order Rodentia; family Cricetidae; genus Arvicola; species Arvicola amphibius. The sequence continues at coordinate 104,200,435 of NC_052065.1, forward strand.
CACAATTCTGTTCTGTCTACTCCACCTACCTAATTTTCTGTCCTCTTAAAGGGCCAAGGCAGTTTTTTTATTAATCAATGAAAGTAACACATAGACCAATGTCCTCCCAACTCCCCCCAGGTCCAGGAAGGTGATCGATCAAGCTGAGAAGGCTCCCACAGAGCCCGTCCATGCAGAAGAATCAGAGCCCAGTGCCATTGTCCTTTGCTTCTCAGTCAGCCCCCGCTGTTGGCCACATTCAGAGAGACGGGTTTGGTCGCATGATCCATCAGTCCCATTCCAACTGGAGTTGGTGATCTCCCATTAGTTCTGTCCCACCGTCTCCATGAGTGAACGCACCCCTCTCGTTCCTGACTTTCTCCCTCAAGTTCTCGCTCCTTCTGCTCCTCATCAGGACCTTGGGAGCTCAGTCCAGTGCTCCAATGTGGGGCTCAGTCACCTTCCCCATCTGTGGGCCAGCTGGAGGTTCCCTCACGGTCCTGACTTTCTTTCTCATGTTCTCTCTCCTTCTGCTCCTCATCAGGACCTTGGGAGCTCAGTCTGGTTCTCCAATGTGGGGCTCTGTCATTTTCTTCATCTATCGTCAGGTGGAGGTTCTATGGTGATATGCAAGAAATTCATCAGTATGGCTATAGGAACTGGCCTTTTCAGGCTCCCTCACCTCAGCTGCCCAAGGAACTAACTGGGGGCGTCTCCCTGGAAACCTGGGAACCCCTCTAGGGTCAAGTCTCTTGACAACCCTCAGGTAGCTCCTTAAATTAAGATATATGCTTCCCTGCTCCCATATCCACCCTTCCTATATCCCAAGCACCCCATTCCTCCGAGCTCCCCCGTTCTCCCCTTCACACTTTTCTCTCCCCATCTTCCCTTGGCCCAGTCTTGCCCAACCCTCAAGTTCCCAATTTTGCCTGGCGATCGTGGGGAACCCTGATGGCTCCTTGGCCTTGAGAAGGAGGGAGGGGAGGTATGGGTGGAGGGGAGGGGAGGGAAGGGGGAGAAGGAGGGAAGGGAAGGGGGGGGTGGAGGGGAGGGAGGGGGGAGGAGGAGGGGAGGGAGGGGGGAGGAGGAGGGAAGGAGATGGAAATTTTTAAATATAAAAAAAATAAACCATGAAAAAAAAAAAAGAAGTTCCTTACAATACACTTCCAGTTTACTTAGATAATATTATATCCTTCTGGAGGCTTTGATGGACTTGAAGAATTTATAGTTATAGTTTTTCTTAGTTATGATAAAAGATAAAGTAGATATAAATACTGTAACTATATTTCTTACTTGATACCTGTTTTGTTATATGTAATTTTTCTATGTTAAAGTTAAAATCTTCCTCTTTTATTTAGACAGAAAAGGGGAGGTGATGTGGGATTTCCCTCTATATCTGTGATTACCATTAATGAATAAAGAAACTACTTTGGACCTATAAAAAATAAATGGGTTAATTTAAGAGCTAAGACTGAGCTAGAAATATACATACGCAATGTTGTAATAAAAAAAAAGAAAGTAACACATAGACACTCCTCCATCACAATTTCGATGTGATGGCTTTTGTTTTATCTTATTGTTTGTTTTGTTGTTATCTCTTAGAAGACTATTATTTTCTATGAAAGACTGAAAGAATGGGGCAGGAGGTGGGGAGGAACTGGGGGAAAAAGAGGGAAGAATAACTAATTAGGATATACTGGATAAGACTAGAATCTATTTTCAATAAAAGGGAAGGGAAAAACAACCAGTCTCTTTATTCTCTCTTTGAGAATATTCCTTGAGCATTGGGGCTAGTGTTTGTGAGTGTGTGTGTTTGTGTGTATGTGTATTTGTGTGTTTGATATAGATACTACATTAAGAATAGTAGAATTCTCAGTTCTATGATATATGTTCAAGTCTTGTCCCTACTTTATCTTCTGAAAGGAAATATTTCCAATAACTAACATATGGGACCCTGTGAAATTAAATTATTTCTACACAGAAAAGGAAAGAGTTAATCAAGTAAAGACTAAATCTACATAATGGAAGAAATCTTTGTTAGCTATATATTTGGTAGATGATTAGTATCTAGAACAACTAAATAAATAAGTGCACAAATAAATTAAATGGACAAGTCTCAAAAGATGGAATACAAATAACCAATAAATGGAGAGAAAGGTCTTCTACCTTATTATCTTCTGAATAAATTAAAATTAAAGCTATTTGATATTTTTATCTCACTATAGTCAAAATGAAGATAATTAAAAAACAAAATATCAAAAAGAAAAAAATTTAAAAAAAAACCTAAAACCAAGAAATACTAGAGAAGATGTTCACAAATGAGATAATTATGCATGTTGGTAAGAATGTTATTAAGATCAGCAACTATAGAAATCAGTATCAAGGTTTTCAAGAAGCCAACATGGATTTTGTATATGATGCTTCTGTAATCACCTGGGTATATATCCAAAAGATTCCAAATCAACATACCACAGAGATACTTACACATTAAGGTTTATTGCAGCACACACATTATGGAATGAAACTAGGTAACAAACAATAGTGGAGTGCATAAATAAAATATGATGTGCATCTAAAAATATAATATTTTAGCCACAAAGAAGCAATTTATGCTATTTAAGAAAAAATAGGTTCAACTGGAAGTAATCTTATTTGGTGATTTCAAGTCAATCCTATGTTAAATAATACATTTATATTCATACACATATGTTTACTCTCATAACTGACTCCTAGATGTTATATGACTACATCAAATTATATATGAGTATATGATATGAAAGTAGAAGCAAACTTGACTAAGAAAACAATGGAGATTATCTATATGGAGCTGGATAAATAGTTTCTGGGAGGCGTGAAAGAAAATGTGCTCAACAAACAATGAATATGATTGTGAATGTGTCTGTATGCAATATAGTTCTACTAACAATGGATTTATTATATGAAAAGTTTTTTTGAAAAAGTCTCAATATCAAACACTAGTTACCTCCTTATTAGTTATAGGTCAGGGAGGTATGATAGATACCCAAAACAATATAGACAACCAACATTGTCTTTGGTTGCCTATAATAACGAGATGATAAAAACCTATTCCTGAAAATATCACATAATGTAGTTCAAGAATATAGAAATCAGTTCTGAGATGACAAAAAAACTCTCCTTGCTTGTTATCTTTTATAATTCTGAAAGGAGATACGCAGATAGCTGGGAGAAAAAAGTTATTAATGATCATACTCAAAACTGAACAATGCATTCAACAATACTGGTCTGTCAGGAAAGATATGGCCACTAGTGAAATAGTAGCAAAACTGGTTATGGGAAGAATCAAATTCTCCCTTGAATAGATTTCAGGCTTGTTACATAAGAAGGAATTCATGGATAGTATTGTAAGAATGGAAAGAAACTATTGAAGATGTTGTGTTTTTCTAATTTGCTCAAACTGTCTTCTAAATATTTATATTTACATAGCACATCTTTCCTTAGTTAAAGTAATATTTCACAACAACTTACTCCAGCAGCAAGGACCTACCACCGGATGCATAAAGAGCCTTCCAAAGAGCACCATATGATAAGGACCATGTACTCAATTCTGGGACCTGTGCTCAATGTGGTAAATTCAAATAACAACTTTTTCTTACTCTAGAAATTATGTTTCTATTTCTCCTGATTATTTAAAACCTGTATGAGCATATTCTTTTCTACTTTGGTGCATGATATTTGCTTTCATTATTAATATCAAGTTATTAAAAATTATAAAAATCCTCCACTGAATGTATAAATGTCTTTTTATCTTTGGTAGGGAATTGAAAATCATATATTAGTTTTCAAATGTCAAACATGTCATATAAACTCAGCAGATATCCTTCTATTTTTATTCAATCTTAATTATTTTTTCCTGATTTTCCTAATATAACACAAAATTTATTAGTTTTTGTTTTGTTTGCCTATATGTTAGAAATACTATTCAATAACCCTTTATTGAATAAATTAGTAGTGGTCAATCTTAAAATTAGTATAGGTATATGCTGGCACTTCTTTTCTTTTTCTTTAAATTTTATTTTAATTAAAAATTTCCGACTCCTCTCTGCCTCCCATTTACCTCCCCCTTCCTACTCCCTTCCCTCTCCCTCTCCAGTTCTAAGAGCAGTAAGGGTTCCCTGCCCTGTGGGAAGTCCAAGGTCCCCCCCCCCTCCATCCAGGTCTAGGGAGGTGAGCATCCAAACAGGCTAGCCACCCCCCAAAGCCAGTATATGTAGTAGGGTCAAAATCCAGTGCCATTGTCCTTGGCTTCTCAGCAGCCCTCATTGTCTGCCATGTTCAGGGAGTTCAGTTTTATCCCATGCTTTTTCAGGTCCAGTCCAGGTGGCCTTGGTGAGCTCCGAATAGATGAACCCCACCATCTCGGTGGGTGGGTGCACTCCTCGCAGTCCTGACTTCCTTGCTCATGATATCCCTCTTTTTAAATTTTATTAACTGAGAGTAAAAGTAGGATCAAGACCATGGCTTCTTGCCAGATTTACATGTGTTTAGTTTTTAATTCATCTATGTAAATTTTTTAAAATGGAAGAAATTTGTCTGAAATTTCATTAAATGTGTCATTTTAAATTTTTATTACATTCATGTTTGTACATGTGAATTCATAAATTTATTTAATGCATGTTTATTTATGTGATCACATATATGCGATGGCATGTACATAGAGATCAGTTGTCCTCTGATTTGGATCCAAATACCAAACTCCGGCCAAAAGTCTTAGTGACAAATACCATAGCCTGCTGTACTGAACCTTATGTGTGTAATTCTGTAGAAAATTTGCTCATGTAAAATCATACTTTTTATGCCCATTTTGTTTGCATATTTTTCTCTATTCTGTCATAAAGTTATTTGCATATGTAATTGCATAGTATTTTTATTTCCCACTATTCCCATATATTTATGTATATTATTTTCAAAATATAACTTTTGATTAATATGTTTTCCTTACACTCTTAATTTTAAGGTGCAATTTCCATGCTATATAATCCATTTTTCATAATCATTCATTAATATACATTAAATTTTGAGATTTGTGGAAGTATTGCCTCATCAAGTAAAATTTCAAATGTTTCTACCTGCTTAAAAAGATTTCTCATACTTATTTCAGTCACATTTCTTACCTTATACTCATTTATCAGTTTGTAATTCATGATAATAACAATATTATAATGTTATATAATTATATTGGTCCACCATATTTTATTTTAAGAAAGTGAGAATCACTAGTTTAAGTTAACTATTCTATTATTAGTTTGATTAGTAGTTTCATTTTAATGAGTAGATTTTATTACTTTTCTGAAATTTTGACAATAAATTATATAATTTTGCAGGGACATTTCTTTTAATAATTTGTTTAAGATGTATTTAGGAGATATTTAGGTCATTCTTCCATATATTTGCATACCATTAGACTGTCAAAAATTGGGAAGTATTAACTATAAGGTAGAAAAAATGAGAGTGAGAAATAGGCAAAGAATATCTATTTAAGGTGATGATTATTTGTTTATCCACATTTTAAATTTAATAAGCATTTTTTAAAAACATCATTCAATAAATTTATATTTTGATATGTTACTATACTAATATAATATGTTGAATACTATAAATGTGTTACATAATAAACGAGGAATTATAGGAAGAATAAGATGATCATTTATATTTTAAACACTTAGGCATAATAAACTTGGAAAAAGCTACAAACTATCTATAGTTCATACAATACAATACCAAACTATCTATAGTTCATACAATACAATACCAAACTTAATGTTACATGTAGAGAAAAAAGTATATGTGTAAAACAATGAGTTCCTAGCTATACTGATTTTCTGCAATGTGACTTTAATTTGTCATCACATATTCCTGAATATATTTGCAAATCCATAAATATTTATCCTTTTACATTTGATTTTATCTGTCTTTGATTTCAATGATATATGCATATATCATAATTACATTTAACAGCATAATTCATATTGATTTTTTCTGATAATTAGTCTTTATTTAAAATGCTATAATGAATAATCTTTTGTATACATATTTTCTTACCCTTCAAAGGCTGACAATTAATAGCAGGGATCGGAGAGTAAAAAGCTTGCTGTAAAATACAAATTATACTGTCTTGTAGAACTATTTTGCTAATTAACATGCTTATTGATAGGATATGAATTAATTAATTTATCCTCTTTATTCACTTCACTGTGTCCTTTCAATATCTCCTACTTAACTATTTCTGGAATTGTATTTCTTTGCACTTTTATTGACTTTCACTGAAAGGAAATGTATATTCATAAAGTGTTTACATCCTATGCTCAATTTTTTTTGAAATTTTTTCTGTTAACATTATGAAAAAGCTTTTACCCTTACATTTTCTCTCCTGTCTTAAAATAACACTGTAGAATTCAAAAGGTAGATTATTTTAATGTAGTCAAGTTAATAACTTTTTCCTTTTTATGATTTCTGCTTATTATTATAACTTTGAAAAAGATTTCTGTAGTCATATAGTCATATTTCCATGTTTTGAGCCTTGAATATTTACATATTTTATAAAGTATGAGAAATTTTTGCTGAAGCATAATATGATACCTATATTTACATATATCATAATCAATTTTCTTTGTCTTTGTGATATATGTCTGAGAGAGATGATAATATGAAGAGTCAATACATTTTATTAAAGCTATAACTATGTATACATGGGATTCAAGAGAGTTTGTGATGTAGAATTAACAATAATTATGTACTAGGGATGATAAGAAAACATCAAGTAAGGAATATGAGTAGCTTGTTATAAAATGGATTTTAATGGGATCTGCATGAAAACTATATGGATAATGAGCAGTTCAGCTCATGATTATCTTACTAAAGGTTATAATTTAAAGACATGTTGGGACTAGAACTACTATCTTCATTGATTTGTCATAATATTTATCTCAGGGGGAAATAGAAGAGGTCTTTTAGAAAAAAAATGGTAATATTAGTGACTTTTCTAGTCTATGGGCAAAGAAATATGAAAAAGAAGTTATTTGTGCTCATGTTGAAGGAAGGAAGACCTGTCACCCAGAACAGAAAGCTGAGCATTCACATTTTGAATAGCAAGTACAGAGCAGAGAGAGTAAACTAGAAATGAGGATTTAAAGACTCAAAGACCACCTTCAACAACATACTACCTCCAAAACTGCCACACCTCCTAAACCTTCCCAAGGAGTACCACCAATTGGAGACCAAGTATCCAAAAATTCAGAACTATAAGAAATATATTCAAATCTCTAAAATGGTGTTATTCTTTTAGGTGCAAATATGTAAATCTATCAGAAAGATTCCCCTTTAGACATGAAAAGGATGGATGCTGTTTTTAAGAAGTACTCCACAAACACTAGCATGATAAAACTGGGTGCGTCTTTATTATTAACTAGAATTCAAAGAAAATGAAGGCAGAAGATATCCAAATCCATGGGACACTATGTAAACAGTGTTACGAGGAATGTTCATAGCACTAAGTGCTCACATAAATAAATGGAAAAACCTCACATTAGTGACTTGACAGCACACCTGAAAGTTCTAGAACAAAAAAAAGCAGACACACCCAGGAGGAGTAGAACACAGGAAATAATCAAATTGAGAGCTGAAATCAACAAATAAAAACAAAGAAAATATGTAAAGAATCAATGAAACAAAGAGCTGGTTCTTTGAGAAAATCAACAAGATAGACAAACTCTTATCCAAACTAATCAAAAACCAAAGAAAGAACATCCAAAATTATCAAAATCAGAAATGAAAAGTGGGACATAACAATGGACACTGAGTAAATTCAGAGAATCATTAGGTAATTCAGAGAATCATTAGGTAATACTACAAAAACCTGTACTCTAGAAAATTGGAAAACATAAAAGAAATGGACAATTTTCTAGAGAGATACCATCTAACAAAATTAAATCAAGACGAGGTGACCTATAAACAGAAAAGAAATAGAAGCTGTCATCAAAAACCTCCCAACCTAAAAAAGAAAAAAAAAGCCCAGGGCAGGATGGTCTTAAAGCAGAATTCTACCAGAACATCCAAAAAAAAAAAAAGGCTAATACCTATAGTCTTTAAAATGTTCCACAGAATAGAAACAGAAGGAACATTGTCAAAACCATGATGAGTTCAACCACTGAAACAGTTTACTGGAACTAATAGGAGCTCACCAACTCAAGCTGGACTGGGAAGGAACAAGCATTGGACCAAACTAGTCCCTCTGAATGTGCTTAACAGTTGCATGGCTGGGGCAGACTGAGGGGCCACTGGCAGTGGCACCAGGATTTATTCTTACTGCATGAACTGGCTTTTTGGTACCTACTCCTTTTGGATGACTACCTTGCTCAGCCTAGATGGTAGTAGGTAGGGTCTTGGACCTTACCCAAAGATATGTGCCTTACGCACCCTGAGGACTGGATGGGGGTGGGTTGGGAGGCTATGTGGAGGGAATGGGAGGAGGGGATGGAGTAGGAACTTGGATTGATATGTATAATGAAAAAGTGATTTTTCTTTTTTCAAAAAAATAAACAAATATTTAAAAAAACTGGATGTGTCTTTATTATTACCTAGCAGGTTAGAATTTTAAAAATCAGCAAGTTATCAGAATGGTTTTCCCCTGAGAATTAATGTACACTTAATTAAGTACATATTAATATTAAACATATTATACATTCTAAGAGCATAGATCATGGAAAGAATGAAGGAATATTATCAAAATATTTAAAATATGAGGAATATATGTGATTCAGTTGAAGCGCCAGTTGGCTGAGAGAACAGATGTAAATATCTCTATCTATCATCTATCTATTTTTCTAATCTATCTATGTATCTATGTAGCTACCTATCTATATATCTATCTATATATCTATCTCTACATATTATCTATGCATCCATATATATGTGTGTGTGTATGTGTGTGTGTGCATACAGATCAATTGATTTGAAAGAAATTATCACGTATGAATGTCACATGAAATATGTGGAGAGTTATGAAGAAAACACAGATAACTGTCGTTTTCTAGGGAGCTACAGAATAATGTACATGAAAGTACCTAGAGAGGAAAATAGGAGCCTAAAAGGGAAGATAGGGAGAAATTAAGTTAGGACTGGTGTTGCAAGGCAAAAATGCATAATGTTACAGTAACTCACCTTGCCACTTCTATTGTGTATTGCATGTCATTTTTCTAAAATCTGATTCACAGAATGGATGTATTTCATGAACTCTTTATCCCTCTATTCTTTAAAGATCATACTCATTGTTTAATCTCATACACAGATGTTGATTAAATAGGAAAATACTCTGTGGTGATTAATTTTCAGGCAATTCAATAATAGAGATGACTGCAATCACAGATTTTTTTTTTACTGTTTCTCTTGTAATAGGACAAAAATAACTTAGTTTTATTTTACTTTGGAGTGAATTGCACTGTTTATTTTCTCATGCCTGAAAAGCTAACTATTATTGAGTTATTTCTTGCTGTCATGAGTAATTGCCAATCTTTAGTAATGTTTTGTATTCTAAATGTGTGGATCAACAGAAAGGGTATACGGACATAAAGGCTTTTATTTAAAAATATTGTTATTCCATTATCTATTGTCAGTGAAGTTGTATGCAAACTTCACTGTTTATAAAACACATATAAACATATTTATATAAACACATATAAATGTAATTGCTCTCCTTTCATTTACAAATTTGTGAATAATCTTGAGTCCTCATTTTCACTTTGTTTTTATGTTTTACTTAGATGTTAAAATATATAACAAAAATATAATTTTCCAGAAAATTTTAATTGGGGTTATTTTTACAGAAACTGGCTACTGTCAGTATCTCTAGAATTCAGTGCAGTATTCAAGATGCCTAGGTAATTTTTCCCTAAATTCTAATGAGCAATCTTAAATGTCAAAACACAATAAGTCTGTATAAGTTATACTCTAGAATACCTTATTAATATTATATGAGTTACATAAGAAAATATTACCTCAGGAGATGTGCTTTCTGATAGATTTCTATTGTTATTAATATTTCCAGGTGTAGTTCTCTTTGGATTATACATGATGGTTTGTAGTGGATGTCGGTCAAGATTCTTAGTTTTCTGAGGAAATATGTGACTGCAAATTTATAGGCAAGATTTTAAACTTGAAAAAAGTAGGTAAATAATAATGGAGCAGATTTAATGTGGGTGAAGTGATGGATTCAGACTCATACATATTCTTATTTTGAATTTTAATTTAATAAAGTATCTTTAAGTGGAAATATGATGAGAGTTTGTAGATTCAGGTAAGCTTTTACATATAAAACAGGAAGAATTAGTTTAATAGTTACACATTGAAACCATAAATATTAACAAAAATTTCCAGGAAGACCATATAGAAGAGTTGAGTAGACAGAAAATAGCCATAATTCATGATCTCTAATTACTTAGTAATTTATTGCTAAGTAATTATATTATATTTTGTATATTATATTTTAATGTTGATGTTAAATTCTTAATATGAACAATATAGTGTAATCCAGAATCAAGGCAAAAGATACACAATATTTTCTTATGTTACCTTAAGGTAAAAGGTCCAAAAGTGTGTCAAAGATTTATCCCAGTCACATATGTAGTATATGATAAAAGCAGACATTTAACTTGCCAAAGTTTAGTATATTTTCCAAATAAAGATGGGCTCTGTGTGAGCCTTGTCCGTTTGGATGCTCATCTTCCTGGACCTGGGGGGAGTTGAGAGGACCTTGGACTTAACATAGTAGAGGGAACCCTGATGGCTCTTTGGCCTGGAGAGGGATAGAGTGGGGGTATTGGTGGAGGGGAGGGGAGGGAAGGGGGAGGAGGGGAGGAGATGAAAATTTTTAATAAAAAATGAGAAAAAAGAAAAGAAAAAGATCAAACCTAAACATAATAGGAAGAGAAAAAGCAGAAAATTCATAGTTTAGAGGCCTAGATAATATTTTTAACAAAATCAAACATAATATTTTTCTAACCTAAAGAAGGACATGGCTATAAATATACAAGAATCTTATGAAACACCAAAAAGATTGGACCAGAAAAGAAAGTCCATTCACAACATGATAATTAAAACACTAAATATATAGAATCAAAAAATAATATTAAAACCTGCAATGAAAAATGAGTACATAACAGAAAAGGGAAGACTATTAGAATTACACACAACTTCTCAATAGAGAGTCTAAAAGTCAGAAGAACCTTGAACAGACGTACTGCAGACTCTAAGAGATCATGGATGTGAGTACAGAAATTTCAATAGCAGAAATTTCAATCACTCAAAATGGTGAAACATTATATTCCATAATGCAACCAAATTTAAGTAGTATCTATCGACAAATCCAGCCCTACAGGAGGTGCTAGAAGAAGAATACCTATCCAGGGAGGGTAATCACACCCGTGAAAGCACAGAAAATAAATTTCACACCAGCAAAATCCAAAGAAGGGAGGAATCTCTCTCTCTCTCTCTCTCTCTCTCTCTCTCTCTCTCTCTCTCTCTCTCTCTCTCTCTCTCTCTCTCCAGACACACCATCATCATCAACATCCAAAAAGGGAATTAAAAGTCATTGGTAATTGGTATCTCACATTATCACTGGACTGGACTCAATTCCCCAATAAAAAGACACAGACTAACATACCAGTGGACTCAGTTCTGAATAAAAAGACACAGACTAACAGAGTGGTTATGAAAACAGGATTCATCCTTTCTCAACATCAATATAGACATTACATCAGAGTGAAGGGCTAAGAAAATTAAAAAAAATAAACCTTAAAAACAAGCTGGTATACCTAGTTCATTACCTAACAAAATAGACTTCAAACCAAATTTACAATAAAATAATTCCTAATGAAAAGAAGAACAGAAAAAACCTATAAAAATAACTTATAAACTTTGTCTGAATAGAGTAAGAAACAAAAGAAAATACTATCTATTTGTCAGGAAATCAAAAAAATAATTAGTAACATAGATATGGGTTCATTGCAGTATGTACAGGTATTGAGCCATAATAGAAAATGCAATGGTTCAAATACTCTTCTACTGTCAGAAATCATAAGAGAAAAATAGTATACATGTCGGGGTGGTAGCTCAAACTCTCATTAGTAGCATGTTTCATTGACATAAGACTGTTTAGGGATCCGATGTACTTGTTTGGCAGGAGAGGCACCATGTGATGAACTTATATTTAAGAAGCACAGGGAAGTAACAAGGCTGTTCAGAAAATAAAGATTTTTTTCCAAATAAGAAAAATATTGGATGTAATTAACATGCTAAATCTCAACCTTAAAATATGATAATATTCTGTTTCTATGGTAATAATTGAATTTATGAAGAGAGAAAATATTTGCCCAATGTTTCTCCTCTCAAAATTGTATCATTTAAGTCAGAGATGCTTGAGCATGTGAGCATAAGCTACAGGGAATATTTCTACAATGAAAGAGAAACTGAAAACAGAGAACAAAAGGAAGATGATTGATGTAAGGAAATCCTAGAGAAAACTACATGAGTTGAGGTCAAGTGGTTGAAAATTTTATAATGTAGCTATATACTACATTAAGAATATTTATATGAGGACATTGACCTCCTGGCAGTTTTTGAAGTTCCCCAATGAATAGAACCATAATATATTTTGTATGCTTCACAAACATTCATTAATATTTTAATACACCTACACTTTTTTATTGTTAGGTTGTCTTTAGATCAAATTGTTTAAGTAGCTTCTTATTCCCACTAAAGTTATTTATGAAGTTGTATATGTGACTTTTCTTTTAGTAGCTGTCCTTCAATTAGTATTCGTTCTTTTTAATTTCCTATTTATACTATGAGGAATTAAATATTAATAGATTGACTTTCATTTAACCTATAGCAAAAAATTATTCTAGAAAAAATGACTACAATTTTACTTTCCATGTCTTTTCTAAATATCTTATTAGTACTTTTATTCATGCAGAAAAAGTACAAACATATTGCAAGTAACAATACTTAACTGTAAAATACTATGTCTCTGATTTATTCTAGCAGTAAAGTATAAACATTCCTGGAAAACAAAAATACTAAAATAGTTGTGTCTATGCTGGTATCAAAGTTAAGTTATAAGAAATATCTGTGAAAGGGAGGAAATTAGAAACAATAAGGCCAAAGAACATATCATAGAAGAGCAGGAAGGTGACAAAACCATTTTCTGACATACACCCACATAACAATTTTGTGGCAACTATTCAGTAGCAAAATCACTTTATGAAACCTGGAAAATTAAATACAATGATGTAAAACTGTGAAATTCAAAATGACGAAAGATTTAGTAGAGAATTCTTACATACTATACTGTAGAAACATATTTTCTCCTACTCAAGTCTTGATTGTTTTCCTGGAAAAAAATATACTTTCTTGTGTATTCATAAGAAGGTGCATCTACCTGTACCTCTGGAAACATAATTGTCAGTCTAACAGACAACCATTCAGACAGCCAAACAACTAAACAATTCAGCAATAGACAGAGCAACGACTATATTATCCAGCATCTCATTAAAATACATACATTGAGGCATTCTCATCAATACAAATACCCAATAGGAAAGATTTTCCAGTTAAGAGAACATATGTTCCTTCAAATAATATCATATTAACACAAGTCTACATTTAACAAGAAAAAGCAAGCAAATAACACATAGACAAATTAAACCAATACAGCTAATGGAAGCAAATCCAAAGAAATGAGCACCTATAGATTGTTTTATAAACATATTAAAACTATTGTCACAAGGAATGTCAGAAGAAAAGGAGACTACAAAATAACAGAATTCTAAAAAATCTACATAAAATATCACTTTATAAAAGGGGCAAATATCATAAAATGAGAGACATTTAAGGTTATTGTTAAAACAAACAATGCAGTAGAAAGTGTATGGGAAACATGATGCAGATAAAAATATGATAAGAGATAACTAACACTAAAGACTCTTGTGAGAGCTGTGATAAGACCTACAATTATAGATGCTTCCTGAAATACATGTAATGGCCTCTTTGTAAATTCTGTACCTCAGTAAGTAGCTTTAAAAATATTCATATTCATATGTAAAAAGAGGTTTAATGGAGTTGCTTTGTAACAGGAGTACATATTCCTACTAGAAACCACACATTAAAAAATCCAAATGCTAGGACCAGATATAGGTTATCTCTTTTTCAGTTGTTGACTAATTATGTCACATATTTTTATTGGAAATATTTTTGGATTTATTAGCAAAACTTTAGAACTTAATGGTAAGACCCTATTTCTGAAGATACCAGATGCTTCTGTCATAGAGCATGGAGAAATCAAATGGAAACTTTATCACTACTGGTTCCCTTTCCATGGTTCTGGAAGGTATTCTGCAAACTATTGAGGAAAGAAATCATCATCATCCCACCCAGTTATAAACCTTGGAAACTATAGCAATGATTGTCCTGACAAGATATGGCCACTGGTTCAATATGAGTATAAATGGTGTGGCCATAACCAACCATTTTCTGATTGGATCTAAGTCCTACTCAATGAGATAGAACCCATGCTTGACATAATTAAAGGAACCTAAGAACCTGAAAATAGGTAGCTCAAAGGCCCTAATAAAAAAACTAAACACTATTATTCTGTTGAACTGACTTAATATTAAATATTGAAAGACCCATAGACTAGATCATCTAACTCTACACAAAGAAACCCCACTCCAACTGGTCTACAGGCAGAGAATACAATTGTGAAGTACACAGAACTAAATAGATCATTTATATCTTCACAGCAGAGGGTCAGACAGATTGATTGAGCCTGAATTAATCATAACCATTAAGGAAGTTGTGTTTTACAGGTACAACAAAACAGTTATACTTATGAACTCACAGTGATTAGGACAGCATGCACAAGACCTAAATAAACTCAATCCAACCAAATATCCCATCTTATAGGGGTTGTGGTGCTTTGATTGGCTCACATAGTTTCACATATGAATATTTGACTCCTACTTGATGGGTTGTTCAACAAGGATGAGGAGGTATAGCCTTGTTGGAAGAGGTAAAGTTATGTCACTGGGTATAGGTTTTAAGATTTCAAAATCCTATTCTAGGGCCAGTCTTCCTCTTCCTCTTTGCCTGATGCCTGTGGATAAGAATATAAACACTTAACTACTGCTCAAGCACCATGCCTATCTTCTGCTGCCATGGTTATCTCCATGGTGATCATGGACTAAGCATCTGGTACTTTAAACAATCTCCAATCAAATTACTTCTTTATTAAATTATCTTGGTTCTGGTGTTTCTTCCAAGTAATAGAATAACTAATAGAGGGGTAAAATCGAGCTACTCACATTTGGAGAGGGGGAAGGACAATCAATTTTGTTAATGATATAACAGTTGGTGGGTTGGGCATAATGCAAGGCAGGAATCACTCTTAAGATCAGCTGGGCAACAGAAATTAGTATCAATGGGGATATGTAGAGAGAGGGAGAAAGAGAGACAGAGAGACAGACAGAGAGACAGAGACAGAGAGACAGACAGAGAGACAGACAGAGAGACAGACAGAGAGTTCAAAAATTCAAAGTTGTATATCTTGAATTTTGCATGCAAATGGATGGAAATAGAAAACACCATCCTGAGTGAGGTAACCTAGACCCAAAAAGATGAATATGGTATGTACTCACTCATTAGTGGATTCTAGCCATAGAAATGAGCCTATATTTCATGATCCTAGAGAAGCGAGATAGGAAGGTGAATCCAAAGAAAAACATGTAGTTATCTTCCTGGATATTGGAAGTAGACAAGATTGCCAGGCAAAAATTGAGAGCTTGAGGGTGGGGGCAGGTTGGGGTAAGGGAAGATGGGGAGAGAGAAGGGAGAAGGGAGGATGGGGAGAGCTTGGGGGAATGGGACAGTTGGGATGGAGGAAGAGTAGATATGTAATCAGGGAAGTATATATCTTAATTAAGGGAGCCATTTGAAGGTAGGCAAGAGTTCGGACTCGAGAGGGGTTCCTTGGTGTCCAAGGAGATGTCCCCTGCTTGCTCCTTGAGCAGCTGAGGAGAGGGACGCTTGAACTGGCCCTTTACTATAGCCACACTGATGATTATCTTGCATATCACCTTAGAAATTTCATCTGACATTGGATGGAGATAGAGACAGAGACCCACATTGGAGCACTGGACTAAGCTCCCAAGGTCCAAATGAGGAGCAGTAGGAGGATGAATATGAGCAAGGAAGTCAGGACTGTGAGGGGTGCGTCCATTCACAGAGACAATGGGACTGATCTAATGGGAGCTCACCAAGGCCAACTGGACTGGGACTGATGGAGCATGTGATCAAACTGGACTTTCTGAACTTGGCTGCCAAGGAGGGCTGACTGAGAAGCCAAGGACAGTGGCACTGGGTTTTGATTCTACTGTATATACTGGCTTTGTGGGAACCTAGTCTGTTTGGATCATCACCTTCCTAGGCCTGGATGGATGGGGGAGGAACTTGGACTTCCCACAGGGCAGGGAACCCTGACTGCTCCTTGGACTGGAGAGGGAGTGGGAGGGGTGTTGTGGGGAGGGGAAGCGAAATGGGAGGAAGGGAGGAGGTGAAAATTTGTAAAATTATATAATTCAATATAATAAATTTAAAAAAAACAGAAAAACCGAAATGGTGATTGAAAGTTGAATGAATAAAGAACATTGTGTATGTGAAATTTCCTCTATATTTTAAGAAAAATAACATTATTGGAATATGGAAGAAATGGGACATCATTATGCTAAGGGAAATAAGCCAGACAAAAGATAAAAATACTAAATAATCTAATTTATATATAAAATCTAAAAATGTCAAAGAATCATTTAAGAAAAAATGTGAAAAATAGTTATATAATGAAGTATAGTAAGGAAAGTGTTAATATAGTAAAATGATATAATTTTTCAGCTTTATATAAATGAGTTCTGGAGACTACTGTACATAACAACGAGTGTTGAGCATTGGAAATACAGTGTTAGACTTTCGTCAGTGTGATTTTTTTATTATAATATATCAAAGTTTCAAGTAGAAGTGCACTCACGAAATACAGACTCTGAATAGTTTTATTAAGGGATAGAAAAATGATTTTCCTGGCCTAAGCAATGGAGCATAATTTGATTAGTCAGTATTTTATGGTTTGAGGCCTGAAACACTTTTCTATTAACAGCATATTTTATAGAGATGCTATACACAATAAAATTTTCTTTTATCACTGTGAGCAAGTAACAGAAAACTTTCTCTGTTTTTTAGTGGAAATATTTCTTAGATTAAAAACTCATAGTGTAGACCTATTTGTTTTTGAACCTACAATTCTCTTTACTTAGTCTCCCAAGACCATACAGATGTGTCACAATATCCAGGCAAACATGAAGCTTTTTTTTTTACTTTATTGATTCTTTGTGCATTTCACATCATGAATTTCATTCCCCCTTATCTCCTTGTCCCCTGACATCTGCCTTTTTTAAACAGCTGAAAAATATAAAATACTCACCTTCATTTTTAATTTTATGTTTTTTTCTTTGAACTTATATACGTCATCTTTTTTTTTTCTTCATCAAGGTAGTCTTTATTTCAGTGATCTTCCAGGTCTCAAAGACTATAATTAAAGGCAGATGCCAAGGCCCATGACTTGAGGTCTATGTTCAAGACCCACACCATGGAGAAAGAACTGACTCCTACAAGTTACTTCTGTCCTCCACATGATGCAGGCTCTGTGGCATAAAAATTTACACAATATGCATACATGCATACATAAATTAATAAAATTTTAATATTTTACAGATATCACAAAAACAAGGGTACCTTGTTTCCTGACAATTTTGTTAATATCTTCTAAACTTATATACTTCTTAATATTGTTGTGCTAAGATATACTGACAGCATATGAAGCAAATATGTTCATGTCTAAAAGAACTGTCTTTAAATAGTAAACAGACTAAGGATCTAATTCTGGTCAACTTAGTAATGTCATTACCTTATGGTTGTACAGGGCTTCATATGTATATATGTATACCTGAACACTTAAAGTGATGTGTTTTCAGGGGTAATTATTCAGTTATCAACTCCAGCCTCATTAAACATGGATAGCAGTAAATATTTGTTAAAAGGAAAACCCAAAACTTATTATGGTGTTTCAGCTAAATAAGTTAATAAAACTATACTTAATAGTATAAACCCTACCTGCATTGATTAATATGAAAAATGTTCAAGTGAAATAATGATAGCTTATGAAAAATTTGAATTTATATATACATGTATATATTTATGTCAGAATTCATAGCAATATATTAAAAGTAGTTATTCAGGTATTGGAGATAAACTTTTAAATTTTCTTAAGTGATTTCACACATGTCCCATAAAACTTATCCATCATTTCCTCATTAAAAATAAAAAGAAATATGTAAAATGAAACTAAATATTGAATAATAATCATGCATATAATAATTTTATATGCATAAGTATGAACATACACATTTGTACATGAATGAAAAACTGAAGACTATATGTACTTAATTTTAAAAGTGATTTTTTGAAGGGGTACAATTGTGGTAGAAATGTTATTATTCATTATCACCATTTATGCGCTGGCAATGCTTAAATATGTATTAGTAGCCCATTTATGGCAGTTCTACAGTTATTTTTATCCTGGGCAGTCCAAGATGCTTGTGTTATTGTTATCCCAATATTCCAGAGTCTTCCTTTATGCTGTCTATCTAACTATCAAGACAGCAAAATGCATAAAGGCCCAAGGAGTGGATGACATCACAGTGGAGGAACTGGAGGAGGTTATAAAAGGCTCAAGATCAAAGGTGCTTCTCAGACACTTCAAAGAAATTTGGGAACATGAAGTGTTGCCCTCAGAATGGAAGCACTCAGTCATAATTCCCATGCAAAGAAGGATGAGTTGGTTTGCTTAAATTACAGGGGCATTAGGTTGTTATTCTGGTAGCTGCCTCCTTGATGGTGAGACTGGAAATGACCAGCTGGGTCCACTGGAAACCTGGGGGAATTTATTACCTAGGTGGAAAGAGGTCCAGCTGGCCAGCTAGAGGCTATAACACAAAGAGGAAGAGACCTAGTTAGTAATCCTCATCAATTCAGATCATGAAACCTAATATGGTAATGAAAATAAATGTGATATTGCTTGGCTGTTTTACAAGCATTTTGTACTTCACATTGATTTGCATGTGAATATCTCAGCTATTACATAGATTTTGTTTCATTTATAATATACTATTCCCCGAATGATGACAACACTTATTTCATGTTTCTAAAAGTATGATGATCTCATATTTTAATCTTAGGGTTAGGGTCAGGGTTTTTGATATATATACCAAAATATATGAATATATATATATATATATGTATATATATATGTGTGTGTATATATATATGTGTGTGTGTGTGTGTGTGTGTGTGTGTGTGTGTGTGTGTATTGAGAGAGAAAGTGAATTTATTGGAATGACTTACAGGCCACAGTCCTGCCAATCCAGCAATGACTAGTCTTAAATAGAAAGCACACTAATAAAATACTTGTTCGGTTTCACAAGGCTGGGTGTCTCAATAGGTCTTCTGTATATACTGCAATCCTGAAGAAAGTAGGCTCCAATGCCAGTGAATGAATGGATGTACTAGCAAGACAAAGGAAAGCAATCAAAGAGCAAAATATTCTTCCTTCCATGTTCTTAAACAGGCTTCCAGCAGTCTCACGATGAGAATCAAATGTGTCTCTTTCTGCTTCAATGGTCCATACTAAAAGTGGATTCACCCATTTCAAACCAAGAAGAAAATCTCTCACAGGTGTGTGTTCTATTTTTGGATGGTAGTTCATTGCAGATATACTAAAATTAACAACCAAGAATAGCCATCACAGTTGCTTCTTTATTCTTTGTCAAAAAGGTTGAATACTGCAAATTAGAGCTATTATTAGTCATTTTCCCTGAAGTCTGCTGAAGACTTGATTACAAAACTAAGTCAAAAGTTGTAAATAAAAATGTAGTAAAACAACAAAAACAAAAACAGAGACTGATAATGGTGGCACATGCCTTTAATCCCAATACTGAGGAGGAGAAGACAGAAGCATCTCTGTGAGTTTGAGTCCAGTCTGCTCTACAGAGTGACCAGGAGAGGCAGCGCTATTACAGAGAGAAATTGTGTCTTGAACACCACAAAATGGCACAGTTATTTTCTAAGTATTCAGTCCCAGTTATTTCATTTTATTTTTTGTTATAATTTAATTCATTGTTATTGCAGTTTTTGCTTTTCATGTTACTGGAACTGAGTTATTTAATGTTACTAAAACTATTTTGATGTTTTAATTTTTAAAATAAGTTTTAATTGAAATAGAATTGCTTCACTTCCTTCTTCCGTTTCCTCCCTCAAACTCCTCCTAGGTACCATCCCCCACCCCTCCCGTGATTTTGAACTTTCAAGTTGGTAGCCTCCTTTTCATTATTATTGATACACACAGAGTTATGTAAATGCAATTCGCTTAGTTTGTTTTGTTGTTTATGTGTATGTGGTTTCAGGACATACAATATGCAATGATCAAACAATAAGGGCATTCATCCTTTGGTGAAACTAATTCCCCTGCTCCCAGTAGTCATTAGTTGCCTATGTCTCTTTGTGAAGAAGTGAGACCCTGTGAAATATTCCCCACTTCATGTTAGCATGTTCATTGATATTGCCATTGTTCTAATCTTGTTTATGCAGAGTCTGTTTCATCACAGAGTTCTTGTTACTCCTGGTTTTACAGCCTTTCCATCTGTTCTTCAGCCATGTTCCCTAAATAAATGAAGGAGCTGTGATCTAGATGTATCCATTGGTATGGGGCTGCCCGACAAACCACTGATCTTTGTATTTTGTCAAGTTGTGCTTTTCTGTGAGGGTCCCTAATTTTTTATATAAAGAAAGATTTCTTTGATGAAGGTTTTAGATAGTCTTAACTGTGGATATTAAAGTGTCTTACCTATCTGTGACTTCTATGAATAATGACAAGGACCAACATGGTAAGATATACATAAAGTTGCAATAAGTAACATTGACATGCTGATGTTAACCAAAGAATGTCTAATTGATGTTAAAGTTTACTCAGCAGTAGGTAAATCATACCTAAAACTGAAGCCCTAGTCAAATTTCCAGTGATATGAGGTCATAAATATTAGACAATAATCTATAATTGCTACTTTGCTAAACCAGAATAATACCTCTAAATATAATTGTACACACAAATACTGTTGTAATTTTTTAAAAAAATTATACATGTGTTCTTTATTTGTCTCATATTTCTTCCTCCCTCCAACTCCTTCTATGTTCTATGCAACAGTTGCTTAAATTTATGGCCTATTTACCATTCATATACATATGAATAAACATATAAATAAAAGCCTACTGAGTTCATTTAAGGTTGTTCATGTCTTTAGAGTTTGCCACTTGGTATTGGATACCAATTAGGTGACTTTCCCTTGAAAAATACTGATTCTCCCTCCCTCAGCAATCATTAGTTACTTTTTGTTATTTATCTAGAGGTCGAGTTTTATGAAAAATCTCCCAATCCATGTTAAAACCTGAGAGAGTTTGGAAAGCAATTCTAGGCACAAAAATACAGAGTTTAACTTGCTGTTTGCTGGAAGCATGGCAGAGATCCTTTAAGAGAGGTTTTTCTGATTCAGCAGTAACAGAAAATCTGCAGTTTTGAAAGGCCAAGTGCCATGCTGCCAATGCAAACTCTGACTTTTTCAGGCAGAAGGTCCAGTGACAGAGCATTTGGATGTGCTTTGCATGCAGACTGCTGCAGCTTGGTTAATGGCAACATGGACTGGCTGTTGACCTGAAAATGGGGCTATGTGGATGGCTCTCAGAGGCACAAGCAGCTACTGCATGCTGGACTGGGAAGGTAAGCATAAAGTACCATATATACCACATTAATGGTGCAGCTTAAATTTCAAGAAGTGCTTAGCATTTTAAAAAGCATTCCTGCATAGTAAAGAATTATAGATATGCAATAAAACAAATCCAGATGAGTCATAAGGTGGGATAAATGTACAAAGGCTTTGAAGAGAGAAAAAATATTATAGAGAATCATAAAATATAAAGTCTTTAAAGAGACAGAGTACAGATAGTCATAGATTAAAAGGAATGAAGAAAAATAAGCCACATAAAAATGAAAAATTCACAGAGAGTCTGTATTATGTATATTATTGTGCTATCTTTGAATTTTTGACTGTGAAGGAGCTAAGTACAGAGAGATGTTTCATTATATGGGCTGCTAAGCTAATCAAGCATGTATATTATAAATGTATCATAACTTCCCAATTTGGCTCTAAAGATATGTTGCATTGGAAAAGAGGCTCTCCTCTTGTTTCCACAGAGGATGAGAACCTATGTATTGCTTCCAAACTGGTGTGGTTTGATAGAACAAGACCTGTAGTAGGGAGTGGGGCCCCTTCCACTCTGTAGCAGGAGGAGTGGGCTGCTTATCCTCCCTGCTGCCCAGCTAGCTTACACCCAAAATAACCACACAGAAATTGTATTAATTAAAACACCACCTGGCCCATTATCTCTAGCCTCCTATTGGCTAACTCTCACATCTTGATCTAACCCATTTCTTGTAATTTGTGTTCACCATGAGGTTGTGGCTTACCAGGAAAGATTTAGCATGTCTGACCTGGTGTCTCCATGGTGGCTCTCTGTCTCTGCTTTCTTTCTTCTAGAATTCAGTTCTGTCTTCTCCACCTACCTACGTTTTGCCCTATCAGGTCAAGCAGTTTCTTTATTGATTAACCAATGAAAGCAACACATAAACAGAAGAAGCTTCTACACCAAGGACCCACCCCCCCAAAGGATGCCATAAACAACCCCCAAAATTACTATGTCCAACAATCAGCAGGAAGCAGTATGGAAAAAAACTACACTTATATTCCCAAATATTGTCTATAAATATTTTTTTACATTTAAAGGGGGATATATATATATATATGTATATATATATATATATGAATAATTTGCATTAGTATGGATCTTAGTTTATTGATATAAATTTAAGGGCAATTTTGTTAAGGTATTGTGTTTATGCAGCTCATTAAAAATGTAATGTAATAGATAGTCATCTATAATAGTCAAGTTGGTAATCATGTTAGTTAGGTTTTCTAGATGTATAGAGATATATTTCAATTAGAGAATTATTCTTCAAATCTTTCAGAGACCTTCAGAATATGGCATTTAAATGCTTTTATAACTTAGGACTTTTCATGACAATGAGACACATCTGATAGTGGGAGCATAAGCTACTTAAAGAGTAAAGAGTAAACTTATAAATCAGAATCCACTGCTTGAACAGAGAACAGAAACCGAATCCAGAAACCAGAAAGAGCAGCCAGATAAAAGGCCAGACTCAAGCTCTACATCCGCAAATATAGTATAAGAGGCCACACCCCAGTGGGTGGGAAACCACTTGCTGAAAGACTTCCTACAGGATCTCATGTATTCCATGTATTCTGAATATTAACCCTCTTCCACTATATTGGATTTATCTTCACTCAACTGACCTTTAATTTAGTTATACAGAAACTTTATAGTGTTATGAAGTACTTCTTGTCATTTTTGGCCTCAATTTCTAGGAAAATTGAGTTTTTGTGAAGTGAACACTCAAATGCTAGTCATTGCTTTTAAACCAAATTATACTGCTCTAAAACATATATATGTGTGAATATACATATATATACATATATATATATATATATATATATATATTTGGTAAATTATATTAAGTATTATGCTAAGAAGTTTTACATTTACATATATGGTACTAGAATGATTTTATTCCTTAAATAGAAAAGATTGTACTTTAATGCCTCTTATGAATGCAATTATTAAAACATTTTCTTCAACAGTTAGTTCATCATTTGATTTTGAAGTTATAATGATTATGTCTGAAGTATGTGAATGTTTATCTCCTATATTATAGCTATTTAAAAATATCTCATACTGATATGAACATATGTCAATAATTTGTCAGTACATTCATGAGTCACATAATGATATACTGGAAAGCCATTGCTAAAAATCAATCATTTTTAAAAAGTTAACAAATAAAGCAATGAATCATAAAAGCTGAAATAATTTGGCTATCACTGATTGCATAAAAATTGCATTACCTTTCAAATTTGAACAACAGTTATTAGGGATGCATGTGAAATTATATTCTGTTAAATAAGTATGATATGGACTCATGAAATATTTTTATGTTCCATGACTACTTAACTATGTTATTGAAAGCCCTTGGGATATTTGTATTGGTGATGTTATTGGATAATGATGTTAAGTTTCTTCAAGTCTCCCTGATATATCATATTCATATTGTTAAGATATCTTTTATGACAATTAAGTTATAGCATGCAAATGAATGGAATTAGAAACCACTATCCTGAGTGAGGTAATTCAGACTCAAAAAGATTAATATCCACTCATGAGTGGATACTAATTATAAACAAAGGATGTTAAGCCTATAGTTAATGATCCTAGAGGATCTAAGGAATAAGGTGAACCCTAAGAAAAACATATAGAGATCCAACTGTAAAGTCAAAACAGACAACATTGCCTGGTAAAATTGGCAGCATGGGCATGGGGGAGAAACAAAGAAGGAAGGTGAAGAGGAGGGGAGAAGGGCAAGGGTGAGGAGAACTTGAGATAATAGGATAGTTGAGAAGGAGGAAGGACAGAGATGAGAGCAAGGAAAGAGATATCTTGATTGAGGGAGCCATTATAGGGTTAGCAAGAAACCTGGCTCTAGAGAAATTCCCAGGAACCCACAAAGATGACCCCATCTAAGATCCTAAGTAATAGAGGAGAAGGTGCCTGATCTTGACTTGTCCTGTAGTCAGATTGATGAATATCTTAAATGTCACCATAGAGCCTTCATCCAGCAACTGATGGAGGTAGAAGCAGAGACCCACATCGGAGCACTGGACTAAGCTTCCACAGTCCAGTTAAGAGTGGAAGGAATGAGAATATGAGCAAAGAGGTCAAGACCATGATGGGTACAGCCACTGAAACAGTCTACAGGAGCTCACCAACTCCAGCTTGACTGGGAAGGAACAAGCATAGGACCAAACTGGTCCCTCTGATTGTGGTTGACAGTTGCATGGCTCGGGCAGACTGAGGGGCCACTGACAGTGGCACCAGGATTTATCCCTACTGTGTGTACTGGCTGTTAGGGAACCCATTCTTTTTGGATGGATACCTTGCTCAGCCTAGATATAGTAGGGAGGGCCTTGGAACTTCCCCCAAGCAATGGGCCTTACCCACTCTGAGAATTGAATGGGCATGGGTTAGGAGGGTATGTAGAGGGAATGGGAGGAGGGGATGGAGTGGGAACTTGGATTGGTATGCATAATGAAAAAATATTTTGTTTTCTATTTTTAATTAATAAATAAATGGGAAAAAGAAAGTATAATTGTTAAGTCACCTTTCCCTTGTTGTTTGGTTCTTAGAATCACATTTTACCAATCTTAAATAGACTTAAAGTCATAAATATGTATATATTTTTTCTGAATTAATTTTATGTGTTTCTTATTTTTGAAATTTTATTATCTTTTGCTTAAACTTTTTCATACAAAATATTTTGATCATGTTCTCTCTCATACTCCTCCAAACCTTCACATCCCCCTACTCATTCAACTTCATGTTCTCTTTTTCTTTTCCTCTCTTGGCTTGGTTTAGTATTTTTTGTCCCTTGGTGTTTTGTTTTGTAGCTGTTTATTCATTTTATTTCACATTTTGGATCAAAAATTTCCATAACAAATTATTTCTTCAGATTCATTTCTTTAGATATGGACATCCAATTGTCTGAGCATTATTTTCTGAATATAGTTTCCATTCCCATTTAAGTTGATTGATCAGAGTCTTTGAAGAAATTGGTTGACAGAAAATGTGATAGATACCTTTATCAACATGTATTGTTACCACTGTGTCATATCATCTTACTGTATATAGTATTACAGAGTATTACAGAGTGCTTTGAAAGGAATCAGTGTGTATTTGCTGTATTTCTTCTTAATTGTCAAGACTATTGAAAAATTTATATCCCTTGTGATTTTTTTATGAGCACTATCATCAACCCTTAATTTTCATAATTACTAGATCTAGGATTATTTTGAACATATACCTTAATGTAAGCACATTAACTAAGTAGAAAAAAAAACACTCTAGAAATAAGGCATGACCTACTAAAGCTTTCTTAAATTGATTATGTTTTTTCTATGAACTGATTTTTGTAGGTTGTCTGAGTCCATCTAATCTGTCACAGAAAACAACACAATATATTTAGCTATTTTCTTTTTTTTTTTTTTTTTTTTGGTTTTTCGAGACAGGGTTTCCCTGTGGCTTTGGAGCCTGTCCTGGAACTAGCTGTATAGACCAGGCTGGTCTCGAAAGCACAGAGATCCACCTGCCTCTGCCTCCCAAGTGCTGGGATTAAAGGCGTGTGCTACTATCGCCTGGCTTATTTAACTATTTTCACAGTACTTAGGGTTAATACCCCCAGATGAAGAAACTATCAATATGGGGTATAACTCACAAATGACTCTTATTTGATCTTCCATAAGACAGAGGCTAATGGTTTCTCTATTATAATTCCATTCACCTTATACTCATGATTTATGTATTAAAAATCCTGCTTCCTTATGCCATACTATTAGATGGTAGAAATAAAATCTATATTTCAGTTCTCTTTCTCTTTCTCTGTCTCTCTGTCTCCCACCATCCATTGCTCCTTCTCACCACTCTTTCTTCATTCTTTTCTTTCTCTCTTTTTCCTTCCTCTACCTCTCCCCGTCCCTCCCCCCCTCTATTATGTAGTTTTGGTCATAGTGGAACTCACCATACAGATTAGGCTAGCCTTTAACTCTTACAGATATGCCAGCCTCAGCTTCCCTGTCTTGAAATACCAAAAGAAAGAAAGAAAGAAAGAAAGAAAGAAAGAACGAAAATGCAACTGAGTCAAGATATAATGTTTAATGCATAATTCTTTGTAATATCTTTTATGTGGCTAGAGATAGTTTATTCCATTTTGCTAATGAATTTGTGTTTATATTAATGATTAATTAAATGTATGAGTTAACTATATATTTTTGTCACAGATTGATTCAGCTTTTCTGTTTCAGTTTGAATTCCTTTTGGCAATTTGAATATTCCTTTGAAGTTATGTGTTTCATGTGATTTTTCTATTGCTAGAATATAGTAGCTATAGTCTACATATTTTTTTGTTTTTGTATGACCAGCTGTCATACATCTACATTTTTTCCTTAATCATCGTAAGTTTAGTATCACTCTCTTTCTCTAGCTAAATGTATGTCATTTTTAGTGAGTACTTGGTGGTTTTAATTATGCTGATTCTCTGTTGTTTAAATTTCTGTTTTTTTTCTAATTAACATCGATCTCTTATTCCATTCTCTCTTTTTTTATCTTTTTCCCTCCACAGATTAAGACCTTTAGTTGAATGTAACGTGAGGGCTGGCTTGTTGGGGTTTTTGTCTTGCCTGGTACCCCACAGCCAATAAGTCCCCAAAAAAAATTAGACAGAGAATCTATGCTAGATATAAACTGATTAGCCCATTATCTCAGGCTCCATATTAGCTCTTGTAGCTTATATTAACCCATTATTCTTATCTATGTTAGCCACATGGCTCAGTACCATTTTCAGCGGGGGGGGGGGGGAGAGCAGGTCACATCCTGGTTCTTTGGTGATCTGGGCAGGAATGGGAGGAATGGGCTTCCTCCTTCCCATAATTCTCCTGTTCTCATCGCCCCACATCTACTTCCTGTCTGGTTGACCTGCCTATATTGGATTTCACTTTAACATAGTAAAATTACATATAACAAAAGTTATCAAGCAAGAATTGCAGTTATAATATTTATATTTTTTATCTTTTATCATAACAATGGAAAACTATATCTATCTATCATTCTTCAACTCCATCAAAGACTCTAGAAATTGCCTTGGCCTAGTTCATAGGGCAGAACTCAGGTAGATGGGAAAGACAGAACAGAATTCTGGGAGGAAGAAAGCAGAAACAGACAGACACCACGAAGCTCCGGCCCAAGATGGATGTAGGTTAGAATCTTACTGGTAAACCACGACCTCGTGATGCTACACAGATTTTTAGAAATGGGATATATCAAAATGTGAGAGTTAGCCAATAAGAGGCTATAGCTAATGGGCCATGCAGTGTTATAATTAATACAAAATCTGTAGGTTATTTCGGGGTTAAGCTGGCTAGACTGTGGGATGCAGCCTACTCCTCTTACAACAGAGTGGTGCTCCAACGTGGTCTACTAACTCCATTTAAACCTAAGAGGGCCTAAAAAGAAATTCTAGACCAAAAAAAAAACACAAAAAATACAGAGTTTAACACAGCTTTTTGCTGTTTGCTGGCAGAGTATCGCAGCTCCTTTAAGAGAGATTTTCCTGATTCAGCTGTAGAGGGGGAGGGGGGAGAAAAGCTGAACCATTTTAAAACTCAGCTTCCTGTGCTTTGCCACCAGTGCAAACTCTAGCTATGAAGCATTTCAATGATATTTGTGGAACCCAGGTGTTTTTGTGCCCACTAGGGCTGGGAGGAAACTGGCTGAGACCAATCCTGTGACTCAGCGCTCCCTCCCTGAGCAGGGGCTGGGATCAGGTTTACTAGCTATGCATAAGCAGGAGAGCATGGCGGATTTCTGCTGCCACAGAGAGAGATGTTTCTAGGCTGAGCAATGTTCTGTGTGGCAGATTTGGCTATAACTCAAATAAAAAGAGTTTATGTGCTGCACACTCATTCTCAAAGTTAAAGTATTAAGTACAGATCCTACCTGGTGGTCCCAGAACTAGCAGAAATGATACATCCACCATTTTGAAATTGGAAAGAGGTGGAGCCAACATCCAGAGTAGCTGAAATCAAGCTGCTTACCATTTTAAAAGCTCTTTAAGACAGTAGAGAATTACAGACAATGCAATAGGACAGATTCAGACATAAAAGACCTCTAAATGGGTCACAATGTTGAATAAATGTACAGAGTCTTGAAAGATAAAAGATAAAGGGTATAGAGACTCATAAAATAAAGTTAATGCTTTAAAAAAGGGTAAAGTATTTAAAGAGACAGAGTACAGATAGTCATAGATTAAAAAAACAAGCCATGTAAAAATGGAAAATTCATAGAGGGTCTGGATTATGTACATTGTGCTTTCTTTAAATTTTTTGACTGTGAAGGAGCTATGAACAGAGAGACATTTCATTGTATGGGCTAAGCTAAACCAAAATGTATATTATAAAGATATCTTGACTTCAAAATTTTTGTCTAAGGATATGATGCTTTGAAAGAGGTTCTTCTTTTGTTTTCACAGAAGATGAGAACCTCTGGATTGCCTTCAGGCCAATATGGTATGATAGACCATGCCCTCCTGAAAGGTTGCTGTGAACACACTTAAAAACTTACTTTGCTCAACTGCCAACTGAGATGAATGTAGCATACAGGATACACCATGAAAGACCTGATTAACAGCGCCCCATAGAGCACAAAGCAGTTTGGAGAGAAAAAACTGTGCCCATATTCCAAAATATTGTTTATAAATGTTCTTTTTACATTTAAAGGGGGATATAATACAGATATGAATAATTTACATTGGTATAAATTTTGCTTTGTTCATATAAATTTAGGGTCAATTTTGTTATATTTTTATGTAGAATGAGCAGCGGTCTGTGTCCCGCCACCCGGCTAGCTTTACCCAAAATAATTACACGGAAACTGTATTCTTTTAAAACACTGCCTGGCCCCTGGCCCATTATTTGTAGCTTCTTATTGGTTGATTCTCATATCTTGCTTTAACCCATATTTAGTAATTTATATAGCACCACGAGGGGTAGCTTACCAGGAGAGATCTTAACCTGCCTCCATCTCGGAGAGAAGCATGGCGACTGCATATGGCAACTGCCTGAAGCGTCTCCTCACGCCTGCTACCCAGCATTCTGTTCTGTCTACTCTGCCTACCTAATGTTCTGTTCTCTTAAAGGGCCAAGGCAGTTTTCTTTATTAATTAACCAATGAAAGTAACATAGACAGATAACTCTCCTCCATCATTTCCCCTTTTTCAATGATGGAGGAGAGTTATCTGTCTATGTTACTTTAGGAGCCAGGCAGTGTTTTAAAAGAATACAGTTTCTGTGTAATTATTTAGGGTATAAAGCTAGCTGGCGGCCGGGTGGCGGGACACAGCCCCGCCCTGCCACTCCATTCTACAGATTGGCACTACAACGTGATGGACTAAATCCACGTAAAAACCTGAGAGGGCTTTAAATAAAGGAGAGAGAGAGTTTAACACAGCTTTTTGCTGTTTGCCTGGACATGCCATAGAGAGATTTCCTGTTTCTGCAATAGCGGCAGAGAAAAAGCTGAGTCATTTTAAAACACGGCTTCCTGCACTGTGCCGCCAGCGCGAACTCTGGCTTTAAAGCATTTCAATGGCTTTTATGGGACTGGATATTTGTGTTCCTGCGTGGGATCAGAAGGAGAGTGCGCTGAGACCGGGGCAATGGCTCAGAGCTCCCCGCCTGCACCTGGGCAGATGGCAGAATCAGGCTTAGGCGAGCGGGAGAGCATGGAGGATTTCTGCCACCATACAGAGAGATGTTTTCAAACTGTGCAGTGCTCTGCGTGTCAGATTTGACTGTAACTTGGATGAAAAGAGTTTCTGTGCTGCATGCTCAGTCTCAGAGTTAAAGTGCTGAGTGCGGCTCCTACCTGGCAGCACCAGAGCTAGTAGAAAATGGTACATCCTCCATTTTGAAATTGGAGAGAGGTGGAGCTAACATCCAGAACAGTCCGGCAGCTCTGTAGCTCAGAGGTGCAACCCATTCAGAGTCACAAGCGGCTCCTTCATGTTGGACTGGGTGGGGCAAGCTCACAGTATCTGTTTTTGACCTAGGAATGTCACAGCTTAGAGTCTTAAGTGCTTAGCAATGTAAAGGCGCAAATCAAACATGTTTCTCGACAGTAAAAAATTACAGATTCACAATAAAAAAGATTCAGACATAGAAGGCCTTTAAATTACTCACAATGTTGGATGAATGTACGTAGGTTTGACAGAGAGAAGAAAATATAGAGAATAAAGTTAATGCCTTTTAAAAAAGGGTAAAGTCTTTGAAGAGACAGAATAAAATAAAGTGATAGAGTAAAAATAAGCCACGTAAAAATGGAAAATTCACAGAGAGTCTGGATTTTGTATTTTATTGTGTTTTCTTTGAAATTTTTGACTGTAAAGGAGCTAAATACAGAGAGACATTTCATTATATGGGCTGCCAGGCTAGACCAGAATAGACATCTTAATGGTATGACTTCAGAATTTGGATCTAAGAACATGATGCTTTGGAAAAGAGGGTCTTCTTTTGTTTTCACAGAGGATGACACCCCGTGGATTGCTTCTATCCCAATATGGTATGATAGACCACGCCCTCCTGAAAGGTTGCTGTGAACACCCTCAAAAAATTACTTCACTCAACTGCCGACTGAGATGAACCTAGCAGACAGGTTATACCATGAAAGACCTAAGTAACAGCATACCCATTCAGCAGGAAGCAGTTTGGAGAGAAATAACTGTGCCCATATTCCCAAATATTGTTTATGAATGTTCTTTTACATTTAAAGGGGGATATGATATAGATATGAATAATTTGCATTGGTATGGATTTTAAGGTCAATTTTGTTATATGTATATGTATTTCTGATCTTGATTAAGCTATTGTGATTGTGTAGTTCATTTTAAAAAATGTAATGTATAATTAGGAAATATAGGTTAATGGATAATCATCAATATTAGTCAAGCTTGTAGTCATGTTAGTTAGATTTTCTATATATAGAGAGATATATTTCAGTTAGATGGGCATTCTTCATATCTTTTAAAGACTGCAGAATATGGCATTTAATGTTTTAATAACAGGGTTTTTCATGACAATGAGACACATCTGCTCCTGGAAACACCAATCTACTTCAAGAGGAAGATGGGCATTGAAGAGGCTCCTTATGGAGTTTGATAGCCATTTGGGCAAGAAACTGCTCTTGCCTGGACTGTTGCATAAACTGGACACAAAGAACCCACAGAAAGAGGACTGCTGGAAGCCGGGCGGTGGTGGCACACGCCTTTAATCCCAGCACTTGGGAGGCAGAGGCAAGCGGATCTCTGCAAGTTCGAGGCCAGCCTGGTCTACAAGAGCTAGTTCCAGGACAGGCTCCAAAGCTACCGAGAAACACTGTCTCAAAAAAAAAAAAAAAAAAAAAAAAAAAGGACTGCTGGGACTGCTGAACTTGCCTAAAGGTGAGATGGTCTTTTGGGGTTCCTGATTCCTGAAAGAGTCTGCAAGACATTCTGCAGGACACAGCAGAAAGTGACTGAACTGTCTTTGAAATTTCCTGCTTCATGGAAATGTCTGCTGGATACTTATGGGCCTGTAGGCTGAAGATGGATGCCCGAACGGTACAGAGGAACTTTGGGTGACTGTCCAGGCAGCGAGTTGTCTCTGTCATTTTTAGAGTTTGAAAGTTGCATATGACTTGTTTACTTAGGTAATATTATATCCTTCTGGAGTCTTTGATGGAGTTGAAGAATAAATAGATAGTTATAGCTTTCCTTAGTTATGATAAAAGATAAAATAGATCTAAATATTGTAACTGTAATACTTGCTTGATAACTGTTTTGTTATATGTAATTTTGCTATGTTAAAGTTGAAGCCTTTCTTTTCTGTTTAAACAGAAAAAGGGGAAATGATGGAGGAGAGTTATCTGTCTATGTTACTTTCATTGGTTAATTAATAAAGAAAACTGCCTTGGCCCTTTAAGAGAACAGAAAATTAGGTAGGCAGAGTAGACAGAACAGAATGCTGGGTAGCAGGAGTGGGGAGACGCTTCAGGCAGTTGCCATATGCAGTCGCCTTGCTTCTCTCTGAGATGGAGGCAGGCAAGATCTCTCCTGGTAAGCTACCCCTCGTGGTGCTATATAAATTACTAAATATGGGTTAAAGCAAGATATGAGAATCAACCAATAAGAAGCTACAGATAACGGGCCAGGGGCCAGGCAGTGTTTTAAAAGAATACAGTTTCTGTGTAATTATTTCAGGTGTAAAGCTAGCTGGCGGCCGGGTGGCGGGACGCAGCCCTGCTCCGCCGCTCCATTCTACATTTTTATGTATTTCTGATCTTTATTAAGACATTGTGATTTTGTAGTTCATTTAAAAATGTAATGTTTAATTAGAAAATATAGGTTGTTAATGGATAATCATCAATAATAGTCAAGCTTGTAGTCATGTTAGTTAGATAGATATATAAAGATATTTTTCAGATAGGCATTCTTCATATCTTTCAAAGTGTACAGAATATGGCATTTAAAATATTTTAATAACTTAGGACTTTTCATGACAATGAGACATGTCTGCTCCTGGCAGCACCAATCTACATCAAGAGGAAGATGGGCATTGAAGAGGCTCCATATGGAGTTGGTTAGCCATTTAGGCAAGAAACTGCTCTTGCCTGGACTGTTGCCTAACCTGGACATGAAGAACCTGCAGAGAGAGGACTGCTGTACTTGCCTAAAGGTGAGATGGTACTTCAGGATTCCTGCTTCATGAAAGAGTCTGTGGAACATTCTGCAGGACACAAAAGAAAGTGACTAAATTGTCTTTAAATTTTCCTGCTTCATGGAAAAGTTCTCTGGATACTATGGGCCTGAAGGCCAAAGATGGATGCCCCAACAGTACAAAAAAACTTTGGGTGTCTGTACAGGCAGCGAAATTTTTCTGTCATTTCTAGAATTTTGGAAGTTGCTTACTTCTTGTTTACTTAGGTAATATTATATAATTCTAGAGTCTTTGATGAAGTTGAAGAATGATAGATAGTTATAATTATAGTTTTCCATTGTTATGATAAAAGATAAATAGATATAAATATTATAACTGTAATTCTTGCTTGATAACTGTTTTGTTATATGTAATTTTATTATGTTAAAATAAAAGCCTTTCTTTTTTGTTTAAGCTTAAAAGGAGGAGATGGTGTAAAAGGCCCTTCTGTATTTGTGTTGCTTTCATTGGTTATTAAAGAAACTGTCTTGGCCTAGTTGATAGGGTAGAACTGAGGTAGGTGGGGAAGAGAAACAGAATTCTGGGAGTAAGAAAGCAGAGACAGGTAGACGCCATGAAGCTCTGGCCCGAGACAGACATAGGTTAGAATCTTTCCTGGTAAACCACGGCCTCATGGTGCTATACAGATTATTAGAAATGGGTTAGATCAAGATGTGAGAGTTAGCCAATAAGAGGCTAATGCTAATGGGCCATGCAGTGTTTTAATTAATACAAAATCTGTGTGGTTATTTCGGGGTTAAGCTAGCCAGGCACCAGGATGCAGCCTGTTCCTCTTACAACATTTAAAAACATTCGTCCTAATAAATAATTATATTTGTAGCTGTAACTTGCTCTCAGCACTGTTTTGGTACCTATCATAAATTCTTATATGCTCCATCTTATTTTTTATTTTTCTTTTGGTACTAAGTACTCAATGAACCATAGGCTTTGTCATTGCTCAGCAAATAGTCTACTACACAGATACTTTCCTGTTTTTCTCAGTTTCATCCATAACAGAGTTATCAGAGAAGATTAAACCATAATAAAAGTTATCTCCATAATACTGACCTGTACGCAAACATCTGGGATTTGGAGGAGTTAAATAGAGAAATCAGAATGCATTGCATTATTTTTTTTCAATTGAAAACATAAAAGAACAAACCAAAAAAGTTGTCTTTTCATGTCCCTCTACTTATAACCATCTTCTAAAATTTTCAAGAATGATGTAACACAGTCATCTCTTGATATCTATGGTACATGCCCTTAAGTATGATTTGTATATGCAATGATCCTTCATTAGAAGAAACTGCTTTCTTTCCTTTGCCAGCTGGTATCAATGGCTACAACATTGTAATAAGAGTTTTGTGGAAAAAAATAGATTCTTATAGTCAACAAAATTGATAGTCTTCATAGTATTATTCACAGAAAATGTTCAAATTTATCAGAAGTTGTTTTAAAAAACTCTGCTTTTTTGTACACTATTTCATTTGAGCCAGTTTGATTCAGTTATCATAATGCATGAAACTTTTCATAATGTGTTGAAATTTTCTAGCAGGAATAGTGAAACATTTTTGCTAATTGAGATATCAGTAAAAGTTAACTTTAACTAAAAGCCAGCCAAAAACTTTGAAAGTAAAATTGGTAATTGGATGTTCATGAGTGGTTATGAAAAGCTTAAACGTATTTGTAAATATAAAGAATATTGCCCCCGCCCCCAAAAAAACTGAGGAAATATCAATTTCCTTTTTCAGGCTGATTGTGATTTTTTTTGGTAGTCACTAATCATTAAAAAATGTAATATAATAACTAGATTAAACATTGGCCACTTTGCATTTAAATGTTCATCTTTAAAAAATGAGTGACACAAAAAAGTGAATAAAATATAATCTCACTCTGAACTTTAGAAACCTAGGAATATATATGGTCTTTGGGGAAATACAAACTCTGTATTTGCTATATAAATAATTTATATTAGTAGTTATAATAACATAAATTGTATTATTCCCATTTATTACCTCAACATGATACTTAAAAATAGTTAATAATGAAAGAAACTTTGTTTCAGTTATGGGGGCAAGAAAGTCCAAAAACTGAGTGCTTTTCATCTAGTGATGTTTTTCTTACTGTATTATGCTAAAGTAGAAGTCAGAAGAGTATAGAAAGGAAAGTGAATAGCAGGGAAAAAAATAAAGAAATTCATTTTTAATAAATAATGCATTCCTGTAACACTTCCTTGAAAACAGTATTAACTCACTGTGTTTAATCATGACTACTAATGCCCTATCTCCAAATATTGATGCATTGAAAATTAAATTTCAAATTATTCTTCCTAAATATTCTTAATAAATTCATTAAATATACAGTAATATAATAATAGAATATAATAGTATAATAGCAAAAACGAAAAATGCAGACAGAAGTTTAATAATAAAATTTGGCATCTCTAAGAAATAATTATTGTACTTGAGATCTTCTAAATAAGAATTCTCATTTGAAGGAATAGTGATAAAATAAAGAAGTTAAATGAAGAGAGCTTAAGACATCAAGCATATCAGTATAGATGAAACCATAGCTTCAGAAAAATACATGAACTAAAAATTTGTCACAAAGAATATTTACATAAAAAGTAGATGAATTTTCTTCCAAAATATTTTTGTTAAAAGGAGAAACTAGTCTACAGACAAAAAAGGCTCATAGTTTTGTCACTGTTCTGTTCCTGTGAAGAGGCAGGATGACCAAGGTAACACATAGGCGAGAGCATTTAATTGGGGTCTTCCTTACATTTTCATAGATTTAGTTCATTATCATCATTCTGGGGAATATCACAGCATGCAATCACACACTGGATCGTACCTGAGAGCTACATCCTGATCTACTGGCAAAGAGAGAATAGTGCAATAGTAAAATACTTCCTCCAGAAAAGCTAGACCTCCTAATCTTTCTTAAATAGTTTCAATTTCTGATGACTGAATATTCACAAATATTGGCCTATGTGAGTCATTGTTATTCACGCTGTAGTTAATAACATATACTGCTGACACACAGGAGGTGAATTCTGGTCCTAGCATCCATGCCTGGCAGATCACAATTGCCTATAATGCCAACTCCAAGGGTTCTGATGCCATCACCACACACACACACACACACACACACACACACACACACACACACACACACACACACACACACATATATATATATATATATATATATATATATATATATATGTAAACTAATACATACATCTAATAAGCTCAATTAAATACAACTAGAATAAAGTCACGGAGATTCACATTAAACACATTAAGAAACTGTCAAAAACATAAAATGAAGACGAAATAACCTTTAAAATATCAAGAGAGAAACACCTGATCACATGCAAAGTATATCTAATAAACTTAATTATTTATTAAAATTCACCAAATTAGGACACATTTCATTTATATATTAACAATGCCTAAAAAAAGAGCTGTCATCTTTGCATTCTGTGTCCAGAAAACTAGCTTTCAAAAAGTGCTCTAACTTCTGGTTTTGACCTCTGTGGGCATACTCACACATATGCAAATGTACACTCACACATATGCAAATGTACACTCACACATATGCAAATGTACACTCACACAAATGCAGATATATTCACACACTCTTGTTGACACACAGTCAAATAAAAATTAAAAGCAAAATACTTCAAATGTCAAGCAAAATTAAGGCAGCCTGTGATAAACCTAAATTGGGTAATTTGTTCATTCTATGTTCACCATGTAATAAATATCAAAGAAAATGATTTATATTTAAACAAGATAGTCTATATAGGTAAGATTTAAACTGATCAAAGGAAATAATGAAGAGAAATGGGAGCTACAGCATTAATCTATGTGGTATAAAAAAACACATTATGTCCTTAAACTCAGGATATAGGGAGGATAAAGTCTCCTAAGCTAGGATAGGCTGCAGGAGACTTAGTCTCTTAAAAATAAGCTTTTTTGTTGGGATTATAATCCTCTTCCCAAATTTGGTTACAAAGCAAGCATAAAATAATTATTTAAATTATGTACTAATTGACTTAATTATATGAAAATGTGAATTTTTTTTCGTCATATTTTTTATTAAAGATTTCCATCTCCTCCCCCTTCCCTTCCCTCCCTTCCACCCATACCTCCACTCCACCCCTCTCCAAGACAAAGAGCCATCAGGGTTCCCTTCACTATGTTAAGTCCAAGGTCCTCCCAGCTCCCGCTAAGACCAGGAAGGTGAGCAACCAAACTGACAAGGTTCACAGTGACCCTGTCCATGCTGTAGAGTTCATGTTCATTGCTGTTGTCCCGATGAGGAGCAAAAGGAGGGAGATCATGAGCAAGGAAGTCAGGACCGTGAGGAGTGCGTTTACCCATTGAGATGGTGGGACAGATCTAACAGGAGACCACCAAGTCCAGTTGGAATGGGACTGATGGAACGGGGACCAAACCGGACTCTCTGAATGTGGCTGACAGTGGAGGAGGACTGAAAATGTGAATTTTTAAAAATCATTCCACAGGAAAGACAATGGTCCAATGGAGCTTTACTTTGGAGAAATATTTATATTTTTGAAAGTAAAGGTATAAGAGGAAATTAGTAATCCCAGAGCAAACAAAAAGAATGAAACTTGTCAAAATTGGTAAAATACACAGTAAAAATATTTTCTAATACTAATTTTGAGCTTACAATTGCCCAGATATCAAAATCACACAAACATCAAAGGAAAAGAATTATAGGCCAATATCCCTTATTCACATGGATGCAAAATTTCTCAAAAAATATTTGTAAACTGAATAAAAGAACACATGAAGAAAACTTTTCCACCTTGGTCAATTGGGGCCTCACCTCAGAGATTTAAGGATGATTTGACACACACAAATTGATACATATAATCCACAACTGTTATAAACTGAAAGACATAAACTACACGATCCAGTTGCAGAAAAGGCCTTTGTTAAAATCCAACACCTCTTCATTTTAAAAGTCCCTGAGGGAATAGGTATACAAGGGATATACATCAACATTATAAAGGTAATAAACAGCAAACCCACAGCCAGATTCAATCTAAACATAGAGAAACTCAAAGCAATTTCACTAAAATCTGGAACAAGACAAGGCTGTTCAATCTCTCCATGTCTATTCAATATAGTACTTGAAGTCTTGGCTAGTGCAATAAGACAACCGAAGGAGACCAAGGAAATCAAATTGGAAAGGAAGAAGTCAAAATATCTGTATCTGCAGATGGTATGATTTTATGTATAAAAGACTACAACACTGTAGCTGGGAACTTCTAGAGTTGAGTAACACTCAAAGTGAGGTAGCTCCATTGGACCATTTTTTTCCTGTGACATGATTTTTAAAAATTCACATTTCATATATAAGTCAATTAGTACATGGAATACATGGAAATTAGTACCCTTCCTATTTATAAAAAACAAACAGGCTGAGAAAGAAATCATGGAAAATATTTTTCACAGTAGCCTCAAAAATAACTGAGCAGGCATAAAAAGGGCTTCTGTAATAAAAATATTAAGACATTGAAGAAAATATAAGAAGATGGAAAGATTTCCCATGCTCATGGATTGATGTGATTAACTTACTGAAAATGGGAATCCTATCAAAAGCAATCTGAGGAGTCAACCTATTGCCATCAAAATTCCAACACAAAGTTTCATAGAACTTGAGAGAACAACTTTTACCTCTAAAATGAAACACAAAAACACAAAACAAAACAAATATAGGATAGCTAAAATAAACCTTAATAATAAAAGAACTGTTGCATATATAAACATCCCTACTATAATGTTGTACTTCAGAGATGTAGTAATAAGAACATCACGGATTTGGCATAAATACAGGCAGTATTTATGATATAAATATAAATAATATATAATATATTGTCACAAAATGACTCCTAATGATATTCTCTTATAACTTGCTCAGCCATAATCAGAAAAGATACTTCTTGCAATAGAAGGGAACAAATACAGAGATACACAGTCTGACCATATGAAAGGACTGAAAAATCTTGGAACACTCAGTCTGAAATTAGATGTCTTCCTTAAATCCTACCCCTTGGAACTCAGAATTATTCAGAACAGGAAGCTGAATGATTTTAAAAACCAGAGGTGATGGAACACCATGGAAAATGTCTTCCAGACACAACAGGACGGATACACACTAGATCACAAAAGAGGAATGTTAATGATTAAACCCACTACCCATACAGAAGAGAAAACAGATAACTACCTAGCCCTTTCAACTATGTGAGAAAACAGAAAGAAAATACTACCTAAGGGAAAGCAGGACTTTATTAAATACTATGTCTTCTGATAAGGCAATCTTGCACTCCAAGGCTTGCAGAAGTATGACAAATCAATTTTTTTTTTATTTTTGAGCTGTCATTTTAATCCATTATATTATATCAAAATACAATGTATGTATATACAATTGAAATTACAATTATATAGAATATATTTACAACTAAAATACTAAAGATAATTTGATAATTAATATATATGAGAAAATTAATCTGTATTTTAAAATTGCTAGGACACTAAAGAAGAAATTACAAAAAAGAAAAATATATTTGAGAGTAATAAAATGAAAACAGACAGCAACGTTTATATGACAATACAAAATTGGCTTGGAAGGAAATTTTCAGTAGTAAAAATTATTTAAAAACATGTTAAGAGTCTATGTTAAAATATTATAAAAAGCAATGTCAAGCAAAAGGGAGGTTGCAGATATTAAAGTTAAAAATTTAAACATAGTAAAATAGAAAAAATAATAAAAATTTATAAAATGATGCAAATTATTTCTTTGTGGAAGGCAATAAAATTGATTATCCTTCAGCCACAATGACATAAACATTAAAAGGTGCCTATATTAGAGTACTTAAAGCATCAAAGAGAAACTACCACTGTAGCTCTAATGGTAAGAAAGATTATTATTTTAAACCATGTTTATTGCCACAACTCAAGGTCTCTGCCACCACCAAGAAGCATGCTGTTGGATATTCATAAACACCATTTAAGTGTTTGCTGGTAGATTCTCTTAAAACAGTTGCAAGGTTTTACAGCTAAAGCTGAGTCATAAACCCTATCTTAAATGAGATGCACTTGCCTCTAACAAACAGAACTCACCTGAGAAAATGCTGCCACCAAGAAGCCATGCTTTACTCTGTTCTTTTATGTCCAGAATTACTTCCCACTCATTCTCAGGTTTTATGTGGATATAGTTGTCCACATTGACTCCATTTTTTGACTGAATTTTTTTTCCTGCCTAGTCCACAGCTGTTCAGTCCCAATGAAACACACAGAGGTCTACATTAATTATAAATTGGTTGGCCTAGTAGCTCAGACTTTCTTATTAACTAATTCTTATATCCTAAACTAGCCCATCCCTCTTAATCTGTGTATCGCCATGTGCCTATATCTTACTGGGTAAAATTCTATACCAAGCGTCTGTCTCCAGCATGGCTACATGGTATCTCCCTGATTCTGCCTTCTTTCTCCCAGCATCCAGTTTATTTTTCCCCACCTAGCTCGACTCTGCCCTCACAGGCCAAGCCAGTTTCTTTATTCATTAACCAATAAAAGCAACACAGACAGACCTCCCACACCAACAATGCAAGAACCAAATAATTGTATCTCTCCAGCAAAATAGACACATTTCTAAA
This sequence comes from Arvicola amphibius, assembly GCF_903992535.2. NCBI lineage: Eukaryota > Metazoa > Chordata > Mammalia > Rodentia > Cricetidae > Arvicola > Arvicola amphibius. The sequence goes on from NC_052065.1 coordinate 104,241,817, forward strand.
AAGCATAAAATGCTGAGACCATCTTAAGAAAATGACCTAAAAGGTAAGTATATGGAATCATATATCCAAAACAGCAATAGAATGAAGGAAAACTTCTTTCAATTGGCCTGAACACAACTGAGGTTCAAATGATCTCACAGGTATATTGCTTAAATAAATGCAGGAATCATTCCAATTCATCACATGATCTGTGAAATAATTAGAATGAGAGAGGGCACTTCACAATTTATATTTTGGTATCACTCTTTACCTAATTCCAACAATAGAAAATGAGAAAATTTTAAACAAAAAGTATGGAACAATGTCTCCTTTCAATATGACTGTAAAATTAAGTATTAAATTTTAGCAAATTGAATATACTAACATTGAAGAACAAATTGATCATGTTTCCATTTAGATTCGTGATAGAAGACTGCAAGCTTGACCCACAATAAAGGAAATCTCTCAAGGGAAACAATGAATGGGAAAGTTTACAAATATCAAATGATAATCTCAAAAAAAATCGACAAGATCCTTTGATGTAATTCAAAAGTTCTTTTTATTTAAACAAAGTATCTTTATTAAGTGTTTAATAGAACTAGACTTTTTTAATGCTTTATGGCCATGTAAGCAAATCCTCTGACTTACAACTGAATGATTGCTTTCCTACTTCTCTCAGAAAGAAAACAAGGCTATCCTCTCACATTCTTTGCCACATTGTGCTTACAACATTTACAATGAGGCATGGACAAAACTCAAAGTTACTAAATAGGCATTCAATACAATAAAATCAGTTTGAAAAAGTCCATAAGTCCATGTGTCACTATGCTAAATCTTGAATGTCATATGAAATATTTTTTTAATCTAAGAATAATGAGGGTACAAACAATACTAATTAGATTAAATGTAAAAATCATTCCTTAGTATTTGGAAATACTGTTTACTTTCTTTTATTTGTAACTAAATGTTTAAATTTCAAAACAATGAAATAATTCAAATATTCAACTGATATGTCTGTGCTTATAGAAGGTTTGAATTTTACCAACTCAAAAATATATTATAAATATATTATATACCAACTGCAGTTTTCCCTCCCTCCCCTCCAATCAGTCTCTTCCCTGCCCACCTCCGCTCTCTCCCAGATCCACCCCATTCTGTCTACTCTAAGAAAATAGCAGGCCTCTCAGCGACATCAGCCAAATATGGAAAAATATGCTACAATAATGCTAGGAACATGTCATCATATTAAGACTGGATGAAGCAACTTAGGAGGAAATGAGTCCTACATACAAACAAAAGAATCAGAGAGAGTTGCTGCTCCCAGTGTTAGGAGTCCCAAGCTACTCAGCTATAACATACATGCAGAGGTTCTAGGTCAGATCCCTACAAGCTCCCTGAGCTCTGTGTGTCCCAATGCATCCTGGTCAGTTGATTCTGTGGAGATGTGTTCTTGTGGTATTCCTGGCCTTTGGTTTCCTCCAAGCCTTCCTACCCCTCTTCCTCAGGATTCCAAAGCTCTGCATAGTATTTGGCTGTAGGACTCTGCATCTGTTCTAATCAGTTGCTGGATGAAGCATCCTGGTCTCTTTGATGAGGATTCTACTAGGTTCCAGTCTGAGAATATTCAGCAGGCAGGACACACTGTAAGTCAAAGGTTTTGTGACTGACTTCGTGTCCCAATCTGTACATAAGATTGCCAGTTCAGGCTCCATGTCCCCAATTACTAGGAGTCTTTGCTAAGGACACTTTCATAGATTCCATGGAGTATTGCACTGGGTATTTCAGTATATTTTTCCTTTTGTCATTATTAGAAACATACAAATTTAAAGATCCTTCCATGGGAAATTTTCAGTTTTAATTTAAATTTTTCAGTGTTAATTTAAATTTGAAATCCAATGTGTAGTCAGAGATATCTACTGTGATTATTTTTCATTCCATGCTTAGAACTTTGCACTGAATATTCTGTAGAAAGAGTTAAGTTCTGCAGCTTCATAAGGCCCATGATGTTTTACTAAAACAAAATCTGTCCATGCCTGGAACTATTCCCTATTCATCACATGCATTTTTTTTTCACCATGGTAGGTACAAGTCATTTTAGAATGTTTTCTCTCATTTATAAATACTATAAATACTATTTTTGGGTAGCAATGAAATTGACAGCGTGCACCTGTTCACAGGAAAGCCCATAGTGGCTCAGTCACTTAGGCTGACTACATAAGTAATAGCATAAATGAAATTTCTTTTCATCCTCTCAGACCCATTGCTAGTAGAAGGCCTATGACTGTGATTCAGTTATTCATACTAGTGCAAGTCATCAGATTTTGCAATATGGCTACAATGTATATTTGTAAGCATAGAAAATTTGACCTTCATTGGTATTTTTATTATGAAACCCATAATTACTGCCACTTTCTGAACATCATTTAATCACTATTACATGACAATAAAGAAATACTAGAAGTTTTCATTCTTTTTTTAAGGAAAAGAGACGTGTAGTTAATAGATATTGAACTACAAGAGTATGAGAAGAGAATATGGCTTACTTTTAGTAAGAACTCAATGGCTGAACCCTGTGCCTGATAGATAGAGTATAAGTGAGAGAAAGAGACAATGTGGTGAAAAGAAGAAAGCAAAGTCTAACACACATGTCATTTAGCAAGTGTCTAATTGATCTATACAGTTCAATTACATCCTTTAATATCCTATCTCACAGGGGCTGGAGAGATGGCTCAGTGGTAAAGAACATTGACTACTCTTCCAGAGAACCTGGGTTCAATTCTCAGCACCCACCGAAAAAAATCCCATTTCCAATTATAATTCTTCTGAAGTCCAAGCTATCAATACAAGAATCCTTAAGTGACATATTACATGCTTATCATAGCAGTTCATGTATATTTCTTAAAGCATGAACTTCAAATACCTTAGAGCAATTACCAAACCCTTTGTCTACATACCACAATTTATCACATTTATGCTAACATTTTGTAATATTCAGGCTTCTCTCAAGGAACAGAATTGAAGAAATAAGCATATTTATTAAAATGATATTTTTAGAATGTCTTATATAGTTCAGGTAGTTCAGTAATGGCCTTTTAACACTAAAGAGGTCAAGAACCCATGAGGCTGGATAACTTGGCAATTTAATCCAGTATTAATAGACCGTAGGATTACTGGTATTCGGTCTACTTTATAATGTGGAAAAAGTGTGTTCTAACAGTGAAGGAAAGAAGCAGCACCAGAAGTACGTTGCAGCAAGAGAGAAGGCAGGCAGGCAAAAAAATTCCAGTTTTCTTTTTCCATGTCCTTTGATCTGAGCTCCTACCAGAAGATGACCCAGATTCAGGGTCAGTCTTCGTTCCTCAAACAATCTGACCAATAGTATCTCTCCTAGAAATGTCAATGATTTAGGATTTAGATGATTCCTTATTTAGTCTACTAGACAACTAACCTTAGATGTCATAACTATGCTGCTTGTGAGCCGTTGCCTAATTTTATTCTACTGTGTATTTTCATAGAAGTTGTTACACTCTATAATAATGCTAACAAATAGAATCTTAACTGTGATGATATATTTACTCACTTATGCTTAATGTACTGTATGACACACAGGAAGTGTTCAATGACGATTGAAAAGTTGAGAGCATCCATGAACACTTGACTTTCCATTTGGTATTACTAGTTTTAAAATAATTAAACTAATAGATAATTTCACAAAATGATACATACAACACCAATATGTGTAGTGATATTTTGTTTGTGTTTTGACAAATAAAGCTTGTCTGATGATCAGACTGCAGAGCTAAGCCACTAGAGGCCAGGCAGTAGTGACTCACACCTTTAATACCAGCATTTGGTAGACCCACACATTTAATCCCAGCACTAGGGAGGTAGATACAAGAAAGAATATGTCTGGGTGGAGAGAGGAATATAAGAGACAGGAGCAGAGAGGTAGTCTCAGCATGCAGTCTGAGAATTACATCAATCTGAGGTCACATTCTGAAGAGGCAGTCTGAGGAGTGGATCCCCACTTTGGATTGAGTATTAGTAGAGGTAAAGGATCTCTCTAGTGACTACCTGTTCTTTTTTTCTGATCCTTCAGTTTTCACCCCCTGAAAGCTGACTCCTCCAGGTTTTTATTTTATTAAGAACAATTAGAATTTGTGCTTCAAATATATTTAGAGAAATTAGTTAAAGTAAGAAAATAAAAATACCTCCATATTCCTACACTTTCTGATTTCCATAACTAGTTCTACTTCCAGCTATTTCTAGCCTGCTATGCATTTGTTGCCGTAATTTGACTTGGTTATCATATATAGCAGAAGGTTTCACTGAATAAAAGTGAAAATATGGCTCTAAAGGTGCCAGGAGTGGTTAAATGAGGTATAATGTGATATTGGCCCAAGGGCTATGGCTAAAAATTACTGAATGGCCAGTTAGCTGCTTTGAAAGGAGAGCACAATAGAAATTTTAAACAATTCACTGATAATCACCCAAGAGGGATTTGGGAAGTATGCTTTTATAGATAACATTCACAAAAATATTTAAAATTAATGCTTGAAAACCTTCATCCAAATTTGTTTTAATCCATATAATATTATAGCTTTCTCTTTTAGACTTTGCATTACGATTTCAATGGCATTTAAAGTATTGAAATAGAATGGAAATTCATATGGTTTCTTTTGTAAGAATAATTTCACAACATTAACCTGGCCAAAAAATGACTGCATTCAGCCAATGAATACACTCTTGACATAATGATTCAGTACAATCATTGCCTAAGAAGCTATGCTCCATTAAAAGTCTTTTCCTCTTATCCCTACAGCAATTTTAATTTTAAATTAATGGAGATATTAACAATAAAATAGTTTAACCTTCTGCAAAACAACAGCATCTACAAAAATATTAGCACACTATTATGTTAGGTTTTAGTAACAAAAGAAGTTGAAATTAAAACTGCTGCAGCAGAAAGCATAATAAGAAACTTTGCCAAAAAAATTAACAAGTTCTATTACTTAGCAGAGAAATGTTACTTTTAAATCTCATGAGTCAACTCAGGTGAATTTATTCTATTAACATTACATTTTTGAAATGACAATTCAGTTTTACTAAGTATAGTTCTTATGGTTTGCATAATACATTCCATAAAAATATGCACATTTCCCTCTGAGTCCCTGAATTGTAGAAGCTTAATTTCAACACCATCATCAGTAATTTAACAACCTTATTACTCAGTACATAAGAGAATAATGCATTGTTATTTTCCATTTTTGTTAGTTTTTCTAAGTAATAATGGATACTAGATCAACCTGTTATCATTCTTTTCTCTTAAACATGTGTCATACACATAATAATTGTTTTTTGAATATACATATTGATATTTATTAATTATTTTACATAAATTATGTAAATAACAAACCTAAACATCTATTGTTTATAACAATTTGTGCTTCATTTATGGCATTTAACATTTTCTAAATGTTAAATTCTGAATCACTCCAAAACTACGTAAGCCTTCTATGTTCCTGTCAGCACCCATAATACTTCTAATCCAAGCATCTGCCCTCTTCATCTACATACCATTCTGGGTAAATTTCCCAGTAAAACAGCTTGCCTTATTGATTCCATTAATTTTCCTCGTCCTGGAGAAATGTCTAAGAAATAACAGCTACTCTGTTTAAATGGAATTAATTATTGCAATAATAATTTTATGCATCAATAAGAAGGGTTCTGAGATATTTAGACTAAACCTTTTTTGTGAGAATCTATGTATTTTTATACTATGTTAACACTTAAGTGTTTACTAAGCAGTTTGTCTTTTCTCAGTTTGATATAATATTCTTAAATCTATTGATGACTTGATTCTAATGAAAAGAATATATTCCTTTTTGCCTCCCTCAATGATTGACCTGGGGCACTTGAATTTACTCTTTTCTCCACAAAAAATTAGGATTTGTTTCAACTCTGGTGTTTCTCATATCTTCAGATGAAAGGCAAATTATCCCACTGGTTTTTCTGGGTTTTCAGCTTTCAAGTTGAAATTCATAGTTTTTTTTTTTTTTTTTACTTTCCTACAGTAAGTCAGTCTATTTCTCTTTCCATTAATTTATACATAAATCTATTTATCCATGTATGCATACATCCTTTTAGCCATCCATCCATCTATCCATCCATTCATACATACATACATACATATACCTACCCATTCATTTTGATTTTCCATAGAACAATGATTTGTATAGTAATTAAACGAGTAATTTTTGTATAATTTTATAAATGTATTATAAATGTATATATTTAAATATATATATTTAAATATATCCATATGTGTTATACTTACATATATTAGTGTTTTATTGCTAGAAGCAGAGAGAAAATTAACTATGGAAATGATGAAGTAAGTGATGCACTGTAATTATAATTATGAAAAAAATTGGTGCCTAGTAAGTGGAAATATATGCCTTTTAATTCAACTACATGGGATTTATCTTTCCAATTAATAGATTGCAGGTTCTCTTTTATTATATAATAACTTTTTGAGAAAAGATAAAAATATAGCTGTAGAAAATAAGTTTCTCAGTGTGCTGTTTATTCACTATGTGATTGTTCCAGAGTAAACAATCAATATGCTTTATCTTTTCTTTAAAATAACTGAGATAAACGCGTGCTTGCTTGTAATAACCAATAAATTTTACCTTTACATTATGACTAGATATTAATGCAATTCTGAATTACTTTTTATAATTACACTTCTCACAGAGAACAAGAAGTATTAATATTGATAGTACAGTAGGCCAAATAATGTTGACTTTGGCAAATACTACTTAACTTCAACCTTCAAACTTATGAATTTGTTATATTACATTGAAACCTACATTTTAGAAAGAAATTAAAATTATGGGCCTTTAAGACCCTGAGATTATACTGGATCAACTTGGACTCTCTGTATTCACATAGACCCTTAAAATGAAATGTGTGAACTAAGAAATGCTGACTATCATTAGAAAAGAGTATCACTCAGATAATGTTCAAGGAATTTAAATGTTGTGAGATCCAAAAATGATTGCTAAATTATGGAGCTATAATGAAACAAAACTTTATGATTGTAAACATCTCAATGGGTGGTGATGTAAATAGGAACAATGGAATACAAATATAGATGACCTATACTGAGAGAATAATATAGCTAATAGTCACTGAACACTTACTGTGAGTCAGATACATTAAGCATATTATCTCATTTAATAGTGCTATTACCTTAATTTGTAGAGCTGGGAAAATTGAAATGAATGGAGTCTATACAACTGTCCAAATTTAGCAAGCTAAGTGAAGCTCCTTGATTATTCAAACAGGTTGACTAATTTAAAGCCATTTTACATGCAGTATGTTACTCTGTTTTTGTGGATCTCTATAGGAACTACATAAGGAAAGCAAACCCTGTTAATTTTGACTTTATAAAGTCTACTTTTTTTTCAGCTATAGCCTGTAATTATATACATATGTATAAAAGTTTTACTCTGTAGGTTTTCTGCTGAAAAATACTTATTTTCTGGAAACAAGTCTAGAAACCATATTATACTATATGACATTTTCTCATATGATATTTAAACTTTAAACACAACTTTAGAAGTTATATGTACTGTTATTTTTATGCTCAAAACATTTTATGGAGCATATATAAAACCCTAAGTAACATAATTGAAATTATACTAATTAAAAATATCTCTTCTTCCTCTAATATATCACCTACAGATCACTACTCTAATCTATATTTCTATTACTTTTGCTATTTAATATTCTATATCTCATAATTAGAAGCACATATTTGTACTTAATTTTCTTATTTTGTTTATATTATTGCATTATTTGTTCTTCATTGACTTGTTTATTATATTACTGGATAATGACTACATTAAAACTTTTGTTCTACATAATGATATATGTTTCTTTTGTTCCTTTATAAAATTAAATTGTTTGTCTATAGATTTCTATGCATTGATTATGGAGATTTTAAATTTAGATTTTATTAACATTGTCACTAATGCTATAGTTAATGTGGATAACAAAGTAAATATTTCTTTAAGACTGTGATTTCAGCTTAGCTGTGGATATATATTCAGAAGCAGAAATGCTTGTTTGGGGTTTTAATATATTTGAAGTATATATGTGCTATTTATCTACAGTTAACATAATTTTATATTTTTCTGGACAATTGTCATGGGTTCCAAACTTTTTATATTCTTGGCAACATTTATTATTTCTCTCCTTTTATTTAATAGCTATTTTATGAAGTATGAAGTCATACTTTATTGTGGTGTTTGTTACTATCTTCCTGGTGGTTAGTAATAATGGATATTTTTGTATTCTCATGGCCATATATCTGTCTGTGTAAATTGTTTGGCTATTTCCTATATGTGGGATAGGGTGGGGGTGCTATCTTACTCAGCAAAAAGAATTTTAAGAAGTTGTTTTTAATGGATCTCCTAGATACCTTGCAGAATGGGAAAAGTCCAGGTAGGACACACTCCTCACATGAGATGTGCTGGGGTACAGGCAGCACAGAAATTGTAGGAGTAGTCAATAAATTTTAGGTTCAGCTTGAGACCCATGCCAATACAGGAAGCATAGACAGCCAGGACACAGAGGCCGGGTGTCCCAGAGGCTGGCAATGGAAAAAAAATCAATGAAATACAAAAGCTAAAGTAGCTTAGAAATAAATCAGAGAAACATTACCCTTCACAATATCCATAAGTAACATAAAATATCTTGAGGAAACACTAACCAAACAAGTAAAAGACCTGTTTGACAAGAACTTTAAGTCTTTGAAGAAAGAAAATAAAGAAGATACCAGAAAATGGAAATCTTACATGCTTTTGGATAGGTAGAATCAACATAATAAAAGTGGCAATCCTACTAAAAGCAATCTATAGATTCAATGCAATCTCTACTAAAATCCCAACACAATTCTTCACAGACCTTGAAAGAAAAATACTCAGCTTCATATGGAAAAACAAAAACAAAAAAAAACTCAAGATAGCCAAAATAATCCTGTACAAAAAAGGAACTTCTGGAGGTGTCACCATCCCTGACATCAAGCTCTATTATAGAACTATAGTAATAAAAGGAGTCTGGTATTGGCATAAAAACAGAGAGGTTGTCCAATGGAATTGAATCAAAGACCCAGATATTAGTTCACACACCTATGAACACCTGATTTTTTTGACAAAGAAGCTAAAATTGTAATATGGAAAAAAGAAAGCATCTTCAACAAATGGTGCTAGCATAACTGGTTATCAACATGTAGAAAAATGCAAATAGATCTATATCTATCCCCATGCACAAAACTCAAGTCCAAATGGATTAAAAACATCAATATAAATCTGAGCCCATTGAACCTGGTAGAAGAGAAAGTGAAAAATAGCCTCCAATGCATGGGCTCATGTGATCACTTCCTAAATATAACACCAGTAGCACAGACACTGAGAGCAACAATAAGTAAATGGGACCTTCCTGAAACTGAAATTTCTGTGAAGCAAAGGACATAGTCAGTAAGACAAAAAGGCAGCCTATGAATAGGAAAAGATCTTCACCAACCCCACATCAGATAGGGGACTGATCTCAAAAATACATAAAGAAATCAAAAAATTAGACACTAAAATTCCAAATAATCAAATTAAAAATGGGGTACAGATTTAAGCAAAATTCTAAGCAGAAGACTCTTAGATGGCTGAAAGACAGTTAATGAAATGCTTAACATCCTTAGCAATCAGGGAAATCATTTTGACTCTTATATAGCATATTTCACCTGTCAGAACAGCTAAGATTATAAACATCAATGATAGCTTATACTGGAGAGGGTGTGGAGTAAGGGGAACTCCTCCATTGCTGGAGGGAATGCAAACTTGTATAATGACCTGGGAAATCAGTACAGTGGTTTCTCAGAAATTGGGAATGAACCTACCTCAGGACCTAGCAATACCACCTTGAGCATATACCCAAAGGATGATAAATAAAACTACAGGACATTTGGTCACCTTTGTTTATAGCAGCATTGTTCGTCATTGTCAGAACTTGGAAACAACCTAGATGTTCCTCAACCAAGGAATGGATAAAAAAAAATGTGGTACATTTACATAATGGAGTAGTACTCAGTGGTAAAAAGCAAGAAAAGAAAAAGGAATGATTCCTAATGGTATTCTGCTGTGTCATTGGTTCGTGCCTAGCCCAACTGTCATCAGAGAGGTTCCATGCAGCAACTGATGTAAGCTGATCCAGGGACCCACAGTCAAACATTAGGCAGACCTCTGGGAATCCTACAGAAGAAGGAGAGGAAGGATTATATGAGCCAGAGGGGACAAGGATGCCACAAGAAAACCCACAGAATCAAATAACTTGGGCTCATAGGGGTTTAGAGGCACTGAACTAAAAACCAGGGAACCTGCATGGGACTGACCTAGGCTCTCTGAATATATGTTAGAATTGTGTACCTTGGCCTTCTTTTTGTACTCTTAACAAGGGAAACATGAGCTGTCTCTGACTATTTTTACCAAGTTTTGGGACCCTTTTCCTCATAATGAATTACCTTGTCCAGATTTCAATTTGAAAGTAAATAATTTATTTAAAAAATAGTTTTATTTTAAATCTTGGTTTTGTATAGATCTTTGCTCAGTTTTATGGTTTAAAAATATTTCCTTCTATATTATAGGAATGCTTTTCACTCTTTATTTAAAAGAAAAAAACAAATCATGGGAAGCAAGTTCATTATTCACAAATAGGATGCAATCACTATAAGAAACCTGAATTCTATGACAAATCAGATACAGAAATAGAAAGATGTTGGAAATATACGAGACATCCTCATCACTTAGCATTGTGGATCATGAAAGCATTCCACACTTTCATTTATCCTTGCTGCCCAACTGGTTGTGTAAAAAACAAGTGTTACACAACATCCTTTTCTAGGGAGGAAAAGTAGGGGGCCTAAGGTATTCAAGAACAGTTAATTATCTCTGGGTACAATCTACAGAACATTATATTCTGCAGAGCTACAACAAGGAGGGAGAAAGTCTCAGTCTGAGCCAAGATTATCATGAAACCTGTCCTCCTTCATTTCTAGATAAACATGAAATGCATTTGTTAATGTAGATGTCTTACAGTCATTCAGGCTTTGTAACATTAGTTCTAATCCTTTAACTTATATTTTAATTTATTTGAGTCATTGCTTGGCTGTTGCAATTTAGATAAGAGTTTGTTAAACTTTCTAATCTTATGAAAACAAAACCTTTTCCTTGATTTTTGTCCATTCACTATTTCTATTATTTCAAACATCATCATCATAATTCCTGTCCTTGTGCTAATTTGGGCCTTCATTTGCTTTTCTTTTTCTAGTTCTTTAATTCTTAGCATTCAGTTCTACTGCTTTGTTATTTTATACAAGTATTTTATATAGAGTAACTGTGGGGTATTGGAATCTCATGATATTATAGTAGTTTTATTTATTATATTTTTTCTGATAATATTGGTTTACCATTGAAATTATGGCATTCCAAAGTTTCATGCATATAGATTTATAGTTGTTATTTGTTCTTGGTGAATTGACACTTTCATCATTATGTAATACTTTATATCTATCTTATATATATGTATTTATCCTTAATGTTTGTTACAATTTATATATAATGTCTTTCTATGAAGTGGAAAAAATAGTTTCATTCCTGATTCCTGGGGCATCAGTCATTCATATTAAGGAAGATATGATAGAACATAGATATTCCCATCTCAGGGCCGGGCGGTGGTGGCGCACGCCTTTAATCCCAGCACTCGGGAGGCAGAGGCAGGAGGATCTTTGTGAGTTCGAGGCCAGCCTGGTCTACAAGGGCTAGTTCCAGGACAGGCTCTAGAAACTACAGGGAAACCCTGTCTCGAAAAAACCAAAAAAAAAAAAAATAGATATTCCCATCTCAGTGACCAAAAAGCAAGGAAACAATGCCCATAATAGAAATATTCCTCTAGTTTCCACTTTTATTATCTTGAGCCTTTGGCTATTAGATATTTCTCAATCTACCAAAGTGACAATAATATTTAACAAATTATAATTCCATTATTTATTTATTTGATAGCCACAATCTCTTTCATGTCAGATATTAGGGTATTACCCTGATTCACAGAATGACAGAGAAAAATATCAGTTGTGTTCCTCATTGTCTTCTTAGATCTAAAGGTCTGCAAATCTTTTCAAGTCCCTTTTTATGCCTCTCTAAATATTACTATCCTACTTTGAGCACACCGGAAGAGGTATGGTTCATTCCAGATAGTTGAATGTAGACTTCACCCATTGACTCAAGGCCCAATTCCACTGGTGGTCTCAGAGCAACAATACAAGTCTCTTACAACACAGTTCGATGCAAGATGACTCCTCTTTTGACTACTTTTGTTTGTTACTCTAAATTTTCTTTATCACATGTTCAGTGTTAGCATGTAAAATATTTTAAAATCTCTAATCACTCTTTGGACTCATTCGTACTTGGTCATTCCTGCAGGAAATCTTTCCTATGCTTGTTATTGAAATTTGGGTGAAATCCTTTTTGACATAGGAACTTTTATATATTATAATCCACCCAAACTAGCACTTTGTGGATAATACACAAATCTGATTTTATCTCAAGTGACAGTCAGATCACCCATGACCAAAGCTGAATCTTAATTAATGGAAACGGTTTTCTAACTAGATTTATTGGAAAGGGGACCCTGCAAATGTCACTACAAGCAAAGTTTTCAAATATATTTAACAAATTACTGGTGGTTACAACTAGAAGAGGTACAAATTTTCCTTCCATGTTTCCAGTTTGTCTTAGTCTAAAATACTTGACTTTTAATTAACAAGAACCTCTTTAGCTACTGCTATCTACTTCCTTGAACAAAGCTTGAAAATTTTCTGGCAAAAGTTCAAGTTTTTAAAATCTGTATTATCAGCTGTTCACTGCCAACTTGTATAAGCCTTGTTCAAAGAGATCATCAGTAATCATGCTATATTGGGACTACTGACCTATCTTAATATTTCCTCCACCAAATTCTCTTGTTCACCTACTTTAAGTGAAGCCTTTCACAAACTCTTGGGGTATGAATAAAAAGTGAAAAATGTTGAAAATGACACAATAAAAACTGCTTCTAGGCTTGTTCCCAACAGGGTTTGCATTCCTTTCTGAAACTTCCTGGAAAACATTATTTTTCACATCTGTTTTGGTATTCACTTTCTGAGTTTCCAAGAAAAGTTTCTATTATATTCTTCTTAAAGATAACTAGTCTTTCTCTAGCCTATGTCCACCTTCTCTCCACACAACATTTCTGAATGCTTTTGAAGCACATTATCAGGAAATATCACAGTACCAGTTTTCTAAAACCAGTTTCCAATCATTCTCAGAATCATCATCATACATGAAATATATTAGACAGAAATGGTAAAAGCAGGGCAGATTCACTTTGGCTTATAATACAGTTTCAGTTTCTAAGAATTTAGCATTTTTTGGCATGGAAGCTGTGGCAAGGCAACATGGTTCATTCAACCAAAGTCTGGAAACAGATGGAAAGTCTATTAGTATATAGTGTATTTTTATATTTTTTCTTTCAGTCTATAACATACCCTTAGTGATGAAGTGATTATTTTGCCCACATATACTTTGGTCTAATTTTTCTATCTATTCAGACTCCAGGTATGGTTTGTGGAAGTTAACACATTTATATTAAAATTAACAATAAATATGGAATGACTTATTGCTGTTTTATTAATTTTCATCTTTTTTGCTTTTTTGATATACTGGGACTGTCATTTTCTCTTTTATTTTTTGGTATGTCCTTTGTGGTTGCTATGGGGCCACACAAAATATCCTACATTTTTCTTTTCTATTTGAAGCTTCTAAATTTGCTTTACTCATATAAAAAAAACTTTAAAAATTTGACTGTTGTTTTGTCCCCATAATTTATGTGGTTTACTTCAAATTTATATCTGTATATATATATTAAGTAGCCATTAAAGGAAAATCTTTATTGTAATATTTTAATAATTTTGTTAATTTAATTATTATGTTAAATGATCTATAATTAACTATTAAAATGTATTCTTCTGCAGTTTCTCACACATTTACTATTACAGGGAGTTATATACTCTAGTGTGGCTTCAAATAACATTTAGTATTGGTTTTGTTCTAACTTGAATAATTTGATATAATACTTATATGCTGTTTCACATTAAATTTCTACTTTTCCAGAAAAATCTTTCACTTATGAAAGATTTCATGCAATATTCTTGGTTGCTGAATTTTTTCTATCACACTTTGAATATAATATGTTCTAGGCTTTGTATATTTGACAAATTTTCTCCTGACAAGGCTCATCCAACCGCATGCTTACAACTTGACTAGGAGTGAAAGGAGATTAAGAAAGACAGCCTAAGGAATTCTGGACTCTGGAGAAACAGTTTTCTCCAGGCTAAAGACCATTACTTGACAAGATATACATATAAATGTAAGTACTATTATACAGAATGAGCAGGTTGCACTTGTATATTTGAGATTATGTATGTATAAGCATACACTCATACAGTGCAACAATTAAAGATAAAGATGCTATGAATGTGAAAGACTGCATATAGCAAGGGGGTGGGGAATTGCAATGGAAGGGCTGGAGTAACAATAGGGAAGACATTATATAATCATAACCTTAATATTAAAATAAAGAAAAACAAGGCAAAATTAAGACAGATGCAAGTAGCATAAAGCTAGATCATGTGGACCACCCATTTGGGTAGACACACACCAGTAACTGGGATAATCAGTATAGTTATTGTATAGAACATGGAAGAGGAGGAAGGTTAGTCTCAGTAGGGATTTCCATAAGAGGAAAGGTTGAGGGGTTCATGATCCTTCAGTCATCTAGGTAAAGGCAAACAATTTCTGTACTTTTGCACACATTATTTTTAACTATCCATACTCATAACTGAGTAGGCCTTGTCATTCCCCTGTGCCTAACTCAGGGAAGGTCTTAATCAATCCCATTAGTCTGAAGCATTGGAATCATCAACATGGCTGTATTCTTGTTACAAATGCTTGATCAAACAGGGGTATACCTACTCCGCAAATTCACTGTTTTTCATAATTGTTTCATTGAATTTGATTTATTACAGTTAAATTATGATCTTTCTCATTCTGAATTTCTTTTGGCTCAGCCAATTTATAACATAATAGATTTCTTGCACTTTAATATTGAATTTGGGGAAATTTTTAGCCATTCTTTAAGTAAGAATTCTTCTTTTATCTTTTATGTGGTTTATTATTTCTTTTTTTATTTAAAAATTTCCATCTCCTCCCCTCCTCCTCCCCCTTCCCTCCCCTCCCCTCCACCCATACCCTCTCCCTCTCTCTCCAGGCCATCAGGGTTCCCTACTCTATGTTAAGTCCAAGGTCCTCCCAACTCCCCCCAAGTCCAGGAAGGTGATCAACCAAGCTGACAAGGCTCCCACAGAGCACGTCCATGCAGAAGAATCAAAGCCCAGCGCCATTTGGGGAGAGCTCAGGGGAACGGGATGCTTGGGATACAGGAAGGGTGGATATGGGAGCAAGAAAGCATATATCTTAATTAAGGAAGCCATCTGAGGGTTGTCAAGAGACTTGACTCTAGAGGGGTTCCCGGGTTTCCAGGGAGATGCCCCCAGCTAGCTCCTTGGGCAGCTGAGGAGAGAGAGCCTGAAAAGGCCAGATCCTATAGCCATACTGATGAATTTCTTGCATATCACCATAGAACCTCCACCTGGCGATGGATGAAGAAAATGACTGAACCCCACATTGAAGCACCGGACTGAGCTCCCAAGGTCCTGATGAGGAGCAGAAGGAGGGAGAACATGAGAAAGAAAGTCAAGACCGTGAGGGGTGCATTCACCCATGGAGACTGTGGGACAGAACTAACGGGAGATCACCAACTCCAGTTGGAATGGGACTGATAGAACATGTGACCAAACCAGACTCTCTGAATGTGGCCGAAGGTGGAGGCTGACTGAGAAGTAAGAATTCTTTTTTAAATTTCCTTTTGAAATACCCATAAAGGGTCTATAGCTGCATGATGGCATTTCAAATATTCCTGAAGATTTTTGAAGCTTATTTTCTTTTTTATTTGAACATTTCAATTTTACCTGAATTTTAAAGTTCAATTCTTATATTATTATCCTACAATATTTATGGGATTTTTGTAAGTTATTTTTATTTTTGCCATTGTTAATTTGTGCTCCTGACCTAGTTGAGAATTTTTATGACATTTCTTCTGTATTCAGACGAGTAAATTATATATTACTAATTCATTAAGGACAGGTTAAGATGGTTTGTTTTGTTGCTGTGTTTGGCATGGTATTCTCTTTACTCGTTTTTCTATATTTGTTTTTTCATGTTTTCCCCCATTAAAGATCAGCTATCTAGTTGAACATGGTAGTGATTCTTGGTTTTTATCTTTAACAAAGTGGAAAACTTTCAGTATGAGATTTCCTTGATCATGGATGTTTATATTAGATTTTCTTAAACAAATTTTCTTTACACCTATTAACAGTATTTAAAGTAATTATGTATTGTTGTTTTATTGTAATATTTCTATCTTTTATTAGACCAAAGTTTAAAATATTAATGCTTCTACTCTTCTCAAATTTCAAATTTTCTACATCATGCTGTAGAATACACACACAGACTGCTTCTTGCTTTTATGCTAGTTAACGCTGTCATTATTTGCTTCTACTTTCATCCATAATTGCCTGTATTTATAGAAAGCTGAAGAAAACAGATTTTAAACTAATTTTTATAGAATATTCTAATCTATCTTCAAAACATTAATATATGAAAGGAGAATCATAGTGAATCATTCTTAGGGTAAGAAGTTTGAACAACCTGGTGAGTTCCAAGCCAAATTTTTCTTACATGATTAAATCAATTAAAAATTCAAAAAAGAAGATATGTTGAAAATGAACAAAATAATGATGAAGTATAATAGGTACTTTCTCTTATATGAACTAAAAAATCAAATAATTTTATTTTGTTGTATGGAACTATCCAAAACATTGAACAAAATATAGGTCTTAATAATAAATACTAAATAGTTAGTGATATCATAAATGTTAATACACAAGTACAATATTCATGTTCTTCTGTTCTTCAGTATTATCCCATTTTTATGTACACCATTACTATAAGCTAATGATGTGCAAAATGCCATTTCAAAGTGATCAGTTTTATGATTACTTTTTTCATTTCTTCTATTAATTTATTACATATAAGTTTATCATATAATTTCCTTTTCTCAACCCTCCCAAGATCTTTTTCTGTTGTGATCCACCCAGAATCAGGTTTTTTCTCTTTCTAGTTTGTTCTCAAAGAAAAAAAAAAACAAATGTGAAAACTGGGACAAAAATGAAATTCAAAATAAATAAACTTAAAAATAAATAAGCAATAAGACAAAAAAATCACAAAAAAGAGTATACACACATACTCACAAAGAAACAGAATGCATTGCATGTTGGAGAAAAACTTCTGGAAATGAGGCCTACCATGATGAATGATTGGCATGATTATTTGAAAAAAATATTAATTCCAAAGTGAGTGTCACTATTAGGAGTTGTGGCCTTGTTAGAGGAAGAAAGATATGTGTCATTGTGGGGGTGGACTATTGTAATATTTTGTTAGTGCTTTAACAAATAAAGCTTGCCTGAGGATCAGAGTGTGGAGGAAGCCACTTGTTAGCCATAGAGGCCAAGCCAGGCAGTAGAGACACATACCTTTAATCCCATCACTCACAGGAGGGAGAGGCAGATGGATCTCTGTTAGTTCAAAACTAGCCTTGCTTACACTATGTTGATCCAGTCTCAAAGAGAAGCAGAAACAGGCAGTGATGGCTCACACCTTTAATCCCAGTACTTGGGAGTCACGCGTCTTTAATCCCCAAACTATGGAGGTAGAGACAGGAAATGATATGATTGAACAGAGAGGAATATAAGGTAAGAGGAGACAGGAACCCAAGGATTTGTTCAGTTTGAGGATTTATATTAATAGAATCTTGTCCCCTGGGTTCTGAGCTTTCCATAGAGGTAAGAACTAGTTGTTGGCTGCTCTGCTTCTCTGATCTTTCAGCTTTTATCCAAGAATACTGACTCTGGGTCTTTACTATTAAGACCAATTAGAATTTGCACTATAGATTACAAGGTCTCTTTTCTCAAGTTTCACTCAGGGTGATAGTCAACTTCCTGTTACTGCTGAGTCAAGATATAAGATGCTCAGCTCCAGGACTACATCTGCCTGCGTGTTGCCAATGCTGATGATAATGGACTGAACCTCTGAAACTGTAAACAAGTCACCTCAGTTAAATTATTTTCCTTCATGAGAGTTTCCATGTTTATGTTGTCTTTTCAGAGCCTTATAAAACCCTTACTGAGACAGAAGTTTTTACCAGTATAGTGGGGTATTGCTGTGATAGACCTGACCATGCTGTTGTTTGGAGTAATACAGACTATAGTAATTTGACTCAGGAAAGCAGTGGAATGCATGAAGCACTGCTTAATGGAGCATATGGGTAGGAACATGGAAGAAAATGGTACTATAATGATTTGAAGTGTTAAGATATAGCTCAAGAGGACTCAGAGAATTTTAGTATGTTGCCAATAAATGATATTTTGGTCAGGGTAGTGGCTGCCTTTAGCCCTTGTTCAAAGAGTTTGCCTGGGGCTAAAGTAAACTGTTTTGGATTAATTATGTTGGCAGAGAAATGTCAAAATAGCCTAGTATAGAGTCTGCCATATGTATATTAGTAATAACTCAATTGAAGATTTATAATTAAAAGGAGCAAGCTGACCAGGGTAAATTAAAAAATGTAAATTTTGAGGAAAAAAAGCATCTAGAAATGGAATGGAGCTAAATCCTATGTTCAAGGAGATAAATGGATTGAGAAATGGAATACAGAGAGTAGTAAGCTCAGAGCATGATCTTACCCAGCTAAACTTCCAATTTGTGAAAAACAACTAAAGAAAAGCATAGAACTGTGTATGGTGCTAGACACCTTTAATCCCAGTACTAGGAAGACAAAAGCTGGCAGATCTCAGAGTTTCAGGCCAGCCTGGTCTAAAGAACAAGTTCAAAGAGATCTAACCTTAGGCAGCAAAGGTGAACAGAAAACTGGTAAAGTTGTAATTAGGAGTCCCAGTAAGCAGCAGAATTTAGCAGCTTCATTCATGTTGTTTTGGCTTTAGAGTTAAGGACAGAAAACATGGGTTAATGGAATGTCCCTTCACACCTAAAGAAAATTGCAGAGGGCAGCATCTGTCAGGGGCATGCCTGAATGGAAGCCAAGTAGAGAGGGCATTGTATGAATCTGTGAAGTTGAAGCCTGGATTTTCTTGGAGAATCCAAGATGTTAGAAATACCAGTGGACTGGGATACCTGCCAAGGAGAGCTGTTAACAGGAAGTGGAAACAGCCCAAGATGAATATATTTCTCGGTGTTAAAGGGAGGAGTTTGATAAAGACATCTCATTCAGGGATGAGTGCTCCAAAATATAACTCTCTGCTCATTGCTCAGTTGTTAGTTTTGTGTTAATTAGCATCTACTATAAGAAACCCCTGTGATGAGGGTTGAATAATGTTCTTATCTATGGGTATAGAAATATATCATTAGAAGTCATTTTATCGCTCTGTTCATTTAGCATAATAAAATTATTATGCTTTCTTTTAAGGCCCATGACCTATCTAGTCTCATATTTTTACCATTTGAGCTTTGGTTTTCATCTCATGGACCTAAAAAAGCTTGGTAATTCCCTTGATATATGTACCACTACTTCACCAATATACCTTAAAGATAAGTTGCTGTTGTAGGGTATAGGATTTGTTCTAGCTGATATTGTAGCTAACTTTTCACCTCTGATACCATGTAAAATAACTTCCATAATCATAAACACTAGTCAGTAGGAGTAAAATTTTTTTTTTTTTTTTTTTTTTTTTTGGTTTTTCGAGACAGCGTTTCTCTGTGGCTTTGGAGCCTGTCCTGGAACTAGCTCTTGTAGACCAGGCTAGTCTCGAACTCACAGAGATCCGCCTGCCTCTGCCTCCCGAGTGCTGGGATTAAAGGCGTGTGCCACCACCGCCCGGCTAGTAGGAGTAAAACTTGTAGTTGAGGATCAGCTTGATTTCTCCATGTTTGATGATTTGAGTTATTTCTTAAGCAATGGGACCTTATTGACAGATTATGGAGAACAACAAATAGCATTGGAAACAGTCATGAAGTTTGGGGATGTCTGTAGTCTTTTGTCCAACCACTCAACAAGATGTAACCCATTCAGTAAACTGGAGAATTTTGTTTTGGTGTAAGATGTCCACATCGTGCATCTCCCCCCGCCCCCCTTTTACACAGTTGCTTTTTCTAAACTCCTTTCATATATTTTTATATTTTGGGAAGTTTCTGCAACAGTAGATTTTCATGCAGCTTTAAAAAAGACTTTTAGTGTTATTTTTCCCTTACCATATTCTGCCCTTTATGCTGACTTTCCATCCTTTTCTCCATACAATCCTACCATTTTAGTTTTCACTTTACCACTTCATAAAATTCTATTTCCTGTTCTTGGGAAGATTCTCTTCTCTGTCTGTCTCTTAGTAACTACCTAATCTCTATTATTTTTTTAGTTTTTAATACACAAATATTAAGTTTAAGAGATAACACCTATGTATAAGAGAAAATATGTAATATCAACCAAAGTATGGAGAAAATATCCAAATTAATAAAATTATATAGGAAAAGAGATACACAAAAATAAACACCAAGGAAACTCAGAGACTCATAATGATAGACTTTTAAACAGTGAATACTTTTAAATTCAAACTGGAATACTTTAAAGAAATGGATGAATTTCTTGGTATATGCAATCTACCAAAATTAAACCAAGATGAAATAAATAATTTAAAAATAACTATCACCTTAGTAAAATAGAACAGTAATTTTGAATCTTCCAACTAAAGACCATGTTCTGATAGATATAGCACAAAGTTCTACTGTAAATCCAAGAAGAGTTAACCATGCCACATTGGGCTACCATTTGTTGGGGATCAGCCTCAACAAAATATCATTTACCAGAGTAGGGGCATGGGGCTCAGAAAAGTTAGTAAAGAATATGAAGATGAGAATAAAAATAGTAAAATTGAAACATAGAATAGTACTGGGAGGTTGTTCCAGTGAATACTGAAATTGCCCACATTTAATTTTCGTACTCTTTTATACCCCAATACAAAAGGGGCAATACAAAAGATGGCAACAAAAGACTTCTTTAAGAGGATACAAAAACAACTAGAACAGTTAATTGTTTCAACACTTTGGGACATCAAGATGTTAGCATTCTGATGTTTAGGCAGTGAACCCACACTAGACCAAGTATCCGGAAAGCAGCCACTTCCCAGGTACCCTCTTAATTACAAAAGAAGGAGGAGAAGTATGCTTTCATTTCATGACTATCTGTCAGCGTGGAGTGGACTGAACCTGCATGGGCCATCATAATTCCAAAAGAACCAAGTAACCACATCCTGACATGTATAGCCCTGGTTGTTGTCAACAACTTTTAGCAAGCTCTAAACTCTCTGACCATCAGACAAGGTGGAATTAGGCTCACATTCTTGGGTCTCCACAGGTAACATTGCTATACCTCAAATTAGTCTACAAAATAGGTTCTCAAGGAACATTTCCTAATTATTTTTAGGAAGGCACTTTTCCATTAATAGTAAAACTACAACAAGCTCACAAAATAAAATAATATTATATAACAATAACCGTTATAGACAGATATGAAAATTCTCAGCAAAATATTTGCAAACCAAATTCAAGAACACATAAAAATGATTATCCACCGTGATTAACATGGCTTCATCCCACAGACAGAGGGATGCTTTAACATATGTAAATTTATAAAGATAATACACCACATAAATAGACTGAAAGACTAAAATCACATGATTATCCTATTTGATGCATAAAAAGCCCTTGACAAAATGCAACAAGCACTTCCATACATAAACACTTGCACACATATGTTAATTGCATTATATGATTGAGTTGAACATCTATCATAAAGTATTTGTCAAGCTACTGAGTTGTAGGATAAATAGCACCACATATGCACTAGGTGAGCATTTCTTATTGCTTTGTCCAGTACTAGACAGTGAAGCTACAGCCTCTCACATGTGAAACAAATGTCAATATTCTACTGCATTTCTCATCCCTAGATGAATATGATTTCTTAGAGCAGGATTTGTGGATCATCAATTTCATTGAATTCTATTAGCAATAGTCATTGAGGGGACAATATATAGTTGTACAATATTATGTTATGTTTGAAGTAGGTTTCATTTCTGAAAGAGTTAACAAAATTTTAGTTTGCTAATGTCCAGGATAGGGATTTCTAGGAATATGGTATACTAATGTAAGTTTTCTTAAATTTATTTGATTATAAAATTTTTGTTTTCCCTCACATGTTTAAAGATTTATTTTACTTTAAACTATACCTGAATGTGGATATCTATGGGTATATGTGAATGTGTGAATGTATATGCTGGCAAAGTTCCAATGTTGGCAGCAGTTCCCATGAAGTTGGAATGCCAGATATATGTGAGATGTTCAATGAGTGCTATTAACTGAACTCTGTTCCTCTGGAAGAACATTTTTTAACCACTAAACATCTCTCAAGCCCCATGCCTCATGATTTAAAAGAAACAAATGGCATGAGAATCACTGTTTCTAAAATGCTGCTTACACATAAGAAAAAGAGAAACTACTTGTGAATAAAGCAAAGCATAAGAGAGTAGAAAGAATGTAAACATCAAGCTATAAGCATCATTTCTAGCCCTGCATTTGATGTGTTGACTGTATTTGCAAATATCCAAGAAATGAGTGAAAAGGTGACTAAAATCCTATAACTATTATTCCTTAGAGATTATAGCATTATCTTTTATATGTAAACACAGTCATTTTAAAGTTAGGCACACTGAGGCCTCACTGTACTACTAAATGCCTCAGAGAAAGTGTTAACATTGAAAAAAATTATAATTCTACTTCATCAAAACTGAAGGGTGGTACACTATTTTCTACTTGCCATGATCATATTTAATATTAAACTTTAAAATTTAGTCCAATAATATAGGAATTCAGCAAATGTTATACTCCTTTCATTCCAAAGAATTTTGACTTTGATCCTAATTTTCCATGAAAGAAAATTTTACAACCTGAGAGACAAAAATATATCTGGTTTTAATGTCTATTAATGTGTATAATGCTATTGTAGCTCTTTGTAGATACTAAGATTTCTTTTGTTATTTATAAAATGACAATTATGTTACCAAGATTGAGGTGCCACTGTGATTATAAAGTCCTTTCCAAACTATGGTTTCATGACTAACAGGCATTATTCTTGAGTTTTATGAGATTTTATAATCAAAACTCACATATCTAATTCACTCTAAAATTCATCTAAAGTCAGTTTTTCTTGATTTTTCAACAAAAACAGACTCCACTCAAAAGCAGAAAATGTTAACATCATATAATGATGTAACTATTTTTGTGTACCTAGTAAAAACTTTGCTCAAAATGCAGTTAATTTTAAATCCGTTTATCTTTTTATTAGCCTAAATAAAACACAAGTGTGCAGGATATAGAATAATTGCTAAGTCACTTTCAAATCAGCCATAAAGACAGTGGAAATGATAAGCAAGACAAATATTAATAATCATAAAATTATAGCTCAAATTTAGCTAAACAATGATTTCTTTATATTTTCTACTTTGCTTCTTAATATTTCATAATTTTAAAAATACTGTTTTCTTTTGTTCCATAGACCATATAACAAATAAAAATTCATTCTGAATACTTAAGCCTTACCATGTTTGTATGGGCATGTACATACATGCACACACTCACATACACACACACACAATTTTACTACAGTATAAGAACCAAATAGATTTTATTTATTATCTCCCATGTTTAAAAATGTCATCAAAAGACTGAGACGTTCTCAGAAACTCAATTTACTGCGAGGCAAATTCTCTCAGCTGGGGTATAAAATAAGAGAAAAAAAGGTTTATAATGGCAAAGATGACAGATTTTTAAATAGAATTGCATGATCCCACCACTATAATTTAACTTTTTGTCTAATTCATACAAGAGCCTCCATAGATCATGGTTAATGCCACTGTGGGAGTTTCAACATTTCTGGGAGGGACCACATAATTTAGTGAGCGTATGGTGAATATTCTGTCAGGAAAAGGAAGAAAAGAAATGGCATTTTTCTTAAATGCCACAAGTCAGATCGGTGCTGAGAACAAGATGAAAACACTGAGAAGAAAACATTTATCTGTGATTCAGGATTTTGCATGCAAGTATTTCTTTCTTTCTTTCTTTCTTTCTTTCTTTTTCTTTCTTTCTTCTTTTCTTTCTTCTTTCTTTCTTTCTTTCTTTCTTTCTTTCTTTCTTTCTGTCCGGTTTTCCAGCTTAGCCTTTTAAGCTTTTCATAATTTTGGCTACATTTCCTATATGCTTTTTAGAATGCAGAGGGCAATGAACTTTAGGCATTATATTATAAACTGTCAGGTTATAAAGTCTTGGATTCATAAATATCATTTGTTCTAGCCATCTTTGCCTCCCTTGTTTATGATATCCCCTTTCTCTATGAAAGAAGTGAATAATTATCCTTTTGTTTTTTTACATTAGATTCCATAATACCTTCCAGTACTATGAAAGCTAGTCCTCCAGGAGGAGGTTTCAATGTCAGTTGAAGCTTGATTCCTCTATGTCTTTGTGTCCAAAGTGTGTTGTGACCTAATATCCTTTTGAGATAACACCCTTATTGTGCCCTTGATACAACACCTGATAGTACCCTTGACTGATCCAGAACTCACTACGTAAACCAATTTGGCCTCAAATTCAGGAGGGTCAACTATCTTCTATCCTTTGGGTGTTGGGATTAAAGGCATACTGCATTACACCCAGCAGCCTCATGGTACAATGTCAAGTTCTAAAAGGCAACCTTTTGCAAAAGAAACAGTACATATTGTTTTAGCAGTCTCTTCCATTGCCTAACCAACAAGTAGAAGAAACATAGGTTTCCCATTTCTGACAGTAGAGTTATTGGGATATTTTTAGGGAGTCTGTGGCTCTTGGAAATGCATTATTATTCCAAATAGGCCAATTTCATTTAAATTACTTACACATACACACACACAGAAAGAGAGAGACACACACATTGCAAACGAGAGAGAGAGAGAGAGAGAGAGAGAGAGGAGAGAGAGAGAGAGAGAGAGAGAGAGAGATAAAAGACAGGGATACACAGAGACACAAAGACGATAAAAAAGGAGAGAAAGAAACCTTACTCTTTTAAGTAAACATAATAGGCATGTTTTTCCTATGTTTTTTCAATCTTTCTTAGTAATCTCCTGCCCTCAAGGCCCCATATTGCTCTTCCACCCAGTGGTTGTTTCAATAAGAAAATATTTTCCATATACTTCAATATTTGAACACTTGGTCCCCAGTTGATAGTGCTTGGGGGTGCTTTGTGGAACTTTTGGGAAGTGGAGTCTTTCTGGAAGAGGTATTTATTGTCTAGTCCCACTTTCTGTTCACTCTCAGGTAAAGTGCTTGTATTTGAAGATATAAGAGCTCTATTTCCAGTTCTTGCTGCCATGCCTGTCATTTGCTGCCAAGCCACCTGACCTGATGGAGTCATCCCACTGAAACTGTAGTCCAAAATAAGTTTCTTCTTCCAGAAGTTGCTTTTAATCCTGTGCTTTATCACAGAGGGAAAAATAATTAAGACTGCTGTTTCAAATTTTTTAATAAAGTTTGGATCATATTCAGATAAGTGAACTGGGATTTTAAAATTTGATAAGAAGGAAGTACAATGATTGTAGTAAAGTAAAAGAATAGTGAGATACTTATAATATTCTATTGCCTAATTTGTATGGTTGTTATGTTGGTTAATAAATTTTGTTATTACAAATTCAGTAATACCCTTAATATTTTTAATTTTATGATAATGTATTATACATCAAAATGTGAATAAAAATTAAATTGTAGAAATAACAGTGCAATGTTAACTTATAAATTGTCTAATGGGAAATTTTTATGGACCATAGCTAAGCAATGAAACAATAGGAATTTAATTTTCTATATAATGATAGAAGATAGATAAGTTTTAATTGAAAGCTCATTCTTAAAATGAATGAAAATCATTTATTTCCTGATAGGTTTATGTTAACATAATTTTATAAAGTGTTAATGTTTCATCTTATAATTGAGTCATATGTGTGTAATAAGAACTGCAAGAGTGTTGCCAGAACCCCAGTTGGAGTTGGAAATCCTAGTTTGCATTATCCTACAAATATCAATATTTTAGATAAGTAGCTAAAATAGATGTGATCTTAAGTCAGTTTAGGGAGATATAGTATAAAAAGAGCAACAAAATACATGAAAATATTAATCTAGAAGGTAAAAGGGGTAGATAGAACGGTTTTATTTTGATGCACCATGAATTAATTCATTTATCTAAGCTGGCACTGCCTCAATGCAGAAAGTACTACCACTTTGCAACATAAGTTATACAAGAAAAGTGAGCAAGAAGAAGGCTTAGGATCCTCAGTATTTGGAGGTGTCAAAAATCCACTAGGAACAAATAAGGTAAGTAGGCGTTATCAGGATATGTGATAGGTACCTCAATTATTCCCAGTGACTTACTTTGCAGAAGTTCCAAGTAACCTTTGCTTCTGGGAACTTCAGAATTCCTTTGGTCATACCACATTCCTGTGGTCTTTGAATAACATAAGCTCCCATACATTTCATCACCATGGAGTCCAATAGCCTATTCTCTAGAAGAATAGCCGAAAAATCTACTGAGAAAGCTAGTACCTGCACATCCGCTATCGATTCTAGAAAAATAAATCACTGTTAAATGCCACAGATTTCATCATTATAGATATTTCCTCTTTGGCTCATTCCATATTTTCTTTTCCCTTCCTCAGATCAATTCCAGTCTGACCTATTACAGGTGCCCTACCCACCAGACAAAACACAGATACTAAAGGAAAAAAAAGGCATGTAGATGATGCTGGCCATTGCAGTGGCAATATTCAAAATGCTCAGGTATATTAACTGCTGTTTCTGTAACTTTCTGTGTTTATGTTTGCATCCTAATTTTACTGCTAGCTTTGATAACCTTGTCTATACTCACAATATCCTTTTGAAGCCACATGAATGTATAATGATGTTGCTATGTATAACTACAGACTAAGTACAGATTTGCAGTCATTTTAATATTCAATTCTAATTCTATTTCCACAGCAGAGTTGTGGATGGGAAAATCATAACCCATAGCACTCAGTAGTAGAAGTGCATGCTGTCAGTCAAAAATCCCATTGATTGTCCCAACCTCCAAACATGCATCATTAAAAATATCCCCTTTGTTTGTATGTACTCCACATCACCAGGTGTAGTTCCTTGAAAATTGTGAGTCCCTCCTATTGTCTACAAGCTATCATTTCAAATCTATGCAATAAGGTATTACCCTTCCACTTGGATAGTTTTACTGGCCTATGATATTTACAAATGTGTTCAGAATCCCCACTGATGACCTCAAAGCTGTCAAACCTGTATTGTACCCTCCCAACTCTCAATGTCAAAAACTATACAACTTAAACTATCATGTATACCAACATTCCACATTAAGTAAATGTTAAGCCTAGCTGATTCCAGATGTGTTACAAGACCTTACAATTATTAACTGGTGATACAAGATATTATATAGTATTCCTCAAAAATCAAGTCTATTTCCAAAATGTCTGGAAGTGTTTATTGATTTATCAAATGTGAAGATATTTAAAGATGCTGTAAGAATTAAGAAAAATCAGAGATTCAAGTCTCCATGGGAACAATGTACTAAAGTTTCATTACTTAATGGTAAAGAAATACCTATCCAGGCAGTATCAGGGGTGGGCTACCACTTACGGTATGGTTCTTAAGCATATCAACCAGTCATTGGTTGGCCATTCCCATAATTTCTGTAATATTTTTACCCCTGCAAATCTTATAAATGAACAAGTTGTAGGTCTACAGTTATGTGGCTGGGTTGGAGTCCCAATCCTTGCACTGGAAGTCATGCCTAATTACAGGAGTTGCTCTCTTCAGGCTCCATATCTCACATTGCTAGGAGTCTTAGCTAAGATTTACTTTAATAAATTCTTGAGAGTTTCCATTGCACTAAGTTTTCTAGATCATCCTAGAAATGCCTCAAATTCCAGTTATCTTTCCCAGTACTCTCTCCCTCCAGCATCCCCCATCTGATCTCTCCTGTACCCATAGCCCCCAACCAAACCTTCCCCCAATCCACCTATGACGTTTATTCTATTTCCCCTCTTGAACAATGAGATTGTGTTCTCCCTCCCTCTTTAGCCCTCCTTGTTACTTAGCTTCTTAGAGTCTGTGGGTTGTAGCATGGTTATCCTTCACTTTATGGCTAACATCCACATACAACTGAGTACATACCATGTTTGCCTTTCTTGGTATGGATTACCTCATGTGCTTATCTTTTGTAGTTCTATACATTTCCTGGAAATTTCCTAATCTCATTGTTTTCAACAGCTAAGTAATACCCCATTGTGTAAATATACTAGATTTTCTTTATCCATTCTTCAGCTGATGTTATGAGCTGTCTTTTTGGGGTGAATTTTGCCATGATTCTAGCCAGGTAGGTTTGTATGTTCCACAGTAGGTAGATTCAAAATGTTAAGTAGGAGGAACAGAGATAAGAAGAAACCACAGAGACATAAGGCAATATCAGGAAATACACCTTGGCAAATACAGAGTGCTGACTTCTGACTTAGTACTGAGTCCTGAGTTCTGAATTCTGAGTTCTGAGTTCTCTTGTATTTAATTTTCCATTCAGTTTTATACTCCAATACAGAAAGGGGAAGAAGGCATAAAACTGCCTTAATATGATACAAAGGACAATTGGAACAGTTTTTTGCTTTAATGCTTCTAGACATTAAGTCATTGATTCAAGCAAAAAGCATTCTGTTGTTTAGGCAGTGATCTCACTCCAGACAGGTATCCTGAAGGGAGCCATTCCTTAGGTATAAACTCCTAATTCAAAAGAAAGAGCAAAAGTATGCTTGAACTCTCTGATATTTGGTGAGGGTTATAGAGGGGTACACCACTATGTGCCATTTTAATGTCTAATATGCCAAGTAACCACACCCTAGGTCAAGGTGTGTAGCCACAGTTGTCAACAATTTTAAGCAACCTCAAACTCTCTGGCATTCAGAAAAGGCAAAATAGGCTCAGATTTTTGGGTTTCCACGAGTTGATGCTAAGTTGCCCAGAGGGTGGACAGTCCAGAGACTTAGAATAGAAACAAACATTTCTCTCTATCTCTCTCTCTCTCTCTCTCTCTCTCTCTCTCTCTCTCTCTCTCTCTCTCTCTGTCTCTCTCTGTCTCTCTCTCTCTCTCTCTCTCTCTCTCTCTCTCTCTCTCTCTCTCATGTACACACTCAATGAAATGATTCCTTATGGTATTCTGCTATACTGATAGATCAATATCTAACCCAATTTTCATCACAGAGGTTTCATCTAGCAAATGATAGAAAAAGATGCAGAGACCCACATCCAAACATTAGGGCACCTTGGGGAATCTTGTGGAAGAGAGGGAGGAAAGATTATTGGGAGGCAGAGGGGTCATGGACACCACAAGAAAACTCACAAAATGTACTAGCTTGGGCTCATGGGGGATCACAGAGTTTGAAATACAAACCAGAGAGCTAGCATGGGACTTACCTAAGAGCTCTGCATATATCTTACAGTTGTGTAGTTTGGTCTTCTTGTGAGGCTTCTAACAGTAGAGCAGGGCTTGTTACTGACTATGCTGCCTTTCCTCCTACTGAATTGCCTTATTCTTATTAATTGTTAATAGGAGAGGAGGTGCCTAGTCTTATATGTGATAGCTGGCTGATATATATGGGATGTTTGCCATTTTCTGAAGAATAAGGAGGAAGAATGAAAGGGGGAGAGGGAGAAGAAAGGTTGGGGGATGGGAATGGGAGGAGAGAAGTGATGGAGAGGTAAGTTTGACTGGGATGAAAAAATAGTTTGTTAAAACTAAAGAAATATATCTAATATCCACTGATGAGTAAGTACATACTGTGTTTGTATTTCTGTGTCTGGGTTACCTCACTCAGGATTGCTTTTTTTAGTTCCATCCATTTGCCTGCAAGTTTCAATATGCCATTGATTTTTACTACTGGTTAAGCACTCCATTGTGTAAATGTACCACATTTTCTTTATCTGTTCTTCAGCTGAGGGACATCTAGGTTGTTTCCAGGTTCTGGCTATTATGAATAATGCTGCTATGAACATAGTGAATAAAATGTCCTTGTGGTATGGGTCTGCATCATTTGGGTATATGCCCAAGAGTGATATTGCTGGATAGTGTAGTAGATTGATGTCTAATTTTTTGAGAAACTACCATACTGATTTCCAAAGTGACTGTACAAATTTGCACTCCCACAGCAATGGAGGAGTGTTCCCTTACTCTGCATCCTTTCCAGCATAAGCAATAATTGGTGTTTTTGATCTTAGCCATTCTGATGGGAGTAAGGTGGTATCTCAGAGTTGTTTTGATTTTTATTCCCCTGATGGTTAAGGATGTCTAATAACTCCTTAAGAGCCTTTCAGTCATTAGTATTTCCTCTGTGAAAATTTTCTGTTTAGATCTTTAGCCAATTTTTATTGGATTATTTGGTATTCTAATACCAAGTTACTCGAGCTCTTTGTATATTTTTGGAGACCAGCCCTCTGTCTGAAGTGGGGCTAGTGAAGATTTCTTCCCATACTGTAGGTTGTCATTTTGTCTTGTTGACTATGTTCTTTGCCTTACAGAACCTTCTCAATTTCATGAGGTCCCATTTATTAATTGTTGATCTCAGTGTCTGTGCTAGACCATGATTGTAATACCCACAGAAATAGTTGACCTAAGCTAGTGGTAACTCAGTGATCACACACTGACAGCTGGGGAACCAGTATAAGACCAATCTAAGCCCCCTGAATGAGGGTAACAGTTGTATGACATGGGCAGTTGGTAGGATCACTAGCAGTGGAACCACGATTTATCCCTAGTGCATAAACTGGCTCTTTGGAGTCCATTCTCTATGAAGAGACACATTGTTCACCTTAGAAAGAGGGGAGAGCCTTTGTTCTGTCTCAAGTGATGTGACAGACTTTGTTGATTCGCCATGGGAGGCCTCACCCTTTATGAGGAGTGAATGGGGGACGGGTGCCATGGGGAAAAGATGGAGAGGCGGGCAACTGGAGGGAAATGGAATTGGGATTGGTATATAAAATATGATTGTTTAAAATTTTTTTTTCTCTCATGGTTTATTTTTTTATATTTAAAAATTTCCATCTCCTCCCCTCCTCCTCCCCCTTCCCTCCCCTCCTCCTTCCCCTTCCCTCCCCTCCTTCTCCCCCTTCCCTCCCCTCCCCTCCACCCATACCTTCCCTCCCTCCCTCTCAAGGCCAAGGAGCCATCAGGGTTCCCTACTCTATGCTAAGACCAAGGTCCTCCCAACTCCCCCCAGGTCCAGGAAGGTGATCGACCAAGCTGAGAAGGCTGCCACAGAGCCCGTCCATGCAGAAGAATCAGAGCCCAGCGCCATTGTCCTTTGCTTCTCAGTCAGCCCCCGCTGTTGGCCACATTCAGAGAGACTGGTTTGGTCGCATGATCCATCAGTCCCATTCCAACTGGAGTTGGTGATCTCCCATTAGTTCTGTCCCACCGTCTCCATGAGTGAACGCACCCCTCACGTTCCTGACTTTCTGTCTCATGTTCTCTCTCTTTCTGCTCCTCATCAGGACCTTGGGAGCTCAGCCCAGTGCTCCAATGTGGGGCTCAGTCATTTTCTTCATCTATCACCAGATGGAGGTTCCCTCACGGTCCTGACTTTCTTTCTCATGTTCTCTCTCCTTCTGCTCCTCATCAGGACCTTGGGAGCTCAGTCTGGTGCTCCAATGTGGGGCTCTGTCATTTTCTTCATCTATCGTCAGGTGGAGGTTCTATGGTGATATGCAAGAAATTCATCAGTATGGCTATAGGAACTGGCCTTTTCAGGCTCCCTCTCCTCAGCTGCCCAAGGAACTAACTGGGGGCGTCTCCCTGGAAACGTGGGAACCCCTCTAGAGTCAAGTCTCTTGACAACCCTCAGGTGGCTCCTTAAATTAAGATATATGCTTCCCTGCTCCCATATCCACCCTTCCTATATCCCAAGCATCCCATTCATCCGAGCTCCCCCCATTCTCCCCTTCACACTTTTCTCTCCCCATCTTCCCTTGGCCCAGTCTCGCCCAACCCTCAAGTTCCCAATTTTGCCTGGCGATCGTGTCTACTTCCAATATCCAGGAGGATTACTATATCTTTTTTTGGGAGTTCACCTTCTTATTATCTTCTCAAGAATACCAAATTTATAGGCTCGATGTCCTTTAATTATGGCTAGAAACCGATTATGAGTGAGTACATCCCATGTTCATCTTTTTGGGTCTGGGTTACCTCACTCAGAATAGTGTTTTTTATTTCCATCCATTTGCCTGCAAAATTCAAGATGTCATTGTTTTTTAACGCTGAGTAGTATTCTAGCATGTATATATTCCACAGTTTCTTCATCCATTCTTCCACTGAAGGGCATCTAGGTTGTTTCCAGGATCTGGCTATTACAAATAATGCTGCTATGAACATAGATGAGCATATGCTTTTGTAGTATGATTGGGCATCTCTTGGGTAGATTCCCAATAGTGAAAATTGCTGGGTCCTGGGGTAGGTTGATCCCGAATTTCCTGAGAAACCGCCACACTGCTTTCCAAAGTGGTTGCACAAGTGTGCATTCCCACCAGCAATGGATGAGTGTACCCCTTACCCCACAACCTCTCCAGCAAAGGTTATTATTGGTGTTTTGGATTTTAGCCAATCTGACAGGTGTAAGATGATATCTCAAAGTTGTTTTGATTTGCATTTCCCTGATAGCTAGGGAGGTTGAGCATGACCTTAAGTGTCTTTTGGCCATTTGAACTTCTTCTGTTGAGAATTCTCTGTTCAGTTCAGCGCCCCATTTTTTAATTGGATTAATTGGCATTTTACCCTCTAGTCTCTTGAGTTCCTTATATATTTTAGAGATCAGACCTTTGTCAGTTGCAGGGTTGGTGAAGATCTTTTCCCAGTCAGTAGGCTGCCTTTGTGTCTTAGTGACAATGTCCTTTGCTTTACAGAAGCTGCTCAACTTCAGGAGGTCCCATTTATTCAATGTTGCCCTTAATGTCTGTGCAGCTGGGGTTATGCGTAGAAAACGGTTCCCTGTGCCCATTTGTTGTAGAGTACTTCCCACTTTCTCCTCTATCAAGCTCAATGTGTTCAGATTAATATTGAGGCCTTTAATCCATTTGGACTTGAGTTTTGTGCATGGTGATAGATATGGATCTACTTTCATTCTTCTAAAGGTTGACATCCAGTTATGCCAGCACCATTTGTTGAAGATGCCCTCTTTCTTCCATTGTGTACTTTTGGCTCCTTTATCAAAAATCAGGTGTTCGTAGGTTTGTGGTTTAAGATCCGGGTCTTCTATACGATTCCATTGGTCAACTTCTCTGTTTTTATGCCAATACCAAGCTGTTTTCAATACTGTAGCTCTGTAATAGAGTTTGAAGTCAGGGATGGTAATGCCTCCAGAAGTACCTTTATTGTATAAGATTTTTTTGGCTATCCTGAGTTTCTTGTTTTTCCATATAAAGTTGATTATTGTCCTCTCAATCTCTGTGAAGAATTTTAATGGGACCTTGATTGGGATTGCATTGAATCCATAGATTGCTTTTGGTAGAATTGCCATTTTTACTATGTTGATCCTCCCAATCCACGAGCAGGGGAGATCCTTCCATTTTCTGGTATCCTCTTCAATTTCTTTCTTCAAAGACTTAAAGTTCTTGTCAAGTAAATCCTTCACTTCCTTGGTTAGAGATACTCCCAGATATCTTATGCTATTTGTGGCTATTGTGAAAGGTGATACTTCTCTGATTTCCCTCTCTGCTTTCTTATCCTTTGTGTATAGGAGGGCAACTGATTTTTTGGAGTTGATCTTGTAACCTGCCATGTTACTGAAGGAGTTTATCAGCTGTAGGAGTTCTTTGGTGGAGGTTTTGGGGTCGCTTATGTATACTATCATATCATCTGCAAATAACGAAAGTTTAACTTCTTCCTTTCCAAATTGAATCCCCTTGATTCCCTTATGTTGTCTTATTGCTATTGCTAGAACTTCAAGCACTATATTGAAGAGATAAGGAGAGAGTGGACAGCCTTGTCGTGTTCCTGAATTTAGTGGGATAGCCTTGAGTTTCTCTCCGTTTAATTTGATGTTAGCTGTCGGCTTGCTGTAAATAGCCTTTATTATATTTAGGAATGACCCTTGTATCCCTAATCTCTCCAAGACCTTTATCATAAAAGGGTGCTGAATTTTGTCAAATGCTTTTTCAGCATCTAATGAGATGACCATATGGTTTTTTTTCCTTCAGTTTATTTATATGATGGATTACATTGATAGATTTTTCGTATGTTGAACCAGCCCTGCATCTCTGGGATGAAGCCTACTTGATCGTAATGGATAATTTTTCTAATGTGTTCTTGGATTCTGTTTGCCAGTATTTTATTGAGAATTTTTGTGTCCATGTTCATGAGTGAGATTGGCCTGTAATTCTCTTTCTTGGTTGAGTCTTTGTGTGGTTTAGGTATCAGGGTAACTGTAGCTTCATAGAAGGAATTTGGCAGTGACTCTTGTGTTTCTATATTATGAAATACCTTAAGGAGTATAGGTATTAGGTCTTCTTGGAAGTTCTGGTAGAATTCCGCATTGAAACCATCTGGTCCCGGGCTCTTTTTGGTAGGGAGGTTTCTGATACCTGTTTCTAATTCTTCGCGACTAACAGGACGATTTAGAGCATTTACCTGGTCCTGGTTTAACTTTGGTATATGGTATTTATCTAAAAAACTGTGCATTTCTTTTACATTTTCTAATTTTGTGGCATACAGGCTTTTGTAGTAATATCTAATGATTCTCTGAATTTCCTCTGTGTCTGTGGTTATGTCCCCCTTTTCATTTCTGATCTTATTAATTTGTGTGTTCTCCCTCTGCCGTTTGATTAGTTTGGCTAAGGGTTTGTCAATCTTGTTGATTTTCTCCAAGAACCAGCTTCTTGTTTCATTGATTCTTTGGATTGTTTTCTGTGTTTCTATTTTGTTGATTTCTGCCCTCAATTTGATTATTTCCAGTCTTCTACTTCTCCTAGGTGAGTCTGCCTTTTTTTTCCCAGAGCTTTCAGGTGTGCTGTTAAGTCACCAATGAGTGCTTTCTCCGTTTTCTTTAAGTAGGCACTTAGTGCTATGAACTTTCCTCTTAGCACTGCTTTCATTGTGTCCCATAGGTTTGAGTATGTTGTGTCTTTGTTTTCATTAACTTCAAGAAAGACTTTAATTTCTTTCTTTATTTCTTCCTTGACCCAGTTGTGGTTCAATAGTTGACTGTTCAGTTTCCATGAGTTTGTAGGCTTTCTGGGGGTAGCATTGTTGTTGAATTCTAATTTTAATCCATGGTGATCTGATAAGACACAGGTGGTTACTAATATTTTTTTGTAACTGTGGAAGTTT
Source organism: Arvicola amphibius (assembly GCF_903992535.2). NCBI lineage: Eukaryota > Metazoa > Chordata > Mammalia > Rodentia > Cricetidae > Arvicola > Arvicola amphibius. The sequence goes on from NC_052065.1 coordinate 104,277,559, forward strand.
GCTTTGTTACCAAGTATATGGTCAATTTTCGAAAAGGTTCCATGAGCTGCAGAGGAGAAGGTATATTCTTTCCTATTTGGGTGGAATGTTCTATAGATGTCTGTTAAGTCCATTTGGTTCATTACCTCCATTAAGTCTTTCAATTCTCTCTTAGGTTTCTGTCTGATTGACCTGTCCATTGGTGAGAGAGGAGTGTTGAAGTCTCCAACTATTAGTGTGTGTGGTTTGATGGCTGCCCTGAGTTCTAGAAGTGTTTCTTTTACATAAGTGGAAGCTTTTATATGAGGGGCATAGATATTCAGGATTGAGACTTCATTCTGATGGATTTTTCCTGTTATGAGTATAAAGTGTCCCTTTCCATCTCTTCTGGTTGATTTTAGTTTGAAGTCAACTTTGTTGGAAATTAGTATGGCCACATCCGCTTGTTTTTTAGGGCCATTTGCTTGATAAACCTTTTCCCAACCCTTTACTCTGAGTAGGTGTCTGTCTTTGTGGTTGAGGTGTGTTTCTTGTAAACAGCAAAATGTTGGATCCTGTTTTCGTATCCAGTCTCTTAGCCTGTGCCTTTTTATAGGTGAATTGAGTCCATTGATATTAAGTGATATTAATGACCAGGGGTTGTTAACTCCTGTCATTTTTTTTCTGGTAGTAGAGTTTGTGTGTTACCCTTCTTCTAGTTGTGCTGGTGAAGGGTCGCTGGATGCCTGAGTTATTGTGGGCGTTGTTGGACTCCTTGGTTTGTGATTTTCCTTCTATTACTTTCTGCAAGGATGGATTTGTGGCTACATATTGTTTAAATCTGTTTTTGTCCTGGAATATCTTGTTTTCTCCATCAATGGTAAATGCAAACTTTGCTGGGTATAGTAGTCTATGCTTGCATCCATGTTCCCTTAGCGTCTGTAGCACATCTTTCCAAGCTCTTCTGGCTTTCATGGTTTCCATTGAGAAATCAGTTGTAATTCTGATAGGTTTCCCTTTATATGTTACTTGACCTTTTTCCTTTGCAGCTCTTAATATCTGTTCTTTATTCTGTATGTTTTGTGTTTTGATTATTATATTGCGTGGGGATGCTTTCTTTTGATCCAGTCTATTCGGTGTTTTGTAGGCTTCTTCTACCTTCATAGGAACATCCTTCTTTAGGTTGGGGAAGTTTTCTTCTATAATTTTGTTGAATATGTTTTCTGGGCCTTTGAGTTGTAATTCTTTTCCTTCTTCTACCCCAATTATTCTTAGGTTTGGTCTTTTCATGGTGTCCCAGATTTCCTGAATGTTTTGTGTTAAGAATTTATTAGATTTGTTTAGTTCTTTAATCTGTGAATTTATTTCCTCTATAGTATCTTCAGAGTCCGAGATTCTTTCTTCCATCTCTTGTATTCGGTTGGAAATACTTGTCTCTGAAGTTTCTGTTCGTTTACTCAGAGTTTCCATTTCCAGTTGTCCCTCAGATTGTGTTTTCTTCAATACCTCCATTTCATTTATCAGGTCTTGTACTGTTTCCCTTACCTGTTTGATTGCTTTTTCTTGTTTTTCTTGTTTTTCTTGGGTATCTTTGAGAGATTTATTTATTTCGTCTACCTTTTTGTTTGTCATCTCCATTTCTTTATGGCAGTTTTTTACCTCCTGTTTAAGGTCCTCTATTATTTTCATAAAGTACTGTTTAAGGTTGGTTTCTTCTATATCTTCTGGGGTAGGGTGTTCAATTCTTGTTGTTTCGGGATGTCTGGATTCTGGTGATGTCATGTTGCCTTTCATGTTGTTGGAGGAGCTCCTGCATTGGCGCCTGCCCATCTCTTCCTTCAAAAGGAGCCAGGAGGCGCTTGGTGTCCTAGACCAATCTTTGCTGTGACTGAAACTGGTTGGATCTCCCCAGTGCCAGAGGAGGACCTATTCCTTGCGTCACAATCTGAAGAAGCCCGCACTCCCTTGCAGGAATCCTCAGACCTGCCTGGAGGCCAGAGTCTGACCCCTTTGGGTGGATGGCCTTAGAACTGGAGCAGGACACCTGAGAACACTAGGGAAAGCTTGGGAGAGACAGGGATGGGAGAAACAGAGACAAGCCTGCAGAGGGAGCTGGGGGGAGGGGGTCTGTGTTCTCTTCCATGGCAGGTTGCCCCAGTTTCCGCATTCACTCACCAGTTCAGATGGAATGTCAGTGCACAGGATCAGGGATTCCAGGCAGCCCAGGGTCGCCGCCCAGACAAAAGGGCCAAGGTGGGGGCAGGGTGGGATGGAATATCACACAGCGAACCTGGCAGCACAATCTGAAGGAGCCCGTACCCCTCCACAGGAATCCTCAGACCTGCCTGGAGGCCAGAGTCTGACCCCTTTGGGTGGATCTGTTTAAAAATTTTTAAATGAAAAAAAGCTATCTAAGAATTTCCTGATATAATACCTCTGAGTAATTGTTTTAAGATTTATATTGTGAAAACAACCATCCTATACATACTCTGCACAACAATCTGTAGATTCAATGCACACCCCCATAAAATTTCAAACAAAATTCATCACATGATTTGAAGAGAAAATCTTCAACTATATATAGGAGAAACAACAGGAAAAAAAATCCTGAAAACCTACAATCACTCTGAAGAATGAAAAATATGCTAGTGTTATTACCATCCCAGATTTCAAGTTGTCTTACAGAGACATAATAATAAAAAGTAGCACAATATTGAGAAAAAAATAAAACCAGAGACAATCAATGGAGAAAGGTGAAACATAGATGGAGTTATACACTGATGGATACCTGATTTTGACAAAAAAAGTGCCACGAAAACAACAACAACAAAAACAGCACCTTCAACAAATGGTGCTATTCAAACTGGATATCTGAATATAGGTGAATGAAAATGGATCCACATTTATGACTCTGCAGGAAATTGAATTCCAAAAAGATCAAGGATCTCAATATTAAGTAAAATACCCTAAATTTTTTAGAAAAGAAAGTGGGGAGTTTTTTCAAACTCATTTACACAAGAAAGGATCTTTTTCAACAAAACACTAATAACTGCTAATAAGTAAATAGGGTCTAGAGAAACTGAAAAACTTCTGTGTGGCAAGGAATAGCATAATCCAAGTGAAGTGGCAGCCTATAGGATGGAAAACAAGTATCAATTGTATATCTTATAGAGTGTTAGTATCCAGAGTCTATAAAGGTTTAAAATAAAAACAAATAAAAATAAAGTAAATAACTCAATAAAAATTGTGTTTACAACTTAACAGAGTTCTTTTTTTAGACAGTTTATGGAAATTTATTTATTTATTTTTGTTTTGTTTTGTTTTCATTTTTTAATTTAATATTTAAAAAATTTCCATCTCCTCCCCTCCTCTTCCCCCTACCCTACGCTCCCTTCCACCCATACCCCCACTCCTACCCTTTCCAGGCTAAAGAGCCAACAGGGTTCCTTACCCTATGTTAAGTCCAAGTTCCTCCCAACTCCCTCCAGGTCCAGGAAGGTGCTCAACCAAACTGACAAGGCTCACACAGAGCCTGTCCATGCCATAGAGTCCAAGCCCATTGCCATTGTCCTTGGTTTCTCAGTCAGCCTCTACCGTCAGCCACACCATCAGCCACATTCAGAGAGTCAGGTTTGGTTGCATGGTCCATCAGTCCCATTCCAAGTGGTCTTGGTGATCTACCGTTAGTTCTGTCCCACCATCTCAGTGGGTGAACACACCCCTCACAGGACTGACTTTCTTTCTCATGTTCTCCCTCTTTCTGCTCCTCATCAGGACCTTGGGAGCTCAGTCCGGTTCTCCCATGTGGGGTTCTGTCTCTATCTCCATCCATCGCCAGGTGAAGGTTCTATGGTGATATGCAAGATATTAATGAGTATGGTTATAGGATCTGGCCTTTTCTGACTCCCTCTCCTCAGCTGCCCAAGGACCTAGCTGGAGGCATCTGCATGGATACCTGGGAAACCCCCTAGAGTCAAGTCTCTTGACAACCCTAATATGGCTCCCTTAATTAAGATATATGTTTCCCTGCTCCCATATCAACCCTTCATATATCCCAAGCATCCCATTCCGCCAAGCTCTCCCCATCCTCCCCTTCACGCTTTTCTCTCCCCATCTCCCCTTGCCCCCATGCCACCCCACCCCCCCAAGATCCCAATTTTTGCACGGGAATCTTGTCTGCTTCCAATATCCAGGAGGATAACTATATGTTTTTCTTTGGGTTCACCTTCTTATTATCTTCTCAAGGATCACGAATTATAGGCTCAATGTCATTTAGTTATGGCTAAAAACTGATTATGAGTGAGTACATCCCATGTTCATGTTTTCGGGTCTGGGTTACCTCACTCAGAATAGTGTTTTCTATTTCCATCCATTTGCATGCAAAATTCAAGATGTCATTGTTTTTTATCGCTGAGTAGTATTCTAATATGTATATATTCCACAGTTTCTTCATCCATTCTTCCACTGAAGGGCATCTAGGTTGTTTCCAGGTTCTGGCTATTACAAATAATGCTGCTATGAACATAGCTGAACAGAAGCTTTTGTAGAATGAATGGGCATCTCTTGGGTAAATTCCCAAGAGTAGAATCGCTGGGTTCTAGGGTAGGTTGATCCCGAATTTCCTGAGAAACCACCACACTGCTTTCCAAAGTGGTTGCACAAGTGTGCATTCCCACCAGCAATGGATGGGTGTATCCCTTACCCCACAACCTTAACAGAGTTCTTCAAAAACTCAAATACAAATGGGTGAGAAATATTTAAACTATTCACAACCTTAACCATCAGAGAAATGCAAATTAAGGCTATTAAGAGACTTTATTTTAAATGATTTACAATAACTGTGATCAATAAAATAAGTGACAACACAGGCTGGTGTGAATGTAGTAAAAAATGGAATATTATATATAGCCATTGGGAGTACAATCTGGTAAAGCCATTATGGCAATCAGTGTTGAAGTTCCTCAAAAAGGTGAAAATTGATCTATTACAATATCTAGCTATACCACTCTCAGGCATATACCTAAAAAACTCTATACCTTTTTACAGAGATACTTGTTCATCCATGTTTATTCCTTATCTATTCATAATAACCAGAGACTAGAAACAGCCTAGGTATCCACCAACTGATTAATAGATAAAGAAAATGTGGTAGACTTACAAAATGGATTATTATCCAGAATTCATTTGTTTGTTTGTTTATTGATTTATTGATTTTTCCCATTCAAAAATTTACTCTTCCTCCCCTCCTCCTATTCCCCTCCAGTTCCCCAACTCACCCTCCTCCCTCCCCCTACCTCCTTAAGAGAGGGCAGGGAACCCTGCCCTGTGGGAAGTCCAAGGCCCTCCCTGCTACATCCAGGCCTAGGAAGCTTTGCATCCAAATAGACTAGGATCCCAAAAAAGCTGAATGAGCCTGTGATCAAACCGATCAAACTGGACTCTGAATGTGGCTGACAATAAGGGCTGACTTTGAAGCCGTTGATAAAGGCACTAGGACTTGTTTCTACTGCATGTATTATCCAGCTTTTAAAAGAATGAAATTATAAAACTTGCAGACAAATAGATGAAGCAGGAAACAGCCATTCAGAATGAGATAACCCAGACCCTAAAAGAGAAATAACGCATGTTTTCTTTTACATGTAACTATTAGCTTTTAAACTTTCAATATGTTTGCTTCAATCTGAAAGAACAGCAGCAGTAAAATATCTAGTAAGGGAATTGTGGAAGGGAATTGTTCCAGAAAGAAAATAATTTTCTAAAGAGGTGAAGAGGAAACGAAAGTAAGAGTACAATGGGTGTTATATCAGATGAATAGGATAAAAGAGGGAATATATACATACATAAGTAACAGTAGCCTTTTTGAAAAAAAATATGAAAACCTACTATTCTAATAGCTTCTTAAAATATATAAATGTATGACAGGAATTTATTGAGCTGACATCATCATATAATGAATGAGAAGTGCTCCAACTAGAAATCTTTTCCTATTAATTAAAACTTTTAGTGCCAGAAATGGTTTTAATCATGTTTAGCAAAAGAGATCCCAAGCCCTGTCCTAAGCATCACAGACTGTTGTCAAGGCTACTGATTACTTTCCACAACCTTATATTAAAACCCTATTGTTTAAAGTGTCATTGATTCATGTCATCAAACATGGAGAAACTGCCAGATGGTTGTGGTGCACGCCTTTAATCCTAGTACTCGGGAGGCAGAGGCAGGCAGATCTCTGTGAGTTCGAGGCAAGCCTGGTCTACAAGAGCTAGTTCCAGGACAGGCTCCAAAACTACAGAGAAACTCTGTCTCAATAAAACCAAAAAGAGGCCGGGCGGTGGTGGCGCACGCCTTTAATCCCAGCACTCGGGAGGCAGAGGCAGGCGGATCTCTGTGAGTTTGAGACCAGCCTGGTCTACAAGAGCTAGTTCCAGGACAGGCTCCAAAACTACAGAGAAACTCTGTCTCAAAAAAACCAAAAAGAGGCCGGGCGGTGGTGGCGCACGCCTTTAATCCCAGCACTCGGGAGGCAGAGGCAGGCGGATCTCTGTGAGTTTGAGACCAGCCTGGTCTACAAGAGCTAGTTCCAGGACAGGCTCCAAAGCCACAGAGAAACGCTGTCTCGAGAAACCAAAAAAAAAAAAAAAAAAAAAAAAAAAAAAAAAAGAGGGAGAAATCAGTATTGTGTACAAATAAAAACTTCACCTGTATTGACAAATATTCATGGTGCCAAATGATACTTGAAGGAGAAAGGTGATCATCAATATCTTCCAACTACAAATGTTGTGGCATGTGACAGCTACTTGTTTTCTAAATATACTGGTACAGTAAGTGGCACAAATGTCATGAGAGTAAGCAACCACTTATTGATAGGACATAAAGTCCATTACATAAGATGAAACATATCTGACATTTTTTTTATTAAAAATTTCCGCCTCCTCCCTGCCTCCCACTTACCCCCTCCCTCCTCCACTCCCCCTCCCTCTTCTGTCCAGAGAGCAGTAAGGGTTCCCTGCCCTGTGGGAAGTCCAAGTTCTTCCCCCCTCGATCCAGGTCTAGGAAGGTGAGCATCCAAACATGCCAGGTGCCCCCAAAGCCAGTATGTGTAGTAGGGACCAAATCCCATGTGATTGTCCTTGGCTTCTCAGCAGCCCTCATTGTCTGCCATGTTCAGGGAGACCGGTTTTATCTCATGCTTTTTCAGGCCCAGTCAAGCTGGGCTTGGTAAGCTCCAAATGGATCAGCATCACCATCTCAGTGGGTGGGAGCACTCCTCGCAGACCAGACTTCCTTGCTCATGTTTTCCTTCCTTCTGCTCCTCATTTGGACCTTGGGTGCTCAGTTCAGTGCACCAATGTGTGGCTCTGTCTTTATCTCCATCCATCGCCAGATGAAGGTTCCATAACGGTCCTGACTTTCTTTCTCATGTTCTCTCTCCTTCTGCTCCTCATCAGGACCTTGGAAACTCAGTCCTGTGCTCCAATGTGGGGCTCTGTCTCTATCTCCATCCATCGCCAGATGAAGATTCTATGGTGATATGCAAGATAATCATCAGTATGGCTATAGGATCTGGCCTTTTCTGACTCCCTCTCCTCAGTGCCCACGGAACTAGCTGGGGGCATCTCACTGGATACCTGGGAACCCCTCTAGAGTCAAGGCTCTTAATAATTCTAAGATTGCTCCCTTAATTAGGATATATGCTTCCCTGCTCCCATATCAACCCTTCCTATATCCCAACCATCCCATTCACCCAAGCTCTCCATATCCTCCCCTTCACGCTTTGCTCTCCCCATCTCTCCTTGCCCCCAACCCACCCCACCCCCCAAATCCCCATTTTTACACGGCAAACTTGTCTGCTTCCAATATCCAGGAAGATAACTATATGTTTTTCTTTGGTTTCACCTTCTTATTGTCTTCTCAAAGATCACAAATTATAGGCTCGATGTCCTTTATTTATGGCTAAAAACTGATTATGAGTGAGTACATCCCATGTTCATCTTTTTGGGTCTGGGTTACCTCACTCAGAATAGCATTTTCTATTTCCATCCATTTGCATGCAAAATTCAAGATGTCATTGTTTTTTTACCACTGAGTAGTACTCTATGTATATATTCCACAGTTTCTTCATCCATTCTTCCACTGAAGGGCATCTAGGTTGTTTTCAGGTTCTGGCTATTACAAATAAGGCTGCTATGAACAGAGTTGAACAAATGTTTCTGTAGTATGATTGGGCATCTCTTGGATATATTCCCAAGAGTGGAATTGCTGGGTCCTGGGGTAGGTTGATCCCGAATTTCCTGAGAAACCGCCACACTGCTTTCCAAAGTGGTTGCACAAGTGTGCATTTAACCAGCAATGGATGAGTGTACCCCTTACCGCACAACCTCTCCAGCACAGGCTATCATTGGTGTTTTTGATTTTAGCCAATCTGACAGGTGTAAGATGATATCTCAAAGTTGTTTTGATTTGCATTTCCTTGATAGCTAAGGAGGTTGAGCATGACCTTAAGTGTCTTTTGGCCATTTGGATTTCTTCTGTTGAGAATTCTCTGTTCAGTTCAGACCCCATTTTTAAATGTGTTAATTAGCAATTTGAGGGCTAGTCTCTTGAGTTCCTTATATATTTTAGAGATCAGACCTTTGTCAGTTGCAGGGTTGGTAAAGATCTTTTCCCAGTCAGTGGGCTGCCCTTATGTCTTAGTGACAGTGTCCTTTGCTTTATAGAAGCTGCTCAGCTTCAGGAGGTCCCATTTATTCAATGTTGCCCTTAATGTCTGTGCTGCTGGGGTTATATATAGGAAATGGTCTCCTGTGCCCATATGTTATAGAGTATTTCCCACTTTCTCCTCTATCAGGCTCAGTGTGTTCCGATTGATATTGATGTCTTTAATCCATTTGGACTTGAGTTTTGTGCATGGTGATAGATATGGATCTACTTTCATTCTTCTACAGGTTGACATCCAGTTATGCCAGCACCATTTGTTGAAGATGCCCTCTTTCTTCTACTGTGTACTTTTTGGCTCCTTTATCAAAAATCAGGTGTTCATAGATTTGTGGGTTAAGATCCGGGTCTTCTATTCGATTCCATTGGCTGACTTCTCTGTTTTTATGCCAATACCAAGCTGTTTTCAACACTGTAGCTCTGTAATAGAGTTTGAAGTCAGGGATGGTAATGCCTCCAGAAGTTCCTTTATTGTATAAGATTGTTTTGGCTATCCTGGGTATCTTGTTTTTCCATATAAAGTTGATATTGTCCTCTCAAGGTCTGTGAAGAATTTTGATGGGACCTTGATGGGGAGTGCATTGAATCTATAGATTGCTTTTGGTAGAATTGCCATTTTTACTATGTTAATCCTCCCAATCCACGAGTAAGGGAGATTCTTCCATTTTCTGGTATCCTCTACAATTTCTTTCTTCAGAGAATTAAAGTTTTTGTCAAATAGATCCTTCACTTCCTTGGTTAGAGTTACCCCAAGATATTTTATGCTATTTGTGGCTATTGTGAAAGGTGATACTTCTCTGATTTCCCTCTCTGCTTCCTTATCCTTTGTGTATAGGAGGGCAACTGATTTTTTGGAGTTGATCTTGTATCCTGCCACGTTACTAAAGGAGTTTATCAGTTGTAGGAGTTCTTTGGTGGAGGTTTTGGGGTCACATATGTACACTATCATATCATCTGCAAATAACGAAAGTTTAACTTCTTCCTTTCCAATTTGAATCACCTTGATACCCTTATGTTGTCTTATTGCTATTGCTAGAACCTCAAGCACCATATTGAAGAGATAAGGAGAGAGTGGACAGCCTTGTCATGTTCCTGAATTTATTGGGATGGCATTGAGTTTCTCTCCATTTAATTTGATGTTAGCTGTCGGCTTGCTGTAAATAGCCTTTATTATATTTAGGAATGTCCCTTGTATCCCTAATCTCTCCAAGACCTTTATCATAAAGGGGTGTTAAATTTTGTCAAATGCTTTTTCAGCATCTAATGAGATGATCATATGTTTTTTTTTTCCTTCAGTTTATTTATATGATGGATTACATTGATAGATTTTTCGTATGTTGAACCAGCCCTGCATCTCTGGGATGAAGCCTACTTGATAGTAGTGGATAATTTTTCTAATGTGTTCTTGGATTCTGTTTGCCAGTATATTATTGAGAATTTTTGTGTCGATGTTCATGAGTGGGATTGGCCTGTAATTCTCTTTCTTGGTTGAGTCTTTGTGTGGTTTAGGTATCAGGGTAACTGTAGCTTCATAAAAGGAATTTGGCAATGACTGTTCTGTTTCTATATTATGAAATACCTTAAGGAGTATAAGTATTAGGTCTTCTTGGAAGTTCTGCTAGAATTCTGCATTGAAACCATCTGGTCCTGGGCTTTTTTTGAAGAGAGGTTTCTGATAACAGTTTCTAATTCTTTGCGACTAACAGGACTATTTAGGACTATTTAGATTGTTCACCTGGTCCTGGTTTAACTTTGGTATGTGGTACTTATCTAAAAAACTGTCCATTTCTTTTACATTATCCAATTTTGTGGCATAAAGGCATTTGTAGTAAGATCTAATGATTCTCTGAATTTCCTCTGTGTCTGTGGTTATGTCCCCCTTTTCAATTCTGATCTTATTAATTTGCTTGTTCTCTCTCTGCCGTTTGATTAGTTTGGCTAGGGGTTTGTCAATCTTGTTGATTTTTTCCAAGAACCAGCTTTTGGTTTCATCGATTCTTTGGATTGTTTTCTGTGTTTTTATTTTGTTGATTTCTGCCGTCAGTTTGATTATTTCCAGTCTTCTACTTCTCCTAGGTGAATCTGCTTCTTTTTCTTCTAGAGCTTTCAGGTGTGTTGTTAAGTCTCCAATGTGTGCTTTCTCCGTTTTCTTAAAGTGGGCACTTAGTGCTATGAACTTTCCTCTTAGCACTGCTTTCATTGTGTCCCATAGGTTTGAGTATGTTGTGTCTTTGTTTTCATTAAATTCAAGAAAGACTTTAATTTCTTTCTTTATTTCTTCCTTGACCCAGGTGTGGTTCAATAGTTGACTGTTCAGTTTCCATGAGTTTGTAGGCTTTCTGGGGGTAGCATTGTTGTTGAATTCGAATTTTAATTCATGGTGATCTGATAAGACACAGGTGGTTACTAATATTTTTTGTAACTGTGGAAGTTTGCTTTGTTACTGAGTATATGGTCAATTTTCAAAAAGGTTCCGTGAGCCGCAGAGGAGAAGGTATATTCTTTCCTATTTGGGTGAAATGTTCTATAGATGTCTGTTAAGTCCATTTGGTTCATTACCTCTATTAAGTCTTTCAATTCTCTCTTAGGTTTCTGTCTGATTGACCTGTCCATTGGTGAGAGAGGAGTGTTGAAGTCTCCTACTATTAATCTGTATGGTTTGATGGCTAGCTTGAGTTCTAGTAATGTTTCTTTTACATAAGTGGGTGCTTTTATATTAGGGGCATAGATATTCAGGATTGAGACTTCATTCTGATGGATTTTTCCTGTTATGAGTATATAATGTCCCTTTCCATCTCTTCTAATTGATTTTAGTTTGAAGTCAACTTTGTTAGTAATTAGTATGGCCACACTGGCTTGTTTCTTAGGACCATTTGCTTGATAAAACTTTTCCCAACCCTTTACTCTGAGTAGATGTCTGTCTTTGTGGTTGAGGTGTGTTTCTTGTAAACAGCAGAATGTTGGATCCTGTTTTCGTATCCAATCTCTGAGCCTGTGCCTTTTTATAGGTGAATTGAGTCCATTGATATTCAGTGACATTAATGACCAGGGGTTGTTAACTCCTGTCATTTTTTTTTTCTGGTAGTAGAGTTTGTGTGTTACCCTTCTTCTAGTTGTGCTGGTGAAGGGTCGCTAGATGCCTGAGTTATTGTGGGCGTTGTTGGACTCCTTGGTTTGTGATTTTCCTTCTATTGCTTTCTGCAAGGATGGATTTGTGGCTACATATTGTTTAAATCTGTTTTTGTCCTGGAATATCTTGTTTTCTCCATCGATGGTGAATGCTAGTTTTTCTGGGTATATACTCTAGGCTTGCATCCATGTTCTCTTAATGTCTGTAGCACATCTTTCCAAGCTCTTCTGGCTTTCATGGTTTCCATTGAGAAGTCAGGTGTAATTCTGATAGGTTTCCCTTTATATGTTACTTGACCTTTTTCCTTTGCAGCTCTTAATATCTGTTCTTTATTCTGTATGTTTTGTGTTTTGATTATTATATTGCGTGGGGATGCTTTCTTTTGATCCAGTCTATTCGGTGTTTTGTAGGCTTCTTGTACCTTCATAGAAACATCCTTCTTTATGTTGGGGAAGTTTTCTTCTATAATTTTGTTGAATATGTTTTCTGGGCCTTTGAGTTGTAATTCTTCTCCTTCTTCTACCCCAATTATTCTTAGGTTTGGTCTTTTCATGGTGTCCCAGATTTCCTGGATGTTTTGTGTTAAGAATTTGTTGGATTTGTTTAGTTCTTTAATCTGTGAATTTATTTCCTCTATAGTATCTTCAGAGTCTGAGATTCTTTCTTCCATCTCTTGTGTTCGGGTGGAAATACATGTCTCTGAAGTTTCTGTTCGTTTACTCTGAATTTCCATTTCCAGTCTTCCCTCAGATTGTGTTTTCTTCATTACCTCCATTTCATTTATCAGGTCTTGTACTGTTTCCCTTACCTGTTTGATTGCTTTTTCTTGTTTTTCTTGGGTATCTTTGAGAGATTTATTTATTTTGTCTACCTTTTTGTTTGTCATCTCCAGTTCTTTATGGCAGTTTTTTACCTCCTGTTTAAGGTCCTCTATTATTTTCATAAATTACTGTTTAGCCTGGCGGTGGTGGCGCATGCCTTTAATCCCTGCACTCGGGAGGCAGAGACAGGCGGATCTCTGTGAGTTCCAGGCCAGCCTGGTCTACAAGAGCTAGTTCCAGGACATGCTCTAAAAAAAGCTGCAGAGAAACCTTGTCTCGAAAAAAACAAAAAGAAAAAAAGAAAAAAAATAAAGTACTGTTTAAAGTCAGTTTCTTCTATATCTTCTGGAGTAGGGTGTTCAATTCTTGTTGTTTCGGGATGTCTGGATTCTGGTGATGTCATGTTGCCTTTCATGTTGTTGGAGGAGTTCTTGCATTGGTGCCTGCCCATCTCTTCCTTCAAATGGAGCCGGGAGGTACTTGGTGTCTTAGACCAATCTTTGCTGTGACTAAATCTGGTTGGATCTCCTTAGTGCTGTAGCAGGAGCTATTCCTTGTGGCACAATTTGAAGGAGCCCGCACTCCCTTGCAGGAATCCTCAGACCTGCTTGGAGGCCAGACTCTCACCCCTTTGGGTGGATTGCCTTAGTACAGGAGCAGGCCACCTGAATACACTAGGGAAGGCTTGGGAGAGGCAGGGACATGAGAACCAAAGACAAGCCTGCAGCAGGAGCTGGGGGAGAGGGTCTGTGCTCTCTTCCAGGGCAGGTTGCCCCAGGGTGGCACACACTCACCAGTCCAGATGGAACTCCACTGCACGGGATCAGGGATTCCTGGCAGCCCAAGGACGCCGCCCGGACAAAACTGCCAAGGTGGGGGCAGGATGGGATAGAATATCACACAGCAAACCTCGCAGCACAATCTGAAGGAGCCCGCACTCCCTTGCAGGAATCCTCAGACCTTCCTGGAGGCCAGAGTCTCACCCCTTTGGGTGGATGGCCTTAGTATAGGAGCAGGACACTTGAATAAACTAGGGAAGGCAGTCCAGATGGAACTCCACTGCACCCATATCTGACATTTCTAAAATAGTCAAGAATATGACACCAAATTGGTATTGGAAACAATAGGGAAAACTCTACTAATAGTCTCCTAAAGGAGCGTAGCAATAAATTTGTTTCTAATGGCATGTTGCTACATCCATAGAGCTGAACATCACTCAAATCCCATCAGAGATTCTTCTTTCAGTTTATAGTAATTAACAGACACCTGTATCTAGGCAATGTGCAGGGAGTGAGACATTGGAACCCTCAGCTTAAACTCTCTCCTAAAGGCCCAAGGTTGTATACAGAAGAGGAGATAGAAAGAATGTAAGAGCCAGATGTGGTGAATGAAAGATTGTCTCATTACAATAGGATGATGCACATAGGAACTCAGGAAATGTGCCAGCATGCCGAAGACCCACACAGAAATAAGCCAGACAAAATCTCAGCATTGTGAAAGGAAAGTATTCACAAATCCCACACTTAACCAGAAGCCATTTGCAATTGATATATGCTGAGAAAGGTAAAAAGATTGAAATAACAACACAACAAGGCTGACTCTTTGCATAGGGAGTAGTTGGCCAAGCCAAGCAGACTGTGAATTGTGTGTGTGTGTGTGTGTGTGTGTGTGTGTGTGTGTGTTTGGTTTATTGTTTTTAATATGGTATAATTTTTGCCTTGTTACTTTTTTGTTTGCTTTGAATTTTTTTTGTTTTAGAAAGGGAGAAAAGAGAGGAAGAACATGAAGTTGGTGGGTAAGAAGATGTGGAAGATCTGGTTGGAGTTGGGTGAGAAGACAGACATAATTAAATATATTCTATAAATTTGTAAAAAAAATAGAAACATATAAAAATAAAAAATCCTCTAAATGGATTTGCTTTCATAAACCTATACTCTTTTAAATAATAAAAAGTGAATGATGACTCAGGATATTAGAGATTGTTAGGGATGCATCTATTTATATATTGTGTATTATTTTTTAAGACATTAAAATTTCCATCAAGAACTACTAAAACTAATTAATTATAACAAATTAATTATAGAATATAATACATAGAATAACAAACTCAAGAGGTAAAATATTTTTAATATATAATAAACAATATACAGAATAAAGAAAATTATAAGCAAATGGAAAGTAAAACTGAGTTTATATATCAGGATAATGTTGTCAATGTGTCTATATTATTTAAAGCAACTACCAGTTCAATGTCATTGTTGTTGACATTTTAATGGATTGCTCATAGAAAAAATTCCCCCAAATTAATATAGAATCATAAAATTCTCCAAGCTAAATAAATACTATTTAGCAAGAATAATGATATTGGAATCATTAAACTTCCTCATTTCAAATTACAAAGCTATAGAAGCTAAAATTTTATGATATTGACATAAAATAGACACTAGAAAAGTTGATTACCATGTAATGGAAGAATAAGTCCATAAAAGATAAAAAGTCAATTTTAAATAGGCAGATACAAGTTGCAGTCAAGAAAGGATAGAGTGTTCTTCATTTATTTCTGAGGAAATTGTGTATTTACATTCAAATATATACTTATAACATCCACAAAAATTAAGTAATAATAATCTAATTCTTAACTTTGGGTTGGAAGTCATAAAACTATTAAAGGAAAATCAACCCTACACAAAGAGCTATAGGCAACTGAGAAAATCTTAAAATGGGATATATTAAATGGTAGTTCAATAACAAATGGTCAGCCATGAAAATATGTTTGCTAGTAACATATTTATGGACATAGAAGGTTATATTTTGTATATACAAATACAGATGAATGCAATAACAATTGGTAAAAACAAAGACCATGAATTTGAGGGAGTATAGGGAAGGGTATAAGAGAATTTGTAGGGAAGAAACCTAAAGGAGAAGTGTTGTAATGAAATTACAATCACAAAGTCTTTTTTAAAAATACAGTGTAGAAAGACTCCTTGTCAGTATTATTACCAATGAATTTTTTAATTTGATACCTAAAGAAATGCTATAAAAGCAGGAATATACAAGTGACTATAAATAAATTTAATAAATTTCCATATATCATAATGGCATACAATGAAAAGAAATTTTCATGATTTAAGAAATGTTTGAGGCAGATCTCTGAGTTCAAGGCCAGCCTGGTCTACAAGAGCTAGTTTCAGGACAGGCTCTAGAAACTACAGGGAAACCCTGTCTCGAAAAACCCCCAAAAAAGAAATGTTTGAAAAATGCAGTTGTTTAATTTATAAAATATATGATAAATTTATTTTATTCACTACAAAATATGTAGCTTGGATTTGAAAAGCAATTCTTATACAAAATTAATTTCACACAAATAAGGTAAAATAATGCCAGGGGTAGAGATAATGATTCTGAGTCTGAATAATAACATTTGCAATTATCAAGAGAGGAAGGAAAGATCTGCCTACACCATTACCCTCAATCTTCATAAGTGTGTCAGTGTAAGGGGAGGTTGTATTAAAGCCAACATTCATACTTGAGACCTACCTAGGTCTAAATACACAATAGTGAAATTCAATTTTAGTAAAAGTCCCATGTTGTGCTCTAAGGCCATCACCTAAGAGTAAATGCAGGGCCAGGTCATTGATGTTTGTCAATATTATTCATCTGTACATGTATAACAGAAAACATTGGGGATAGACTTAACTTACTAGGGAATGTGACATAAAATTTAGTCAATGACTTTGCCATGGAATTCGGTGTTGGTCTTCTTACAATGATAATTCAACATTATGTCATTAGATATGACACTGCATACTCATGCTTTAGCCTTCATCATTTACAGATTTGGAATAGTACTTGGATTCCTGCCAATATTGTGTAGACAGAAATTTCTGTCGTGCCCATTCCCATAGCCATTTAATCCCATATAAACACACAGAGGCTTATATTAATTATAAATGGTTTGGCCTATTGATCAGGCTTATTACTAACTAGCACTGATGTCTTACCCATAATTCTTGTCTATGTTTAGTCACATGGCTTTGTAACTTTTCTTAGTAAGGCATTCTCATTTAGCTTCCTCTGCATCTCACTAGTGACTGACTCTGTGCCTTTCCTCTTCCCAGAATTCTCCTAATCTGATTTCCCCACCTATACTTCCTGCCTGATTACCGACCAAGTAACATTATATTAAACCAATATGAGTGGCAAATCTTTCCAGTGTACAGGAGCATTATCCCACAGCAGTATTGTGCAGGTTTCTATAGCAGTGAGACTTAAGTGTAACACTAGTTCACATTAGCCTTAGTATCTGATTTTGAACAACAGAGCTAACCCCAAGAGAAAGTTCACAAATGGCCTCTAGACCTGTTCTAGTACAAAACACAGATCTACACTCCATTGGGACTGTCTTTCACACATACACATACACACATACACATGAGATAGAGACCCAGATCAACACCAAATGCAACATAGTTGTGTGGATTGTAGCAAGGGAGGCCTTTTTGTGCGCTCAAGAATGAGGAATGATGCTTATGAGATTTAGTAAAAACAAATTTAGGTTCAGTCTTATAAATCAAGGTAGCATACCATGATGGAATAAGATTCCATTTGCTAAAATTAGGAAGGACGTATGTACAGGTAAGTCTTAGAGCTCTCTCCTGAGCTTATTTCACATAGTAAAATGCTATGCAAATCCTTATGGCCCAATTTTCATATTACAATCTATAGAAAAGATCTCTGAATAGCCCTTGTATCAGATGATGATAAATAAACTACCTGGATTCTATTTTTTCCCACTTTAATTTGGATTTTGTTGCATCTGTGTGTTTATAAGCCCACATTAGCATTAGATAGGCAATCCATAAGAGTGTGAGATCCAGTCTATGCCATAATACACCGCCCCTAGTGAGCTACATGCTCACAATGTTATACAACATACCAAAGCTGCTCACAAGTATGGTTAAAGAAACTTAAAAATGTTCCCCAAGAATGTTCCCCTAACAGGTAGACAGAATTCTGTGCTATTCCAATCACTATAAACAAATATTCTGAATTCATCCTCATTACAGAAAGAAGTTTTTGAGAGCAAACTACCTTCACTGAAAACTTCTAGTTTTTCCCGTTTGAACAACACGATGAAAGTGGATTTAGAGAAAACCTGAACTTGAATTATGTTCTGTTACTGAAATAATGAGAACATATAAACATTATATAGGAAGCAGAGTTGTTTTTAGTTTTCCATACATTGTTGAAATAGAAGTGAGTACAGGTTCAGATAAAATGAGTGGTCCAGGAAACAGAAAAATTCTGACTATAAAGAATGGAATAGTTTTATCAGTGTTGTGTGGTGACACATAAGCAAGCAAGAAGAATGTTCAGGGTGCCAAGATTTCACTTAACAATTAAAATAAGGGCACATGAACCAAACAGTTAAAATAAGGGCACAAGACCAATATGATCAAATATATCAGCAGTGAATTTAAATAGATATTTTAAAGTTCAATGAGCTTCAAGACAAAACAGAAAAACAACTAAATATTCTAAGAAGAACTTAATGGACAGTTTTTAAGAGTTAGTCATCACAACCTGTAAAATAGTAAAATAAATACTGTAGAAGGCACCAATAATAGAATATATGGAACAGAATGTAAGTTATTGGGTCAAAGGCAGACTATTCGGAAACACATTTGTAGATGAAAAGAGACAAATAATAAAACAGAATGAGATAAGGTTTGAGGAACTTAAGAGCAATTGTGTGTGTGTGTGTGTAAGTGTGTGTGTGTGTGTGTGTGTGTGTGTGTGTGTGAATGTAGTTTTGTTTACTAAACTGAATGATCTCTTATGAGAGAGAAAGAACTTATGTGGACTCTGGTAGGTGGGTAGATGGGAGAAATCTGAGAAGATTCAGAGGACGGGAAACCATGATCAGAATATATTGTACAAAAAGTTTTTTCAATAAAAATATAAATATTTTTAAAGTAGGCATTGGGGTATTGGAGTTTAAGAGGGACTAGAGAATTTCAAACATAACACTTATACAAAATAAAAAAAATTATCAAACAGAGAGAGCAATTCAAATATCTTGTACTAGAAAAATAAAGTCTCAAATCTTTCTACACATGTATCATCAACAAGGCCATAAAGACAAGAACTGAGAGCAGCAAGAGAAAAAGAACAAAAAAAAATGCCTTCTAAATCTAATGACAGGAAACTTCTCAGCAGAAACCTTACAATGCATGTGAGAGTGAAATGGGGTTTTGTAGTACCAAGGGCATATAAAATCTGCCAAATAAGATTAGCATATTCAGCAAATCCATCCTTTAGAAATCAACAGAGTATATGCCGCCACTAGATCTTTTGTATAAGAAATGAAGATTTTTTTCAAACTGAATAAAACATTAATAAGTAAGTAATAATTAATAGGTTGCCTTCATTTCAAACTAGCACAGTATAATCAAAGAATGTCTTATTTTGCTTTGTTAGTCTTCTGGTAACCACTAACAAATAATCTAGACAAACTAAAAGTAATAAACAAAAAATTAAAAAGTATAATAAAATCACTTATCATAAAGCCGGGCGGTGGTGGCGCACGCCTTTAATCCCAGCACTCGGGAGGCAGAGGCAGGCGGATCTCTGAGTTCGAGGACAGCCTGGTCTACAAGAGCTAGTTCCAGGACAGGCTCTAGAAACTACAGGAAAACCCTGTCTCGAAAAAAAAATCACTTATCATAAATGAATCCATATAAGATGAGAGAAAGGAATTAACAAAAATTTAAAGCTAAGTCTAAAAAGGCTACAGTAATATCTTATATAGTGATTAGATCACTGCATATGAGTGAAATAAGTTGCCTAAGTAGTATACATAAAATGGCAAAATAAAACAGGAAAAAGTAATATGTAATTTATAAGAAAGCCTATTAAACACTGAAGAAGTCATCTGAAATAATACTAATGAAGTCATCTTATAATAATATTTTCGAGGTAAACAAAACAAGAATATGCGTAATTAAATTAAATCAGACTGTAAATCAATAGCAGGTCATTGCATGATGATAAAAGTGTCAATTAAGAAAACACTGTAGAAATTCTAGACTTTCTATACTTAAATCAGAATACACGAGAGACAGATTTTAATAAAGAAGAGATGAATTGCCAGACAAAAGTTTAAATGTCGAGTGACATTTCACCTTTTGCCTGAATGGTTGAAGTACAGAGCATTGTATACAGGTAAAATATGCACATTGTCTTCATGACCACGCATGATATTACTCATAGTACAACAGAGCTCAAAACAATCCCCACATGCAAAACAAATAAAAAGTATAATGTCTTTGTATGAAATAACAATACAACTATAAATGAAAAAATGAAATATATTGAAATTAAACAACTCTACTAAAAATTGCTAATTCAGAGAAGTAATAAAGAAGTAAATTGAATTATTATTTAAAAATGGCTAATGAATTATGATATCTCAAACTTTATTACAAGAACTGTACTAAGCCTAAGCATAACAGTCCATACCAATTAACATCTCACAAAAAGAGAGAGAAAAGTACCATATAGAAACCATTTCTAAGACTTAAAAACACAGGAAACTAAACTCAGCATTAGTTGAAAATAACTAATATAGATCTGTAAGGATAAATGAGAGAAACAGTACCTAATCACATTAAAAATAAAAGGAGGGCTGGATAATATTACAATATCTAATGGTAACAGGTGCTAATGGAAACCTGGAGAAAAATGTACTCTTGCTCCAAGGGGAAGAACTGTCACTTAAGTCAGTCAATTATGAAAAACACTAAGGAAGGTCTTCAAAAGTATTTATCAGTCTGTCTTACAGCACAAAACTGCAACAATATGTATTTTGCATAGGAGCCCTAATCCTATACTGTCTGAATGGCAAGAGCCAGAGACTGGATGGCCATGGAAGAGGGGGCAGAAAGATTGTAGGACACAGACACCATGAAGGACACCAGAAGAACCTGGCTCACTGAATCAACTAAGCAGCACTCGCACATGCTGAAGAAAGGCCTACATGTGTCTGTACTAGGTCCTCTATATGCATGTTAAGCCTGTTAGCTTGGGGTATTTATGAGTCACCTAACAGTAGCAGTGTTTTTCAGATTTCTTTGCCTACTTGTGGAAGTTTTTTCCTCCTATTGGGTTGCCTTAATATGGGAAATCTCACTCTGCAGTTAAACTTTTGTCTGGAAAATTTATCTGGTGCTTATTGAAGTGTGTCTTTCCTACTGATTCTAGAAGCTCTTGTTTTTCATTTGAGTACTCTGATTTAAGTATACATGCCTTGATTTTACCTTCTTTATTCGTACCTTGTCTTGTCCTTTTTGGTTGTTGTCTCTTTGAGGCCTGTCCTTTTCTGAAGAGGAAATATAGGGAAAGTGGTTCTTAGGAATAGGGGAGGAATGTGGAGAAGGGAGGAGTGCAGGGAGGAGAAACTGTGGTCAAGATGCATTGTATGAGTGGGCAATCTATTTTCAATAAAAACTTTAAAAATAGTTACTTACAAAAGCATATTACAGCTTTTAAAATAATACTGAGAAATGAAAATTAAAAATAGATGTCATCAACTTCAATAGATAAAGAAAATGTTATAGTATGTTTGGGTTCTGAAATGTTTCCTAAAATTTCCGGTTTTTTTTAATGCTCTGTGTCCAGTGCAGCAGTGCTTTGAAATGATACTCTTGGTAGGTGCCTGGATCTCAAGGAATCTAATAAGTCCATTTACAAAGTCATTGTTTTATGTTATACTAGGAAGTGGTAGACATTTTTAGGGATTGGATGTAGTTATAGGAAGCAGATCTTTGGAGTTGCGGACTTGAGTCTGTTTTGCTCAGTCCTTTTTCTCTCTTTTTCTATTTTCTGTCCAGCATGCCATGACCTTACTTATACTATGTACACTGCCCAACATGATGAAGTCAGAAGTTTATTAATCAAATCTCTAGAAATTATTAAGCCAAAGAAATCAACATTTCTTCCTATTGTTACAGTAGCAATGAAGATCCACCAAGGGAAAGCTGTTGCCTTCTAGCCAAAAGAATGTAATCTACCTCTAAGTGGAGGCATGCCATTGTCTCCTCCCTCTTCATTTAATTGTGCCAGTCAATTACCCAGCCAAGGGGCCATCCCTCAGAAAGGCAGATTCCCCTTCAGCTACACTTTCTATGCTATCCTTCTTCAAATCCCTCTATTCAAACCTTTTTTCTTTCATCAGATACTGGCTAAAGGCTAAACACGTCTTCCTCTCCATTCTGAACATTTTCACTGTTTTGATGACATCCTTCTCAATTTTTGTGATGTATGTGCTATTCAAAATAGGTTGCAAACTACATTGGTTTCTCTTTTCCTCTTCTCCATTTACCTTATGGCAGCTACTGAGATTTACAGCTTGTTTATCCTAGTTTTTTAATCTTAAAACTCTAATGAAATTATTCTATTATTTTGAGTTTATTTCAAATTATTGTATTTTATTAACAATTTTCTTAATTATTTTATATTTTTTCTATTATTTCTATTATTATTATTATTATTATTATTATTATTAAAAATTTCTGCCTCCTCCCCACCTTCCATTTGCCTCCACCTCCCTTAACTCCCCTCCCCCTCCCTTTCCAGTCCAAGGAGCAGTCAGGGTTCCCTGCCCTGTGGGAAGTCCAAGGTCCAACCCCCTCCACCCAGGTCCAGGAAGGTGCACATCTAAACTGACCAGGCTCCCCCAAAGCCAGTACATGTGGTAGGATCAAAACCCAGTGCCATTGTTTTTGGCTTCTCAGTCAGCCCTCATTGTCCGCCACGTTCAGAGATGAATTTGGTATGTACTCACTCATCAGTGGATTCTAGACATAAATAAAGGTCAGTGAGCCTATAATTGATGGAGGAGTGTCTATGTGTTACTTTCATTATTAATAAAGAAAACTGCCTTGGCCCTTTAAGAACAGAAAATTAGGTAGGTGGAGTAGACAGAACAGAATTGTGGGAACAAGGAAGTAGAGTTGGAGAGACGCTTCAGGCAGTCGCGATAGTGAGTCTCCATGCTGCTGCTCTCCGAGATGGACGCAGGTTAAGATCTCTCCTGGTAAGCCACAACTCGTGGTGCTACCCAGATTACTAAATATGGGTTAAAGCAAGATGTGAGAATTAGCCAATAAGAGGCTACAGATAATGGGCCAGGCAGTGTTTAAAAGAATACAGTTTCCGTGTAATTATTTCGGGTGTAAAGCTAGCCGGTGGCCGGGTGGAGGGACGCAGCCCCGCCACTTTTGCACTACATATAATTCCTGATCCTAGAGAAGCTAAATAAGAAGGTGAACCCAAAGGAAAATTATAGTTATCCTCCTGGATATTGGAAGTAGACTAGATTGCCAGGCAATAATTTATATTTTTTTTCTTATTTAATAATACCAGAGGGGAAGGGGCCTTAATTTTCCTAGTGGTAGTATAAATCTATCTATCTACCTATCTATCATCTATCACCTATCTGCTAGTGTTTATATAATGAAATGTTATTCAGTCAGATGAAGGATCTTATCACTATCATTTGATGTGTGGCAATATAACTAGAACTGGAGATATTTATATAATGTAAAATACCATAGGCACAGAAGAATAAGTGTTGCAAAGTATCACTGTCATTTTTGTCAAAATAATGTGTACTTCATATTTGAGAATACAATGGTTTATGTGGGATTACCCTCTGTATGTTGTGAAAATGCTTGATTACCATTTGTAAATAAAGACATTTCTTTGGCCCATGTCAGGGAAGAGAATAGATAGGCATGAAAACTAAACTGAATGCAGGGAGAAAGAATGTAGAGTCAGGCAGAAAACATGTAGCCACCCAGAAGCAAGTGTAAGATAACAAACCATGAGCCTCATGGTAAAATGGGTTAATTTAAGATGTAAGAATTAGTTCATCAGAAGCCTGAGCTGATAGGCCAAAGAGTACGTAATTAACATTACGCCTCAGAGGGGTTATTTCATAAGCATATGCGGGAACAGACAGGAGGAAACAACCTTTTCCAAGAGAACCAGTGGGATGGAGAATATTTGTAGAGATAAATGGTGCTTACCAGAGGTTAAGGAATAAAAGATTCATTAAAGAGTATAGTAGATTGATCAATGGGTACTAAATTAAAAAGTATATAGGAGGTAGAATTTCTGGTATGAAATTTTGTGTATGATGGCTTTAGTTGATGAAAACATATTCTATTTTTCAAAAAGTATCAGAAAGGGCTGGAGAGATGGCTCAGAGGTTAAGAGCATTACCTGCTCTTCCAAAGGTCCTGAGTTTAATTCCCACCAACCACATGGTGGCTCACAAAAAGTATCAGAAAATATATTAAAAGTTCTAACCCTAAACAATTCATAAATATGTGGGATGATGTAGGCAACCTAATCTGTTAATTTATATTCAGTTTTATCATTTTTAGAATGACTTTATCTAAATATATTTATTATATGTTAGTGATAAGTTTCACAAAAGGATTTTTGTTATAAATATATCATGTGTTTGAAATTGTTAAGTCCCACTTTTTCTCTCATTCCCTTTATTCCCATTCAGTCCTCCATTCATTCTCACTTCTCCTTTCATGCCATTTTCTGTTGTAGTTGTTTGTGTGAGAATGCCTCCCATGGGCTCATGTATTTGGAATGCTAAATAATAAGGAAGTGTTGCTATTTAGGAAGGATTATGAGGTATGCCCTTGTTGTAAGAGATATAGGAGATATATTACTGGGGTGGGATGGGTTTTGAGCTTACAAAAGCCATGCCCAGTCTCTCTCCTCTCTCTCTCTCTCTCTCTCTCTCTCTCTCTCTCTCTCTCTCTCTCTCCACTTGTTGCCTGTTATTCAAGATCTAAAGCTCCCAGATACTTCTCCATTGCCATGCCTCTCTTCTTTCTATCCAAATGATAATGGACAACCCCTGAAACTGTAAACAAACCCCCAATTAAATGTTTTTATAATTGGGGCCTTGGTCATGTTTATTAATAACAGCAATAGATCAGAAAATAAGACATATAAGTATGTGTAAGTATGTATGATTTTATTTATCCTAACCTAGATTAAATAAAGTATTATATAAGTTTATATGATAAAATAGCATAACCCACTTCAATTATGTAAAACATTTTAAATATGAAAGAAGTATTCATGGAATATCATAGAGGCAATTTAATTGCATATGATTATTTGAAATAATCAATATCAAAATGTTCTATATGATAATATTCTAAATATACAGTATAATATTTTCTTTTTTAATTTATTATTTCATTTCTTTGTATGCTGATATCTGTGCAAATACTATGGCACATGGGTGGAAGTTAGAGTATATCTTTCAGAACTCAAGTCTCTCTTTCTACTTTGTATGTCCCAGAGATTTGCCTTGGGGGTCAGGTTCAGTAGCAGGTGCCTTCCCCTAAGAAGACACTCCACCTACCCCACAGAGTATTCCTTAAATGGAAAGTAATGGTAGAGTATGCTTATTTTCTCAACATTTGGAGAGTAAGAGACATGGGCTGTCACATGTTTTAAACAACAAGACTTTATCTCAAAAATTAATAAGTGAATGGATGGAAAAACTGTGGCGATAGCAGAATGGTTAGTGTTTGTTAGTAACTAAGGGTATGAAGAAATTGAAATAGGAAGAGCAGAAAAAAGTGTTAGATCTGTGAAACTACTGTGATTAATACTGTATTGGTAGATAAGTATTACAATATGTCTGAGAAAGTTCATAAGTTGCATAATACAAAATGTATATTCACAGTGCCTTATGCTCAGTATTTTAAATTGTTTAAATTGTTATGATTCTCTGCACTGACCACTACCCACTGCAAAAGAATCATTTTGGATACAAATTGAGAGTAATATACACACACACATATATATATATATATATATATA
Source organism: Arvicola amphibius (assembly GCF_903992535.2). Classification (NCBI taxonomy): domain Eukaryota; kingdom Metazoa; phylum Chordata; class Mammalia; order Rodentia; family Cricetidae; genus Arvicola; species Arvicola amphibius. Next base: position 104,303,107 of record NC_052065.1, read on the forward strand.
TATATATATGTATGTGTGTGTGTACATATATATGCAAATTTGGAAAACACTCAGATGTTAGTCTTCATAATTTTAGAATAAAACTCACAAAGCTTAATAACAGAAATTTTAGAATTTTTATTCTGTTCTAAAGATTAATTTTCAAACTACAATTCTGTATATATAATATATTTATATATATAAATATATATAGTGTGTATATGTAGTGTATATATATACTATTTAGTCTCTTGATAATCTCTTCTATTATATTTCTTTTATTAAAAACATACCTTTCATATAAAATATTGAGATGACAGTTCACCTCTCCAAACACCTACCAGATCTTTCCTTCCTCCCCTACTATTCAAATCCACAAGCTTTTTGTCTCTCTTTAGAAAATAGATAGGCATGTAAAAGTAATAACAACATAGTATAAAATTAAAAACAAAACAGAATAATATGACAAAACAATCAACAACAACAAAAATAAAAACAGGAAAAAAAGAACATTACCTTGGATTTTATGTGTTTAGAGAGTTGTATAAGTGTTGTCCTCAGCAATCCAGTCTTAACTATCAGTTTGTGGAGAGGAACCAGTAGTAATGGCAATACTCTAAGGTGCTTGGGGGATCCAATGGGTCTCCTTTGGCCAACAACTTCTTGACCATTTCGGAAACAGGAGACATCATTTTATGATGAGGGGCATTTAGTTAGAGGTGCACATACCAACATTCCCTATATTTGGTGATGTCCAAAAAAAAAGTCAACCTACTGAATGGGAGAAGATCTGCACCAACCTTGTATCAGACAAAGGTCTGATCTCCAAAATATATAAAGAACTAAAGAAACTAGACATTAAAACTCTAACTAACCCAATTTAAAAATGGGGTACTGAACTGAACAGAGAAATCTCAACAGAAAAAGTTCAAACAGCCAAAAGACACTTAAGGTCATGCTCAACCTCCTTAGCAATCAGGGAAATGCAAATCAAAACAACTTTGAGATACGATCTTACACCTTTAAGAATAGCTAAAATCAAAAACACCAATGATAGCCTATGCTGGAGAGGATGTGGAGTAAGGGGAACACTCATCCATTGTTGGTGGGAATGCTAACTTGTGCAACCACTTTGGAAATCAGTGTCACAGTTTTTCAGGAAACTGGGAGTCAACCTACCTCAGGACCCAGCTGTTCCACTCTTAGGAATATGCCAAAGAGATGCCCAATCGTACCACAAAAGCATTTGTTCAACTATGTTCATAGCAGCACTATTTGTAATAGCCAGAACCTGGAAACAAGCTAGGTGTTCCTCAATAGAAGAATGGATAAAGAAGGTGTGGCAATATATACTTTAGAGTTTCACTTAGCAGTAAAAAAAAAAAAAAAAAAAAAACAATGACATCTTGAATTTTGCCTGCAACTGGATAGAAATAGAAAACACTTTATTTAGTGAGATAACCCAGACACAAAAAGAGGAATATGGTATGTACTCACTCATAAGTGGATTCTAGCCATAAATAAGGGACATTGAGCCTATAATTTGTTTTCCTAGAGAAGCAAAATAAGAAGGTGAACCCAAAGAAAATCATATAGTTATCCTCCTGGATATTGGAAGTAGACAAGCTTGCAAGGCAAACGTTGGGAGCATGGGGGTAGGGGTGGGGTGGGGGTAAGGGGAGATGGGACAAGGGGAGGATTGGGGAAAGCTTGGCAGGAATGGGATGGTTGAGATGGAGGAAGGGTGGATGTGGGAGCAGGGAAGTAGATATCAATTCTAGAGTTTTAAAAGTTGCTTAAAATGCACTTCCTATTTACTCAGATAATATTATATCCTTCTGGGGTCTTTGATGGAGTTGAAGAATTGGTTGTTATAATTGTAGTTTTTCTTAGTTATGATAAAAGATAAATTAGATATGAAACTTTAGACTCACAATGAAGGATAGATGATAGAGTATTTGCTTTAATTTTGTCAAATACAAATAGACTAAATAACCCTTTTGCCATATGTAATTTTACTATGTTTAAGTTAAAACTATGTTTTTTGATTATACAGAAAAGGGGATTTTAGAGTTGGCAAGAGACTTGTCTCTAGAGAGGTTCCCAGGTATCCAAGGAGATATCCCCCGCTTGTCTCTTGGGCAGCAGAGAGAGGGTGCCTGAACTGACCTTATCCCATAGCCACACTGATGAATATTTTGCATATCACCATAGCACCTTCATCTGGTGATGGATGAGAGAGAGACAGAGACCCACATTGGAGCACTGGACTGAGCTCCCAAGGTCCAAATGAATAGCAGGAGGGAGAAGATGAGCAAGAAAGTCACGACCATGAGGGGTGCTTCCACCCACAGAGATGGTGAGAATGATCTAATGGGAGCTCACCAAGGCCAGCTGGACTGGGACTGAACGGGCATGTGATCAAACTGGAACTCTCTTAAAGTGGCTGACAATGAGGGCTGACTGAGAAGCCAAGGACAATGGCACTGGGTTTTGATTCTACTTCATGTACTGGCTTTGTGGGATCCTAGTCTCTTTGGATGCTCACCTTCCTGGACCTCAATGGAGTGGGGAGGACCTTGGACTTCCCACAGGGCAGGGAACCCTGACTGCTCTTAGGACTGGAGAGGGAGGGAGAAGGGGAGTGAGGGAAGTGGGAGGGAAATGAGAGGACGGGAGGAGGTGGAAATTTTTAATAAATAAATTTTAAAAATCACCTTTATATATGTATATATTTTTGGAAGCTTATACTGTATTAGATTTTCTTTATTTTTAATAGTAATTTTAATGCAATCTTTTCTCATTTTACATAGCTATCCCCATTACTACTCCATCCCCACTACTGCTTCCTCCACCTCTACTCCCTCCATCCTACCATCCTATCCACGCCTCAGAAAGGATAAGGTTTTCCATGGGGAGTCAACAAAGTCTGACACTTCACTTCAAGACCAAGGCCTTCTCTATTTATCTAGGCTGAGCAAGGTATCCCTTCTGAAAGCATGTGCTCCTAGATGCCAGTTCAAGAACTAGGGATAAATAATCCTCCCACTGCCAATATCCCCACAGACAGTCCAAAACTCAGAATTGTTCTCCATATTTAATGGGCCTAACTTGGTCCTATGCAGGTTTGCCTGTTATTAGTCCAGAGTCAGTAAGCTCTCACTAGTTCAAGTCAGCTGATTCTGTGGGTAACACCATCATGGTCTTGACCCCTCTGCTCATATTTGTTCTCCTCCCTCTATGTGGTTGGTCTCAGGAAGCTCAGCCCAGTGCTTCTTTGTATCTGTTGCCTTCAGTTGCTGGTTGAAGGTTCTATGATTACAAGGTAGGTAGTCATCAGTCTGAGTACAAGGGAAGGTCAATTTAGGCATCCTCTCTACTTTTATTTAGAGTCTTATCTGGGATTATCCTTGAGGGTTCCTGGAAATTTCCCTAGTGCTACATTTCTCAATAGCCCTTTAATGGCTCTCTCAATCAAGATGTCTCTTTCTTTCTCTCCCTTACTGTCCTTTCCCATTCTTGAGTATCCCATTCCTTTATGAACTCCTCCTTCCTCCCCTTCTCCCATCTCCTTTCTCTTCCACAGTCCTTTCTCCCCCTCCTAATTTCTCAGCATGTGCTATCATTGATATTTTTGATCTTAGCCATTCTGGCTGGTGTAAGATGGTATCTCAGAATAGTTTTGATTTGTATTTCCCTGATGGCTAAGGATATTGAACAATTCCTTAAGTGTCTTACAGGCATTTGCAATTATTTTCAGAACTCTCTGTTTTGATCTGTACACCATATTATGAACAGATTATTTGGTGATTTGATACCTAATTTCATGAGTTCTTTATATATTTTGGAGATCAGTCCTCTGTCCAATGTGGTACTAGTGAAGATTTTTTCCATCCAGTAATCTGCCATTTTGTCTTAGTGACTCTGTCCTTTGCCTTACAGAGTTTTTCAATTTTAAGAGGTCCCATTTATTTACTGTTGTTCTCAGTGTTTGTTTTACTGGTGTTATATAGAAAGAGGTCTCCTGTGTCCATGCATTCAAGGCTACTTCTCACTTTCTCTTCAGTGAGATTCAGTGTGGCTGGATTATATTGAGTCTTTGATCCATTTGGACATAAGTTTTGCACATAGGGGATAAATATGGATCTAATTGCATTCTTTTACATATTAACATCCAGGTATGCTAGCACAATTTGTTGAAAATACTATATTTATTCCATTGTCTAGTTTTAGCTTCTTTGTCAAAAATCAACTGTTCATAGCTTTTTGACTCAATATCAGGGACTTTGATTCAATTCCATTGGTCCATTTGACTTTTTCATGCCAATACCAAACTGTTTTCATTACTATAGCTCTATAATAGAGCTTGATATCAGGGATGGTAATACTTCCAGAAGTTCCTTTATTGTAGAGGATTGTTTTGGCTATTCTGGTTTTTGTTGTTGTTGTTGTTTTCCACATAAAGCTAAGTATTGTTCTTTTAAGGTTTGTGAAGAATTGTGCTTGGATTTTGATAGGGACTGCATTGAATCTGTAGATTGCTTTTGGTAAAATTGCCATGTTTTTATGTTGCTTCTGCCTATTGAAGAGAATGGGAGATCTTTCCATTTTCTGCTATCTTCAAAGACTTAAAGTTCTTTTCATGCAGGTCTTTCATGTCTTTTGTTAGAATTACCCCAAGATATTTTATGATATTTGTGGCTATTGTGAAGGGTAATATTTATTTTTTAATTTTATTGCTTTATAAATCATACCATTCAAAATTTCCACTTCCTCCCCTACTCCCACCTCCCTTCTACTCCCTCACTCCCCCTCCCCCTCCCTCTCCAGTCCCAAGAGAGGGCAGGGCACCTCACCCTGTGGGAAGTCCAAGTCCCTCCCCCCTCCATCCAGGCCCAGGAATGTGTTTCTCTAATTTCTTTCTCAGCCCTTTTATCATTTGTATATAGGAGGGATACTAATTTTTTGGGGTTGATCTTGTATCCTCTGACATTATTGAAGGTGTTTATCAGCTGTATGTGTTCATGGGTAGAATTTTGGAGGTCACTTATGTATACCATCTTATCATCTGCAAATAGTGAAAGCTTGATTTCTTCTTTTCCGATTTGTATTGCCTTGATCTGCTTTTGTTGTCTTTTTGCTCTAGCTAGAGCTTTGAGTACTATATTGAATAGATATGGAGAGAGTGGACAGCCTTATCTTGATCCCCATTTTAGTGAAATTAATTTGTGTTTCTCTCCATTTAATTTTATATTGACTGTTGGCTTGCTGTATATTGCTTTCCTTATGTTTAGATACATTTCTTGTATCCCTGATCTCTCCAAAGGGATGTTGGATTTTGTTAAAGTCTTTTTCGGCATCTAATGAGATGATCATATGTTTTTCTTTCAGTTTATTTATATAGTGGATTACATTGACAGATTTTCATGTGAGGAACCATATTTTCATTTCTATGATGAAGCCAACTTATTATGGTGGATGATTTTTTTTTTATTCAGTGTGTTCTTGGATTCAGTTTGCCAGCATTTTATCGAGCATTTCTCACTGATGTTTATGAGGGAGATTGATCTGTTGTTCTTTATTTTAGATGAGTCTTTGTGTGGTTTGTGTATCAGAGTAACTGTATCCTCATAAAAAGAGTTTGATGATGTTTCTTCTTTGTCTGTTGTGTAGAACATTTTGAGGAATATAGGTATTAGCTCTTCTTTGAAGTTCTGTTAGAATTCTACAGTCAAGACCATGATGGGTATACCTACAGAAACAGTTTACCTGAGCTAGTAGGAGCTCATTAATTTTGGACTGATAGCAGATGAACCTGTGTAGAATCAAACTAGTCCCTCTAAATGTGGGTGACAGCTGTCTGGCTTGGGCAGTCTTTGGGACCACTGGCAGTGTGACAAGAATTTATCCCTACTGCTTGAACTGACTTTTTGGAGCTTATTCTTTATGAAGGAATAACTTGCTCAGCCTAAATACAGTGAGAGACCCTTGGTCTTGTCTCAAAGTTATGTGTCAGACTTTGTTAACTCCCCATGGGAAGCCTTAGCCTTCCTGAAGAGTAGATGGGGGTTGGGTGGGTGGAAGGTTAGGAGATCAGAAGTAGTGGAGGGAGCGGAAACTGGGATAGATGTGTAAAATGTGAAAAATAACTCTAATAGTAAATTTAAGAAGCTAATGACTTTTTAATTTTTTTAATTTTGTTTATAGTTGTATTTATTGGCTGTAATTCCTTCATATTTTATAACTGATAACTTCCTTATATCAAAGTTATGGACACATGTTCAGGAGGAATTTTACTGAAAATGATTAAAAAATAATAATAGAAAACCCGAAGAGTTAGAATTCAACATATAATTGCCTGTTGTTTCTTTTTAGCAGCTGAGAAATTTGTAGTGACAATCATTTATACTCAGGGACCCTGGCAGCACTGGACAATTATGTATCACTAGCTCTTACTATAGATCAACCATTCTTGATAACCAAGGTTAAAACTGGCATGCAGGAGCCAGATGGTAGTGATTTACACCTTTAGTCCCAGTACTCATGAGACAGAGGCATGCAGATCTCTGTGAGTCCGAGGCCAGCCTGGCATACAGAGGTAGCTATAGGACAGCTAGTGCTGTTAAACAGAAAAATCTTGTCTTGAAAACAACAACTAAAACAACAAAACTGCAATGAGAATTGAAAAACAATGATTCCATTGCTGTCAGGTGACTCCATAGAAGAGTTAGATAGTTAAAATATTTACCAGAAAAAGGTTAAAAGTGTCATCTTCTCCCAAAGGTGCGTATATTTATCTAGAAATGAGAACCTATTTTGTTTTGTGTTGTTTCTCATTTGTTTTACCACTTCTGTCACTGAGATATCTGAATTTAAACTGTTACTAATATTTCAGAAAGTGAATATTTATTATATTTTGCATGTGACTTTGAAAAGTAAAACTTAACATTTAAGTATAAAGTTATCAGTGTTAAGAAATAACACTAGAAATATTATTGTTTATTCTTAGCTTAGACATTTGTATACCCAGTAAATAAAGCTCAACTTTTTCTTCTTCAAACCACAGCCAAAGACTCAATGCAATCTTTAAATACTGTAGAAAGACAAATGCTTTTTGTTTCTTATTTAGTTATTTCAGTTCTTGACATTATCAAATATAGCTTCTTTTTAATTTTTTCCCCAGAGTATACTCTATTTTTATATTTATTTTATTTTTTCCAGAATAAGGAGTGCCTTCTAACATAAAATAAATTTACTAATTTATAGTACTACTATATTTATTATAATTTTATTCCTCTTTTCTTGTATGTATTTTTATTATAGTGCTGCTTTCTGCTACTGCTGCACCTAGTGTTGTGATAGGTAAAAGTGAAGAAGTATTAGTAACTTATCACACACTCTTTTCAGTAACTACAAACAATTTGATATTTTGAAAGCAGTTAACCATCTCTACTCTATCTAATGTACCACATGTGTCTTTAAAACAGAAATTTGCAAACACAACTGTAAAGTATATAATCGAAAAAAAAGCCCTGAAAACAATTCTGCAGCTGTTATCTATAGCTTGTGAGTCCAGCTCACAGAGCCATCTCTCTTCCAGAGTTCAGGTCAAATGCTACGGTAAAAGGAACTTAGAAAATTTCTGGCGTGAGGAATTATGAAATGAATTGACATACTTGTTATTCAAGTCATGATCTTTATTTTTCTGCGGGCTCTAACTCTTCTTTTGTTACTTTTAGTTCTCTTTGTGTCAATTATCTGTCCCAGTTCTCTGTTCTCTGTGCTTCTCTGTTCACCTAGCCTAAAAACCCTTCCTTCCTTCCTTCCTTCCTTCCTTCCTTCCTTCCTTCCTTCCTTCCTTCTTTCTTTTTTCTTTTCTTTTCATTTTACAGGAGACTGAAGCAATAATACAAAAATTACAAGAGTTACAACTCATTGGTCAAAAGCACATTCCTTTGGGTGAACAATAAGGGCAGAGCCCTTTATCATGGCTATACAGAGTTTCAAGGTACTGGAGTAAGACTGTGACCAGTGGGTAGAGTCATAGTATTGAGTGAGATAAGCTTTGAGGCATAGTCTTTATCAGTCAAACGTGGCAAGCTAAGAATTGGCATAATTTTTTAGGCTGCTTTCTGTAAATAACCTTGCTTAGACATTTGAGAGTCTGATCTTGTGCATAATTGTAAAGTTTTAAGTTTATTATCCATTTACAAAAACCTTTAGTCTAGTTTGAACTTGTTCTGAGGTAAAAATGAGCTAACTGTGTGCAGTATGTCTTAGACTGAGGAGAAAATTTATTTTTTGTGTTAGTCTGAGTAAAAGGAACAAACAGGCTTTAAGGGTCTTACAGCCTCGTGGAATATTAGATCTAGTTATAAAACATATGTTGTGTACTTTCTTCTTTTTCTTTTTTTTTTGTTAGTTTTTTAGACATGGTTTCTCTGTGTGGCATGTACAGCCCTGGCTGCCCTGGACCTTGCTCTCTAGGCCAGGCTAGCCTTGAACTCATAGAGATTCACCTGCCCCTGCCTCCAGGAGTGCTGGGATTAAAGGTGTATACCACCCTGGCTTGGCTTTTTTTTTGGTCTACTTTATTTTCTATTTTTCAAAATTATACAGTTTAATGAGATGTTATTTTCCTGACCATCCAAAAACATATGTGTGTCCAGTATATGGAATATTTTCATGAGATAAACACACGAGCAGTGGGAAAACACCCAAAGCTATTCTTATTGAAGAAATGAAGTGACTCATGAGAGAAATTATATATAGAGAGAAACAGTTTTCTATAGTCACCAACCCCACAACCATGCCAAGTGGAGTTCCCCATGTGAGAGTTACTCATCTGGCTGGTCAGCCTGTTGAACACTAGTTACCACCTGCTATGTAATCCTATGGCCTCTGACAAAATGTGTCATGAGGAAATACTTTAAATTGTCACCTGCAATAAAACTTAAAGAATATTACAGAAATTATCAAAATGACCAAGTAAGCAAACAGTAGGTGGATGTTTCTCTCCCACCTGTTGGTTCACAAATAATCACTCAAAGGCTTATATTAACTGTAAATGCTTGAACAATAGCTCAGGCTTATTACTAACTCTAACACTTAAATTAACCCATATACATTATTTATACTCTGTCATGTGGCAGTATCTTTATTAGCATGCACATTCATCTCCTGTTCTCATCATCCTTAGTTTGGTTGCTCTGCTTACAATTCATGCCTGGCTTCAGGCGAATCAGTGTTTCATTAAACCAACTTGAGTGAAAAATATTTACAGTGTACAAGAGGATTATTCCATGGCAGCCAGCTACTTCTCAACAATCTCAGCTGGTAAAAATCCTGTTTAATTCACTTTATTGTTTAATATTTTAAATATATGGTACAGAAAATACATTATATATATTATAAATATTTAACAAATACATAGAAAGCAAAAAACAAATAAGTCAAGTTCATGTAGTTTAGAATTAGAGGAGCCAGAACTCACATACAAAAATGCTTAATTAAGTACTCAATTTGTCCCTCTATTGTTATAATTGTGACAGAAAATTTTCACTATACTTAAGGACAATTATAACTAAAAATACCTTCAAAATCAATATCTTCATAATTTCTCTGTTCATATTAATTTATTTGAAAATCTTTCTACTGTGAGCAGTGTTGAACCTGGAAAAATTTTGAGAAAACTAACCACATATATTAGTCTTCAGAACTTTTATCATGAAAGAGTATGATTTTGACAAAGGCATATCTGCATTAAATGAGGTGATCATATAGGTTTGTCTCTAATTTTGTTTTTTTAGTGGATTGTATTTATCGATATATGTATATTGAATCATCCTTGCATCTCTGGGTTGTAGCCTACTTGATCATGGGGATGATTTTTTTTTGGAGTGCTCTTAGATTCAGTTTGCAAATATCTATTGAGGTTTTTGCATCTATGTTGTTAAGAGAAGTTTGACTATAATTGTTTTTCTTTGTTACATTTTTATGTGGTGTATAATTTCAATATCAGAGTAACTGTGGACTTTTAAAAAGAATTGAGTTTTCTTTTTCTCTTTCTATTTGTAGAGTGTTGTCATTAACTTCTTTTGGGGGTATGAGATAGAATTTTGTCCTAAAATCATTTTGCCTTCAGCATTTTTGGTTAGAAGACTTTTAGCTACTTGTTCTATTTCGTTAGCTATTATAGGCCCTATATATTGCTCATCTGATACTGATTTAACTTTGGTTTTTGATATATATTTTTAAATTATCCATTTTTTTTACTCTGATTCTTTTGGAGGTTCACCACCCAGCTTCCAAATAAATCCATGGAAACTTATTCTTTCCTTTGAATGACCAACCTTAGCTTGGCTTGCTCCTTGCCAGCTTTTATTAACTTAAATTATCCCATCTACATTTTGTCTCTGGGATTTTATCTTTCTCTACTATTTTTATAACTTTTCTTTCCTTCTTGTTACATGTCTGACTGTGTGGCTGGGTGACTGGCCCCTGGAATCCTTCTTGCCTCCTTTTCTCATTCCTTGATCCTCTCCTTCTAGATGTCCCCATTTATTCTCTTTCTCCCAGCCCTGCCCATCATTTCTCCTGCCTTGTTTTTGCCCATTCAGCTTTTTATTAGAACAATCACATGTTTTAGACAGTCAAAATAACATAGCATCATAGAGTTAAACAAATTCAGCATCAAAAAATGCAACACATCTTTGCATCATTGAACAAATATTCCAAAGCATAAATAAATGTTAACACATCTTAAAATAATATTCCATAACACATTTCGTTGAAATTTTTCCAAGTGGTAGATTATAGGATTGATGTGGGATTGATGTATGCTATGAATATGTTTTATAACCATTGGTTAATAAAGAAGCTGCTTTGGGCCTATAGCAGGGAAGAATATAGACAGGCAGGAAATTTGAACAGAGATATAGAGAGAAAGTAGGCAGAGTCAGAAGGATGCCACGTAGCTTCTGAAGGAGACAGACACCAGAGAACTGGGAAACCTTAACAGTAAACCACAAGTCTCGTGGCAATACATAGATTAAGAGTTAGGTAATAAGAAACATAAGCTATTGGCCAAGCAGTGTTCTAATTAATATAATTTCTTTGTGATTATTTTGGGTCATGGAAGCTGGGAAATGAAAGAACAGTCTCCACCTTCAAATGGGACCAATGTGAGCTTATATTGAATATTCTCCTATTTCTGTTTACAATATTTGTACACCTATGCAAAGTTATCTTGTTATATTATATGCATGCATGTTTCTACCTCTGCTTAAGATATTTTGTATATCGATGCGATTTTAGGATATATTTATCATATTGTAGTATACATTTCTACCTCTGATCAAGATTATACATTGTATACATTTGAGGTCATAGTCATCATTTGCTGCACAGTTGTTTAAGGATTATTTAATATTCTAATATGAAGCTTTATTCTTTAAGCTATATAGGTATTAAGAATCATAGGTCAAGAGTCACCCATGTTTTTCATACTTATAGACAAAACAGGTTCTTTAGATGCATAGAGATTATATTTCACATAGATAAGCAATCTTTAACCACTTCAAAAAACTGTAGAATATGGCATTTAAATAACTTAGGGTTCTGTTGACAATGAGAACTTCTGATCCTGGCATCATCAATCTACTTCTAGAGGATGATGATCATCAAAGAGGCTCCTTACAGATTTTGTTAGCCTTTTGGGAAAGAAACTGTTCTTGCCTGGACTGCTTGATGGTATGCTGTATGAACTGGACATGATGACACACATAAAAAAAAGAATATTGAACTTGCCTAAAGGTGAAACAGTCCTTCAGGGTTCATAAAAGAACTCCCAGAAATTTTGCCGGACACAGAAGAAAGCATCTGATGAACTTTGCCCTTACAAGGCAAAACAGATCTTCAAATTTCCTGCTTCATGCAAAAGTCTGCCAGATATTATGGGCCTATAGGCTGAAGATGGATGCCCCAACATTACAGAAGAGCTTTGTGTGACTATCCAGGCAGCGAGATGTCTCTGTCAATTCTAGACTTTTGGAAGTTGCTTACAATGTACTTTTTGTTTACATAGGTAATATTATATCCTTTTGCAGTCTTTGATGAAGTTGAAAGATAAATATAGATTTCTGTAGTTATAATCAAAGATAAAGTAGATAAATATTGTAATTGTAATTCTAGCTTGATAGCAGTTTTGTTATATGTAATTTTACTATGTTAAAATTAAATCCTTCCTTTTTATTTAGAAAAAAATGGGAGATGAAGTGGTATTCCTCTCTGTATGCTATGAATCTGTTTTATTACCATTGGTTATTAAAGAAGATTTTTCAGCCAATGGCTTAGTAAAGTAAAGCCAGGCAGGAAATCTGAACAGAGATATAGAGAGAAAGCAGCAGAGTCAAAGAGATATCATGTACCTGCCAAAAAAGGAAGACACCAGCCGCCAGCCATAATCTTACCAGTAGGCCACAGCCTTATGGCAATACAGAAATCAATAGAAATTGGTTAATTTAAGATGGAAGAGTTAGTTAGAAATATTCCTAAACTATTGGCTAGACAGTGTTGTAATTAATTTAGTTTTGTGTTATTATATTTGGCCAGGCAGTCCAGAAACAAACAAGTAGTCTCTACCTACACAAGATTTTTTTGAAGATTGTCTTTTTTTCTCTAGATTTTCACAGTATTTGTTGTCTCCCTCTTTTCATCTAGAACTTTGATAATTTTTGTTTTCTCTTTGTCTTTTAACTAATTTAGCGCAGGCTTTTTTAGTCACTGATTTTTTTTTCTAAGATTCAATTTTTTGTTTCATTCTTTGTAAATTCTTTTGTTTTAATTTTATTGATTTCATGTCTGCATCTGATTATTTCTTGCCATTTACACCTTTTGAGTATTATGTTTCTTTGTGTTCTAGAGCTTTCTTATGTGGCATTAAGCTACTATTATTCATTTCTTCATTTTTTTGTATAGGCATGTAGTGATATGAACTTCTGCCTTCAAACAAATTACTTTGTGCCCTATAAGATTTTGTATGTTGTGTTTTCATTTTCATTAAATTCTATAAAGTTTTTGAATTAATTTCTTAGTTTCTTTCTTGATTCATTTTTTATTTAGTAATGAGTTGTTCAGTGTCCAGGAGTTTGTGAACTTTCTTTGGTTTCTATTGTTTTTGGTAATATGCGGTGGTCAGACAGAATGCAGGGTGTTATTTAATTTTTTTATTTGTTGAAATTTTCTTAGGGTTTGAGTATATCACAAATTTTGAATAAAGTTCAATGAGTTGTTGAGAAAAAGTTATATTCTTTTCTATTTGGATGAAATGTTCTATATGCCTATTAAGTCTACTTGGTTTATGATATTATTTAGCTGTAACATTTCTCTGTTTAATTCTTGTTGCCATTACCTCTCTATTGGTAAGAATGGAGTCACCCACTATCACTGTGTGAAACAATATGTGATTTTAGTTGTTATATTTATTTTATGACTTTAAATGTCTTTGAGTTTGTTCCATGGATGTTTAAAATTAAAATATCCTCTTGGTGGATTTTTCCTTTGATGAGTATGTAGTGTCCTTCCCTATCATTTCAGATTAGTTTTGGTTTGATGTCTATTTTGTTACATATTAAAATGACTGTCCTAGCTTTCTTCTTGAGTCCATTTGCTTGGAACATCTTTTTAAACCTTTTATCCTGAGATGATATCTATCCTTGATGTTAAGATATGTTTCCTAGATGCAGCAGAAGTATGGCTCCTATCATATGTAACAACAGGCTGCCTGTTCTCAGCCACCCAGAACTGAAATAATCACACAGAAACTATATTAATTAAATCATTGTTTTGCCCATTAGCTCTTGCTTCTTATTGGCTAACTCTTACATATTAATTTAATCCATCTCCATTAATCTGTATATTGCCACGTGGCTGTGGCTTACCAGGTAAAGTTATGGTGTGTCTGTCTCCAGCTGGGCTACATGGCTTCTCTCTGACTCAGCCCTTCTTTCTCCCAGCCTTCAGTTTAGTTTTCCCCACCTACCTCTATTCCCTGTGCAGGCCCAAGACAGTTTTCTTTACTAACCAATAGTATGCATAACATACAGAGGGGAATCCCACATCAGTCATAATCCAATTGGTCAGTATGACCTTTTTATTAGGGAAATTAGAGCATTTTTATTGAAGTGTCAGTGAATAGTTTTTGTCAATTCCCATTAATTTGTTGTTTTGGTGTATGATGTATTCCACCTTTTGGACTTGCTAGTCTGAGATCATTTATTCCTTGTGTTTTCTATGGTGTGATTATAATGTCTATTCTGATAAAGAATTCATCTAAATAATTTTATTTCAGATATTCAATATTTTACTCAAAAATTCCAGTTGAGTTATTTTTATTCTTAATAAATAATACTAGTTTCAAAGAACACCATAGAGGGCAGATATGGTGACTGCTTTAACCATTTGTCTGACAATTGTAACATCTTACAGTTGAGATCTGACTTTTTTCTCCTTTATAAATTTATCAAATTATGTTGTTTATATTTCAGTGGGTGTTGTTAAAAATTTTATTTGTAATTGTTATCTATATATTTATTTGTGGATTTTGTGTGTCTGTTTTATAGGATCTGCAGGAAGAATAGCATGTGCTTAAAACTACTGAGCCATCTCTCCAGTCCCACTATGGACATGGTTATTTTATGTTTTGAGATTCTGACAATTATTAAAATATTTTGGGAAAAGATGTTTATCATTCAGAAATAAAATTTCCCTTTGGATGTACCCTATGCGATTGCTCCTTGAGGCCACTGTTTTATTGTGGGATTACTATGAGGTCTGAATAGTTTTGACTATAATACATCCAAAAACCAAATCTTCACTCTACTTTCTTGGATTTGTTCCACACAGGGACATCAAGAGGTGAGTATGGAATCTTTATCAATTTATGCATAGGATACAGGGATCTACTTTTCTAATTTTCTCATTTCTCAGATCTTTCCCAGATTATTCAGTTTCAATAGTCCTCTTTTCAGCTTTTCTGACCAGAGAAAGAGTTCCTTCCACTTCAGCCACCTGCAGTTTTGCAATTTTATAGTGAATCATTTTTGGCTCTAGGAAAAGCAGAGAGAGTAAAATCAAGACAAAAGACACAAACAAAAAACTCAAAGTGATTTCTTTGACATTCTTTGTAGAACAGAGGTCCCCTTTTCTTTTACTGGTTATTTTAACCAGAGACAGTTACTACCAAACAGCAGTGTGATTGAGCAGTGAGTCTTGGCCTCAGGAGAGAAAAACAAATCAAAACAAAACAAAAAAAAAAACAAAAACAAACCACACACACAAAAAGGAACCCCTACCTTATTCCCAGCTTTTGGCTGAAAGGATACTTTTTACTTTGCTGTAATTTGATGATTTTTTTCTTTAAAAGAAAATTGGCTGCTTTCACTTTCATCATAATTCCTCAACATGGCTGGTCAAACATGTAGGTAAAGGGAAAAAAAAACTTACCACATTTTTGTTGTTGCACATTTTGTACCTCCCCTACAGTCTGTCAGCTATTATTTCCATTTCAAACTTTGTATGATGTTTTCAAATGTATTTCCACAGCTTTAATTAGAGCTAATTTTATGTTAGATAACTGTAAGTGTATGTTCTCTCATCTAAACCTAAGGTTTTTCTTGATTTAAAATTGAATCTGTAATCTATATGTAAAACAAGTATAAACTCTCTAATTTCAACTTTGGATCAATTTTCTAGTTTTTCTTGCTTTAATAAGATATCACAGAATGTCAAGCAAGCCACGAGGGTTTGAACCCAGGTGTTCTGATTTCAAATGATTTCCCATATGCACATAGAGAGGAAAATAAATATACCTTAAATCACATTAGAATAAATACAGCAAATGCACAGTTTTTAATGAATAATAAAAGAGTACTGTATAAACATAGAAATTGTACCTGAAAAGAAATATGCATACTGAGTTTCTGGACAAAAGTCTTCAATCCAAACTAATTCTAATCCACAAAATACCATGAAGTTCTGAGTTTCTTATTCAATAATTTAGCAAATAATTCTATTCTCTTCTAAAGTCACAGTTTCTGGGAAACGTGATTTATCTCATCATAAAATTAAATTTTCTTCTCAACTCCATCCTCTCCCTATTTTCTAACCTCTCTTCTTCTACTGACCTAAATTCAGTCCACAGGGAAATATAAGAATCCTTAAGTTTCTTTCCAACTTTGAGAGTACATTTTTTTGGCAGAAAACTAAAACTCTTGTTTATGTGGAAAATCATTTAGCCAAATGAATATCCCTGACCCACTTTACAAAACCATGCTTCTTTTATGATTATGTACTTGAATGACTAATTTCTGTGGCTTAATATCTAAGAATAATCCATGATAGAGTTCTTTTTTATTTTAACCTGATATTTACAGTAATCAATCTTAGTAAATTGAAATATTTTAAGAAATGTAGAGTTCTAGAAAACTACATAAAATATTATCCTACTGTTTCATGAACTATCACATTAGTGAATAACTAGGAACCCAGTATGTGAGTTAAGAGCTAGAATCAATTGATTTTAATGTTTGTTTTGAAACTGACTTGGTATTTCAGTACTATTTCATAAACAGAACATCATTTAAATTACATGTCATTAATTTATACACTTCAAAAGTAAATGTGCATTTGCAGGAAATGGAACATCTATACATGATTGCCTTCATAGGCTTACAAGCCAAGTGAGTGAATAAATAACTTGTTTTGCCACACAAATATCTTCTTTCAGAATTATTTTCCCAATATTACATTAAAATGTAATAAAGAAAAATATTATCATTTTATTTCATGAATGTTTTATAAAAATAGAAATAAAACACTTATAAATTAACAACCCTGTATATTTTAAGCTTCCGTACAGTGAGAATGTATATACTCACCAACTAATTTCTTAAGTTAGCATATAAAAGGAAATTGAATTGCAGCATTTATACTTAATTCCTCAGTCCCACATTGCCCTTCTCCATCTCTCCTATCCCACAAGTTCTTATTTTAATTTTAATTTTCTTTTATTTAGCTTTTAATTAAAATATACCTACAACAATGGATGTTCTCTTCCCTGGGGAAGAACAATTCCTGTTTCCAGCTTTCCTCTGTCATCACAGTTCTTTGTGTAGAGATGAGGTCTTGTGGGTTTTTCCCACTCACACTGACATGTTTACTGGTGTCCTTCTTTGGTGTTTACATTTGGGTGTTCTCAGTAGTGAAACTTTTAGGTGTAGCTGCTGATATTACCAAGAGATTCAGTCTCAAAGTAAACTCCCTGATGGTCTAGTTCTTATACTCTTTCAACCCTCTTCATCAACGATCATTGAGCCTGAGTGTTTATAATCACATCCATTAGGACTGTGTTCCACAAGTCTGCATTTTGATCAGGTTTTTTTCTTCTTGTTGTTGTTATAATAGCTTTCTTTGTTATCTGCCTGTTACAATCTTTCCACCCCTCTTCCAAAATGTTCCTGAGCCTTAGGTGAAGGAATTTTATTGTGATATAGCAATTAAGGACAGAGATTCCCTGATCCACTGATCACTGCATTATGTCAAGTTGTGTAATGGTCTCCTTTTTCTTTTTTCTGCAAAGTAATTCTTTCTTGGTAGTTATCTCTAGGTATAAGGATAGCTATTAGGAATTATGTTGATCTATTAAAATGTTGTTAGTCATTTCTCTAAGATCCTTGACCTTATTAGTTCTGGGTGGTTGACTGGTTTTCCAGTATCAGATATGATTTACCCCCTGGTTAAGCACTGCTGCACTACATAAGGAATATCTAGCTGACACTTGGTAGTTTTGATGAAACAGGACAATTCCCATTAGTAAAATGTGAGTTTATAGATGAGGATGTGATGTGGGAGGGTCTTCTATTTGAGTTATTTCATTGGTTAATAAAGAAACTGCCTGGCCCATTTGATTGGCCAGCCCTTAGGTGAGCAAAGTAGACAGAACAGAATGCTGGGAAGGGAAGTTAATAAATCGCCATGCCTCTGCTCTCTGGGACAGATGCCATGAAGCCAGCCACCAGGTCAGACGTGCTGAATCTTTGCCGGTAAGACACCACTCGTGGTGTTACACAGATTATTAGTATGGGTTAGTCAACATGTGAGTAAGAGGCTGAAACTAATGGGCCAGGCAGTGTTTAAATGAATATAGTTTGTGTGTTGTTATTCCGTATGTAAAGCTAGCCGTGTGGGAGCCAGGTGGCAGGATGCAGCCCACCTCTAATCAGTACAAGAATGCAGATGTTCTATATTTTATTTTTTAAAATATCTTTTCTTCACTAAAGAGGAAAGAATATGTGTCAAATATAGATTCTATAAAACAATTTTCCTTTTTGGTTATCATAATATATTGCAGTTAATATTTGAACACATAATTTTAGAAAGAAGTCTTTTGGAGCATTTAATTTTAATTAATTTAGGTTCCAGAATAGTTGGGAATTTATGGTATGTTGATTTCTACAGAAAAATGTAGCATTTTACTATATGAGAAATGAATTTAATTGCTCAAGCATTAGCAGGTTTCTGTAGGGACCTGGATAAACAAAATTTGTCTTTGAAACTCAGTTTTTGGTTGTCTTTATACCACATGAACACAATTTTAAATACCTTGATTGAAAACCCTAGACATATAATACCTATCAAACTACTCTATTGTGAAAAAAATCTCATTTCTCCATCTAAAATTGCATATGGTTTCACATAATGTTCTTTTCATTTTAAATGCAGTGAAGATTTTTTCTCCCTCAAAGGAATTTTAATTAGACATTTATCTAAGACAAGATAAGCATAATTTTATACATCCATTAGCTAATATGCATTAAGAAATCTGTGATTAACAGCTTGAAAGTATGCCAGTTCTCCGTGCTTCAATTAAATATTCACAAATAAATGTGCAATAGCCATCTTTAATCTGGATAAATTTTCTCTAGAGCTAAATTATTCCCATCTATTGAAACTAAAAATAGATTAGGTTTTTTTGTTGATGATGTTGTTCTTTTTTATTGAAGATGACAATCACTCCCATTCTTTCTTCATATATAAAGTTCTAGTATAGTTATCTGTATCTTTATTAGATTTATACAATGAAACTCTCGTTAATTCTCAACTAATTTCAGTGTATTTTATGTTCTTCAGATGATGGTAACAGAATTGTAAAAGCTATCATAAAATAAAATGCAAAGATGTTTTATTATTAAGACAGGAATATTCTTATTAGGAATCTTAAGGTTTGTGAAATGAATGCTTGAAACATGTGTCTGTGATTTCTAAGAATAGATGTTTTTTCCAATACATGTCATTTATTTCTATTTTCAAACTTTATCCTAATAGTAATTTAAAATTATATGTTTTCATAATTGTATATGACTTCCTTACAGAATCTTTATATATGGGCATCTACCTATTTTCATTGATATTGAATATACTTTATTCTGATACGATAACATATCGAGTATATTAATGTGCCATATTCTGGAAGCAATAATACCTTCTAGAAATATGGTACTTCAAAATTGTTATAGTGCTTTTGAATCTATTATTTATTTTTCTTTTCATAATAACAAAGTAGGATAGTTATAACACATATTATTTTCCATAGTTCCAAGATGTAAGAATCAAGCCTTTATGATTATTTGAAGAGTTCATGATTGAGTTTATGACATTTGATTTTGTCATCTACCAATAAGTAACACATGAACATTTCCTCATGTGTTCAGTCCCTTGAGAGAAGCAGGAGGGCCTCATTTTTTTAAAATTTAATTCCTTATAGTTGCATCACTTGTTATTGAGTATATTAAATATTTCAGTGTCAGATTATATTCTATTTTCCATTCAGTTAGGATTTCTCTCTAATAAAGTTGAATTCCCTATTTATAAGTATTGTCTGTATACTTAATAATTCTAACAGTTTAGTTGGTGTATGATAGCAGCTAGAGTTTATAAATAGCCTCTTAGATGAGTTATTTAATTCTTATCACCTTTTTCTAATTAAAATTATTATATTAAGCATGAATAACCTGTGTAAATCATTACTCAGAAAAGAGGTCAGGAACAAAATTAATTTTTGATCATGTGTGGCAAGTCAAATTTTAGCAAGTGTTTTAATTTTATTTTGGAAACTGCTAATTTCACAAGATGCTATTGCACTTTGCTTAAAATTAATCTGTCAGTATAAGTTTTCATTTTCTCTTAAGTAATTGCCACATTCAGAGAGTCCAGTTTGTTCACATGCTCCATTAGTCCCAGTCGAGCTGGCCTTGGTGAGCTCCCATTAGATCCCCTTGAGCTCCCATTGTCTCAGTGGGTGAACGCACCCCTCGTGGTCCTGACTTCCTTGCTCATGCTCTCCCTCCTGCTCTTCATTTGGACCTTGGGAGTACAGTCCTGTGCTCCAATGTGGGTCTCTGTCTCTATCTTCATCCATCGCCGGATGAAGGTTCTATGGTGATATGCAAGATATTCATCAGTGTGGCTATAGGATAAGGCCAAATCAGGCACCCTCTCCTCTGCTGCCCACAGAACTAGTTGGGGACATCCCCTTGGACACCTTGGAACCCCTCTAGAGCCTGATAATGAGGGCTGACTGAGAAGCCAAGGACAATGACACTGGGTTTTGATTCTACTGCATGGACTGGCCTTGTGGGAGCCTAGTCTGTTTGGATGCTCACCTTCCTAGACCTGGATGGAGGAGGGAGGACCTTGGACTTCCTACAGGGCAGGAAACCCTGACTGCTCTTAGGACTGGAGAGGGAGGGGTAGAGGGAGTGGGGGTAGTGGGAGGAAATTGGGAGGAGAGGAGGAGGTGGAAATTTTTAATAAATAAATTAATTAAAAAAGGAATTGCTATTAGAGAATATTAGGTCTTATATTACAAAAATGCCTGTCTGAAACCGTGTAGTGCACTGGTGCTCAACCTTTCTAGCATTGCATCCCCTTAATAAAGTTGCTCATGTTGTGGTGATCCCCTGCTACTGTGAAAGGGACGTTTGATCCCTAAAGGGGTTGCCACCCACGGGTTGAGAATTACTGGTGTAGTGTTTTAGTGATCTTTGAGGGAAATCATTATTGAAACATGCCTGTGAATAGATGTTGCAAATGATGATGACTGTATTAATATTATTTCACTTTATGGAGATACTTGATTCTACCTGATACTCACTCTTACATTCTGCATTATTTTTATACTCAGTCATGCTCAATTGAATCTTCTAAGCTTACCTAGAATTGAAAGTATTCATGGATTCAGTGTCAAAACTTACTATTGATCACTTAATTTACCATTTGTAAACACAAGTAGACACTTCTACTGAAGAGTATCTTATCCCTTTTCCTTGCCCAGAATCACTAACAAGTGATGGTCTATTTATAATGTAAAAATAAAAAAAAATGAGTTGGGTTTTGTGAAATGTAATACTAATACATCTGAAGCACGAACATTGCCATGTGCTTAATGCTGTCCAGGGCTACATGGAGAGTTCCATGACTAACACACACACACACACACACACACACGACAGAAATTTTAAAATTTTGGATATATTTAACTGCTTCTGTATTATTTTCTGGGGGGGTCAAGAGGCTAGTTTTCTAAACTGAGTTTGCATTGTTACTATTAGAGTAAGTTGCTGATAAAGTTCTTTGTTGTTTAGTAGTGCTTAATTGTTCTTTTAGAAAAACTGTCATTGTTTATGGAGTTTATTTATATGCTTTTCATTAGAAAGAGGAAAGAAATAATACAGTGTACTATTAATCAATAGTCTCTATCTCAATGCACATAATTGGACATCTATTTCCATACGTTTGGGAAAACCCTCCATTTGAGCTATAAGGAAAACAAATCAGAACTTGGGTTTTACATGAGGACTTTAAATAATGTTGTAGCTATGAATTCATAACCTCTTTGTAAAGATATTTGGCAAGATCAAGAAAATGTTGAAATTTTTCATACAGTAATCCCATAGTGGAAAAAATTTGCAAATGGATAGAGATGTTCCATGTATTATTGTTCATATTTATGAGGTAAATGAGAATATTTAATATTTTAGAATTCCATAACTAATTAATGCTACACATCTGTTATATAATTGCTAATAAAAAGTTATCATCTATTCATGACAAGGAAATACTGAATGTATAGTATTTAAGATGTTAAGAACATAATATTTGTTAGCAGGAAAATATATGCACTTATGAAAATTTAATCACAAAACAAGAAGCTGATTATTTCATGGGTTTTTTTAAAACGAAGAGAAAATCGTTTGCTTCTGTTTTGTTGATATTTCTATTATTTATAAATTTTAACATATTTTAAAATCTGACTAATAGCAACAAGTAATCATTATCAAGTTACTGTAAACAGAAAACATTTGGTACAATGTTCTTTATAAGGATAAAATGTTCCAACTGAGTTATCATAAAAGTGATAGTATTGTCTAAGAATTATGATTTCATCTCTATACATTCTATGCTTCTTCCAAAATTCTCCTACGAACATATATTATTTCCTAAGTCATGGTTTATGTTGGATTATTGTATGGCAACTTCCCATATTAAAAGTCATCTTCAGTCATCTAATATGGCACTTGAACTCCTGTCTCTTAGCTATTTCACAGGATCCTTGTCATCTACTTCTATGAAGATCTCTGATGTCTAATGTGATATTAGGTATTTTACATACAGTATCATTTAGCTTTCATGGGCCCAAAACGAATATATTTTCACCATTAATATAAATATAGCAATGCTCAAATAATTTACATACCGCATATAAAATTGAATAGTGTGGTAGAGCTATTGTTTAAAACTCTGAATTTACTCAATTCTATCATAACATTTTTTTTTCAGAAGATCACACATGAGGCAGGGCAATATTGCAAGCACAAGCAAGAGCATGCAAACTCACAATGAGTAAGCAAAATTGGCCAAGAAAACCTGTCAGTGGATCAAAGGCATGGTAAGAAATGATGGGTGTTCCTAGCCAATCACAACACACCAGTGTTGACTGCCAGTTTCAAAAGGACGAATCAAAAACGTTCCTGCAGCAACTTAATTTTCCTTGCCCCATAAAAATCCCTGACATTTTTACAATAAAGAACTTCTGCATTGTCATCTCTTAGAATCTGTGTCATTGCCCCCATGCCTTCTCAACCCTGTCCACCAGGAAACAGGGATTGCACCAAGCCTGCAAAAACTACAACTGGCACCCGAAGTGGACGGACCTTTTCCTTTTGATCACCTTTTCTGTCCTACTTACCCTCTTTTGGGCATTTTTCTTTCTTGCTTACTGCTCCAGCTGCCATCCCTGTCCTGAATCTCCACCAGCGTATTCGCCCCCTTTTGATGTTTTTGGTGAGTTGACCCCTATTTTCATTTTCTAAGTCCTTGGTCAATTGGGGCTTTCTTTCCTAACTCTACATTTCTTTGCTTTCCCGTTTGTCTTCCTGGTTAGGAACTCTTCATTGTGACACAGTTCAAACACATAAGGACTGACCACCCAGAAGATAGAACCAATAAAGGAGCCTCTGGCAGGTCCTTTTGACCGGAGACGCTGTGTGAGCATACAGCCGCAGCCTAATAAACAGTGGAAGTCCCTCAGTATAAGCAGGACACTCATCTGTGAACACTACTTTCCCTTCTGTTCTTGTCCTCACATGGACTTCCTTGTAGCCTCAGAGAAACTGGTAACTTTTGCCCGGGCCACTCTCAGCGCTATTCTGAAGGCTCTCTTACCTTACTGGGAGTCCCAACTGCTCTTCAGAGTGTGGACTGTTGGACTTTCTTTCTTGGTCTCTCTTCTTGACTAATTCAGTTACAAGACCAGCAGTTAAGAGCCATTAGTGTGGTGGCTGGTCTTTTAATTTACAGAAAGGCTTTGGTCATTTTGACTGTGGTTGAATCCTTTTTCCCTTCTGGGATTGGAGTGTTCTCTTCAGATGGCGGCTCCTTCTACTTGCTTGACCCTGGAGCTAAGCGTGGGGAGTGAGATGCAGCTGTTGTCACACACCCCATGTCTTCTGGTCACTTTCTTCTTTGCTGCCCCTCCTCACAGGCTCCTCCTGGGGTCCATCATGAATGGTGTCCCTTCTCCAGAGGATGGGGCCTTCCCTTCCCAACCAGCGCTGCCACTACAGTTCCTCAGCACCATGTTGGCAAGAGTTGTGTGAGTTCCATGCGAGGAGGGCTGCTGCCCTGGATCTTACCCAGCATGTTTTCTCTACCCGAGCTCCCACCCACAGTATACAGAGCCTGGAGCAGAAGCTGCCTTTTCTGTCCATTTTACTGAGCTATTCCTACAGCACATCAAAGCTTAGGTGGCCCAGGCCTTGGTCTCAGTCTCCCAAACTGCCTTGGCTCCACTGAGCTCTGGTGTGGAGATTGCACCACCCCATGACTCGTCCCTTGACAGCTGCAGGGTAGGTGGGGCCCTGGCTGTGTTGGGCCCATCTCTATCTTCTGAGGACCTAGCTGGCCTCCTTCCTTCCTCAGTCTCCTCCTCCTCTACAACGTCCTCAAAGTCAAATCTCAAGAAATGATTTTCCCTCTGTTCAGTGGGTTTACTCAGTCAGAGGTTCTGTAGCGAGCATCCTGTAGTGGTAAGGGGCCGTGGACTCTTTTTCTCCAGCTGGTCCCCTGAAGACCACACCATGCCCTCCAGTCCTAGGTGAAAACAGCAACTCCAACTCCTTGGTCATGCTGGGACAGTTGGTAGGGTATTGGCTAGTCATACTTTAGGAGAGATGGACTGAGTCGTTGAGGGGGAGCCTTGAAAAACAGAGCAGGAATGGTACAGAGAAAAGAGCTGCTCAGTTTTATAGGGAGTGGAGAAGCTGGCCCTGACCTAGCAGGAGTGTGTCATAGAGGAGAGGCAGCTGGGCTGACCTCAGAAGGAGGAGGGCAGCCTCAGTGACAGAAGTGTCGCCTACTGCTTTGAAGTGAAGGAGAAGGAGGAGGAGGAAGTCACTTGGAGTTCTTAGTACCACCCAAGGCATACCAGCCTCTACTCAGAATTCCCTGTTCTACTGTCACTGATGTCTGCACGGCCCCTGCCATAGAGATGTCAGCTAAGAATAACACTTTTATGGTTAAGGTAGAAGGCTCTTCAGAGTACATTCTGAGAGACAACTGACACACTTCATGTAAAGGCCTGGGTGCCTAACATCCACGAGTGCCTAAGTCCAGTATCCTGCCCTGCTATCAGCCACCATTCCATGACCCTTTGCCTGGACCCTAAGACCTCCTTCCTCACAAGGGATAACTCAGAGAGCCTGGAGTTTCCCTGCCTGAATCATTCAGAGAGTCTTCTCAGCCAGGATATGATGCTGGTACCCAGTGAGAGTAACAATTGCCTGCTGCAGGGTGCTTATGGGGACCCTTCAGACTGGCTTTCAGTGTCCTTCTCCCCTAGTTCTGCTTCTATTGCTGCCTCCCACTTTGACTCAATAGAACTACTTCCTCTGGAATTGCCCCCCTTGCATTCCCATTGAGAAGGGACTCCCAGCAGGAACAGTTCATCACCTCTCAACCTCCTACCCTCCTCTGGATACTCCAGAAGCAGCCACAGGGTCATTCCTATTCCAGGAGGAGTCAGAAGGTGCTGAGTGGGATCAGCCCTCTCAATATATCCTTGGTTTCATGGCATGCTCTCTCGACTCAAGGCTGCCCAGTTAGTGCTGAAAAGAAGAAACAGCTCCCTGGTGTCTTCCTGGTACATCAGAGTGAGACAAGATGTGGTGAATATGTCCTCACTTTCAACTTCCAGGGCAGGACCATGCACCTGCATTTATCACTCAATGAGGAGGGTCAGTGCCAGCTCCAACATCTGTGGTTCCAGTCCATTTTCGATATGCTTGAGTGCTTCTGAGTGCATCCCATACCTGTGGAGTCTGGTGGCACCAGTGATGTTGTCCTTTTCATCTATGTGCCTTCCCAGTGGCAGCAGGGTCAGGAGCAGGTTGGGCACCACAAAGGGGTGTGCAAGAGTGACCGATGCTACTCAGACAATGGGCCATGCACCTTCAAACTCATTGTGATTGGTACTCTCTGTTGAAAGCCATCCTTGACCTCTCAGTTTTCCTCCAGTGGTGCTCTACTTACGATGATACAATAGGAACTCAAGTCTATACAATTTTGCAATTTAGACTTAATGTTACCTTTGACATGCTTACTGGCCATGGGCAATACACTAATCCTGTATTATAATCCATAATTGACCTGTATACCTACTTCCAACAAGTGTCCAACCTAGCCTTCAAGGCCCTCAAACTTTGTATACCCCAGGACAGTGTAGGCTATTTCTGTAATCTTGTCCAGCAGGCTATGGAACCAATTCTTTAATTTTTGACCTGTGTTACCAATTCTGTTAAAAATAAAAACTACGTCCCATCTGGCCCTACTAAGGATATCCCTCTTAAACAGCTAACCTTGAAAGGGTTCAACACTGTCACCCATAATGTCATTGCAATGGTGAGAGATAAAGATATTCATAAGTGGATCTTATCCGCCTGTGATATTGACACACGATAACAGGCCCATTTCCACTGTTATGGCTTCTATCAATGCATTGGTCAATGCCAAACTTGACAAGGAAAATAATTCTGCCTCACTAGACTGTACTTGCTGGGGATGTGGACAGTCTGGCCACTTATACAGGGATTGTTCTGGAGCTCATCCAAAGACCAAATGCTCTAAATGCCAAGAGGGCTATCATTGGGCATGAGACTGTAGAAGCTCCCAGCAGGTCATGATATAAATGATAGACTGAACAATGGCTTCAAACTCCTGGTGCTTGAAGGTGAGTGGTGTGCCTTGGTTTGCAATGGGTAAGGTAAACAGGTTCTCATCAAGTAGACAGATCTCTTCGATTTCAGTAACATAGTAGCTATAATTTAAAAACATAAATTGCCCTAAAACTTTTGTTCTCTCTGTTGAGGTTACTTGAATAACAGTAGAACCAACATTAATAGATAGTTTGGTGTCTTTTTGAGTTAGCTTGTGAGCATTGTGGAACATCTTTAGGTCCTCTTTCAGAGCCAAGGTGGCAGCAGGGTGTTTCTGTTACTCATGCTCTGTGTGCTCAGCCAGCTTCCCAGGACAGTCTATGAAAATAAGCTGTTTGCTGTCCTTCAGGCCACTTAGCATCTGCTCATGGTACTTGGTGCACTCAGTGACCCAGGAGTTACAGTTAGAGATATATACTGCAGAGACAATGTTGTAAACAAAGCCAGGAAAAACAACAAACCACTTAGAGTGGAAGTCTGTTTTAAAGCAATTGCTAGGTCCAGTTTGGGCAAGCTGGATAATCATTTCCCTAAGGACAGATGACTTTCTGCCCTCCCCCTTTTCAAATTAAAGATAAAAAATGCAACACCATCTCCCAGGTGGCTATAGCCTTTATAGACGCCAATAAAACTAATTTTGTGTTAACAATAATGGGAGTTCATCATAAGGAAAGGGCCCATATCCAACCAAATCCTGGATAAATACAAGTAGGGGAGTTATGGTGGTCTTTAAGGTATTGGAAATGACCCAATCAGAATCTATGTAACTTGACTTGACATGAGTCAAGCCATTGGATTTGCCTACCACATTCTTTGTCCAAGTATGGGGTCATATAAAATCCTTGCTCTAAACGTAGTGCATGGTGTCTTATGGAAGGGGTGGTGGTGACTAATATTTCTGCTTATGTGTCTCCTACAGCTAAGATTCTAACAACAGTGGGTGAACAGGGAAAGACTTCAGGTGTTCATGTCTATGGACCATGCTAGACCAAAATCTCCAAGGGAGGTGGCCCATGCTTGGCTAAATCAAATACAGAAGGCCATAATAAAGATCTTCTTGATTGGAATCTCTCAGAATATGTGTTACTGCCTCCAAATCTTCTCATCCCTTGCACGCTGGGAAACAGGGATGATGCAACAGGAAGCAGAAACAAGCCCAAAAAAACTACACACGCAGTCTTTTTTCTTTAAAATTTTATGTTAAATTTACTCATCTTTCGTCACCTAAACTATGATAGCTTGTTAACACAGCTCCATTTTCAAACATGTTTAATCTGTTCTGGCTTATGTAATTGATTAATTGTTTCATTCATTCTGAAACTATATAACATATCCAAGGTATGAAATGTACTTCTCATAGGAAAACCAAATGCTACATAACTTAAAATACAAACTAAATAATGCAGATAATAAAAGAATAAATACATGATACTGTACTAAAGATTTAAACATGAAGATAAGTCTATTATAATACTGTATTAAAGTCCTTCAAATGAATTATAAAATTCTAAAAATAAGCAAAAGTATTGTCAAAAGAAAATGTGTAATTATATTTTCTAAATTTTGAGGAAAATGCTATATGGATCATCCACAGAGAGAAAATGCCATTTATTCTGCATTCATCTCTAGTTTTCTGTTTTTTAGCACACCTAATATCACATTTATATATACAACAATAATATCCAAATTTTAGTATTAAGACACAATTTGATTCACTTTAAAGATATTCAGATTTTGATATAATTTGTACTTCAAATCCTGCTTCCACTGTCAAAGTTTTGTTGAATGTGCCCAAATGGATAGCATAATTTTGTCTGTAAGTTTAATGTGATACCTGATGTTACTTGTCATTTCTTTATGTGGGTAGGTGAGAGGAACAAATGATACATGTGTTTCTTTGAAAGACAGCTGTATCTTGAAAGTGATGAAAGTTGTTTCACTGTACAGAAATTCAAATATAGGTAGAAGGATATTTATAGATACTAAGTGACTAAATAGATAATACTGCACCCAATATTTTCTATTCAAAATGAAAATTTCTGCTTTTCCAGATGATTCTGAGCTTGGCTATTCCCATACTGACAAATGCTTCACTTTAGAGGTCAGAGATTCAATTTCATGGAGTGACATCATCTAAGTTTCTAATTTTCAAAACCTTATCCTCTTGTCTATCTGGCCCTTGGGTGGGAAAGTATCTGGTTGCTAAGTCCACATCTAGGCTCTGTCTTAATTTCTTTTGCTCAATTCACGTAATTTACAGTTTTTTGTGTCATAAATGTACACAAATTGCTATAGAAAATCATCATATCCCCTGAATTCAATTTCCATAACTTAAATGTAAAAAATCCTTATCAAGTTGTTTGGGTTAGTCTTGTTAAATTGACAAAATCTAGAGTACTGTGAAAGAATTCCCAATTGGGGAGTTGCCTAGATTAGATTATTTTATAGACATCTCTGTAAGAGATTGTCTTGATTACTAATATTAGGAGGGCCTACCCCACTGTGGGTGCTACCACTTTTAGACAAGAGATCAAGCATCCCTTCTCTATGGTTTTGTCTTCAAACTTGTATGAATTACTTTCCTATTGCTGTGATGAAGCACCATGACCAGAAGCAACCCACCAAGGTAAGAATTTTTGGACTTGCAGTTTCGGAAAGATAAGTCTACCATGGAGGGAAGGCTTAACAGCAAGTGGCAGTCATGATGGTGGGAGTAGGAAGCAAAGAGTTTACATATTTAAACAAGCCAATGCAGAGAGAGAAGAATGAAAGGAAGAGGAGCTACTTACTCCCCAAGACTTCCCCAAAAGACAGAATTCTCTAGCAAAGTAGCACCTTAAGAACCTCAAACAGGGCCATCAGCTGAGGACCAAGTATTCAAATTCCTGAGCCTATGAGAAACATTTCACATTCAAAATAAAGCTGAATTCATGTTTGGTTTCTTCCCTGACCTCCCTCAGTGACAGACTGTTGTTGTGAGAAGGCCGCTCATTCATTCCCAGCTGCTCAGACCTAAAATAACTACACAGAAACTATATTAATTAAATACTGCTTGGCCAGTCACTATAGCATAGTCCTAGCAAGCTCTTAAATAATAAATTAACCCATTTCTATTATTTTATATTTTGCCACGAGACTAGTGGCCTACCAACAAGGTTCTAGCTAACAGCTTATATCTTTTTCCACTGGCAGCTACATGGCTTTTCTCTGATTCTGCCTTCTCTCTCCTACGATTCTGTTTAGTTTTCCATGCCTAGCTCTGTTCTGCCCTGCTCTGCTATAGGCTCAAAGAAGTTTCTTTATTAACAAATGGTATTTACATCATATAGAGGGGAAATCCCACATCACCTCCCCTTTTCTGTTTAAGTTAAAAAGAAGGTTTTAACTTAAACATAGTAAAATTACATATAACAAGAAAGGTATCCAGAGTGTGGCCTGTAAAAGAAATCCAAGTAAATCCTTTCCCCTCTAAATTACTTTTGGTCACAACATTTTATCACAACAAAAAGGAAACTAGAAGACAAAAGTATATGGTAATAAAATAGTATGTTGGAATCATATTGCTATCTATAGATTAGATTTAAAAAATATTTAATAGTTAAACATACATTTATCTTTAAGTTTTTTAAATACCTGATTAATTTTATTTTGTGTGTCTGAGTATTTTGCTTCCATGTATATAAGTGAATTGCAGGAATGTCTAGTAGCAATAGAGGTCAGAAACTGTCATTATGATTGGAATCCACCATGAGGGTTCTGAGAACTGAGCTCTGGTTCTCTACAAGAATACCAAGTATTCTTAATTGCTGAGATATTTATTCAGTTTCAAGTGACATTTACCTTACACTTAATAAAATTGCCTTTGTTATAAGATTTATTCTTTATATATAACAAAGTTTGATTTTATGTTGATTTTGACTTTTCATTTTTATGCCTATAATTTGTGTGATAAAATATAAAACTGTAAAAATCACTTGAACTTTATGCTTAAATTTGTTTTTATACTCATTTAAAGACTCAACTTGGAAAAACATTCAGTTGCTTTGTCCATTTACCAAAGACTATCTTCAGTACAGCCAATGGTCATTTATTCAACAATTACTTGGTCTACTTCTGCAAGGTCATTGTTAATATTCTCAAAAGCGATTACCAATATTATTTTTATTCATTAAATTAAACTTAGATTAATTTAGTCAGGCTGCAATGGTGAATGCTTTTAAACCAGCCTTCAGGAGGCAGAGAAAGGTGGATCTCTGTGATTTTGTGGCCAAACTGCCCTACAGAGCATGTTTGAGGTCAGTCAAGGCTAGACAGCACAGCTGAGTCTTAAAAAAATAACTTTAAGGCTTATAAGTTTGATTTTCAATAATTTAATTTTAAGTTTATTCTATTATAAATAGTAAATAATAGAGGATGGTAATACTTTTTAAGAATGCATAATTAAGTAAAGGACAACTATTTTCTTTTTCATGTATGTATGTATTTATTTATTTGTGTGTGTGTCCATGTGTATGCACACATTTGTGTATGCCAAAGCATGTATATGTAGGTCAGAGAATAATTACAGGAGTAAGTCTCCAAAAATCATATAAATATTCCAATCAGATTATCAGAACCAAACCTTGTTGTATTAATAGTGACTGTTAAATTATCAGTTACTTTAATTTTTATATATAAACCATATTCACTGACAAGACTTGACACATCATTCTGCTTTGAAAGTAAGTATACATAAGAAAAGTTTTGGCCTCAGTATGGAATAGAACTTTTGTGAAGGAATTGAAAGTGAACTCTTCAATTGAAATAAAGTACTGATGCTTTACCTTTAAAATAAAATAAGACCTTTATTATAAAGTCAGTTTAAAAGGAAAAGTTTCAAGAACCTCTATCTATAAAGATGGATTCCTTTTGGAAATTGAACCTACTACAAGGGCACTTAAGATTAAACTTTCAATTCATGGGTGGAGGAAAAGAGAAGTAGTGAGGTAATAAAATAGGTGCAAAAAACATATTATTCAACATTTTGTTTTAGAGAATCTAAAATGAGCCATAGTGCTTTGACTTTCTTTTTAAATGGAGAAAACTCTACTTGAACTTTTGACATGTAAACATCCACTATGCTCACTACATTTCTATAGGGTTGTTCATGGCCTGCTGCTACCTAATAAGAAAAAAATCAAAGTAAATTGAATCATGAATCTGTCGTACTTCGGCTTTCTACAAGAAACATTACAAAAAAAAAAACAAATGATTTATGGCATACAGTTTCTATTTTATTTATTTCCTATTTTAACAGTATATGGACTATTGTAAGTATTTCATCTTAGTATTTAAAGTATAATTTTCAAACAGTAGCATATTTTGTAGTACTAATATCAGTTTATTATCATAAGGGTTGATTTGTTTATATTTTATAATATAACATGAATAGATCACATTGAAAGAAAAAAAACCTTGGAAAAATGAAGTTTTACTATATAGCATTGTTATTTTTTATTATAATATATATGATCAGTGTTATATGATTGTTTATAGAACTTAAAATATAAGCTGAAATATATTTAATTTTATCAAAAAGTCAATTCAATATAATGGTATTCCATAGATATTTTGCCTTAATGATGATGCCTAACAATAACTAAAAGATATAATTAATTTCAATGACTTGTCAAGATGATTTTGATTGGATATAATCATTTCTTTCAATGAAATTATTCCCTCTGACCTTAGGCTAAACATTAAAACAATCATTTTCTTTTCTTTCTGGAGAGACATAAAGAAATCTTTTTTGTGAAATTAATTACCCTGTTTATTATAAATATTGGTTCTATCCTTTCTCCTTCACATCCATCAATTACAAAGTCCAATGTATTTTCTTGTATTTTCCCTTTCAGTCCCTCTCTTACAACCTCTGTTAATACCCCTCATCACTGATTCTTTGAAAGACTGTCAAAATCTCATAACTAGTTTTCCTACCTTCATCATTTACCATATTTCTAACCAGTACATATACATAAAACAACATTTATACACATCAATTTCTATTAAAATACTCCAATAGACTCTAGTCTACCAAAAAAACAAAAATTCTTAGTTTCTCATTAAATGTGCCAAACCTGATTAAAATATTCTAATTGTTCTCTTCCTCCTTGTTCTGTTTACCTTTTCAGCTGTTACTATACATGTAAGTAACCACTGAAACTAAAATGAAGCTCAGAAGATTTTCCTGTATGCATGGCCAAATAAGGATATTTTTCAAGAAACTTTTCAGAAAACTTGGTACATCTTTCAAACCACATTTTAAATTTATGTTTTTTTTATATGAACCCTATAGGATAGATTACTCAATATGTAATTTCAAGTACTTTAAAGATAGCATCTGTTAATTACATCTGTCATCCTGTTGATTCTTTTGACCTCTATAAACCCTGACAAAGCGGTGCCCTTTGATTCAAGAAAATATACTGAAGTTCAGAAATGTTTTTCATGGAACTGTTTCAAACGCATCTCATGGCACTGTATCAAATGTATCATTTTTATTTTTTTGTCTCCGTCATATCTAGAGCCTAGCCAGAAAGCTGAAGCATCATTTGATGGATTTCTTCCTAGCAAGCAGTGCCATAAGCTCCTTTCGTTATTTTTTATGTTGCATATTTCTTGAATGGAAAATTAGCATGTATTTTTGAGGCTCATCTTAATATCAGTGCATTCTAATAAAAATTCCTTTTCCTCTAAGCAGAGTGATATTTACAGCAACCCAGCACTGCATCTGTCTTTTAAGTACAAATGAATGTTTTTGTTGTGATTTCTTCTGTATAAATCAATTAGTTAGCATACAAAAACTACGGTGAAATTAAATCATTTAAAAGTGACCTGTTGAATGAATGTCAACCATTTTCTTTAATATAACTTAGTGTAGTTTTTTCATAACTGTCACATATACTTCACAGTGAAAAACATCATTTTTTCTGATCTGTTAAGATATTGAATCCTCAAGCTGAAACACTCAAAACCTGGCTCTTTTCATATTTTACTTCATAAAACAGGATAAAGCCCATAGCAACAGATACTTCCTTTACCATCTGTTTGATTTATGTTGAATTTACACTGCTTGTATTTTAGAAAGGAATCTGTTTTCTATCGTCAAAAGGATACAATCCAACATCTCTCAGCTGCTAATTTTTAGCACTTAGAGATTCCCTTGGGCTGCTGTCGACTACGACTTATTGCATAGGTACTTTTCACAGAACTCATTATAAAGTGATTAGCCTCCAGCAAGATAGTGTGCTGCTCCAGCCAGCTTGCATTATGTGTAGCTTTGCAACTGAATTTTATGCTGTCAAATCTTATCAGACTGTAAGTATAAAATGCCTTCTGGGATTCAACACAAAGAATTCTGAGAAGGGTCTTATCATATTTCTTTTAAGCCATACCTTTTAAAAAAGCATATGCATATACAAAATGCATATACATATATAAACATACATATATGTTTATATGAACTATATACTCAAATTGCATACCACCAGTTTAAAATAAATGCTACTTTAACTATTATCAAACATCAATTCATGATCCAGTTTATGATTTATGTTCAATTATAAATTAAGAAGCTTTCTCCTGATTGTATGACAATAAGCATTAATTTAAGTGCTGCTTTTGATTAGTGCATGTAAATTCTAATGATTCTTGTTTTAAGGTACAAGTTACAACTCTTTTACTCAATCCCTAATGACTTATGTTTGTTTATCCAATAAGCCTACATTTAGTCTGTGTAAGTAGAGATGCATGTTATTAGAAGCAGCAATTTGGCTATTTATTTGAAAAATTTCCTAAAACATCATGTAATTTGAAAACCCCATTGTCATAACTTTATTAAACTCACAGAATTATGAAATACTGAATAATTTATATAAAAATATATTTCTGATTTGTTGTCTTCCTTTATTAGTCTTTACTTGTCATAAAGCCCCCTCATGGTTCACTTCATATTTCTGAACACTTAGGTCAAGGCTAGTTAAACTCAGTACACACATAGAGAAGCTTTAACATATAAAGGGACAATGATGCATAGTTCCTCTGGAGGGGAAGTAAATTCAGAAATTCACATTCACATATTATCCCTATGAATATACACCATAATCAGAATATCTTGTATAAAAATCTATTTCAAAAAAGTAAAAGACAAGCAACACCAAAAAAATGAAAACAAAACTTCCTTTACCTGGATGGAGACAGAAGAGGAGGGGATTAGGAACTGGGAGGACAAGTGGGGGAAAGAGGGTGAGGGACTGGGAGGGAAGGATGAGGGAAGAAGCTACGGGTGGGATGTAAAATAAATAGATGAATTAAAAATAAATTCAAGAAAAAGTAGAAACAGAAAAAAGGAAGCAAAAGAAAGTTCCATTATTTATTTGTTTGTTCCCTTGTTTGTGATACTGGGAGTTGAACACTGGACCTCATGCTTGTAGGGCAAGCATTTTATCACCTGGGCTATATGCAACCACCAGTACTATATATTCAGAACTCACTCTGATATTGCACAGTGTCTACAGTAAGTGGTATGAAAAAGTCTTTGGACATGTATGTAGTGCATCTTTCTCTTATTTTCAGAATGCTCTAGGCTATTTCATGGGTTAAATGGTACCAAACAGAAGTCCCCTGGGTACTTACTTGCATTTAAAAATCTTTTGGCGGTAAATCACTTAGTATTCCTGTTTACTGATTTATTTACCTCATATTCTTGATTGTACAAGTCTACTTCTTTAGGAAGTAGAGGATTTCTATGACAATTTTAGAAATGAAAGTCTCATTAAACAATTAATCCATAGCCTCTATAAATTTCCAGTAAATTTACCAAATGAATATCATATTATCAATACACAATAGTTTACCTTTACATAAAAGTTAAATACTGGATGTAAACTCTATCTAATCCAAGATTTTTTTAATTTTTTCTTCTTCTTCTTATTTTTTTATTAAAAATTTCTGCCTCCTCCCTGCCTCCCATTTCCCTCCCCCTCTCCTCACTCTGCTCCCCCTCCCTCTCCAGTCCGAAGAGCAGTAAGGGTTCCCTGCCCTGTGGGAAGTCCAAGGTCCTCCCTGCTCCATCCAGGTCTAGGAAGGTGAGCATCCAAACAGGCTAGCCGCTCCCCCCAAAGCCAGTACATGCAGTAGGGTCAAAACCCAGTGCCATTGCCCTTGGCTTCTCAGCAGCCCTCATTGTCCACCATGTTCAGGGAGTCTGGTTTTATCCCATGCTTTTTCAGTCCCAGTCCAGCTGGCCTTAGTGAGCTACCATTAGATCAGCCCCATCTCAGTGGGTGAGTGCACCCCTCGCGGTCCTGACTTCCTTGCTCATGTTCTCCCTCCTTCTACTCCTTATTTGGACCTTGGGAGCTCAGTCCTGTGCCCCATTCTCAACAGAAGTTCAAATGGCCAAAAGACACTTAAGGTCATGCTCAACCTCATTAGCGATCAGGGAAATGCAAATCAAAACAACTTTGAGATACGATCTTACACCTGTCAGAATGGCTAAAATCAAAAACACCAATGATAGCCCTTTGCTGGAGAGGTTGTGGAGTAAGGGGTACACTCATCCATTGCTGGTGGGAATGCAAACTTGTGCAACCACTTTGGAAAGCAGTTTGGCGGTTTCTCAGGAAATTCAGGATCAACCTACCCCAAGACCCAGCAATATCACTCTTGGGAATATACCCAAGAGATGCCCTATCATATTACAAAAGCATTTGTTCAACTATGTTCATAGCAGCATTATTTGTAATAGCCAGAACCTGGAAACAACCTATATACCCTTCAATGGAAGAATGGATGAAGAAAGTGTGGAATACATACATATTAGAGTACCTCTCAGCGGTAAAAAACAATGACATCTTGAATTTTGCATGCAAATGGATGGAAATAGAAAACACTATCCTGAGTGAGGTAACCCAGACCCAAAAAGATGAACATGGGATGTACTCACTCATAACTGGTTTCTAGCAATAAATAAAGGACATTGAGCCTATAATTCTTGATCCTAGAGAAGCTAAATAAGAAGTTGAACTCAAAGAAAAACATATAGTTATCCTCCTGGATATTGGAAGTAGCCAAGATTTTAAATGTAAGAATAAAAGGGTTATCAAGGTTGACAGCTTTAAAAAGTAAAGAGATAACTCAAAATGAGTAATTTGAGCATAATAGACTAAATTTTTTCTGCTATGTATAAGCCTTGTTTATTCTTTAGGTGCTATGGCTAGTCTTGAATACTTTAATTATTTGCATATAAACTGTATTTTGAAGGTTATTACTGGACAACGTTTTTTCCTTCATCAAAATTCTCAGTAACTGTGATGTTTGTAAACACTAATTTTCCACAAATTGCTATATACAGATAGCAAAACTGATGTATTAAACACATAAGCATTAATGAAAAACATGAGAATTTTATTGCTTTATTGATAATAAATGCCTAGTAAAACTAACTCATGCTGCTAATGAAGTCTAATGATAATTATTTTTATTTGATCACACATGTGTCTTTTCCCAAACATAAACAGAAAATTTAATTATATATATTTTTACTTAAATGAATTTTTGTTAACAATCATAGTTTGAAATCTTAAGATATATCTTAGATATAATTTCTTTATTCTATATACCTTTGATGTGTGTTTCTTTATGTATAAATACAAATAACAAGAATTCAATGCCTTGTAAAAGTAAACTGATATATTAACAAATAAAATACAATATTGTTACTTTCGAGCACTTGTTTTGTCTTTTAAACCATTTCTATCATTTGTTCCCAAACACTAAGATCGAGTCACATTTCTAATTAATAATTTTGGAATAATACTTTAATTACAATAAATTATGTTGACTTTTTCTTTGTAGTTTCATACTTGAAGTCCTAAAATGAACCTTCTTTTAAGGACTAATTGAATCTTAGACATTTTATTTTTAGTTAGTACATTCTTTATCACTAGTCACAATTTAGATGTACTTTTAATATTCTTTGAGAGCTTTAAGTACTTGCTTGTTTTTTATCTATTTACTTTAAGTTTTAAAGAGAAGCATATAAAAACAGAAGACTTTCTTGTTATCATATGTATCAGTTTAATGCAATTAGAATTTAGGCATTATTTTAAAGTACTGTTAGGAGGTCAAACTGTATGAAGGAAAAAAGATGAAAATTCATTGGCATCATATTTTCAAAATAAATTTTCCACAGAACTCAATGATGGATCAATGTCAAAACACTCATAAAATCTTTGGTATAATAAAAATAATATTAGATTTGTTGTTTAGTAGAGTCAATAAAATCATTATGTGAAGCTGACATTCTTAAAAGTATAATGAATATAGGCAAAATTGTTGTTTTAAAAAGTATGCAAAAACAGAAATTTTTATAGTTTACATCTAAGATGTTCAATTTCTGGATAAAAGTTTGAAAAATAAAGGGTAATTTCACTTTTAATTTAAACTGTGTCCAAATTTCATACTTGATATGCCTTTTCACTTAATTTTATTGACAAGATTAGCTATCTTTACATGGTAAGCTTGTTGATCATACAACTATTATAAAATATTGGGTAAATGGGTAGGCATACTTCAAATGGTACAAACTTTGCCATTGACATGAATAGAGCTATTCACTGGATGATAACTTGGGCTATATGGCCCACAATAAAAATTGTTTCATTGCTTAAGTCTATCAGTCATCCTGTTGTTCTTCATGTTCATGCTTAGAGTCCAATATAAGTAAGCTTCACATATGAAATACTGCTTGATTTGTAGTACCCACTCTAACAATTGGAACCTGACCAACTTTTATGCAGTCTTGATGCCCAACAATGGAAGGACAGCCTACTGAGATTACATGTCTTCTTGCTTGTTTCTGCAGAAAAATATCCCACTAAAAAAATCAAGTGCCTTACCCAGGGTGGTGGCATATGCCTATAATCCCAGCACTCAGGAAGCAGAAGCAAATAAATCTGAGTTCAAGATCAGCCTGATCTAAGAGCTAATTCAAAAACACCTAAGGTTACACAAAGAAACCCTATATTAAAAAAAATAGCTATATCCACCGCATTTGTCATTTAGCTTCTCTGAAACCATATTGTGTTTTGAGTCACACATTGTCTTGTTCTAAAACATGGAGCTAGTTTTTTGTTACGTTTTATGTGCTAGTTTTATACACAAATCTACATGTACACATATAGTAATTTGTATCCATTTATAAAGATTACCAAAGTGTTAAATATTTCTGTATGGTCTACCAGATTGATGCAAAGAAATCAATTTTATGACTGGATAACTTCTAAGTGTGTTGATTTCTTTCTCATATTAGAATTGATTAAAATAAATGTTGGTATTTTGTATCATCGAATGGCTTGCTTTCTCCTCATTTAAAATTATTTCAGGATTAACAGAAAATACATGTTTACTAAGACAGACTCTACCATTCATAATTAATGAATGCATACC
The DNA here is from genome assembly GCF_903992535.2 of Arvicola amphibius. Lineage (NCBI taxonomy): Eukaryota > Metazoa > Chordata > Mammalia > Rodentia > Cricetidae > Arvicola > Arvicola amphibius. The sequence continues at coordinate 104,342,403 of NC_052065.1, forward strand.
TAATATTTAGACTATGCACTTATAACAAGGTAACTGTTGGTGGAGGGCCATTTATTGGTTTCCGGCCTTCCGGCTAGTTTAGACCCAAAATAATCACACAGAAACTGTATTAATTAAATCACTACTTAGTCCATTAGCTCTAGCTTCTTATTGGCTAATTTTTATATTAATTTAATCTATTTCTATTAATCTTCAGCCTACTGGCCCATAGTATCCAGCAGACTTTTCCATGAAGCAGGAAATTTCAAAGACAGTTCCACCTATATTGGCAGTTTGTCAGTCATTTTCTTTTGTATTCTGCAGAATGTCTGGAAGACACTTTCAAGAAGTAGAAACACTGACATGATTGTGTCACTTTTAGGCAAGTTCAGCAGTCATTTCTCTGTGGGTCCTGCATGTCCAAGTCAGCAGTCCAGGCAGGAGCAGTTTTTTTTGCCCAAATGGCTAACCAACTCTATAAGGAGACTCTTCGATGTCCTTCCTCTTGAAGTAGTTTGTGCTGCTGGGAGCAGATGTGTCTCATTGTCATGAAAAGTCCTAAGTTATTAAAATATTCTAAATGTCATATTTTGAAGTTCTCTGAAAGATTTGAATACCTATCTAACTAAAATATAGCTCTATACATCTAGAAAATCTAACTACCATGAATACAAGCTTGATTATTATAAATGAGTATTAACTTATACTTCTTAATTATACATTACATTTTTAAATGAACTACACTATCACAATACCTTAATCAAGAACAGGAATATATATACATATAAGAAAATTGACCTAAAACTTGTATCAATAAACCAAGATCCATACAAATCTCTATATCATATCCCCCTTTAAATGTAAACAAACATTTATAAACAATATTTTAGAATATGGGTGTAGTTTCTCCAAACTGCTTCCTGCTGTTTATTGGGGGCAAAGTATTTTCTTTGTGGGGGTGTTCAACATGACCTTTCAGGAATCTTGTTCCATCAAGCCATACCAGTCTGGAAGCAACCCATAGGTTCTCATCCTGTCTGGAAACAAGAAAAGAACCTCTTTTCCAAAGCAACATATTCTTAGACTCAAATTTGGAAGTCATAATACCTTTAGAACACATATGCTGATTTAGCTTAGCAGCCCATATAATGAAATGTCTCTCTGTACTTAGCTCTTTCACAGTCAAAAAATTCAAAGAAAACACAATATAATATACACAATGTAAACTCTCTGTGAATTTTCTATTTTAAATGGCTTTTCTTTACTCATTTAAATCTATGACTATCTGTACTCTATCTCTTTAAAGACTTTATCCTTTTTTAAAGCATTAATTTAATGTTATGACTCTCTATACTCTTTCTCTTCTCTATTCCAAGCCTACATACATTTATCCAATGCTGTGACCCATTTAGAGGTCATTTTTTAATCTTGATTTGTCTTTATTGCATATCTGCAGTTATTTTCTGACCAGAAATATTTCTTAAGATGCTAAGCAGCTTGGTCTCAGTGGCCTTGGGTACTGGCTCCTCCTCTCTCAGGCTTTAAATATGGTGGAGGTAGTTGAACTCTGGCTGTAGGAATGTCCAGTGGGAGTCATCTTCACCACTTAAATTCTGGGTAGCACCATGCAGCATATAACCCCCTTTTTCCTGATTAAAAGCTAAATCTGCCATGCAGAACACTGCATGGCCTGGAAATATCTCTTTGTGTGACAACAGGAATTCACCATGCTCTCCTGTTTGTATACACCTAGCAGTCTTGATCTCACCACATGCTAAGATTTTCTGGGGCTCTGAGCTGTTCTCAGCTACTTTCTTCCAAACCTCAAGTAGGCACACAAACACTACAAATGCCATTCAAATGCTCCGTAGCTGGAGTTTGTGATGGCAGCATGGTCCAGGAAGCTACATTTTAAAACCACACAGCCTTTTTTTCTGCTATAGTTGAACCAGGAAATCTCTTCAGGGAGCTGAGGCAAGCTGCCAGCTGAAAAAATGCTGGTAAACTTTGATTTTCATGTCTAGAGTTCATTTCCAAGCCCTCTCAGGTTTTATGTGGATTTAGTCTACCACATTGGTGCACCAAATTGTTGGCAGAGGGCTGCTTCCTGGCTCCCACCTGCCTGGCTAGCTTGGACCTGAAATAATCACACAGAAACTGTATTAATTAAATCTCTGCTTGGCCCATTAGCTCAAGCTTCTTATTGGCTAACTCTTATATTAATTGAACCCATTTTTCTTTTTTGACATGTTTTTTTTATTTTATTTTTTTTATTGAGCTCTACATTTTTCTCTGCTCTCCTCCCTGACTGTCCCCTCCTCTTCAACCCTTCCCCAAAATCTCCATGATTCTAATTTACTCAGGAGATCTTGTCTTTTTCTACTTCCCATCTAGATTAGATCTATGTATGTCTCTCTTAGGGTCCTCATTGTTGTCTAAGTTCTCTGGGATTGTGATTTGTGGGCTGGTTTTCTTTGCTTTATGTTTAAAAATCACCTATGATTGAGTACATGTGATAATTGTCTTTCTGGGTCTGGGTTACCTCACTCAAAATAATGTTTTCTAGCTCCATCCATTTTCCTGCAAAATTCAAGATGTCATTATTTTTTTTCTGCTGTGTAGTACTCCATTGTGTGAATATACCATATTTTCCTTAACCATTCTTTGGTCGAGGGGCATTTAGGTTGTTTCCATGTTCTGGCTATGACAATCCTGCTATGAACATAGTTGAGTACATGTCCTTGTGGCACAATTGAACATCCTTTGGATATATACACAAAAGTGGTATTACTGGGTCTTGAGATAGATTTTCCCTGAATTTCTGAGAAATCACTACACTGACATCCAAAAGGGCTGACCAGCTTGCATTCCCACCAGCAATGCAGGAGTGTTCCCTTTACCCCATAACCTGTCCGGTATAAGTTGTCATCACTGTTTTTTATCTTGGCCATTCTTATAGGTGTAAGATGGATTCTCAGAGTTGTTTTGATTTTCATTTCTCTGAGTCACATGTAGTCTTGTTCTAAAACATGGAGCTAGGTTTTTGTTACATGGTATGTTCTTGTTTTATACACAAATCTACATGTACACATTTAATAATTTGTACCCATTCATAAATATTTCAAAGTGTTAAGTATTTCTGTATGGTCTACCAGATAGATGGCAAAGAAATCACTTATATGACTGGACAGCTTCTAAGTATATTAATTTCTTTCTAATATTAGAATTTTTTAAAATGAATATTGGTATTTTATATCATTGAATGGCTTGCTTTCACCCCAAATAAAACTCTTTCATGATTAACAGAAAATACAGGTTTCCTAAGACAGACTCTACTTTTCATAATTAATAAATGCATACCTAATATTTAAACTATGCCCTTATAGGAAGGTTACAAAATGAGAACTTACCATGTTTCAGCAGTTTAGGAAAGAATTATACAAGCTGCCTTGAGAAGACTCAGCTATTTCCTAGAGAGACAGATCTTATATCTTTGTGAGTTTGTTTTCAAGAAGTAAAATCTAGGTTCCAGTATTTCCCATGTATTACTATAAGATTTTTGTTCTTCTACGTAATGACACATGTACTCATTCAATTTACCTTAAGCTAGATTTCATGTCAGATTGAACAATGAAGTCTATTTATGAAGTGCTTTGGATCCATATAGCATAGCAACTAGAACACAAGCAGATTGATAACTATTGAGTATTAGTGTAATGTGTTATTTCCAGGTTCTTTAGGTAAATTGAAGGTGCTTTCACCAAAACAAAAAAGGGTAAGTTTTCCAGAGTGACTCCATAGTCCTCAATCCCCCCAAAAGAAAACCACAATCAAATAAGAAAATAACCTGTAAAACCTGAAGGTACTTTTTTTTTGAGTGCCATTTAGTTCCTTAAAATTAAAAAATCAACAAGTAAAAAAAAATCCTGTTGTCTTGAGTCTCTGAATTTTTCTAATTATTCCTTAAAATGATTAAGAATATGTGGATCAAGAGTTAAGAACAAATATAAAATACTCAAATTATATAAAGTAAAAGAATATTTAATCAGTTATTGGTATAGGAAATTCTTCTGTTTATGTATTGTTTTCATTGTTTGAATAAAGAAACTGCCTTGGCCTTTTGATAGGACAGAACTTAGGTAGGTGGGGTAGACAGAACTGAATGCTGGGAAGAAGGACAAAGTGGCAGATGCCATGGAGCTCCTGCCTGGAACAGATGCTGGTTAGAATTTTGCTGGTAAACCACAGGCCCTGTTGCAATACAGATTAATGGAAATGGGTTAAATTAAGATGTAAGAATAATCCAATAAGAAGTTAGAGCTAATGGCCAAGCAGTGTTTTAATTAATACAGTTTCTGTGTGATTATTTCGGATGTAAGCTACCCTGGTGTGACAGAACAAAGGGTCACCCGGCTCCCTACAATAAGTTATCCATTTGAGCATCTAGTAATATTATAAATAAAGTTTGTGTTAGTGTTTGCTCTTGGTTCTAAAGAGAAGGCTCCTTAGTCTTCAAGAAGATATAGAGCAAAACTACAGGAAAAGCTGTTATATGTTGTCCTCTACATAGCATTTGACCCAGAAAGTTATATATAGGATGTTGTAATAAAGAGGGAATGCTTAAAATAATTTTACTAGACATAGTTTAATTTTACTAATAATTAGGAACATATGAATTATACTTTTATATATTTTAGTAATTAATTTAAGGATATAATTCACTCACAGAGCATACATTCTAGCATGCATACAGGAGGCAGAGTATTGTGTTGATTTATATCAACACACATACACTGGAGTTATTTTCAAAAAGGGAGCAAATTTGTAATACATTATCTTTTCTTTTTTATTTTATTTTTAAAACAATATTATTTTATATACCAATCCCAATTCCCTCTCTGTCCCATTCTCCTGCTTTCCCCATATTCTACCCACTCTATTCCCAATCCACTCCTCAGAGAGGGTGAGGGTTCCCATGCAGAGTCAACAAAGTATGTCACATCCTTTGAGGCAGAGCTAAGGCCCTTCCCCCTGTATCTAAGCTTATCAAGGTTTCCCTCAATAGAGGATAGGCTCCAAAGAGCAAGTTCATGCTCTACGGATAAATACTGGTTCCATTGCTAGTAGCTCCACAAACTACCCAAGTCACACAACTGCCATCCACATTCAGAGAACCTAGTTCCATCTTATGCAGGTTCCCTAGCTGTCAGTAAGGAGTCAATGAGCTCCCACTAGCTATGGTCAGCTGTTTCTGTGTGTTTCCCCATCATGATCTTGGTCCTTTTGTTGTTCCATTTCTATGGTTGGACTCCAGGAGTTCAGCCCAGTGCTTAGTTGTGGATCTCTGCATCTGCTTCCATCAGATACTGGATGAAAGCACTATGATGACAATTGAGGTAGTCATCAATCTGATTACAGGGGAAGGACATTTTAGGTATCATCTCTACTATTGCTTAGAATCTTATCTGGGATCATCCTTGTGGATTCCTGGGAATTTCCCTAGTGCCTGGTTTCTCATTAACCCTATAATGGCTCCCTCTTTCACAGTAGCTCTTTTGCTATTCTCCCTCTCTGTTCTTCACTCAACTCAAACTTTCTGATACCTCACATTTTCCTCCCCACTCCCCAGCTACCCTCAACTGTCCTCCAGGCTGCCACTTTACTAAAGTGACCTTGTCTACTTCCCGTTTCCTGGGAGATCCATGTACATCTCTCTTAGGGTCCTTCATGCTTCCTGTCTTCTCTCTGGTTATGGACTTTAGGCTGGTTATCCTTTGATTTATGTCTACTATCCATTTATGAGTGAGTACATCCTGTGTTTGTCTTCATGTGTCTGAATTGCCTCAATCAGGATGGCTTTTTTCTATTTCCATCCATTTGCTAGTAAACTTCAATGCCTTTGTTTTTTTTTAACCACAAAGTAATACTCAGTGATAAATATATCACATTTTCCTTATCTTTAGCTTGTTTCTTAGATCCATTTGATTAGAAAATGTTTTCCCAACCCTTTACTATGAAGTCATGTCTTTCTGATAAGTTGAGCTGTGTTTCTTATATGCAGCAAAAATGGATTCTGTTTTTGTATTAATTCTCTTGGCCCCTGTCTTTTTATAGGTAAATTGAGACTAGTGATATTATAAGAGATATTAATGACCAGTGATTGTTAGTACCATATTGGTGTTGGTAGTACTGTGTGAGTGTTTTCTTTCTTTGGATATTTCTGGTGGGAGGTTGTCTACTGCCTGTAATTTTGTGGGTAGCTAGTTTCCTTGGGCTGGAGTTTTCCTTCAAGTACTTTCCGTAGGACTATATTTGTGGATAGGTATTGCTTAAAACTGGCTTGGTCATGGAAAACCTTGTTTTCTCTATCTAAGGTAATTGAAAACTTGGTTGGGTATAGTAATCTGGGCTGGCATCTGTAGTCTCGTAGTGTCTGCAGAACATCTATCCAGGATGTTCTGGCTTTCAGATTTTCCATTGAGAAATCAGGTGTTAATTGTGATAGGTCTGCCTTTATATGTTATGTAGGCTTTTTCCTTTTCAACTCTTAATATTCTTTCTTTATTCTGTATGCTTAGTGTTTTGATTATTTTTTTTTTTTGCTCTATTCTATTTGGTGTTCTGTAAGTTTCTTGTACTTTCATAGACAACCTTCTTTAGGTTGGGAAAGTTTTCTTCTATGATTTTGTTGGCTATATTTTCTGTGCCTTTAAGCTAGACTTCTTCTATCGCTATTAATCTTGGGCTTGGTATTTTCTTCCATTTTTTGTCTTTTCCTCCATATCTTTAAAGGAATTTTTCATTTCTTCTTTAACGGCCTCTACCAACTTAATAAAGCTATTTTATTTATTTATTTATTATGTATACAATAGTCTGTCTATGTAGATGCCTGCAGGCCAGAAGGGGGCACCAGACCTCATTACAGATGGTTGTGAGCCACCATGTGGTTGCTGGGAATTGAACTCAGGACCTTTGGAAGAGCAGGCAATGCTCTTAATGGCTGAGCCATCTCACCAGCCCCTTAATAAAGTTATTTTAAGGTCATTTTTTTTGCTTCTTCTGTGTTGGGATGTTCAAGTTTTGCAGGTTTAGAAACACTAGTTTCAGGTGATTCCATATTGCTCTTTATGCTGTTGAATATGTTCTTACATTGTCATCTGCCCCTCTCTTCCTCCAGTAGGTGCAGTTGGGGCCTGTGTTTCAGGGAGTCCCTCTTCCTCTAATTGGTACAGGTGGGGCCTGTGGATTAGGTAGTCACTCTTCCTCCGGGTGCAGGCAAGTCTGTGCCTCTGGTGAAGGCTGTTATGGCTCTGAAGCTCCTCCAAGTGTGAGGGCGCAAGGGGCAGGTGGTGGCAGATGCCTTAGTGGATGTTTGGGAATGTAAGGCGGCTTCTCCCAGGTCTCTCTGGCTTTGCTGAGTGAGGTTAGGCACAGAATATGCCTCAGGGGGCTAGGACCTAAAGAGTAGGGACCTCTAACTAGGGACCAAGACACTCACCTCTCCAAGTACATTCAGATTCAAGACTCTGGTGAAAATAGATGTCATAGAGGATGCCTGGGAGTCTGAGGAGTCTCCTGCCAACTCCCTGGGGCTTTGTTGTGAAGGGGTGCAGCATAGGATGCCCTGTGGGGTCTAGAGCCGACAGTGTAGGTCTCTCTAGCTGGAACCCAGCCAGACACTTACCTTTCCACGTGTAGGTGGGATCAATATTCTGGTGGTCTCTGATGTTGTGGGGAGGTTGTTGGGGTTTGAGGAGGCTCTTCCCTGTACTTTGGGGCTCAAGTTGGTAGGGGTGGGGCACAAGATGTGCCTTTGGGTACTATGGCCTAGAGAGTAGAGCTCTCCAGCCAGGAATCCAGATACTCAACACTCCAGCTGGGGGCAGGACCAAGGCTCTGGTGGGCGCAGATACCTTGGGGTTCATTGGGAGACATGGAGTTGCTGCTCCCAGGTCTCTGAGGCTTTACTGGGTAGGGATGGGGCATGGGATGTACCCTCAGGGACTAGGGCCTAGAGAGTAAGGGCCTCTAGCTAAGGAGCCAGATATTCGCTGTTCCAGGTGGCAGCAGCGTCAAGGTTCTGGTCCTCACAGGTTCCCTAGGGATGGTTGGGAGTGTGGGGAGATTACTCCCAGGTCTCTGGGGCTTTGCAGGGTAAGGATGGGGAATGGGAAATACATCATCTTGATTGATGGTCAATGTGGAGGTTTTCAGCTGTCTGTGAGAAGGGCTACCACTGAGTTAGTAGGTTTGGGTGCTATAAAGAAAGCAGGTTAAGCCAACCATGGAGAGCAAATCAGTAAGGAACATTTATATATGACCTCTGCTTCAATTCCTGATTTCAAGATCATGCCCCAAGTTCCCTGGAAGAGAGACTTTGATATGGAAGTGTAAGAGAAATAAAACCTTTTTGTGCCCAGATTTCTGTTGATAATGGTTTTTACCACAGAAAGAGACTCTAACGACGAAAGAGGAGACTAGCCTGTCCCCTCTGAAGTTATTTTTGTTATTCCATCATCTTCAGGGTTTCTGTGCTGCAATCAGGAGTTATGAATATTTTTGTAACAATTTTAAAATTTTAAAGCTTGTAGTAACATGAGTTTGAGAAGACAAACTATAGGAACATTTTTTTCATGAAGTGGAATTTTAGATTCAGTGGGGCACTAGGTTAAACAGAACACATATTAATATTTTTTGTAAGGAGGGAAGTGCAACACAAACTTTCATTAAACCACAATACTTTGGGTCTTTACTTAAGAACTTTAAGTTAAATTTTAGCATGTTTTAGGACTACTGTGAATTCAGTAGCAAATCAGTTGTGTTTTAAAATCATAAAAAGTGCAAAATGGCTATATCAAGTTAATTCCTACCATAGAATTTCAATAATAATTGAACACAACTGAATAGACATGAATGTAGATTTGTTTAAATAACTGTATGTCTGATAATTACCAAGATGTCCAATTTATTTAGGTAGAAAAGTATGTTTTGGAAGCAAAGTTTCAAAAGTGTGGTGAGGGTGGGAAAGGGAAAAAAAACTTGATTTAGCTAGACAGATGGTAAAATACATTTCATAAAATAATGAACAAGGAGTTTATTTTTAAAATAACAAACAGTATGTCTTTGACGGGATTAGAAAACAATGATGTATACTGTTTTTTTTAGTCTTTAAATCAGCAGGTCCATATCATTCAGATTCACTCACCATAAAAATCATACTTCAAACCACATTTCATGAAAATCACGGAAGTCCAATACTAGTGCTGAGTTCCTATTCAATTAACTTCTCTTAAAAATCTCCTATAAACATAGTACTATTAGGTCCAGAGACCTGAACATCACAATCTTCACATACCTGTTTCCTCTGGAAGCCCTATCACTCTGCAGTTGTCTTCCACTCCTGAAATTCATGGGAACCCCGGCAAGCAATAAACAAAATTGCAGAGGCTTGTATGAACCAGTCAATCAGGGACTGATTTCTCACTTACAGTCTTTTCTCAAGGAGGGATGGATTGTTATCTTACCCAGTATCTCTGTCTCTATAGTACTCAGACTACTCTAATCTGCTCAATGAGTTCCGTACCATTCAATCCAAGCTGTGAGGGGCTCTTGGATTTCTTCTTTAAATGTCTTCAGCAACTTGAGGAGGTCAGATGCAGAATAGTTCTTGATTATCATAATTTCCTGAATGGGTTTTATTTCTGTCCTAGTGTATATGCTGAATCAATCATTGTGTTCTTTCTCCATACTAAAAGCAGGACCTATAACTTCTGATTCCTCTCTTCCTGCTTACTGTCCTACTATTTTTATGGATTCAAGTTTTTTTGCCTCAGAAAGAACACTTCAGTACAGACTACTTTGTACTCAATTTTCTTAATTGACTCACCAATTTGGTAAAAGAAGCTATCACTTCCTGATCTTCTTCATTTTTCCCAAGATGTACATAATACTCACATGTAATTTTTTCCATTGTAGTTTGTTCCCTTATATGGGGAAGACCTTTTGGGTAGATAAATGAGCCTCAGTTCCATATTTTATTGCCCACAGCAAAGACTACAAAGATGCTGCTATTGTTTCTTTCCAAACTCAACCCAGACATGCTGTTTTCACAGAATGAAACATATTATCTACCCCACATGCCATTTTTGGCATCACAACACACACCTAGTGGACTTTGTTAATGAAAAGTCTTCTTCAAACCATAACACAGAATATTGTCACTCTGAAATATCTTCCCAGGACATGTCAGATGCCACATATCTTATCCATTATGAAAAGAATGCAACTGGCAGGACAATAAGGCAGCACACCATTTCTTACCACATTGAGAATGGGAACCATTTCAGAATTCTACCCACAAGCATCTACCCTAAGAGAGATGACCTTCAGTTGGGTATCTCACCACACATTTGGGAGCTATGTGACCACTACTTCCCAAGTAATACTGTTTTGGGATACTTGAAAGCAAACACTTAAAGAGTTAATTGCAGGAGCATTGTTGACTCTGTGCCTCCATAAGAAGGAGACTTCGTTAGGATCACCCTTATATGTTTTAGGACATTTTCACTGTGCTATGTTTGTATATCACCTCTCAAATGCCCTTCAATCCCAGCTGCTTTACATGCATTCTCTCCTTCTACACTATTTCCCTTCCCAGTCTCCACTTGATTCTTCCATTCTTATTTCCAACCACCCCCAGAACATCAGTATGGAGTCAAATTTAGGAGCATTGGTGACTGAAAAGTTTATGAATTACAAAAGCTTTATTTCTTTTGTATGCAATGATAAAGAATTCTTTGCAGCTGTTCCACCTAGCACAGAACTTTCTACTATGGAGACAGGTACATAGTGCTTAAGAAACTATCAACACTTAGAGGATCAGGAAGCTCATGAGACTTTCGAGACATGGGAAGCTCTCTCTATATAAACTATAAAGAGTAGCTGGTAAGTGTACGTTCTTCAAAATAGCAACCAACAAGTTTGAAAATTCTAGTTTAATCAACAATGCATGTTGGGCATAATAAATCCCTCCCACCTTGACCTCCATCATGGTCCATCTTCCTTCCCTACCCACCCAACTGTATTTCCTTGTATTCTTCCCATCAAGTCACATTTGTTTTATCCATATAGTCATGAATTTGTAGCCTTGCACTGAAAAGTAGTGGACTTACCAGGAACAACACTCACAGACAACTGTCTTTATCACAGTAGCTAACAATAAAAAAAAAAAAAACCTCCATTTTCTCAGGCTTTTCTGGACTGTCAGACCCAAAATCATGACACAGAAATATTATTAGTTATAAATGCACAGCCTTAGCTTATGCTTGTTTCTACATAGCTTTTTAAACTTAAATTAACATATTTCAATTAATCTATACCACTTGTTTACCTCATCTACATACTATTCATCCTGTTTTCCTGTTTCCTCCATGTCTGGCTGGCCCCAGCTGGCTTACTGGCTCCCCTTTTCTCCTTGCCCCAGTCCTGCCTATCCTTCCCCTGCCTAGTTATTTACACTTTTACTAGACTAATCAGGTGCCTTAGACAGGCAAAGTAAAGTATCAACACATTGTTACATATTTAAACAAATGAAGCATAAACAAATGTAACATCTTTGCCTAGTTAAACAATATTGCACAATACAGGGTGGGATTGTTTGCCCAATTCTTCTCCATGATGGAATTTCATCTGACTTGGCCTTTACAGGTTTAGATTATGTATTTAAAAGCATTGAAAATTAATTTGCATGCCTGCACTGCTGTGTCCAGATATTTTCAGATAGCCGTCGACCACCTCTGCCTCTTGTACTCTTTCTGTCCCTTTCTAAAGGATTTTTGAGCCTTGAAAGGTTTGTAATAAATATTCCTTTTAGGGTTGAGAATCCTGGAGGCTCTTATTCTCTGCACTGTGACTAATTGTTTTTCTATGTAGTAATCACTATCTACTGCAAATAGAAGCTTCTCAACTAAAGGATTGGAGAGGCAGCAACTTATGGGCATAAAGTTATTGAGAGTTGGTCCCATACTATGTCCATCTACAAGAATGATTGTAGAAAGGTTCTCCCCAGGGTCATCCCCTCTCTACCAAGATACATTTCTTTGTATACTTATTTATGTTATTCATGAAAACTTTCATATTCTTCTCAGAGGTAGTCACTCACCCTCAATCAACAGTGTTCAAGGATTACAATTTCTCTAAATTTCTTCTTAACCTACTTCTGTTTGTGCAATAATTTGGGATTACTAATAGTAAAGTCATCTACATATATCTAGTATTTATTTTATGTTTTTATTTCCATTTTCCCTTTTATTAAAAATAGGTTCTTTTTTCAAACATTATATGTTGATTTTCTGATTATATGCTCCCCTCGCTCTACTCCTCCCATTTTCTTCTCTCTTCCCCTCCCCTCTAGATCCACTCCCTTTCAGTCTCTTATTAGAAAAGAACAGGCTTCTAAGAGGGAACTACCAAACACGACAAAGTAAAATATAATAAGATAAAGCAAAACCCCAAAATATAATAAAATATGATATAATATAATATAATATAATATAACATAACATAATATAATATAATAATATAATATAGCAAAATCCATCTCATCCAAGTTGGAAAAGGAAGCCCAAAAGAAGGAAAAGTCTCAAGAGCTGGCGCAAGAATCAGAGACAAGTTCACTTTCACAATCAGCAGTCCTGACTCCAATAAAAAATGCTAAATTAAAAGCTATAATATGTATGTAGAGGATCTAGTGAAGACTGTGTAAATCTAGTGCTTGCAGCTTCAGTCTCTATGAGTTCATATAAGCCTTGCTTAGTTGATTCGAAGGGCTTTGTTTTCCTGGTGTCCTGAAAACCTTCTAATACCTACAATCTTTCCTCTCCCTCTTCCATAGGGCTACCTGATCTCTGAGCAGACAGACCTATTGGAGATTTACCAACTTAAAATTATATTGAGATTAATAGCTTTTGTAATTAAAGTAAATTCAATAATCTACCCTTTCCCACTACCATTCCTTTATGTCCTCCCTTTCTTTTTAAAAAAAGATCCCTGAAACAAAACTCCTTTGAATATTGTTGTTTCAACATCTGTAAAGGATTGTGCTGGGATTTTAAGGGGATTTCATTGAATCTGGAGATTGTTTTTCGTAAAATGCTTATTTTTTACTATGTGAATCCTACTGATCCATGAACATGGGAGATCTTTCCATCTTCTGACTTTTTTTTTTCAAATTCTTTCTTCAAAGACTTGAAACTTTTGTCACACAGGTCTTTTATTTGCTTGGTTAGAGTTATCCCAATATATTTGAAACTATTCATGGATATTGTGAAGGATGTTGTTTCTTTGATTTTTTTTCTCAGCCCATTTGTTGTTTGTGTATGGGATGGTTACTGACTTATTTTGAGTTAATCGTATGTCTAGCCACTTCACTGAAGGTGCCTAACAGCTATAAAAGTTATCTGGTAGAATTTTTGGGGTCATTTATATATACTATCATATCATCTGCAAATACCAAAAACTTTACTTCTTCCTTTCTGATTTATATCTACTTTGCTTTCTTTTGATTATCTTATTGTTCTAGCTAAAGAACTTCAAATGCTAGACTGAATCAGTATAAATAGAATGAGCAGCCTTTTTTTCTTTCTTATTTCAGAGGAAATGCATAGAGTTTCCATTTAAGTTGAAGTTGACTCCAGGCTTGTCGTAAACTGCATTTATTATGTTTATATATGTCCCTTGTATCCTATTCTCTCCAGAATTTTGTCATGACAGAGTTTTGGATTTTGTCAAGAAGTTTTCTACACCTAATGAAATGATCATGTGGGTATTTTTTCAATTTGTTTACATGGCAAGTAACATTTCTTAATTTTCTTAAATTGAACCATTCCTGCATCTCTGGAATGAAGCCTGCTTGATCATGATGGAAAATATTTTTAATGTGTTCTTGGATTTAGTTTGTCAGTATTTTATTAAGTATTTTTCATCTATGTTCATGAGGGAAGTTGGTATGAAATTCCCCTTATCCATTGTGTCTTTATATGGTTTGGTTATCACAGTAACTGTGACCACATGAAAAGAATTGGGAAATTTTCCTTCTCTATTTAGTGGAAAATTTGAGGAATATTGGCTTTAACTCATATTTGAAAGTCTGGTAGAAGCAAAACTATGAGCTAAAACTATCTGGTCCTATGCATTTTGGGGAAGCTGTAGGAGACTTTTAATGACTGCTTCTGTTTCATTGTCAGTTATAGTTCTAAGTAAATTGTTTATCTGTTCTCCATTAACCTTTGTAAGTGGTACCTAATGTCAAGTTGGGAGCTTAGGCCCCTGCCCCTCTCATCTATCCCAGCCCCCAGGCCTGGTCCGGACTCCAAATCAAAGCAGGCCAGGTCCTGACCCCTCCCCAGGATATTTAAGTGATCCCCCAAAAGAGGAACACATGGTCTCCCTTCCTCCCAGGGGTCGCTTTTCCTGGGCTTCCCTGTCTCCCCCTCGGGGCTACCCGAGAGTGCAGAACTCCTATTAAACCTGGATATTTCTTAAATTGGCTTGTTTTGATTTGGCTTTATTGGGAATTTTACTTTGACAAAGAGCTCATATTAGGAAATATTCCTAACACCTATTGTGAAAATTATTCATTCTTTAGATTTTTCAATTTGGTGGACTACAGATTTTAAAGTATGTTCTGTGATTCTATGAATTCTTTAGTTGTTGTTGTTGTCTTCTGTTTTGTCTCCTTTTTGTCTCTGATTTTGTTTGTTTGAATATTCTATCCTTGCCTTTTGTTAGTTTGGATAAGAGTTTGTTTAATCTTGTTGATTTTCTTGAAGAATCAACTCTTTGTTTCATTGATTCTTTGTATTTTTCTCCTTGTTTCTATTTTATCAATTTCCAGACATGAACTTGATTATTCCCTGCCATTTATTCTTCTTTGGTGTGATTGATTCTTTTTGCTCTAGGGATTTCAGGTATGTTGTTAAATTGCTAATATTATATTTCTTTAATCTTTTTATTTTCTTATATAGGCACCTATAGACAATTTCATTGAATCACATAAGTTTTAGCATGCTGTACTTTCATATTTGCATTGAATTCTAGAAAGTAATTTATTTCTTGACCTATTTTTAATTCAGTAGAGAGTGCTTCAATTCCTAGGAGTTTGTAGGCTTTCTGTTCTTTCTGTTGTTATTAGAGTTTAGTGCATGGGGTCTGATAGGATTCAAGGTGTTGTTTTTTCTTCTCTTTTTCAATTGTTTTCTATCTGTTGTTGCTATCTTTGTGTCCATGTATGTGATCATTTTTTTAATGAAAGTTCCATGAGGTACAGAGAAGTTATATTCTTTTCTCTTTTGATGAAACGTTCTGTAAATATCTGTTAGGTTAATTTGGTTCATAACATCTGTTATCTCCAGTATTTCTCTGATTTTGTCTGTATGACCTGCCTGTTAGGAATTTTCCTAATGCAAGCTCTCTGCTGAAACAAAAATCTCAATCAAGCCAAATCACAACCAACCAAATTAAAAAATACTTAGGTTTAATGGGATTCATGCACGCTCCGCTTGCCCAGAGGGGAACCTAAAGCTACCATGGGGGAGGGGGAATCATGAGGGGACTTTCAAGGGCAGCAGTTTAAATAGACTGGGGGAGTAGTCAAGATTTTGGTAGGCTGTCTTGACGCTCCTCTGGGGAGGGGGTCAAGGCTTGGTGGGCACAGGGACAGGGCCTCTAAATATGGAGGCCAGAATCTGGGACTTACACTGCCCTTTGGTGAAAGTGGGGTGTAAGAGTCTCCACAGTCAGTGTGTGATAGTCAATGTGTGATTTCAGCTGTTGTACTATTCCTTTCATAAACATTATTTCTTTTTTTCTGTTTCCAGTTTATTTATTTTTTATTAAAAATTGCCATCTCCTCCCCTCCTCCTCCCCCTTCCCTCCCCTCCCCTCCACCCATACCCCCACTCCCTCCCTCTCTAGGCCAAAGAGCCATCAGGGTTCTCTACACTATGTTGAGTCCAAGGTCCTCCGAACTCCCTCCAGGTCCAGGAAGGTGAGCAACCAAACTGACAAGGCTCACACAGAGCCCGTCCATGTCGTAGAGACCAAGCCCATCGCCATTGTCCTTGGCTTCTCGGTCAGCCTCCACCATCAGCCACTTTCAGAGAGTCCGATTTGGTCGCATGTTCCATCAGTCCCATTCCAAGTGGACTTGGTGGTCTCCCATTAGTTCTGTCCTGCCATCTCAGTGGGTGAACGCATCCCTCATGGTTCTGACTTTCTTTCTCATGATCTCTCTCCTTCTGCTCCTCATCAGAACTTTGGGAGCTCAGTCCGGTGCTCCAATGTGGGGCTCTGTCTCTATCTCCATCCATCGCCATGTGAAGGTTAAGGCTCACAGTGAGCCCGTCCATGTTGTAGAGTTCACATTCATTGCCATTGTCCTTGGTTTCTCAGTCCTCCTCCACCGTCAGCCACATTCAGAGAGCCCGGTTTGGTCCCCTGTTCCATCAGTTCCATTCCAACTGGACTTGGTGGTCTCCCGTTAGATCTGTCCCACCGTCTCAATGGGTAAACGCACTCCTCACGGTCCTGACTTCCTTGCTCATGATCTCCCTCCTTTTGCTCCTCATCAGGACCTTGGGAGCTCAGTCCGGTGCTCCTATGTGGGGCTCTGTCATTTTCTCCATCCAATGCCAGGTGAAGGTTCTATGGTGATATGCAAGATATTCATGAGTATGGCAATAGGATCTGGACATTTCTGGCACCCTCTCCTCAGCTGCCCAAGGACCTAGCTGGGGGCGTCTTCCTGGACACCTGGGAACCCCTCTAGAGTCAAGTCTCTGCCAACCCTAGAATGGCTCCCTTAAGTAAGATATATAATTCCTTGTTCCCATATCCACCCTTCCTATATCCCAACCATCCTATTCCCCCAAGCTCTTCCCATCCTCCACTTCACACTTTTCTCGCCCCATCCCCCCTCCCCCTATCCCACCCCACCCCTATGTTCCCATTTTTTTGTCCGGCAATCTTGTCTACTTCCAGCATCCAGGAGGATAACTATATGTTTTTCTTTGGGTTCACCTTCTTATATAAACATTATTTCTTAAATCACTGCTTTTCCCATTAACTCCAGCTTCTTTTCTTTTATTGATTTTTATTGAGCTCTACATTTTTTCTCTGCTCCCCTTCCTGACTGTCTCCTCCATTCAGCCCTCCCACAAGGTCCACATGCTCCAAATTACTCAGGAGATCTTGTCTTTTTCTACTTCTCTTATAGATTAGATCTATGTATGTCTCTCTTTGTGTCCTCATTGTTGTCTAAGTTCTCTGGGATTGTGATTTGTGGGCTGGTATTTACTTTATGTTTAAAAACCACTTATAAGTGAGTACATGTGATAATTGTCTTTCTGGGTCTGGGTTACCTCACTCAAAATAATGTTTTCTAGTACCTTCAATTTTCCTACAAATTTCAAGATGTCATTATTTTTTTCTGCTGTGTAGTACTCCATTGTGTAAATATGCCACATTTTCCTTAACCATTCTTTGGTCGAGGAGCATTTAGGTTGTTTCCAGGTTCTGGCTATGACAAACAATCCTGCTATGAACATAGTTGAGTACATGTTCTTGTGGCACGATGGAGCATCATTTGGATATATAACCAAAATGGTATTGCTGGGTCTTGAGGAAGGTTGTTTCCTAAGTTTTTGAGAAATCACAACACTGACATCCAAAGGGGTTGTACCAGCTTGCATTCCCACCAGCAATGCAGAAGTCTTCCCTTTACCCCACAGCCTTTCCATCATAAGTTATTATCAGCGTTTTTTATCTTGGCCATTCTTATAGGTGTAAGATGGAATCTCAGAGTTCTTTCAATTTGAATTTCTCTGATGACTAAGTATGCTGAACATTACCTTATGTGTCTTTCAGCCATTTTAGGTTCCTCTGTTGAGAGTTCTCTGTTTAGGTTTAGGGTTTTTTTGGATTATTTGTTCTTTTGATGATCAATTTCTTGAGTTTTTTGTATATTTCGGAGATCAGACCTTAGTCTGATGTGGGGTTAGTAAAGATATTTTTCCATTTTGTAGGCTGTAATTTTGTCTTGTTGACCATGTCCTTTGTTTTACAGAAGCTTTTCAGTTTCAGGAGGTCCCATTTATTAGTTTCTCTTTTATAAGGTTCAGTGTGGCTGGCTTTATGCTGAGAGGTCTTTGATCCATTTGGACTTGAGTTTTGTGCATGGTGATAGATATAGATATATTTTTATTCTTCTGCATGTTGATATCCAGTTATGCCAGCACCACTTGTTAAATATGTTTTCTTTATTCCATTTGATATTTTTTGCTTCCTTGTCAAAAATCAGGTGTTTGAAGATGTGTGGATTGATATCTGGGTCTTCTATTCGGTTCCCTTGGTTCTCTTGTCTGTTCTTATGCCAATACCAGGCTGTTTTCAGTACTGTAGCTCTGTAGTAGAGTTTGAAGTCAGGGATTGTGATGTCTCCAGAAGTTCTTTTATTGTACAGGATTGTTTTGGCTATCCTGGGTTTTTTGCTTTTCCATATGAAGTTGAGTACCATTCTTTCGAGATCTATAAAGACTTTTTGGGGGATTTTGATGGGCATTGCATTGAATATGTAGACTGCTTTTAGTAAGATTGCCATTTTTACTATGTTAATTCTACCTACCCAAGAGCATGGGGGATCTTTCCACTTTCTGGTGTCTTCTTCAATTTCCTTTAAAGATTTAGAGTTCTTGTAATACAAGTCTTCCACTTGTTTGGTTAGAGTTACTCCAAGATATATTATGCTATTGTGGCAATAGTGAAGGGTGTTGATTCTCTGATTTCTTTCCTAGCCCTTTTATCATCTGTGTACAGGAAGGCTACTGATTTTTTTAGTTAATCTTGTATCCTGCTACATTACTGAAAGAGTTTATGAGTTGTAAATCTTGTTGGTAGAATTTTTGGTGTTGCTTATGTAAACTATCATATCATCAGCAAATAGTGAGAGTTTGACTTCTTCTTTTCTAATTTGTATCCCCTTAATATTTTCTTGGTGTCTCATTGCTCTAGTTAGGGCCTCAAGAACTATTTTGAATAGATTATATCAGTGATAAGAGGAAATTTCATAGCACTAAATGCCTACATAAAGAAACTGGAAAAAATCTCAAACCGGTGAATTAACAGAACAGAAAGAGGAAAACTCACCCAAGAGAACTAGATGGCAGGAAATAATCAAATTGAGAGCTGAAGTTAACAAAATAGTCACAAAAATACATGAAGAATTAATGAGACAAACAATTGTTTCTTTGAAAAAATCAACAAAATACACAAACCTTTATCCAAACTAACCAAAAGGTAGAGAGAGAGAATATCCAAATTAACAAAATCAAAAATGAAAGGAGGGACATAACAACAGTCATGGAGGAAATCCAGAGAAGCCTCACGTCATATTTCAAAAACCTGTACTCCACAAAATTGGAAAACTTAAAGGGAATGAATAACTTTCTGTATAATTATTACTTAATAAATTTAAATCAAGACCAGATAAGCACATTAAACAGACCTTTAACTGCTGAAGATATAGAAATATTCATCAAGTCTCCTAACCAAAAAAAGCTCAGGATCAGATGGTTTTAGCTCAGAATTCTACAAGATTTTTGAAGAACTAATATCAATACTCCTCAAATTATTGTACATAATATAAACAGAAGGAACACTGCCAAACACTTTTTATGAGGCTACATTACCCTGATACCCAAACCACAGAAATACATTACTAAAAAAGAGAATTGTAGACCATTATCACTCATGAACATTGATGCAAAAATACTCAATAAAATACTGGCAAATAGCAGACAAGAACACACCAGAATGATTATCTACCATGATCAAGTCAGCTTCATCCCAGAGATGTAGGGATGGTTCAACATATGAAAATCTGTCAATGTAATCCACCATATAAACAAACTGAAAAATAAAACCACATGATCATCTCATTAGATGCAAAAAATGCTTTCAACAAATACAACATCCCTCCATGATAAAGGTCTTAGAGAGTGCAGGGATATAAGAAATATACCTAAAAATAATAAAGGCAATATACAGCAAGCTAACAGTCAACATCAAACTAAATGGAGAGACACTCCCAGTGATCTTATTGAAGTCAAGAACAAGACAAGGTTTTCCTTTCATAAACTTTAGTCCCTTGTTTTTGGTGCATAGATGGTAGGATTCACCATGTCTTCTTGGAATATTTTTTCTTTGATGAGTATATAGTTGATGTAGGAGGGTCTTCTCTTTTAATAAAGAAACTGCCTTGGCCAGCCCTTAGGTGGGTGGAGTAGACAGAACAGAAAAAAGGAAGTGAGGTAGATGGCTCAGACAGTTGCCCCACCTCTCCTCTCTGGGGCGGAATGCCGTGACTGTCCTCAGGAAGACAGATGAGATGAAGCCAGCTGCCAGGTCAGACATGCTGAATATTTCCCGGTAAGACACCACTCATGGTGTTACACAGATTATTAGATATGAGTTAGTCAAATTGTGAGTAAGAGGCTGGAATTAATGGGCTAGACAGTGTTTAAAAGAATACAATTTGTATATTGTTATTTTGGGTAAAGTTAGCCAGGTGGCCAGGAGCCGGGTGGTGGGAAGCGGCCCGCTGCTCATCACTACATATAGTATCCTTCCCTATCTATTTTGATTAATTTTTGTTTAAAGTCTATTATGTTCTTGAATTCCTTGCTTATGCTCTCACTCCTTCCACTCTTCAACTGGATCTTTGGAGCTCATCTAGTGCTCTGATGTGGGTCATTGCCTCTGTTCCCATCTGTTGTTGGAGGAAGGTTCTATGGTGATATTTAAGATAATCATCAGTCTGACTACAGGGTAAGGTCAGTTCAGACACCCTCTCCTCTATTGTTTAGGGTCTTAGCTGGTTATCCCTGTGGGTTCTTGGACATTTTTCTAGAGCCACGTTTCTTGCTAATTCCATAATGGCTCCCTCAATCAAGCTATCTCTTCCCTTGCTCTAATATCTGTCCTTCCTCCATCTCCACTATCCCATTCCTTCAAGTTCTCCTCAATCCCCCTTCTCCCCTTTCTTCTACCCCCTGCTCTCCTACTCCCAATTTTTTGACTGATTCTAATTTCCAGGAGGATATATATATATATATATATATATATATATATATATATATATATATATTTGGGTTCACCTTATTACTTAGATCCTCTAGGATCATGAACCATAGGCTCAATGTCCTTTGTTTATGGTTAGAATCCACTAAGGAGTGAGTATATACCATATTCATCTTTTTGGGTCTGGGTTATCTCACTCAGGATAGTGTTTTCTACTCTGATCTATTTGCATGCAGAATTCTAGATGTCATTGATTGTTTTTTACCCCTGAGTAGTACTCTAATGTGTAAATGTGCCACACCTTCTTTATCCATTCTTCCATTGAGAGGTATTTAGGTTGTTTCCAGTTTCTGGCTATTATAAATAATGCTGCTATGAGCTTAGTTGAACAAATGCTCTTTTAGTATGACTGATCTTCTTTTGGGTGTATTACCAAGAGTGGAATTGCTGGATCCTGAGGTAGGTTGATACCTAGCTCTCTGAGAAATCACCACACTGATTTCCAAAGTGGTTGCACAAGTTTTTATTCCCACCAGCAATGGATGAGTGTTTCCCTTCCTTCAGAACCTCTCCAGCATAACTATCATTAGTGTTTTTTTATCTTAGCCATTCTGACAGGTGTAAGATGGTATCTCAAAGTTGTTTTGATTTGCATTTCCCTGGTAGCTAAAGAGAAGACCATGAGGGGGGTCATCCACTGAAACAGTTTGCTTGAGATAATGGTAGCCCACCAACTCCAACTGGACTGTGAGTGAATGGGCATAGGCATGGGAACAACCAAACCCTTCTGAAGGGGGTTGACAGCTGAGGCAGACTGAGGGGCCACTGATAGTGACACTAGGATGTGTCTCTACTGCATATACCAGCTTCATGTGATCCTATTCTCTTTGGATGTAAACCTTGCTCAACCTAGATATAGTAGGGAAGGCTTTGGACTTTCCACAGGGCAGGGTGTATGGCATTCCCTTAGGGTTGGAGGGGTGGGTGGGAAGGTTTGTGGGAGGAGAGGGAGGGGACTGAGAGGAGGGGAGGAAATGGGAATTTGGATTGGTAATTTTTAATATTAATAAAAAAGAGAGAAATAAAGTCTATTATGTTAGATATTACATTGGCTACACTAGCTCTCTTCCTGTGTCCAGTTGCTTAGGCCTTTTCTCAACCCTTTATCCTGAGGTAATTTGTATCCTTGAGGATGAGGTATGTTTCTTGAATACAGAAGAATCATGGATCCTGATTTCACATAGACTCAGTTGCTCTATGTCTTATTGCAGAATTGATACTATTGATATGGAGAGATACCAATGACCAAAGGTTTTTTATTTCTGTTACTTTTTGTTGTTCTTGTTAGTAGTAATAGTGTTAACAGCAGTAGTCATGTGTGTATGTGTGTGTGTGTGTGTGTGTGTGTGTTTCCCTTTTTTGATTTCACTGATGTGAGATTAGTTATTTAATTCTTTCCTCTTTCGGGTGTTATTAACCTTCTTAGTTTGGGGTTTTCCTTCTAGCATCTTCTGTAGTGTTATATTTGTAGACACATAGTGTAGGCAGAGGCTGTTTGTTCATTTCCCAGCCACCCAGACCCAAAACAATCACACAGAAACCGTATTTATTATGAAGCTCCTTGGCCAATCACTTAATCATATTAATCACTAGCTAGCTCTTATATATTAAATTAATGCATTTCCATTATTTTATAATTTACCATGAAGCTCGTGATTTACCCTTACTGGTGCATAGGAGTCTTTCTACTCCAGCAGTGACATGGCATCTTTTTGACTCTGCCTACTTTCTCTTCTATCTCCTTGGAATTCCCACCTTGCCCTATTATGTGCTGCAATAGGCCAAAAGCAGGTTCTTTATAATCTGATAATATTTACAGCTTACAAAGGGGAATCCCACATAAACATATTGCTTAAATTTGACTTCATCGTTGAATATTACTTTCTCCATCTATAATGTTTGAAAGTTTTGGTGGTTATAGCAATATGGGGTGGCATCTCTGGTCTTTTATAGTTTTCAGGACATTTATCTGAGCCCTTCCGGCTTTTGAGTTTCCATTGAGAGTTAAGTCTACCTTTATATTTTACTTGGACTTTTCTCTTTGCAGCTTTTATTATTATTTCTTTGTTCTGTTTGACTCATGTCTTGATTGTTATGTCTAGAGGGGACTTTCTTTTCTGGTCTAATCTAATTTGTGGTTTGTATGGTTCTTGTACCTTTATAAGCAGCTCTTTCTTTAGGTTAGGAGTTTTCTTCTAAGATTTTGTTGAAAATATTTTATGGGTCATTGGACTGGAGTTCTTTTCCTCTCACAATTTCTATTATTCATTGGTTTGGTCTTTCATAGTGTCTCAGATTTCCTGGATGTTTTATGCAAGGAGATATTTGATTTAACATTTTCTTTAACAAATATACTCATTTCTTCTATTGCTTCTTCAATATTTGGGATTCTCTTTTCCATCTCTTGTATTCTGTTGGTGAAACTTGCCGCTGTAGTTCCTGTTCAAATTCCTGAAATTTTTGCTTCCAGGCTTCCCTTAGTTTGTGTTTTCCTGACTGACTCTACTTCAAATGTCATATATTGAACATTTTTTAGCATATTTATATACTTTGTATATGGTTGCTTTATATGCATGTCTTCACACTCAAAGAAGGTGTCAGATCTCATTATAGATATGATTGCTGTGAGCCAACATGCGAGTACTGAAAATTGAATTCAGACCATTTGCAAAAGCATCCAGAATTCACAACTGATGAGCTATCGTTCTACTGTTTGTGTTTTTTTTATATTTACTTTAAGGGATTTATTTATTTCCTTCTTAAAGATGTCTATCACCTTCTTATAGTTGACTTTAAGGTCTTTTGCATGTGCTTCATTTATATTGGAAAATTCAGTGCCTGCTATGGTAAGATAGATAAGCTTTATTGGAAACATTTTGCCCTGCCTCTTACTGATCGTGTTTTTTCCAGACTTACAGGCCTCTGAGTTTAAGATGATTGTATGTTTAGGTACTGATTTCTGTGTAAGTCTTTGCTGGGTGGGAGGTTTGTTCTTTGGTTTTTGTTTTCCATCTGGATTTTGGAGTTTATAGTTGCCCTGTGATGTCTATTTCTCTGACTTACTCTTCTGGTATGTTAATAGTGAATGCTTGCTTATATTGGTGACTGGGATAAAGGAATGCTGTCTTCTTTCCTTTGGGAACTGAAAGTTGTACACTATTATGGGGTCAGAGAGAAAACAGTCTGCAGCAGATATTTTTGCTACAAAAATAAGTACGATATTTGGGGTATTGGATCTATAGGAGCAAATGGAGAGGTGTGGATCTGCTTTCAGGCTACTAGGAGCACTGGGAGGAGGAACCCCTTTATGTCTTTTCTGGAATATATATATGTGTGTGTGTGTGTGTGTGTGTGTGTGTGTGTGTATGTATGTGTGTATGTGTATGTGTATCTGTATGTATATGTATACATACATATATATGCTTCTTGAGCAGTTTAATTGGATTATTAATATAGTGGTTATTTAATTTTATTATCTGCTTATGAATTTTGAAAGTTAACACTTGATAAAAACATTATTTTAAGACATCTTAATGGTAGTACATATATAACTTTTCAAGTAATATCTTTACTCAAAATAACCAAGGTAACTAATTTGAAGAATATTACAAGTATGTTTATTACAGCAGTATACATCATCCATTATTTGGAAACAAACTATATGTTCATTGACAGATGATT
Organism: Arvicola amphibius; assembly: GCF_903992535.2. Classification (NCBI taxonomy): domain Eukaryota; kingdom Metazoa; phylum Chordata; class Mammalia; order Rodentia; family Cricetidae; genus Arvicola; species Arvicola amphibius. The sequence continues at coordinate 104,367,255 of NC_052065.1, forward strand.
TGGTGATCATCCAAATAAGCAAAACCCATTGCATACATAGCAAAAATGCTAGCTAGCATATAAAATTAATGTTTGAAATATTTATGTAACATACATTTACTAATCAAGGAAAATAAAAAGCTACTAAAGCAGAGTAGTATACCAACTATAAAATAATGTAACAATAGTCAACAATAATGGGTTTTACAGTCAAAATTTAAGAATTAAGGGCTGAGGAGATGGCTCAGTGATTTAAGTGTTTGCAGCACAACTGAGAGGTTCAGATTTCAGATTCTGAGCACCCACATGATAGCTGGGTATAGCAACATCTGTCTGGAATGCTAGCATGACTGGAAACAGAGAAATGTAGGCCCCTTGGGTAGACCATCAGCCAAACTAGAAATTTTGCAAGGTCCAGATTCAGTAAACAACATTATCTCAGAGAAATAATGTAGAGTGCAATAGCAATAACTACACATTAACTTCTGGCCTTCACACATATGCACCAATGAGCACATACATATAACACACAGAGAAACACACACAGACACACACACACAAAACTATAGGGGCTGGGCATGGAGAGAGACAGAAATAAAAAGGGAGAGAAATTGAAGAAGTTAGACACATGTTAAGTGTTCTCAGAACAATCAAAAAATGTTAAAGTTTATAAAACAATAAGAAGTAATTATGGCCATATATCTCATTCTAAAAGATATTATGACTCTACTTAATATTTAATCTTATTAATAACGTTATTCAAAGAAAATATATACTTAAAGATCGTATAAATTTAATTCTCAGGCCTACTTATTTTCTTTGCTATGGTATTTTTATGTTCAGTGAGTATTTTTTCTTTAACTTTGTGTGTTCTCATTTTAACTAACAGTAAAACATCAAGATTTGTGATACAGGGATGGGCATATTTCACTCCATTTTTGTAACTCTCTTTAGTGAGGTATTAGAGTCAATGTGCTATCTGGGTATTTTTTAAAAATATTTATTTATTCTGTATACAATATTCTGTATATGTGTATATGCTTGCAGGCCAGAAGAGGGCACCAGACCCCATTACAGATGGTTGTGAGCCACCATGTGGTTGCTTGGAATTGAACTCAGGACCTTTGGAAGAGCAGGCAATGCTCTTAACCTCTGAGCCATCTCTCCAGCCCCCAAATCTTAGCAATTTTTATTTCTTCCATCTGTGCTTAAAATTTAATTTCTTTTGAAATTTTGGAAATACATGAGAAATTTGGGGCTTTATATTATATAGTTATAGAAAATATTGATATATTCCTTTGTTATTAAATTGAAATTATACTGCCCATAGACATTTTGTGACATTATAATCTTTTTAATAGTTCATTTATTTAGAAAAAGAAATGGGAAGCATCTTTTCTTGCCATCTTATTTAAAATATCATTAGTGAATTTAATATATGATAATCAAGGAAATTGGATAGTAGAAAATTAGCTTTGTTAATGGATATTTGGAAAGAAATATGATATTGTGAGAAATAGTAAAAGCAAAAATTAAGTTGAAGATTAGTGAAGGCTTTCATAATTGAAAAGTATTAGTATCTCATATATTACAGTTTGTATGTTTATTTATAGTTATAGTTTTATTCTTATGAATACAGATGTTTTAATGCAAGAAAACACAGCTAAACAAGGATGTTTATTCACTTTCTGACCCAAGAATATGTCATTTTTATATAATTTTCCATTTGGTTGCCTTTAAGCAGTGATGAACTCTGTGACATTTAAATCTTCCTGATGTCAAGTTGTGAAACACATTTCTAAATGAATTGCATGCCCCCTTTCATTGCATCCAAGCATGCACTCAAGTAGCTCAGGATTTGTGATAATCTCCCCTTTAAGTCATTAGATTAATAGGCTTAATTAGATCAGCAAAGTCTCTTTGCAACAATTACCAAGATTGGATAATCCAATCATATGAAAATTTGAGGAAGGACAACTTTAGATTCTTGCCTACCACTTTGCTTTTCTTCTTTGATATATTTTTCATGGTTTTTTCTGCCACTGTCTTTATATTTATTATGAATTTACACAGCTGTTTCTTAATGTTGATTCTGTCACACAAAAAGAAAAATTATAAAAGGTTTGAATCACTGACCAAAAGAATAATAGCATCATTAGCTTCTAAATTTTACATAATTTCCTCTGATTGAGCATACACAAAATCTACATTAAAATAACAGTAAATAAGTATAGGTTAGTATCAGTTGCAAACAGGCTCTTTAGAAATCTGAGAGATGTTCATTATGTAGATAAATAAACAACACTGTTAGTACTGGCATCTGAAAGTGTACAGATTTCTTTTTTTAATTTGTTCATTTTTTTATTAAAGATTTCCATCTCCTTCCCTCCTCCTCCCCCTTCCCTCCCCTCCCCTCCACCCATACCCCCACTCCACCCCTCTCCAAGACAAAGAGCCATCAGGGTTCCCTTCACTATGTTAAGTCCAAGGTCCTCCCAGCTCCCCCTAAGTCCAGGAAGGTGAGCAACCAAACTGACAAGGCTCACAGTGAGCCCGTCCATGCTGTAGAGTTCACGTTCATTGCCGTTGTCCTTGGTTTCTCAGTCCTCCTCCACTGTCAGCCACATTCAGAGAATCCGGTTTGGTCCCCTGTTCCATCAGTCCCATTCCAACTGGACTTGGTGGTCTCCCGTTAGATCTGTCCCACCGTCTCAATGGGTAAACGCACTCCTCATGGTCCTGACTTCCTTGCTCATGATCTCCCTCCTTTTGCTCCTCATCAGGACCTTGGGAGCTCAGTCCAGTGCTCCTATGTGGGGCTCTGTCATTTTCTCCATCCAATGCCAGGTGAAGGTTCTATAGTGATATGCAAGATATTCATGAGTATGGCAATGGGATCTGGACATTTCTGGCACCCTCTCCTCAGCTGCCCAAGGACCTAGCTGGGGGCGTCTTCCTGGACACCTGGGAACCCCTCTAGAGTCAAGTCTCTGCCAACCCTAGAATGGCTCCCTTAACTAAGATATATAATTCCTTGTTCCCATATCCACCCTTCCTATATCCCCACCATCCTATTCCCCCAGGCTCTTCCCATCCTCCACTTCACACTTTTTTCTCCACATCCCCCCATCCCCCATCCCACCCCACCCCTATGTTCCCATTTTGTGTTTGGCAATCTTGTTTACTTCCAGTATCCAGGAGGATAACGATCTATATGTTTTTCTTTGGGTTCACCTTCTTATATAACTTCTCTAGGATTTTTTACGAATTATAGGCTCAATGTCCTTTATTTGTGGCTAGAACCCAATTATGAGTGAGTACATCCCATGTTCATCTTTTTGGGCCTGGGTTACCTCACTCAGGATGGTGTTTTCTATTTCCCTCCATTTGCATGCAAAATTCAAGATGTCATTGTTTTTTACCGCCGAGTAGTACTCTAATATGTATATATTCCACACTTTCTTCATCCATTCTTCCACTGAAGGGCATCTAGGTTGTTTCCAGGTTCTGGCTATTACAAATAATGCTGCTATAAACATAGTTGAACAGATGCTTTTGTAATATGATTGGGCATCTCTTGGGTAAATTCCCAAGAGTGGGATTGCTGGGTCCTGGGGTAGGTGGATCCCAAATTTCCTGAGAAACCTCCACACTGCTTTCCAAAGCAGTTGCACAAGTTTGCATTCCTACCAGCAATGGATGAGTGTACCCCTTACTCCACATCCTCTCCAGCAGAGGCTATCATTGGTGTTTTTGATTTTAGCCATTCTGATAGGTGTAAGATGGTATCTCAATGTTGTTTTGATTTGCATTTCCCTGATTGCTAAGGAGGTTGAGCATGCCCTTAAGTGTCTTTTGGCCATTCAAACTTCTTCTGTTGAGAATGCTCTGTTCAGTTCAGTGCCCCATTTTTTAATTGGGTTCATTAGCATTTTAAAGTCTAGTCTCTTGAGTTCCTTATATATTTTGGAGATCAGACCTTTGTCTGTTGCGGGGTTGGTGAAGATCTTTTCCCAGTCAGTGGGCTGCCTTTTTGTCTTAGTGACAGTGTCCTTTGATTTACAGAAGCTGCTCAGCTTCAGGATGTCCCATTTATTCCATGTTGCCCTTAATGTCTGTGCTGCTGGGGCTATACATAGGAAGCGGTCTCCTGTGCCCAAATGTTGTAGAGTACTTCCCACTTTCTCCTCTAACAGGTTCAGTGTGTTCAGATTGATATTGAGGTCTTTAATCCATTTGGACTTGAGTTTTGTGCATGGTGATAGACACGGATCTACTTTCATTCTTCTACAGGTTGACATCCAGTTATGCCAGCACCATTTGTTGAAGATGCTTTCTTTCTTCCATTGTGTGCTTTTAGCTCCTTTATCAAAAATCAGGTGTTCATATGTTTGTGGGTTAAGATCTGGGTCTTCTATTCGATTCCATTGGTCGACTTCTCTATTTTTATGCCAATACCAAGCTGTTTTCAATACTGTAGCTCTGTAATAGAGTTTGAAGTCAGGGATGGTAATGCCTCCAGAAGTTCTTTTATTGTATAAGATTGTTTTGGCTATCCTGGGTTTCTTGTTCTTCCATATAAAGTTGATTATTGTCCTCTCAAGATCTGTGAAGAATTTTGATGGGATCTTTAAGGGGATTGCATTAAATCTATAGATTGCCTTTGGTAGTATTGCCATTTTTACTATGTTGATCCTCCCAATCCAAGAGCAAGGGAGATTCTTCCATTTTCTGGTATCCTCTTCAATTTCTTTCTTCAAAGACTTAAAGTTCTTGTCAAATAGGTCTTTCACTTCCTTGGTTAGAGTTACCCCAAGATATTTTATGCTATTTGTGGCTATCGTGAAAGGTGAAGCTTCTCTGATTTCTTTCTCTGCTTCCTTATCCTTTGTATATAGGAGGGCAACTGACTTTTTTGGAGTTGATCTTGTAACCTGCCACGATACTAAAGGAGTTTATCAGTTGTAGGAGTTCTTTGGTGGAGTTTTTGGGGTCGCTTATGTACACTATCATATCATCTGCAAATAACGAAAGTTTAACTTCTTCCTTTCCAATTCGAATCCCCTTGATCCCCTTGTTTTGTCTTATTGCTATTGCTAGAACTTCAAGCACTATATAGTAATGATAGAGACAGAAGTTTCAATAATTTTTTAAAAGCAAAATATCCCATTTTGTCCTTAAATCCTCAGTTAGTTATGGTGAAAGAAAAGACTATCTTGAGGGCAAATTTTTCTTCTACATAGAAAAAAAGACTAATCTTAAACAATAAGATTTGATATAAAGAATGTTTATTATAGAGATATAATATAGGATAAATAGAAACATAGAAATTAATATTATAAAACAAAAAGTCAGATACTTTAGTGCATTATTTACTATTTATTGCTGTGCTAAAACCCTATAACCAAGGCAGCTGATATAAGCAAAGGTCTGTTTGGGCATATGGTTTCAAGGACTAAGGGCCCATCATTATCACTGTGTAAATTATTGCAGCTAGCAGGCATGATGACTGGAACAGAAATCTAAGAGCTCACATTTTGAATGGCAACCATAAAACAGACAGAGCAATAAAAATTGCTTAAATCTTTAAATGCTAAAACCCAACTTTGATGGCTATTCTTATTTTCAATCCGACTCTCTAGAATTAACTAAAATCCAAGCAGGTGGGTAGTCCGCAGGGATATTTTTCTCAATTAAAATTGAAAGACCCAATTTGAATCCAGATTTTTGCAGGTAGAAAGATACACCCTTAATCCAGATATTCTGAGGTGAGAAGATCCACTTTTAATCTGAACATCTTCTGATGGCAGCCTATATAAAGGCTATGAAAGAAGGAAGCTTGCTGTTGGTTTTGGTGAAAAGTCCATTCCTTTACTTGTTTTAGAACCTATATCTTTGGTATTCTGGCATCTATTAAAGATTAGCTGAAACATACAGTCTCCTGGACTAAATAACTACAAAGTTCTTTATTTTCCATTTTTGGAAGCCATTGTTGGACTTTCTCAATCACAGCATGTAAGCCATTCTAACATCCACCCCCTTGGGCTGGTTGCATGCATACCCTATTTCTAGTTCTCCTTATTATATGCCTCATGCTTCACTTTCAAGTTTCTAGTACATCACAGGCTTCACATTCATAGATTCCTTCTATAGTCATTCAAGGCTTCTTGTCCTTTAAGGGATTCTTGGCTTCTCATGGATTTCACAAAAGTATTACCCTTCCATATGTTTTTGGGACTCAATGGATTTCTAAACCAAAGAATGACTCCACTACCCCAACTACTGTTATTATTTATGGTTCTAAGGGCCCTGGGAATCATATTCATCCAGTTTTGATATTTGCAAGTTATTTTCCCCCAAACACATGTTAAAGAAAAAACTGACTCAAAAAATTGTTCTCTAATTGATCTTATGTATATGTAATGGCACATATTTCTTCTCTGTCTCTCAACACAGGAATATGTTCTCTCTTCTCTCTCCTCTCTCTCTCTCTCTCTCGCTCTCTCTCTGTCTCTCTCTCTCTCTCTCTCTCTCGCTCTCTCTCACACACACACACACACACACATACACATGTATACCACACACACAAATCATATCATAGTAATAAACCAAAAATTTAAAAATTTAAATTAAATCAAGACTATATATAGTAATTTTTTTTTACTAATGCTTTGGTTTAGATACTTAAGTCAAAAGAGTAATTAAGAATAGATCTGTGAAATCTTACATTATCCTTCAAAATAGCTACAGTTTAAGAATATATTAAAACAGATAGGCATACATAAATGAGTCCAAAATTCAAGTTCTCATGATTATACAATAACCACCATACCCATGAGCTAGCTTCCCTGTCTCTCTTATTTTTTATTTTTATCTTTTGAATCAGAGTTTTAGGTGGAATTAGCCAGCTTTAAACACCTTATATAAACAAGGATGACAAGAAAGACACAGAATATGTTAAGAGAAACTGAAATGACTAAAGCTATAAATCTTCCTTATGCTGTGAGTCTTTAATACAGTTCCTCATGTTGTGTTGATCCACCCAATCATAAAATTATTTCCTTGTGATATCTTCACAAGGAAATATACTTGTTAATAAAGTATTTTTTGATATATTATTGTTTTATAGAGTGATAGAATATGTTTATATTATAAAGGAAGTATATTTGGACCATACAAAATAAATACTTTTGCCATTCTTGAGATTGCATGATTTAATTAAAAGAATATGAGATTCAACAAGCTTGAGTGATTTTTTTTTAGTCCTCCCAATCCATCATCTTTAACCTAACTTTTGTGGAGTTTTTTGTCTTTGGATTTCAATTTTTTCCTCCATAAAATAAACAAATTATTATAAAATCTAATATAATAATATTTACTTGTAAACAGTGTAACAGAATTGCAATAAAGATTTCTATACTATTTGCTAATAAAATAAACAAAGTATAATTGCTATTCAAAAGTTAAACATATGTTAACAATATAAGTAGAATATAATTAAAATGTGATATAACTATAGAATCTTTTAAAACAAAAAAGTTACAATTAAGAAAGCCATCTAAAAATGTTTTATGTAAATATTCATAAAATGTTTTAGAAGAAATAATGTTCAGAATTTCAGGGTAAAGGGGTTTATTTAAATTTTATTTTAATTAAATAGAATTCATCATTTCCCCTTCCTGTTCCTCCTTCTAATTAAGTCCCTTCAACTACTTACTGTCTCCTCTCCCTTCAACTCCTCTAAATCCTGTCAAATTTATGGTCTCCTTTTCTTTGATTTTTATATGTTACAAATACATTCTGCTGAGTCTCTTTAGGGTTGCTTGTCTATAAAAGAACCTTAATTCATTTCCAGTCTAAGGGTGGGACCTGTGAGTTTTCCCTTTCCACATGACCATGATTATCGTTATTTTTTAGGCACCAAATAACATTACTAAGAGGCTTATAAAGGCAAACTCCACAAAGCTGTGTACTTCCTGACTTCATCAATCAGGGACAAGCATTCATAGTGATAAATTTCCTGCCTTTAAGTCTCATGCCTACATGTGACAGAGCAAATCCTTTGTAGTTTGGACAGCCAAGCTTATTTAAAGAAGTGAAAACATGTGGCTTGTTATCTTACATGAACAACAACCCCCAACATTCCATTAAGTTATCTATCCTTTGGCAAGCAGGGCATCCAGGTTAGAGGCATTTTTATTTCATTCATCTCTAAAGCATAGTAATTTAACCTATAACATGGCATTAGTACTCATAGTGCAAATGTATCTTCAGCGGCTGAAATATGATATTCTATCCAAGGGTGCTGGTGCTACAAGAAGTTGTGAACTGATATTGGTACTTTGAAGTGAACTTAGATCTTCTACTAGAGTAGTATGTGCTCTTAATCATTGAACAACCTCTCCAGCCCCCATATGTAATCAGAGACTGCTTTTTTGTCCTGGCCACCCAGATCCACATAATCACACAAAAACTTATATCAATTACAATACTGCTTTGCCAATAGCTGTCGAATGGACACTTAAAAGAAATCCCATACTAGCTCAGAATTAAGAAATAGATGGTTATTTATTTAGGGGTAAACTCACAAATCAGAATTCTCTGCTTGAAAGGAGAACAGAGATCAAATCCAGCAATCCGAAAGAGCAGCCAGGGAAGAAGAGGCAGAAGCAGTCTCTGCATCATCATATATAGTATAAGAGGCTATACCCCAGTAGGTGGAAAACCACAAGCTGTAACACTTCCTACAGGACCTCCCCATTTGCTTTAAATAAGAGAACTCTATGCCTCGTACAAAATTATATACAATAAGAACAAATATATTTAATAATTATTCTATCCAAACTAAAGTCTTGTAAGATAAATAACTTAGCCAAGTCATGAGAGAAAAGTAACAACTATCTAGTTTTCAACCCCATCGACGATCCAAAAAGGAAAACAATACTACTTGAGTAAGCAAGAAGTGCAATCAAGCAACTTCCAAAACGTGCAAGAAATGACAGAGATAACTGGCTACCTGGGCAGTCACATTTGCAACGTTTGAACCAAGCAGTTTTGGCTAAGGCCTAGAATAACTGACAGACCATTTTCAGATGGAGGAAATTTTCCCAAACCGTCTTACCCTGTCTTGGCAAGAATTGACAGTACTCTTTATCCATTTGTGGATACTATGTATCTTGTCAGTGGATGAGTCATGGGTATTTCTTTGTCCAAAGGCCAGTTTTGCCAAGAAGAAAAGAAGCTTCAAGTGGAGTGTCTGCAGTGCTCAACATTCCCTTGGAAATGGATCAGTGCCGCCAGGAGCAATTGTGTTTCACTTCAACAGAACCCTAAGTTATTTAAATGGAATATTCTCCAGTTCTTTGAAGTCATTGATGATTACCTATATATGCAGAATATAATCTCTATGTATCTAAAGAACCTGATTAGTCTAACTACATGTATGACAAACATAGATGATTATTGACCTATAATTCTTAATACCTATATAACTTAAAGACTAAGACTTCATATTAGAATATTATACAATAAACAATTGCACAACAAATGAGGACCTCAGTGTAAACAATGTATAAGTATCTTGATCAGAAGTAGAAATGCACATTGCAATAAGGTAAATATGTAGCAATATATAAAAAATGTTTTAAGTAGAGGTAGAATCATGCATGAATACAATATTCAATATTGTATTTAATTTAACTTTGTATCAATATACAAGAATCTATACCAATGTAGTTGTCTATAAATCATAACTCACAAGTATTGACTCTATTACTTACAATTATTATTAGTGTGGGTAAGCTCATACGAATCTATTATGCCATTCAATTTTCCCTTTTTTTCAAAGAGAACCCTGAGCCTATAAAACTTCCCCCCAGCCCCCAACCCTATACCAATTATAATCAACCACTAAATGATGTCCCTAACCTTGAGGACAAACTTTGTTGGGAGATGGGACATTGTCTTCCAGAATTACTTCCAGCTGTCATGGGGGTGATGTTCTTTCTATGGGATCCTGTGAGAGTAAAATTATGGTTAAGTTCCAAGATTCATGTCTGGTATAATTGCAAATAATCTCTGAGTATTTGGTGGAGGCCTGGCCAGAATGTTGTAAAAAAGTGCATCATTTCAGCTAACCTAGTTGGAACCATCTTGAGCGCCTGGTATTCAAAACAGGTCTTGTAGTAGAATTGTCAGCATCATGATGTCATATCAAACAGGTGGAGTTGTTGTTTTGGGGCCTCTTCTTCTTCCTGGAAACTTCAAAGATTACTGAAGAAAAATTCATTGTTCATTGTGGAAAACTTAAACATTATTTATATATACATATGCAAACATATGTATTTTAAAAATAGTATGATAGAAACAAAAATAGATATGAAGAAAAGTAAAATTTTTCTAAATTCTTTTTTTCTTTCTGTCCCATATCATTGATCCTGACATTAGACAGAAACTCTGAATTTCTCTTTCACAACATGCTTGGATTTAGAGAGGGACAGAGCCCGTGTTCAACTCCAAAGCCAGCTCTATTTATTCATATATATATAATCATTTGTGCTTATGAATCATATTTGATTTTCTTGATGATCTTTATTGGGTAGTTATTTTTCCATCTGCCATCATTCAAACATACAGGGTCTCTTGAATTTTTGAAGATGATTATTTTTCTGAACAGACAAGAACAGAACCCTCTCCCAACTCTGTATGCTTTCCTTACCACATGTATGGTTATCACCATTGTGAATGAGCTGTCATTTCTCTTTTTCAAGAGGTTTCTCCTTTTTTTCCCATTTTTTTTATTAAAGATTTCCATCTCCTCCCCTCCTCCTCCCCTTTCCCTCCCTTCCCTTCCACCCATACCCCCACTCCCTCCCTCTCCAGGTCAAAGAGCCATCAGGGTTCCCTTCACTGTGTTAAGTCCAAGGTCCTCCCAACTCCCCCTAAGTCCAGGAAGGTGAGCAACCAAGCTGACAAGGCTCACAGTGAGCCCGTCCATGCTGGAGTCCAAGCCCATTGCCGTTGTCCTTGGTTTCTCAGTCCTCCTCCACCGTCAGCCACATTCAGAGAGTCTGGTTTGGTCGCCTGTTCCATCAGTCCCATTCCAACTGGACTTGGTGGTCTCCCGTTAGTTCAGTCCCACTGTCTCAATGGGTGAACACACCCCTCACGGTCCTGACTTCTTTGCTCATGATCTCCCTCCTTTTGCTCCTCATCAGGTCCTTGGGAGCTCAGTCCGGTGCTCCAATGTGGGGCTCTGTCATTTTCTCCATCCAATGCCAGGTGAAGGTTCTATGGTGATATGCAAGATATTCATGAGTATGGCAATAGGATCTGGACATTTCTGGCACCCTCTCCTCAGCTGCCCAAGGACCTAGCTGGGGGCATCTTCCTGGATACCTGGGAACCTCTCTAGAGTCAAGTCTCTGCCAACCCTAGAGTGGCTCCTCTAATTAAGATATATAATTCCTTGTTCCCATACCCACCCTTCCTATATCCCAACCATCCTATTCCCCCAAGCTCTCCCCATCCTCCACTTCACACTTTTCTCTCCCCATTCCCCCATCACACCCTACCCCCAAGTTCCCATCTTTTGTCCGGCAATCTTGTCTACTTCCAATATCCAGAAGGATAACTATATGTTTTTCTTTGGATTAACCTTCTTATTTAGCTTCTCTAGGATCACGAATTATAGGCTCGATGTTTCAAACCGAATTATTATTAATTTTGATGGTATCCATAAATTTTTTCTCCTGTGGAAACAAGAATAAAATCCCTTCCCCAATGTAGCACATCTCCTGCCTTCCATTGGAGGTCAGCACATTCTTGAAATAAACCAGTTGATTTAATTCAAAAGACTTTTCTATTATTCAATGCCTCTCTGCTGCTGTTGTTCCTTTCTCATTAGCATTAAGAAAATTCAAGGTTAATTAAAGAATTATGTAATCTATTTTGGGGAGCATTTTCCACCCCTTTCTGTTTGTTTAACATATCCTTTGTAGTTCAATTTGATCTTTCTATAACTACCTGACCTGTAGGATTGTGTTGTATACCTGTAATATGCTTAATACTATAATAAGCAAAAAACTGTTTCATTTTCCTAAAGACATATGCTGAACCATTATCTGTCTTTATTTGTGCAGGTATACCCATGATGGGCATAACTTCTAAAAAATGTGTGATTATTGAATCAGCCTATTCTGCGCTTAAAGCAGTTTCTCACTGAAAACCTGAATAAGTGTCAATGGTGTGGTGTACATATTTTAATTTTCCAAATTCTACAAAGTGGAACACATTCTTTTGCCAGATTTCATTCCTTTGAGTACCCTTTGGGTTAGTCCCTGCAGGTATCAGTGTTTGGTTATAGAAAGAGCAAGTAGGGCATCTCTTTATAATCTCCTTAGCTTGTGGCCATGTAATGAAAAACTCTTTCTTTAAACCTTTGCTATTGACATGATGGTTTTTTTTTATGAAATTCTGAGGCCTGCAGCATGTTTCCAATCAATACTTGATCAATTTCTGCATTACCTTGTGCTAGAAGACCTGGCAGACCCATATGGGATCTGATGTGTGTTTATGTATATAGGACAAAGCCTATTCCTGATTATGTCTTGCACCTGGATAAATAATGATGTCAATTCTGTATCATCTGGTATAAATTCAGTGGTTTCAATATATAAGATAACTCTTTCTGATTATTGTGAATCAGTAACTTTATTAAGAGGTTCTTTAAAATCCTTTAACACCATGAGAATAACATTTAATTCTGCCTTTTGGACAGAATTATAAGGGCTTTGTTCCACCTTACTTAATTCTTCTGATTTGTATCCTGCCTTCCCTGACTTGTTTGCATCAGTATAAAATGTACAGGCTCCAGTTATTGGAGCATCACATACAATTCAGGGAAGAATCCAAGAAATTCTTTTTACAAGGTTAAGTCTATCACTTTTGGGATAGTTGCAATTAATTTCTCCCAAGAAATTATCACAAGCTCTTTGTCATAGTTCATTGTTTTCCCATAACATTTTTATTTCATCAGTAATGAAAGGCACGATAAACTCTGGTGGGTCTATACCTGCTAATTGATGAAGTCACAATTTACCTTTTATAATTAATTCAGAGACCTTTTCCACATAAATTTTGAAGTTTTACTTGGTTTATGTGGTTAAAAGATCCATTCTAATAAAATATTCATCTGCATTAAAATTCCTGTAGGAGAAATTCTGAAAGGCAATATGATTGGAATACAATTAAGATTTGGAGTCAACCTATTCACATGTGCCTCCTGTAATTTTTCCTCAACAATTGTCAATTCCTTCTCTGTTTCAGTTTTTAATTCTCTGGGACTATTCAAGTTCTTTATCACTATCTAAGGTTTTGTTTCAATGAATTACTATATCAGGTGTTATCCCAACAGCCAGTTGTAGACTGGAAATGTCTCCTAATAATCATTGAAAGTCATTAAGAGTCCTTAACCGGTCTCTCCTAATTTGTGCTTTTGTGTCCTAATTTTCTGCAAACCAATTTTATAACCTAGGTAATTGACATGAGCAATTTGTAATCCCCATTTTGGCAAAACTTTCTTTTCTTCTTAAAACTTTCTTTCTAAAGTATCCATGTTTGAATCAGATAGCATCCATTTAATGATAAATGATAGACTTAGGAAATTGCTTACATATTATTTCCAATGGTTGGCTTACAAAGTATTTACAAAATGTGGGGCTTTTGAGCATTCCCTGTGGGAGGAAAGTCCATTCATATCTCCTATTAGGCTGAGAATTATTAGTAGACACTGTGAAGGCAAATTTTTATATATCCTTTTCTTGAAAAGGTATAGTGAAAAAACAATCTTTCAAATCAATAACGATAAGAGGCCATCCTTTTAGTAATAGAGAAGGCAGAGGAATTCCAGATTGCAGAGGGTCCATAGGCTGAATAACTTTATTTACAACTCTTAGATCTGTCACCTTTCTCCATTTACCAGATTTCTTTTTTTTTACAACAAATACAGGAGAATTCCAAGGGCTGGTTGATTCTTCAATATGGTGAGCAACTAGTTGCTCTTATATTGTTCTAAAGCCTGCAACTTATATTCAGCTAGAGGCTACTTCTTAACCCATATTGGTTTCTCAGTTAACCATTTTAAAGGTAGGGCTGTTGGTACCTCTAAAGGTTTGCTAGTTGCTTTATGTTCTTGTACATCATGAATGGTTGGTGACCTTTGTTTATAGTACCTTATAATATCCTTCTCAGAATTATAAGTTCCTGGGACTTCAGGAATGTTTATCTGGGTTGCCCATTGCTGCAGCAGGTCATGACCCCATAAAATTATTGCAATATTAGCCACATATGGCCACAGCTTCCCTCTTTGACCTTCTGGCCCAATACAGTTAACCCATCTCATGCTTTGTTTCACTTGAGATATGGTTCCAATTCCTAGTAATTGAATGTTTGTTTCTTGAAGAAGCCAATTTGGATGCCAAGATTCTGGAGTAATGATACTCACATCCACACCTGTGTCTATCAAACCAACAAGAGTGTATAATAAAGGAATTATAATTGTTGGTTTCTTATTTCCTATTGGAATTTTTGACTTATCCTCCATGTTTATTCCATCATTGAGAACAGTATAGTCTTTTACAGAAGGCTCTGGATTTTTAAATTTTTCTGGTGAGACATGTCCTCCACAGTTACTGGGAATGACTGGGCTACTTTTGACATGGGGACCCGTGACAGGCCCCTCAAGGAGTTTCCTGATGGTATAGGGTTGCCTTGTCTGTATATTGTTGATGTGCATTCATTGGTCCAATGTTGGCCTTTGCCACACCTTCTACATATAACTGAAGTCTGAGGTCTCCTATTTTTGCCATTCTCAGAGGAGATATTATTCCTTGGAATTCCTTGTCTACAAATCCCTTTTCAAATATCCTTTTATACCACAATTAAAACATTTGGCATTTTGATGTTTCCTCATTCCTTTGGAAATTGCTTCTCCTACCCAAATTCAGTATTATAGTCAAATGTTCAATATTCATTGTATGCAGAATCCATTCATCCTTAAGTGCTGATCTAGCCTTTAAAGGCCCAAATAACTTTTTCCATTCTAAATTTACATTTTCAAAAGCTAGAGATTCAATAGTTACTCGTTTGACATCTGGATCTGTTACTCCTATTTGGACAGCCTTACTTAATTTTGTAAAAAGTCAATGAATAGTTTTCTCTGTCCCTGACTAACCCTGGTATATTATTTAATTATTTTTCTAGCTCTTGAATCCTGTCCCAAGCATTTAAGGCTGCTTTGTGGCATAGGGACAAGATTTCTTCATCATAAAGAGCTTGAACCTGTGGGTCAACATAAGGGCCTTCACCCTTATTTGATCTTGGGAAGTCTCAAGTCCTTTTTAGTCCCTGTTGTTCCAAAATTTTGGCTTCCTCTCTGAAATAAACATCAATAGAGGTAATAAAATGTATTCATAGCATACAGAGTGGAATAATACATCACCCATTCTTATTTTTGATTCATTTTTTATTATGTATGTATGTATGTATATGTAATGAAGGGAGTACATGTACAACAGAGTTAGGGTTCAGGCAGAGGCCAGAAGGCCAAATTTCTTGGAAGTTGTGATCTGCCTGTCATGCTTGCTGAAGATAAATGTGGAACCTCTGAAAGTACTTAACATGCTCTTAAACACTAAGCCATCGCTCAAGCCCCTAAGGACCAAATCTCAGCATCAAGAGAATTTTTGGGCATGGAATTCTATAACTTAGTCAGGACCTACTGGCAATTCTTAACTTTGCAGGGAGGATGGTTACGTTTTCTCTAAAAGTATTCCCCTGATTATATCATGTTCTTATATATTTACTCTCCCAAATAATATATTTTGTTAAATCTTTTAATTCTTTCATCTTAAAGATAAAATCTATCAAGTCAAAAGCAGGTTGCAATAATATTATAATCTTAAAAATAAAAATATAAAAAAAATTTCACTAAATTTTTATAGAATATGGTATCATGTTTATCTCACATTGTAACATATCTCTCTGTGTGTATGTATTTGTTTGTGTTTCTGTGTGTTTATGTTTTAATCTTTTTTACCACAAATGTGTATTTTATTATTAGTCCTTCTAATTGTACATTGAGTTCTCTTACATGGCTCTCAATTTTGTTGATGAAAACATTATACCTAAAAGGTACACAGATGCTTTTTGGGGGTTCTTGTTCCATCAAGTCACATTAGTCTGGAAGGAACCCACAGGTTCCCATTCTCTCTGGAAACAAATGTAGAAACTCATTTCCAAAGGAACATATACTTAGACTCAAATTATGAAGTCAAGATACCTTAAAATACACATGCTGATTATAAGCTTAGCAGCCTGAATGTCTCTTTTAGTTAGCTTATTCATAGTCAAAAATTCAAAGAAAATACAATAATATACATAATACAGACTCTTTGTTTACTTTCCATTATTTATTTATTGATTGACTTTTATTGAGCTTGACATTTTTCTTTGATCCACTCCTTGCCTCTCCCCTCCCCTTCAACCCCATCACATGGTCCCCTTGCTTCCAATTTACTCAGGAGATCTTGACTTTTTCTACTTCCCAGGTAGATAAGATCCATGCATGTCTCTCTCAGGGTCTTCATTATTGTCTAGGTTCTCTGGGATTGTGACTTGTAAGCTGTTTTTCTTTGCTTTATGTTTAAAAACCACTTATGAGTGAGTACATATGATAACTGTCTTTCTGAGTCTGGGTAAACTCACGCAAAGTGATGTTTTCTAGCTCCATCAATTTGCCTGCAAATTTCAAGATGTCATTTTTTTCTTCTGCTGAGTGGTACTCCATTGTGTAAATGTACCATATTTTCCTTATTTACTCTTTGGTTGAGGGGCATTTAGGTTTTTTTCAGGTTCTGGCTATGACAAACAATGTTGGTATGAGCATAGTTGAGCACATGTCCTTGTGATAAGATTGAGCTTCTTTTGGATATATACCTAAAAGTGGTATTACTAGGTCTCAAGGAAGGTTGTTTCCTAATTTTTTGAGAAATCACCACACTGACATTCAAAGGGGATGTTATCAGCTTGTATTCCCACCAGCAATGCAGAAGTCTTCCCTTTACCCCACAGCCTCTCCAGAATATGTTGTCATCAGTGATTTGATCTTGTCATTCGTATAGGTGTAAGATGGAAACTGAGTAGTTTTAATTTGCATTTCTCTGATGACTAAGGATGTTGAGTATTTCCTTAAGTCTCTTTCAGCCATTTTAGATTCCTCTGTTGAGAGTTCTCTGCTTACATCTGTACTCCATTTTTATTGGATTATTTGTTCTTTTGACAACCAATTTCTTGAGTTCTTTGTATATTTTGAAGATCAGACCTATGTCTGATGAGGGGTTGGTGTAGATCTTTTCATATTCTGTAGGCTGTTGTCTCATCTTGTTGACCTTGTCCTTTGCTTTACAAAAGCTTTTCAGTTTCAGGAGGTCCCATTTATTAATTGTTTCTCTCAGTGTCTATGCTACTGGGGTTAGATTTTAGGAAGTGGTCTCCTGTGCCAATGGGTTCAAATGTACTTCCCACTTTCTTTTCTATGAGGTTCAGTGTGGCTGGCTTCTATGAGGTTCGGTGTGGCTGGCTTCTATGAGGTTCAGTGTGGTCTTTGAAACACTTGGACTTGAATTTTGTGCATGGTGATAGATATAGATCCATTTTCATTCTTCTATATGTTGTTATCCAGTTATTGTTAAATGTGATTTTTTCCCATTTGATATTTTTGCTTCTTTGTCAAAAATTGGGTGTTTAAAGGTGTGTGAATTAATATCTGAGCCTTCAATTCAGTTCCATTGGTTCTCCTGTCTATTGTTATGCCAATACCAGGCTGTTTTCAGTACTGCAGCTCTGTAATAGAGTTTGAAGTCAGGGATTGTGATGCCTCCAGAAGTTCTTTGATTGTACAAGACTGTTTTGGCTATCTTGGGTTTCTCTCTTTTCCATATGGAGTTACATACCATTCTTTTGAAGTCTGTGAAGAATTTTGCTGGGATTTTGACAGGCCTTGTATTGAATTTGTAGATTACTTTTGGTATGATTGCCATTTTTGCTATGTTAATTTTATCTACCCAAGAACATGGGAGATCTTTCTACTTTCTTGTGTCTTCTTCAATTTCTTTCTTCAAAGATTTAAAGTTCTTGCCATACAGGTCTTCCACTTGTTTGAATAGAGTTACTCCAAGACATTTTATGCTATTTGTGGCTATTGTGAAGGGTGATGTTTCTCTGATTTCTTTTTGAGCCAATTTATCATCTGTGTAATGGAGGGCTACTGATTTTTTGAGTTAATCTTGTATCCTGCTACATTACTGAAAGTGTTTATGAGTCGTAGAAGTTTCTTGGTAGAATTTTTGGGGTCACTTATGTAAACTATCATATCATCAGCAAACAGTAAGTGTTTGACTTCTTTTCCAATTTATATCTCCTTAATATTCTTTTTGTGTCTTATTGCTCTAGCTAGGACCTCAAAAACTACATTGAATAGATATGGAGAAAGTGAACAACCTTGTCTTGTTCCTAATTTCAGTGGTATCGCTGGGAGTTGCTCTCCATTTAGTTTGATGTTGGCTGTTGGCTTGCTTTATATTGTTTTTATTATGTTTAGGTATTTTCCTTGTGTCCCTGCTTTCTCTAAGACCTTTATCATAAAGGGATGTTGTATTTGTCAAAAGCATTTGTGGCATCTAATGAGATGATCATGTGGCTTTTATTTTTCAGTTTGTTTATATGGTGGATTATATTGACAGATTTTCACATGTTGAACCATCCCTGCATCTGTGGGATGAGGCTGACTTGATCATGGTGGATGATGGTTCTGATGTGTTTTTGGATTCAATTTGTCAGTATTGTCTAATTTCCACGTTTTTGCAGGCTTTCTAGAATTAGTGTTGCTGTTGAATTCTAGTTTTAAGCCTTAGTGATCTGATAATATACATGGGGTTATTCCCCATGAGTGAGGTAACCCCAGCCAAGAATGACAAATGCTACATTTTTCTCATCTTTAGCTTCTAGCTCCAAATCTGCAAATGTATCTAAATTTTTGATTAAATTATGATATTGTTTACCATAACAAGAGTTCAATAAAGAACTCTAATCATAATAGGTAAGAGGTCTTCCACTCAGATTCACTTTTAGTGTGAAGTTCTGCTAATTTTCAGTTTTGTTTTATTCTCCTTATTCAGAAAGACTACCAGGAAAATTTGAAATTATGCATTTTTATGAGAGCATTCCACCCATGAGTTGGTTTTCTTTTATAGAGGAATACTCAAAACAGAGCACAATCTCTCAAGTAATGCATGGCTGAAAAATATGAGAAATTATCATTAAATGAGAAATATATTATTCATTTAAATCCCTTTGGGGGGATAGTAGAATAATTTTAGAAGGAAAATATGCTCAAGTAAATAAATACAAGAGAGATATCTTTTAAAACATTTATCTTTTCTGGGTTTTGTTGCCATGTTTACACAACAGCTAGGAAATAGGAAATAAGCCGATAGATACACCATTGTAGCCAGGATAAAGGTCATGATATAATAAGCACATTGTCAAAGGCACATTGCTTGACTATACTCAAAGTAAATGATTATCAGAATTGGAAATTTTGGATTTTAATATGATTAAATAAGAAAATCATTTAAGTAAATTTGTCAAATGCTTGCTAATATGTATGTATTGCTTCATACTATTTTGAAAAATTATTAATTCAAATATATTTGTGAAAATTTAAGACTTGAATTCATACATAGTGCTTTAACTGTTAGGCCACTTTGGGATTTTGATCTAATTTTTAAGCAATATTTTGAAAGGCTGAAAAGAAATCAGTATAAAAGTCTTCAAATTTTGTACTGGAGGAATTATCCAGGGATAGAAAAAATTTAAAACTGAAAGGAATCCAGATCACAGCCAGAGTGACATAACTGAACAACAATATACTTGAATTTTACAGTAATTAATTTATCCTTCTTTGAAAATGCATACTGAATTTTTTATAGAACTAGATTTTGACCTATACATCTAGTTATATAAATGAAGTAGGTTTAGATTTTATGTTTATACTAACAGATATCATTACATTAAATTTACAATACTTTTTTGCATATAAGTTGAATATGCAATGACTAAATGCTTTGAATGGAATAATTAATACAAAGAATTTTGGAAAATCTATAATTTTTAATAATTTTATTTATGTCACATGGCTGAATTTTGCATATTTGACCTAATCAATTGAATAATTACAGGAACAATTTTATTCAACTGTGAAAATGATTAAATTTAAGCTTTCTGGAAAAATTTGGAAATAAGTGATCTTTTTTCATTGAAAATATTACCCTATTGTGAAATACCATGATTTGCTTACATCATTTGTAAAGATAAGAAATGTCATTTGTATATATGGTCATTTATGATATTTTGTATTATATAATTTGTAATGACAGCTTTATACATCTAAGACACCTGGTATAAAGTGTTTTGACTTTTCCTTAGATACAGTTCAAATAATATATTACAGGAAAGCCAAATAATGAAATATTTTACCACAAGGAAATTTTATAAGTTAAACATGAGGATTTTATATTAATATTTAAAAAATAAAAATATAGTTTGTGAAAAACAGTGATACTGAAACACAAAACAGTTATCTCCTTTCAAAAGTAAGTCCTACAATCCTTCTAGGCATTATAAACCCTTCATTATATTGTTGGCAGTGTTAATGTATGCATTTTTTCTCTGATAGTTGAGGGATATTTTATAGGGCAAAGATTCTTTCTAGATTACATTTTTTTAATGTTTTTCATTAATATACCAAATCATAGTTCTCTATCCCTCTCCCCTCCCACTCCCCCAAACATCCCCCTACCCCATTCCCCATCTACTCCTCATAAAGGGTAAGGCCTCCTATGGGGAGTCAACAAAGCTTGGCATATAAAGGTGAGGCAGGACCTAGCACCTCCTGCCTGCATCCAGGCTGAGCAAGGTATGGATGCAAGCCCATATGGAATGGGCTTCAAAGAGCCAGCTCATGTACCAAGGATAGATTACTACAAAAAATGTGGTAAAATGCAGAATCATTTTGCAAATTTAATAGCTTTTCTACACAGTAACAACAAACAAATAGACAAGAGATCTTGGATACAATCCCATTCTCAGCAGCCTCAAAGAAAACAAGCTCCAAAGATCTAAACCAAACCCATTGGAAGAAGAACCTTTAAAAATTGGAAGGTATTCCCCACTCACAAATTGGGAAAATTTAACATTTTGAAAATGATTTTCTACCAATGTCTAACTCCAGATTCAGTACAGGTACCCATACCACATTCCCACTCTTTCTTCACAAAAAAACAATACTATTCTAAAATTCATATGGGATGATAAAATGCCTTGGATAACCAAAATAATCTTGAGAAAAACAAGCAATGATGAGGAAATTGTTTCAGATATCAAGATAAGTTACAGCTATCTTAATAAAACTTGTTGCTGGAACAAATCAGACCTGCATTACACTGGAGCAAAATTGAAGATCCAAACATGAGTACATATAAGTGCATCCATGTAATAAAGTAATATTCAACAAAGATGCCATAAACATACACAGGAGAAAAGGAGCAATTTAAACAGATTGTGCTGGTAAACTTAGATGTCCACATATAGAAGAAGGAAAATAAATTTGTATCTCTCAGCTTGCACAATACCTAACTCTAATGGATCAAAGTCCAACTGGTTTTTAATGAGACATATCTCATCAAACCAGGATCTCACTGTTTATCTATATACTAGCTTACCAATCAACTGCCTGTCTCAACAACTACTCTGCCACAGAAATAGGATTTTATGTTTTAGAATTGGTATTTATGAGAAACTATATTCTTAAAACAGTGGTGTACTGGAAATATATTTTAAAGTATTCAGAATTTTAACATCAAAGAGCAAAATTTTAAGTAATGCCTATTAACCTTTACTCATAATTCTTTAATCAATCTGGGGAAAATTCTATATTTAAATCTGTATCATGCTTCAAGTTAGATTTATTTGCTAGTTACTCATGAGAAAATTTGCAAAGTCAACTAATTGTATTAAGATTAATTAGCCAGGCATGGTTATGCACATTTTTAATTCCAACAATCAGCATGTAGAGGCAGGCATATCTCTGAGAGTTTGTTGCCAATCTGGTCTAAAAGGTGAGTTCTAACACTGTCAGGGCTGGTATACAGAGAAACCATATCTCAAAAAACAAAAAAATAAAAATATTACTTAAAAGCACTAGGAAGTTTCAAATGCAAGTGAATATATTTCAATGGAATCTTTTAAGATATTTCTTTTTAGACTTATGTTTCAGAAATAGCAAGTTTATTTGAATTATTTATATAAGCCCAAAAAGATTAGTATTAAATATTTTTATATCATTGACTAGAATTTTTTGCCTCATATAAAGTTCTGTTATAATCTGAAAGTATTACAAACATTTGAGTGAAGTGAGACTTTCTGTTATCAATAAATGTTTTATAATCAATGAAAAGAGTTGAAGGCCAAAATTGAATTTATAAATATTTGCAAAAGAGACACAGTTTTCAAGAAGTATGGCACTAAATTGATATATATATATATATATATATATATATATATATATTTGTATATATACTGAGAAATATAAGACATATATACCCCATAAATAATTCATTGAGAAGAAAATATAATTTATCATCACTTAGTTTTTATTATTTTGAATGTAAAGACCAATAGAAACAAGTTATTATTCATATCTTAATTTAATTGCATTGTTCACTTTAAAATGATTATTTTGCTTCTGTACTATTTTGTTTTTATAAATCCATTATATTTTAATGAGGGAAACAAATTTATCATTATTTTAGAATCTTCTCACTGACCCCTTATAGCCTATGCAGTTAAACAAATTGAAGACTGTATTAGTGAAGACACATTTTTTCTTTTTCTTAACCTAATAATGAACCTTTGATATCTGACTCATCTTGGTCAGATGAAAGTACATTTTCCATTTCTTCATACAATTTGACACTTATTAGTATTACCATTTCATTTACTTCAGGAAGCTGACTTCAAATATTAGTTGAAGCCAATATGGTAGGAAATAGATGCAATTCTCTGATTTCAAATAGAAAAAAAAACATGATTAATAATTTACATAACTATCTATTTGCCTATTTAGATTCATTTGGTTTCATATATTATATGGTGACTAATGTTTGTTGTCAAATTGACTAAATCTGTAATCAACTAAAATGCAACTAAAATCCCTTCTGTGAGGGATTTTTTTATTGGCTTTGATGTGGGAAGATCTACCCTAAGTCTGGGCCACAGCTTCTGATGGCAGCCTACACAAAAAGCTTTGGGAGATGGAATGTTTTGAAATCTGGATGCTTGTTCATCTTTTCTGTTGGTATTACCATGCTGGTATTAGAGAATACATCATCAGAATTACAAATGTAATCCTAAAGACTATGAACTCTCTGGGAATTCTCCAGGATTGCAGGACAAGAATTTACTGCTGAATCAACTAGTCCCTTAGGTTGAAATACTGCTGTTTCTAGTCCTGTTATGATAAATTCATTGTAGGACTATTTTAACCACAGCCTATATGCTAAGATAATAAATTCCCCTTTATATATTGTCCTATAGAGGGTTTTGACTAATGCATACTATTAATTAATATCCTGGTGATGGACACTTTTGTACACAAATCTTTGTCCGCATACTTTTGTATTCAAGTGGTACCTTTTGTATGGCATATTCTAAATCACTAAATGGGGAATATTTTAAAAATCTTGAATGTTTTTCTAATGTACATGTACAGTTTTATAGCATTAAAGTGATCATATTTTAGTGACATATTATCTATTAACTGTTTTATTTATTTGACCTATTATTTGAGACTTTCTAGAATTAAAAAACCCATTGAACAAATATATCAAAGGTATGTTAATCAGATTAGCTTTCATGATATTTTATAAGTGGTATGGGAAGTCCTTCTGTATATGTGTTGCCTTTATTGGTTAATGAATAAAAAAGCTGCTGTTGGCCAAAGGCTTAAGAGAATATAGCCAGGCTGGAAGATATATATGTATATATGTATATATATACATATATACATACATACATATATACATATATACACATATACACATATACATATACACACACACACACACACACACACACACACACACACATATATATATATATGGCAGAGTCAAGAAGACACCAGTAGCCAAAAGTAGTGGGAAAGATGGAACCTTGCCGGTAGGCCACAACCATCACAATAAAATATAAAATAATAGAAATAGTTTAATTATAGATGTGAGAGCTAGAGAGACATTGATGTTTAGTACTCATTGTATAGCTGAAGAAATTGGATGAAGACAGTGAAGACAAAGCAGTGGCACCACCAGCAGCAGCAGCAAGATAAACAACTGTGTAGGTGATCTTGCTAATATAATGAGAAGGAAAGAAGGAAAACAAAGCAGATTTTTTTTCTCAGAATTCTTTTTGTCTAGAATAAAGCCTAAAGGTTCTGACTACGTTAGTGTGGGTTTTCCCTCTTCAATCTAACTGAGGAAAAAGAATCCCTTACAGGTATGCTTAGCAAAGTGTCTGAAGTTGATTCCATATCAGATCTAACTACTTTCACAACCAATATGTTACTTGACCTTTTTCTTTGCAGCTCTTAATATTCTTTCTTTATTCTGTATGTTTTGTGTTTTGATTACTATATGGTGAGGGAATTTTTTTCTGATCCAGTCTATTTGGTATTCCGTAAGCTTCTTGTACCTTCCTGAGTGGAGTCACACAGAGCATCATAGCACAAATAGTAAAAATAAAAAGACAGATATTGGTGTTCAAGCTGAAGATAAGAAAAGTAAAACAGCCAACCACTAGAGAGCTCTTACCTCTATAAAATCTTCATACTGACTAGAGAGATTCCTATTCCATCCTGCCTTATATTCCTCTCTAGTTCTGATATTAAAGGCATGAACCAACATTGCTTGGCCTCTATGTCTAACTAGTGTCACTGCTGGGATTAATGGTGTGTGCCACCACTGCTGGACTGTATGGCTGACTAGTGTGGCTAGCTTTCCACTCTGATCTACATGAAGGCTTTATTTGTTAGATCATAAACAAAAATATCACATTTCTCCTTTTTGTCTAATATTAAAATAGGTTATAACTAATATAACCAGAATGCAGTTATGATTGAGAGCCACGTGATCCATATTTGTTCTTGTAATTTCTCTTCTATCAAAGTCAGTTCTTTTCTAGCTTCAGCTGATAGCTGTCTGAGACAATTGAAGTCTGTGTCATTATCTAAAGTTTTGTCTAAATTAATCAGTTCGTGACTTCCTTGTTCATATTTCCCCTCCTTCTGCTCTTTAAATGGACTTTGGGAGCTCAGTCCAGTGTTCCAATGTGGGTCTCTGCCTCTGTTTCCATCTGTTGTTGGATGAAGGTTCTATGGTGATATTTAAGAAAATCATCAGTCTGACTACAGGGCTGGACCAATTCAGGCACCTTGTCCTCTATTGATGAGGGTCTTAGCTGGGGTCATCCTTTTGGATTCCTGGGAATTTTTCTAGAGCCAGGTTTCTTGCTAACCCCCAAATGGCTCCCTCAATCAAGATATCTCTTTTCTTGCTTTCATATATGTTCTTTCTCCATCTTAATTATCCCATTCCCTCAAGCTCTCCCCAACTGTCCTTTTCTCCCTTCCTCTTTCCCTTCTTCCTTTCCTTCTACCACCCAACCTCAAGTTTCCAAATTTTGTCAGGCAATCTTGTCTGTTTCCAATTTTCAGGTGGATCTCTATAAGTTTTTCTTTGGGTTCACCTTATTACATAGCTTCTCTGGGATCATGAACTATAGGCTCAATGTCCTTTGTTTATGGCTAGTATCCACTAATGAGTGGGTACATACCATATTCATATTTTTGGGTCTGGGTTATCTCACTCAGGATAGTGTTTTCTAATTCTATCCATTTGCATGAAAAATTCAAGATGTCACTTTTTTTAACTGCTGAGTATACTCTCATGTGTAGATGTCCTGACCAGTGAGTCACGAATTGGGTACCCAGACCTCGGAGGAGAGAAATGGAGGGACAAGAGACACCAGAAAATGGACAGCAAGTCTGTATTCTGATCAAGCTGCAAATTTTATTTTTTCTCAGGAGCATCATATAGAAAAAGGGCAGGGGGTAGGTAGGTTGCTATGCAATTGTTCTAACTGGAATGTCAGGTCTGGAGAAATTCCTAGCTGACAGGAAGTGTTAAGGAAATACTGAGGGTCTGTAAATGTTAATTAACAGGGGGAATGCTAATTACTTCTGGGGCCTGGGACCTGCAGGTCTGTAGGCATTCTTAACTCATAGTGAGAGATAAAAGTTATTTATTTCCTGGGCCTGGAACTTGCCCTACAGAGGTGAATAGCTTACTTAACTTGTGAACTGAGGTGGCTTGGCTATAACCAATACAGGTCTTTTCTCCCGGCAGGTAGATGTGCAACACTTTCTTTATCCATTCTTCTGTTGAGGGACATCTAGGTTGTTTCCAGCTTCTGGCTATTACAAGTAATGCTACTACCTCTGAATGTGATTGACAGTTGGGACAGACCGAGGGACCAATGACAGTGGCACTGGGATTTGTCTCTACTGCATCTACTGGCTTTTTGGGTTCCTATTCTCTTTGGATATATACCTTTGCTCACTTTGGTTGTAGTGGGGAAGGCCTTGGGCTTTCCGCCCTGTGGGGTGCCTGGCTCTCTCTTAAGATTGGAGGGGGTTGGGGAAGATGTGTGGAGAATGGGAGGGGAGTGGGAGAAGGGAGGAAGTGGGAATTTGGATTGGTACTTTTTAAGTAATAAAATAAAATAGTAAAAAATTAAGTAATCAGTTCATCAGGTTTTATCCCAACAGTGGACTGTAGATTGGAAATGTCTCCTAGCAATCTTTGGAAGTCATTAAGAGTTGGAAATTGATGTCTCCTAATTTGCACCTTTTGGGGTCTAAACTTTTCTAAGCCCTTATGAGCCCCGCTTAGTTGATTATTTGGGTTTTCTAATGAAAGTATACTCCATCATATCGCAGGGACACTTGTTCAGTTACGTTCATAGAAGCTTTATTCTTAATAGCCAGAAATGGGAAACAAATTAGTTGTCCTTAAACTGAAGAATGGATAAAGAAAATGCAGTATATTTATATGATGGAGTATTTGTCAGCTGTTAAAAACTGACGTCCTGAAATTTCCAGGCAAATGAATATAAATAAAAAAAATCATTCTGAGTGAGATAACCCAGACCCAGAAAGACAACCATGGTTTATAGTCACTTAAAAGGGATATTAGCTATAAAATAAAAGATAAACATGCTACAATTCTCAGACTTAAAAAATGTAAGTAGTAACAATGAAGTCTCAAGAGAAGATTCTTGGTTCTCTCTGGGAAGAGAGATTCTCTTTCAGGGGATAGCCATTATAGGAGTACAAGGCATGGGGTGGGGATTAGAACAGGAATAGGAGGTATCAGGTTGGGGGACATTGGAGAGTGAGAGTACTTGGAGAGACAATTGGATTTGTAGGGCATCTCAGGGACAAGCTATCAACCTAGTGACTCCCAGGAATCTATGAGTCTGACCCTAGCAAAGTGTCTTAGAAATGGATGATATGGAGCCTAAACTAGCCATCTTTTTTAACCAGGCAAGACTTCCGGTAGAGGGACCTGGACACTAACCCAGACATAAAACCTTAACTTACAATTTGTCCTGCCTACAAGACGTGCTAGGGTAAAGTTGGTGCCGAAATTGTGGTAGTAGCCAACCAATGAGTGGCCTAGTTTGAGACCCATGCCTACCTCTGACACGGCCTGGATGGCCAGGACCCAGAGGCAGGATATATCCCAGAGACTTAGGATAGAATCAAACAAGACTCAGAAAAAAGTCAATGAAATGATTCCTTATAATATTTTATACTCACAGATTGATGCCTAGTCCAGTTGTCATCAGCGAGGCTTCATCAAGCATCTGTTCAAACAGATGCAGAGACCCAAAGCCAAACATTAGGAGAAGCTAGGGGAATCCCAAAGAGGGGAAATTTTAGGAGCAGGGGGGTCAAGGACACCATAAGAAAACCCACAGAATATATTTCATTTGGGATGCTCATAGATATCAAGAAAATAATGAGTTACGATGGTGCTTTAAAGCTAGACAAAAAGCCCAGTCTGGAGAGGGGGAAGTGGGAATGAAGTTCCATCTTTCATTAAGGGGATACTGACAAATGGTAACTGCTGAGAGAGGGAGAGTCAGGTTTCTTTATAAATGTAAACCCTGGTATATCAACTATGTTCCACTTGAAGGGTACATCAAAGAGAATTTGGACAACCCAAATTGAATTTAGTTAAGAAGAAAACACAAATTTGGGTTGGATGGGATTTAGAAGAGATGAGGGAAGAGCTGATTATGATTAAAAAATTGCATTGGAATCTCAAGCAATTAAGAGAATAAACTATAAATAAACAAACAAACAAACAAATAAATAACTATAAATGGATGGTAGACAGAAGACAAATTGGTCAATTGTTTGATAACAGTCATAAAATATACACAGATATGAGTAGAAATATACTAGTACTTTTACCTGAGATAATGCCTGCTAGATCAATTAGTTTGCATAAATTCATTATAACAGACAGATACTTAAAATATATTGCAAGATACAGTTTTAAAGTCATTGGATTTCACAGTGCATAAAGAACAATGATTTACTTTTCATTTGTTAGTACTTGGTACTTATTTTTTTTTTTTTTTTTTGGTTTTTTTCGAGACAGGGTTTCTCTGCAGCTTTAGAGCCTGTCCTGGAGCTAGCTCTTGTAGACCAGGCTGGTCTCGAACTTACAGAGATCCGCCTGCCTCTACCTCCCGAGTGCTGGGATTAAAGGCGTGCGCCACCACCGCCCGGCTGTACTTGGTACTTTTATCTTTATTTTTGGCATCGAGAAAGTATAAAGCAGAGTTGTACACTATTATTTTATATTAATTTCCCAATACACTAGTGATATTGAGATTCATTTAAAGTTTATAATTGCAGTTTGATTTTTGTCCTTATTGAAATTGGGTATTCCTTATGTACATAATTTTATTTGTTGAGATTTTTCTTATTAAATGTAAGTTTTGGCATTTTTATTAAATTATATTTATATTTGTGAATATTAGGAACTATTTGGGACACATTTATATTTTTACTAATGTTTATTTGAAATTTAAATTTAATTGTAATTTCTGCATTTATTCTATAAAGAATAGTTTCTTGTGTAGTTTAATTATGTGCTTTGTCAAGCAGTTAGATAATTGAAATCATTAATCATTTTAATGGCTTCCATATTCCATATTCTCAAGTAAAACTGAGAAATTCTACAGTTCTTATATAATAATTACATTACTTTGTTACAGTTAGATGTATTCTTTGTGGAAGTTAATTTAAAATTATTTTTATTAGTTCTTTGAGAGCTTTGTACAACATTCTTGCTTGTATTCAACCTCGCTTCCCTAACTATTCCCAATTCCACCCTAACTCCCTATCTACTCAACTTTGTATTTTCTTTCTCTATCTTATCTAGCTTTTGCTATCCATAGACTCCTAGATGTATGACCTTTCAGGGGAATGTAGTGATCTACCAACGATCAGGTCTTTAAGAAAAATGATTCTCCCTCTACAAGCAGCAAAGAATATCCAATAGCTCCTCAGCTACACATGGGACTTTGTGCCCAACACTTCTCTCCATACTGGAATTTGGTATGGCTTGTACTTGCCCTTATATTTTTCTTATACAGTGATACATTTATGGGCTTTCACTAAAGAAGGGGATGGTAACCCAAAAATGAAGTTTTTTCCTTTGCTCTTGACTGCTATTAAAGTTACTTTTTTGAAGTGTTGTAAATGGAGTAAGCAACAAAAATTTATCTTATGATTTAGGAAATTGGAGGAATAAGATCAATTTATCAACCATGTTATTCCTTTCAGAATGCTGTAAGATATAATTAGTTTTGTGCATTTACTTTTAGTTTGTGGTAATTTGTGGATAATTTTTTTATATCCCTTGATATGTAGAGGTATCAACCTGGGCTCATAAGGATAGCTTAGCAGGTAAAGGCATTTGAAGCTAAGCTTGACAACCTGAATTGGATCCCAAGGACCCACAGTGTAGAACAGAACTAAGTCTTATGAACTACATCAGCATACTATGTCATGCACTCCCACTGCCCCTAACAAAATAATTTAATGTAGAAAAGATTAAATTATAAATATTTAGCTATTTATATTATTGAAATTATGCTATTTTATCCATGAAGATATGGGAACTGACATGACGACCTCTTTAGCCCCAGCTGATGAAACAATATATAACACACAAGTGGAAATCAGTAACACCAAAAAAAGGAAAAACTTCATTCTCTTATAAATCAAATGATAGAATGATAATATTCATATTCAAACAATGAATATGTTAATACATGGTAGGTCTCAAAAGACAATTTGTCAATTATAATTACATTCATTTAAATGAGTTTACATGCATTAACTCATACTCCAAGCTAGCTGAAAATACTTTGAAACATTTACAAGCCGTAGTATTTACTAATATTTCCTTTTAAATGAAAAAGTAGGAGCTAGTCTATAAACCTTGATTCATGACTAATAAATATTGAGAATTAAAAGATTCTGAATAGAAACTCACTTGAAGTTTGGTATTAAGTGAGATAAAATGGAAGTGCAAGTAGTAAAATGGTGTTAGAAATTAAAAACAATAAAGTAATGACAAATACATTTTTCTTTAGAAGATGATCTGAACTGGCCTGGTTTGGGTGTGTTTTGGTATTCAATGACCACAGCTGATCAAAATTCTCTTTCTCATTATTTTTTCATGAATAATTTAATTTATATTTTCAGCCACATATCTGAAGAAAAGAACCATTTAAGGTATACCTAAATCTTTTAGGTCATTCTGTAAATATAAAGTTATAATTCTACAGTTTTATGTGCCTAGAAACATTACAGATAGTAAACCTCAAGAACACTGATTTTGTGGTTTTGGTATCAGGGTAACTGTGGCTTCATAAAAGGAATTTGGCAATGACTCTTCTGTTTCTATATTGTGAAATATATTAATATATTAATATATTAGGTATTAGCTCTTCTTGGAAGTTCTGGTAGAATTCTGCATTGAAACCATCTGGTCCTGGGCTTTTTTTTGGTAGGGAGGTTTTTGATAACAGCTTCTAATTCTTCGCGACTGACATGTCTATTTAGATTGTTCACCTGATCTTGGTTCAACTTTGGTATATGGTACTTATCTAAAAAAATGTCCATTTCTTTTACATTTTCCAATTTTGTGGCATAGAGGCTTTTGTAGTAAGATCTAATGATTCTCTGAATTTCCTCTGTGTCTGTGGTTGTGTCCCCCTTTTCATTTCTGATCTTATTAATTTGCGTGTTCTCTCTCTGCCGTTTGATTAGTTTGGACAGGGGTTTGTCAATTTTGTTGATTTTCTCCAAGAACCAGCTTTTTGTTTCATTGATTCTTTGGATTGTTTTCTGTGTTTCTATTTTGTTGATTTCAGCCCTCAGTTTGATCATTTCCAGTCTTCTACTCCTCCTAGGTGAGTCTGCTTCTTTTTTTTTTTTTTCTAGAGCTTTCAGGTGTGCTGTTAAGTCTCCAATGTGTGCTTTCTCCATTTTCTTTAAGTGGGCATTTAGTGCTATGAACTTTCCTCTTAGCACTGCTTTCATAGTGACACTTGTTTTTTTTGTTTGTATTTTGTTTACGAACTTAAAGTTGGGTGGGTCGGGAGGAGGAAATTATCTAGAAGGACATGAAGAAAGGGAAGAATCTAATCAAAACATGTTTAAATTTAATTTTTCTTTTCATTCTTATTATTTATTGTATATCCAGACAGCAGTTTTCCCTCCATCCTCTCCTTGCAGTACTTCTCCCAACTTCCCAGTTCCACACCATCCACTCATCAACTATTTCTAATCAGACAAGGTCAGGCCTCCCATGGATGTTAAATTGTGAAACCTGGCACTAGGGAAATTCTGAGGAATCCACAGGATGACCACAGCTAAGTTCCTAAGCACTAGTGGAGAGAGTGGCTGAACTGGTCCTCTCCCTTTTTTTTTTCCCTCATGGTTTATTATTTTTTTTAATATTTAAAAATTTCCATCTCCTTCCCTCCTCCTCCCCTCCCTCCCCTCCTCCTCCCCCTTCCCTCCCCTCCTTCTCCCCCTTCCCTACCCTCCCCTCCACCCATACCTCCCCTCCCTCCCTCTCAAGGCCAAGGAGCCATCAGGGTTCCCCACTCTATGCTAAGACAAGGGTCCTCCCAACTCCCCCCTGGTCCAGAAAGGTGATCGACCAAGCTGAGAAGGCTCCCACAGAGCCCGTCCATGCAGAAGAATCAGAGCCCAGAGCCAATGTCCTTTGCTTACTGATGAATACCTTAATTGTCATCATAGAACCTTCATCTAGTAACTAATGGAAGCAAATGCAGAGATCCACAGCTAAGCACTGGGATGAGCTTCCAGGGACCAGTCGAAGAGAGGTAGAAGCAAATAATAAGAGCAAAGGGATCAAGACTATTAGGGGGATACACACAGAAAAATGCTAATCTGAGCTAGTGGGAGCACACTGACTCTGGACTGCTATCAGGGGAACCTGCATAGGACCAAATTAGACTCTCTGGATGTGGGTGACAGTTGTGTGGCTTGGGCAGTCTGTGACACTACTGGCTTTTTTGAAGTTCATTTCTTTTGGAGGGATTCCTTGCTCAGCATAAATAGGAGGGGAGCTTGGTCCTACCTCAAAATTATGTGTCAAACTTTGTTGACACCCGTTAGGAAGTCTTACTCTCTCTGAGAAGTGGATGGGTGGTGGGGCAGAAGGGGGAAGGTGGTGGCAGTAGGAAGAGGGGAGGCAGTGGAAACTAGGATAGGTATGTAAAATGAGAGGAGATAGCTTAAAAATAGATTAATTAAAAATAAATAAGTAAAACTTAAAACGTGGCATATCAAGTTGCAGTAAGACTAAGCACCTCCCCTTGTATTAAGGGTACTACAATTACCTGTTGAAACGTTGTAATAGGGTCCCAAAAGCCAGCATAAGGGTCAGAGGCAGACCTTCTTCTCACTGTTAAGATTCCCACAAGAGGACTAAAATATAGTAATGTCATATATATGTAGAGAGGGTCTAGGTTAGTCTCATCCAGGCTCCCTGGTTGTATGTTCAGTTCCTGTCAGGTCTATTAGCCAAGGATAGTTGATTCTGTGAGTTTTCCTATGATGTCCTTTTAAATAACAAAAATATAATAAAAAAGGAAAAAGAAGTTAATATTCTATAATTCTGAAATATGCTAGTGGTAATCTTTTGATTTATTGCTAAAAGGAAATTCGCTGGAATATGCAATAAGAGAAGACAGACATAATTATAAGGAAATGGAAATTATTATAGAAAGTAACTCTACTATTAAATAAGTAAGCAATTTGAGTTTAATAATGTTAATAGTCATTTCAAAGGCTTAAACTTCTGTTTTAGAAAATTATTTGCTATAAAAACCATGATAATCTTTTGTATACTTCAAAACAATCTTGAAAGATCAACATAGAATTATCAAGAGGGTAGATATACTGACCATCGTGATTATAAAGAGCTTAGAAATAGTCCAAATTTCATTTTAAAGTATACTGAAGTATACATTATAAAGGAGAATAAACATATTTTTTAGAATTCTCCAAAATATTTTATGTAAAATGAAAACAAAATTTGAAACTAGACATGTAATAACATTTTCCTTACAGCTTCATAATCCTACAGTTACTTAAATTTAATGTTTCATAACATTTCATTAGGAAACTTTAGTAAATTTATTACTATGCATTATTAATACACATATATGCCTAAGAGATGTACAGCTCGTAATCATTTTTCTTTTCAAAACATAATAGCTTCACAGTGGGTTTGCTGCAGCTACGATATTTCATCTCTGAATTCTCCTTCAAACATTCTGAGGCTGTGACAGAAATTTGTATTTGAACAGAAAAGCTGTCAAGAAGGTGCTGTGGTACTATCCATCATATTTTTAATCCTGACCATACTTAGATGCTAGGGAGTCTTGCTGTCCAAGACACTAAACAAAGATTGAAATTATGCCTTCTGTTCTTGCACATCAAAGTAGCACCATTATACCAAATTCAATAGACTTGTATTACACTCTATTAATTTCCTATTAGTTCTCAGCTATGCAAAATCTAACTGTAGTGTCACTGTGGTTTAGACATGCAACCTTGATTCCAGCATCAAAAAATGAAACCTGTCACTTCTAATAATTTTACAGGAGATTCTACAAATGCAAATCTTTTTTCATCTTGTCATCCTTTCATGTCTTTAATGAGTTTGCTCACTAACAGTGCAGAATCTTAATTTAACTCTCAGAAATATTAGCAGCTATTATAATTGAGCATCTCCAGGAGTATACTAATTAAGGTGCAGTAAGAAATAATTTGTAATACCTGAAATATTTATTTTTTTAAAAAATGCCATCAGCATTTAACTACTTATGAGAGAAAATACTGGATTGCTAACCAAATTTTATATTTTAAAAGAAACCATCATCTAACCTAATTTGATGATCTATACATTTAACTTATTCATTTGTTTATTTTTCAAGTAAACACTTCGTCATAAGGAAAACAAATCCTTGCCAGGCACAAAAGAGTAGAACTTTAAACTGGAGCACTCAAGTGAGTGATGCAGGAGGATTGTATGCTTGAAGACAATTTGTAGTAAACAATAAATTTAAGGCCAGTATTTATTGACTGCACAATAAGATCCTGTCTCAAATACATTAAGATGAATTATACAGAAATTATCATATTAAAGCTAAATAACAAATGAAATTTTGCTTTTGAGAGTAAGAAGCTTCACAAATACTTTAAATGGAATATAGTATTTTCTCAAAGAAGTTTATATTTAGATAAATTGATTTTTTAATTTTATATCCACCCTTTAAATCTAATTATACTCCTTAAACCTCCTAGCCACACCCTTTTATCACTAATAATAGATTCTACTTTGTCTATAATAGAATACAAAAAAAATTACCAATAATAAAATAGTGTTTGTTTTTCTGGGTTTTCAGATAGACTTTAATTTGAAAAAAATAAGCAATAATAGTTTTCCACCTCTAATTATAATCATTATTTATTTAATATGCATATGCATGGCACATACAGGTAATATCCACAGAGGCCAGAAGGCATCAAATCCAAAAAAAAAACTGGAGTTATGTTTGGCTGTGAGCAACTATATGTGTGATAAGAATTGAACTCTGTATGTTTTTTTTTTTTTTTTGCCAGAAGAAAAAGAGATCGTAATAGATGTGTCATCATTGTAGAAATCAGATTGATGATTTTAAAATGTCTTATTGTGTAAGTGGAGAGAATTTTATAGTGGGACTAATGTTTTTGTTGGTTGGTTTTTATTTTCTTTTATGTGTTTCTTTCATGTCATTGAAGATGAATATTAGTTACAGGAAATATTACAAAGCCATTTTCTATAGATTGAGGGGGGGGGAACTTACCTTTCTACTTAAGAGAAGTCTGAAGCCTTGGATATTTGGCTTGAGAACAATCAAATTACAAATTACTTCCACCAAGAAAGAACTATTTCAGCATTGCAATTCTCCATGATTAGAAAAAGTAGAGAATACCAACTGCTTGAAACAAATTTACCAAGGCACAGGAACATTTTCTCCTGTAGTAGTATTTTGAACATATACTACTGTATTCATTTCATTCTTTTTATGTGTTACCAATGTAGTGGATCTATGTTGCTGAAATTTTGTGATCACCATTCATCATCTTCTAAGGTAGCTAAATTTAAATATAATCATGACATATAATACTTTAGGTAACACACAACTATTTCACTACACAATTACTAATTGTAAACATAAAACTTCATTGTCTCTTATCCTTAATTTTTGAATTACTATGTGTGTCTTTTTTATAAACATAATGACAATCATCAAGTTCCAATTAATCATTTGTGTGTCTGATTCCAAGTTTATATTTACACACACACACACACACACACACACACACACACACGTGTTAATTTAATTCTTCCATTAGCATTACCATTAGGACTACATTGCATATAAGGAAATAGATGAATATTCACTTTATTTAAGACTGAATGAATTGTATGTGTTATAATAATGATTAGATATTTGTCTTAATCACAAATCCTAGAGAACCAAAAAGATGAAATAATATTTTAAAAATTATTTCTTTTATTTCATAGGTTAAAACTACTGAATATCTGTAGATTTAATGGATGCACTTTTGAAATTATAGATCAGGGTATTTAATACTTATGCATCCTTTAGTAATGCATTGTGTTTCACTATGATGTGAATCAAATTTCTTTCAAGGTTTATTTTGAGTTCTGCAATAACTTAATGTATTTGATCAACTGTGTTAAAGTTTTTCAAGAGAGCATTCATTCTCTTCTGCACTTTGTAAAATGAGTATGAATCATTTAAAGTGGCATTTACTCATTTCACAGGTAAAGAAAGAAATTATGTTAAAGCAAATTTGTTTTTCACAAAAAAGCTTATTCATATCATCTTATAATTTTAAAAATATAACATATTATTTAAGAGCATCAAATTTTTATAATTAACTTATAAAAGAATCTATTGCAGAATCATATTTAAGTAATGTTTTGTTTTAGAGTTTCAATATAAGTTCAATTTTGTAGAATATAATATTAGGAATAATGGCTTTGGAATATAATTGTTCAGTAAAATGGGGGTATAATTACAATTCATTAAAGTTTTATCTTTCTTGAATATTTTATGTATATTATATTCACCTGATTTGTGTTATTTGAAAATGTATGTGTAACATCAGCTGGGGTTGCTCTTATAGTTTGTCTTCATATATAACATGTAAGATTACAATTGAAGCAAATAGTTCCAGAGGGAAAGATTTGGAAATAAACTGTTATTAATAGTCTACATGGTAGGTTGATGATTTGGAACAGTAGTAAGAAAATATATTTTAATGAGAAAATAAAACTGGAAATATGGATTTCCATCAGAATTAGGGAAATTTCATAGAGGATGGAGCTCCATAAGATACTGCAAGCTCAATAAATAGTATAACATATAGCTCCTATGAAAATGGGAATGTCAAACACATATCTCTGTGTTTCTAGGTCATAAAGTTTTCCCTTGTTTGCAGACAGATGGAATAACTGCCATTTAGAAAATAGTATGTCTGCTTTGCTGCTATATTTGAGTGAAAGCAATCACTCATTCAACGATGAATATCACCTGCCCACCCTGTAGAAAAATGCTATAATACATTTCAAAAGCTTTTTAATTTGAGAAGTTAGAAACCAGAGGACAAAAATATTCCATTTGATATTGCCACCTGAAGGTAGTAAGAGAGATTTTGAGTTCATGCAGGCACATGTAAGAAAAATTAGAAGTCATCAAAATACACATAATAAAATGGGTTTTATAAGAGAGAGAGAAAGGAACTTGAAATAATATCAAGCTATGGAAAAGATACAGACACTGAAAAACAGTAGTAATAATGAGCCAGAAAAATTAATGCCAAAGTTTAAGCTGTTTAATGTTCTTCTACTGAACCTCTATATTTCTTAAAATTCCTAATATGATTCTGACACATATAGAATATTTAGTATGTAGTGATTAATAGAAATGAAGCAATAGAAATGAAGCAATAGAAATCTCAAGCTAAGCAGATCTTAGAAAACTGTTTGCCTTCCACATATTAGTATATTAAGAAAACTTTAGACACTGCAAGTAATATTGTAATACAGCTACCATAGATACTGGCATATTAGAAGGAATGAATCTAGAACTGGAGGATTATGGGCCATGGAGTATTAACTAAAACAAATTATGGATACATGTGCAAAGTATTTGACACAATTCACAGTGATCTGAGTAAAGTTTAATTAACATTATCTAGAATATTTTCCAGCTTATAAGTTTTAACCTCAGAAATAATGAAATATTTTAACATATCATGCAATATTTTTGACAAACTGCAATGCCATTAAGTACAGAAACATAGTAAAGCAACACTTTTACCTAGTGAAAAGTTATTCAATATTTGGAAACTTTCATAGCTTGGATTTGTCAAAAAACATAACCATAGAAACATCCACAGTATGGAAGTTTAAAATCATTTTCTATTAATATGGATGTGTTTTTGAGTAATTTTTAATAGTTGTATGTTAAATTATGTTAAATATTATACAGCTGCCAACATATTCTTAGTGTGTAAAAAGAATGGCAGAAATGATGGTCCATAACGTTTTGGAGGCTGTTATGCCCACAGAATCTGAATCACTTCATTTTAGAACTCTGATAAAGGAGACAATAACTTCACAATGTTGACTATATACTCATATAAAGTCAAGAAAATAGATCTTGATATCCTCAAATTATGGGTCCCTAAGTAATAATATTAGAATAGATTTTTATTGCATTTCCTAACTGCAAAATTATCACAGCTTCAGAGAAATGTTCTAGCAGTGTTTTAGCTATTTGCTACCACCACTCAAGTGGAATTATAGGAATTAGTCTATGACATGGGATCTTCAGGTATTCCTTCCACATTGCTGCACTGACACACTCACACACAGAGAAACACATGCACATGCACATATACATATACATACAAAAAGGCATTTACACTTATCTGTGTGTGTGATATTTCCCAAAGTAAGGTTTGAGATATTATTAACTAACCATTTATTAAATTAGCAGCTGTATGTGACCAATTTATGGAAATAAAGAAATTCTGCATTCTTAGCTACATTTTGAAATTGAATTCATTTATTAACAAGCAGAATTTATACTTCTAATATATTTCAGAAATTGATATTGGTTCAAATTTGTTTAATGAACAGCAGAATTTGTACTTCTAATGAAAATAGAAATGGGTGTTGATTCCTCAAATATAGTTATCTTGAATTTTTTTATAAACATATCCTTAGGTAAAGATATAGTGCACAAATTAGGCATTTTTTTATCCTTTACTTCCTCTTGTCTATGCCACCCTTAACAATATGTATGGAATGAAAATTTGTATAATAATATAATGAAACTAATCTACACATATTAAAACTCCTAGTAATACAGAGTAATAAAATATTAGTTATCATGAAATATGAAAAAATTCATCCATGTCCTACTAGAAATTTGACCCCTAGTGACTATCATTTTGATGATGGAAAATACTTTGTACACTATAGAAGAGAGAAAGTGATCATCAATATCACCCAGATACAAACCTTATGATGTAGAACAGTAACCTGTCTATAAGATACACTGGTGAAGTAGTGACATAAATGCTTTGGGAATGAGCAACAACTTTTTGATTGGATTTATAGACAATCCCAAGAGATGGAACATAAACCTGATACTGCTATAGTGGCCAAGATACTGAGGCCAGACAAATCACTGGCCCTAGGGGTAAGTCTACTACTATTAAACTTCTAAAGGAATATAGCAGGAAAATAACATATAACAGCATATTGCTATACTAATAGATCAGTGCCTCACCAATACTTATTAGAGAAGTACATTGACAGTAGTCTGGAATTAATCTGAAGACCTTCAACTAAAGAATGTAAACAGATTGGGAGAAGGTACTCAGCCCTAAACAGAATATATTTATCAATCCCTTTCCTTCAAGTCTCAGGAATCTATGAATAAGATTAGGCAGAAATACAGACAGAACCAAAGACAATAGATGACTTAAGAAAACAGCGAAGAGAAGAAATGTTCCAAGTGGAGATTCAGAATGAACTTGGTCATCATTAGTCTTTAACAGTCTTGTATCTTAACTTTTGTGTCTGGTTTAACATTCTTGTGAATATTGTGTAAACTTCCTGAAACATACCACTAAGTTCAGGCGATCTCTAATCTCTGATGACCGTTACTAAGAGTACAATCAGTCAAAGACAGCTTCCAAGATCCAGAGAGAAGACTCCATCTTGCAACAGCCTGCCCACAGGTGACTCACACTGATATGATTGATTATGACTTTGTTTTGTTCTGTGATTTTTTTTTACAAGTTCACAGAACATCTTCCATGATAGAATGTATCATTCGAATCTTTGGTCATTTATATTTGACTTAGAATAAACTACGGGATTTATGCTTAAAAAAAAAAAGAAAGAAAACAGCATCTTCTAGACATAATGGTACTAATACACATTTGAACTTATAGAGAATGTATAATATGCACAAGGCCAGCATAAATTCAAACAAAACAAAAGATGATTTTGAGTATCATGCATAAGGGTAAGTAGACACAAAATCCTATCCATCCCAAACCAAGAAATTGTTTACAATTGATACCTGAAGGGAAAATCAGTTTTCTCAAATGTAGTGACACTTGGTATATGGATCACACTACAAGGCAGACCCCATGCTAGGGAGCAGTTGGCCAACACACAACTGACTCTGTACTTTGTGTGTGCGTGCGTGTGGTGTGTGTGTACATGTGTGTGTAATGTATATATGTATTTTGATTTTGTGTGTTTTTTGTTTTGCTTTTGTTGCTTTGATATTTGGATTTTTGGGGCTGGAAACACTTTTTCAGAGAAAGAACATAAAGTTGTGTAGAAAGGGAAGTGTGGTTGATCTGGGTGGAATTGTGGGAGGAGAAAGAATATGATCAAAATTTATTTCATGAAAAGCAAAGTTTTACATAAATTTTTTTTTTTTTTTTTGGTTTTTCGAGACAGGGTTTCCCTGTAGTTTCTAGAGCCTGTCCTGGATCTAGCTCTTGTAGACCAGGCTGGCATCGAACTCAGAGATCCGCCTGCCTCTGCCTCCCGAGTGCTGGGATTAAAGGCGTGCACCACCACTGCCCGGCACATAAAAATATTTTGAGAATTTATTATACTACACTTGATAATAATCCAAGGTAATATATGTGTTAGAAAATGAAGATGAACTTAGAGAAATTACAAATTATTTTACCTAAATCAAAGAACATAAAATGTTGCTTTAAAGATTTATATATGGTACAAAGCTTTAGAATGAATAAAAACATATTAATTCAAACATTCAAAGAACTGCTAACTTAATTTCTTTTTATTTTCTAGGTTTTAGTTGGTGTATGCATATTTGTAAAATAAGCTGTAAGTATAATCCTCTGTCTCATTCTACTACACAATTTCTGGTTTTAACACAATCAATTCCTAAAATTTATGTACTAGCTAGGTCTCTTTCACAACTTTTCACTAATATTTTGACATTTTTACATATAACTTGGTGGTGTCACTCCACTAATTTTTATTATTCATTTATTCCCCATTGCTTATGAAAAATATTTACCTATAAGCACCACCTTCATTTTAGCCCACAATTTTCTTATTCAGCCTCATAAAAATTCTCCTTCTATGTTTTTGAGGATTGCTATGCTCACTTATGGAATTGCCACAAAGACATTTGCACAACACCACTTTACCCTCAAGGCCCTATTTTTAGTCTATATGCTACATCAATCAAATTATATACCCTGATAATTTTGAATTGCTGTGGGATAGTCCTTCCAAACCCTGTGAATATGTGTTGCTCTCATTAGTTAATAATAGAAGCTTCTTTGGCCTATAGTAAGGCAGAATAAAGTTGGGCTGAAAAGCCAAACTGAAAATACAGAGAGGAGAAGGGCAGAGTCAGGAAATGCCAATCAGCATTTTCCTGAAGAACAAGATGTATTAGAACACAAATAAATCCATAATACATATGGCAAAACATAGATTAATAGAAATAGTTTAATTTGAAAGTAAGAGCTAGGTTGTAATAAGCCTGAGCTGTCTGACCAAGCATTTTGTAATTAATAGTAAGCCTCTGGGTCATTATTTAGAAGTGGCTACAGGGCAGGGTAGGACAGAGAAACCCCTACTTATATTGACTATGAAAAAAGAGGTAATGATTTAAAAGTTAATAAATGATAGCTACAATTATCACCAAAATCATTAGTATTTTATTGTTTCATGTTGATAACTACTATAGAAAACACTTTATTTTAATATTACCACTTTATCTTTAAAGAAACTCTATTCTTTTTCTATTTGTTTTTATTGAGCTATGTATTTTTCTCTGTTCCCCTCCTTTCCTCCCTTTCTACCCTCTCCCAAGATCCCCACACTCCCAATTTACTCAGGAGATTTTGTCATTTTCTACTTTCTATGTAGATTAGATCCA
Source organism: Arvicola amphibius (assembly GCF_903992535.2). NCBI lineage: Eukaryota > Metazoa > Chordata > Mammalia > Rodentia > Cricetidae > Arvicola > Arvicola amphibius. Next base: position 104,409,624 of record NC_052065.1, read on the forward strand.
TGTTGCCTCTCTTAGGGTCCTCTTTGTTGTCTAGGTTCTCTGGGATTATGAATTGTAGGTTTGTTTTTCTTTGCTTTATCTCTAAAAGCCATTTATGAATAAGTACATTTTAATTCATCTTCCTGGGTCTGAGTTACCTCCCTCAATATGATGTTTTCTAGCTCCATCCATTTGCCCACAAATTTCAAGATGTCATTTTTTTCTGCTGTGTAATACTCCATTGTGTAAATGTAGCACATTTTCCTTATCCATTCTTCAGTCAAGGGTCATTTAGGTTGTTTCCAGGTTCTGGCTATGACAAATAATGCTGCCATGAATATAGCTGAGCATATTCCCTTGTGCTATGATTGAGCATATTTTGAATATAGACTCTAAAGTAGTATTGGTGGTTCTTGAGGTTGGTTGTTTCCTAACTTTCTGAGAAATCACCATATTGATATCCAATGTGGCTGTACCTGTTTATGCTCCCACCAGCAATGGAAGAGTGTTCCCTTTACTCCACATTAAGTTTCATCCTTGTTTTTTATCTTGGCCATTCTTACAGGTTAAGATGGAATCTTAGAGTTGTATGATTTGAATTTCTCTGATGGCTAATGATATTGAGAATTTCCTTAGGTATCTTTCAGCCATTTTGGATAAAGCTGTTGAGAGTTTTCTGTTTAGGTCTATATTCCATTTTTGATGGATTATACATTCTTTTTATGATCAATTTCTTGAAATAGTTAATGAATATATGATAGAATATTTCATAATATTAACCATCAGAAAAATACAAATATGTGATATATGTTACAATGGTATATTACAGTATATCTAATAGAAGGGTTAAAATAAAAATAATGGAAAATTGTATGTGTTAATGAAGATGTGGATTCATTTTGAACCTTTCATACTGCTAGATTGAATCCTATGTTGTGACATTTCTTTTGTAAACACTGTTGAATATCCTTAATATTTTGTGCTAGATCGGCATATGGTCTAGAATGATCATTAACCTACCCATAATTTAAAGAGTTTCTGATTTTTATCTTGAGGTCAATTAGAGAAAAGTAAGTTGATTTGGGATGCCCTTTTGTATGCTATGAAAATGTTTTTTGTTTGTTTTTGAGACAGGGTTTCTGTGTTGCTTTGAAGTCTGTCCTGGAACTAGCTCTTGTAGACCAGGCTGGCCTCAAACTCACAGAGATCTGCCTGCCTCTGCTTCCCAAGTGCTGGGATTAAAGGCATGTGCCATTACTCCCTGGCCCTGTGAATATGTTTTATTGTCATTAGATTATAAAGAATCTGATTTGGCCAATAGCCAGGCAGACTAGAGCCAGGTGGGAAATCCAAGTAAAGATAAAGGAAAAAAAGAAGGCAGAGTCTGAAGGACGCTAACAGCATCCAAAGAAGCAAGATGTGAGATAGCAAGCTACAAGCCTTGTGGTAAAATATAAAATAACAGAAATGGGTTAATTTAAGTTGTAAGAGCTAGTTAATAATAAGCCTGAGTTAATAGGCCAAACACTTTTGTTGTTAATATTAAGGCTCTGAGTAGTTATTCAGAATATTGTAGGTAAGAGAGGAACCTCTAGTTACAGGAAATAATTTTTAAAGTTGAAGTTAGAAAAATAAGAACATTTTTGTATTTATAAGCTGTAATGAGATTTTTCACATCTGTATTCAGTTTGACCTAGACATATACAAATTATAAGATAAAGGTTTTGTCCAGAGTTCAAGTAAATGATTTTAATCCAAAAACAATAAAATTGGTCTGTGTTAACCAACAAATGCACACTTATTCACTCTTAAACAATAAAATATAAATTCATTTTTATCATAAATTGATTTACAAATGGAAACCATTATGTGTGTGCATGTATCTGTGTTATATAGATAGATAGATAGATAGATAGATAGATAGATAGATAGATAGATAGATAGATAGATAGATAGATATACACCTGCTTCTGTGTATACATGTATGTAGAGAAAAGGACAGATGTCAAAATCAAGTTTTTTCCTTTATCACTCTCTCCTTTATGGATTTTTTACCTTTGTCATTTAATACATATTTGTATTGAAATTTGATTATATTTACCCTTCCACTATTTCTGTATTCCATGATACATAATCTTTCACTGTATAGGAATCTCTCATAGAATGGCAACACTGGTTAACAACTAATGTTCAGGCATCCTCCTATCTTTACCAACTTGAACCATGGATTAAAGACATATCCCACTAGACCTGCCTTCATGGTACTGCCTAAGCAAACTCAAGACCCCATCCTTTCAGAGAAAGAATTTTAAGAAATGATTCATCTCTCCAAACATTGACACTTTTAGTATTGTAAAATAAATTGGATAAGAGGTGGTTGACTTTTACTGGGCAATGATATTATGCCTATGTTGTGGTATTTTATTTCAACTAGGCAATGATGTATGGAATTTGCTTTGCTGAGGAATATTCCATTAACTGTAAAATATATGTTATGTTTGTTTATGCTGTTGACTATAGCTTTAACTGTATAAAAGTGTGCTGCATTTATTTGTGCTACATTCATTTAAAAATGAAGGATGTATGTTTAAATATGTAAATATATGTTGCAATTGTTTTATCTTGCCTGCCTAATGAATCTGAGTTGTCTAATAAAAAGCTGAATGGCCAATAGATGGGCAGTAGAGGGATAGCTGGGTCTGGCCGGCAGAAAGAAAGAATGTAGAAACTTGTATTTGAGAAACAAGAGAAGGAAGAGGAGAGAATGAGGGAGATGCCCAAGGCCAGTTAGTCAGACAGAATTAGCAGTGAATGTAAGATATAGAGATGGAAATAAAAGTAAAAACCCTGGAGCCAAAAGATAGATGAAGAAAAATGGGTGAAGTGAAAAGAGCTAGCCAGCAATGAGCCTAAGCTAGGCCAAGCATTAATAACTAATAAGAAATCTTCGTGTCATTATTTGGGAACTGGTTAATGGCCCAAAAGAAAAAGCCTGGTACAGGCATAAATAGAATAGACTATAAAAGAATATAGTACTTAATTTTAGATGCATAATCAAATGTAATATAAACAAACTTAACATTAAATCTGTAATATATTCTAAAATTACCAAAATTAAAAGTAGAAATTTTATAACCACCAATCAAAAAAGGCAATACAACTCATGCTATAAAATGTCCCCTTTATTTCAATCCTATAAAAATCACTTGGAAATCATTAATCTGTCACTTATTTCTTGTTTTTGATTCTTTAACATTCTTTTCCTTTTTTCCTGGGCTTACCAGAGAGAATTTCTATTTTAGATGGAATGCTGTCCAACTCAAGAATTTTTATAAAAGCTAATTATTTTATAGAGCATATTAAAACTTTAGTTATTATCAAAAGCAATAAAATGCTTAATAAATTGGAAAAATTAAAACATATGGCATACATGATGAAAAAAGAATTTCTGAAACTCAGTTTATTGAAAAAATAGTTTCATCCTTTTAGAATGGTGCTATTATTTTATGTACTATAAAATTAAATATATTTCTACTTCTCCTCTACAAATATTGTATGATTTCTAGTCATAAAACCAGAATATAAGTGTTTCCAAATACTAAGATTTCTTTCTTTATTAAGCTGGATTTCTGTGGATCAATATCTTTGCAACATGAGATTTGCAGTCTTCCAGGGAAAGGCAGAAATAAAACAATGGTGCAATGTTGTAATATACAGGCTATTTTAAGGATATAGGTGAAAGATTGCATTCCTAGAAACCTTCTATAAACAAGACTTCTGGCTACTTAAGCTGCAATTAAAAGGTTACTCAACCAATCAACAATAACAGCTGACCTCTAAATCTTCATGTCTTTGACACTCAATAATATTTTCTATCACATAACTAATGTCAACTGTCTGGAAAGCAGTCTGTTTCAGGAGCCTCAGCTCTGTTACTGACCAGGAGATATATTCAGTTTTCTTTTCAGTTGCTGAATGAAGATCAAATCATGAAAGTACTTTTGTTGATACCAAATTCAAGCAAACATTTCAGTTAAATGCTAAGCAATTATTCTGGGTTTTAAAAGAATTATGAAGTTTTTCAAAGTTTTAATAATGAATGATGTTAGTTCTAGTCATTTTGCAAAATTTAAATGGACAGTACAGAATATTTGTAAAACAAAAGTTGGAGTTGGCTTCTACAGGTAATCAGTTTAATCAATAACACATTTTCTTTCAGTCGTTAAACTAGGCACATGCAGAGATTAATACCAAATTAAGAACTGATATTCTTTAAAATAATTATAAGAATGCACCAGGTTCCACTCTTAAATACTTTAAAAAGTTTATCGCATTAAATTTGTCAACAATCTAAATAGTAATCATATATGTCTCTGTTTTAAAAGGGGAAAAGAAGCATAGGAAAGCATAATAAATTTTCCAAGGCAAAGAAAATATTTTAGTTTTAAAAGTCAGGTTCAAATCATATGCCTGTCTGAAAGCATGTAGAATTTAATCTTCGTAGTATACTTAGCAATAAGCATCTGAGTCGGCATCATTCTTCATACATTTTAATAGATATTAATAATCAATTTAGTACGATACTATCATCTCATTTGAAATTTCACATCCTTTAAAGTATGTAGTTACCTTGCTCCTTGTAACAATTTATGAAATGTTTAATTCTTATATTTTTTCCCATGAAAACAACTTTCATTCCACCAAAAATAAACTTTATATTGTTATATCACCCCATTTCCCCATTTCAACTAAGCTCATAGTTGTCAGTAATTAGCATTATGCATCTATGGAGTTTTGTATTTTTTTTTATAAATAAAATAAACTAGAAGAAATCAGAGCTTGGAACTTTTTTTACTTCAAAGTATACTGCTTTAAAGATTAATGCATACTGTATTATAATTTAGAACATTATTTCTCTTATTATGTTTGATTACATTCACTATGTTTACATTGTGAATTAATATATATATATATATATCACATAAATTTTATCGTTTTGGATTTTTTGCATATAAAATTCAATAATAGTTCAGCTAATCACAATGTTGTGCAATCATCACTAATAAGTATTTCTAAAATACTCTATTTCTTATATTTTTGGTTGTGGGCCTAGTGGACATCAGTTGTAAAGGACAACCATGCTACACTCCAGAGCCCCCCAGAGTTTAGGTAACAAGGAGGGCCCAAAGAGGGACTCATGCATTTTCCTGGGAAGGTGAAATAGAAGTTATCTCTAGGTAAATTGGGGCAGGTAAGGATGGGAACATGAGGCATCAGGTTGGGGGTGGGATACAGGAGGAGAGTAATTAAAGAAATGCCTTGATGGGGGGCATTTCACAGTCAGATAGAAACCTTGTACAAGGGAAACTACCATGAATCTACAAGGATGATACCAGATAAGACTCCTAGCAATAATGAAGAGGGTTCATGAATTGATCTTCTCCAGTAATAAGATTGGGGACTACTCTAATTGTCATCAGAGAACCTTTATCTGGTAACAGATGGAAGAGGATTTATAGATACACAGCCAAGTACTGAGTTGAGTGCCAGAATCCTGTTGAAAAGAAGTAGGAAATATTGTAGAAGCTAGGGGGTCAAGGTCATTACAAGCGACTCTGTAGCAACAACTAACCTGGGCTCATAGGGGTTCACAGACTGGATGTACAGCCAAGGAGCCAGAATAGTACTGACCTAGGCTCTCTACATATGTGTAACTGTTGAACAGCTTGGTCTACTTATGGGACTCATAATAGTGGTAACTGGCCTGTACCTGATGTTTAAGCAGGCTTTTGGGAACATATTTCTCATGCTAGGTTGCCTTAAGAAGCCTTAATATGAGGGGAGTAGCTTAGTCCTACCTCAAATTTTGATATGCCATGTTTTGTTTTGACACCCTTTTGAGGCCTTATCCTTGCTGAACAGAAATAAAGTAGGGGGATGCTGAACAGAAAGAAAGTAGAGGGAGGGGAAACAGCTTTCTGGATGTAAAATAAAGAGTAAATTTAGTTAATAAAAATATTTTATCTCCAGTGATACACTGGAATATACATATTTATCAACAAGGCTATAACCATATAAACTTTACAATAAACTACTAGCGTAAAACTCCTAAAACATTAAGATTTCCTAAATGATAGAGTTTCTGGAAGAATTCAGTTTTCTACCTTTTTTTATTTTTTTATTTATTAAAAATTTCTGCCTCCTCCCGGTCTCCCATTTACCTGCCTCCCATTTACCCCCCTCCCTCCTCCACTCCCCCTCCCTCACCTGTCCAGAGAGCAGTAAGGGTTCCCTGCCCTATGGGAAGTCCAAGTTCCTCCAGCCTCCATCCAGGTCTAGGAAGGTGAGCATCCAAACAGGCCAGGCCCCCACAAAGCCAGTATGTGTAGTAGGGTACAAATGCCATGTCATTGTCCTTGGGTTCTCAGCAGCCCTCATTGTCCGCCATGTTCAGGGAGACCGGTTTTATCTCATGCTTTTTCGGTCCCAGTCCAGTTGGGCTTGGTAAGCTCCGAATAGATCAGCCCCACCATCTCAGTGCGTGGGAGCACTCCTCACAGTCCAGATTTCCTTGCTCATGTTCTTCCTCCTTCTGCTCCTCTTTTGGACCTTGGGCGCTCAGTTCGGTGTGCCAATGTGTGGCTCTGTCTTTATCTCCATCCATCACCAGATGAAGGTTCCCTCACGGTCCTGACTTTCTTTCTCATGTTCTCCCTCCTTCTGCTCCTCATCAGGACCTTGGGAACTCAGTCCGGTGCTCCAATGTGGGGCTCTGTCTCTAGCTCCATCCATCGCCAGATGAAGTTTCTATGGAGATATGCAAGATAATCATCAGTTTGGCTATAGGATCTGGGCTTTTCCGACTCCCTCTCCTCAGCTGCCCATGGAACTAGCTGGGGACATCTCACTGGATACCTGGGAACCCCTCTAGAGTCAAGTCTCTTAATAATTCTAAGATGGCTCCCTTAATTAGGATATATGCTTCCCTGGTCCCATATCCACCCTTCCTATATCCCAAGCGTCCCATTCTCCCAAGCTCTCCCTATCCTCCCCTTCATGCTTTGCTCTCCCCATCTCCCCTTGCCCCCAACCCACCCCACCCCCATTTCCTATGTATAACCCCATCAGCACAAACATTAAAGGCAACATTGAATAAATGGGACCTCCTGAAGCTGAGCAGCTTCTGTAAAGCAAAGGACATTGTCACTAAGACACAAAGGTAGCCCACTGACTGGGAAAAGATCTTCACCAACTCTGCAACCGACAAAGGTCTTATCTCTAAAATATATAGGGAGCTCAAGAGACTAGACTTCAAAATGCTAATTAACCCATTTAAAAAATGGGGCTCTGAACTGAACAGAGAATTCTCAACAGAAGAAATCCAAATGGCCAAAAGACACTTAAGGTCATGCTCAACCTCCTTAGCTATCAGGGAAATGCAAATCAAAACAACTTTGAGATACCATCTTACACCTGTCAGATTGGGTAAAATCAAAAACACCAATGATAGCCTTTGCTGGAGAGGTTGTGGGGTAAGGGATACTCTCATCCATTGCTGGTTAAATGCACACTTGTGCAACCACTTTGGAAAGCAGTGTGGCGGTTTCTCAGGTAATTCGGGATCAACCTACCCCAGGACCCAGCAATTCCACTCTTGGGAATATACCCAAGAGATGCCCAATCATACTACAAAAACATTTGTTCAACTATGTTCATAGCAGCATTATTTGTAATAGCCAGAACCTGGAAACAACCTAGATGCCCTTCAGTGGAAGAATGGATGAAAAAACTGTGGAATATATACATGTTAGAATACTACTCAGCAGTAAAAAACAATGACATCTTGAATTTTGCATGCAAATGGATGGAAATAGAAAACACCATTCTGAGTGAGGTAACTCAGACCCCAAAAGATGAACATGGGATGTACTTACTCATAATCGGTTTCTAGCCATAATTAAAGGACATCGAGCCTATAATTCGGGATCCTTGAGAAGATAATAAGAAGGTGAACCCAAAGAAAAACATATAGTAATCCTCCTGGATATTGGAAGTACACACTATCGCCGGGCAAAAATTGGGAACTTGAGGGTGGGTCGAGACGGGGCCAAGGGAAGATGGGGAGACAAAAGCGTGAAGGGGAGAATGGGGGGAGCTCGGGGGAATGGGATCCTTTATCATGTTTTAAATTTTGGGGTCTTTTGTAATAGCTCCCTATTCAATTATAATTATGTTAATTTGAGGCTCCTATTCCTTTCCTTTGATTTATTAAGCAAAGGGTAGTAGTAAAAAATCTTCAGTTGAAAAAGGCATAGATCTAGATGGGTTCAAAGCTGAATTCTTCCAGACTCTCAAAGAATATCAACGACCAATCCTTTTTTTAATTAAAAATTCATACAATATATATTCATCACCCCTTTCCCACCCACATCCCCTCCAGCTCCTCACCATCTTTTCCTCATCCAACTCTGCTTCTTTATCCCTGTCTTTAGAAAACAAAATGAGAAAATAAAGAAATCAAGAATAACCACAAACAAACAGAAAACACAAGAAACACACACACACACACACACACAGAGAGAGAGAGAGAGAGAGAGAGAGAAAGAATAAATCCCACAAAAACACAAAATTGAAAAGCATAATGTATAAGTAAAAGACAAGTAAATTAAAAAAAAATACACTAACAAGGCAATGAGACAGAAAAATCTACAAAAAAATACCAGTAGGTTGGTTTTATGTTGGTCATTTACTTCTGGGCTTGGAGTCTACAGTTAAATGTGGTTTATACATCCAGTGAGACTCCATTGGAAAGAATTGATATGTTTTTAATTATTAAACCAAATAAAAACTGAAAGAGAAGAGCATTTCCCAACTTCCTTTATGAAGCCAGTATCACTCTTATACTAAAGCCAGGTAAAGACACAAAAAAGAAAATTACAGGTCAATAGCCCTGTAAAACAAAGAAGCAAAAAATCTTAATTATGTGTTTACAAACCAAATAGGGGCATATATTTCTCAGCATGTATTTGCTATTCATATTTCTCTAGTTTTCCCTTAAGTCATGTTTATATTCTTAGGCCTCATTCATATATTATCTTGGATGTCATGGGAACACCGGCTTCTGTTTTTACTGACTGAATTTTACCATTTTGAATTCAGATATGTTGGAAGAGTTGGGCAACTGCAAGCAACATTAGTAGCCATGAGTTTTGTAGAACATTTTTCTGTTGAAATTTGTCTTTCTTATCTCATGATTAGAATGGATGTTTATGTTTTTAAACTTCAGGTGTTTTTATTTCAGACATTGTATTCATTATAAGATCATTATGAAATATTCCCTGTCTTAATCATCTGTTAGTTTAAAAGTTCCTTTTCTTTTTAAACATAAAATATACTGATGACAGCTCTCATTGTTCTTGTCTATTTTAAATATAGGTGTGATTCACCTAATTGATTTTTCCTAATTATTAATTAAGCTTACTTATTTCTTTGCATATTAGTTTAAACAAATTATGAATTGGGTTTCAGTTAATTTGAAATAAGCTTTGACCTGTTTTAAAATGGAAATACTTCATATCATACTGAGGATTTTGAAGGAACAGAAGTTAAAGGTTGGCCTCATGTTCACTGATAGAAATGTAAATACCATGCAATATTTGCAGAACTCAAGAGGCACAAAGTTGAGGTGGGACAGTATGAACATAGGGTTTGCTCATGATTTTTCTTTGGTTGTCTGCATCAATGTCAGATGATATCCACCAAGTTTTAGAAGGAAACTCACTCTAAGTCAGAAAATAATTTTTGGGCATACACGTTCTATTCCAGTCTTATACCTCTGAATGGGCAATAATGTGAATGAATGGGTATTTTAAACATATCAGAGATCAAATTTATGCTACTAAAATGCAATCTAATTGTCTATAAAAAGTTATTATAGGTGAATTGAATAACACATTGCTTAAAATACCAAACTCTGCTAATTTTGTAAAAAAAATATTGATAAATATATTTTAATCTGTTTAAATTTTTAATTTGTGAAAATATACATAGTAATATATTAAAATATTCAGCTTTTTGACCTAAAAAACATAAAAAAGCTCCTTTTTAATGTAACTATAGTAGGCATTCATATTCATATATAGGAGAATGTTTTTGTACTTTTATGCAATTTCTAAAGTATAGAAGTATTTCTGTTTATAGAAAGAATGTAGTTTTTCATTCTATTAGTGTGTTAATTTGTGCTCACTGCTAAATAAGTGGAGAGAAAAGATTTGAATAATTTCTTATCACATGTATATTATAAATGCTAAATTCTATGACTTTTAGCATATGATAAATGCTAAAAACTCTAATTCAAGGGAAAAAATCAGTAAATTCACTATCTATAACCTAAACAGTGAGTCATTTGAACTTTTCTTTTGTTGTTGGAAATTAGTGCAGATTGTCTGAGAAATAATACATGTTTGTGGTTTTTTCTTAACTTTGGTAATGTGAATAAAATAACAACTTTGTTCAGTAATTTTAATATAAAGTTAAAACTTTTGTAATATAAATACTGCAGGATATAGGGTTAATATTTGTCTTCTCTTTGTGTTCTTTTTATCTTATTTTTATGTCTTTAATTCTGACTTGCTTTAAAAGGAGCAAAAGTTGGGTAAGCATTACAAGAAAGTTATTCTCAGTTCTTTAGGAAAGTCAACAAGCAAAATAAAGTTGTGTTTTATTTGTCTTTAATAATTTGTTTATCTTTTGAATAAATAAACAACTAGATGGGAGTGTCTCCTATGAACATTGCTTTCATAATATTAAAACATCTACAATTAAAGAAACAAAATCAGAAATACTAATATTTAAAATTAAAATATATTCTTTCTATGTGTCAAAGTTTAGATATTTTCTACATTATTACAGTGTATTAAATATATTTTGATTTACTGTTTGAAAAATATTGGGTATTTTCTCTGTTCTTTCTTACACAAAATATTGTTTAACTTAATATGCACATATTAGTATTAGTATACTTCACTGAAAGGAGGGGAACTGAGAATATATAATATTTTAAATCTCTTTTACTATAGAATTTTATTGTGTTTTATAAATGTGATTATTTAAAAATTGTCCAAATATTAATTAAATTCTTAGAAAAATACTATTATAAACCTTATATCATCAACATACCAGAAATACAATAAAATTTCCTTGTCCTAAGTTAAATATAAGTATAAATTAAAAAAAACAAAGTGGAATAAAAATTTGTGGTATGTTAGTACTATTTTAATTATTTATTCTTAATGAGTTTTTTACTCTTTGAGAAACAAAATATAAAATATTAAAAAGACAGATTCAACTACTTAACTACAGTAAACAACAATATTTGAGTCTATCAAACTAATAATATATACAAATATTCAAACTGCATTATAAAAATATGATATTATATTAGACCAAGAGATGACAAATGAGATCTTTACATGCTAATATAATATCATAATGGTTCATAAAGTGAATGGTATGTGTAGACATTAAACACAGTTCAACTTACATTTGAAATAGTACTCTCACTGTAAACTTATGGAGAAGTAATCTAAGTACATAAAATGTAAAATGACCTTAAACTTTAAATACTACATTTGTTATAGAACTCATTGATACAAAATTGTAAAACAAAAAATTAGATAATGTTGCAAAGTGCCACTGTCAGGAAAAATGTTATTAATGTAGAATAAAAGAAATGTAAACATGGAAAGTTAAGTTGGGTAAGATTTTATCAATTAGACTTACTGAAATGGAAAGCATATTAATGACAAGAAAATAGCAACTAGCATACATCTTTTATTGACTAAGCTACTTAATAAGAATATCTTGGGTAATTTTTTAGATTAATGTTAAAAAGAGGAAAAGTACATAATTTTTATTCCCTTTGAAATATAAATTAATAGACTTGGAATGTTTACTTGAAAAGATTAATGAAAAGGACTTAACAATGACATATCTTAGGCTATTTTGCTGAGTGTTATTTATTGTGTTCAATACAAATATAAGAAGAGGATAGTTAAATGAGGGGAAAAACCCTACTTTTAGCAGGAAAAAATAGCCAAACACAAACACTCATGTACAGTTAAATGTTCATTGAGATAAGAAATAGAAGTAATAACAAATATAAAGCCTAAATTTCTACATACGTCTGGAATTAGCAGCTATAACTGGGTAAAGAACATACTTCTTTTTTCTCAAAATTTCTCTTAAAATTTTAGATTATGTTGTGATATATTCTAGGCCATTCCTTTGAATCAAATTTGAGTATCATATCTGGGCATTCAGGTATGCCAGTTCCATCATCTGTGCCTTCATAGAAATTTCTGTTAATTATAGTTGTATCACATATTTAAGTTTCCATAGTTCTTCAAAGATTTCTATTTTTTAAAATCAATGAGTACAGCTTCTATGTCTAGGAACTTAAGAGTTTCTTCAATTTAAAGATACATGAGGTTGAAGTTCCATTGCAGAACATTTGCAATGTATGTGTACAATCCTTAGATTAATCCTTAGGACCAAAGCGAATAATAAAAAAAAAACAAAGCAAAGTAAACAAATAGGCAACATCTTTTGTCTTATTTATTCAGACAAATACTTTTGCTTATTAGTTTATTTCAAATATTAGGCATTCTTAGGAATCTGTTCTTTTGTTTGTAAGTCTGATGAAACACACATCAGAATCTTCATTTCTACTAATTTTAACAAATAAGGGTCATATCTAATCAGCTATACTAGTTTAGATGCTATGGGGTAATGCTCTTGTATACTGTAAAGATTTGTCACTCATATTAGTTTAATGAAATGCTTATTGACCAGTAGCCATGTAGGAAGTATAGGTGGGACAACTAGTCTAGGCAAATTCTGGGAAGCAGAAATGCAGAGAGTGAGTCACCAGCCAGATGCAGAAGAAGCAAGATGACAATGACTCACTGAGAAAAGGTACCAAGCCATGTGGCTAAACAAAGACAAGAATTATTGATTAATTTAAGTTGTAAGAGCTAGTTAATAATATGCCTGGACTAATAGGCCAACATGTTTATAATTAATAAAACCCTCTTTGTATTTCTTTGGAACTGAACTGCTGTGAGACAGGCTGGGACAGAAACTTCTGTCTACATTTAGAGATATTTTTTCAAACATTTTTCCATAAACCCTTTCATTGGTAATAAATTGCATGAAAGTTTAATTTAAAAAGATAGACTAGTACACATGCCATGCTTTTCTATGCGTAGGATTGTCTCTTAAAAGTATCCTGTTTCTGTAGTCACTGTTACATATTCTGTTGTTCAAACACCCTTTACCAGATGTTTTAAACTAATCATTTCTGTGTCCATCTTTATATCTATTACTCATTTTCTATCATTTAATTTTTTATTAGTATTTCATTGTGTGGTTACATAAGATTTTACTGTTAACTTGATAACCTGGTCTACTTGATGATGTGGGTTAATTTTTCACAGTAACATATCTCATTTGTCCAAATCAGTTGGTGACTATGTATTATTTTCAATGGTAATTGATAACATTTATTGAGTAACATTTCCCCCTGTTTTTCTATAAGAGGAGCTGATGTAATTCTGCAAAACAGAATATTTTAATCCTCCTACAATACTACCTTCCAAGCCTTTGTAAATGAATTGCATATATTACTTAATTTAATATTGAGAAATCCTAACCAACCCAGCATTATTATTTTCCACATTTAAAGAAGAATTGTGTTTCACAATATATAAACCTTATTTATTATAAACTATATCCACATAATAATATATTATTACGTATATTATAATGTTCAACACAATGTAAGTTAAAATGGAAAGAAAAAATTAAGTGCAAATTAAAATATTCCCCAAGCTCTAATGGATCATCATGATTAGTCCCTCAAATGTCTGTAAACCAATTTAGGTACTACTCCTTTTAGTAACCCTATAGTTTGTTTTTAGGATTTGGACTTAGAAAGACACTGAAGGAAAATAAGATGTAATTTGCTTCTCTCAGCCTTTACATACAGCTTATATGGTGTAATGAATCTTTATACAATATTACTATTACTCCCTTTGTTATACCCTGACCACCTCTAATAGTATATAATCTTTAATATTTAAAGTGAAATGTGTAAATTAAAAGGTAACTAAAAACTATATGTGAGTTTCTTTTTTAGAAGCTGTATTGAAAAAATCTAATACTTTCCTGGTTGCATCTCTAAACACAATATACTCTGTATATTATCATAGTTCCTATAGGTTGGTTGACCATTTTAATTAGTAAAGAACTAGGGGCTTATGGTAACCAATATCATCTGGTTTACTGGCCATATGAAAAGAATATCTGTCAATCAGACACTTGTTCCCAGAAGACAAGCGCTGTAGCGGAGTAACTACCAAGATGAACAAATAGTTCACAGATGTCACTGGCCCTTTGATTGGCAGGTTGCCTGTTTTGCTCTGGGTTTTTATTCACCTAGAAAATTTAGGGAAAAAGGTCTAGTCAGAGCTAAACAGACTTAAATTGTAAGTACTCAAATGTGTGGAAGTCCAGAGGATGTTTAATGCTATCCCAGGTTTCCAGCTACATACAGAGCATTCTTTGTTTTTTCCGTGTCTGTGAAAACCAGAATTGTGTGACTATATTTTATTTTTAAACTTTTTATTATAGAAGTGAAAATTATACCTGTGTGCAGGAAAAGAAAAATAATATTTCTCTTACAGATGCATAAGCAAAAACAAATATGAACATGCCAATGGCACAAACACAAGCCATATATTAAAGGAAAGAGTAAACAGCAAAACGGTTGAAGTTTAAAAACCAAACCAAACAAAATAAATCAATAAATCCCTGTGCCAACTGGTAATCAGCTTTTAAAATTCTACTCATCTTGTGCTCTTGAGCCAAAAATAACTCTCAAGGAAGAAAGCCAAAGATTTTACTTTCTTCTTTAGTTTTTAGCTTTTTCTTTATTTTTTAACTCAGTAACTTCATTTTTCTGTACAAGAACTAATGGAAAGAATAGTTAAGTAACAACTGTTAACAACAGCTGTTACAGCTCACCTTTCCAGTAATCTCCTCTGTTCTCCGTTCTAAAATCCATTTATGTGGAATATTAGTTTGCCATGTTTATTATAGAAATGCTGGACAAACTGCAAAGTGTCATATAATTTTAGAGACTGCAGTTCTAAAACAAGGCATCAATAGAGCCATCCTCTTTTGAAATCCTTTGAGCCAAGAATCCTTCCTCTGTTCTTCAAATTCCTTTTAGCTACCAGTATCCCTTGACTGAATAAATATTAATTCCAGGCTTTAATGGCATTCTCAAAAGACATTTTCCTGTGCTTCTTTGCATTATTTTCCATCAAGAAATTTTATATCTTAATTCCCTTTTTATAAGCATATGAGTAATATAAAACAGTCTACCAAACTGTCCTCATTTTAGCTTGGTGACCTCTATAACCTCTTGTCCAATAAGGTACCAGTGGTATTTGAAGTAGTATGAATGTGTACTTTTTATCAAGCAGACTTTCATTGTCAGGTAAAACTCCTAATATCTTGGTTCCATAGGTAAATTCCTAATATCTTGGTGTCTATGGATAATCACCTAACATGAAATTAGGTCTAATCTACTTATAGGCAGCACACTCATGTCTAGGTGAAAGACGTTTCAATATTAAAACATATAGTGAGTCCTTTTTACAAGGTAAAGGTTCTAAACTCCAGATATCCAAAAATGAGATTAATACCAATTTAAGTTTCTCCCGACCAAAATACATGATATTGATATTTTTTTCATATTTTAACTTGGTGAATTATCTCTTATTATAATTTTAGATCTTTGAATTTCACCCCAACATTTCAACCACTACAGTTACACATGCATATTATGTAAAAAAAAAAAGTTGTTTTCATGACCAAATCAAACTAGGGATTCTTAAAATCTTTGAGAATCTTCTCTATTTTCTGACATGTACTTATTATTTTAATATATTTTTGACAAATTATATCACCAGAATTCTGTTTGCAATTTTCCATATAAACGTTGAGTAGAAAGATATCAGCTTCTCCATGTGCATTGTTGCTATATTCACAAGATCCAGCCTGGCTGTCCATAATCTGGTGAATAGACCATTAAAAACTGTCCCCTTTATAAAATGCAATATTCAAACATGTATTAAGCTGGATGTGGTCACTAGTAATTTAATCACACTCCAGCATAAGGTCACATATCCAAGAGAATATGGGAAACAGACTGAATTCTTTTAGAGCACACAGGGTCAGGTATGTAAAGAACAAGGGGTAAAGCTGGGAAAAGTAGAAGAAAGGAAGAACTATGATCATAATATGGTATACAAAAATCTTAAAGAACTGGAAAGAATATGAGAAACAGTGTCCATGATATAACTAATCAAGAATCAGGCAGCACATCAGGAGACCTGCCAAATATATTAACACTGATTGATTGCTTAATAGTCTTGAGGAGCAGTTAAATATCACCTTTCTCTCCTGTTACTCATTCTTTACTGTGTCCTTGCCAAAAATTTCTATGAATCATTTGTGTGTTTTTGTCACTGAGTTAAGCACTAAAGAATGTACAGCTATGAAAAAAGTAGGAAATACAGTGTAAGCAAGGGAGGCAAGCCTAAAATATATTGAAAGAAGTGTAACAGGCTTTACCATATGTGATCCTGTATCATCATATGCTGCACAATGTGTAGGTGGAAATTTTTTCTCTGTTATGTAGGTCCCACTGGACCAGTTACTCTCTGCTTACCAGGCAGCCACATGTGCTTATGAAATACACACTCTGAAGCTTAATATCAGTTATAAGTTTTGGCCAATGGCCTGGGCTTCTTACTACCTCTCTCTTATAAATTAATCCATTTCTGTTAATCTGTGTATCACCACATGATTGTAGCTTACCAGTGATGTCCTGGGTTCTTGTTTACCTGGAAGCTACATGGCCTCTCCCTGACTCTGCCTTCTCTACTACCCTATTTTTGTGCTCATTTCCCACCTAAGAATATTCTGCCTGGCTATTGGCTGAAACAGTTTTATTCATCAACCAACAAGAGAAATACATAGTCACAGCATACAGGAGGACATTCTACATCAACTCCCCTTTTCTGTTTAAATAAAAAGAAAGGTCTTAGTTTTAATATAAAAAATTACATGTAACAAAACAGTTATCAAGGAAGAATTACACTTACAATATTTACTATATTTGTATTTGACCAATTAAAGAAAATACTCTATTGTCTATTCTATCTTTGTGAGTCTAAAATTTTATACCTAATTTATCTTTTATCATATATAAGAAAAACTCGAACTGCCTTTAACTTCATTAAAGACCCCAGAAGGATATAATATTATCCAACTTGTTGCAGGGAGGGCCACTTGTTGGTCTAGGCTGCCTGGCTAGCTTATCCCTGAAATAACCATACAGAAACTGTATTAATTAAATCACTGCTTGGCTCATTAGCTCCAGCTTTATATTGGATAACTCTTACATCTTAAGTTAACCCATTTCTATTAATCTGTATATCACCATGAGGTTGTGGCCTACCAGCAAAGTTCCAGCATATCTATCTCCATCAGCAGATCCATGGTGTCCCTCTGACTTTGCCTTCCTTCTCCCAGCAATCAGTTCTGTCTACCCACCTACCTAATTTCTGCCCTATCAACAGGCCAAGGCAGTTTCTTTATTCATTAATAGTAATTCCAGCACATAGAGGGGACTTCCACATTACCTCCCCTTTTTTGTTTAAATAAAAAAGAAAGCTTTAACTTTACATAGTAAAATTATACATAACAAACAGGTATTAAACAAAAATTATAGTTACAACATTTATATCTATTTTATCTTTTATCATATCTAAGGAAATCTATATTATTACTATATATTCTTCAATTCCATCAAAGACTCCAGAAAGATATAATGTTACCTAAGTAAGCTAGAAGTACACTGTAAGCAACTTTCAAAACTGCAGAATTGACAGAGATATTTCACCCAAAGTTCTTCTGTATCATTGGGGCATATATCTTCAGTCTACAGCTCCATAGTATCCAGTAGACTTTTCCACGAAGCAGGAAATTTCAAAGACAGTTTTGACAATATTGGTAGTTTGCCAGTCAATTTCTTTTGTATCCTGCAGAATGTCTCACAGATTCTTTCAATAAGCAGGAACCCGCCTTTAGGCAAGTTCAGCAGTCATTTCTCTGCAGTTCCTGCATGTCCAGTGAAGCAGTCCAGGCAAGAGCAGTTTCTTGCCCAAATGGCTAACCAACTCCATAAGGAGTCTCTTCAATGCCCAGCTTCATCTTGAAGTAATTGGTGCTGCCAGGAATAGATGTGTCTCATTGTCATGAAAAGTCCTAGGTTCTTAAAACATTTAAATGTGATATTCTGAAGGTCTCTGAAAGATTTAAAGAATAACTATCTAACTGAAATATATATAGCTAGAAAATCTAACTAACATGAATATTATAGATGAGAATCCATTAGTAAACTATATTTCTTAACTATACATTACATTTTCAAATGAACTACACTATCACAATATCATAATCAAGATCATAAATCCATATACATATAACAAAAGTAACCTTAAATTTGTATCAATAAACCAAGAGCTATACCAATGCAAATTATTCACATTTATATCATATCCCCCTTTAAATGTAAACAAACATTTATAGTCAATATTTGGGAATATGGGAGTAGATTTGTCCATGCTGTTTCCTGATGTTTAGGGGCACGGTTAATCAGGTTCATGGTGTATCTTGTGTGCTAGGTTTATCTCAGTCAGTAATTTGGTAAGTAAGTAAGTAGTTGGGTGAAGTAATTTTTTGAGGGTGTTCATGGCAAACTTTTTAGGGGAGGCATAGTCTATCAAACAATATTGGTCTGGAAACAATCCACAGGTTCTCATCTTCTGTAAAGTATTCATTTATATATCATATGACTCATATCTTTAGAAAGAGATTGACTATGACCACCAATCATTTATAACCAACTACCTTTAAGTGAAAGCAATCATTAATAAGCTATATTTTGGGAATTTGGTCATAGTTTTTTTATACCATTTCTGGCTTATTAGAAGCATTGTTAATCTTATAGTAGATTTTGGTGATATCTTGTTTTTCCATATAAAGCTTGCCTGAAGAACAGAAGGCAGAGCTAGCCACCAGCTAATCATAGATGTTTGGAGGTATGTATAGACAGTAATATGACTGGATGGAGAGAAGAAATGATAAGTTGGGCAGATACATGAACTCAATCTCTTTCCAGCTGGAAAGTTAAGAAGATAAGGTGACTTTGATTTTGCTTCTTTGTCTTTCTGTTATCTTAACACTTCTCCCTATATCTGATTCTTGGCTTTTATTTTAAAGATCTATTATAACTTTTACTACAACAGTGTTGTTCTTCCTGTGTTATATTGTTGTTATCAATTCTAATATTCTAATTCTTACATAATGAAAGGACTGTGTTATTTATATTTCACCTGTTTTCTCAATAGCTTACATTTTTGTCTAAATGGTACATTCAAATGTATCATCTATTAACTATACTTTCAGTAGTTTTCCTAAAGAACCTATCCTTATCTACAAAAAGTTAACCAAATGATGATGGAAGTCACAAAATAATCCCACACCAGTTCAGAATTATGAATAATAAGAGGGTTATTTATTTAAGGAAAAAAGTACAAATCATTGTCCTAGAAAACAGTCCTCTGTGTGAACAGGAACAGAGTCTAGCAGCTGAAAACAGGAGCAGGAAGCAAGAGAAGGAACACATGCTTTACAACTGCTTTTACGGTATAAGAAACCATGCCCAAGTGGGCTGGTATCTTAAAGACTATTGGCTCAAGGAGAGGATTTTGCTTCCACAGTACCTCCCCGTTTTGTTTAAATAAGTGTTCCAAATACAATAAAACTATATACACTAGGAACAGATATCAAATATAAGATTAGAATTATAACCAGCATAAACAATATTAAGCAAGGAATGTATGCTAAATGTTTTAATAAACATTTTATCCTAAGGAGTCTATGTCTTGTATTAGAAATGGCTTGGCTAGATCATAAGAGGGTTGTATCTATGACTACCTAACATTCAACCACATTGAAGGCCTGAGAAGGGAGATAATAGTACTTGAGTAGGCAGGAAATGCAATCAAACAGCTTTCAAATTAAGCAATATATGATGGAGACAATTAGCTACCTGAGCAATCACCCAAAGTCTCGTTTGTGTTGTTGAAGATACCAACTTTGGCTAAGGTCTATTGTAACTGACAGATTATTTTCAGAAGCAGGAAATTTTTCAGAACTGTCTTACCCTGTCTTGGCAAGATTTGACAGTTCTTTTCCTTGTGACCTGCATATCCATTTCTGGATACCATGTACTTTGTTAGTGGTTGAGGCATGGGCAGTTCCTTGTCCAAAAGCCAAATGTTCCAAGAAGAAAACAAACTTCAAGTAGAATGTCTTCAGTGCTCAACATTCTCTTGGGAATCCACCCCTTCAGCCAACCAATCCTGATATGGTTTTTTATTCTCTTAAAAAAACACAATATGAACTCTTTATAAGATTTTAAATATTTTCAATAAAGTATTTTTGAGGTTTATTACTTTGAAGAATATTATCCAGTACTCATCAGATAGTCTTAGAAATGTATGTACGTATCAGGGAAGCCAGGATTATTAATACCATGAATAACACTGATAAAGACAGAAGAAAGGAAAATCAAATTATTGTTCATCAACACGCCCAATTTTGAGTTAAGAATCTTTAAATAGCATATATTAGAGTGTGTTTTATTTTATTTTATTTGTTTTTCTTTTTTTGAGATAGGATTTCACAGTGTAGTTTTGGTTGCCCTAGAACTCACTCCTATAGAACAGGCTAGCCTGAAACTCACAGAGACTCAACTGTCTCTGCCTCCTGAGTGTTAGGATTAAAGGTGTGCACCACCACCACCTGGCTGCCATTGTGTTTTAATTTCACAAATAAAGGAACTCAGATAAAATAGCTTATTCAATTAAATTGTTCAAGAATATAAAGTTTTATAAATGGTGAACTTCGAAATTATTTCCTGCACTATTCTCTGATTCTGTATTAAGATTAATTTTAATATACTTTTGCTCTGGTAAATATGGGTAGCAGATCCCCTAACACTGTCATTATTTTAAGTGTACAATTCTATTGCTTTGAATTCATTCATATTAATTGCACAACTATATCACCAATCATCTCCAGGATCCTCTCATCTACCCAAACTGAAACTCCATAACAATTAGATACTAACTTTATCCCCTATACATTAACAATGCAAGAGAATACTTCTCTTTTCTCTGTCTTTATGAATCTATCTTGGTAATTTATACAAATTTAATCACAACATTTTTTCCTCTGTGATTGACTTACTGCACTTAGTACAGTTTGAAAAGATTTCTAACAACAGAGCATGCATCATATAAACATTTTTGGGGGAGTATGCAAGTATATCACATTAATTAATTCATTTATAATGGATACTAAATTGCATCTATATTATGGCCATTATAAAGGTTGTTAGGAGCAAAAAAACAACTCTGTCAGTTTTTACTGTAATCTACTTTTGGTAATGACATTGATTGATCCCATAATATTTTTCTATTTAATTTTGGATGAGTTTATAAAGTGTTTTCTATATCAAATAAATTATTTTATATCATAATCATCAAAGGGTTCCATTTTCCAAAACTTATCAACTGTTAAATCCATCATGATGTGTGTGACATTATTATTACATTAGTGATTTTATTTTCCTTTGCATTTCTTTTATAGATATCAATATTGAGAATCTTTTCTTAGGCAATTTTTCCATTTATATATATTTTGTTTGTTTCTTTCTTTTTTCTTTTTTTCTCATTTTTTATTAAAAATTTCCATCTCCTCCCCTCCTCCTCCGCCTCCCCTCCCCTCCCTTCCACCCATACCCCCACTCCACCCATCTCCAAGACAAAGAGCCATCAGGGTTCCCTTTACTATGTTAAGTCCAAGGTCCTCCCAGCTCCCCCTAAGTCCAGGAAGGTGAGCAACCAAACTGACAAGGTTCACAGTGACCCTGTCGATGCTGTAGATTCATGTTCATTGCCCTTGTCCTTGGTTTCTCAGTCCTCCTCCACCTTCAGCCACATCTAGAGAGTCCGGTTTGGTCCCCTGTTCCATCAGTCCCATTCCAACTGGACTTGGTGGTCTCCCGTTAGATCTGTCCCACCGTCTCAATGGGTAAACGCACTCCTCACGGTCCTGATTTCCTTGCTCATGATCTCCCTCCTTTTGCTCCTCATCAGGACCTTGGGAGCTCAGTCTGGTGCTCCTATATGGGGCTCTGCCATTTTCTCCATCCAATGCCAGGTGAAGGTTCTATGGTGATATGCAAGATATTCATGAGTATGGCAATAGGATCTGGACATATCTGGCACCCTCTCCTCAGCTTCCCAAGGACCTAGCTGGAGGCATCTTCCTGGACACCTGGGAACCCCTCTAGAGTCAAGTCTTTGCCAACCCTAGAATGGCTCCCTTAACTAAGATATATAATTCCTTGTTCCCATATCCACCCTTCCTATATCCCAACCATCCTATTCCCCCAAGCTCTTCCCATCCTCCACTTCACAATTTTCTCTCCCCATCCCCCCATCCCCCATCCCACCCCACCCCCATGTTCCCATTTTTTGTTCGGCAATCTTGTCTACTTCCAGTATCCAGGAGGATAACGATCTATATGTTTTTCTTTGGGTTCACCTTCTTATATATAGCTTCTCTAGGATTTTTTACGAATTATAGGCTCGATGTCCTTTATTTATGGCTAGAAACCAATTATGAGTGTATACATCCCATGTTCATCTTTTTGGGCCTGGGTTACCTCACTCAGGATGGTGTTTTCTATTTCCATCCATTTGCATGCAAAATTCAAGATGTCATTGTTTTTTACCGCCGAGTAGTACTCTAATATGTATATATTCCACACTTTCTTCATCCATTCTTCCACTGAAGGGCATCCAGGTTTTTTCCAGGTTCTGGCTATTACAAATAATGCTTCTATAAACATAGTTGAACAGATGCTTTTGTAATATGATTGGGCATCTCTTGGGTAAATTCCCAAGAGTGGGATTGCTGGGTCCTGGGTAGGTTGATCCCAAATTTCCTGAGAAACCTCCACACTGCTTTCCAAAGTGGTTGCACAAGTTTGCATTCCCACCAGCAATGGATGAGTGTACCCCTTACTCCACATCCTCTCCAGAAAAGGCTATCATTGGTGTTTTTGATTTTAGCCATTCTGACAGGTGTAAGATGGTATCTCAACGTTGTTTTGATTTGCATATCCCTGATTGCTAAGGAGGTTGAGCATGCCCTTAAGTGTCTTTGGCCATTTGGATTTCTTCTGTTGAGAATTTTCTGTTGAGTTCAGTGCCACATTTTTTAATTGGGTTCATTAGCACTTTAAAGTCTAGTCTATTGTGTTCCTTATATATTTTGGAGATCAGACCTTTGTCTGTTGCGGGGTTGGTGAAGATCTTTTCCCATTCAGTAGGCTGCCTTTTTGTCTTAGTGACAGTGTCCTTTGCTTAACAGGAGCTGCTCAGCTTCAGGAGGTCCCATTTATTCAATGTTGCCCTTATTGTCTGTGCTGCTGGGGCTATACGTAGGAAGCAGTCTCCTGTGCCCAAATGTTGTAGAGTACTTCCCACTTTCTCCTCTAACAGGTTCAGTGTTTTCAGATTTATATTGAGGTCTTTAATCATTTGGACTTGAGTTTTGTGCATGGTGATAGACACGGATCTACTTTAATTCTTCTACAGGTTGACATCCAGTTATGCCAGCACCATTTGTTGAAGATGCTTTCTTTCTTCCATTGTGTGCTTTTAGCTCCTTTATCAAAAATCAGGTGTTCATATGTTTGTGGGTTAAGATCTGGGTCTTCTATTCGATTCCATTGGTCGACTTCTCTATTTTTATGCCAATACCAAGCTGTTTTCAATACTGTAGCTCTGTAATAGAGTTTGAAGTCAGGGATGGTAATGCCTCCAGAAGTTCCTTTATTGTATAAGATTGTTTTGGCTATCCTGGGTTTCTTGTTCTTCCATATAAAGTTGATTATTGTCCTCTCAAGATCTGTGAAGAATTTTGATGGGATCTTTAAGGGGATTTCATTAAATCTATAGATTGCCTTTGGTAGTATTGCCATTTTTACTATGTTGATCCTCCCAATCCAAGAGCAAGGGATATTCTTCCATTTTCTGGTATCCTCTTCAATTTCTTTCTTCAAAGACTTAAAGTTCTTGTCAAATAGGTCTTTCACTTCCTTGGTTAGAGTTACCCCAATATATTTTATGCTATTTGTGGCTATCGTGAAAGGTGACACTTCACTGATTTCTTTCTCTGCTTCCTTACCCTTTGTATATAGGAGGGCAACTGATTTTTTGGGGTTGATCTTGTATCCTGCCACGATACTAAAGGAGTTTATCAGCTGTAGGAGTTCTTTGGTGGAGTTTTTGGGGTCGCTTATATACACTATCATATCATCTGCAAATAACGAAAGTTTAACTTCTTCCTTTCCAATTCGAATCCCCTTGATCCCCTTGTTTTGTCTTATTGCTATTGCTAGAACTTCAAGCACTATATTGAAAAGATAAGGAGAGAGTGGACAGCCTTGTCGTGTTCCTGAATTTAGTGGGATGGCCTTGAGTTTCTCTCCTTTTCATTTGATGTTAGCTGTTCGCTTGCTGTAAATACCTTTTATTATATTTAGGAATGACCCCTGTATCCCTAATCTCTCCAAGACCTTTATCATAAAGGGGTGTTGAATTGTCAAATGCTTTTTCTGTATCCATTGATATGATCATATATTTTTTATCATTCAGTTTATTTATATGATGGATTACATTGATAGATTTTCGTATGTTGAACCAGCCCTGCATCTCTGGGATGAAGCCTACTTGATCATAGTGGATAATTTTTCTAATGTGTTCTTGGATTCTGTTTGCCAGTATTTTATTGAGAATTTTTGCATCGAAACCATCTGGTCCTGGGCTTTTTTTGGCAGGGAGGTTTCTGATAACAGTTTCTAATTCTTCGCGACTAACAGGACTATTTAGAGCATTTATCTGGTCCTGGTTTAAATTTGGTATATGGTACTTATCTAAAAAAGTGTCCATTTCTTTTACATTTTCCAATTTTGTGACACACAGGCTTTTGTAGTAAGATCTAATGATTCTCTGAATTTCCTCTGTGTCTGTGGTTATGTCCCCTTTTTCATTTCTGATCTTATTAATTTGTGTGTTCTCTCTCTGCCGTTTGATTAGTTTGGCTAGGGGTTTGTCAATCTTGTTGATTTTCTCCAAGAACTAGCTATTTGTTTCATTGATTCTTTGGATTGTTTTCTGTGTTTCTATTTTGTTGCTTTCTGCCCTCAGTTTGATAATTTCCAGTCTTCTACTCCTCCTAGGTGAGTCTGCTTCTTTCTTTTCTAGAGCTTTCAGGTGTGCTGTTAAGTCTCCAATGTGTGCTTTCTCTGTTTTTTTTTAAAGTGGGCACTTAGTGCTATGAATTTTCCTCTTAGCACTGCTTTCATAGTGTCCCATAAGTTTGAGTATGTTGTGTCTTTATTTTCATTAAATTCAAGGAAGACTTTAATTTCTTTCTTTATTTCTTCCTTGACCCAGGTGTGGTTCAGTAGTTGACTGTTCAGTTTCCATGAGTTTGTAGGCTTTCTGGGGGTAGAATTGTTGTTGATTTCTAATTTTAATCCATGGTGATCCAATAAGACACAGGTGGTTACTAATATGTTTTTGTAACTGTGGAAGTTTGCTTTGTTACTGAGTATGTGGTCAATTTTTGAAAAGGTTCCATGAGCCGCAGAGAAGAAGGTATATTCTTTCCTGTTTGGTTGGAATGTTCTATAGATGTCTGTTAAGTCCATTTGGTTCATTACCTCTATTAAGTCTCTTAATTCTCTGTTAGGTTTCTGTCGGATTGACCTGTCCATTGGTGAAAGAGGAGTGTTGAAGTCTCCCACTATCAGTGTGTTCAGTTTGATGGCTGCCTTGAGTTCTAGTAATGTTTCTTTTATATAAGTGGGTGCTTTTATATTAGGGGCATAGATATTCAGGATGAGACTTCATTCTGATAGATTTTTCCTGTAATGAGTATAAAGTGTCTCTTTCCATCTCTTCTGATTGATTTTAGTTTGAAGTCAACTTTGTTAGAAATTAGTATTGCCACACCTGCTTGTTTCTTAGGTCCATTTGCATGATAAACCTTTTCCCAACCCTTTACTCTGAGTAGATGTCTGTCTTTGTGGTTGAGGTGTGTTTCTTGTAAACAGCAGAATGTTGGATCCTGTTTTTGTATCCAATCTCTTAGCCTGTGCCTTTTTATAGGTGAATTGAATCCATTGATACTAAGTGATATTAATGACCAGTGGATGTTAACTCCGGTTGTCATTTTTTATTTGGTAGTAGACATTGTGTGTTTCATTTCTTTGAGATGTGCTGGTGAAGGGTCGCGAGATGTCTGAGTTATTTTGGGCAATGCTGGACTCCTTTGTTTGTGAATTTCCTTCTATTACTTTCTGTAAGGCTGGATTTGTGGCTAGGTATTGTTTAAATTTGTTTTTATCCTGGAATATTTTGTTTTCTCCATTTATAGTGAATGAAAGCTTGGTTCGGTATAGTAATCTGGGCTTACATCCATGGTCTCTTAGTTTCTGCAAAACATCTATCCAGGCCCTTCTGGCTTTCATGGTTTCCATAGAGAAGTCAGATGTTAGTCTGATAGGTTTACCTTTATATGTTACTTGACCTTTTTCCTTTGTAGCTCTTAATATTCTTTCTTTATTCTGTATGTTTTGTGTTTTGATTATAATATGGCGAGGGGATGTTTTTTTTGATCCAGTCTATTTGGTGTTCTGTAAGCTTTTTGAACCTTAATAGGAATATCTTTCTTTAGGTTTGGGAAGTTTTCTTCTATAATTTTATTAAATATATTTTCTGGACCACTGAGCTGTAATTCTTCTCCTTCTTCTTCGCCTATTATTCTTAGGTTTGGTCTTTTTATTGTGTCCCAGGTTTCCTGAGTACTTTGTGATGAGAATTTGTTGGATTTGCTGTTTTCTTTGATCAGTGCGTTTATTTTCTCTATGGTATCTTCAGAATCTGAGATTCTTTCTTCTATCTCTTGTATTCTGTTGGTTATGCTTGTTTCTGTAGTCTCTGTTCGTTTACATAGATTTTCCATATCCAGCTGGCCCTCGGGTTGTGTTTTCTTCCTTGCCTCCATTTCAGTTTTCAAGTCTTGCACTGTTTCCATTATCAGTTTGATTGTTTTTTCTTGGTTTCCTAGGATATCATTTACGGATTTACTCAATTCTTCAAACTTTTTGTTATTCTTCTCATCCATTTCCTTAAGGGAGTTTTTCACCTCCTGTTTAAGGGACTCTATTACTTTCATAAAGTCAATTTTTTTCTACTTCTTCTTGATTAGTGTGTTCAAGTCCTCCTGTTATAAGTTCGCTGGGTTCTGGTGCTTTCATGTTGTTTTTCAAATTGTTGGAGGATTTCTTGCATTGGCGCCTGCCCATTTCTTCCTCTGAATAATCCCCTTTGAGTCTTCTTTTAGAATTTCAATTCACCCCAATGAATTAAATTCACTCACCCCAATGAACGATGGATCTTCTGGTAGACAGTCAGGTCTCCTTGCTGGCCAAGGGGCTCACTGACAAAGGGCCTACCTTGCTGCAGCCAGGCTATTGAAACAGGGGACCTCCCACCGGCCTGGGTGCACTCAATTCCAGGTCCCCGTTGCCCAAACAGGCTGAGCTGTGGGATTTTGTGGCCCCAAAGACCGGAGGATGTGGCAGGGTGGGGGGTCTAGGTGCAAGCTGGGAAGGGACAGGAAGAGAGAGGCAGTATCCAGGGAGAATAACCCCTGCAGGAAGAGCAGGAAGTGGGGGGGGGGGGTTGGGCAATGTTGGTGGTCCCTCTCTGGGCAGCTGAGGCGGTTCAGGCACTAACTCACCCCAATGAATGATATATCCTCTGGCAGACAGTCAGGTCTCCTTGCAGGCCAAGCAGCTCGCTGACAAAGGGCCTACCTTGCTGCAGGCAGACTAATGAAGCAGTTGACCTCCCACCGGCCTGGGTGCACTCAATTCCCGGTCCAGATGCCCAAACAGGGTGGGCTGTTGGATTTTGTGGCCCCAAAGATCTCCATTTATATATTAATAGACAAATTTCCCTCCATTTCTGTATGAAGTCAGATTGGCATATGTAGACACAAAATCTTCCCTACTTGAGTATTTCTCTGCAACTATACTGAATTTTTTAGATTATATATAGCAGCTCTTTGATAGAGGTTTTAAGATCTTTAATTCAATATATTATTTTATCTATAAATAGAGGTATTATTTTCTTCTTTCCTCAATTGGTACTTTTCCTTTTTCTTTTATTTATTTGAATTTTATTTATATGATTATGCATTACCTGTTTGTTTACATGTGTGCCTCATGCATGCAGTAATGCCTAAGAAGGCCTGAAAGGGAGTTGGGTCCCCTGATCTGAGATTACAGGCAGCTGTAAGCTACATCGTAAGGTGCTGTGCTCCAACCACTTTAACATTTATCCCAGCCTTTTGTTTCCTCATCTTGAACACTTTCTTTGTCCTGATCATCTGAACTACTGAGAACATGATATAGATGATCTGTCCAAGAGACTGGGTGTCTCAGTATTCCCAAATTGGCAACAAGGACATGAGGGACTTCTGGTGAGGCACTTCCACTCAGTCTACATCAGAATTCTAGAAACATTGGTTCCAAAAACAGCAAAAGAATCAGACAAATAAGAAAAAGACTAATAAGCTTTGTCCCTCTGCCACCAGAAGTTACCACCTACACTGAAATGAGTCTTCCCACAACAATTAAGGCAATGGAGAAAATTCTTCAGCTGAGCATCCAGCTCAGGTGATTCTAAACAGTGTCAAGTTTAAAATAAACCTTTAGACTTTTGCCCATTTAAATAAAATTTTCTGCTTTCTTAATGCTATTAAAAGAATATTATGTACCCTGATGTATGATTTTTAATGATAATATCCACCACAGGCTCAGATGTTTTAATAATCAGCCTCTAACTGGAAGCACTGTTTGGAGAGGACTAAGAATTGCAGACATGTTAGACAAAGTATTGTATGAAGGACAGGATTGAAGCGCATAAAATTTGCACCCATATTTAGTTAATTCTGTCTACTTTGTGCTTGGGATTAATGATGTGAGCTTTCAGTTTACTGCTTCAGCTTTGATAGCTATCTGCAGTCATACAACAGCACTATGATGATGCTGAACAATTATTTCTCCAGAACCACAGCCCCAAATAAGTCTTTTTTCTTATGAGGCACCTTGCCCATGGTATTTTAACACAGTAGTAAAAATAACTAATATATCTTAATAGAAAGTTCTTTTCATATATGTGGATTTTCAGTTTTTATTTCTTTTCATGAATTAATTTAGCTCTGTTGACAATGTCTTTTGTGTATAAGAAATACTTCTTTAACTCAAGTCCAATTTTTATTTTGTTTAATCTGTGATGTTGGAGTCCTATTCAAGAAATATCAAACCCCAAATCATGAAAGTTTCCTACTGTTTTCTTCTTGCAGCTTTACAGTTTCAACTCTCATATTTAGGCCTGAGACATAGTTTAATTTCTTTCTTTCTTTCTTTCTTTCTTTCTTTCTTTCTTTCTTTCTTTCTTTTTTCCTTTCTTTCTTTCTTTCTTTTCTAATTCTTTCTTTCTTTCTCTCTTTGTATCTTGCATAAAATAAGAATTTAATTTCACCCTTTTATATGTATACATTTTTAGTATCAATTGTTGGAGACTGGATTTCTTAAGAGAATGTTTTTTGATGATTTTGTTGCAAATTATTTGACTATATATGCAAGTTCTAAGCACTCAGTTCTCTTTTTGGTATTTTCTCCTGTTTCATGGTGCTATCACACAGTCATCATTAATGCAGTTTTATAGCAAATTTAAAATTAATAAGAGTAAGACCTCCAATGATGATTCCTCTTTCCAGACTGTTTGCTTATTTGTTCTCTCTTGAGATTCCATTAGAATTTTTAATTTTTTTATTAATGCATAAATGCCACTGCAATTTTACTAAGGCTTGAAATAAAATTCTAGACAGTTTTCATAGTACTTGTACCTACTATGTATTAAATAGGAAGTGATCCTAATGACCTACAAAAAGTTATATTGTGGAGGCTGGATAGAAGGCTCAGCGTCGAGAGACCTGACCTCTTCCAGAGGACCTGGGTTCAATTCCCACCAATCACATGGCAGCTCACAATTGTCTGTAACTCCTTTTCTAGGGGACCTGAGACCCTCACACAAACCTACATGCAAGAAAATTACCAATGCACATAAACAAATCTTAAAAAATTGTGTTTGTCACTATTTGGAAGAACTACAACTTCAAAAATGTTGGGCGGTGGAGCCAGTTGAAATTTTCACTCTCTATTCCTTCTTTGGTAAAACAATAAAATAGCTTGTTATGATAAGCTCGTCACATGTTGTGTGAAATTCGTTAAAGACTAAAACCCATGTGGTCAATAAATCCTTGACTTTGAACCTCCAAATCAATGAACTAAATAATCCTTTTACCTCTATAAATAGTCTGTGTTAGTTAATTCATGGTAACAATTTAAAAGAAACAAACTGTACTTTAACAGTTCTATTTTACAAAACATTAAAATTGTTTATTTCTATATTTTTAAATTTCTCTTGACAACATTTTCTTTAATTTAAAAATAATTTGATTACTGTTATTCCTAAAGATTCCACTGTTTGTATATTATTGATCATGTAATTGTTTCTTTGTATTTGGCACATTCATTTTCTCTTCTTTTTATATCTTACTACTTTGTTGAGTTAATTTTTATTACAATATTTTAAATATGTAATATTCAGATTTTTCAACACATAAGATCATAGTATTTATAATGTGATCATTTCATTCTGCTCTTTCAATTGGTATACTTCTATATGGAGTTAATAGGAGAAGTCAATCATCACTCTTTAA
Source organism: Arvicola amphibius (assembly GCF_903992535.2). Lineage (NCBI taxonomy): Eukaryota > Metazoa > Chordata > Mammalia > Rodentia > Cricetidae > Arvicola > Arvicola amphibius. Next base: position 104,440,740 of record NC_052065.1, read on the forward strand.
TCATTGTGTTTCTTTCTCAAATGTCCCTTATATTAATGTGTGGACCTACTCACTTTTTGGAGTACCTTCTCCCATGGTTTCATCTATGAACTACTTCTAGAAAAAACTTCTATATGTCATATAATATTCAGGTTCTTAGAACTCAATAATAATCTCAGTTGTCAATTTAAACCATACTTGACAATATTCCTTCTGTACTGTATTCAAGTTTCAGATTGAAACAATACCATATTAATCAAAGTTGTAAAACTATAATTTTATATTTAAAATGGATTTATTCCTTTTTAATTAAAAATTTAATAACATTTTGCTTCAATAAAGTAAAAAATACATTGAACTTAAACATTAATAGAAGTACTTTTAGTCATAGAAATCTGTTTATATTGAGTAATTCAAACTACAGCCAAGTCAAAATAGAAAGACAGACTGAAATGTAGCAATCTAAAATAAAATTCATAAATGAATGGATAGATAATTGATAAAAATAACAATATACTGCCTTCTAGTACATATACTAAATACATTTAATATAAAATCCACAATCTGCAATTTTCTTGCATGACTAATATAAAAATCTCATTTCAAGAATCAGATAAGACTTAATTGTTGATGTAATTGTTGGGAATACATGTCAAATTCATGAACAATTGCTTTCATTTTAAGCAAGGTAACTATTTTTCTCTATAATTATACTTTTAACTTGTTTAAGCAAGGAATACATGATATAAACACAAAAAATATTTTATGTATATATTCTAATGTATAGTAAAACACAAAAAGACTTAACATTTTGAAAGTAAACACCAAGGATATTTATTATTGCCTTACCACTTATAAGTTATTTGACCTTAGAATTTTTGCCTTGCATGCTTCCATTTTAAGAAGATTGTCAAACACAATGGACATCAGCAAAATATAGATAAAAATATGTATTCTAAGAAAGACCTAATTCATTTTATAGCTCCCTTCATAATCCATATATTAGGGATCTGGAAAATATATGCATTTGTCTGTGTAGTGTTTTTAATTATTTTAGAACTTTCAAATTTTTGTGTGTATTTGGTTCTAATTTTCACTGAGTTTTGAAACTTTGGATAGGTAGTGTAAAATAATAACTGACATATGGAGAAATTGTTTAAAATGTTTGTGTACTGCTTACTATTTTAATAGGTCATTCAGAAAGAATACATAGAAACATAAGAAAAGACATGAATTTTTGTTTCATAGCCAAATTGATTTATTTAATCAATTAATTATTAAAATTATTTAGTTAAAATAACGAAATTCAAAGTGTGCATTATTACAATGAAACATAAGAAAGCTAAATAAATAAATAAATAAATAATTCTAAACTGTATAAGGAATCATAAGCTAAAAAAACACATAGGTACAAAATATTTGGACCTATAAATATATCTTCATTACATTCTAAGTGAGTTGTGATTTTATCATGTTTTCATTCATGAACAAGATACAGATTTTAGATATATATCTATATAAGTGCTATATCACTTGTTATCTGAAAAAATAAAGTCATGGCAACTTGTAGTATGAAGCACTTACAAACTGCCAACAGAGATACACAGATCATTAAGTTAAATATAGTTTGAAAATGAGCTTATCTATTGTGGTTGTTTCCTAGCACATTTCAGCAATTAATTCTAGCCCTTTTGCCTCTATAACTTTTCATTTTTACCAAAAGCTTTCCTCCTTTTTCTAATTGTCTTCCACATATATTTCTTATGCATGATACAATAAAATAACACCTTTCAAGGCAAGCTTTCCTTAGTTTCATGTAGACTGCTAAATAAATCCAACTACATAAATTGATGTTCACCAATGTCATCAAACTAATCCTAAACTTCTTTGTTCTTTTGTTTGGGAGGCACTTGTAAATCAATGTCTATTATGGAGAAACGTCAGGACAGAAAAGCAAGCAGGATCAGAGGAAGGGATCATGGAAGAATCCTGCTTATAAACTTACTTTACCACCTTATTTTTGTTCCCTCTTCCTTTTAATTAAAAATTATGCAATTTCTACCCCTCCTAATCTCTTTTCTCCCTCTGTCACTTCCATGTTCTAAGTTACCATATTTTCTTTGGTAAGACAATCTGTAAATGGAAAATTTTCACACAGAGACACACTCATACAGCTACATCTGCTTATTACCTTCACATCTTGGCTATTATTCTTTCTACTACAAATATTGCTTCTTCACTTGGCAAATATTTTCCTAATCTTTAAAACTGAGATCAAGTGTCACTACTTCTCCTATTTGTTCTGTGACTCTTTCAACACATATCAAGTATCCAATATGTGTGATTACATTATGATGAACTTCCCAAATTTAATTAAAGTTTTAATTACTTTGTTTCCCTTCTATTATAAAATTAACTTCAAAGGGCAGGAGTAGCATTGTATTTACCATTATAATTTAGTGTCTGGCTATCTGCTTGTTGTATACTAATTAAGTGAATGAGTACAGATGCTTCTAGCATTTATTTATGAATTACAGAATTTTCTGGACAGTTTTTATACCTTTTATTTTTCACCAGGAGATCTCTATCACTTTATAGTAGTACAGTGCTACAAATTAAAAAAAATAGAAAATCTCCTACTTTTCGTATCTTTAACAGAAATAATCCATTTTTTTTCTTTCCTCATCACTGTTAATTGCATGGCCTTATACTCATTTTACCTCTAGTAAATTTTATTATATAAAGAAACAAGCTCTTCTATTACCTAGTCTGTTGTTTAAGGTTTTATATTGCCTGATAATTATTTATCCTTCTTGCCCTTTCTCTGCTATACTATTTCAATCCAAGTACCACAAAATTCATCTAAAGAAAGTCTCTCTCTAAGTTCCCAAATTTCCCTGAACTTTGCCTTTTATTCTGTACATTTTGCTCTTCTTCTATCCAAAATCATCCCTGCAAAATCATGAGATTTTTTTTAAAATGTCACCTTTCACAGAGTATTCCTTGGTCCTTATACATGAGCATAAGTTATTCCTTTAACGCACTATACCATATTCTCTATGTTTCATTGCCAGTTGTCAAAGTCTACCTTCTACTTTAGTAATGAAGTCTCTCTTTTATTGTATAATGACTGGATGGAAAAATTCATTTCTTATGACTTTTCTATTTTATTTAACAGTTCATGTGGCATTTTGATTTAAGAATATTATTTCTTAAAAGTATTGTCATCATTGTGTTTATGAAAGAGATATTAAGATGATATCTTAACAAGAAAAAGCAATGAAGTTCATGTGGCATTTTGATTTAAGAATATTATTTCTTAAAAGTATTGTCATCATTGTGTTTATGAAAGAGATATTAAGATGATATCTTAACAAGAAAAAGCAATGAAGATCCACAAACATTTTGATGATCTTAAAATGTGTCAGAAAATTACAAAGGCTGTGAAGTAAAATAATTCAATTAATGACTAAATACTTAGGAAAAAACTGTGTAGCCCTTGAACAGCTATAAATTAGTACAGGTTTATGCTGATTATTTAGTTTATATTGTGCTATTTTGAGTTTTGCCATGCAAATAGCCATTTGAAATGTGATGCACGGGAAATATACTGATAAATTTTAACTATAATTTTGACACAACCAAAAAGTACCTGGAAAGAGAGCATTTTCAAATAGTCTAGATAACAGTGGTATGTAGGGGATTGTTTTGCTTGTTAATTAATACAGGATGATTTACCCAAAATATGGAAAGAATAAACTCATGGGATGGATTTTGAAATGTGTAATAGTAGAGAAAACTAGCTGAACATAAACAAGAAGAATGGATCCATAGGTTTAGTCTCTCTATGTTCTTCTCTGTGGATATTATGTAACCATATGCTTTAAGTTCCTGCTATAAATTCTTTGCAATGATGGATTATAACCTGGTATTGTAAGCTGAACAAATGCTTCCTCCTTTATGTCATTTGTTGTCAGGGTATTTTACGACAGTAGCAGAAATGAAACTAGAATGAGAAATAAGAAAAACTGTAGGTGTTTTGTTGTATATTATAATTTTTGTTTAACTATGTAAAGATGTGCCACATTTGCATTAATTAAATAAAATTCAACTGTGCTTAGAGAGGAAGAGTTATTAGCTAGTTGACAGGAGGTAGCAGGGAGGAGCATAGTCTGTGTTTTTGGGGGGCAGTGTGGAAGGAGAGGGGGTTCTGGGAGTACCACCAAAGAAAGAAAGTTATCTACTTGCTACTCTAACTCTCTGAGCTTGCATGTTTTCAAACTAGCTTTTGAAATTTGAGTTTTATTAGAGTATGGAGATATAGCTATTACCTTTAACAGCAGCAACAGAGCCATTATCTGTGGGAACAGAACTCCCCCAGGCTACAGCCTGAGCACCTGGTTGCTAGCAACTTAAAGTACAGCCATCATGAGGAAGGTAAACCAGCATTTTGGTGCCCAACATGGGGCACATTATGTAGTTAGCATTTTCTTTGGGCCAACAGTCAGCCAGACATGAGGAAACAGGTAAGTAGGACATACAGAATGAAAGAAAGTTTAAACATCAGAAGGTAAAAACGTGGATGAAGAGAAACATGTTAAAATAAATTATAAGAGATGGTGGGTGGAACAAGCCTAAACTAAGGTTAAACATTCATAGTTAATAATAAGTCTCTATCTCTTTATTTGGGAGCTTGTTGGTGGTTCAAAAGAAGATCTGCTACAGTGTTTATACCATATATGATTTATGCTGTTTCCCTTGTGAAAATCATGCAATTATAAAATAAAAATGATTTTTATATATGTTATTGAACATATTATTTAATAGTATCTAATATAATATATATACTTTAATATTTAATAGAGAAACAAACCTTTATGAAATAAATTTATATCACTTTAAAGTTACATTGAATGTAATGGAATAGGATAATTTCATAGTATTTTGCCTCTTGACCAGCTAATAATTACATCAAAATCTTTTTTAAATATACATAGATAGACTTATAGTTATATCTACAGTTGATATTACAACTGAATTTAAGCTTTCAAGATAAGCTTGCATTATTCTTAAGCAAAACTTGGCCTTGAATTGATTAATAACTCTCAATTAAACAAATAATAATGTATATGCCTTTCCCTACATTTCTTCTCCACGTGTTTTCTATTGGTGCTTCTTTAAAAGGGGACTCCAGTATCTTGAACAGAATAACCTATAACTCACCAAATTTACAATTGAATTTTTTGAAAATATCCACATAATGTTATTTCCATTATGTGGAAGATTGGGTTGTTTACCATTATTCTGTGGTTTAGATTTTGTTGTTGTTGTTGTTGTTGTTGTTGTTGTTGAAAAGCCTTTGTATTAATTCTGGAATTGCATTTCCAAGAACCAGATTACAGCACTGTGAGGGATTGTGAAGATTAATGCTGTTACAGCAATGCTAATATTTGTTAAAACAAAATGGATATGGATTTGTGATCATTTTTGATACTTTGAACTTACCCAAAAGACTAACAGTATGTAACTTTGAATTACATTGCTTGATATTTTGACATTTCACAGTTATAATCAATGGAACCTTACAGAAAAAAACCAAAAGTTTTATATTGTTATCATAACCTAGTAAATACCAACATAGTGTTTTCTCAGAAATTCATTTTATTGATGATTTAATTACTTATTTTTCCACAGGATTTGAGGTTCTAATTAAAATAGTGTTTGGGCCATTGAGTTACTGCCTGATAGTGCTTAATTTTCACTGAAAGACTCATCATTTATTCTTAAAAAGAAGAGGTGAGGAGAAAAGTAATGAAATATAGTATAACAATTTTTTCAACATAAAGCAAAGTAGTTTCTGGAAAAGGGCTAAGATAGTGCCATTCAGAAATGATTTGCTGAACACTATTTGGGTTCAAGTGTGTCATCCATACTCCAAAAGCTCTACCTCCCATTAAGAAATGAACCACAGCAAGCCGACAGCTAGCATCAAATGAAATGGAGAGAAACTCAAGGCCATCCCACTAAATTCAGGAACACAACAAGGCTGTCCACTCTCTCCTTATCTCTTCAATATAGTGCTTGAAGTTCTAGCAATAGCAATAAGACAAAACAAGGGGATTAAGGGGATTCGAATTGGAAAGGAAGAAGTTAAACTTTCGTTATTTGCAGATGATATGATAGTGTACATAAGCGACCCCAAAAACTCCACCAAAGAACTCCTACAGCTGATAAACTGCTTTAGTATCGTGGCAGGATACAAGATCAACCGCAAAAAATCGGTTGCCCTCCTATATACAAAGGGTAAGGAAGCAGAGAAAGAAATCAGTGAAGTGTCACCTTTCACGATAGCCACAAATAGAATAAAATATATTGGGGTAACTCTAACCAAGGAAGTGAAAGACCTATTTGACAAGAACTTTAAGTCTTTGAAGAAAGAAATTGAAGAGGACACCAGAAAATGGAAGGATCTCCCTTGCTCTTGGATTGGGAGGATCAACATAGTAAAAATGGCAATACTACCAAAGGCAATCTATAAATTTAATGCAATCCCCTTAAAGATCCCATCAAAATTCTTCACAGCTCTTGAGAGGACAATAATCAACTTTATATGGAAGAACAAGAAACCCAGGATAGCCAAAACAATCTTACACAATAAAGGAACTTCTGGAGGCATTACCACCCCTGACTTCGAACTCTATTACAGAGCTACAGTATTGAAAACAGCTTGGTATTGGCATAAAAATAGAGAAGTCGACCAATGGAATTGAATAGAAGACCCAGATCTTAACCCACAAACATATGAACACCTGATTTTTGATAAAGGAGCTAAAAGCACACAATGGAAGAAAGAAAGCATCTTCAACAAATGGTGCTGGCATAACTGGATGTCAACCTGTAGAAGAATTAAAGTAGATCCGTGTCTATCACCATGCACAAAACTCAAGTCCAAATGATTAAAGACCTCAATATCAATCTGAAAACACTGAACCTGTTAGAGGAGAAAGTGGGAAGTACTCTACAACATTTGGGCACAGGAGACTGCTTCCTACGTATAGCCCCAGCAGCACAGACATTAAGGGCAACATTGAATAAATGGGACCTCCTGAAGCTGAGCAGCTTCTGTAAAGCAAAGGACACTGTCACTAAGACAAAAAGGCAGCCTACTGACTGGGAAAAGATCTTCACCAACCCCGCAACAGACAAAGGTCTGATCTCCAAAATATATAAGGAACTCAAGAGACTAGACTTTAAAATGCTAATGAACCCAATTAAAAAATGGGGCACTGAACTGAACAGAGCATTCTCAACAGAAGAAATTTGAATGGCCAAAAGACACTTAAGGGCATGCTCGACCTCCTTAGCAATCAGGGAAATGCAAATCAAAACAACATTGAGATACCATCTTACACCTGTCAGAATGGCTAAAATCAAAAACACCAATGATAGCCTTTTCTGGAGAGGATGTGGAGTAAGGGGTACACTCTTCCATTGCTGGTGGGAATGAAACTTGTGCAACTGCTTTGGAAAGCAGTGTGGAGGTTTCTCAGGAAATTTGGGATCAACCTACCCAGGACCCAGCAATCCCACTCTTGGGAATTTACCCAAGAGATGCCCAATCATATTACAAAAGCATCTGTTCAACTATGTTTATAGCAGCATTATTTGTAATAGCCAGAACCTGGAAACAACCTAGATGCCCTTCAGTGGAAGAATGGATGAAGAAAGTGTGGAATATATACATATTAGAGTACTACTCGGCGGTAAAAAACAATGACATCTTGAATTTTGCATGCAAATAGATGGAAATAGAAAACACCATCCTGAGTGAGGTAACCCAGGCCCAAAAAGATGAACATGGGATGTACTCACTCATAATTGGTTTCTAGCCATAAATAAAGGACATCGAGCCTATGATTTGTAAAAAATCCTAGAGAAGCTATATATAAGAAGGTGAACCCAAAGAAAAACATATAGATCGTTATCCTCCTGGATACTGGAAGTAGACAAGATTGCCGAACAAAAAATGGGAACATGGGGGTGGGGTAGGATGGGGGATGGGGGGATGGTGAGAGAAAAGTGTGAAGTGGAGGATGGGAAGAGCTTGGAGGAATAGGATGGTTGGGATATAGGAAGGGTGGATATGGGAACAAGGAATTATATATCTTAGTTAAGGGAGCCATTCTAGGGTTGGCAAAGACTTGACTCTAGAGGGGTTCCCAGGTGTCCAGGAAGATGCCCCCAGCTAGGTCCTTGGGCAGCTGAGGAGAGGGTGCCAGATATGTCCAGATCCTATTGCCATACTCATGAATATCTTGCATATCACCATAGAACCTTCACCTGGCATTGGATGGAGAAAATGACAGAGCCCCACATAGGAGCACCAGACTGAGCTCCCAAGGTCCTGATGAGGAGCAAAAGGAGGGAGATCATGAGCAAGGAAGTCAGGACCGTGAGGAGTGCGTTTACCCATTGAGATGGTGGGACAGATCTAACGGGAGACCACCAAGTCCAGTTGGAATGGGACTGATGGAACAGGGGACCAAACCGGACTCTCTGAATGTGGCTGATGGTGGAGGAGGACTGAGAAACCAAGGACAACGGCAATGAGCATGAACTGTACAGCATGGATGGGCTCACTGTGAGCCTTGTCAGTTTGGTTGCTCACCTTCCTGGACTTAGGGGGAGCTGGGAGGACCTTGGACTTAACATAGGAAAGGGAACCCTGATGGCTCTTTGTCTTGGAGAGGGAGGGAGTGGGGGTATGGGTGGAAGGGAGGGGAGGGAAGGGGGAGGAGGAGGGGAAGAGATGGAAATCTTTAATAAAAAAATGAGGAAAAAACCAAAAGAAAAAGAAAGATAAAGAAATGAACCACAAAGTCAAATAGGCTTATTGTCATTTCTTTTTCTTTTTGCTATTGCAGTAGCTTCAGGATATAATTAAAGTTGTGAATGATATACCTCAAATAATAATGGTGAACAAACTATGAATCATCTTTTTGAGCTGGTAGAATTTCTGTGATGCTCTGGTAGTGAAACAATGAATATAATTAATTTTCTAAAATGCTATTATTTTCCCAAAATATAGAAATTTCTCCAGTTATCCTTATAAAAAAATCATGTACATCTTTGCATGTATAATGGGGTCAAACTTATCAGTGTTCTTAAAAAACCATCATGATGTCCTTGAACTTCAATGTGGCTAATTCATTATTTTGTTGTTGTTGTTTGTTTGTTTGTTATTTGTTTTTTTCTATGTTTGTTTTTTGAGAGAGTATTTCTATTTAGCTTTGGAGCCTGTCCTGGAACTAGCTCTTGTAGACAAGGCTGACCTCAAACTCACAGACATCTACCTGCCTCTTCCTCCCTAGTGCTGGGATTAAAGGCAAGCACTACCACTGCCTGGCTTTTGTTCATCATTTTTAAAATACATAATATGACAGTTGTTTGGGTAGTTATGTCACACCAAGTAGTAGCATTGCCAATTACTGGAAGAATAACATAATCAAAGATATAATTTTTAAAAAATGATTTATATAACTAAACTAAAAATTTAAGGCAGGAAGAGCCTCTGTTTCAGACCTATCTGTATGGGATTACATAGCATGATTCTCTCAATAAAAATCATAACATTACTTTGTACTCATGAAAATGTACAACTATTCTCTTTTACTCTCTTTTTAGGATTTTCATTAACCATCTTGCTCCATCTACCTACTTATCTTTTTGCTACCCATGTATCTTTCTGTCATTGATTTTTATATGATCAAACTAAACAGTTTATCATAAATTGAAAATAAATCAGCAAAACCAGATAAAAATTCTGTTAACATATTTTCCAGAATCAGAATAAATTGATGTTTTAATTTCACAAAAATATTAAGCATTTAAATGTAACTTTTCATATTAAACAACTAAGACATATTTTTAATATGTTTGCAATGTATTATGTATTTGTTTAGTAAAGATTCTGTAAAATTACTAGGAAAACATCTCAAATAAAACCACAAAAAATAATTTAGCAGATACATTAACTTATATCTTGTCATTAGACTGAGAAGAGAGTCACCATATAATAGCTTAATTGGAAAGTATTTGTTACAGGCATTATTTAATTATTACCATCACCAGCAACATCATCATCATCATCACCTGGCTATTATTCAGCAGCATCTTATAAGAGGTAAAAGTACATTAACTTTTATAGAAATCTTAATACACTCCTCAAACCTAAAAAGTTGTATTTTTATGAATAAGTTTATAATTATCATAATATTCTTGTTTGTAGTATAAAAAGTATATCATTTGGATATATAAAACTAAAAGTACAAATCTGTCTCATATTGGGTAAGTGAACTATTCATAAAAAAGATGGTAGATAGCTGAGAAATAAAAACTTAGTTGTAGAGTTCTGCTTTTCCACAAGTAAATGTAGCAATCTATCAGTAATATTTTCCATTCTGGATGGTCACAAGCAGGAAGGTAATTTGTCAGATTTTGTGATTACCTATTTCATGGACCCATTTGACTTTCTAAATATAAGGCAATGTCTCTTCAAGCTTTGCCACAGATTTATCCCAGCTTTCTTAGTATTAGGATTTATGTTTTATTTCACTTAGCATTTATATATATGACTGTCTTTGCAGGTGAGTTATAAGGATTTTTTACATGTAGTAGAATATTTTTAAAAAAAATTATGCACTTTGCTAATAAGCAAGTTTATTGTGCTTTGTGCAAAGTCACAAGCCATTCTGTCATGAGTGAAAGAGCTTGATGTGAGTGCTTACAAAGTACCATTCCTTCATGGATGAAAGCATTTAGTGACTTAAATACTTCTGCCACACATACAAATCTCTTATCTATATAAACAGTTGGATCAACATTTATTTTCATTTATTAGTTGCAATTGTTTCTGGATTAAATATGTCTATTACCAACACTGTTTTATTCCTTCACAAACTTCTTTTCTTTTCCCCAAAGCCACCATTGACAACAAAGATCAGCAAAAAATTTCTTTAAAAACAGTATTTAGCATAGTAGCATTGGTTGGGATGTTGCAGGGAATTATTGCCAGATTATGTATGAATCAATGGTCCTTATTTTCACTTGAAAACTATATTAAATTACTCTTTTACTTTTAAAGTCACTGAAGACTACTGATATTGAATTTGAAAATTCTCAATAATTATATATTTTAAGAAACATTGTATAAAGTAAACATTAAAGGTTTATCAATGTAAGTTTCTTGTCCCAGTGGGCAATACACTCCCTGTGAGTGAGTTGCTATTACTGACATTTGGGAAATACTCAAGTTCCACCTAATAAATTACTAAGCATTGGTATATTGGGATAATCTGCATCAGTGTTTTCCATAGCCAAAGAGACATATTTGATAATAAAAGACCTTTATTGTTAATGGGAAACACCCTTATATATTTGCAATTATTGTGTCCTTAACCCAGTATCACACTGTCTGCGATCATGTTTGCAAAGCACTTATTAAACTTCAATAAATGAAATGAGTTTTGCTCCCATTTTAAGTTCTGAGGAATGAATAATTTAATTAATTTTTCAAAGTCACAAATCATATCTATAGGAGAGACTGAAGTATACATTTATCATTGTCAATAATGTGTTCTTTATTTCCAAAGAAATCTCTGTCATCCTTCACAGTCAGGTTTCTTAAAATAATAGCTTCTGATTCATCAATGAACACAACTATCAGGCTGAGTCTGAAACAGGGAAACCATAAATACTTAGCAAACATATAGTATTTGAACTATGCAAAATATTTCATATTAATGTTTTCTGTCTCAGAATAATATTAGCAGCAGTTAGGAGAGAATTATCATCCTTATTTTAGAATTAGGGACAATAGCATTTGAAGAGGCTATATAGTAGTTTGAATGAGATGTCACACATTAAATCTCAGCATTTGAATACTTGGTCTTCAGTTGCTGGCTATTTGAGAAGGATTAGGTGTTGTAGCCTTGGTGAAAGAAGTATATCATCTGGAAGGCTTCAGGTGTCAAATGAGTCCTGCCATTCTCAGCACCTCTGCTTGCCTCCTGCATGCTGAAGACATGAGCTCTCAGTTGTTCCTGCCTCCATGCCTTGGCTCTACCATCATAGACTATAACCCTCTGGAACTGTAAGCCCAATTAAACTCTTTCTTTTTATAAGATTCTGTGGTTGTGGTGTTTGACCATAGTAATAAAAAGTAACTAATATCATTTTACTTATATTACTAAAGGCATGGAGCCACAAAGTGGAACAGTCAAAAACTTAATCTAGATATTCTGCTTCCACTTATGGTGCTCATTAAACTAAAGCAGTGTTATCCCACAACTTACTTTACAAAATGTCTGAAAACTCAAACCTGATTTCTCCAATAATTTCATGTTAGTTTATCATACCTTTGCAGTTTTCCCAAAGTTATAAATAGTAAAACACAAAATATCTTTCAGAAATTAAGTATTATCTGTCTATCCTATTTTTAATTTTATTTTTTCTATTGATTTTATTGAGCTATACATTTTTCTCTGCTCCCCCACCTGCCTCTCCCCTCCCATTCAACCCTCTTCCATGGTACCCATGCTCCTAATTTACTCAGGAGATGTTGTCTTTGCTACTTCCCATGTAAATTAGATCCATGTATGTCTCTCTTAGCATCCTCATTATTATCTAGGTTCTCTGGTATTGTAATTTGTAGGATGGTTTTCTTTGCTTTATGTTTAAAAACCACTTATGAGTGAGTACATATGATAATTGTCTTTCTGAGTCTGGGTAACCTCACTCAATATTTTGTTTTCTAGCTCCATCCATTTTCCTGAAAATTTCAAGATGTCATTATTTTTTCTTCTCTGTAGCACTCCATTGTATAAATGTACCACATTTTCCTTATCTATTCTTTGCTCAAGGGGCATTTAGGTTGTTTCCAGGTTATGTCTATGGCAAACAACGTTGCTATGAACATACGTGGGCACATGTCTTTGTGGTACGATTGAGCATCCATTGAATATATAACCAAGAGTGATATTGCTGGGTCTTGAGGATGGTTGTTTTGTAATTTTCTGGGAAATCACCATACTGATATCTAAGGGGCTGTACCAGCTTAATCTTCCACCAGCTATGCAGGAGTGTTTCCTCCCCCAACTCCACCCCCTGCCCATCTCTCCAGCATAAGTTGTCAGCAGTGCTTTTGATCTTAGCCATTCTTACAGGTGAAAGATGGAATCTCAGAGTTGTTTGATTTGTATTTCTCTGATGACTAAGGATGTTGAGCATTTTTAAGTATCTTTCAGCCATTTTAGTTTCCTCTGTTGAGAGTTCTCTGTTTAGGTCTGAACTCCATTTTTATTGGATTATTTATTCTTTTGATGACCAATTTCTTGAATTGTTTGTATATTTTGGAAATCAGACCTCTGTTTGATGTGGGGTTAGTCAAGATATTTTCTTATTGTAGGCTTTCATTATATCTTGTTGACTGTGTTCTTTGCTTTACAGAAGCTTTTCAGTTTCAGGAGGGCCCATTTATTTATTTATGTTTTCTTTTTTCATTTTTTATTTAATATTTTAAAAATTTCCATCTCCTCCCCTCTTCTTCCCTCTTCCCTCCCCTCCCTTCCAGCCATACCCCCACTCCCTCCCTATCCAGGCCAAAGAGCCAACAGGGTTCCCTACCCTATGTTAAGTCCAAGTTCCTCCCAACTCCCCCCAGGTCCAGGAAGGTGCTCAACCAAACTGACAAGGCTCACACACAGTCCATCCATGCTGTAGAATCCAAGCCCATCGCCATGGTCCTTGGTTTCTCAGTCAGCCTCCACCATCAGCCACACCATCAGCCACATTCAGAGAGTCTGGTTTGGTTGCATGTTCCATCAGTCCCCTTCCAAATGGTCTTGGTGATCTCCCGTTAGTTCTGTCCCACCGTCTCAGTGGGTGAATGCACCCCTCATGGTACTGACTTTCTCTCTCATGTTCTCCCTCTTTCTGCTCCTCATCAGGACCTTGGGAGCTCAGTCCGGTGCTCCAATGTGGGGCTCTGTCTCTATCTCCATCCATCGCCAGGTGAAGATTCTATGGTGATATGCAAGATATTCATAAGTATGGTTATAGGATCTGGCCTTTTCCGGCTCCCTCTCCTCAGCTGCCCAAGGACCTAGCTGGGGGCATCTCCATGGATACGTGGGAACCCCTCTAGAGTCAAGTCTCTTGACAACCCTAATATGGCTCCTTTAACTAAGATATATGTTTCCCTGCTCCCATATCCACCCTTCCTATATCCCAAGCCTCCCATTCCCCCAAGCTCTCCCCATCCTCCCCTTCACGCTTTTCTCTCCCCATCTCCCCTTGCCCCCCATCAAAAACACCAATGATAGCCTTTGCTGGAGAGGTTGTGGGATAAGGGGTACACTCATCCATTGCTGGTGGGTATGTACACTTGTGCAACCACTTTGGAAAGCAGTGTGGTGGTTTCTCAGGAAATTCGGATCAACCTACCCCAGGACCCAGCAATACCTCTCTTGGGAATTTACCCAAGAGATGCCCAATCATACTACAAAAGCATTTGTTCAACTATGTTCATAGCAGCATTATTTGTAATAGCCAGAATCTGGAGACAACCTAGATGCCCTTCCGTGGAAGAATGGATGAAAAAATTGTGGAATATATACATATTAGAATACTACTCAGCGATAAAAAACAATGACATCTTGAATTTTGCATGCAAATGGATGGAAATAGAAAACACTATTCTAAGTGAGGTAACTCAGACCCAAAAAGATGAACATGGGATGTACTTACTCATAATCGGTTTCTAACCATAACAAAAGGACATTGAGCCTATAATTCGTGATCCTTGAGAAGATAATAAGAAGGTGAATCCAAAGAAAAACATATAGTTATCATCCTGGATATTGGAAGGATGTCCCATTTATTAATTCTTTCTCTCAGAGTTTGTGCTACTGGGGTTTTATTTAGGAAGTTACACTGTGCCAATGCATTCAAATGTACTTCTCACTTTCTCTTCTATGAGGTTAGGTGTGGTTGGCTTTATGATAAGGTCTTTGACCCATTTGGACTTGAGTTTTGTGCATGGTGATAGATATGGATTTATCTTCAATCTTCTACATGTTGACTAAAATCAAGTTTAATATTTGATAAGTCTTCTATCCTATTTTTTAAATCATATTGACCTTGCCCACCTGTTATATAATTACCTAAATCAACATTTTATGCCATATGTATTGAATTGAAAGAAAATGGTCCCATAGGCTCATAGGGAGTGGGACTATTAGAAGATGTGGCTTTGCTGGAGTAGGTTTGACATTGTTAGAGGAAATGTGTTACTGTGGGACAAGTTTTGAGGTCTTTCAATGCTCAGTCAGGGCCAGTGTGAGTTTCATGTCTCAGTCACTTCCTGATGCCTTCAGATCAAGATGTAGAACTCTCACCTCCTTCTCCAGCATCATGTCTGCCTTTATGCCATCATATTCCTGCCATGATAATAATGGTCTAAGCCTCTGAAACTTTAAGTGAGCCACCCCAACAAAAGGTTTTTCTTCAGAAGAGTTGCCATGGTCATGGTGTCTCTTCACAAAAATAGGACCAAGAACTAAGACATCATATTTTATGTGTGAACAAAATCAGTTAAAGAAGTTAATGACTCACCTGTGATTGCATAGATCAATTTACCAACAAAAGATGATTCCAAAAAATGAATTTTTTCTCTGAGGGTTTACTTTTTCCTATGCTATCTAAACAGTCAAAAATTGCAGTTTTTGTTACTAATACCTTCCTTGTCTAGATGCTACTTGAACATTTCACACATAAATACTTTTGGTAAATATGTAAAAAAACTCTAATTTTGGATTCTGAGCTTAAGATTGAGGTTTGTAACTAAAACTTGATGATGATACATGTACAGACTGTACTCTAAAATAAACAAAAACAAATTGTTTCTTTTGTCAGAAACATTCCCTCATGGTCAGAGGATGGAGGGGTGTTTAAGCTGTGGTCCAATATCTTAAAGAGAAAATTCATTATTTACTCAAGAAGCTTACATTGGACCTGTAATAGAAATATGAGCATTAATAAAAAGGCATATATCTATTAACAAAGATCAATAATTCACAAAATAAAAAATATATTCTACAAGGTTCTAATTTCTTGACATTTTTATTTTTAAATTCCATGTAAACTCAAAAATATTTGTGAGCAGAACCTTTTCTAAATGCTGCCAAAAGCAATATTAGTTTTTCATTCACATTACATAATGAATGTGTTAAGAATCAGCATCTGCCCAGGTTTTCCTCAGTGACATAGTATTGTCAAGGCTGTTAATTACAGAAAGAAGTAGGTTTTAGTATAGTTGAATTCCAATATGATATTTTGTAAAAATTTATACATTTCAGGAAATATAATTGTTTTTTTTTCTCTTTCTCATGGTTCATTTTTTTTTATATTTAAGAATTTCCATCTCCTTCCCTCCTCCTCCCCTTCCCTCCGCTCCTCCTCCCCCTTCCCGCCCCTCCTTCTCCCCCTTCCCTCCCCTTCCCTCCACCCATACCTCCCCTCCCTCCCTCTCAAGGCCAAGGAGCCATCAGGGTTCCCCACTCTATGCTAAGTCCAAGGTCCTCCCAACTCCCCCCAGGTCCAGGAAGGTGATCGACCAAGCTGAGAAGGCTCCCACAGAGCCCGTCCATGCAGAAGAATCAGAGCCCAGCGCCAATGTCCTTTGCTTCTCAGTCAGCCCCCGCTGTTGGCCACATTCAGAGAGACTGGTTTGGTCGCATGATCCATCAGTCCCATTCCAACTGGAGTTGGTGATCTCCCATTAGTTCTGTCCCACCGTCTCCATGAGTGAACGCACCCCTCTCGTTCCTGACTTTCTCCCTCATGTTCTCGCTCCTTCTGCTCCTCATCAGGACCTTGGGAGCTCAGTCCAGTGCTCCAATGTGGGGCTCAGTCACCTTCCCCATCTGTCGCCAGCTGGAGGTTCCCTCACGGTCCTGACTTTCTTTCTCATGTTCTCCCTCCTTCTGCTCCTCATAAGGACCTTGGGAGCTCAGTCCGGTGCTCCAATGTGGGGCTCTGTCATTTTCTTCATCTATCGTCAGGTGGAGGTTCTATGGTGATATGCAAGAAATTCATCAGTATGGCTATAGGAACTGGCCTTTTCAGGCTCCCTCTCCTCAGCTGCCCAAGGAACTAACTGGGGGCGTCTCCCTGGAAACCTGGGAACCCCTCTAGGGTCAAGTCTCTTGACAACCCTCAGGTAGCTCCTTAAATTAAGATATATGCTTCCCTGCTCCCATATCCACCCTTCCTATATCCCAAGCACCCCATTCCTCCGAGCTCCCCCCATTCTCCCCTTCACATTTTTCTCTCCCCATCTTCCCTTGGCCCAGTCTCGCCCAACCCTCAAGTTCCCAATTTTGCCTGGCGATCGTGTCTACTTCCAATATCCAGGAGGATTACTATATCTTTTTTGGGGAGTTCACCTTCTTATTGTCTTCTCAAGGATCCCAAATTTATAGGCTCAATGTCCTTTAATTATGGCTAGAAACCGATTATGATTGAGTACATCCCATATAATTGTTTTTTAATTTATTTATAGATGTATATGTTTTAACTTGTTCCAGCAATCTTTACTGTTGTAATCTTGTCAAATTTATACAATAATTTTTGAAATATCCACTTTCAAACCTTCAACTGCTTTGATATGCAAATCAATGAGTCAATAGCTCAGTATAATTAAATTAATCAATAAGATAAACACAAGACAAAAAGGGATCAGTAAATGTCTTCAGTATCACTCTCTGTATATAATGTGTTAAACTTAGATTATTCTTTCAATTGCAGAGTTTAAGAATTTCAATAAGATTCAGCTTTATGTGCTTCAAATCATATTGGTATAAGAATTTCAAGAAACTGCACATTATATAAACTTATGGCTTATTTTGTTTTTGAACATTGCTATATCAATGAGTCAATACAGTTAGAATTTCTGATTCTTCCCATTTACTAAATGTTTATAAAAGTGAAACCCTCTATTTATAAATTTTAAATGAATATTTTATTAATTTCTTTAAATATTAATATTTTTCTGTTCAGTGGATGAATATTGAGCTAGGCAACTTGCCAGCTCTCCACTGGAGAATTGGGATCTGGC
This sequence comes from Arvicola amphibius, assembly GCF_903992535.2. Lineage (NCBI taxonomy): Eukaryota > Metazoa > Chordata > Mammalia > Rodentia > Cricetidae > Arvicola > Arvicola amphibius. The sequence goes on from NC_052065.1 coordinate 104,458,894, forward strand.
ATCCCTCTCCACTTTCAAACCAGTCAAGCAAGACTCCTTGTTCACATAGAGCTCACATTAAAAAGAAAACTTAAAATATCTTCAAATAACATGAGACACCCTGCTTCATGTACTTAAGGAAGGTCAGCAGTCTTTCTCATGCCAAGGAAAGCATATGACTTAAATTTTAGCATATTATTTCTTCTAAAATTGAAAATCCTTTTTATTTGAAAGTTAAAGCAAAAGGGATTGTTGATGCTTTCATGTACGTTCACTTGACATAGTCAATGATATTTGCAACCACAAAGGTTTGCATTTTGTCAGGCATGTACCATAATTTTTTAAATTATTAGGATTTCAAAATCACATTGTTATACTTTTGTATAAAATAGCTTTGCTACTAAGTGAACAGTGTTTGAAACTTTATATTAAAGAGCAGTAGGTGGGGGAAAAATCTTCTGAACAGACACAAGAACAGCATGTTTAAACCCTTAATTTTATCACTGTAAATTTATTTTGATTTGTCTCTGGAACACAGCAGGAACAGAAGATAGAGGTTTCATGCAGAAGAACAAAAATAACTCTTTTAAGTGCATAATACTACATGGGTGTAAATTAAACTCTCTTCATTTTCAAAGTTTAAAGAACTCTAAGGTAAATCACAAGATATTTCTCTTGTTGCAAATGGCACATTTCCATGTATTACCTTGTCAATCTTTCTATTCTTGGATATGCCAATATGTTCAAAGGATGGAGGCCAAAGTAAAATTTAAAAAGTATCTATGTTCTTGTTCAGCCCACTTTGTATCAATAAGAACTATATACACTTGAAATCGGGAGTGGTAAATTATAGTTTTAAAGGAACCAGAATCATAAATTTTATTGTCAGTCTTGATACCTAGGTAATGCTTTTACAAGTAGAGTACAAGATTTTGGTTTCTTATGAAACAGTTTATAAATGTTGGGTATTACAGCAAAACACTCTACTAAAATAGATCAAACTGATCTTGAAGTAAAATATATTAAACAAATCTCAGTGGTTATCTTAAAATTTTTAATCAGTTGTTTTGGCATAATACATATATAACTCGAACTTTTATAAGTTTAAACCTCTTAAGAATTTTCTTTTTCATTTTGGATATTTTGTTGTATCACTAATAAACACGTGGAATATTTGAGTATGGAAATGTCATGGTATTTATTGCCAAAGATTCCAGTATTTTTAGTGTGCCTTTTATAATGTTGATAAATCTCTTCCTAATGTCACCTAGGTATACTATCAGTAGATCAACATGGAAAAAACAATGATAATGAAAGCTGTTGTTTTTCTAATTAAAGAGAAATTTTCTGCCCAGGCAAGAGTTAATGTTACTATCTCTATAGCAGTTAGAAATATTCATTCTACCTTCTACTATTCTTGTTGATTTCTTTTCCACATCTATGCCTTTTGGGGGCAGGTGAGGAAGGACTGATAAGAGAAAAAGGAAAGGGCATGATGCAATTAGATTGTAATTTCAAAAATAAAAATGGAATAAATTATGAATTTAAATCTTCTGATTTTTAAAAGTTCATAGTGATTATAGTGTTAAACTAGTTTTAATTTTTCCTAAATACCTACCACGAGACTTTATTAAGGAATTTTAAAATGATTATTTTAGGATGTTAAAAAGACAATTATAAAATATATACTATCTGTATTATATTTAATAGGTAAAGAAACTCATAATATTATGATATTGTTGTTGTAGATTCTAGTATGAAGGAGTCAAGGGATAACAATCGATTTGACTCAAAGGACTCTAGCAAGTTATAAAGATGCATATTTTCCACTATTTTTATTTTGTCATCTTAGGTCAGTCTCTCAATTTAGAATGAGCTGTGGGCTGTGTCCCTGCCCACCCGGCTCCCGCACGGCTAGCTTTACCCCTGAAATAACAACACACAAATTGTATTCCTTTAAACACTGCCTGGCCCATTAGTTCTAGCCTCTTGTTGGCTAATTCTCCTATCTTGCTTTAACCCATATCTAGTAATCTGTTTAGCACCATGAGGTGGTGGCTTACCAGGAAAGATCTTAGCCTGTTTCCATCTCGGAGAGGAGAGCTAAGGTGTCTGCCTCAGGCATCTGCCTGAGGCGTCTGCCTGACACTGCTTTCTTTCTCCCACAATTCTGTTTTGTCTACTTGGCCAACCAAATTTTCTGTCCTAATAAAGGGCCAAGGCAGATTTTATTAACCAATGAAAGTAACAAATAGATGACCCTCCTCCATCATCTCAGTTTTTGATTCAAGTAGATATCTCCCTTATCATACTCCTTGTTTTTCCTTTATATGTGCTCTTAGTTTTGAATTCTTAAAACTTTATACATTTCATTATTTTATGGATAATTCTTCCTCATCAAATCTTATACTCTGAAAATAATTGAGTTTTCATTTTTGTAATATTGTTAATATTTCAGACATATTGACACAAGCTTTATAAGCTTTATGGGAAAATATTAGAAAAATAGAATATATTGTAAAGACCTATTTCACTGTGTATTGGTTAGCATAGCTTGTCTTCACAATACTGTTTGCTGTTTCAGTCCACAGTTAATGATTCTACTCTCATCCCATAATCTTCTCAAAACATAAGGCATTTTTCTATGGTTCATCACTATTTTCAAAGACTTCTATGCTACTTCAGTTATGCCTCTTATTTTACAAAATTGTCTACCCTGTGTTCCCATGTTATTTAAATAAACCTTGTGGTTTAAGAAAGCCACAACTTCTGTTTGGGTGCTGGGACCGGATAATGAGTGCAACCAGGCAGGCAGGAGTTCCTTTGTTTCAATAGCCTGCCTGCAGCAAGGTAGGCCCTTTGTCGGCAAGCTTCCTGGCCAGCAAGGAGACATGATTCTGGGAGATGGAGCACAGACATTCCTCAACCACCTACACTTCCTGGTTTTTCTGCAGGGGCTATTCTCCCTGGCTACTGCCTGCAGCAAGGTAGGCCCTTTGTCTGCGAGCTCCATGGCCAGCAAGGACTAAACCTGTAAAAGAAGATCCATAGGGGAGTAGTCAGAGGAAAAGATGGACAGGTGCCAATGGAAGAATTCCTCCAACAATTAGAAAAACAACATGAAAGCACCAGAACCCAGGGAACTTACAACAGGAGGACTTGAACAACTTAATCAAGAAGAAGTAGAAAAAATTAACTTCATGAAAGTGATAGAATCCCTTAAACAGGAGGTGAAAAACTCACTTAAAAAATGGATGAGAAGAATAACAAAAAGTTTGAAGGATTGAGTAAATCCATAAATGATATCCAAGGAAACCAAGGAAAAACAATCAAACAAATAATGGAAATAGTTCAAGACTTGAAAACTGAAATGGAAACAAAGAAGAAAACACAAACCGAGGGCTGGCTGGATATGGAAAATACAGGTAAACGAATAGAGACTAGAGAAACAAGCATAATCAACAGAATACAAGAAATAGAAGACAGAATCTCAGATTCTGAAGATACCATAGAGAAAATAAATGCATTGATCAAAGAAAACAGCAAATCCAACAAATTCTCATCACAAAACATTCAGGAAATCTGGGACACAATAAAAAAGAACAAACCTAAGAATAATAGGGTAGAAGAAGGAGAATTACAGCTCAATGGTCCAGAAAATATATTTAATAAAATTATAGAAGAAAACTTTCCCAACCTAAAGAAAGATATTCCTATGAAGGTTCAAGAATCATATTAAACACCGAATAGACTGGATAAAAAAAATCCCCTCGCCATATAATAATCAAAACACAAAACATACAGAATAAAGAAAGAATATTAAGAGCTGCAAAAGAAAAATGTCAAGTAACTTATAAAGGTAAACCTATCAGACTAACACCTGACTTCTCCATGGAAACCATGAAAGCCAGAAGGTCCTGGATAGATGTACTGCAGAAACAAATTTAAACAATACGTAGCCACAAATCCAGCCTTACAGAAAGTAATAGATGGAAAATCAAAAACCAAAGAGTCCAACAATGTACACAATAACTCAGATATCTAGTGACTCTTCACCAGCACAACTCAAAGAAGGGAAACACACAAACTACTACCAAAAAATGATGACCGGAGTTAACAAACACTGGTCATTAATATCACTGAATATCAATGGACTCAATTCACCTATAAAAAGGCACAGGCCAAGAGATTGGATACAAAAACAGAATCCAACATTCTGCTGTTTACAAGAAACGCACTCTACCACAAAGACAGACATCTACTCAGAGTAAAGGGTTGGGAAAAGCTTTATCAAGCAAATGGACCTAAGAAATAAGTGGTATGGCCATACTAATTTCTAACAAATTGACTTCAAACTAAAATCAATCAAAAGAGATGGAGAGGGACATTTTATACTCATAACAGGAAAAATTCATCAGGATGAAGTCTCAATCCTGAATATCTATGCCCCTAATATAAAAGCACCCACTTATATAAAAGAAACATTACTAGAACTCAAGGCAGCCATCAAACCACACACACTAATACTAGGAGACTTCAACACTCCTCTCTCACCAATGGACAGGTCAATCAGACAGAAACCTAACAGAGAAATAAGAAAATTAATGGAGGTTATGAATCAAATGGACCTAACAGACATCTATAGAACATTCCACCCAAATAGGAAAGAATATACCTTCTTCTCTGCAGCTCATGGAACCTTCTCGAAAATTGACCACATACTCGGTAACAAAACAAACTTCCACAGATACAAAAAATTATTAGTAAGCCCGGCAGTGGTGGTGCATGCCTTTAATCCCAGCACTTGGGAGGCAGAGGCAGGCTGATCTCTGAGTTCAAGGCCAGCCTGTTCTACAAGAGCTAGTTTCAGGACAGGCTCTAGAAACTACAGGGAAACCCTGTCTCAAAAAACAAAAAAAAAAATAATATTAGTAACAACCTGCATCTTATCAGATCACCATGGAATAAAGTTAGAAATTAACAATAATTCTACACCCAGAAAGTCTACAAATTCTTGGAAATTGAACAGTCAATTACTGAACCACCTGTGAGTCAGGGAAGAAATAAAGAAAGAAATTAAAGTCTTCCTTGAATTCAACGAAAATAAAGACACAACATACCCAAACCTATGGGACACTATGAAAGCAGTGCTAAGAGGAAAGTTCATAGCTCTAAGTGCCCACATTAAAAAAAAAAAGAGAAAGCTCACATTAGAGACTTAACAGCACAGTTGAAAATTCTAGAGAAAAAAGAAACAGACTCACCCAGGAGGAATAGAAGATTGGAAATAATCAAACTGAGGGCTGAAATCAACAAAATAGAAACACAGAAAACAATCCAAAGAATCAATGAAACAAAGAGCTGGTTCTTTGAGAAAGTCAACAAGATTGACAAACCTTTATCCAAATTAATCAAAAGGCAGAGAGAAAACATGCAAAATAACAAGAGCAGAAATAAAAAGGGGGACATAACAACAGACACTGAGGAGATTCAGAGAATCATTAGGTCTTACTATAATAGCTTATATGCCACAAAGTTGGAAAATGTAAAAGAAATGGACTTGTTTTTAGATAAGTACCACTTACCAAAATTAAATCAAGACCAGGTGAACAATTTAAACAGACCTATAAATTGTGAGGAAATAGAAGCTGTCATAAAAAACCTCCCAACAACAACAACAACAAAAAAAAAAAAAAAAAAAAAAAAAAAAAGCCCAGGACCTGATGGTTTTAATGCAGAATTTTATTAGAACTTCCAAGAAGAGCTGATACCTATTCTCCTTCATGTGTTTCACATAATAGAAACAGAAGAGTCATTGCCAAACACTTTTTACGAAGCTACAGTCACCCTGATTCCAAAACCACACAAAGACCCAACCAAGAAAGAGAATTACAGACCAATCTCACTCATGAACATCGATGCAAAAATTCTCAATAAAATTCTGGCAAATAGAATCCAAGAATACATTAAAAAAATTATCCATTATGGTCCAGTAGGCTTCATCCCACAGAGGCAGGGCTGGTTCAACATACGAAAATCTATCAATGTAATCCATCATATAAACTGAAAGAAATAACCATATGATCATTTCATTAGATGTGGAAAAAGCGTTTGACAAAGTTCAACACCCCTTTATGATAAAGGTTTTAGAAAGGTTAGGGATACAAGGATCATACCGAAATATAACAAAAAGCAATATATAGCAAGCTAACAGCTAATATCAAATTAAATGGAGAGAAACTCAAAGCCATTCCTCTAAATTCAGGAACAAGACAAGGCTGTCCACTCTCACCATATCTTTTCAATATAGTTCTTGAAGTTCTAGCAATAGCAATAAAACAACACCAGGAGATCAAGGGGATTTGAATCAGAAAGGAAGAATCAAACTTTCATTATTTGCAGATGATATGATAGTGTACATTAGTGACCCCCAAACCTCTACTAAAGAACTCCTACAGCTGATAAATAACTTCAGTGAAGTGGCAGGTTACAAGATCAACTCAAAAAAAAAATCAGTAGCCCTCCTATACACAAAGGACAGAGAAGCAGAGAGGAAATTCGGAGAAACTTCACCTTTTACAATAGCCACAAATAGCATAAAATATCTTGGGGTAACTCTAACCAAGGAATAAAAGATCTGTTTGACAAGAACTTTAAATCTTTGAAGAAAGAAATTGAAGAGTACACCAAAAAATGGAAAGACCTTCCATGCTCTTGGATGGGTAGGATCAACATAGTAAAAATGGCAATTCTACCAAAGGCAATCTATAAATTCAACACAATCCCCATTAAAATCCCAATAAAATTCTTCATAGACCTTGAGAGAATAATAATCAACTTTATATGGAAAAACAAAACAAACAAACAAAAAAAAAAACAGGAGAGCCAAAACAATCCTATACAATAAAGGAACTTCTGGAGCCATTACCATCCCTGACTTCAAATTCTATTACAGAGCTACAATAATGAAAACAGCCTGGTACTGGCATAAAAAAAGAAAACTCGACCAATGGAATTGAATAGAAATCCTGGATATTAACTCACAAACCTATGAACACCTGATTTTTGACAGAGGGGTTACCTAGAATCCTTTCTCTCCATTTTTTCCAGGATTTCTCAAGCTCAACCTAATATTTGGTTGTGGAATTCTGCATCTGTTTCCATCAATTGTTGTATAAAGCCTCTCTTATAACAATTGTGCTAGACACCAATCTATTAGTATAGCAGAATATCATTAGGCAACATTATATTAACATTTTTTCCTCCAGTGTGTTTGGTTCTATCCTAGAAAGTCTCTGGTGTATATCTATTGATATATTTGTATATAATTTTTTTGATGAAGAAAATAACGTATGTTAAATTACATAATTTCACAAGGTAATGAAAGTGTTTCCACATTTCACTTAGTTTATTCACTTAGAGAATTTCACTAAACTGAGAGAATAATTCATGTTTTATTAAAATGGTCTTGTTATTTTGTGATTCTGTATACATCTCTTTAGCATTCATAGTGTTGTTTATATTTATTGACATAAATCTGGTCTGTATTTGTGTGCTGTATAACTTGTACATTCAGATGAACATTGTTTTTGCAATGATAAACAGCATAGTTGAAGAGTTACATTGTTTGTTTTCAGGGTTATTCACATACTTTTAATATAGGAAAGAGTTTCATAACTTCTCTACCTATAGTTGCCTGATCTTTGGTATAAATTCCAAAAATATAGTTTGGAAAAAAAAAACATGTTAAGTAAATGTTGCTGTAAAGCCTATGTTTCAACATTGAGGAAAATCAAACTGTTGTATACTTCCTTCTTGCATATAACTCAACTCCAAATGTGCTGTGGGACAGTGTTTTTGATCCTGTCACTTGTAATTTTTTTAATAAAATGCTGATTGGCCAGAAGCCAGGCAAAAAGTGTAGGTGGGGTGACAGTGACAAGACAGGAAGTAGAGGGGTAGCAATGAGAATTTTGGGAAGAAGAAAGTTTCAGTATGAAGCCATCACCCAGATGAAGAGGAAGCAAGATGTAACTGTCTCATTGAATAAGGTGCCAAGCCATATGGCTAGCACAGATAAGAATTATGGGCTAATGTAAGTTATAAGAGTTAATAAGAAGCCTGAGCTAATAGGCCAATCAGTTTATAATTAATGTAGGCCTCTGTGTGTTTGTTTGGGACTAAATGGCTTTACTAGAACGTGTGGGACAGAAACTTCAGTCAAGAGAATGGTGCAACAACGTGGGACTGACCAAATCCACTTAAAAGCCTGTGGGAGCTTGGAAAGTTATTCTAGATAGAAAAGAATAGAATTAAACACAGCTTCTTGATAGCAGCACTTTCTCGGATGGGTTCTGCTTCCTAGAGACAAGTGCTCTCATTTAAGAGAGGCTTTCTGACTCAGCTTTAGCTGCAAAATCTTGCAACTCTTTCAAGAGGTCCTCCAACAAACACTTAGTTTCGTTGATGAAAAGCTGACTGCATACTTTTTGATGGTGACAGAGACCTTGAAACATCATAGAATTGTGGCAATAAACATGGCTCCAGCCAGTACCTCTGCCATGAGGCTAGACTCTCAGAAAAAAAGCTAAGGAAGGGGCTAGATCCAGCTGTCAAAGCCAAGGCTTTAATTCTAGCCATCTCACTTAGCAAATTAAAGACTCATGTGGTTAGAAAAAGAGAGAGAGATAATAAAGATAGATTCAAAGTCAAAGAAAATCTCTAAATGGTTTACTGTGTGTTTAAAAGGATATGTAGGCTTGGGAAAAAAAGAATAAAGTTCATAAAATAAAAGAGAAAAAAAGAGAGTAGTTGGGTGTATTGGCATACAACTTTAATGCCAACAGTTGGTAGGCAGAGGCAGACAGATCTCTGTGAGTTCAAGGACAACCTGGTTTACAGAGTGAATTCTAGGACAGCCAAAGTTATACAGAAAAACCCTGTCTCAAAAAGCCAAAACTTAGAAAATAAATAAAAGAAATAGATGTAAAAATAAAGCCATGCAAAAATGAAAATACACAGAGAGTCTAGATCCTGTATGTTATTGTGGGGCCTTTAAATTGCTTAATGACTGGAGAAAGGAGTAAAAGCTGCTAAAAGACACTTGATAATAAATGCTTCTGGATTAATTTTATATATATATATATATATATATATATATATATATATATATTGAAAATGCTTTGACTTTAAAATTTAAGTCAAAAGATAAGTTACTTGGGAGAAGAGGTTTTGCTTTTGTTTACACAGGAAATAAGGTGCTATGGATTCATTCTGCATTAAGAAAAATCAAGTTTGACCAACAAAGACCCCCTGAGAAATCTCTCATAGGAAGAATGGCCCAAATGTCTGAGTTCTACATCCAGAACAGTTCAAAGACTGCTGCCTGAGGTGATCAAGTCTCACAGGATACTCCAGTCAGGACTTGATCATAATTCTAAATTTTGTTTATGTCCCCATAAGATTATCAGCACCCCAAATCAGCAGGAAGTAGCCTTGAAAACTACACCCACATTCCCCCAAAATGAATAATAGATGTTTGCCTTTGTTTAGATTGTTGTTTACAAGTTGTTATGGATAATTGTCAGTGAAAAGCTACACAAAGGAGATTAGATTCAAAGTTCTTGTTTAAATAAAGAGGGGGGAAGTGCTGTGGGACAATGGTCTGTACCATGTCGCCTATATTATTTTTAATAAAATGCTGATTGTCCAGTAGCCAGGCAGGAAGTATAGGTGGGGTGGCACTGATCAGGAAGGAAGTAGAGGCGTGGCAACAAGAATTAGGGGAAAAGTTTCAGTCTTCGGCTATCGCTCAGATGCAGAGGAAGCAAGATGTGACTGTCTCATCAAATAATGTACCAAGCCACATGGCTAACATAGACAAAATAATGGGCTAATATAAAATACAAGAATTAGTTAATAAGAAAAGCCTGAGCTACTAGGCCACTAATTTATGATTAATGTAGACCTCTGTGTGTTTATTTGGGACTAAACAGATATGAGACCTGGTGGGAGAGAAACCTCAGTCACACAAATGGATCAAGGATCTTAATATTAGACCTGATAGCCTGAAGTTGTTAGAATAAGAAATAGGAAATACACTTCAACTTGTAGGCACAGTTTGTAATGATTTTCTAAATAAAATTCTGGTACCTCTGAGTAAAAGATGAATAGCTGGCAAATGGGATCTCACAAAAATAAAAAGGTTCTATGCAGCAGAGAAAATGGTCAATGGAGTAATGAGGCAGATTAAAGAGTTGGTAAAATAAAATGCCAGCAATACATCTGACAGAGCATTAGTGTCTAGAATGCACAAATAATGCAAGCATCTAAACACTAAGAAACTCACTTAAATTTAGTCTACGGAACTGGACAAGAAATACAAAGAACTAACAACCACTTGTTTAACATTGTTAGCATTTTAGAAATTAAAATAAAATATTAAAAGTTAATTACAATTCGATCTCACTACAGTCTGAATGGCCATACTCATGAATACAGATGATTATAGATGCAGCCATGGATGTAGGGAAAGAGGAATTCATTTAATGTTGCTGAGATGATAAACTATTAAAGACATAAGACATACTGGAAATTAGTCTGGTGGATTCTCACAAATATATAAATATATGTACTTTATGATCTACCTGTACTTCTTGAGTCCATAACAAAGGAATTTGTATCTTACTACAGAGGTACATGCATATCCATGTACATTGCTGGTTTATCCACAACATCTATGCAATGAAATTAACTTAGATGCCTATCAACTAATCAATGGATAATGAAAATTATATATATACACACACATATATATATATATATATATATGTGTGTATATATATGCTGTAAAGAAAAATAAAATAATAAAATACACAAGTACATAAATGTTACTGGAAAAATTATACTGAGCAAAATCTCCAAGGTTTTAAAAGAGAAGTCTTACCCTTTTGGAGAAGTGGATTGGGGGTCAAATGGCAGAAGGTAGAGGGAGTGGGAGGAGGGGAGAGAGTGAGAATTGGGATTGGTATATAAAATAAGAAAAGATTGATTTTTTAAATAAATATACACTACTTTTTTTAAAGAGAGAGAAACACCTTGTATTCTTACTCATATGAAGGTTCTAGTTCCAACCCTTTTGTGGATTTAATATGGAATATATGTGGAAGCTATGAAACTAGAATTGGGCATTGGTTGGAGAGACACTCAACATGGGGATAAAATAGAACAATGAAAAAGTGGAAGTATAGGAATAATATTTGGAACAGAATCATTAAAGTAGGTTGGGTAGAGGGAGGAAGACAGGAAAGAAAGGACCCTAAAGATTAATCAAACTGAAGTGAACATAAAGAAGCCAGATGAGAATCTATAACTGTGCAATCCATGTAAAAATACAATAAAATTGGAGAGTAGATGATATGTGTCATAAGGTAAGAAAATGGTATATAAAGTTTTAGGCTAGAATGAGAGAGAAGAGAAGGGATAAATGTGGAAGAAGAAGGACTTAGTATGAGTTAACAAAGAAATAAGGATCTATAAAGAAGCCTTAGGAAATTCCACAGTTTTATGATATATTTACCATTTTAAATAGTTTTGAACACAAAGCTTATCACTTTAGGGCACAGTGCTTCTCCCCAAAGATGAGGGCTGTTAAAGGAAAATTTCAGTGCTAGGCATGGGTTATTTCTAATGAATCTGTAAACCTGATGAAAAATCATGGATAGGGCAGTCATGGACTCTGCAGGGAAATCAATTGTTTCTTTTTTTTCTTTTCTAAATGGCCATGCTATCAAACTATTATATATATATATATATATATATATATATATATATATATATATATGTATATATATATGTATATATATATATATTGAAATGCCTCCATCCTTGGTCAGAGAACCTTCTTATTGTAGTAGAGAGTGAGTTAACTAGGGACTCATTATTATTCATAGTTCTAAAAATAAGTAACCGTGAGTATTTAGCCACAGAAGTAGATTGGACATATATGTCAATTCACGACTCTTCAAAACTCAGTCAACACTGTACAATGTTGATGAAAATAATGTAACAAGCTGAGAATGGGAATGAATGTTATGGAATGCTTTCCTCTGATTATTCACATGACTGTGTTTAACAATAACTCTCAATATATATGGGGACCTTCACAATGTCTTTGCAAAATTAAGACAGTTAAAAACAACAGCATGACTTAATATGCCAAGTTTTGTTTATGCCTTTCTGTAACAGTAATGGAGGGGGAGGGTTGAAGAAGTGGGATTATAGAGGAGTAGGAGAGAGGAACAGGGAGGAGAGGAAAGGGAAACTGTGGCTAGGATGTCAATAAGTAAATAAATTCATTTAAAAACAAACAAAAGAAAAAATACAGAGACTTCAACAATTTAAGAAATAAATCAAAATGCCATGTGCCTCTGAAAAACAAACAAAAAAGTATAGCATAGATTTGAGAGAGGCTCTAAAATCCCCTACTATTAGGCAGAACAACTGTTTGTTTATTTAAAGGGCTAAAATAATGGGAGTATGTGTGTTTGGTTAAATGAGAAATCCAGTTCAAATCAATTTCATCAGTCTGGAAATTTTTTCTTGTTATGTAATTATTAGTTTTGTAAAATAAAATCTTTGTTTAAAACAAAGAATCTCACAATTATATTAAGAGGAAGTGTAGCTTCAGTGTAGTCTGTTTGCCAGTTTACTGTCAGAAAAAAAAAAGAACAGCCTTTCCATTAAATTTATGTTGAACCAAGAAAGTCTAGTACAACATTTCTAGCTTATAGAATCTTTCAATAAACTATATTAAGGGGTTGGAGAGATGGGTCTTTTCCAGAGGACCTGGGTTCAATTTCTGGCACCCAATGGCAGCTCACAACTGTGTGTAACTTCAGTTCCAATGGATCTGACACCTTCACACAGATATACATTTAAGAATGAAACCAACACGAATAAAATACATATAATTATAAAAAACGAAGATTCTTCAACATGAACTACATTCAAATCGTCATGATAATGATATAGTTTCCTTAGGGACAAACATGGAAAATGATCACTCATATGGATATAAGAATAGCTTTAGTCCTTTATTAGTTGTGAACTCACAATGACCTCTCATCTTGAATATCTTCAAAGGGATGTTCCAAATACAACAGCTTTATCCAATTAGAATGAGCCACTGAGATATCTACTAAGAAAATGAAATGGATATAGTTTTTCTGAAGTTATTCATGTGGTGTTCTATCACTTTTCTAATATCATATTACTTAGAATAAGTTAACTTTTTATATCAGACCAAAAATGAAGGTAAGGTAGGAAGACTGTGCTATGTTTAAGTGTTTAATCCAGCCATTCATTTTAAAGAGAAATTTTTAAATCAATCAATGAGTAGTCACTAAGGCTACAGCATATCATCTTACCTAGTTCTCTCTTTATGCCTCACTTGTATATACTCTTTAAGCATTGGTGGAGCTATAAAAATAAAATTATAGTGGACGCAATGTGAAATATAAAGGGGCAGATCTCTGGATGGTCAATCCTGACTAGTACTAGTTACTTATGCTTTTTAAAGCCTGAATGTCTTAATCTATAAAACTAAAAAAATGACCTTTATTGTAGGTGTATTAAAGAGTTCCACAATAGCCAAGAATGGAGCATAACAAAGGTTTATTTATATGAGGAACAAACTCATAGTAAGGGTAGAGACTATGGGACCTGAATCCAGGAAAATCAGAGGTCACACATGCTTTTTCTTCCACATATATAGTACTTTATACCATTCCCAAAATGGACTGATATCTAAAAGGCTATTAGGGGAAGGTATTTCCACAACTACCCCTTTTGTCTAAATGCAAGGATTCTAAGTCTAATACAAAACTATGTGCAAAAAGAACAAATATCAAGTATTGTTTAGGGAAGAACTGAGACACAAACATACATAAAAATTAAAGCTAGAGCCAACATTAGCAACATTAAGCAAGAAACATATGGTAAATTTTCAGTCTAAGCAAATAGCAGAGATTATTTTAATAGTTATCCTATCCTAGGGGGTCTAAGTCTTCCATTAAAAATCTCTTGGCTAAGTCATGAAAAGAAAGTAGCTATGACTATCTAGTCTTCAACTCTGCCAAAAACCTGAGTAGGGACATAATATTACCTGAATAATCAAGAAGTGTAATCAAGCAATTTCTAAAAGGTGCAAGAAATGACAGAGACCGTCAGCTATCTGGGCAATCATACAAAATCTAAAATTGTAGCATTGAGCAAACCAACTTTTGCCTAAGGCCTAGAGTATCTGACAGAGCATTTGCAGAGGAAGGAAAATTCAAAAGACTATCCTACCCTATGTTAGCAAGGTTTGGTAGTTATTTTTTCCTTTTATCCTGCTTGTTTCAGTGCATTTTGTCAGTAGTTGAGGCAAAGGCAGTTCTTTGCACAAAGGACAGTTTTGCCAAGAAGAAAAAAGCTCCAAATAGAGTGCTTTCAGTGTCCAACATTTTCTTAGGAATAGATCAGTACTGCCAGGAACAATCATGTCTCATTTGAATAGAATTCTTAGTTATTTAAATGCAATATTGTATACTTCATTATACTTCATTGAAGTTTTTGTAGATTATCTATCTATGTGGAAGACAATTTTTGTTCATCAAGAGAGCCTGATTAGTCTAACTATAAACATGACAAACATGATTTGTAATTATTAATACCTATGTAGTTTAAAGACTAAGGCTTCACATTATAAAACTGAATAATCTTTAAACAAATGTACAGGGAATGAGGACAATGACCCATATATATATATATATGTATATATATATATATATGTGTGTGTGTGTGTGTGTGTGTGTGTGTGTGTGTGTGTGTGTTTGTGTGTGTGTATATCTTGATCAGAGATAGAGATCTAAAATTGCATCAATATACAAATTACCTTAAGCAAAGATAGAAACATGTATGCATACACTATGACAAAATAAATTTTTATGTGTGCATAGTAACATATGCAATATAACAAATACAATTTGAATTTGTATCAATATACAAATTATCCTAGGCATAAATGCAAAGATAACTTTACATATGTCTCAAGATACAACAATCTATACCAATGTAAATTTCTGTAATAGTTCACAAGTAGATACACTAATCTATTATCCCCGTTCATCCATTTCTTTTTTAAAAAAGTGATTCCAGAGTCTACTTCATTTTTACTCCCAATCCTATAAAACTTATAACCAACCCAAACAGCTGACAATTGTGCCTAACCTTGAGGACAACCTTTGCTGGGAGAGAGGATATCATTTTCTAGAATACTTCCAGCTGCCATGGGGGTAATGTTATTTCTATGGGATCCTGTAAAAACTAAAATGATGGTTATGTGTCAAGATTACTATCTGGTGCACTTGTAAATAGTCTCTTAGTAGTTGATAGGTTTTTTTCCAAAGTTCTTCTTTGAAATTCTGTCCAGAATGATGTAAACTCATGAAGTTGGAATCATTTTGAGCAGTATGTAGAACAAAATTGATCTTAGAGTGTGCTATCTGTATAATGGCATCACATGAACCATGTAGAAACATGGTTTGGGGATCCCATCTTCTTCCTGGAAACTTCAGAAATTACAGTAGGAAAATTTATTGTTCATTGTGGAAAAATTTAAACATTATTCATATCAAAACAGAAAGTTTGAATTTCTATAGACATGTATTCACAAAAGCTACCACAGAGACAAAAATAGAGTTTTGATAACCTTAAACCCTAGATTTTATATTCTGTTCCACACCAGGTGGCCCCTGATATGAGACAGAAACTCTGAATTTTTCTTTTAACAACATGCTTTGGTTTAGAGAAGTAGAGCCACAGTTTAACTCCAAAGCCAGCTTTGATTTTTTAAGTGGGTCAGGACTACCATTATACTGAGAAGTGAGGAGTTATGTATGTTTAGGTAGTGAGCTTTTACCCTGCAGAGGATATTGGTATTGTAAGTCAGATTTCTCTTTGCTTGGTTATTCTTTCTGGATAGAGATTTTTCTTCTTTATGCATCTAGATGACCAAGATCTCTTGAATTCTCAAAGATGGGTATTTTCTATTTTCCTACAAAGACAAGAAGAGAACCCTGCCCCAACGCTTATGAGGATTCCTTGCAAGTTGTAGGACTTCCTCCTAGGTGGAAGAGCTGTCATTTCTCTTTATCCATAAGCTTCTCCTTTTCAAAAGGAATCTTGATTGATTTTGATGGTATCCATGCCTGTATTTTTTTGTAGAAAGAAGAAAGAAAAACCTTCCCCAATGTAACACATCTCCTGATTTCCATTCTTAGGTCAATACATCCTTGGAATATGCTGACTGATTTAATTCAGAAGGTTTTTATATTGTCCAGTATTCTCTGTAGCTGTTGTTCCTGTCTCATTAGCATCAAGAAAATTCAAGGTTAATAAAGCAGTATACAATCTATTTTGGGAGTTATTTATCATCCCGTTTTGTTTAACTAACATATCCTTTTTTCACACCACACTCTATTTTTATTATTATTATTATTATTAAAAATTTCTGCCTCCTCCCCACCTCCCATTTCCCTCCCACTCCCTTAATTCCCCTCCCCTTCCCTTTCCAGTCCAAGGAGCAGTCAGGGTTCCCTGCCCTGCAGGAAGTCCAAGGTCCAACCCACACCATATAGGACCAGGAAGGTGCACCTCTAAACAGACTAGGCTCCCTAAAAGCCAGTACATGTGGTAGGATCAAAACCCAGTGCCATTGTTCTTGGCTTCTCAGTCTTGAACTTTGCATGCAAATGGATGGAAATAGAAAACACTATTCTGAGGGAGGTAACCCAGACCCAAAAGGGTGAATTTGGTATATACTCACTCATCAGTGGATTCTAGACATAAATAAAGGTCAGTGAGCCTATAATTCCTGATCATAGATAAGCTAAATAAGAAGGTGAACCCAAAGGAAAACATATAGGTATCCTCCTGGATATTGGAAGTAGACTAGATTGCCAGGCAAAAATTTGGGATCTTGGGGGTGGGGGTGGGGTGGCGGTAAGGGGTGATGGGAGAGAGGTGGATAGAAAAGTGAGGAGGGGAGTATGGAGAGACCCTGGGGGAATGGGATGGTTGGGATGGAGGAAGGGTAGATAGGGGTGCAGGGAAGAAGATATCTTAATTAAGCGTTAGCAAGAGCCTTCACTCTAGAGAGGGTCCCAGGTATCCATGGAGATATCCACAGCTAGTTCCTTGGGCAGCTGAGGAGAGGGAGCCTGAAATGGCCCTTTCCTATAGCCATACTGATGAATATCTTGCATATCACCATAGAAGCTTCATCTGGCGATGGATGGAGAAAGAGACAGAGACCCACACTGGAGTGCAGGACTGAGCTCCCAAGGCCCAAATGAGGAACTGAAGGAGGGAGAACATGAGCAAGGAAGTCAGGACCGAGAAGAGTGCGCCCACCCACTGAGACCGGGGGGCTGGTCTAATGGGAGCTCACCAATGCCAGTGCTACCTGGACTGAAAAAACATGGGATCAAACCGGATTCTCTGAACGTGGTGGACAATGAAGGCTAACATATCCTTTATAGTTAAATTTGATCTTTCTATAACTGCCTGACCTGTAGGATTCTGTGTTATACCATCAGTAACATATACTTTATATTATAATAAGCAAATTATGGTTTTGGGAATTCCATCAGTCCATCATGTTTTATATACTAGTCCATTTTGGGCATAGTCTAATCTACTGTAAGCACAGAAAAAAAAAAAGAAAGAAAAGCATGCACGTCCCCTTTTTCTATTGAATTTTGTTCCCAACTTCCTGAGCACACGAGGACCATGGATATATACTCTTACTGTGAATTTGGTCCCCAAATAAATAAGCTTTTTTAATGCTCCATTCTGGGCTTTTGTGGAACTCTTTAATATGCATACATCTGGTACCCAAACATTTGGGGTTATCCCACATGCTCACTGCCCACTTCAGGTCTGGGTGCTTGTGTGCCCACTTGGAGTTAGGAAAAATTTAACTGAGAACATGCCAGCAGCTCAGCACTCCCAACCTGGGCAACCAGTCAAATCGGGTCTGCTAGGTCTGCATAGGCAGACTGTGCATGGCTGTGCAGTGAGCTGCTTGGCAGATTTAGCTTTTACTCAGGAAAAAAAAAGATTTATGTGCTGCATATTCCTTCCCAGAATTGAGGTAGTGAGCATGGCCTGGCCATCCCAGAGCTGGTAGTAAACATACTTCCTCTACATTGAAAGGCTATGAGAAGCACATCCAGCATCCAGGGCCCCAGGAACATAGCCCTTACAATTTTAAAATGTGCTCCTTGTCCAAAAACGATTTCAGATGTATAGTAGGAGAGATTTAGACATAAAAAGCCTCTAAAGGAAACACAGTGTCTTTAAAGCATGTGTAGGCTTAGGAGCGAGACAAAAAAGAATATAAACAATTTTGGGAAAAAAGTCTTTAAAGAGACAGTAAAAATACTATAAAACAAATAAGCCAGGTAAAAATGGGAAATACACAGAGAATCTGGATTATGTATACTATTGTGTTTTCTTTGAAATTTTTGACTGCTAATGAGCTAACAGAGGGACATTTGATTCAGGGGGGCTGCTAAGCTAAACCATCATATATATTTTAACGTTATCTTGACTTCAAAATTTGAGTCTAAGTATATATTATTCTGGAAAATAGTTTCTGCTTTTCTTTAAACAGAGGATAGATGCCTGTGGATTCATTCCAGACTAAAGCAGTTTAATAGAACAAGACCCCCAGAAAGGTATCCATAAACCCTAAAAATACTTCATCCAACAAACAACAAGAAGCAGGTTGGAGAATGATGGAGGAGTGTTTATGTGTTACTTTCATTATTAATAAAGAAAACTGCCTTGGCCCTTTAAGAGAAAATTAGGTAGGTGGAGTAGACAGAACAGAATTGTGGGAACAAGGAAGTAGAGTGAGAGAGACGCTTCAGGCATTCGCCATAGTGAGTCTCCATGCTGCTCCTCTCCGAGATGGACACAGGTTAAGATCTCTCCTGGTAAGGCACACCTCGTGGTGCTACCCAGATTACTAAATATGGGTTAAAGGAAGATGTGAGAATTAACCAATAAGAGGCTGAAACTATGGGCCAGGCAGTGTTTTAAAAGAATACAGTTTCCGTGTAATTATTTCGGGTGTAAAGCTAGCCGGCGGCGGGTGGCGGGACGCAGCCCCGCCGCTTCACACTACAGGAGAAAACGAAGTTCAAATCAAAAAGTGATTGTATATAAATGCTTATTTTCTTTTTAAAAAATGTTGATAAATGGTTAATGATCATAATGTCTAGAAAAATAAGAGAGTTATGATATAGATGTGAATAGTTTGCATTGGTATAAATCTTTATGATTCAAATTTAAGATCTATTTTTATACTGTATATATATATGCTCTTGTTTAAGATATTGTGTTTGTGAAGCTCACTTAAAAATATATCATTAAGAAATACAAATAGATAGTCATCTGTAATAATCAAACTTAATTATGTTACTAAAGTTTTCTTGATATACAGAGATAGATAACCTTCAACATTTCAAAGACTTAGATAATATGCCATATAAAATGTTTAGAGAACTTAAACTTTTCTCAACAGTGAGATGTGTCTGCTTCTGGAATCACCAATTATTTAAGAGAACTTGATGGGCATTGAAGAAACTTGTTATGGGATTTACCTTTATTGTGACAAGGCTAGCCAGTTGGGCAAAAAACTACTCTTGCCAAGACTGCTAGATGGTATGCTGTATAATCTAAATATGCTGGACCCACAGAAAAATGACTGCTGAACTTGCCAAAAGAAGGTGAGACAGTTCTTTAGGGTTCCTGCTTCATGAAAGAGTTTGCCATACATTCTATAGGACACAAAAGAAAGTTACTGAAAAAATGCCCATATAGGTGAAACACTCTGAAACTCCCTTATTCATGAAAAAGGCTGCCAGATACTATGTGCTTGTAGAATGAAGATGGTTGCCCCAATGTTACAGAAGAACTTTGGGTGATTGTCCAGGAAGCAATATGTCTATGTCAATTTTAGAGTTTTGAAAGTTACTTACAATGTACTTCCTGTTTCTTTAGGTAATATTATATCCTTCTGGAGTCTTCGATGGAGTTGAATACAGATATTTATGGTTAAACTCCTCCTTAGTTATGATAAAAGATAAATTATATATAAAACTTGAGAATCACAGAAGTAAAATAAATTATTGTAACTGTAATTTTTGCATGATACTTGTTTTATTATATGTAATTTTACTATGTTAAAGTTAAACCTATTTTATACAGACCAAAAAGGGGAGATGATGTGGGTTTCCCCTTTGTATGCTGTGAATATGTTTTTATTACCATTGGTTAGTAAAGAAGCTGCTTTGGTCTGTGGCATGGCAGAATATAGCTAGGCAGAAAAACTAAACTGAATGCAGGGAGAAAGAAGGCAGAGTCAGGCAAATGCCATGTAGCCATCCAAAAAGGAAGATGTGAGGTAACAAACCACTAGTCTCATGATAAAATATAAAATAATAAAAATGGGTTTAATTTAAGATGTTAGAGTTAGTTAATAAGAAGCATGAGTTAATAAGCCAAGGAGTATGTAATTATTATTAAACCTCAGAATGGTTATTTCATAAGCGGCTGCAGGAGCTGCCGAACAGGACCTGGTGGGTGGAGAGAAACCAGTCCAGGGGGACCAGTGGGACAGAGAATATTTGTAGCTACAATATATTATTCAAGCTGCTGTGTAGAATTTAAATTTTATATATACAATTTATAGTACTGTGTATGTCAAGAATAAATATAAGCTATATTTTTCTTGTTTGAATTGGTTGTTAACACAAGGTTTCATTGAGGAGCTCAGATGACCTTGAGCTCATGATCCATCTTCACTACCTTCCCAAATAAATGATGCAGCAAATAAACTGCAGAGATAAAAACATCTAAATTGTGCCCAAATAGTTTCTAATGCTTTTTCTTTTTCTTATGGTGAAGTATATTAGATAATTGTTAAGACTATACTCATGTTTCATGAAAAGTATAAAATAATATGGTACTTATAATCTTTGCTTATCTAGCCATACAACTAAAGGTGTAAGTACTGCATAGGTGATTATACATGCAATAGGAAATACATATAGATAGATAGATAGATAGATAGATAGATAGATAGATAGATAGATAGATAGATAGATAGATAGATGATAGATAGAGAGAGAGAGAGATAGAGAGAGAGAGAGACAGACAGACAGACAGACAGCAGATAGATAGATAGATAGATATTGCTCTTACAAATCTCTGACAAGTTCCAAACATGCAGAACTTATCCAATAATTATTTAGTGAGAGAGTCTTCTATATTTCATGATCTATCCATTTTACATTTTTGTCATAAGCAAATACCAATCCACTTAAAGCAAAGGCTTCAAATCTCTTTAATCTTTGTATTTCCTATTAATTGAGTTTATACCATATCACAGGATTTTCATTAATCATTTCTTTTAATAATTACAGCAATTACTTATTGATTATTTTCATTGCAATCTACTTAATTACAATCACATTGTGCCACCTTTTCTCCATTTTTTCAAAGACACAGTAGTGAGAAATTCAAATGTATGTTTTGTAGTTGCTCTTTTTAACTATTGAAAATGTTGGAAAGTCATTGTTTCTTCTTTTTTAAAAAAATAATTTATTTGTTCATGTATGTGTGTGTATGTGTGTGTACATGTGTGTGTACATGTATGTGTACATGTGTGTGTGTGAGAGAGAGAGAGAGACAGAGAAAGAGAGAGAGAGCACATGTGTATAAACATACCTAAACTAGTACTTTTAGAGATCAGAAGACAAATTGTGGGAGGAAAAGAAATTCTGAGTATTGTACTCAGATTCTCAGGATTATCATCAGGAAACATCTTTACCTCTTGAACCCTCTTGCTGACACTCATTGTTTCTTTTTTAAGCCATCTTACAGAGAATGATATGATTAGGTTACCCTGAAACACTGAAGCATAATAAATAAAAACTCAGGGATAGAAATTGGGGTTTAACCTGAAGACCAGAAAAGCAAAGCAGCCAACTACTAGCTCTTACCTCAAACTCAGTCCAAAAATGGCAATCCTGTTTTCAGCAATCTCAGAATGAGACTGTGCCTGTCAGCTGTCTCCTCCCATTTTATAATCCTTTCTAGGGTTGGATTAAAGGCATGCACCACTGGGATAAAAGACATATACCTCTGTTTCTATGGCAACTACTGTGGCTACTGGGATTAAAGGTGTGTGTTACCACTGCCTGTTCTGTAAGGCTTACTAGTGCAACTCTTTTACTCTCTGATCCTCAGACAAGCTACAAAATACAAATGAAATGCCACTACAAAGCACAGTGATATTACAGAAAAATACTGAATATTTATTCTTGTTTTAAAATTTTCATTTCATTTTATTACAATTTTTTAGCATGATTTTCTTCCTATAACTCATTTCTTTATATTATTATTCTAAGGGTAACTCCATATTTAATGTCCTTGTTCTTGATTATAACAAATCAATACTACTTAAATATACACCAGAATATTTATATTTCATTTATAATTTTTATATATTTATATTTCATTTTTATGTTTTTTGAGCCAGGGTTTCTCTGTGTAACAGTCCTGGCTGTCCTGGAACTAACTCTGTAGACTAGGCTGGTCTCCATCTCTTAGATCCACCTATCTCTGCTTCCCAAATACTGGGATTAAAGGCATGTGCTACCACCACCTGGCTATATTTCAAAATTCTTAACAGAAGTGGATTCACTAGAATAGTCTCTAAATGTGGCATATATGGTATCATGGAATATCCAGCAGAAACACAAACACAATGGAATTCATCACTGTTGCATTTCAACATATCCTGCACTGTTTGAAAATCATAACTTTAGACTTTGAAAGTAGGGCTATTTTTTTCAAAAAGTGTAAATAACCTGTTTTAATATTCTTTATACTATCTAATTTGTTACATTGATTTTAAAACACTATTATTTTTGATAACTCATATGTGAATACAAATGTATTTTCATCATATTTATCCCTACTTCTCTCTCTAAGTCTTCCCAGCTTCACTCCCTACTTCTCCCCCTTTTCACTTTAAAAACTTAATTTACTCAGTCCAATTCTTGATACTCATATATTCATGAAGGTGGGGTTACATTGTGAGTCTAGATTGTGGTCACCCACTAGAGATAATATATTTAATAAAGACTGAAGGCTCCTTCCTGAGAAGCCATCAGCTGTCAATAGTTCCTAAGATAGGAGCATGGACTCAGGAACCTCTGCCTCTCCTTGGTGCAGTGTTGAATGATTTGATGTTTTTTGGATCTCTTACATATGCACCAACACTTTCTTATAGTTTATGAATGCACACATCCTATAAAGTCCAGAACACATTGCTTTTTCTAGACCTCCTTGACTTCTGACTTTTACGACATTTCTGCTACTACTTCTGCAAAGTCTCTGAGATTTGTTGGGAAAAGTGTATGATATAGGGATCCCATTTGTACCCAAGTACTCCATAGACACTTACTCTATAGCCTACTTTGGAGACACATACTCAGCCATGCTCACTTCTACTCTATTCATAGTGGCTAAGACACAGGAAAAGCTTAGATGTTCACCAGTTGATGAAGAGATAAGTATGTTAAATGCAATTATACAATCTGTAGACAAATGAATGTAAATGAATTATTTTCCACATTATTTGTAATTTTCATATGTTATGCTGTGTGCATATATATACACCATGTATGTTCAATGCCCATTCAGGGCAGAAAAAGATGTTAGACCACCTGTAGTTGCAAATGACTGTCAGCTACCATGTAGGGACTGGAAATGGAAATTTGTCCTCAGGAGGATTTGCTAGGTATTGAAAGAGACATTTGTTTCCTGGCTGTCCAGAACCAAAATAATCACAAAAAACTATATTAATTACAACACTGTTTGGCTAATGACTCAAGTATAATTTTAGCTAGCTCTTATATCTTAAATTAACCCAGTTTTATTAATCTGTGTATTGCCACAATGCTGTGGCTTACTGGGTAGAGTTCTGGATGTCTGTCTCCTTTAGCAGCTACATGGCATCTCATTGACACTGCCTACTTTCTCTCTATGTCTCTGTTCAGATTTCCTCCCTGGCTTTGTTATGCTAAGTTATTGCCTGAAACAGCTTTATTCATTAACCAATGGTAATAAACTTATTCACAGCATACAGAGGGGAATACCACATCAACTAGGGCTCTCAACTACTGAGCCCTCTCTCTGGGCCCTTGGAAATATTTTTTATCATACTCTAAAATTAAACTTCAGGATGAGGAAACTGGAAATTTTTATATAGTTGTCATGATGATTAATCATTGCAATTGTCATTTTGCTTCCTATCAACCAAATAAAAAAAAGAAAATATTTTAATACACATCAAAGAAGTATTACATTAAAAAACATATAGATATGGCGATATTTTATATGTTCATATATATATGCATATGTATTCATGGAGATTATTTAATCCTCATTTTATAGATGAAGTCAATGACTTTAGAAAAATAACTGAATTTCTAGGTGGAACCACAAGGTCTCTCCCACTTCACAGCTCCTACTCTCACACAGTTCACATCACCAGAAATGAAGAATATAATAATTTCACAGAGATAAAGGCTTCTGACATCAAATTATAAAAGTTAATTTACTGTGTGACTTTGTACAAAGGAGTCATTTAACAATATGATGAAAAGTGTCCTTCATAACACATTTACAATAAATGCAGAGAGGATATTCATAGAACTGTTTATAATGACCTCTGAGAACTGTTTAAAGGATAACATTAAAGTGCTAGTGAGTGAAACTGATTAAGCATATAGTAAGGTAATATGATCTTATGGAACAGTAGTCTAAGGTGATTCAAGAATAAAAGTGAGAGTATTTGAATCAACCTTCTGAATGCTATTATATTGAATTAACAATGGTCTTGATAGAAGATGAATTCATTTGAACATTCAATCAGAAAATGCATTTGTACAACTAATATGCCATCACTGTGCAAGATATTGGGATCCAAATATATGTGTGTGTGTGTTTGGTGTTTATATGCATGTTGAAATTTATTTCTAGTTAATAAATAAGCCAAGCCATTTTTTGAAGGAAGGCAAATGAATTACTATAATGAAATTGTGTATGTTATACAAAAAAGATGTACTTAAAGCTATAGTCAAGTAAATTGTCATACCTTGAGATAGGTGGTAAAAAAGGTGGGTAATTTCAACAAGTACACAAGGAAGAATGAATACATAGATAGCATCACTTAGTTAAATTGTTGGGAGAAATCTGAAATACTGGAGGTCTATGTTTATACTTTATGTCATCTATGACTTTCCAATCATTTAATTATATACCACTCTAATAGAAGAAAATTTAACATGTTCAGTGGTAAAATGAGACAGAAAGGAGGTTCACTAAGTTTTATAAGAATTCATGGTCTTTTATTTAAAAAGGTTCATGCTGTCTAATCTACAGTAGCATAACAATTGATAACTTTCTACTTTATCAGTTTTGGAAAGCTTGAGTTATATTTCCATTCTGATGAAACTACATTCTATTTGTTCATTAAACATAAAGCGAAGAAAGCCAGGTTACAAAGTACAATCCCAGTGAACTTAGACAACAATGAGGACACTAAGAGAGACTTACATAGATCTAATCTACATGAGAAGTAGAAAAAGACAAGATCTCCTGAGTAAATTTGGAGCATGGAGACCTTGGGAAGGGTTGTAGGGGAGAGGGGAGAGGCATAGACAGGAGCAGAGAAAAATATAGAGCTCAGAAAAATCAATAAGAAAAAGAAACTTGGTGTCAGTAACTTAAGAAGAAAACAGGCATCACCTAAGATATTTTAATGTATTTGAGCAAATGTTCCCTTTATAATCCTGAATTCTTATATTACGTACATAGCTTTGGTTGAGAAAATGATCACAACATATTCTGTAAATATAGAAAAACATTGTGAAGTCATTTATAAAGCAGTAATTCACTACCACATTTTATCTTATGATGTATCTGTTGCCAAATACACCACATTTTTTAAAGCATCTATTCTTCAAGAAATAATTTTGAATTTAACATCTGAGTTTTAGAAGACTATTTTCAATATCAATGGTATTAGCATAATAATAAACTGCAATTAATTATACATTTCAAAGTAACTGGATAAGAATTTCAAAGTTCCCAAAACTTGGAAATTATAATATTCAAAAAGATGAAATTACTCTGATTTTATAATCATACATTGAATACATATCTCTTACATTTTATTTTACACGTACACACATACAGAGGCATGATTACAATACTGTACCTTCTAAATAATTATAAACATTACACTTCAGTTGTTTTAGAAATGTATTTCAGGGAATTGTTGTTAAATCTTTTGATAATTATGTCCATTTTAGCTAGGCATTGAATGACTAAGTTTCTATTTATAACCATAGCACCCTGTCTTTCTTGGTGCTTGTCACTGAAGTTATGATAACAGCACAAAGCTGAAAATGGTCTTTTAGCTTCTGTTTTTTATATCTCCACAGCTGAAAGAGAATACAGCAGTGGTTGACAGTACTGTATTGTGTTTCTGATCTATTCATATATGCTTTCTAGGGCTATCTATCACATCATTAAGTCTTGGGATTCACAGAAACAAACTATTTCAGATTGTATTTTTAATATATGCAAACAGAATTGTGACTCAAGTAAGTGGAGAATAAACAATTTGAAAACATAGAATGTCAGGTAGCAAAAGATTGTACCTTCAAGTTCTACTAAATAAGGACATGGTTGATCACAAGGCATGAAAGACTAAGATACATCAATAAAAGTTTCAAGGTCTCTGAACGGTCACTCTACAAATACTGATTTCTTACTTCTAAGATAGGCTAGACACTGGGCACAAAAAATAAGTCAAATGAATTCCTCCTCTCCTGCTCTCAGGCAGTGATCTAGTCACCAATAATTATACAATGAGTGATACATATTCACATAAAATTTTAATGTGACAAAAATCATGAAATCCAAGGGATTTTTCTCCAAAAATATGACATTTTAACTATGGTATTAAAAATAAGCAGTTAACAAATTCGGATATCTGTGGGAGGTAAAAAGGTAAATGACTCACAGGCAGAAAGTTTTTCAAGCAGAGAGAACATGATGCAAGAAAGATCTGAAGCATGACATTATGAGACAGTGTTGAGAACATTAAAAAGGTCCATTGTGGCTAAAGAATAAAATAATGAGAAAAAAAAGAACTCTGGCAAGGCAACATAAATTATATCATGCTGGGCTTGGTAGAGTGTTTTGTGGACTTTGATCTATGTTCTACGACTGCAGGTAAGTACAAATTTGTCTAAAACTGTGTAGTAGAAAGACAGGATTTGCAATAAGTTATTGCATTGACTCTAGAGTGGAAAACTTAATGGAGGAGGAAAAGGGGGTGCATCCCTTGAAAATGACCTAGCATGATACTACAGTTATACAATCGAGATTAAATAGGTTGGAAATCTAGGAGTAGCAGTGAAAAATAGAGAACTAGATGAGGATTATATAAATGTTAGAAGAATGAATATTAGAACTAAACCCATGGGAGAGATATGTGTCAAGGATAATTATTAGAAATTTATTTTGAACAATTGAATGCATGGTAGTGAAATTCATGAAGAGAGGAAATAATAAAATTTCAGAAATAAAATGATTGGAATCTTGCCAACTCACAATGCCTCTCTTAAGATATCTTCTTCCCTGCTCCCATATCTGTCCTTCCTCCATCTCAACCATCCCACTCCCCCAAGCTCTCCCTAACCCTCCCCTTCTCCCTTCTCTCTCCCCCTCTCCTCTTCCCACACCCCACCGCCACCCCCATGCTCCCAACTTTTGCCTGGCAATATTGTCTGCTTCCAATTTCCAGGAGGATCTATATATGTTTTACTTTGGTTTCACCTTATTACTAAGGTTCTCTAGGATCGTGAACCATAGGCTCAATTTCCTTTGTTTATAGCTAGAATCTACTAATGAATGAGGACATACCATATTCATCTTTTTGGGTCTGGGTTATCTCACTCAGGATAGTCTTTTCTACTTCCATCCATTTGCATGCAAAATTCAAGATGTTACTGTTTTTTTCCCACTGAGTAGTACTATAATGTGTAGATGTGCCACACTTTCTTTATCAATTCTTCCATTGAGGGTCATCTAGGTTGTTTTCAAGTTCTGGAATAATGCTGCTATGAACAGAGTTGAACAAATGTTTTTGTAATATGATTGGCCATCTCTTGGGTATATTCCCAGGAGTGGTATTACTGAGGTAGGTTGATTCCCAATTTTCCGAGAAACCCCCAAACTGATCTCCTAGAAGGGGTCCCAGATGTCCACAGCGATGTCCCCAGCTAGGACCCTGGGCAGTGGAGGAGAGGGTGCCTGAACTGGCCTTGTCCCGTAGTCAGACTGATGATTATCTTGAATGTCACCATAGAACCTTCTTCCGGCAATGGATGGAGCCAGAGACAGAGACCCACATGGGAGTACTAGACTGAGCTCTTAAGGTCCAATTGAAGAACAGAAGGAGGGAGAATATGACCAAGGAAGTCAGGACCGCGAGGGGTTGATCCACCCACTTAGACAGTGTGTCTGAACTAATGGGAGCTCACCAAAGCCAGCTAGAATGGGACTGAACTAGCATGGGATCAAATTGGACCTTCTGAATGTGGCTGACAATTGGGACATACTGAGAAGACATTGATAATGGCACTGGGATTTGTCTTTATGGCAGGTACTGGCTTTTTGGGATCCTAGTCTGTTTGGATATACACTTTCCTAAGCCTGGATGGAGGGGGGAGGGCCTTGGACTTCCCACAGGGCAGGGTACCCTGCCCTCTCTTAGGACTGGAGGGGGAGGGAAGTGGGAGGAGGGGAGGAAGTGGAAATTTTGATTCCTAGTATTAATAAAGTAATAAAAAAGAGGATTGAAGTCAAGATTCCGGGATTATATATGCTGACTTTGAAGTTCTCTTTTGATACCTAAATGTCAAGTAGGAAGTTGAACAAAAGTTTGTGATGGAAATATAAAATTAGGGAGTACTGGCATATATGATACTTTTGAACTGAGTGATAATTAGTTATGAAGGGTAAAGAAAATAATTGAAAATCTGCAGTTAAAATACTGCAGAGTGCAGAGTACAATGCTTTCTCAATCTATTTCACTGGCTTGATTTTTATCCATTCTTTACATAACTAACTGATATCAATGCATGATTTGTATAAATTTTTCATCACTTCTATCAAATTTACCTAGTATAAGCAGATATGAAATGCTCTATGTGGAAGAAAGTATAAATTATTTTTGCAATGTATATTTATATTAGCAACTGTTAAGAGTGAAGCCCAAATCTGGATGTCTCATAGAAGAACCTCTCTGAATTTCCCCTTTAAGATCCACTAGCACACTGTAAATTTATTTCTAGAATATATTATTCCCTTATGATTATTCATCTACAGTTTCACAACACAATTGAGATTTATGGAAGTAGAAGAGTAGCCAATTCTACAAACATTTTGTTCTAGAATATACAAGTTTTTAGTAATGATGAATATGTTTGTTTTGCATTATGGTGGGTCTCAAAACTCCATTATCCTGGATACCACACTACCTTTCTATGGTAAATAGTGGAAAGGAAGAAAATCAGCCATGTTTTAAGAGAAACTTATTAAGTGCTAATATAATGTAAATTTCTTTTTTTCTTTTTTCTTTTGGTTTTTCGAGACAGGGTTTCTCTGCAGCTTTTTTAGAGCCTGTCCTGGAGCTAGCTCTTGTAGACCAGGCTGGCCTCGAACTCACAGAGATCCGCCTGCCTCTGCCTCCCGAGTGCTGGGATTAAAGGCGTGCGCCACCACCGCCCAGCTGTAAATTTCTTTTTCTATCTTCCTGTTGACTCCTCCACTCTCTTTCTTTCTGACACAAAAATATTCATATACAGAAGTACACAGGCACAGGCAGAGAGAGAGAGAGAGAGAGAGAGAGAGAGAGAGAGAGAGAGAGAGAGAGAGAGAGAGAGAGAGGATCATTTACCCAGAAATGACCAGGTATGTAGGTATGTGATGGGTGATATTATCTCCATTTTATAGCTCTTCCTGCCTATCTATTGACCAGTCAGCAGTTTATTAAAACAATGAGACTATTATATATTCACAGTGTATACAAGGATTATTCCACAACATCATTACAACTCAAAATATTTTATTTTGTCAAATCAAGGAATTTCATTTCAAAATGTCTCCACCTTTTTGTATAAATTGTTTTGTTTACTCTTTTTATCAAGTAATCATAACACTTTAAACTGGCCTATGGGATTTTGCACCTGGAATTTGTAGACTTGAGACAACTTTTTAAAAAAATTTGCAAGGCTGGGTAAAAGGAAAGCCAACAATAAAACAGCTCCATTATTTCATATAACCGGTTAGATACATTAAGTTGTACACACACCCATAACACATGCCTCCATCTTAACAAATCAAATTTTGTGAGAGATCTGGTTCATGCTCTTCTGTGAGAGCCACCAATCTCCCACTCATACACATGTGTTGATACTGGTCAGGTTTAGTGTGTGACTACAAAGGAACTGAATACACTGAAGCTGCACAAGAACCACACATCCCCTTACTCCCGGAGGGGGCCAAAACCCTTACTCTGGATATCTGCATTTTCACATTGTATCCATTTTGTTCCATTGAAACGTTTTTCTTTCCCCACTGTGCCTGGGGATATCTGGTGTGTTCCTTAAGCCCCTTCCTGAGGTTGACATGACCTCTCATAGGAAATGGAGCTTGGCAGGAGTCCTGGTCCTGACTATGTGGACTGTTCATTCCCTAACTGGAGAACAGGAGCATGCCTTGCTCTCTAGGACCCCTTCCTTGGCCTTACTCTGGACCCTATCATCTAAGGCTTCTGATGTTCCTGAGAAGTTAGTAGGTAAGGAAGCACCATTCCCTTCACCTCTAACAGGCTGTCCCTACCTGTATGCCACTTTTGCCCTCTTAAAACCCTGAGGTTCATTTTTGACACTTTCACTACCATACCCTGACTGGAATTGGGGTCGAGGTGTGGGACTCAGCAAGATATCCCCAAGGGATTCAAGTTCAGTAGCTCAGGAACTTCAAGTTCAGAAATTAAAAAGGAACAAGAGAAAAATAAGGTTAGAATGGTTGAAAACTCAACCAGCAGAGGGACTTACAAGAAGAGTGCACAAAGAAACTAAAGAGGGTACTTTAAAAAGCCTCCCATTCCTGGTCCAGTTCAAAGAACAACCTTTGTCAAAAGTGTTCCCACATGCGAATTTATTTCTTCCCACATGTCACGCTCAGTGCTCCTTTTGATTTTCTGCTTGACTATATTTTAGGTTTTGGTTTTAAGGCTAGTTGGAAGCTGTTGTGAGGTTGATGAAAAAAACTTGTGTTAGCAACCAAGCTCAGTCCTCTAGGAATCTCCCCAGAGTTTCCACACAGCCCTCCTGCATGCCCATCCCCTCTGCTTCTCCCCAGCCCCCACCCAGACTGGATTGTGCTACCCAGCACCCCACGACCAACTGCCCCTCCCACTGCCTCCGCCCCTCACCCTCAGGTCTCCAGCAGACTCTTTCGTCCCACACTGAGTTCTCCATCTCCAAGACGGCAGCACTTTCCGCCCTCGGCCAGGTCCCCTGGACTGCCACCACCCTCAACACTTCTCTCCGCCCGCGCCCAGCTCCTTCCAAAGCTCACAGTCCTTGTCAAGCCACGCTGCCACCTTCGCCTCTTTTGCCACCAAAGAACCCGGGACTCAGGACACACGGAGCCCCAGGGATCTCCCAGCCTCCCGCCCCTGGGACCCAGTGCCAGCCTGATCAATTCGGAGACACAGCCATTCCCTACACCACCATGGCCAACACGGGTGCCACGCGACGCCGCCGCCGCCGCCGCGCCCCCACCGCCTCTCCAGCCCGCCCGCCGCCCACCATGGCCCCTCAGCAAACAGGTAGCAGGAAGCGGAAAGCCGCCGAGGTAGAGGGGGGTGCCGGGAGTTCTTCGTCGCCCGGCCCGGCTGCTTCTGCGGCGGGGACCAGCCACGCGGAGGGGCTATTGCTGCTGGCCAAGAGGCCAAGGCGGCCCATGGCTCGTCGATCCTTGGTGCACTACCTGAAGGGCCGGGCGCTGGGCGACGAGGGCCACCCGGGGCTGTCGGGCTTCGAGGGCGACCTGTGCAGCTATGGGGTCCTCAGGCTGCCAGAGCTGCTGAGGGAGCGCCAGCTGGCGCTTGGCCCCCTCAACAAGGTGTTCGCATCGCAGTGGCTAAATGCCAGGCAGGTGGTGTGTGGCACCAAGTGCAACACGCTCTTCGTGGTAGACGTCCAGACTGGCAGAATTACCAGCATTCCCCTGATGCGGGACAGAGAACCTGGACAAACCCGTGACCAACCCACCTGTGGCATCCATGCTATCCAGCTGAATCCCTCCAAGACCCTCTTGGCCACAGGGGGTGAAAACCCCAACAGTCTAGCAGTATACCAGCTGCCCACCCTAGACCCTGTGTGTTTAGGGGATAGCAATGGCCACAGGGACTGGATCTTCGCCATTGCATGGATGAGTGACACGGTGGCTGTAAGTGGATCACGGGACGGCACTGTGGCACTCTGGCGGGTTGATCCTGACATGTTCAGTGGTAACATTCCCTGGCACAATAATTCAGAGATTCCACGGTATTCGCACATTCGTCCAAGGGACATGGAGGCCATTCCCAGGGCCACCACTAACCCAGCTAATCGCAAAGTGAGAGCCCTTGCATTCAGTGGCAAAAACCAGGAACTGGGAGCAGTGTCTCTGGATGGCTATTTCCACTTGTGGAAAGCCCGGAGCTCTCTGTCCAGGCTGCTGTCCCTAAGGCTGCCCTACTGCAGAGAGAACGTGTGTCTCACCTACTGTGACGAGTTGTCCCTCTTTGCTGTCGGATCCCAGTCTCATGTTTCATTCCTGGATCCAAGACAACGCCAGCAGAATATCAGACCCTTGTGTTCCCGAGAGGGAGGCACAGGTGTGCGTTCTCTGAGCTTCTACCAGCACATCATTACCGTGGGCACTGGACATGGTTCCCTGCTCTTCTATGACATCCGTGCACAGAAGTTCCTGGAGGAGAGGGCCTCAGCCAGTCCAGACTCTTTTCTTGTGCGCACAGGTAGGAAGCTCAAACTCACCTGTGGCAGAGGCTGGCTCAACCAAGATGAACTCTGGTTGAACTACTTTGGTGGCACTGAGGAATTCCCAAATGCACTCTACACTCACTGCTACAACTGGCCCGAAATGAAGCTCTTTGTGGGTGGAGGTCCACTCCCTTCAGGCCTCCATGGCAACTATGCAGGCCTCTGGAGCTAAAGTCTCTATGCACTTGTGAACATGCACAGATTTATCTTTCAGTTCAGGCTAATGTTCTTCACATATGTGCTTGTGTGTGATGTATGCATGCACATTTCTAATTGTGTGTGATTTGTTTCCAAGGGGGACTTACCCAACTTTCTAGTGCTCAGCCACAGAGAGAGAGAAAACAGAAAGGAGAGAGGAGAGAGGAGAGAGGAGAGAGGAGAGAGAGAGAGAGAATCAAAACTTGATGTGGCTTTGGCACTTTTTCTCAGAGCACTACATTTTTGCTGTATCATACAAAAATTGAATTAGTCTTAATCTTTCCCTCCCTGGGTGATTTATGCATTTTCTTTCTTTAGGTTAATGTAGTCGTTGTTTTCACTGCAATTCAGCAGTTTAGCTTTACCAGCATCTCAATAATATGTTCAAGTAGTTTAAACATTTCATGTATTTGTCATTTTGAGAAAACATGTTTATACAATGTCTGTTGGACTGACCTAAGAAAATATCCATCATTTAAAACCCAATCAAATTAGAAAATGTGCTTCAAGATCTAGATTATTATCATTTGGAGTGTCTTTTATCTGAATGTAGGGAAAATTAGTACTGGTTGATTGTACCTTATGGGTACATAAAATGCTCTAACATGTATTATCTTACAGAATTATATACTATTGTTCAAACTATTAATCATTATTTTACTTCAGAAAAACCTAAGCACTACTATGCTTAGTACTAAAACTTTCTCTTTAAAAGTACTGTATTGTGAACTGCTTTCCTCAGTACCATCTATGTTTAAGAATTTCATAACTAATCAAATCTGATCTAAATTTTCAGGATAATTGGGAAAGTATTTTGAAGATTAATATTACTTTAACTTTTCAAGAAGCAGTCCAGGTAGTCATTTGCAATGAAAGCCCAGTAGTTATGTCCAGAGTAGGTATAGTTGATTTTTATATTGAATGTATAGATAGTTATTTTATGTGGATCACTTTTGAGTATGTGATGTATTGTAGAAAAAATAGAACACAAATGGCTTCAACATCATAGCAATTAAACTAAATTTTAAAATGATTAAATATGCATTTTATTATTAATTGTACTTATAAGAATGTATTTATCAAAATCAACATTTTCTAAGAAGGAGCTTTGGCTTCAGCTATGCACAGATCATTTTGCACATTTGCTTTTGTAAAGAAACTTTTATAGATTAAAAGATAAATAATGCTGCATCTGGAGATAATGGCTCAGCAGTTAGGATCTCTTTCTCTATTCCTGAGTTCAGTTCCCAGTACCGGTGTTCAGAGGATCATAACTGCCTTTAACTCCAGCTCCAGGGGATCTGACACCCTCTTCAATCCCCTGCAGAACTTTGAACATTTATTGACAACACACGCATAGACACACAAACATACACATAAATAATGTTTTCAAAAGATATATAGTGAAAAGTCTTCCACCCCTGGATACCTGTTCTCTGGCCATAATTTACCACATTTTTCTGTGTATGTAACCACTTAAAGAGATTCAATGCATATCTAAGGATACCTGTGAATATGTTATTTACCCATAAATAATAAAATAAACTCTTTATATGTATACACTTTTGTTAAAAATTCATACATATGTAACTAATTTGAGTTTATTGTATGTTACTCACTACACGGTTGGAATGCTGTATTTTTGACAGGCTTTAGTGATGCAGTAAGTATTTAGATGCATATATTCTTGTACTTGTCAAAGTATTTGTATAAAAGAATTCCTAGAAATTAAATTTTGGGTAAATGATGGGTAGAAGCCTGTCATGACCTTTTTTACGGTGTACCATCAAATTCTCATATGCTCCAAGTCTTAATATTTCTAGGCCAATGTGAATGAATTAATCACATATGTGGTCATCATAAAAAGTACATTCTAAAACAATGATTAAGAACATAAGGAAAAAGCTGGGCGGTGGTGGCGCATGCCTTTAATCCCAGCATTCGGGAGGCAGAGGCAGGCGGATCTCTGTGAGTTCGAGACCAGCCTGGTCTACAAGAGCTAGCTCCAGGACAGGCTCTAAAGCTGCAGAGAAACCCTGTCTCAAAAAACCAAAAAAAAAGAACATAAGGAAATAAGGACAAGCAATATAAATGCTATCAGACGAGTAAACAAGGTGTAAATTTGCATACACGGAATTGAGTTAATCAAAAGTACCTGTAATTATTTGTGTTTTGTAGTCTATGATACCATGATTTCAGTTATGCTAAATGAATCAGGTGACATTGAAAGAGCTTCAAGAAAGATATGAGGATTAATAGATTAAAACAAAAATAATATTTGGAATTTTATATGGAGGTAAAAAACTGAAAAAATGGTGAATGCTGAAACTCTGTCTTGGACACAAAATTTGTGGCAATAAATGAATGTAGATACATTAGCATAGAAGATGCAAGTGGAAAGTGACCAACTGAGTTTAGTATGTTGAATCTGAGCCACATATTGGGTTAGTATACCCAGTGAAGAAGTGACTATAAGGATATGGTATAATTTCTCAGTGCTAGGAGGATAGTACTGTGAAATGCTGGTACTCTATTACTTTAAGAGAAAAAATGAAACAAATGCTTAGAAAGAATACTAGGAAGTAATTGCAACAAAAGATATGTGAGAAAATATAAGTAGCAAGTTTTACAAAAAAATGCTATGACATCCATCATGACCTCTAAACAAAATGATAATTTTTCTATATGTAAATTATGATTTGAGTCTTGATCACTGTCATACATGCCAGCCAGTTTCATAGTTAAACTCTCTAGATAATATTTCAGAGCACTTAGCACTGCCCAGATTTGTCCAAAGCTGATATCTTTTTGAAGAATGGAAAGTCAGACTTAGATCACAAAGCAGTATTTTAGCTGCAGTATTTCTGGGCCACTAATTCTAACAGAGGATTATATTTAGTACTCACAACACCAGGATGCCTAGAAACATTATAAAAACCATGGCATCTTCATAGGTGGGCCATCACCTCATCACCTGCTCTGACCTCAACTTGCTGTGTTTACCTCACCCCTAGCCCTCTTTCACACACATTCAGGTGATTAATCTATATTTCATTTAATTTAGATTTAGATTCAGTAACATAAAAGTAGGTCTCTGCAAACTTTTCCGGGTCATGAGAATAAATGATGTACTATAGGAAATATAGTCATTTCCTGAGAATTATTATTTAAGTTATAAATAAAATAAAATTATAACTTTATTTATAATTAAAAACATTAAATATAATCATTGGTACATTAAAAGTAAATAATACCATTGGAGGGTAAAGTTAGTATTAAACAAAAGCATATTAATTCCCCAGGAACCAGCAGGATGCGTCAGGAAAAGATGTATGCTGAGACTATTTTTAAGGTCATGTGTATAAAATGTTAATGTCAAAAGGAAAAAGTATAAAATGGAATGGAATCTAAAAGAAAGCTAGTACAATTACTTAGATCAAACATGACAGAGGTTAATTACTAACAATTTAAAAAATACATTGGATCTTTTGCCTCATAATTGATTATGCCTACTTTCTTAGTATCTTTTAAGATCTGAAATTAAAAATGGATAGGAAAACTCCATGTTAGTGCTATAATAAGGAAGACCATAATCATACCATATTTCTCTTTTCAAGATAGGGTTTCTTTGTAACTGTGGAGCCAGTCCTGGAACTCACTAGGTAGTCAAGACTGGCCTCAAACTCACAAAGATTCACCTGTCTGTGCCTGCCAAGTGCTGGAACTAAAGGAGTGCACCACCCTCGCTGGGCTTATACCAGAATTTTGACAGTATACTAGAAATCAGAAACTAGAGAGTGTCTTACAGATAAAACTGAGAAATATCAACTCAAACCTAAGATACATCTATAAGACCTTTGTGATAGAAGTCAACTTTCACTGATATTTTTTTTCACATGTTCCAAGCTATACTTCCACATTAAACATAGGACTGACTTTTGAGGTAGCAAGCACCATTGATAATCTGTATATGTGTGTTTGTCTAGTTAGTCCCTCTCCCATTAAAAGAGATATTATACAGTTGATAAAATACTGGAGAAATAATTTCTAGTGTACTTGGAAGTTTAAATTGTCATTAATGTTATTGCTAGGTAAAATTAATAACATGCAAATAAGATACATCTCATAATCCCATTTTTTCTTTGAAAATGAAAGAAAGAAAAATCATACAATGAATATAAGAATATATGCAATATTATTAACAACATGTTTCTCTATAGAAGGCAATGGAATAGTAAATTTGTTATATATGTCATATATTTATAGAATATTATAAAAGTCCATATTGCAATGTGCATTTCTTTAGAAGACAGAAGAGGAAAAATCAATGAAAATAGTTTTCTAATCCTGAATTGTATGAGGAAGGAAAATGATATAGGAAAGTAATGATAGCAAGGATATGAAACAGGCTAAATATGAAAGAATCCATCTCAACATAGTATGGAAGTTCATGGAAACATAAGAACATTTGTAACAGTGAATAACCAGCTATATTGTTTTTATAAAGGCAGGTCAAGAATTCAGTGTTAAAAATTAATTATGAAATTCTTTTTATTCCCACAAATATCTGGTAGGTTCATAATATTATGTTTCCCTTCTCAACTCCTCAACCAAATCAATTCCAGGGAATCACTGTGAGACTTGGATAAGCACAACATCAAAGTGGCTGCAGAATAGTGACATAAATATTTCTGACCTGGATATAGGTGAAGAGGAAATGACTTCATACCTACCAATTGGAAGAATCTGTGTTTTTTGAAAATTTCCCTGAACTTTTCTTCTTAGTCACAAACATCTTCAAAATATTTTCTAATATATTTCTATTTAGTATATGACCAAAATTTTAGTTCATTTTAAAACACCATGACATTTATTGGTCTTAACTACTCTCATATTTTCAGCTATAATTCTGAAGATGAAAAGGGGTCTAGCTGTGAAATATACCAAAAAAATATCTCTCAGTCAGTAATTTAATACTTAAATTCATACATCTGGGGTCATAAACTGATAATGCACGTTCTACACTATTTTATTCTCAGCTCTGACAAACATGGAAAGATCAGTTTTATTATGTGGTGTTGTAAAGAGAAAAATATTATGTAAAGAGGATAAAGATGATGTGGGATTTTCCTTTGTATGTCATGATTACCATTGATAAATAAAGGAACTGCTTTGGGCCTATAGCAAACTATAGAGGAACAGAGCTAGGTGGGGAAAACTAAGCTGAATGCTGGGAGAAAGGAGGCAGAGTCAGAGAGAAGCCATGGAGCGACCACCAGAGTCAGACATGCCAAAACTTTGCCAGTAAGTCACTGCAATGTGGCAATACACAATTTAATAGAAATGGGTTAAGTTAATATGTAAGAAATTAAACAATAAGAAGCTAGAGATAATGGGCCAACAGGTGATTTAATATATACAGTTTCTGTCTGAAAATTTGGGGTCTAAGCTACCTGGGTGGTCAGGAACAAATAAGCAGCCTTCCACCAACATAAAGAGATAAAGAGAGAGTAGATAGAAAAAGTTATTGCTCCAAAATTTACAAGGGTGTATTGGGTACATAGTCACTAAAAAAGAAAGATAAGTACTTTACAAATTCTTCTATTCATTATATTAAAACAGAACATTTTTAGTTATTGTTTTTACTCTGAGATTATAATGAACTTATTTATATTTTTATATAATATAAATATATACTATAAAGCCGGGCGGTGGTGGCACATGCCTTTAATCCCAGCACTCGGGAGGCAGATCTCTGAGTTCGAGGCCAGCCTGGTCTACAAGAGCTAGTTCCAGGACAGGCTCTAGAAACTACAGGGAAACCCTGTCTCGCAAAACCAATATATATATGTGTGTGTGTGTGTGTGTGTGTGTGTGTGTGTGTGTGTGTATGTATATGTATGTATGTATGTATGTATGTATGTATGTATGTATGTATGTATATATGTATGTATGTATGTATCCGTCCGCGCAACAGTCTCCTACGCCCTCCTGTCGCGTTCCCCAGCCTTGGCCAAGCCGGGCCGGTTCGGCAGGGGGGCCATGTAGGCGGTGGCAGTGGTGTCCCGTCAGTGTCCGAGGTTTGTCGGTGTCCAAGGTTTGTTGCCCCAGGGGGTTGGGGGCCTCAGAGGAAGGGAGGACCCAACCCCTCTCTTCACGCTCGGCTAGGGCGCCTCGCCTGGGTGCGCACCTCCTTCTCTCCATATGCATATATACATATGTATATATGTATATATGTATATGTGTATATGTGTATATGTGTATATGTGTATATGTGTATATGTGCATATGTGTATATGTGTATATGTGCATATGTGTATATGTGCATATGTGCATATGTGCATACGCACATGTGTGTATGTGTGTATGTGTGTATGTGTGTATGTGTGTATATGTGTATATGTGTATATGTGTATATGTATATATGTGTATATGTGTATATGTGTATATGTGTATATGTGTATGTGTGTATGTGTGTATATGTATATATGTATATATGTGTATATGTGTATATGTATCTATGCATATACGTATATACGTATATACGTATATACGTATATAT
The DNA here is from genome assembly GCF_903992535.2 of Arvicola amphibius. Taxonomy (NCBI): domain Eukaryota; kingdom Metazoa; phylum Chordata; class Mammalia; order Rodentia; family Cricetidae; genus Arvicola; species Arvicola amphibius. The sequence continues at coordinate 104,498,950 of NC_052065.1, forward strand.
GTATATGTGTATGTATGTATATATGTATATATGTATATGCGTATGTATGTATATATGTATATATGTATATGTGCATATATGTATATATGTATATGTATCTGTATATATGTATTTATGTATGTATGTATATATATGCATATATGTATTTATGTATGCATGTATGTGTGTATATATGTATGTATGTATGCATATATGCATATCTGTATATACCAATATATATATATGTGTGTGTGTCTATGTATGTATATATGCATATATGTATATGTGTATATGTGTATATATCTATATATGCATATGTGTATGTATGTATGTGTATACTATATATAACACTTATATATAATTAACTTATAAGTATAATAAAAAAAATAACTTATTTTTTAAATCTGTCCTAAATCTTTTTCAATTAAACTTATTAATTTATTTTGTATCCTGATCTCAGCTTCCCCTTCTCCTCCTCTGTTATAAGGACGCTGCTTCTTGGTTCCTAGCTGCTTAGCCCCTAAATAATCACACAGAAACTGTATTAATTAAATAACTGCTTGGCCCATTAACTCTAGCTTCTTATTGCCTAACTCTTACATATTAATTTAACCCATTTCTATTAATCTGTGTATTACCACATGGCTATGGCTTACCAGCTAAAGTTTCAGTGTCTGTCTCAGGCAGGGCTACATGGCTTCTTCTCAACTCCTCCTTCTTTCTCCCAGCATTCAGCTTATTTTTCCCCACCTACCTCTATTCCCTGTGTATGCTCAAGACAGCTTCTTTATTTACCAATGGTAGTCACAGCATACAGAGGGGAATCCAACATCATTCCCTCCCTGTACTCCTCCTGTCTACTCCCTCCCCAATTCACTCCTCTTCCATATTTCTTCAGAAAGGGGCAAGCCTTCCATGGGTACCAATGAAGCATGGCATATCAAGGTGAGGTAGGACTAAACACCTCTCCTTGCATTAATAATAGACAAGGCCACCCAAAATTAGGAACAGGTTCCTAAAAGCAAGCTAACGTGTTAGGGAAAGGCCCTGCTTCCACTACCAGGAGTCCCACAAGAAGGCCAAGCCAAACAACCATCTCTCATGTGGAAAGGGCCAAGGCAAGTCCCATGCAGGCTTCCTAGCTGTTTGTCCATAGTCTGTGTGCTCTCATGAGCAGGGCAGTTGTTTCTGTGGGTTCTCTTGTGATAACACTCTACCCCCAGCTCATATAATCCTTCCTGCCTCTCCTCAACGGGATTCTCTGGGATTGGCCCAGTGCTTGGATGTGAATATCTGAATGTGCTTTTTTCAGTTACTCATGATAATTGATGTAGTTACTAGTCTGATTACAGGGGAAGGCCAGTACAAGAGACTTACCCAGTATTGCAAGGTGTCTTCGCTGTGGTCATCCTTGAGTATTTGTGGTAGTTTCACTTGCATCAGGTTTCTAAATGACTCCAAAATGTGCTCTTTATCAAGAAATCCCTTTAATTACTCTCCCTGTCCGTCCACCCGTCAACCAGATCCCTCAAGCTATGATCCCCTACCACCCCCAGTCTAATCAGGAGATCTCTACTATTTCCTCTTCCCAGAGAAATCCATGAGTGCCTCTTTGGGCCATGTGTGATACTTAGTGTCTCTGGGTCTGTGGATTGTAGCATGGTTATCTGTAGCAGTCTTTGTGAGGGGGGCACAAAACTGCTCACAAATCAATACATGGAGACTTAATATTAGTTATGAATTCTCAGCCTTAACTTATGCATTTCCCACTAGCTCTTATAACTTAAATTAACCTATTTCTGTTTATCTATGTTTTGCCTTGGGACTTTTTATATTTCCTTAATTCTTTGAGTTCTACTCCATGTCTCCCTGTCTGGTGGCTGCGTTGTTGGCTGTCCCCTGGCACCTCCCTCTCTTTCTCCCTGGTTCTCTGTTCTCTTGAGCCTAGATTCCTCCTCCTACTTATTCTCTCTGCCAGTTTGTCTGTCTATCCTTTCTCCTCCCTAGCAATTGGCCATTCAGTTTTTTTTTCAGATTAATCAGGTGTCTTAGGCAGGCAAGACTAAACAACAACACAGTTTTAAGTAATTAAACAAATGTAGCATAAGCAAAAACAACACACCTTTACATAATTGAAAAATACACCATAAACAAATGCAACTCACCTTTATATATTTAAAGTAATATTCTGTAAAATAAACAAATTTAAAACATCTTTGCCTAGTTAAAGTAATAGTCCACAACAGTTATCCTTTACTTTAGCTAATATCCACTTATGAATGAGTATATACCATGTTTCTCCTTCTGGGTCTAGTTTACCTCACTCAAGATGATTTTTCTCTAGTTCCATCCATTCACCTGCAAATTTTCACCTGCATATTTCATAAAATTATTTTATACACCTGAGTAATAATCCATTGTGTAAATGTACCACATTTTTTTAGTAATTCTTCAGCTGAAAGGCATCTAGGTTGTTTCTAGCTTCTAGTTATTATAAATAATTCTGCTATGAACACAGTTGAGCAAGTGTTCTTGTGGTAACATATAACTACTTTAATACATAGAAATATATTTACTAAGAATGTCTTACAGGGAAAAATAGGGTTTCTTTTATATAGACATCCTCACCTACAAAACTGTTACAAGTCCATAGTCTGTGTTCTCTCATGAGCAGGACAATTGCTTCTGTGTTTACTCTTGTGTTGAACGCCAACCCCTGGCTCATACAGTCCTTCCTCCCTCTCCTCAATATGACTTCCTGGACTTGCAAATAAACAAATAATTATCACAAATACCACTGTAAGGATAAAACTGAATAGAGACATGATAACTGAAATTGATAATTTGTACTTTCTTTCATAGATTTTATCTATTAGTTGTTATATTGACACACTTGATAATGTATGCTTGATGCAGCTCTAAGTAGATGAATTCAATGAATTAATAAATAAATTAAATCAGTGATTTTAAATAATGTAAACAAAATCAGTTAAGTACCTTCACTAGTTTCCCTCTTATATCTTTCATTTAATTCTTCTAAGTGATTTTAATTTAAACACCTAAGAACATAATATTTTTATGTGTCTTAGGGTTTCTTTTCCTGTGGTGAAACACCATGGACAAAGGGCAAGTTGAGGAGGAAAGTGTTTATTTGACTTACATTTTCAGATAATAGTCCATCACTGAAATAAGTGAGCACAGGAACTCAAGCAGTGCAGGAACCTTAAGGCAGGAGCAGATGCAGATATCATTGAGGGGTGCTTCTTACTGGTTTGCTCCCCCATGAACCCTGATTTTTTATAGAAACCTGAACAACAATCCCAGCTACAGCGCCATCCACAATGAGTTGTGTGCCCTGGCCCGTGGATCACTACCTGAAAAGAATGCCTTAGAGCTGAATCTCATGCAGGCATTTCCACAACTGAGGATCCTTCCTCTCCGATGACAAAGCCAGTCAGTACATTATGAAAAATAAAAGTTATATTCTCTCAGATAATATGTAATTAATTCCTATACTTCCCCCTTGGTTAGAGAAGTATTACTCAAGCAAAGATTCGGGGGCATTGGTAATAGGATCAGTACCTTCTGCTGAGAAATAATATTAGATAGAAATATATTTTTGAACTTTCAGATTTCTAAAGAACAATGTGACTTTTGTTGCACATGCACACACACATACACACACACACACACACACACACACACACACACCCCACAATACATGAAGTAGTCAGAATTCTATCTTCACTCACATAGCATTTTATTATTCCTGTATATTGGGTCTTCTATCTTTGTGTGAGTGTTCTCACATATAAACATATGTATCCAGACAGAGATAAAATATCTTCAGTGTAAAGAACTCAAGGTAATGTCTTATTAAAATCTTGAATCTTCCTTGCATTACTTTATAACTCTCTGTGGGTGACTCATCCAGTCTCAAAATGAAAAACACAAGTCAAACTAATGGCAGAACACTGCAGTCACCCACAGCATCTGTTATTGTTATTGTATTTTTTCCAATTTGTTCAGCTGAGTACTGTGTAATGAATGATAACTTGGCATCTCCAATTTTTGAGATAGAGAAACATCAAAAAATTTAAATTTTTTTTCCAGTTTATTTATTTTTTATTAAAAATTGCCATCTCCTCCCCTCCTCCTCCCCCTTCCCTCCCCTCCCCTTCACCCACACCCCCACTCCCTCCCTCTTGAGGCCAACCAGCCATCAGGGTTCTCTACACTATGTTGAGTCCAAGGTCCTCCCAACTCCCCCCAGGTCCAGGAAGGTGAGCAACCAAACTGACAGGGCTCACACAGAGCCCGTCCATGTCGTAGAGACCAAGCCCATCGCCATTGTCCTTGGCTCCTCGGTCAGACTCCACCATTAGCCACCCTCAGAGAGTCCGATTTGGTCGCATGTTCCATCAGTCCCATTCCAAGTGGACTTGGTGGTCTCCCATTAGTTCTGTCCTGCCGTCTCAGTGGGTGAACGCATCCCTCATGGTTCTGACTTTCTTGTATAATTTTCTTGGTTAGGGTTTCTATTGCTGTGAAGAGGTATCATGACCATGACAACTCTTTTAAAGGAAAAACATTTAATTATGGTGGCTTTTATTTTCAGTTATTTGGTCTATTATTGTGGCGGGACATGGCAGCACACAGGCAGACAGTGTGCTGGAGATAGAACTGAGAGTCTAACATCTTGGCCCTCAATCAACGGGAAATGGTGTATGTCACTAGGTATAGTTTGAGCATAGAAAACCTCAAAGTCTGTCCTCACAATGAAACATTTCCTCCAACAAGTCCACACTTCCTAATAGTGCCATTCCCTATGAGATTATGGGGCAGTGCACAATTACATTCAAACGACCACATTCCACTCCCTGGCTCCCATAAGCTTGTAACAGTATCATAGTGCAAAATGCATTTAGTCAGACCACAAAAATCCCCACGGCTTACCACCATCTCAACGATGTTTCAAAGTTTAAAGTCTCTTCCTGAGATTCAGGAAATTTCTTAATTATAATTGTTTATAAAATCAAAATAAGAAAACAAATCACACACTTCCAACATATAAAGGCACAGAATATGTATTACTGTTCTAAAACATAGGAAAGTGAGCATAATGATGAAATACTGGATCAAAGCAAGACCATAAACCAGCTATAAAAACTAGAAGCTCTGCAACTCCATATCTGATGTTAAAACACTCTTCAGATCTCCAACTCCTTAAAGGTCTGCTGACTGCAACATGTTCTCTTGGCCCAGTTCCACACCACTCCCACAATAGCACACTTCCTCCAACATAATCACATCTAATAGTGCTATCCTTAAGAGTTTATATTCAAACCACTACAATAATCAACATAGATATTTTTCATAAACATATTGATATTTTTCTTAAATAAAAATTATTAATCCAGTATTGAAAATACCAAGCATCAAGTTTAAGGATTATATTTTACTTTATACAGGCCTTAGAGATATTAGGTATCTGCACTGTCAATGAAGTTACTTCCTATAGAAAAAATCTCACTCAGTATGACAATTTGTTCATGTTTTGTTATCAGTATTAGTCTATAAATCACATTGCCAAAATTCTGTTAATGACTGATGAACTTGTAATTATCTATAATGACTAATATAAACTATCCTAATGCTAATTTTAAAATATGAAGATGCTTCATAGTAGTAATTTTAAAATATGGTTCCCAGGAATTTAAATATTAAAAGTAACAAAATATGCATGTATTATGAAAAGGTTCTCTATTATTCCATCTAGAAATGACAAATTATAGCTAATAAAACTTTAAAAAAATTTATAAGCAAAAGTAAAAGCACTGTTGAGATGAGGGCATTCACTGAATTCTATAAATACACTCCTCACATCCTCAGAAGAAAACAGACACTAAATCTATCATACTTTCCTGAGTATAAGACTAGCTCAAAAACAATGACATCTTAAATTCTGCATGCAAATGGATGGAAATAGAAAACACTATCCTGAGTGAGATAACCCAGACCCAAAAATGTGAATATGGTATGTACTCACTCATTAGTGGACTCTAGCCATAAACAAAGGAAATTGAGCTTATAGTTCACAAGCCTAGAGAAGCCAAATAACAAGGTGAACCCAAAGAAAAACATATGTAGATCCTCCTGGAAATTGGAAGCAAACAAGATCGTCGGGAAAAAGTTGGGAGCATGGGGGTGTGGTTAGGGGTAAGGGTAGGGATGGGGGATGAGGAGAGGGGAAGAGAGAAGGGAGAAGGAAAAGACTTGGGAGAGCTTGGGGGAGTGGGAGGGTGGAGATGGAGGAAGGGCAGATATAGGGGCAGGGAAGAAGATACCCACATTAAGGGAGCCATATTAGGGTTGGCAAGAGACTTGGTGCTAGAGGGGATCCCAGGTGTTCACGGGGATATCCCCAGCTAGGTCTTTGGGCAGCAGAGGAGAGGGTGCCTGAACTGGCCTTCCCCTACTATCACACTGATGATTATCTTGAGTATCACCATAAAATCTTCCTCAGGAGATGGATGGAGATAGAGACAGACCCTCATCAGCACAATGGACTGAGCTCCCAAGGTCCAGTTCAAGGTCAGAAGGAGGGAGAAGATGAGCAAGGAAGTCAGGACCATGAGGGGTTGGTCCACCCACTCAGACAGTGTGCATGATCTAATGGGAGCTCAGCTGGACGGGGACTGAATGAGCATGTGATCAAACTGGACTCTCTGAATGTGGCTGCCAATGGGGACAGACTGAGAAGCCATGGATAATAGCACTGGATCTGTTTCTAATGCATGTGCTGGCTTTTGGGGACTCTAGTCTATTTGGATGCATACCTTCCTAGGCCTGGATGGAGAGGAGAGGGCCTTGGACTTCCCACAGGGTAGGTACCCTGCCCTCTCTTAAGGAGAGAGGGGAAGGGAGGAGAATAAGTGGGGGAGTGGGAGGGGAATGTAAAGGGTAAGCAAGAGGGAAAGAGAAATGAAGAGGAAGAGAAGAGACAAGGAGCAGTCAGCCTCTTCAGAAGAGCATCAGGAAAAGAGAGCTTTACCATTCAATAAAAGCCTGTGAAACTCAGGGGTTTCAAATAAAATAATATTAAGAACCACAATGTCAACTTGATATTCATGTGTATTTGAGATCAGATCTCCTTTCCTCATTTTTGCATGGCAAGTACTTTAATTACTGAGCAATCTCCAAAATCCCTACTATTTTTTATTTGTATTTTTCTTCATGTTGTCTCATGTTTCTCACAGCCTGGTGGTTACTTTAATAATACCCTTATTAATATACTATTTAGTAAATCTCCTAATAACCATATTGGGAGGTATTGGGGTGAACTGCTTGTCCGTCCCGGCCACCCAGAACCAAAATAATCACACAGAAACTGTATTAAATAAACACTGCTTGACCCATTAGTTCTAGCTTCTTATTGGATAACTCATATTAATTTAATCAATTTATATTAATTTATATATCACCATGTGGCTGTGGCTTACAGGTTAATGTTTCCAGCATCTGTCTCTGGCAGCTCCATGGCTTCTCTCTAACTCTGCCCTTCTTTCTCCCAGCATACAGCCTAGCTATCCCTACCTAGTTCTGGTCTTCCCTGCCATAGGCCCAAAGCAGTTCTTTATTCATTAACCAATTAAAGCAATACACAGACAGAAGGACCTCCCACAACAGGTAGGGGAGTGTTGAAATGAGTTCCATGTTTGAAACATATCATTTGAGATTATGCAGTTCTTAGAATACAACAGTATAGTGGTATATTATTTATGCTTTAAGAAATTATGCTTGCCTGAATATCAGAGCAGCACACACACACACACACACACACACACACACACACACACACACACACAGAAAAACACTAGTCAGCCACACACAGACCAGAAAGTAATGAAGACAAGCACCTTTAATCCCAAGACCCAGGAAACAGAAGCAGACAGATCTCTGTAAATTCAAGGCCACTCAGGGCTACACAAGAATCTTAAAGAGAAACAAAGCTTACAAAAAGGTGATGGTGATCCCAGTACTTGGGATCACACACCTTTAATACCAGCATGAGGGAGGTGGAGACAGGAGTGATAGGACTGGGTAGAAAGAGGAATATAAAGGGGAAGAGACAGGAACTCAATGGGGTGTGGAATATGAGAATTCCTAGAGACAGAATCTCACTCTTTGGATCTGAAAATTTGGTAGAGGTAAAAGGTCACTGTAGTGGTTGGCTGCTTTGCTAATCTATCTTCAGCTTGAACTCCAATACCTGTATCTGGGATTTTATGATTTGTATTACATGTAGCACCCAAGGTTTGGGGTAAAAATTCATTAAAACGCTGTTTGTCTGTGGCTTTACAGTCACTGGCATATGACATAGCTAAACACAGACAAAGTCCCTGCCCTACTGACTAGGTTTTTCTCTCTTCTCTCCTGTAAGGCTCCCTCTGAACCCCCTTATCAGGCTGCTGCCAAGCTAGGTAGCTGACACACAATCTAGTCAGGATCTTACTGTTTTATGCAGCAACAATAAGCCTCACATCTTCATCATCAATGACAGAAGATATAGTAAGACAATTAGGAATTCTTAAAGGGAGGAATTACATAAAACAGAGATTTTTTTCCAACATTAAAAAATGGGAAACACCATTGCAATGGAGGGATTTGGGACTTATATGATAATATGCTGGACAGTTTGAAAATAAAACAATTAAGTGAGAGAATAACTAATTTAGATGGTATTTATGTAATGTTAATTGTAAACATCAGCATTATCATTTTTGCTTCATCACTAAAAATGTTGATTAATCTGAGTGCTAAGATACAAGTTTTAGAAAAACTTAATTAAACAGATCATAGAGATATTGAAATTCAGACAGAGGAATTTAATGGAGAGCCAATTTCAGCATTGCATTCTAAGAATAGAGAGGAACAGTCTAAGGTTTATAAACAACCAACCTTAATATATCCAGTAACCTTATAGGAATTACCAAATGATAGAGGCTCTGTAAGAGCTAATTGGACTCCTGTGCCAATTTTAGATTTTAAGGAGATTCAAGGAAGCAATAGTCCCATATGGCATGAATTCACCTTTTGTGAAGCAAATGTTAAACTCCCGGTCAGTTTGTAATAGAATTATCCCTAAAGCCTGGATAGAGTTGGTAAAAAATATTTTAGAGCCTGGTTTACAATTACAATGGAGTACCTGGTTCAGAAAAGTGTCTAAGATTATTGAACAATGAAATAAAGCTAGAATTATGGAAATCTCCCAAGATTAACTTCTTGGAGAAGGAGGTTAAGCTACTGTAGAAGGGCAATCTCTATATGATGGGCATATCCTGGTTTTATGCCATGCAGACACTTTCAGTGTTTGGGACAGAACTGAAGAAGTAGGAAAAAAATTGAATCATTTACTAAAGTCATAAAGTGCCCAAAAAACATCTTCATGGATTTCTTATAAAGATTGATGTTAGCAGTAAATAGAATGATGCCAAATTTAGAAACTACACAAATAATTGAATCTCTGGCTTTTGAAAATGCCAATTCTCAGTGCAAAACATTAATTTGGCCATTAAAGGCAAGGTCAGCACCTTTGGAGGAATGGATCTGAGATACAATTAATATTGAATCTCATGACCATTGTGATAACTTAGATGGCAGAGGTGATTTCCAGAGGTTTGAAGAGAAATCAAAATGTTAAGTGTTTCAACTGTTGCAAACACAGTCACTTTATTTTTTTTCTCATTTTTTTTATTAAAAATTTCCATCTCCTCCCCTCCTCCTCCCCCTTCCCTCCCCTCCCTTCCACCCATACCCCCACTCCACCCCTCTCCAAGAAAAAGAGCCATCAGGGTTCCCTTCACTATGTTAAGTCCAAGGATTGTAAACAAGGCATTTCTAGAAAAAAAATGTTTTTTAAGTATAATTCATTCATAACATCCATTTCTTCTGGTTGATGAAGAAGGTATAGCAAAGACACACATTGGACTAATGAATGTGGTCAAAAAGGGATATTCAAGGTAATACTTTGCTGCCAGGAAAGTCCTTGAGGGGCCTCTTAAAGGGACCTAAGCCAAATCTGGTTTAGTTGTTTCTTGCCATCATAGAGGAAACTCCTACCCAGAGAAATTAAAGATCCTAATGCCTACTGTAAGAAACCATAATGCTATGGATAATAGAACAGCTATAGAAGAGAAAACAAAAAATTCAAGAGAAACCATAAAGTGAGTACTTTGACAAACTACAATAAATGAAAAAAACCAAAATTAAAAGTAAAAATAAATGACACTATTATTGAAGTTCAAGTAGACACAAATGTAGATATAACAATAATTTCATGAGACTCTTGGGATCTAAATTGGACTATTCAGGATGTAAATGTTTAGTCTTTAGGGATTGGAACTTTATCTCAGAAAAAGCAGAGTGAAAGATGGGTTGAATATGTAGAGTCAGATGAATAAAAAGGAATATTAAAACCATATGTTGCTAACATAGCAATGAATTTATGGGGGTATGATTTGTTACAGCAATAAAAATTCTCTGATTAACATTCTCCAAATCTTAGAAACAAACCACAAATTAACATATGTTTCTGGAAAAAAATATTACAAGATATTATAATAGTCACTGACTATTCAGGCTGTACAAAGAATAGGGACCAACCTCTCTTGATTTTCCAAAGGTACCAACAGCCCTACCTTTAAAATGGTTGACAGACAAAACTCTGGGTCAAGCAATGACCCTGAGGAACAGATAAACTGCAGGTTTTCTTTTTTTTTTCTTTTTTTTTTGTTTGTTTTTTCGAGACAGGGTTTCTCTGCAGCTTTTTTAGAGCCTGTCCTGGACCTAGCTCTTGTAGACCAGGCTGGCCTCAAACTCACAGAGATCCACCTGCCTCTGCCTCCCGAGTGCTGGGATTAAAGGTGTGCGCCACCAGCGCCCGGCAAATCTGCAGGTTTTATAACACATGGTATAGGAGCAACTAAATGCTCATTTGATGTGGGAGAGTCTTCTGTTTGAGTTGATTTCATTGGCTAATAAAGAAACTGCCTGGCCCATTTGATAGACCGCCCCTTAGGTGGGTGGAGTAGACAGAACAGGAAGAGGAAGTGAGGTAGAAGGATCAGTAAGATGCCACACCTCTCCTAAGTTAGGCAGACTGCCGTGCCTCTCCTGAGAGAGATGCCATGAAGCCAGCCACCAGGTCAGGCGTGCTGAATCTTTCCTGGTAAGACACCACTTTGTGGTGTTACATACATTATTCAATATGGGTTAGTCAAGATGTGAGTAAGAGGCTGAAAATAATGGGCCAGGCAGTATTTAAAAGAATACAGTTTGTGTGTTGTTATTTTGGGGCATAAGCTAGCCAGTGGCTGGGAGCTGGGCAGCGGGAACGCGGTCCATCTGCCCCTCACTACACTCATTAAATAAAAATAAAATTTTAAAGTTCCAAAATCACACTGTTGATTAAACTGATGATATGTAAATCAGGTGTGAGAGTACACACCTTTAGTTCCAACATTTAAGAGGTAGAGGCAGGTGGTATCTGTGAATCAGGCCATTCTCCTTTGTATTAAATTTTCAAATATTAAATACAAATTATAATAAATCACATATATCAAGAAATGAGATATTTTTCAAATTTAATGAAATGCTAAACCCAGTAGAGAAAAAGATACCAATGGCATTAGAATCTTCTAATGAAGATTATAAAGAAACCATAAAGTTTTTTTTTCACTAAAACAATGTGATGTTCACAAAACAAATGATGAAAGTAGTAACACTAGTGAATAACAAAAAGAAAAATCACTGTAAAACAGAAACATATAACGAAATAAATGAAAATTTTGTATGTGAGAAATCAGAACTGAAACAAATCATTCAATAGATGAGCTCATTAGCAAAATAGACAGGAAGAAATATGATAAATTTGTTAAGTGAGGATTTATATATTTGGGAAAAATGAGAAAATAGATACAGACTATCTTTTACAACCTTATAAGTGTAAAAGTGTTTAATGTTCATAATAGTTGAGTCTCATTGAAGAGTAATATCAAAATTCACATAATGGAAGGAAAACTAAGACTATATCAAAGCTGGTAAGAATCTGAGTCAATCCCACACAAGATAAATCCAAAAAATGAGCAATAAGATATACCATAATTAAACTATGAAGATTGAAAAATGGAAACATTTTAAAAGAACTAAGAAAAAATGATCTTCCTTTTTCTTCAATAAAAAATAATTCAACAGTGGATTTCTAAGAAAGTATGAAGAACACAAGAACCTAGCACATTATTCAATCTATGATTAAAGCAAAAAGAAGAGCTGTCAATCTACAATAATATACTCATTGTAAATATATTATAAGAGAAATAAAAATTTGCATATTTTAAAATCATGTTTGGCCTGTACTTACCTTGATACTAAAGGAGAAATATGGTCTGTTTTCCTCTTAAGATTAAAAAGGGCAAAATTTTCATTAATCACAGTAACATGTATCCTATATAGTGTGATCAATGAAAAAAAAATATATAAATAAGGAAAAATGAAAAATTATCCTTTTTCTAGAAATGTATTAATATTTAAATCAAAAATATATGAAAAATATTCTTCCCCATAGAATGCATAATTATAAAGGGATTATAAAATATAATGATGCAAGTGCATTTTCTGTGATAACAATATATAGATGCTGAAATAAAAAATACAGTATTGCAAATAGCTTCTTGATTAGAGGTGAGTTTACATCCACTTCCTTTTTTTAGGAAGGCATTTCATCTAGTTTGAACTTATAAAAGACCTATACTGTTGTGAATTCAAGTTTTTTTTTAAAGATGTGTTCATTTCTTTGGAATACACATGCAGTGATGTGATGGTTCTACATTTGGGTAATTGGTTGGCATTTGTTTTATGCACCCCCTCCTAATCTGATATGCTATTCAACATAGCCAGTATATTTTTCTCTTTTACTGATAACAAATTACTTTCCATATAATATATCCTGATTAGAGTTTCACCTCCTCTACTCTTTCCAGTTCTTCCCACCTCCCCTGCAATTTAGATCCATTCTCTGTCTCTCATTAGAAAAAAATCTGGTTTGTATCCCCTTGATTTCTTTGGTGTCTTATTACTCTAGCTAGGACCTCAAGAACTATATTGAATAGATATGGAGAGAGTAGACAACCTTGTCTTGTTCTTGATTTCAGTGGGATTGCTGGGAGTTTCTCTCCATTAAGTTTGATGTTGGCTGTTGACTTGCTGTATATTGCCCTTATTATGTTTAGGTATGTTCCTTGTATCCCTACTCTCTCTAAGACATTTATCATGAAATGATGCTGTATTTTGTAGAAAGATTTTCAGCATCTAAGGAGATGATCATATGTTTTTTATATTTCAGTATGTTTATATGGTGAATTACACTGACAGATTTTTATATGTTGTACCATCCCTGCATCTCTGGGATGAAGTCAACTTGATCATGGTGGATGATGGTACTGATGTGTTTTTGGATTCAGTTTGTCATTATTTTATTTAGTATTTTTGAATCAATGTTCATGAGTGAGGTTGTTCTATAATTCTCTTTCTTAGTAATGTCTTTCTGGGGTTTTGGTATCAGGGTACTTATATACTCATAAAAAGAGTTTGGCAATGTTCCTTAAGTTTCTACTGTGTGGAATAATTGGAGGAGTATTGGTATTATGTCTTCATTGAAAATCTTGTGGAATTCTGAGCTGAAACCAATTTGTCCTGGCCTTTGCTTGGTTGGGAGACTTTTGATGACTATTTCTATTTCTTCAGCAGTTATAGGATACAAATCAGAAAAGAAGAAGTCACACTCTCACTGATGATATGATAGTTTACATAAACAATCCCAAAAATTCTACCAAGGAGCTTTGACAATTCATAAACACTTTCAGTAATGTAGAATGATACAAGATTAACTCAAAATATCAATAGCCCTCATGTACACAGATGATAAAAGGTCTGAAAAAGAAATCAGAGAAACATCACCCTTCACAATATCCACAAATAGCATAAAGTATCTTGGAGTAACTCTAATAAAACAAGTGGAATACTTGTATGACAAGAACTTTAAATCTTTAAAGAAAGAAATTGAAGAAGACACCAGAGAGTAGAAAGATCTCCCATGCTCCTAGGTAGGCAGAATTAACATAGTAAAAATGGCAATCTTACCAAAAGCAATCTACAGATTCAATGTAATACCCATCAAAATCCCAGAAAAATTCTTCACAGACCTTGAAATAACGGTACTCATCTTCATATGGAAAAGAAAAAAACACAGGATAGCCAAAACAATCCTGTACAATCAAAGAACTTCTGGAGTCATCACAATTCCTGACTTCAAACCCTACTACAGAGCTACAGTACTGAAAACAGCCTAGTATTGGCATAAGAACAGACAGGAGGACAAATGGAACCAAATTGAAGACCAGGATATTATTCTACACACCTTCGAACACCTAATTTTTGACAAAGAATGAAAAAAAAATATCAAATGGAAAAAAAGCATATTTAACAAATTGTGCTGGCATAACTGGATATCAACATGTAGAAGAATGAAAATAGACCCATATCTATCACCAAGCACAAAATTAAAGTCCAAGTGGAACAAAGACCTCAACATAAAGCTAGGCACACTGAACCTTAGAGAAGAGAAAGTGGAGAATATACTTGAACACATTGGCACCCGAGACTGGTTCCTAGATATAACTCCAGCAACACAGACACTGAGAGAAACAATTAATAAATTGGACCTCCTGAAACTGAAAAGCTTCTGTAAAGCAAAGGACATGGTCAATAAGAAAAAAATGACAGCCTACAGAATGGGAAATTATCTTCAATAACCTCACATCAGACAGAGGTCTGATCTCCACAATATACAAAGAACTGAAAAAAATTGGTCATCAAAAAAAATCCAATAAAAGAAATGGAGTACAGACCTAAACAGAGAACTTTCAACAGAGGAATCTAAAATTGCTCAAAGACACTTAAAAAATTCTCAACATCCTTAGTCATCAGAGAAATACAAATCAAACAACTCTGAGATTCCATCTTACACCTACAAGAATGGCCAAGATTAAAAACACTGATAAAAACTTATGCTGGAGAGGCTGTGGGGTAAAGGGAACACTCCTGCGTTGCTGGTGGGAATGCAAGCTAGTACAGCCCCTTTGGATGTCAGTGTGGTGATTTCTCAAAAACTTAGGAAACAACCTTCCTCAAGACCCAGTAATACCACTTTTGGGTATATATCCAAAGGATGCTCAATCATGCCACAAGGACATGTACTCAACAATGTTCATAGCAGGGTTGTTTGTTATAGCCAGAACCTGGAAACAACCTAAATGCCCCTCGACTGAAGAATGGTTAGGAAAAAGGTACTACATTTACGCAATGGAGTACTCTATACAGCCGAAAAAATAATGACATCTTGAAATTTGCAGGAAAATGGGTGGAGCTAGAAAACATCATTTTGAGTGAGGTAACCCAGACCCAGAAAGGCAATTATCATATGTACTCACTCGTAAGTGGTTTTTAAACATAAAGCAAAGAATACCAGCCCAAAAATCATAATCCCAGAGGACTTAGACAACAATGAGGACACTAAGAGAGACATACATAGATCTAATCTACATAAGAAGTAGAAAAAGACAAAATCTCCTGAGTAAATTGGAAGCATGTGAACCTTGTGGGAGGGCTGAATGGAGGGGACAGTTAGGGAGGGGAGCAGAGAAAAATGTAAAGTTCAATAAACATCAATAAAAAAGAAGCTAGAGTTAATGGGAAAATCAGGGATTTAAAAAATAAAGTTTATGAAAATAATAATACAACAGCTTAAATCACACATTGTCCCTCACACACTGTGGGAGGCACTTATACCCCACTTTCACCAAAGGGCAATGTAAGTCCCAGTCTCTGGCCTCCATCTTTGGAGGCCCTGTCCCTGTGCCTACCAAGGCTTGACCCCTCCCCAGAGGAGGGTCAAGACAGTCCACCAAAATCTTGACCACTTCCCCAGTCTATTTAAACTGCTCCCCTGGAAAGTTCCCTCATGGTCCCACCACCATGGTTGCTTTTACAGCTTTCAGTTCCTCCTCGAAGCCACCCAAGAGTGCAGGAATCCCATTAAACCTGAATATTTATTAATTTGGCTTGTTGCGATTTGACTTGATTGAGATTTTTGATTTGGCAGAGAGCTCACATTAGGAAAATTTCTAAGAGGTAGGTCATACAGACAAAATCTAAACAGTGAATTATTTGAGATAACAGATGTTATAAACCAAATTGACCTAACAGATATTTACAGAACAATTCATCAAAGCAGAAAAGAATATAACTTCTCTGTACCTCATGCAACTTTCATAAAAAAATGATCACATACATGGACGCAAAGCTAGCAACAACAGATAGAAAACAATTGAAAAAAGAAGAAAAAAATAACTCCCTGAATCCTATCAGACCCCATGCACTAAACTCTAACAACAACAGAAATAACAGAAAGCCTACAAACTCCTAGGAATTGAAGCACTCTCTATTGAATTAAAAATAGGTCAAGAAAGAAATCACTTTCTAGAATTCAATGCAAATATGAAAGTACAGCATACTAAAACTTATGTGATTCAATGAAATTGTCTATAGGTGCCTATATAAGAAAATAAAAAGATTAAAGAAATATAATATTAGCAATTTAACAACATACCTGAAATCTCTAGAGCAAAAAGAATCAATCACACCAAAGAAGAATAAATGTCAGGGAATAATCAAGTTCATGTCTGGAAATTGATAAAATAGAAACAAGCAGGAAAATGCATAGAATAATTGAAACAAAGAGTTGATTCTTCAAGAAATTCAACAAGATTAAACAAACCCTTATCCAAACTACAAGGATAGAATATTCAAATAAACAAAATCAGAGACAAAACAGAAGACAACAACAAAAAAAATCCATAGGATCACAGAACACATTTTAAAATATGTAGTCCACCAAATTTAAAATCTAAAGAATGAATAATTTTTACAATAGGTACCACTTACAAAGGTTAATGGAGAACAGATAAAAAATTTACTTAGAACTATAAGCGACAATGAAACAGAAGCAGACGTTAAAAGTCTTCTACAGTTCCCCCAAAATGCATAGGATCATAGTTTTAGCTCATAGTTTTGCTATAATGGTTTCTCTTCTACCAGACTTTCAAAGAAGAGTCAGTGCCAATATTCCTCAAATTTTCCACAAAATATAAAAGGAACATTTCCCGATTCTTTTTATGTGGTCACAGCTACTGTGATAACCAAACCACATAAAGACACAATGGATAAAGAGAGTTCCATACCAATTTCTCTTATGAACATAGATGAAAAATACTTAATAAAATACTGACAAACTAAATCCAAGAACACATCAAAAATATTCTCCATCATGATCAAACAGGCTTCATCCCAGAAATATGGTTCAATTTAAGTAAGTCAAGAAATGTTAATTGGCATGTAAACAAACTGAAAGAAAAAAAACCACATGATCATTTCATTAGTTGCAGAAAACTTCTTGACAAAATCCAACACTGTCATGACAAAATCCTGGAGAGTAGAGGATCTAATCTACATGGGAAGTAGAAAAAGACAAAATCTCCCGAGTAACTTGGGAGCATGGAAACTTTGAGAGAAGGTTGAAAGAGAGGGGAGAGGCATGGAAGGGAGCAGAGAAAATGTAGATATCAATAAAAATCAATAAAGAATGAAAAGAAAAAAAAGAATCTGGTGTAGAGGGGTTGTAGGGGTAGCTAGGTGGAGTGGAGGGAAGGGAAACTGTTTTTGGGATCTATTGTATGAGAAAACAAAACCTATTTTCAATAAAAAAAAAACATGGTGCCCATCCCCTGAAAAGAAAATAACAGACTCCTAAGATATTATAATAAAACATAACAAGATAATACATAATAAGTTAAAAAATGACACCGAAGTTAAACAAGGTAAACCAAAAGAAGAGAAAAAGGTCCAAGTAATAGTGGAAAGAATATAAAAGCTAGAGGGAATGAAGGATACCAGAGCAAGAGCCTCTAAATCAACTGAGCAGACCTCATATTAACTCACAGAAACTGAAGCAACAAGAACAGGTCCTACATGGCTCTGCAAAGGTCTTATGCATATATACATTATAGTTTTTCAGGTTAATGAAAAATGGTTCTCTTATTCTTGCATTACTGGTGTTTTAATTTGCATTGTAAAAGCCAGGCACAGAAGATGATATTTCCTGATTCATCTTCAAATTCAGCTAATGTTACATATATATATACATGCACAAATACATTCACTTTGACTAGGGTGAGATTATGACTTATTGGGTATTTAGATCTCCGAGAGCCAGTGATGGTCAGCACTTTTTTGGTATAAGTGAGAATAATTTTTAAGAAATATTTATCAATCTCACTCACTTTTAAATGGATCATTTGGATTTTGGGTTGTCATTTAATATTTTTGCATTCCTTTTTAAAATGGATATTAAGACTTTGTCTAGCAAATAGATGTATGTACTTTCTCACATTCCACAGTTTTTATCTGTATTGTATATTCTATTTCCTTTACTTTGAAAAAGGCCCTATGTTGATTTAGTCACATGTGTCAATTCATGCTTCTGTTGATTTTGTTTTTGAGGTCATATAAAAATATTCTGTCTATATTGATAACTTTAAATTTAGTCCCATATTCTCTTACATTTATTGTTATTACTCTGTCTTAAATTTTAAAAATTTTATCCATTTTAAATTGATGCTCATGTATTGTGAGGGATGATGACTAGTATATATTCCCAACACCATTGATTGAATACATTGTCCTTTCTTATTTTATGTCTTTTGCATCTTTGGAAAAACTCACACACACAAACATCACATACATTATTCATACATGAACAATGAATAGATATATATAATATATACATTATATACACATACAATATATATGGTATATATGTATACTGTATATGTATTATAGATGTGAGTGTATGATATACTACACAGACACACACACAGACACACCGACACACAGATACACACAGACACACAGACACACAGACACACAGGCACACACACACAGACACACACACACATATATATATACATATGTACATATATATATACATATATATGTGTGTGTGTGTGTGTCTGTGTGTGTTTGTGTATGTGTATATATATATCCGATTTGTTTTTGAGAAAGAGTTTCTCTGTGTAGCCCTGGCTGCCCTAAAACTGACTATAAACCTGACTGTCCTCTAATTCAGAGATCTGCCTGTGTCTGATTCCTCAATGTTGGAATTAAAGGCTTGCAAATAAATTTTATTTTAATTCTATCTTTTAAAAAGCATAATTTTATTTCATTGATCTTTATATTTCAACCATAATTTGTAGTTTTTCTCACATTTTCTCCTTCTAGTATATTAATAATATTTTATTCTTTATTTTCTGTATCATTGAGTTTGATCATAATGTTGTTTATTTGAAATATTTCTAAGTTTTTGATGTTACTTATTGCTATATACTTCCCTCTTCATAGTCTTCAAATGTGCAGTATGTTTTTATATTTTTTCAAGATTTGTTTTTAAATTTCCCTTGATTCTCACTGACTTGTTCATTTGTAAGTATGTCTTTAAAACTATATAACTATTCATTTTTAAGTATGCATTATGATACTTCAATACTTTCTATTTATTTGTTTCTAGTTTTACTATGTGTACAGAAGATCCATAATATTATTTTTTCATTTGTTCAGACATGTTTTATATCCAATCAAATGCTTTCTCTGGGTTAATGTTTCATATGCCTATAAGAAGAATTTTCTGTAGGTATTAGATGAAGTTTACAATAAATATAATTTAAATCAACTTAATGTACAATATACATAAACTCTGATGATACTTTGTTATTTTTTTCTGAGTGGTCTATTCATTGTTGTTTGTGGAATGCTTACATTCTTAACTCTTTTGAACTCTATGTTTTATATTTAATGTTTAGTTTATATTTTTGTATTGGGATTCATTTGATACATACATATCTACAATTCTAGTATCTTATTTTGTATTGACAACACAATTATAGTGATCATTGTTGCTATATATTTATTACAGTTACTGATAAACTTCTAACTTATCTTTAAAATCTATATATTCCTGCCTACTTTTACTTTGCATTTGTATCAGACAATATTTTACTCTTTTGATTTAACTCTGTGACACAGCCTCATTGATTCTAATTTTTGTTTCACTAATTATATTTAAGTAATATAATAGAAAATGTTTATCTACTTGCATTATATTTTATAGTGCTAATTTCTAGCATGTTAGGGATTTTTCTGCCTTTTTGCATCCTTTATTACTTTTACCCCCTCCTTTCCTGCATTTTAAAATTTTTTACTTTACCCATAAGTTTTAATTTTGACTTTCTCATTTTTAGAGCTATGCTACTGATAGAGTTCATATTTTCATGTATTTTAAAATTTGAATTCATCTTTCCTTCTGCTCTTTATGCAAATACTTAAGTATCCTTTTTAAGACCTCTAAAATGATGATTAATTTTCTTAGTTTTTGTTCTTTTAGAAAGATGTTATTTATCATTCATGTCTAAAATATGTCATTGTCATTGCTGGATTTAGCATTCTTAGCTGGCAGCTTGGACTTATTTTTAACTTCAGGAATTTGAAAATGTCACCCATTTTCTCCTGGGCAATAATGTCTCTGCGTAAAAACTTATCATTAGTCTAATAGAACATTCCCTTAAAAGTGCCTGGAACTTTTCCTTGCTGTTTTTAAAATTTTCTTTTTTGCCACTTTTGAAAGTTTGAGTTA
This sequence comes from Arvicola amphibius, assembly GCF_903992535.2. Taxonomy (NCBI): domain Eukaryota; kingdom Metazoa; phylum Chordata; class Mammalia; order Rodentia; family Cricetidae; genus Arvicola; species Arvicola amphibius. Next base: position 104,519,789 of record NC_052065.1, read on the forward strand.
AATGTATCTCACAATGAACCTTTTAAAGATAAAATTATTTTGTTGAGGGTTTTTAAGTCTCTTCTATCTAAATGTGCATATATTTTGGGTAAATGCTCAACTATTATTTCATTAAATATATTTCATATGATTTCTTTCCTCTTTTCTTTTACTGAGATCCAAAATTCAAATGCATTTGAAAATTGTAATGTTCTATAGTCTCAGAGACTTTTATCACTAATTTCATATTTCTTACAAGAGAATTTTTTTTGAAATAAGAAATTTTATTTTTCCATTTAATGTCATCTGGTCTTGAATTTCTCTATTTTCATTTGGCTTAATTTCTTATGCTCTCCCATTGCTTTTTAATCATGTTTATCAATTTCGATGTCTTTGTTGAATTGCTTATTAAAACTATGAATGATTTTCTTAAATTAGTTGATTATCTGTGTTTTAGTTTCTCTCGCTGATTCCTTTTAGAAACAGTATTCTAAAGTATTTTTCTTGCAGTTCATTAACCTTATTTTCTTTGGTAAAATTTTGAAAAGATGTCATGAATTTGCAATAAAGATGAAAAGATATATGGCAGTGTTTGGAGGAAGGAGAAAGGAGGAAAATGATGTATTAATAATCATAGAAATAAAAGAAATAATATAAAATTACTATAATTCATTAAGGACATCAAGTAAATATTCATGTGTTAGTTTCTTCTGTCCCTTTGTTAATATTTTCAAATAAATAAATGTACCCGAATCTACAAATTGTATGAAGTAGCTTTTTATTAAGTATTTTTCCTGAAGATGTTCTTTGGAAATGATTTTGCAGGGTACATTGGCATTTATTCCTACTGTATGTTTGTCTTCATATATTTTTGTCAGCTTTGATAAATCATTGGTTTTAAAAGTGGTGGTTTAAGTAGTGAGACTAGGCAAACTATCACTTTCTTTGGGACTTATAAAAATTAGTATCCTTCTGTGGTGCATGCACATATTAGCAAGGATGAGATGTTCATCTGGTATCCTTCTCTTGGACCTAGATGGGAACAGAACAAAACTTGTGACATTTGAAACATGTATTCTTCAGTCTCCATTTGGTTCATACCCAAACTCTAATGAGTAGGTATTGCAAATGCCAACAACTCTCAATAGCTCCTCAGATGGGGTTGAGGTTTATAATTTGACTGGCTTTATCAGATGCAAGTTCTATACAGGCAGACGTAGTTGTGGATTCATGTGTGTGGTGATCCTATCATATCTAGAAGATACAATTTAGCCCCACTTCTCCCTGCCCTCTGGTTTTCAGTCTCTCATAACCATTTCTATGATTATCCCTGAGCCTTGAGAAAGGGAAATAGTATAGATGTCCCATTTAGTGATGAGTATTCCACTGACATTTATGCTCTGCACTTTATCCAGCTGTGTGTTTCTGCCTGAACCATCATCAACTACACAAATGAATTTCACTGATGAGATTGAGAGACGCATGTGGTTCAGGAATGGTACAACCAATATATCTACAGCAACTGCTGGAGATGAAGGTACATGTAGATGTAGAACTTTCCAAGCACTTGTGGGCCTAAACTGGAGACAAGTCCCTTCCCCTCTTAAGGTATGGAGTTTCTACTCTAAACTTTTCAGTTGAAAAAAATAATTGCAGATTGTATAAATACCTCAATGCATTGAGACTATTTTCTGCATTATTTGTGGAAATGTATCCTCAATAAATAGCTCATTTAAAATGTGGAAGAATGAATACTACTTTCCAAAATAAACAAATTTTAATGAACAGAACTTAGTTGTGGTAAAATAATTTTAGATTTAACCCTGTAAAGTAGACTCACCATTCCCTATTATTGTAAACATTCTGATCTGGATGACAAATGAAGCTTGCCAAACATCATTTCTCTTCATTTTGGATGACATTATCTGGTTAAATGGGATTTAAATATACCATGTAAATTTGATAAAGAACATTTCATAATAAACATTACTAACAAAGGAATACATTTTAGTTTATTTTACCCTGGGTATATCAGTTTATGAATGAATTCATAATTCATAAATCATTCTCACAAGCAAAGATACAATTGAAATAAATCTGTTTTCCTTACATCTCATGGGATTTTATTTAATTTTTAAATAAAATAGAGAAGATGTGTTTTCAATGACAACTCAGTGTTTTAAAAGAGTTTGCTGAGAATTTCAAAGACTTTTGAGAAGGAGTGGGTTTAGAAAGTATATGGTGAGGGGGAGAAAAAGTAGTATGGTGATAGTATTTGAATCTGAAAAGTAGAGAAGTGACAAAAATGTAAAGATGAATGATTCTATCATGCAATTATCCTTGCTGTAGCATAAGATAAATGAGAGTTTTTTTTTGAGATATGAAAGACCAAATAATTTTTAAGGTAAAATAGTTATCATTATACTACCACATTTTTTGGAACTATTGCTCATTATGTGACATCTATTTTTTTTTGGATTCTAAATTTGTAATTGATGTCAAAATGTTTCATTGATATATTTTCCTTCAATTTTAAATAAATATTTTTATCCATCATACAAATAATGGGGTTCTTTTTAGTATTTGTAGTTTGAGTATGTGTGTGTCTCTGTGTGTGTGTGTGTCTGTGTGTAATCATATAATGTTCTTTATTCCTGTTCCTCACTGCCCTCTTTATATCATCTGCTCTCTTTTTAAATAAGACATACTTATGTTTTTAAATCCTCAGTGGTTAATCTCTACATCCTAATATTTCTTTTGTTTAACATTATTATATGAATACATCACATCTTTTCTTTTCTGATCTCCCTCAATACCTTTCCACATACCCCTCCTTGCTTGTTTTCAAATTCCTGGCCTCTCTATTCTCTCTTTCCGTAGTATCCTTCTTCTCTTAAGACTTATTCTTCCCCTTTTAGTTTCAATGCATACACATTCTTAGTGTTCAATTTCCCTTCTTTATATTTCTGTTTCTGACTCTCTTCCCTTTATTTCCCTCTTCCTCCACTCTTCCCACTTCCTCTCCCTCTCCTCCCTTCAGACCCTCTCTGATCCTCTCCTCTTTTTTCATTATTTTCTTCTTCCTCCCTCTCATTTCCTTTTTCTATTTTCAATAGTTTGCATCATGCAATGACACAACAATAAAGATCTTGCTAGGTATTGGTGTCATTATAATTTCAAGCATCCAGAACTGGAAGAAATAAATTTCTGTATATTAACAAGCTTCAGGTATCCTGTTACATTATGCCTAATCATATTGTTTTCCAATAAAATAGTTGTATACCATTTTTCTTTCAATTTGTATGCCTTTATTTTCTGCATTTTTTATTGTATTGAACTTTCAGTTCTATGGTGAATAGAACATCTCTATTAAAAATAGTGATACAAGCAAAGAGAAATGTATACATTAATGTGTATTCTGTGTTAGTTATACAATATGTACATTTTTATTATTTCCATTAGATCAAATATATTCTTGATTTATAATTCTCAGGAAAAATTCTGTAGTGCTTATCACCAAAATACAGATTATTGTACATGTCATTTCTTAAGTCTTTAATCTTTTACTACTTCTAGACTCGAGAGAGACTATATGTTGGATGAGGGCTAAAATTTATGAAATGTCCTTCCTGTACTTATTGAGTTAGTTTTATAATATTTTACTTCTTTCTATTACTGGAATGAATTACTTTGGTTGATTTGTAATTTCTGCTTTTGCAAGTAATGGGTTCTTTTTCACTGAAACCAGCTTTGATTATTCAAAATAGTACCATTTCAACATTAATTGAATAACCAATGCTTTCTGTTTACCATGGCAGCTACAGATTATTGTTTTTTTTTCACTTATTCACTGATTCACACAATTACAAATTTGAAAATTTTATTGTCATTTGAGGTGTTTTATTTAAGAACAGGTTTTTTTCATTATTATGCTTCACTTCTACATTATGTTTCACATTTCTTATCTCAATATTATTCTTTACTTATATTTTAGGTTTATTTTGCTTGTTTTTTTTACTACATGAATAAGGTGAATTCTTGATTTATTTAGGCTTTCTACCCCTTTACTATAAATACAATATAATTGTTCGTAATTCCACACTACATGAATATAGCATGTTCACATAAATTTTTATTATTTTATCTAAAATATTTTCTAATCTCTGTCATATATGATTATATATTACACATTTTACTATTAGTTTCTAATGAAAGAAGCATACTTTAAGTCTTTCATATTTTCAACTTTATTCAGACTTGCTGTCTCTCAGTGTGACAGATCTTGGAAATTAGCAACATAAATTTGAACAGAATTATGTCTTGTCTGTTTTTAAAGGAGAGTTCTATAAGTGTAAATAGCTTTTATTTGAAAACATATTTTTGAAAATCTCTCATAATAATTATATTTATTTTGCTGCACATAGTATTAAAATAATATTGAATGTACATTTGTTTTCCTTTCTATTATTTTCTGTATCACGTATTATGAAAATCTGTTATTAAATACATTATTCATATTCAGGACTGTCGTTGTTTAAAGGAATTGAAAATATGACAATGATAGATTATTTCTTTTTATTACTTGTTGTGCTTATTGTTCTTAAACACACACCCTATGGTATTAACACAATCAACTTGAGTTGGCTATCTTGTCATAAAGGTTTCAAATTGTCACTTATTTTGCAATTTGTTCCTTACAAGTCTGAGTTTACTTCCAAATACTATAAATTCAAATCTTTCTTTAAGCCATTCTTGAGATACATGCCATTTGTGTTTTTAGAATTTTTTTGTTTAATTCATTTTTATTTTGTATTTTAAAAAGACTTTCTACATGTTGTATTTGTCTTGTTATCTTCTTTTATTCATTTCTTTCACTTTCTACATTAATTGAAATATCTGTAGAATGAAATGTTACAGGCACTATCTTGTATGATTTCAAAACCTCTGCATTTTTATTCATAATATTTGGGGGAGTATTTTGAAGTAAACCAGCTGTGACCAAATAAAAACATTACAATTTTTAGATCATTGTAACATCCTAAAATAAAATATCTTGGTACTTTAATATGAATGACATTCGCTCAAACATAGAAAGCTACTAAATAAGCCAATATAATAAATTTTAATGTGACTTTTTCAGGAGTAAAAGTACCAGTTACTTATTATTTCAATCATATTTTATTTAGAACATCACTTATTTATTGTGAATTGACCTTTAGAGAAGCCATTCATCTTTATTTCAAAAGGTAAATGTAGTACCATAAGATAACTAAAACCCAAAAGAAATTTAAAATTATGTTCAAATTCAGCGTTATTAGTACAGATTACATTAATTTACCAGGCATGTAATGACAACAAGTGTAGGAAAATGCTGCTTGTTTGTCCCTGGAGGCTAAGCCCTGAAATCATCACACAGAAACCATATTATTTAAATCACTGCTTGGCCCATTAGCTCTAGCTTCTTTTGGCAATTACATATTAATTTAACCCATCTCCATTAATCTGTGCATCACCACGGGGTTGTGGCCTACCAGCAAGGTTTCAGTATGTCTGTCTCCAGAAGCAGTTCTGTGGCTTCTCCCTAACTCCTCTTTCTTTCTCCCAGCATTCAGCTTAGTTTTCCTCACCTAGCTCTGTTCTATAAGGCCAAATCAGTTTCTTTATTCATTAACCATTAAAAACAACACATAGACAGAAGGACATCCACCACCAAATAATTTTTTTTCATTTTCTTAAACCATTGTCTCTTTGGAATAAAAATTACTATTTTAAAATTTTGAGCTTCATTTTTGGATAGTATGCATTAAGAAACATAATCGTATGTGAAGTTAAATGATTTTGAAACTGCATACTTACTTTTCTTTATTTTTGGAATTTCTATATGTTTCATACTCAATGGAATGACACTTTTACTTCCAAAATCTTGCACTTGTCATTTTCATGTTATAAACACTTGCAGTATTATATATATTCTTGTAGGCTCTTCTACTTTCAATCAAATTTCCCCAATAATGCTTAAAATCACCAATTTAATTTTACATGCAACCCAATATGTTTTGCTTTTAAGCCAATAAACACAACTTAATATTTCTAATGTATCAGTCTTGATGTTTTTATCCCTTTTTCCATGGGTTAACACAAATTTACTGAGTAGCCACATATTTACTACTTGCCCACATTTATATTTGATCATTTTCATACTTTAAAAAAATATTTTAGAGTAATAAGTATTTGACAATTAGTACAAAATTTGTGTGTGTGTACACATGCATGAGCATGCATGTGTGTATGTTTGTACTTGTGTGGGTGTGTATATGTGTGCAAACTAAACTAATAACTTAGATTGCTAGATTGTTTCATTAGCAGTTTTCTTCTAACCCTGCAAATAAATATATGTTCAAGGGCAAGCCCATTTTAAGAGGCAAATCTGATGTTATGTTTTATATTTATTATTTTTAATTTTATCTTTTAAAATTTTACTTCTGTTTCTATTTGTTTTAAGAATTATGATGAAGTTAGAGCTTATATATATACATATACATATACATATATATAATTTATGCCTACTGTGACTGAATTAAAAAAATTTCCCTACTAAACAACATGTTTATATGTTTTTCACAGTTTGCTATTTTGCTATATATCAACTTATGTACACACTCACATGGCAGTCTGGCATAGGCAGAAAGTCTAGGTATCATAAGCTCTACAAAGTCCTAGAAATTAATAAGATTAAATTAAGGAATTTACAGAAAATGTGACACAGAGAATCAAAAACTAAAAATGTTATGATGTGTAAATTTCTAGAAACCTTGCAGTTTTATAAATTACTAACTCATTATTCATACTTTACCTCACTTGTGAAAGAACATCTATCATGAAAATCTTGGAGAAGATAATTAATAGTAGTGATGTCATTACTAATTTTAGTAACAAATGTGGACCCAGTTGAAAACAAATTGGAAGTATATTTGCTTATTCATAGTTGTAAAATATTCAATTACTTAAGAAAGTTTTTGACACTAAAATTTTATCTATTCTATGATGCTGGAATCACTCTGTCATGTTGCTAGGCCCTCTGTGTTATCTTGAGATGCTCAACCCACACAGAGATGAACAGTTGTGAAAATATTCTATTTTATTCAGGAAAAAGAAAAGATGCATTCCTTAACACACCTGAAAATTGATCTCTTGTTTAGTAAAGATCAGTCTCATAATCTGGATTCAATTCTACTCAATTTCAGTCTCAGAGACAAAAATCATTCTATCTTGTCTATCTGTCTGTCTGTCTGTCTTTCTGCTTTTTATCATTTTAAACTATTGAAATAAATTTAAGTGTTTATAAAGAATTCACTTTAAAAAAACACACGTGACTATTGAAGGCCCCATGTATATGAAAGAATCAAGTTTATGGCATCAACAAAAAATGTCATACAACTACTGCCAACATATTAAAATTCATCAGTTTCCTGAAAAAGAACATAAAATAATACTAAGCTTAAAGATATGTGATAAAATGCAGGTGCAGAAGTGGAGAAAATAGTATGTAGTCAAAATTAGTTTTCATTAGAAACAGAATTCCTAAGTAAAGAAATAAATCAGAATAATGAAGATGAAGAGTCTAATGACATAGTGATTAAATTCAAGACAGATTTTATAATAAGCCGAAACATGGAGAATTACTTTGCTAACTGAAAAACAGACCATTTGAATTACCCAATAAGTTGATTAAAAACTACCAGGCATACAAACATTATGTAAGTGTCCAGTACATAAAGGAGAGTAAGGAAATATTTAAAAAGCATACCAAATCTTCCCAAATTTACAGAAGAGAAATTATACAAATGAGTATTAACCACATAAAAAACTGACAATAAAGGTAATAATCTGTGGAAATTAACTCAAAATTATAACATGGTTTACTCCTTTTTAACATACTATTATTTATTTCTGGTTTTGGATTACCTTGGTCAGGATGACTTCTTTCAAGTTACAGCAGTTTGCCTGAAAATTTCAGGATGTTCTTGTTATAAACAGCTGAGTCCACTGTATAAATTTACTATAGTGTGTGTTCATTAGTATTGAATATTAGCTGTAAACAATCATGTTATAGTCCAAAGACCCAGAGAGTCTAAGTATCAAGGAAGGATTAAGAGGGGATTCAAGGATGTCCCTGAGAAAGGATAATAGAAGATATGTCGAGGATAGCCTGGGGACTGCTGAGGTTGAGAAAAAGAGAGATCAAGTGATGGGGAGAAGAAAATACTGGAAGAAAATCCCATAACTTATTTTTCAGGGTGAGGTGGAAACCTAGTGCAATGTAAACTCCATTGAATCTATGTGAGTAACCCTAGCAAAGACATCTAATAGTGGGGGACACATAGCCTGAACTGGCAATATTCTGTAACCAGACAAGTCCTCAAGTGGTAGGAATGGGACCCCCACCCAGCTGACCAACCTCTCAACTTTGAATTAGTTTGATCTGCCTACAGTGTTCTGAGACTGGCGCTGAGCACAATATTCATCAATGAGACCAGGGAGACTTCATCCAGCAACTAATATAAGCAGATGCAGAGTCCCACAACACACATTAGGCAGAGCTCAGCAAGTACTACAGAGAAAAGGAAGAAGGATTAGAGGACCGGAGGGAACAGGGACGCCATGAGAACAACTGACCAGGATTCATGGAGGCTTGCAGAGATCAGGGAGCCTGAAGGGCTCTGACCTAGATCCTCTGCATATATGTTACAGCTGTGTAGCTTGATGTTCTTATGGAAATCCTAACAGTGGGAGCAAGGGCTTGTTGACTGAGTTTTCTGTCCTGTCCAGTTCCAGCAATCATTAAGTCCCAAAGAAATCACACAGAGGTCTACATTAGTTATAAACTGATCGGCTCATTAGCTCAGTCTTCCTATTAGCTCTTATAACTTATATTTGCCCATTATTCTTATCTGTGTTAGCCACATGGCTCAGTACCTTTTTCAGCAAGGCAGTCACATCTTGCTTCTGCAGTGGCTGGGCCAGGAATGCAGAGGAATGGGCTTCCTTCTTTTCAGAATTCTCCTGTTCTCCTTGAACTGCTTCTCCTTCCTCTCTGGTTGTCCCACCTATACTTCTGCATGGCTGCTGACCAATCAGTGTTTACTTAAAATATAATTGGCAGAATACATACAATAGTCCCACACCAGGCTCTCTCTCTTACTCTTTTGCCTACTTGTGAGATGTGTTTCCTCCTACAGGATCATCTTGTCCAGTCTTGATATGATGACATGTACCTGTTATTATTATAGTATATTATGCCATGTGTGCTTGATGTCTTTTGAATGGCTGCTCTTTTTCTGCAGGGAAACAGAGGGTAGTGAATCTTGTGGCAAGGCAAGGTGTGAGAGGAGAGACTGGGGAGGGGAGAAGAGGAAACTGCAATCAGGATGTAAAAATTATGAGAATTAAAAAAATACAATGACTATTATAAAAAAATAAAATGCTTGCAAAAGGGAGAAAAATGAGTCGCTTATACATACTTTGTAAGAATGTAAATTTTTATAAGGAGTTTCCTCCAGAAACTAAAATGAGATCTAATGTATGCTCAACCAGAACCACATCTGAGTGTTTGGTAAAAGAAAATGAAATCATCCTATTGATATAGGTGTGTCTTCTATCTATCTGATGATTTCATTGGTTAATTAATAAAGAAACTGCTTGGCCTGATAGGTCAGAACATAGGTGGGTAGAGTAGACAGAACAGGATGCTGGGAGTGAGGCAGATGCCTCGGGTGATCTCCATGACTCTCCTCTCTGAGCCAGTTGCCATGAAGCCAACCACCAGGTCAGACATGCTGAATCTTTCCTGGTAAGACACCTCTCGTGGTGTTACACAGATTATTAGATATGGGTTAAAGCAAGAGATGTGAGAATTAGCTAATAAGAGGCTGGAACTAATGGGCCAGGCAGTGTTTAAATGAATATAGTTTGTGTGTTGTTATTTCGGGACATAAGCAAGCCAGACAGCTGGGAGCTAGGCGGGACAAAAAGCAGGCTGGCCCGCTGCTCCATACTACATCCTATAAAAAAAAATCTGTATGTTCATACAGCAGCATTATTGAAATAACTAAGATGTGCAATTAATAATAGCTAACTATGAATTAATGCAGATGATAAAAGAAAGTTTACAAAAATAATATTATTTATCCAGAGTGAACTATTGTCTTTTGGGGGAAAGGAAATGAAATGAAAAAACATGTTGTACAGAAAACTTTAATGTCTCCACTGTTGGAGGAGACAATGGGAACCAATAATAAAATCAATATGAAAACCCAGTATCACTATGTATTTGGAAGTTCATTTCTGGGACAATAAATGTGGCCAAATACCCATAGCTGGGAAGCTTCCAAATACTAGTGGAGAACCTACTACAATAGTTTTGTTAAATGGAAAATTTTTAGGTACTTATCCATATACACATAGATAATTGCATCTCTCACCCCTTACCAAAGATACTTTTTAGAATAGAAAGAAGTTAATTACAAAGACCCAGAAAATAAGGGAGAAGTGCATAGGAGTCCCTAAACCCTAGCAGAAAAGCAGTAGATGCCTATTTGTAGATAGAATGGTGGGCTGTGTCCCGCCACCCAGCTAGCTTTACCCAAAATAATTACACGGAAACTGTATTCATTTAAACACTGCCTGGCCCATTTGTTTCAGCATCTTATTATCTAATTCTCAAATCTTGCTTTAACCCGTATTTTGTAATCTGTGTAGCACCATGAGGTGGTCGCTTACCAGGAGAGATCTTAACCTGCATCCATCTCAGAGAGGATAAGCATGGCGACTCACTATGGTGACTGCCTGAAGTGTCTGCTTTCTCTTTTCCAGAATTCTGTTCTGTTTACTCTGTCTACCTAATTTTCTGTTCTATTAAAGGGCCGGGGCAGTTTCTTTATTAACCAATGAAATTAACACATAAACACTCCTCTATCACCTATTCTTGGAGGACATTATAGCAGGCTTTTTTTTTTTTTGGCTTCTAGTCACCTTCCAAATTATGACACAGATTTAACATTAATTATGAATACTAATTATGAATGTTCGGTGTTATGCTTGTCTCACTAGCTGTTATAACTTAAATTAACCTTTTGCTCTTTATCTATGTTTTGCCTCAGAGTTTTATACCTTTTTTAAATTCTATACATCCTACTTTTCTACTTACTCTGTGTGTCTGATTGGCTTCTGACCCCAGGCATCTTCCTTGCTTCCTCCCTTATTCTCTCATTTCTTTATCCCTGAGTCTAGATTCCTCCTACTACTTGTTCTATCTGCCTTTAAACACAAACTATCTCTCTACTGCCTAGCTATTGGTCATTAAGTTTTTAATAAGACCAATCAGACAGGCAAGGTAAAACAGTAACACCTTTTTACATAATTAAACAAATACAGCATAAAAAAGCAACACACCTTTACATAATTAAGCTAACGCATCATAAACAAAAGTAACACAACTTTACATAGTTAAACTAGTATTCTACAGCATAAAGAAATGTAACACATCTATACATAGTGAAAGTAATATTCCAAAAAGTCAATGGATCATAAAATACAACATACATAAAATTGGAAGTGATGTGTTAGGAGGAACTTAGAGAATTAGAAAATGGAGATTATATGATCAAAATCGATAGCATATATGCATTAAATTTTGTAAGAGTAAATAAAAATATTATCTAAAAAGAGAGCATGTGCCTTTTATCTACAAAAAGGAGAATAAATTTGAAATTTTATATGATACTACATATGAAAATTATCATAAAATATAAATAAATATAAAACTTAACTTTGGAAAGCTATTGGGAAGATAACATAAAAGCAATTTTAGGATGTTTTTCTGGGCAAGTTAACTGTCAATATTACCAAAGAAAAAACATGAACAAATGTCATTTATTTAAACCAGGAAGCTACATAGTAAAGAGTAGAATAAAGAATATCTAAGAAGTTATTATTCATTCTTAAATAAATCAGTTTAAATATGATAAATGACAGAATTAAATAATGGGTTAAGGACCAAAATAGGTATTTAAACATAATGTGTACACATGAGGTAGTCTCTAAAATCTGTTAGAAATACTATAGTTAAAATACACAATACAATCAGTGCTGGTGAGAGTGTGGAAAAGGCAACTCTTCTTGGTGGAAATGTAAATATTTCCATTATGTAAAACTATAGGTTGCTTCCTTAGAAAGTTAAAATATACCTAATATATGTTACAATATTTTGAAAAAAAACTTTTAAACATTGTCTTAAAGAGATACACTATTTTGTATTCATGAAGTGATGTTTATAATAGACAAGGTGTCAGATTAACTTTCTTTCTATGGTAGTTTGAATCAGAATGGTCCTCATAGGCTCATATATTTGAATATTTGATCCCCAGTAAGAAGACTTTTGGAAAAGATTAGAGAGTGTAGCCTTGTTGGAAAAGATGTTTAATTTAGGGTGAGATTTTCCTTTTCAAATCCCATGCTATTCTCAGGGTCTTTGTCTTTTTCCGGCTTTTGCAATTGCATTTAAAGATGTGAGCTTTCAGCTACTGATTTAGCACTATGCCCACCTACTTCAGGCCATACTCACAATCATGATAGTCATGAACTTTAAACTTCTGAAACTGTAAGGTGCAAATAATCTCTTTTTTGATAAGTTGCCTTGGTCATAGTCTTGCCATAGTAATAGAGAACTGATTAAAGCACCTACTAATTATCAAATAAACAGAATACGTTTATGTTGATAACTCTGAAATAGAAAGGCATCCTGTTATTTGCGATGATCAATATTAGCCCTACGAATTTTTATGTGAAATAGATTACATGATACTAAAGTATTTGAATTAATGGAAATAAAAAATGATCATTAAAAAAATGAGGAAAAAATGAGAAGGTGATTACAAAGTTTCAGCAGCAACACAGGAATAACTTTAGTAATTTGTTGTGCAGAAGGTGAACTATGCTTAAAAAAAGTATTATGCATTTTGAAATTGTTAAAATAATTAACTTAAAATTGTTTTACTAAAAATTAAGAAATGGATTGGATAATTAGCCAGTTTCAAGATTTTCATACTACAAAATTTAAACCTCCATATTTTATCTGATAAATATATAAAGTGGTTATTTGTTAATTAAAATATTTGTACCAACAAGAATAACAAAAGAAGAGAAATATTCATTTAGATAAAACAAAAAATAATTCCCCAAATATTAAAACTGTACAGAAATGTAAAATATCAAATTCTAATATGTATATCACATATCCAAAGGAAAAACAGTATTATAAACAGAAGATAGGTCAGACTCAATATGTGTTACTTTAGGCACATCATGTTATTTTCCAGGAAAAACTATATGTGAAGTATCATATCAGAAGTCTGAGAAGCCATATAAGAGTTAGCATTTTGTGACTTTAACTTTTGTCACTTTGACGTAAAACTAGCCAGTGCAGAGGTATTTAAGAATCATTGGATAAGAATTTAAATGCTTATTACTATATTTTAATTAATTGGTTGCTTTTAAATTGTGAAGAACAAGACAAAAGGAACCTATCTTAGTGTATGCGAGCATGACTATATAATATATTTGAATTATCTATTACATATATTTGTATTCTGGGAGTAATTCTATAAGTTAATATCTTAAAATATATCAAGAAATCATATAGCAGAAGCAAAATAATAATATAGGACTAATTGAAATATTAGTTTATATTGTTATTAGTTTATATTAGTTTATACTGTATGTTCTTTATATTGTCCATAAACAATTTCCAACTTTATGAAGAAGCTTTTTAAAATTGAGTTAATGGGATTTCCAAATAGAGTATTAGAAGAAATAACATAAGACAGAAACTCCTTAGTGTGAAAATGTTTTCTCAACAGATATGGTTTTGTTCAAAGGAATTTAAGATAGCTTCTATAGTTAAACACGGAACTGAGTAATTCACTATTATAAAAATTGTTCTATTGAGTTAATTTGTAATTTTTGCATATTTAGTCTCATTAGATAGCCTATTATATTTTGGCAGGAATACTTAATGTACTATTTTGCTAAGAATATACAAAATTCTCTTTTCATAAGTAGAAATAAAATGGACAGAGAAATCTAGTAATTGTGAATATATAAATAGCATTTCTTTCTGTTTGAATTTTTGGACAGTGAGAAATTCTATTCAAGTGTATTTTTCAGAGAATTACATCTTACTGTTTAAGGTACCAAAAACCTTAATTATAACCCCTTTAAAATGAATCAATAAAATTTATTATATAATTTCTGGTCATATTCAATATGTTTATAATTCAATTATGTTTATAAAACATTATGAAAACAACTACAGTATGATATCATATTGAGAAAATATATGATGTGTGTATAAATATGTATTGCTACAATTAAACCAAAAATAATAAAATAATATATTTCAATATGGTTTTATCATTATTACTGTCCAATAATTCCTCATGTGAAAACATGATTACATCATTTTGAGTTAGGTAACCCAGAGACACAGAAAGACAGTCATCACATGTTCTCACTCATAAGTGGTTTTTAAACATAAAACAAAAGAATGCCAGCCCACAAATCACAGTCCCAGAGAACTTAGACAAGAATGAGGACCCTAAGAGAGACCTACATAGATCGAATCTACATGGGTAGTAGAAAAAGACAAGATCTCCTGAATAAACTGGGAATATGGGGACCTTGGGGAAGGGTTAAAAGGGAGAAGGGAGAGGCAGGGAGGGGATCAGAGAACAGTGTAGAGCTCAATAAAAAAAGAGAAGGAAAACATGATTACATACTCCTCTTCTATCTCATTTACTGAATTTATTTATAATAAATACTGCAATTTTCATATTAATTTTATTGAAAGAAGATTCTTCTCTCATACTATACATTCTGAACAGTTTCTGTTTCCTCTATTCTTCCCAGCTCTATCTTACCTCCTCTGTCCTTCAGATCCACTCCCCCTCTATTTCCCCTCAGAAAAGAGGAGGCATCCAAGGAACAAAACCAAAACACAGCAAACAAGATAGAGTAAGACAAGGTAAAAGCCCTCATATTAAGGCTAGACAAGTCAACATGATAAGATGAAAGGAGTGCCGAGAAAGGACAAAAGAGTCAGACACACCCCCATTGTTATGAATCTCATAAAAACATTAAGGTAAGAGCAATAACATATATACAGAGAGCCTGATGTAAACTTATACAGGTCCTGTACTTCCTGCTTCAGTGTCTGTGAACCCAGATGCACCCTGCTTAGTTGATTCAGTGGGTCATCTTCTGAAATCTTCCATATTCTCTGATACCTACAATCTTTTCTTCCTCCTCTTCTGTGTGGTTTCCTGTTGAAGACCAGCTTCGATATAACTACCACTCATCAGAGTAAGGGCGTGGGGATCAGAAAAATTGTAAAGAAGACAAAGACACAAGTAAAAATAATAAAACAAAAAACATAGGATAGTACTCAGAGGAAGTTCCAGTGAATATAGAAATCCCTGCATTTTATTTTCCATACACTTGTATACCTCAGTGTAATATGGGATTTCTCTCTGTGTGCTTATTAACCATTGGTTAAGAAAGAAGCTGTTTTGGGCCTGTGATATGGAGAGCAGAGTTAGGTGGGGGAAACTAAATTGAATGCTGGAAGAAAGAAGGTGGAGTCAGTAAGACATGCTGGAACCTTGCCAGTAAACCACAACCATGTGGCAATTTACAGATTAACAGAAATGAGTTAAATTAAGATATAAGAGGTAGCCAATAAGAAGCTAGAGCTAATGGGCCAAGCAGTGATTTAATTAATACAGTTACTGTGTGGTTACTTCAGAGCTGAGCAGCTAGGAACAAACAAGCTGCCTCCAACTACACCAATGCTATGGGGGTGTGGGGGTTGGAGGAAGAAGACAAAAGACTGCTTTAACATAATACTAAAGAAAACTAGAACTGTTACTTGCTTCAATGCTTTGAACCATCAAGCAATTAATCCAAGAGAAAAACATTTTGTTGTTTAGGCAGTAAACCCACCCTAGACCAAGTATCCTGAAGGCAGCTGCTGCCAAGGTTAAACCTCCTGTTACAAAAGAAGGAACAGACGTATGCTTGAACATCCTGACCATTGGTCAGGGTGAAGTGGATCTGCCTGTATGGGTCATATTAATGCCAAAAAGATCAAGTAACCACACCCTAGGTCAGGATGTGTAGCCCTGGTTGTTGTCAAAAATTTTGAACAATTTCAAACTCTCAGACCTTCAGACAAGATAGAAATATTTTCAAACTTTTGAGCCTCCACAGTTCCCCAAGCTCCAGGGGGAGGGGCCCAGTGAAGACCTTCAATTTAGGTTCCCTCTCCTCATAATATCTAACTGTGGTTCTCTGTACATGCTCTCATTTGTTACTGCAGGAAGTCTGTTTGATTATATTCTACTATAATTTTAATGTTTATTAATGTTTAAACATCCATCCTCTTGCCTTGCTATTGATTTTTCAGTTCTTTATAAACTAGCCAGGTGTTTTAGACAACTAAAAGATCACAGCTTTACAGAGTTAAACAAATGCAATATAAAATAATACCATAATCTTCGAATCATTGAAACAAATATTCCAGAGCATAAACAAATATAACATATCTTAAACTAATATTTTATAACAGTTAGAGCCATGTTTAAGGAAAGTATAAATAATTCTAGTTTAACTATGAAAATCTGTCACAAAGTATAAAGCAAAGAACCTTTAAAAAACACAGTAAATAAATTCCTTTAATTGTATAATACTGAATCAAGTAAGCTATGAGTCTATATGAATATGTAATACATAATATAAATACATGTAATACCCTATGTTTATTGAGGCATGATGACTAACTAGCCCTTACATCTTCTCTTGCAACTATCCTATGGATAAAATCATTATTAATCAAATGATCATTTGAATTTTGCTCTCAAATATTGTATAATTATATATACATTCATGAAAGTAGGTCGATATACTTATAATTTAATAAATTTAGAAAAATTATAACTATAAAAGTACATAAATTAATTTAATAAATTTATATTATAGAAACTTAATAATTATCTTAAAAATTAAGAAGAATGTTAAATATGAGAGCAGAAAAATCAATAGTGAGGCAGGAGAATGGATAAGTGGGGCTGGTAAACAGAATAAAGAGGAGGAAAAATCTGAGAGGAAGAAGAGGAAGGAGCAAATGTGATCAAAGAGATAAAAAGAAGAGGCTAGCCACCCAGTCAGGCATGTAGTAAGAATGAAATGAAGGTTACAGATGTAAGAAAAGGAAAAAGCCCAGAGACAAAAGGTAGATGGTATAATTTAAGTAAATGATGAGAGCTCACAAGTATTATACAGTGAATGTACAGCTGATAGATCTATTAGACAAATGCATGGGAGTGTGTACACTCCATATGGAGAAACCAACTTGCAAAGTTTTAGGAACACCTGTCTTTCAGATAGTCACTCTTGATTCTGTAGAAATATTGGGAAATCATGCCATTTCTCCCTTCCATAATGTAGTCCATCCCAAAATATCCCAGCAGTGTATAAATCATTCTTTAAACCTAATTTTTTTCTGTATGGGCAGCTATATAACTTTTTCCATACCATGAAGCCTTGGTGTGAAAGAATTTACTCAGCCAAATCTTTGTTCAAATAGTCAAATATATATATATGCTAGTCCCATACAATTACCCTTACTGACAAGAAAGGAGCCTTAAGCAAGAGGCACTGAACAAAAAGATAGCATGTCTGCTCTTAGTGATAAACAGGCCTGGGTGGCCCTGAATTCTCTAACAGATTCAGCAAGGTGTAATCTACTGGTCTTTTGCTCTAACTTAAGAAGCTATTAATATTCTGTATTTATCTGTCACCTTGGTTTCAATTAACATAAGATCATAGTCCAGGAAATTAACTGTTTATGCCTTTACCCATACAGATACAGAAAAGATGCTTTACTGGCTAAACCAATCTCAGAGAAAGAAATTCATGCTCACCTGTGTGCCCGAAGTCATCCTGTTAGAGCTGGAAGCAAAGTCTCCAAAGTGATTCCGTTTAATCTAACCAGTTAGATGCCCATGAAAATCAAGCACAAGAGCAACAGCAAAAAACATTGAAGCGGAAATACCAAAAAAGATCATAGGAAGAATAAACGAGCCATGAGAAAAAGACTTATATGTGCTAGTGTGTACACCCTCAAATATGTTAAGCCAGTTTTTGCCTGCTATAGCATTCCTTCTGAACCCTGAGTGGTTTACTGGGCTTAACCCCAACATAAACCTCTATAAGTTAAGAATACCTGGCTAGAAAGCAGCCAAGCTAAGGCTGGGCATTTATAAGATAGAATAAGAATCCAGTGTGATTTATTTGGGAGCAAAGTAGCACCCCCCCAAAAGCAAAAAAATAAGAAAACTAAAAACATTTTGACATTCCAATGTGGGCTGGGCCTAGAGTAAAAAAAAAATCCAACAACACTTTACCTTCAAAAGCTAAAAATTATTAAAATAAATAGATACTGCATATTAAATGAACTTAATTGGTTTTATGAAATATATCAAGAATAAAGATAAGTAAATTTTACTACTATTCAGAGAAGGGTTGACTCTGTAATCTTTCAAGTTATCTGAGGGAACTTTTAATTTATAGTTTCCAATTTGCTTCTCAGTTTACTTATGTTGGATGCAAACAAAAGCCTGCTGTTTCAAGAAAATATGTGCCATAAGAAGACTAAATACACTTTGAACTTTAATTTCACATACCTTAGGAGTTATAGAAAGTAAGATAATTTGTCAGAAATCCAGAAGGCATGTCAATCAACCCTAAATAATATACATAAGCAAACTTAAATGATTAACTGGTTAGTATGTATATGTATGTGTATTGTGTGTATACAATATGTATATGTATATGCATATATATATAGCATATGTATATAGAGAGAATACTTACAGAAGAGGTAATCTTCTTGAATCCACTTGAAAATCCACTTGAGATGGATTCAGGGGAAAGGGAGGTTATAGAAGGGGTAGAAAGAGTTATGGAAATAATCTGCATTCAGTACTCATAATTTAAACATTTAAAATTAAAAATCAACTAAAGATTTTATATTTTGTTAACTTTATTTTAAAATTTTAAATAAGTATATACATGTCTCAGTATGAATTTGTACACATTTGTATAGTGTCTGATGAAGCCAGGAGAGGACCCCCAAACCCCTGGAACTAGTGTTAGATGAAGTTGTGTACTACTCAAGTTGGATGCTGGAAATGAAATATTGGTCATCTGCAAACAATTATTTACTACACTTTGATCCATATATCCATTCTCCTAGAAAATTCTTAATTGGTTTAACTTTATATTAAGTATTATTATTTTCAGTGTTTTCCACACTAAAATATAAGAAACAAACACATTATTAGGGAATCAAAAATTAAAATTGAGCTTCTATAGAAACATATATGCATGATGATGTGTATTATGATGTAGCTATAAATGTGCAATGTTGGGTTGAAAGAAAATGCCTGTAATAGGGAGTGGGTCTATAGGAGATATAGCCTTGATGGTATACATGTGGCCTTTTTGGCAGAAGTATGTCAGTGTTAGGCTGGACTTTGAGGTCTCCTATACTCAAACCATGCCCAGTGTCACAGTTGCTTCTGCTGCCTACTGATCTATATAGAGAGCTCACAGCTCTTTCTCTAGCAGCATGTCTGCCTACATGTCTCCAAGCTTTCTACCTTGATGACAAAGGAGTAAACCTCTAAAAGTGTAAGACAGTCCAATTTAACCTTTTCCATTATATGGTTGCCATGTTCATTGTGTGTCTTCAAAGCAAGCAAATGTAACTAAGCAAATTAGCATTTTATAATAGAATAAGAACAGATCAAGATGTCATGAGTTCTGGACAACCTAGGTATCTTAGATTTTTCTAATGCTGTGAAGGGACACCATGACCACAGTAACTTTTATAAGGAAAACATTTAATTGTGGTGGCTTGCTTACAGTACCGGGATTCAGTCTATTATCATAATGTTGGGATATGATGGTGTGCAGGTAGAAATGGTGTTGGAGAAGTAGCTGAGAGTCCTATATCTTGCAGGCAACAATAAGTGCTCCGAGACACTGGGCAGTATCTTGAGTATATATGAGACTTCAATGTTTGCCTTCATGGAGATACCTTTTTTCCAAGGAGATCACACCCACTCCAACACGGCCATACCACCTAATGGCATCAATCTGTTTGGGGTCCATTTTCTTTCAAACCACCAAATTTGACTCCCTGAACTTCAAAGGCTTGTAGCCATACATAATGAAAAAAATGCATTTAGTCTAACTTCAAAAGTTCCCATAGTCTACTACAGTTTCAACAACATTTAAAAGTACAAAGTTTAAAGTCTCTTCTGCAATTTTTACAATCTATTAACTGTAATTTCCTATAAAGTCAAAATAAAAAAGATAACATACTTCTAGCAAAAAAATGTAGGAAAGGAAGCAAAGTGAGGAAATTATGAAAATATGACCAAAAACCAGCTTGGTAAACTCAAAATTCTGCAATACCATATCTAATTTTAAAACATTCTATAGATCTCCAACTCTTTTGGCTTTTTTAACTGCAGCACATTTCTCATGGGCTGGTTCCATTTCCTGTTATCAGCTTTTCTTGGTAGGTATCCCAGGACTCTTGTATGTGTAACATCTTGGTGTCTCCAAGGCATTTATGCCTTAAACATCACAGCTTCGTCCAATATCCTCTCTACTAAGCATTGATTCAGGGACATTCCTGACACATGCAAGGCCTCAGCACCATTCTCTGACATGAAGGCAAATTCTTCAATCTGTTTCTTCTATCCTTAACTCTAAAACCAGAACCACATGGCTGAAATTGCCAAGTTATACTAGCAACTGGGGCTGTAACATGGTCCCCTCATTCAATTGCATATTTACCAGATTTCTATTCTTCACTGCCTAATCTTGGTTGTCCTGAAATTAGATCTCTACACCAGACAGTCCTCAAACTCAGAGATCTGCCTGCCTCTGCTTTACCAGCATGTGTCACCACAACCAGCTATAAGTTTTTCTTTAATTCCTTTCTATTAGTAGGAAATGTAGCTGTTTGTCCAAGATACCTGGCTAGTTTAGCCCCGAAATAACCACACAGAAACTGTATTAATTAAATCACTGCTTGGCCCATTAGCTCTAGCTTCTTATTGGCTCACTCTTACATCTTAATTTAGCCCATTTTTATTAATTTGTACATCACCACGAGGTCGTGGCTTACCAGCAAATTTTAGGCATGTCTGACTCTGGCAGCTACTCCACAGCATCTCCCTGACTCTGCTTTCTTCCTCCCAGGATTCTGTTTTGTTTTCCATGCCTACCTAAGTTCTACCCTATCAACAGGTTACTGTAGTTTCTTTATTTATTAATGGTAATTGCAGCACACAGAGGGGACTCCCACATTGTGTGTGTGTGTGTGTGTGTGTGTGTGTGTGTGTGTGTATGTGTACACTTAATCTATAAGACTTGGCAGCAAGAACTTTCCCCTCAGAATCACCAGGCATGCTTCTAAAATGATTCAGATAGTTACCTCTCAATATTGTGGATCTCAGATGACAATTATAAATATAGCATATTTTTATCGTCATTCTTGTACACCAAATGTATTGGTGAAAAGAGACAGAATATTTCACAACAGTGACATATTCAGAGAATGCTGCTAAACATATAAGTATTTAACTGGAAATATATTTTCCCTAGATCTTGAGTTTAATTATTTAGAAAATTAGTAAGGAAAACTTCTTTGAGATTACACTAAATTTCACTTTTGCCTCTTCTGTGAGTTTCAGCATAGATACAATAATTTTACAAATTCCATGGTACCTGAATTCAAGAATTCTTTTTCAGTTTGTTTTCTGGTACTAGCAGGTGAATCATGTATTAAATATGTTGTTGTATTTTTCACTAAAATATAAGTACAAAATTTACCTCTTTCCTTTCTTTGTATCACCCATTTCCAAGCTATCCTCCTCATTCACCCTCAAATTCATCATATTTTTCTATACTATATTCAGTTATATAACGATGTAGGTGTGTCTTCTATCTATCTGATGATTTCATTGGTTAATTAATAAAGTAACTGCCTTGGCCAGCCCTTAGGTGGGTGGAGTAGACAGAACAGGAAGAAGGAAGTGAGGTAGATGGCTCAGTCAGATGCCACACCTCTCCTAAGTTAGTCAGACTGCCCTGCCTCTCCTCAGAGAGATGCGATGAAGCCAGCCACCAGGTCAGACATGCTGAATCTTTCTGGGTAAGACACCATTCATGGTGTTACAGTTTATTCGATATGGGTTAGTCAAGATGTGAGTAAGAGGCTGAAAATAATGGGCCAGGCAGTATTTAAAAGAATACAATTTGTGTGTTGTTATTTCACGTGTAAAGCTAGCCGTGCAGGAGCCAGGGCAGCAGGAATGCAGCCCGTCTGCTCCTCACTACAATGTAAGGTATTTATTTTATGAGAAAACTAGTTCTCCTTACAAACATTGTAATACCCAGATGAAGAGAGAGCCTACTGTCAGACTGTGTGTTCTAGATATAACAAAGAAGTAACTCCTAAGAAATCTCAACAATATGGATGTCCAAAAAATTTCTGAACAATGACAACATCTGGTGTTGTATTCTGCTCTGTATCCTGTGAGTATGTTTTATTGCCATTGGTTAATAAAGAAAATGCTTGGGCCTATGACATGGCATAATATAGCATGGTGGGAATTCCAAGCAGAAATAGATGAGAAAAGAAGTCAGAGTCAGAAAGATGTTATGTAGCTGCAGATGTGGGATTCCCCTCTGTATGCTGTGAATACCATTGATTAATAAAGAAACTGTCTTAGGCCTGTGATATGGTAGAGTAGAGCTAGGTAGGGAAAGCTAAAGTGAAGGCTGGAAGAAAGGAGGTAGAGTCAGGGAGAAGCCATGTAGCCCCACTGGAGACAGCTATCAGAAATTTACCAGGTAAACCACAGCCTAGGGGCAATACACAGATTAATGGAGATGGGTAAAATTAAGATGCAAAAATTAGCCAATAAGATTTTAGATCTAATGGGTCAAGCAGTGATTAAATTAATATAGTTTCTGTGTGGTTATTTTGGGTCTGAGATGCCCGGAGGTCAGGAAAAGAATAAGCAGCCATCCTATAGCAAGCTGCCAAAGGAGAAAGACTGGAACTTTCAGCCAGACACTTTCAGATAGGCCACAACCTCATGATGATACACAGATTAATACAAATGGCTTAATTTAAGATGTAAGAATTAGATAGAAATATGCTGAAGCTGTTGGACAAACAGTGTTCTAATTAATATCATTTCTGTGTTTTTATTCAGATTTAAGTGTCTGGGAAACAAATGAGCAACCTACATCTAAAAACATTAGTGGACATATCAATATGGATTGGAAAAATCTCATGATGCCTCCACACATAATTTTTATATAATGAAAAATATATTGTTTTTATAATTTCTCACAATAAATAGGAAACTAACATTAAACATTTTATTAGATAATATTGACAATTTCACATTTTATATTATTATTATTATTAAAAATTTCCACATCCTCCCATTTCCCTTCTCCTCCCCCCATTCCCCTTTCCCTTCCATCTCCAGTCCAAAGAGCAGTCAGGGTTCTCTGCCCTGTGGGAAGTCCTAGGTCCTCCCCGTCCATCCAGGTCTAGGAAGGTGAGCATCCAAACAAACTATGTTCCCACAAAGCCAGTACATGGAGTAGAATCAAAACCCAGTGCCATTGTCCTTGGCTTCTCAGTCAGCCCTTCATGTAAGCCACATTCAGTGAGTCTGGTTTGATCACATGCTCCATCAGACCCAGTCCAGCTGGCCTTGGTGAGTTCCCATTAGATTGGCCCCACCGTCACATTGGGTGGGTGCACCCCTCTGGGCCCTGACTTCCTTGCTCATGTTCTCTCTCCTTATGCTCCTCATTTAGATCTTGGGAGCTCAGTCCAGTGATCCAATGTGGGTCTCTGTCTCTTTCTCCATCCATTGCCAGATAAATTTTCTATGGTAGTTTACAAGATATTCATCAGAGTGGCTGTAGTATAGGGCCAGTTCAGGCGCCCTCTCCTCAGCTGCTCAAGGAACAAGCTGGGGTCATCTCCTTGGACACTTTGGAACCCCTCTAGAGTCCAGTCTCTTGCCAACCCTCAAATGGCTCCCTTAATTAAGATATATACTTCCCTGGTCCCATATCCACTCCTCCTCCATATCAAGTGTCCCATTCCCCCAAGTTCTCTCCATCATCCCCTTCTTACTTCTCTCTCCCCATCCCCCCTTATCCCTATCCCACCCCCACCCCCACCCCCAAGCTCTCCATTTTTGCCTGGAAATCTTGTCTACTTCCAATATCCAGGAGGATAACTATATGTTTTTTTTTGGGGGGGGGGAGGGTTCACCTTCCTATTTAGCTTTTCTAGGATCATGAATTATAGACTCAATGTCTTTCATTTATGACTAGAATCAACTAATGAGTGAGTACATACCATATTCATCTTTTTGAATCTGGGTTACCTCACTCAGGATAGTGTTCTTTATTTTCATCCATTTCATGCAAAGTTCAAGATGTCATTGTTTTTAACCGCTGAGAAGTACTCTAATGCATATATATTCCACACTTTCTTTATCCATTCTTCCATTGAGAGGCATCTAGGTTGTTTCCAGGATCTGGCTATTACAAATAGTGCTGCTATGAACATAGTTGAACAAATGCTCTTGTAGTATGATAGGGCATCTCTTGGGTATATTCCCAGGAGTGGTTATGCTGGATCCTGGGGTAGGTTGAATTTCCTGAGAAACCACCACACTGATTTCAAAGTGGTTGTACAAGTTTGCATTCCCACCAGCAATGGATGAGTGTTCCCCTTACTGCACATCCTCTCCAGCAAAGGCTATCATTGGTGTTTTTGATTTTAGCCATTCTGACAGGTGTAATATGTTATCTCAAAGTTGTTTTGATTTGAATTTCCCTGATCACTAAGGAGGTTGAGCATGACCTTAAGTGTCTTTTGGCCATTTGACTATCCTCAGTTGAGCATTCTCTGTTCAGATCAATACCCCATTTTTTAATTGGCTTTAATTAGCATTTTGAAGTCTCGTTTCTTGAGTTCTTTATATATTTTGGAGATTAGACCTTTGTCTGTTGCGGGGTTGGTGAAGATTGTCTCCCAACCAGTAGGTTGCCTTTTTGTCTTAATGACATTGTCCTTGGCTTTACAGAAGCTTCTCAGTTTTAGGATGTCCCATTTATTCAATGTTGTCCTTATTGTCTGTGCTACAGGGGTCATATGTAGGAAATGGTCTCCTGTGCCCATATGTTGTAGTCTCTTTCCCACTTTCTTTTCTATCAGGTTCAGTGTGTTCAGATTGATATTGAGGTCTTTAATCCATTTGGACTTGGGTTTTTTTTTTTTGGTTTTTTTGAGACAGGGTTTCCCTATAGTTTCTAGAGCCTGTCCTGGAACTAGCTCTTGTAGACCGGGCTGGCCTCGAACTCAGAGATCCACCTGCCTCTGCCTCCCGAATTCTGGGATTAAAGGCATGCGTCACAACCGCCCAGCCTTGGACTTGGTTTTGTGCATGGTGATAGATGTGGATCTATTTTCATTCTTCTACAGGTTGATAACCAGTTCTGCCAGCACCATTTGTTGAAGATGTTTTTTTTTTTCTCCCATTGTATACATTTAGCTCCTTTGTCAAAAATCAGGTGTTCATAGGTTTGTGGGTTAATATCCGGGTCTTCTATTCGATTCCATTGGTTGACTTCTCTGTTTTTATGCCAGTACCAAGCTGTTTTCATTATTGTAAATCTGTAATAGAGTTTGAAGTCAGGGATGGTAATGCCTCCAGAAGTTCCTTTATTGTATAAGATTGTTTTGGCTATCCGGGGTTTTTTGATTTTCCAAATAAAGTTGATTATTTTTCTCTCAAGATCTGTGAAGATTTTTTTTGGGGATTTTAATGGGGATTTCGTTGAACTTATAGATTGTTTTTGGTAGAATTGCCATTTTTACTCTGTTGATCCTACCCATCCAAGAGCATGGGAGGTCTTTCCATTTTCTGGTGTCTTCTTCAATTCTTTTCTTCAATGCCTTACAGTTCTTGTCAAATAGAGCTTTCACTTCCTTGGTTAGAGTTACCACAAGATACTTTATGCTATTTGTGGCTATATAAAAGGAGAAGTTTCTCTGAATTCCTTCCCTGCTTCTCTATTCTTAGTGTATAGGAGGGCTACTGATTTTTATGAGTTGATCTTATAGCCTGCCACTTCACTGAAGTTTTTTATCAGCTGTAGGAGTTCTTTGGTAGAGGTTTGGGGGTAACTAATGTACACTATCATATTATCTGCAAAAATGAAAGTTTCACGTCTTTCTTTCCAATTCGAATCCCCTTCATCTCCTGATGTTGTCTTATTGCGATTGCTAGAACTTCAAGAAGTATATTGAAGCGATATGGTGAGAGTGGACAGCCTTGTCTTATTCCTGAATTTAGTGGAATGGCTTTGAGTTTCTCTCCATTTAATTTGATATTAGCTGTTGGCTTGATATATATTGCTTTTTATTATATTTAGATATGATCCTTTTATCCCTAACCTTTCTAAAGCCTTTATCATAAAGGGGTGTTGAATATTGTCAAATGCTTTTTCCGCATCTAATGAAATGATCATATGGTTTTTTCTTCCAGTTTATTTATATGATGGATTACATTGATATAATCAATCAATTATTAGCATCCCTGCATCTCTGGATTGATATAATCAATCAATTATTAGCAGCCCTGCATCTCTGGGATGAAGACTATTTGGTCATAATGGATAATTTTTTTAATGCGTTCTCAGATTCTGTTTGCCAGAATTTTATTGAGAATTTTTGCATTGATGTTCATTAGTGAGATTGATCTGTAATTCTCTTTCTTGGTTGGGTCTTTGTGTGGTTTTGAAATCAGGGTGACTGTAGCTTCGTAAAAAGTATTTGGCAATGATTCTTCTGTTTCTATTATGGGAAACACATTAAGGAGAATAGGTATCAGCTCTTCTTGGAAGTTCTGATAAAATTCTGCATTAAAACCATCAGCTCCTGGGCTTTTTTTTTTTTTTTTTTGGTTGGGAGGTTTTTTATGACAGCTTCTATTTCCTCACAACTAATAGGTCTGTTTAAATTGTTCACCTGGTCTTGATTTAATTTTGGTAAGTGGTACTTATCTAAAAACAAGTCCATTTCTTTTATGTTTTCCAACTTTGTGGCATATAAGCTATTGTAGTAAGACCTAATGATTCTCTGAATCTCCTCAGTGTCTGTTGTTATGTCCCCCTTTTCATTTCTGCTCTTGTTATTTTGCATGTTTTCTCTCTGCCTTTTGATTAATTTGGATGAAGGTTTGTCAATCTTGTTGACTTTCTCAAAGAACCAGCTCTTTGTTTCATTGATTCTTTGGATTGTGTTCCGTGTTTCTATTTTGTTGATTTCAGCCCTCAGTTTGATTATTTCCAATCTTCTACTCCTCATGGGTGAGTCTGCTTCTTTTTTTCTAGAACTTTCAGCTGTGCTGTTAATCTCTAATGTAAGCTTTCTTCATTTATTTTAATATGGGTACTTAGAGCTATGAACTTTCCTCTTAGCACTGCTTTCATAGTGTCCCATAGGTTTGGGTATGTTGTGTCTTTATTTTCATTGAATTCAAGGAAGACTTTAATTTCTTTCTTTATTTCTTCCCTGACCCAGGGGTGGTTCAGTAGTTGACTGTTCAGCTTCCAAGAATTTGTAGGCTTTCTGGGGGTAGAATTATTGTTAAATTCTAACTTTATTCCATAGTGATCTGATAAGACACAGGTGGTTACTACATTGTTTTTGTATGTGGAAGTTTGCTTTGTTTCCAAGTATGTGGTCAATTTTTGAGAAGGTTCCATGAGCTGCAGAGAAGAAGGTATATTCTTTCTTATTTGGGTGGAATGTTCTATAGATGTCTGTTAAGTCCATTTGATTCATAATCTCCATTAATTTTTTTATTTCTCTGTTAGGTTTCTGTCTGATTGACCTGTCCATTGGTGAGAGAGGAGTGTTGTAGTCTCATACTTTTAGTGTGTGTGGCTTGATGGGTGCCTTGAGTTCTAGTAATGTTTCTTTTACACAAGTGGGTGTTTTTATATTAGGGGCATAGATATTCAGGATTGAGACTTCATTCTGATGGATTGTTCCTGTTATGAGTATAAAATGTCCCTCTCCATCTCTTTTGATTGATTTTAGTTTGAAGTCAATTTGTTAGAAATTAGTATGGCCATACCACTTATTTCTTAGGTCCATTTGCTTGATAAAGCTTTTCCCAACCCTTTACTCTGAGTAGATGTGTGTCTTTGTGGTTGAGGTGTGTTTCTTGTAAACAGCAGAATGTTGGATCCTGTTTTTGTATCCAGTCTCTTAGCCTGTGCCTTTTTATAGGTGAATTGAGTCCATTGATAGTAAGTGATATTAATGACCAGTGGTTGTTAACTCTGGTTATTTATTTATTTATCTATTTTGGTAGTAGAGTTTGTGTGTTTCCCTTCTTTGAGTTGTGCTGGTGAAGGGTCGCTGATGTCTGAGTTATTATGGGCATTGTTGGACTCCTTGGTTTGTGATTTTCCTTCCACTACTTTCTGTAAGGCTGGATTTGTGGCTACATATTGTTTAAATTTGTTTTTATCCTGGAATATTTTGTTTTCTCCATCAATAGTGAATGAAAGCTTTGCTGGGTATAGCAGTCTGGGCTTGCATCCATGGTCTCTTAGTTTCTGCAGGACCTCTGGCTTTCATGGTTTCCATAGAGAAGTCAGGTGTAAGTCTGTTAGGTTTACATTTATAAGTTACTTGACCTTTTACCTTTGCAGCTCTTAATATTATTTCATTATTTTGTATGTTTTGTGTTTTAATTATTATATGGTGAGGGCTTTTTTTTTTTTTTGATCTAGTCAATTTGGTTTTCTGTATGCTTCTTGAACCTTCATAGGAGTATCTTTCTTTAGGTTGGGAAAGTTTTCTTCTATAATTTTATTGTATGTATTTTCTGGGCCTTTGAACTGTAATTCTTCTCCTTCATCTACCCCTATTATTCTTAGGTTTGGTCTTTTTATTGTGTCCCAGATTTCCTGAATGTTTTGTGATGAGAATTTGTTGGATTTGCTGTTTTCTTTGATCAGTGTGTTTATTTTCTATATGGTGTCTTCAGAATCTGAGATTCTTTCTTCTATCTCTTATATGCTGTTTGTTATGCTTGTTTCTGTAGTCTCTGTTCATTTTCCTAGTATTTTTATTCCAGCCAGCCCTCGATTTGTGTTTTCTTCATTGTCTCCATTTCAGTTTCCATGTCTTGAACTGTTTCCATTATCTATTTGATTGTTTTTTCTTGGTTTCCTAGGATATCATTTACGAATTTACTCATTTCTTCAAACTTTTTGTTATTCTTCTCAACCATTTCTTTAAGGGAGTTTTTTACCTCCTGTTTAAGGGACTCTATCACTTTCATAAAGTCAATTTTTCTTACTTCTTCTTGATTAGGATGTTCAAGTCCTCCTGCTGTAAGTTCGCTCGGTTCTGGTATTTTCATGTTGTTTTTCAGATTGTTGGAGGGATTTTTGCATTGGTGCCTGCCCATCTATTCCTCTGAATGATCCCCAATGGATCTTCTGGTTCAGGATCAGTTCCCCTTGCTGGCCAGGGACCTAGCAGACAAAAGGCCTACCTTGATGCAGGCAGGTTATTGAAACAAAGGAACTCTCGTGCTCACCACCCTGTCCCAGCGCCCAAACAGGCTGAGCTGAGGGATGTTATGGCCCTGAAGGAGGGAAGACGATGGGTGGGGTAGCCTGGGTGCAAGCTGGGATGGGATAGGAAGAGAGAGGCTGTGGCCAGGGAGAGCAGCCCCTGCAGAATGGACAGGAAGTATAGGGAGTTGAGCAATGTCTGTGCTCCATCTCCCGGGCTTCTGCCATGGGTCAGGAACTCACTCACTCATCTGATGGATCTTCTGGTACAGGATCAGAGCCCCTTAGGTGGCCAGAAACCTCACAGACCAATTTCACATTTTATATAGTCCAATATGATACTCTTCTTCCTCTTTTATTTTCAACCTGTAAAAGTATTTCTTTTGGGCCATCAACCAGGTCCCAAATCATGATATGAAGATTTATTATTAGTTAAGAATGCTCAGCCTTATCTTATGCTTGTACCACTAGCTCATATAACTAAAATTAACCCATTTCTCTTCATCTACATTTTGCCTTAGGAATTTTCACCTTTTTTCACTCTGTATGTCCTACTTTCACTGCTTGCTCTTTGTCTGGCCTGCTGCCAGCTGTCTGACTGGCCTCGGGCATCTCCGTCTTTTTCCCCTTAGTCTCCCTTCTTTCCTTCCACAAGTCTAGATTCTTCCTCTTACTTATTCTGTCTGCCTACCAGTCCCGCCTATCCATCTATTAACTACTAGCTATTGACTACTCAGCTTTTTATTAGACCAACCAGGTGCTTAGGCAGGTAAGGTGAAACAGCAACGTATCTTTCGTTAATTATAAACAAAAGCAGCATACCTTTATATCATTAACGAAATTCAAAATAAACTAATATAACATACCTTCATAAAGTTAAAGTAATATTCAACAGCATAAACAAATGTAACACATCTTTGCCACAACACCATCCCATTCCTAAAAATAAACCACCTCACTCTCTGTAAGGATATTTCCAGATATATATATATATATATATATATATATATATATATATATATATAATATATGTGTGTGTGTGTGTGTGTGTGTGTGTGTGTGTGTGTGTGTATTTGTCTTTGTATTCACTGAGGTTAAGTGGGCTGCTGCGCACTGCTCCCCCATGTCTACGTTCGGTGCACTTTTACCCAGTTCGTGAGATTCAGGCAAGGGGCAGGAGGTTAAAATACACAAACACATACAGAGAGACATTCTTGAATTCCCCAAGAATGCCCCCTTTATTGTGTTCAGAGGCAGATTATATAGAGATAGCCATGCCCCAGCCAAACCCACCAGAAACCACTCTCCATCCATCAGGAACTCCTGAAGGTCTCGTTCTCAGAGCAGCTGTAGGAACTCAGATCAGCGGATTACAAGAAATTCAAGATCTGGGGTCTCACTGCTCCCAACATCTCCCCCCTAAATTTTTTATAAAAGTGTCTGATCTTAAGTATTCGGGGGGATGAGGGGGTCAGTTTCTCCAGGTAACATGTACTTCTGGCACTGCTATGGCATCCACCAGGCTAGGCACTGACTGGGCTGAGGCAATGTGCCTTCCACCACAGCCACGTAGCAAAGCTCTGCTACAGCTGCCTTCTAGCCCCAGCTGCATTCGTTCTGGGTCCAAACTGGCGCATGAAGTGGAGCAGAACTCAGGGAAGCAGGCTTGCTGCTCTGCAACCACTGAAGGGGCCCCACTTAGGGAATTTGGGCATTGTCAATCTGTCTGGCTACTTCCTGCTGAGCAAGGACGCTGCATTCTTAGGGGTATTTACTGCAATTCACTGCCATTTTCCAGTAGCTCAGTCACAGGCCTAGCGTTCTTGCCTCATTGGTCCTTGAGGCAGGTCCTGGGGTTTGCGCTTTGCAGCCCCTCAGCGCTGGCCACCTGGAGCCGCTGCCGCTCACACTCCACTGCAACATTTCAGGAGGTCTCGGGGATTCAAACCACATGACTATCGAATAAATCCTTAGGGTCTCATCATCTGTGGAGACAAAAACAGAACCTCCTTTCCAAAACATCAAATTCTTAAGCCCATATTTTAAAGTCAAGATACCTTTCTTAGCAGTTCCTAGAATCAAATGTCTTTCTCCAGTCCAGAACACAAAAGACAACACAATCAACATATCATACATCTGTACATTTATCTTTTTAAGCTATATACATTCTTTCTATCTTTTCCCAATACATAAGTTCCCTCTGGCCAGGGACAACCCTGTTCATTTACCCCTCTTTCTCAGTTGGAGTTCCACTTGCTGCCAAACTGAGCGAAGGACATCAGGATTACCACATATACCCCAATGCACCCTCACCTTCTGAGGGCGACCTCTCAGCATTCCCTAGTTCCCTATATCTAGGTGGGAGCCCCAATTGCCAATATCTTGGTGGAAACCTCCAATTGCTGTGCACCATGCCCTCGAGTCTGCGTTCGGTGCGCTGGCACCCAGTTCGCGAGATTCAGGCAAGGAGCTGGAGGTTAAAATACGCAAACACATACAGACAGAAAGACAACAATATGGGTCATTCTTGAATTCCCCAAGAATGCCCCCTTTATTGTGTTCAGAGGCAGATTATATAGAGATAGCCACGCCCCAGCCAAACCCACCAGAAACCACTCTCAATCCATCAGGAACTCCTGAAGGTCTTGTGCTCAGAGCAGCTGTAGGCACTCAGATCAGGGGATTACAAGAAATTCAAGATCTGGGGTCTCACTGCTCCCAACAGTGGGCCATTTATATGACATAATTTTTGGAATTTTCGTTAGTCTGGTGTTGCTCACCAGTGTTTATCCAACAAAAGCAGTAAATCTCCCTCTCCTGGAATCTGTCCATAGTAAGTAGTTTACTACTTTAACTATGAAGGTCAGGGCTCTTTGAATGTTACCCCATTTATGTCTTATTTTTTGTCTGACCTATTGTTATATAGATCCAGTGTAGGAAAAGTCAGTGTTAGCTGAAGATGGCATTTCATAGCCCTTCTCCTTATTTTTCTTACCTGTCTTCCACAGTGTCCCCTGAGTCTTAGAAAGGGATGGTACAAATGTGTTAATTATGGCTGAGAAGTAAACCATCACTTATTATCAGCCTCTTAATCAGTGATGAGTCTCTGCTTTCAAAATTCATTATGAAAGAGGTGATTCTCTGATCAAAGCAGAGAATATTTTTTGTTCATGAGTATAATCATAAGTATTTTGTAGGAAATTTTATGTTATATCAGTGTATTCACTTTTGTATAAATGGTGGTATTATAAAAGCATGTTTATTTATGTGCATGTCTATATATTTCAGGCATTTTGAAAGAGAATCGTTACTGAAAAGTATATTTAAAACATTTATATGATTTTAAATTATGTGTGTGTTCTGTGTGTGGATGTGTGCATATTACTACAAATACTCACGAATGTTAGAGGAATAAGATCCCCATGAAGATGTGAGTAATAAATTGCAAATAGCTGAAAGTGTGTGCTACAGACTAGAAATGATCCCAATCCTCAGTAATAAGAGTATGACCACTTAATAGTTGCTCTATCTCAAGCAGCCCAAAAGTGTCTACATGTACTCTCTTTCCTTAAAATTGTCCTCATTTAAAAATATATTTTATGCTTTTAGTGCAACAGATCTTATGTAAAAAATTCCAATAAAGCAGTATAATTTGACTAGTCTCTAACAGTGTTTAGTACTTCCACAAAATGAAGTAAAACATTTAAGTACTTTGTAAACCATTAGAGCACAGGTGTTGAAGGTACATGTAAAGTAGCTAAACATTACCAGAATAATTTACATGTATTGTCACCTATATTTTTGCTTTTGTATCTCTCATCTTCATAAACTAATGTGTTCTTTTTTTCTAGCAATTATCTTAAATGTTGAAGCTTTGATAGATAAAAGCAAGGAAAGTGAAGAAGATATTTGTTTACTTAGCTTTTTAAGTAGAAATTCACTTGTAAGTTTATACATGTTATACTAAAGATTTCTGTGATTAAAGAAATGAAAATACTAAATATTAATATAGTAAAGTATCCTGTAAACGTACATATAAATATATATTTGTATGACTACTAGTAAGGACTTTATATATTAATTTTATTTATGCTGGTTCATTGTATTATTTATCAACATTTGGTATTATA
Organism: Arvicola amphibius; assembly: GCF_903992535.2. Classification (NCBI taxonomy): domain Eukaryota; kingdom Metazoa; phylum Chordata; class Mammalia; order Rodentia; family Cricetidae; genus Arvicola; species Arvicola amphibius. Next base: position 104,553,733 of record NC_052065.1, read on the forward strand.
TGATAAATTATTTCATGAAAATAATCATTCAGCATTCTATATATTTGGAATATGGTACTTAGCATAATATAAAATCAAAATTTGTAGATTATTTTGCTTTAGTCATTTAATTAGAAGGGATTTAGTTAATATTCGCAGATGATTTATCCGTATTCAGTATTTAATTCAATAAAAAGCTATAATTGGATGACATTTACTTTGTCACAAACACATTAGTTGCTTTACAAGATATAATAATAAATGACATTTAAAAATGAATTCACATTTCATATAACTATAGTATCATCCTGATTTTCGAATCTATACCTGTCTATGCTATATTTTATGACTATTGATGATATCTCACTCAGTTTTTTTTCTTCCATCTACTGGTTCTGCCCTTCCATCTACAAGCAATTACAAACACATATTAATTTGAGTTAAAATATTATTGACCACAAACTGGAACATTATCAATATATGTGTCTAATTGTGTTCGAAGAATGTTAACTATTTATTTATTCATTCATTCATTCGTTTGTTTGTTTGTTTGTTTATTTTGAGGCAGGAGTTTGCTGTAGCTTTGGAGCCTGTCCTGTAACTAGCTGTTGTAGACCAGGGTGGCCTCAAACTCATAGAGATCCACTTGCCTCTACCCCCCAAAGGCTGGGATTAATGACATATGCCACCACCACCTGGCCAGAATGTTTACTTTTAAAACCTAATCTCCATTGAAATAATAAACTGTAGTGGCATTTCATTTGTATTTTAATAAATAAAGCTTGCTTTAAACAGCCCCACTGGTCAACTTTACAGACCAGGCAGTGGTAGCACACATTTAATCCCAGTAGCCACACTAGTTGCCATAGAAACTGGGCAGTACATGCTTTAATCCCAGAACTAGAGAGGAATATAAAATAGGAGGAGACAGTTCTCTGTCTCCTTCTGAGATTTCCTGGAGGATCACCATTTTTGGACTGAGGTCAAGGTATGAGTCAGTGGCTGGCTGATTTGCTTTTCTGACCTTTAGGTTGAACTGCAATTTCTATCTCTGAGATTTTTTTAAACATGCTTCAACAAACTATTGTTTAAAAATAAATTGAAGTTTCTTTTCTTGCTAATGGAAGCTCTGTCTCCAGGTTCAAGTAGGAAACCTTCACTTATAGTAGACACCTACATTTATATATTTCTAGTTGACTTTGAAGAAAATTAAATACTTTAAATAAAAGAAGATGAGCAACTAAGTATAACACAGCATGTCAAAGAACAAAGCTCAGTTGATTCTTGTCAAAGTATCATGACATAAGTTTTATTTCATTTATAAGATGAATAAACATGCAGAAACTCAAAAAGAATGAGAATTCTGCCCACAAACCAAGAAACCAGAAGAAAGAGCTAAGACTCCTTCTCCTCTCACATTTCAAAGTTTTCTGTTGTAAAATATAATTTTAAAGTATGTTACATTTGATTATGCTCTGGAAATTTTGTTTAACAATGTAAAGATATGTTGTTTTGTTTATACTGCATTTGTTTAAGTGTGTGAAGCTGGGAGTATGCTTATCTAAAACACCTGATGGTTTAATAAGTAGCTGAATGGCCCATAGTGAGGCAGGGCAAGAAAAGGGATAGACAGAGCTGACAGGTAGAGAATATAACATAAGGAGAAAAAAGAAAGAGAAAACTGGGAGAAGAGGGAGGAGCAAGAGAGAACAAGGAGAGGAGGATGTCAACAGCCAACCATAATTACACATTACATTTTTAAATGAACTACACAATCATAATACCTTAATCAAGATCAGAAATACATATACATATAACAAAATTGACCTTAAATTTAAATCACTAAAGCAAAATCCATATCAATGCAAATTATTCATATCTATATCATATCCTACTTTAAATGTAAAAGAACACTTATAAATAATATTTGGGAATATGGGCACAGTTATTTCTCTCCAAACTGCTTCATGCTGAATGGGGGTGCAGTTAATCAGATCTTTCATGGTGTAACCTTTGTGCTAGATTCATCTCATTCGGCAGTTGAGCAAAGTAATTTCTTGAGGGTGTTGACAGCAACCTTTCAGGAGGGCGTGCTCTATCATACCATATTGGGATAGAAGCAATCCACAGGGTCTCATCTTCTGTGAAAACAAAAGAAGTACTTTTCCAAAGCATCATAATCTTAGATCCAAATTTTGAAGTCAAGGTATTTTCCAAATATCTATGTTGGATTATTTCAGCAGCATTTATAAACAAATATCTTTTAGCAGCTATTGCTCCTTCCTCAGCATTCATACAATTCAAAGAGAGCATAATAAGCACACAGTATCAAGATTCTCTGTGTATTTTCCATCTTTGTGCAGCTTTATTTTAACCTCTATTTTGTTTATTTTTACTTTTACTTTTTGATTCAGGTTCCCTGTATATAACTCTGTAGACCAGCTGTCCTTGAAGTCAGAGAGATCCGTCTGTCTCTGCCTCCCAGGCATTGAGATTAAAGGTGTGTGCTACCAAACCTTGAAGTCACAGAGGTCAATCCACCTCTGCCTCCCAAGTGTTGGGATGAAAGGTGTATACCACCACACCCAACTACTCTCTTTCTTTTTGCTTTGAAGAACTTTAACCTTTAGCCTGCAAATATTTTTAACACACTGTAAATCATTTTGAGGTTTTCTTTGTCTTTGAATCTCTCTTTACTGTATATCTCTCTTTTTCTAACTACATGAGTCTAAGGAGAGGATTAAAGCTGTGGCTTTGATAGCTTGATCCCGCCCATTCCTTAGCTTTCCAGCCTCATGACAGAGTTACAGGCTGTAGCCATTTTTATTGCCACAACTCTATGGCGTTCCAAGGTTCCTGCCAGCAAGCAAGCTGCAGCATTCTGCTCACAGACCACACTCATTCGGACTGCCTGCCTGAAAGAGTCAGAGTTTGTCCTGGCAGGATTGCACAGAAAAGCCAGCATTTTAAATGGCCCAGCTTTTTTCCAGCTACACCTGAAAACCACAAAGCATGTGTTCAGCTTTTCATCAACACCGTTTAAATGTTCTGTGGCAGGACCTCTTAAAAGAGCTGCAGGGTTTTGCAGCTAAAGCTGAGTCAGGAAGCCTCTTTTAGATGAGAGTACTTGCTTGCCACTAGCAAGCAGAGGAGACCCAAGAAATTGCTGCCATCAAGAAAACATGCTTTATTTTTTCCCAAGCTTTCTCAGACTTCATGTGGATTCAGTTATCCACGTCTGGGTGCCATTCTGTAGTGATGAGACGAGCAGCACTGCTTTTTATCCTACCCGGCTCCTGCATAGCTAGCTTAGCCCCAGAAATAACAACACACAAGCTGTAGTCATTTAAACACTGTCTGGCTCTTTAGTTTCAGCCTCTTGCTGTCTAACTCTCATATCTTGATTAACCCATTTCTATTAATGTGTGTAGCACCACTAGTTGGTGGCTTACCAGGAATATTCTAGCCTACATCCATCTTGGGTCAGAGCTTCATTGCATCTGACTCACTTCCCTTCTTCCGAGCATTCTGTTCTGTCTACTCCACCCACCTATGTTCTGACCTATAAGGACAAGCAGTTTTCTTTATTAATTAACCAATAAAGTCAACAGATTGATAGAAGACCCTCCTCCATCAGGCAAAATTCATCAGTCACTTTCCTCTCTGTCCTACAGAATATCTGGCAGAATCTTCTGTGAAGCAGGAATCTCAAAGGACTGTTCTATCTTGTCTTGGCAAAATTCCAGAGTTATTTTCCTGTGTCTCATTTCTCCAGTCTGTACTGCATACTGTCAGTAGTCAAGCCAAGAACTGTTTCTTGCCCAAATAGCTAGCATTTCCACATTAAAAGCAAATTCTATATGGATGTTCTTTGATGTCTATCATCATTTTATGAAGTAGATTGGTGCACCATGACCAGATTTGTCTCACTGGCATGAGATCCCTAATATAACAAAACATTTAAAATCCCATATTCTATGGGTTTTTGAAGTTTTTGAAGACCATTTATCTGTCAAAAATATACTTGATGAACCTTGAAAAAAACCTAATATGACCACAAGTTTTATTATTTAAGATTAACTACTAACTTAATTTTTATTATACACTTCATTTTTAAGTGAGCTGCATGAGCACAATACACTGAACAACAAGAAAACACACACACATTTATATATATATATATATATATATATATAAAAAATAAATAACTATATAATATATATATAATAAATAATATATATATTATAAATAACTTAATATTTGTATCAATATGCCATAAACCATACCAATGCAAAAAATCTGAGATTAATAGTTGTCTTTTTATATTCTTATATTCCACTAAATGATAACAGGTATCCATAACCCACCAAATAACCAACACCACCACCCAATCTCTTGGGAATGTGGGCATTTTATTCTCCAGACTGCTTCTGATTGTCCATGGGCAAAGACATCTTCAGGGCTCGCTGAGAAAATATATATAATGGCCAAGTCCCGAGAAGATGAGTAGTAACCACCTTACTTGATATGTACCACCTGTCAAGATTTAGAAAATCTCTGCCAATCAAATCTGATCTAGATCAATCCTGAGGAAATCAACAGGCTCTCATTTCCTGTGAAAACCAAAGACTAACCTCTTCCAAAAATCATTTTTCAATTTCACTTGAAAAATACAATTTTACTTCTTTTTAAAAGTTAAGATAGCCCTTCTTAAAGTATCTAAGTTTGTTCAATGTAGCAGTATGTTCACAATTCCAGATCTCATTTGCTTATTAGCAAACAAAATTTTGAAATAAATACGTACTATATAGGATACAGACAACTTGTATATTTTCTATTTTTATGTGCCTTTTTGCTCTTATATTACCTCCATTCTCTCTTTAAAGAGCTTGCTTTATTATTTTTGAATATTTGTTTCTTTCTATGACTATACTCTTTCTCATTCCTTTCTTAAGTCTATGCACATTTTAAAACACACTAGAAACTGTTTAGATAAGTTTTTTTTCATCTGAACCTCTATTACTGCATATTTCTAGCCTTTTTGACTACATGAGCATTTAGATTGCTAAGTTGTGCAGTTATTACCTCTACCACAACTGTGGCACCTGGCTCTACCCACTTCTGGGTCTCTGAAAGCCAAGCATAAAACTCATAGGCGGGTTAGCCATAGTTTACCAGGATCTACATTCAGCACTCCAGACCTGCAATGCTCGTGCCCTCTACTCTGGCAGACATTTTTATTTAATTTTTCAATTCTACTTGCCATGAAAAAGGCTGTTTGAGTGCTCTGCTATAAGGTTGAACTTCTTAAAGAAGCTATGTCTGATTTTTTTAAGCTTTCTCAGGCCCTATGGAAAAACAACCCTCATGTTGGAATGACAATTTTTTTTATTATTCTTAGTGCGCCCATCATCCCATTCACAAATAAATAGCAGGGACTTATTCTTACTTGTCAATGTCCAGCCTTAGCTTGGCATGTTTCTAGCCAGTTTTTCTAACTGAAATTATTTCATTTCACTTTAATTTCATTTTGCCTGTGGGCTTTTTATCTTTCTTTATTCTATATATCTTTCTTTCCTTCTTACTCTGTAACTCACTATGTGGCTGAATGGCTGGACCCTGGCATCTTCTATTCCTTATCCTTTTCTTGTTGCTCTCATTCTCCTCTATTATTCTCTCACCTTGACAGATTCTATTTCTCTTTTTTGCCTAGCTATTGGGTGTTCAATTTTTTATTAGACCAATCATTTGTTTTAGACAATCAAAATAACATAGCTTTACAGAGTTAAAAAATACAACATAAAATAATATAACATATCTTTGCACATTTAAAAAATGATCCACAGCATAAACAAATATCACATACCTTAAACTAATATTCCACAACAGGATTATAGTATGCAAATACTATACTATGGGAAGTGTTATGCTCAGGATAGTTGACCAAGAGAAAACTTTTGTGGATTAGTATGATTATCGATGTTTTTATTTGTCACATTTTATTTCATTTCAAATATAATATTATAAGATAAAACAAAAACTAACACATTGGAATTGGACAAAACAAACAGAAGGAATGAGACAAAACAGGCACAATAATTACACATCCAATCATGTGTCCCACAGTGTGAGGACAGGTATGTAGTTGTCAGTGCAGGTAAAGTCAGGTTGAAGGAATGAATTTATATGCTGCTGTGATATTTTGGGATGAATTCCTGATGTAGGTTTCTACCTGTATGCTGTGAATATATTTTATTACTATTGATTAGTGAATAAAGCTGTTTCAGCCAATGGCTTAGCAGAGTTAAACCAGGCAAGAAATCCAAACAGAGGTATATTAGAGTAGGCAGAACCAAAGAGACGCCATGTAGCTGCTGAAGGAAACAGATGCCCTGGAAACTTACTGGTAGGCCTCAAACTCATGGTGATACACAGACTAATAGAAATGGGTTAATTTAAGATGTAAAAGTTAGTTAATAAGAAGCCTGAGCTAACAGGCTAAACAGTGTTGCAGTGAGAATAGTTTCTGTGTGATTATTTGGGTCTTGGAAGTTGTGAAATGAACAGGCAGCCTCCATTTACAGATCCCATTATAGAAGTGGGAAATCCCGTATTTCACAAGATTTCTGTAGAATTGATAAAGACTTTCCAAAAGACATGTATTCCTAAAGTTTTGAAAGTTGGGTTCCCCATAATTTGGACACTTGTGGGTCTGTCGGTGAATCTTTCAGCTATAGATTCACTGTATAATTCTTGTGGTTTACATCACTTGGACACACAAACAATATTCAGTATAGGTTCCATCTCATGGAGAGGGATTTGATTTAAATGGTTGGTTATCCACATAGGCTTTGTGCCACCATTGCAATATCATATCTTGTAATAGGACAGCATTGAAGTTAAATAATTTGTGCTTAGGTTGGTGGTTGCATTTCTTTTTTGGTAGCAAGAAGAGTAATTTCTTTACTAAAGACACTAGAACATAGGGGAAGACTTCATGTAGGCACTTTTTCATGTCTAATTAGTTATATAGGTATTGGTTTTAGCAAACCTATAAAACTTATAGGGACTCTAATGTCAATTTGTAGAGATCACCCTATAGTCTTAGAAAAAGCATGAGTTGTTTGTTTAGACCCACAGGACCCATTTGGCCAAAAACTCAGGTATAACCTAATCTCAGTATCCAAAGCTTCATTTAGTGATGAAAGATTTTCAGTTGGGGCTATGTATCCACCATTATTTGGTAATTTCACTCAATTTCACACACACACACGCAAGTTTCTATTATGTTTTAGATTTCTATACTTCCCCACAAATGATGGCTAATTTTAGCTGTGTCTCCTGATATTCTCTACCTTGTCCCCCATTTCTCATACTCTTTCCTACTTGATCAATCCTTTCCAAGGTCCTTATCCATCCATATCTATTATAGTTCACTTTCCTAAGGAGACAGATGGAAAATATTCCATTGTGTCAATATACAACATTTTCTTAATCCATTGTTCTTTTAAGGAACATATAGGCTGTTTTTAATTTTTCTCTGTTATGAATATAGTAGCAGTGACCAGAGTTGAGAAAGTGACTCTTTGGCAGGATGGAACATCCTTTGGTGTATTTTGAAGAGTGATATAGCTGAATCTTGAGGTAGGTTGGTTCTCATCTTACTGAGGAACTGACACACTGATTTCCATAGTGACTGTACAAGTTTGCACCTCCACCAGCAAAGGAGGAGAATTCTCCTTATTCTGTATCTTGAGCAGTATGAACTGTTACTTTTGTTACTGATTTTAGTCATTCTTAAAAGTGTAAGTTAGTACCTGCAAGTAGTTTTGATTTACATTGAATGCTAATGATGTTGAATATTTTTTTGCTTCTGACCCATTTGAGAGCCCCCTATTGAGAATCACCTCTTTAGATCTGTAGCCCATTTTTTTCCATAGGATTATCTAGTTTGTTTATATCTAATTTCTTGAGTTCTTTGAATATTTTGGATATTAGACCTCTATCACATGTGGAGTTGTTAAAAACCTTTCCACATTCCAAAGGTTAAGACTTTCTCCAATGACTGAAATCCTTTGTTGTACAGAGATTTTCAATATCATGAGGTCCCATTTATTAATTATTTATCTTAACACTTGAACTATAAGTGTTATGTTCAGAATGTTGTCTTCTGTGCCAATTTGTTCAAGGTTGTTCCCTATTTTCTCTTTTATCAGGTTCAGTGTGTCTGGTTTTATGTTGAGGTCTTTGATCCGCTTAGACTTCAGTCTCTTGTGCATGTAATAAATATAGATGTATTTGCATTCTTATACATTCTTTGAACATCCATTTTGACCAGGACCATTTCTCAATGATGCTTTACTTTTTTTTTCAGTGTGTTTCTGATTTCCTAGATGTGTGGACTTACATTACATATCTTACTAAGTCAGATAATGCAGACTGAGTGGCAAGATCCCCAATCTGCTCCAAGGTAGTAAAAAGAAGACCTCAGAATTGTAACGTCTCAGGAAAAATTTTTATCTGAGATTTGTTAGACTTTTAATCTGATGGAAAAAATAAGGGAACACACACTTTCTGCTGGAAACCTAACAAAAAGGAACATCCATAAGCTTTCCTGATGGTAAACTTCTCTTATACTTCAAATAAAATAATCTTTCTTTCTGCATTGTTACATACATCTACATATCTCTCATTACATAATACATCCCTCTCCTGCACAGTTACATTTTTATATTTAGTTACAGCCTCTCCTTACTTACAGTTATGTATCTCTCTTTACATTGACAATGAAGGAGTGTTCCCCTTACTCTACTTCCTCTCCAGTGTAAGCTGTCAACAGTATTTTTGATCTTTGCCATTCTTACAGGTGTAAGATGGTATCTCAGTGAAAGAGATATCTTGATAAAGGGGAACAATGTGAGGGTAGGGAGAAACCTGGCACTATGGGAATTTCCAGGAATCCACAAGATAACTTCAGCTAAGACTCCAAGCAATAGCAGAGAGGGTGCCTAAACTGGCCTTGCCCTGTAATCAGATTGATGACTACCCTAATTTTCATCATAAATCCTTCATCAAGTAACTGATGGGAGCAGATTCAGAGACCCACAGCTAATCACTGTGCCATATCGGTGTTCAACTTGAAGACCAGAAAAATAAAGGAGCAAGCTACTGGCTCTTTCCTCCTCCTCACTCCAAAAATTGCCAGCCTGCCCCAAGGAATTTTCAGAATGAAACTGAGCCTGAAACATGTCTCCTCCCATCTTATATTCCTTTCCAGCACCATGATTAAAATTATGCACCACTACTGCCTAGTTTCTCTGGCAAAGTAGTGTAGTTACTGGAATTAAAGGTGTGTGCCACCACTGTCTGGTCTGTATGACTGATCATGTTGCTGTTTTACTCTCTGATCTTCAGTTTTATTTGTTAGAATACAAATGAAATATCACTACATGACCAAGCTCCCAGAGTCCAGTTGAAGAGACAGAGGAGTGATATATGAGTCAAGGGGTCAAGATCATGATAGGGAAACCCACAGAGACAGCTGAACCAGGCATGTGGGAGCTCACTGAGTCTGGACTGATAGCTATGGAACCTGCATAAGACTGAACTAGCCCCTCTGAATGTGGGTGACAGTTGTGTGGCTTGGGCACTCTGTGAGGCCACTGGCAGTGGGACCAGGATTTACCCTTAGAACCATTTCCTATGAAGGGATACCTTGCTCAGCCTAGATACTGGTAAGGGATGTTGCTTGGTCCTGTCTCAATATATTGTGCAAGACTTTGCTGATTCCCCTTGGGAGGCCTTCCCTTCTTTGAGGAGTAGATGAGAAATGGGATGGGGAAGATGGAGGAGTGGGAGGAGAGGATAGAAGGGGAACTGGGATTTGTAGGTAAAATAAAGAAAGATTATTGCTCTGGGCTCTGATTGTTCTTCATGGACGGGCTCTGTGGGAGCCTTCTCAGCTTGGTCGATCACCTTCCTGGACCTGGGGGGAGTTGGGAGGACCTTGGTCTTAGCATAGAGTGGGGAACCCTGATGGCTCCTTGGCCTTGAGAGGGAGGGAGGGGAGGTATGGGTGGAGGGGAGGGGAGGGAAGGGGGAGAAGGAGGGGAGAGAAAGGGGAGAAGGAGGGGAGGGAGGGGGGAGGAGGAGGGAAGGAGATGGAAATTTTTAAATATAAAAAAAAATAAACCATGAGAAAAAAAAAGTAATTTTTCAAAAAAAAAACATATAAATTTAGCAATAGGTTCACTTCCTTGGGATTATCCTAAAATATTGCTGGACAACTCTTTTGAGGCATCTCTTGAATTCTACATACCTGCTATGAATTATGTTAAATTATGTTACTGGTGTAATGTTTGTTTGTATGTAGGACCAATAATACATTGCTAGACAGATTAAACACAGCCTGCTTTGCAAGGCTAAATGAGTTCTGGGTAAATAATAACTGAAGCAGTCCTGAGTAATACAACAAAGTCTCAGTGTTATGCTCTTAAAAGGCTGTGTCCTAACAAATCTTTAAAGCAAAATAACCTTGGACATATTTTAGACTACTAAAGTCCTAGTATTCCTTAGATGCTCTCAAGTTATATTGTTATAACTCAATATTATATATTATATCTCAAGTTATATATTGTCTAGTGCTCAGAAAACAATAACAAAAATTACATGGTTTCTTTTAACAATGCTAATAAGATGATTGCTCCTTAGCATGCAAATAAATCTGGAAGCTAATATGTGGAACTGTGCTAAATTGTATGTATATAAACTGTTGTTTATACACCAAAACTGATGCTCAACCATATTTTAGGATAGCAGAAATTAGAAAAAAGGAGGTAGGTGTTCTCAATCCATTGCCAAATGTTTTCTGTTCTTATTCAAATGTTTGTCTGTTTTGTTGTTGTTTGTTTGCTTGCTTACTTATTTAATTTTTTGAGGCAGCTTGACTGGATAGCTCATACTGACCTTGAACCCAAATTTCAGTGTGCATCCCAGGTTGGTTTGAATTTTATGAAATCCTTTTATCTCAATCTATCTTGTGCTGGGTAGGCATATTGAACAATTCTTTAAGTGTTTCTCAGCCATTTGAGATTCTGTTATTGAAGATTCTGTTTAGATCTGTACCCCATTTCTTAGTTGGATTGTTTTATTTGATATCTCATTTCTTTATTTATCTATTTTGTTTATTAGTCCTCTATTGGATATGGAATTGCAAAAAGTCTCCATTTTGTACACTGCTGCTATTTTTTGAATGATGGTGTCCTTTGCTTTACAGAAGATTTCAGTTTTATGAAGTCCCATGTATAGATTTTTGATCTTTGTGTCTGGACTATATGTGTTCTGTTCAGAACGTTTTCTTCTTTGGCAGTGCATTCAAGGCTATTTTCTACTTTGTTGTCTATCAGGTTCGGTGTTATCTGGTTTTATGCTGAGGTCTTTGATCCACATGGACTTGAGGTTTGTGCAGGGTAATAAATATGGATCCATTTGTTTTCTTCTATATTCAGATATCCAGTTTGACAAGGAGCATATGTGAAAGAAGCTATATCTTTTCAGTATGTATTTCTGTCTTCTTTATCAACACTAAGGTGTCCATAGGTGTGTGTATTATCTCACTTTTGTATTCCTGATTTAGTGTCCTCTTGCTACTAAACGCTAGTAATTTCTAATTTTATGTATTCTTCTTCTCAATAAGATACTATATTTTTAGTCAGGCTTTTGGTCTTTTCAAGCTGTTATGCACAAAATTATGTAAATTGGATGATTTATAAATAAATTAAATTTTCCTTGTTTTAGAGACAAAAAATAAAGATATTGGCATCTATTTGAGAACTCTTACCAAGTAGGAGAATATGACTGAATCTGTGGAATCTCTACTATTGAGGTAATCCCACTTTTTAGGCATCTGCTTTCATGGCATAGTCATCTTCCAACAGTATTTCTCCCTAGAACTATCAATTCAACTATAGTTTCAAACAGTTAATTTGAATGTGGAACAAATAATCAGACACCAGAATAGGATATCATAGTATTTCACATGGTTGGTATTATTTTCTCCAAATTATAGACATGTTTACCCAATAAGATTTTTCTTTTAAAGTTCTATATACATTTTAGTATGAGGAAAGGAAAAGTTTTATTTCACCATGTATAGGTTATTGTTGGAAAAACTACCCTAATTGAAAAACATTCCAAAATTCTTAAAGTTAAAAAAAGATATTACTTAAACAACATGGCACTTTGGTATAATTTACTTTGCTACTTTCTTATCCATAAAGAATCTATATTCTTTTCCTACATGTTTGAACGTGAAGAGGAAATACTTTATATTGTCTGGTAAATTTTTATCCAACATTACTTAGAGAAAGTATTGTTGATTTTAAGAGCTTATATTTACATGGTCCTTTGATAGCATTTGTATGGACGATGATAGTTATTCAGTTATTTATAGAATATGGTGCTTCTGAATAATATTTTCTGCTTTGTTTTTTAATAATGTAATGAGAGAATATTCGTGCTCATTAATTTCTAAGAAGAAAACTCAATTAACAAACTGATATATTTAATTTTCTTGAAGTATTAAATATAACTGTAACAAAGCAGAGTCACCCAGGAGGAGTTGATGACAGGAAATAATCAAATTGAGGCTTGTATTCAATAAAAAAGAAACAAAGAAAACAATACAAAGAATCTATGAAGCAAAGAACTGGTTCTTTGAGAAAACCAACAAGATAGAAAAACACTTATCCTAAGTAGTCAAAAGGAAGAGTGAGACCATGCAAATTAATAAAATGAGAAATGAAAAGAAGTATATAACAACAGACATTGAGGAAATCCAGAGAATGCTTAGGTCATACTACAAAACCCTGTACTTCACAAAACTGGAAAATGTAAAAGAAATGGATAGTTTTCTGGATAGGTACCACATACCAAAATTAAATCAAGGCCATGTGAACAATTTAAATACATCTATAACATTCCACAAAATATGAACATCATCAAAAGCCTCTTAACCACCCAAAGTCCATAGCCAGATGTTTTCAGTGCATAATTCTGCCAAAACTTCATAGAAGAGGTAATAGCTATATTCCTCAAACTGTTCCACATAGTAAACACAGAAGGAACATTGCCAAATTCTTTTTTATGGGTGTGTCATTACACTGATACTGAAACCACATAAAGACTCAACCAAGAAAGAGAATTATAGACCAATAGCCATAATAAACATCAATGCAAAAATACTGGGAAATCAAAACCAAGAACACATCAAAAAATCATCCAATATAATTAAGTCAGCTTCTTCCCAGAGATGCAGTGATGGTTTCAACATATGAAAGACTGTTAATGTTAACCACCAAATAAATGAACTGAGAAAAAGACATATGATCATATCATTACATGCTGAAAAAGCATTCAACAAAAATCCAACACCCCTTTATGATAAAGGTCTTGGAGAGATCATGGATACAAGGAACATATGTAAACATAATAAAAGCAATATACAGTAATCCAGCAGCCACCATCAAATTAAATGGAAAGAAACTCAAAGTGATTCTACTAAAATCAGGAACAAGACAAGGCTGTGTTCACTTTCTCTGTATCTATTCAACGTAGTTCCTAAAGTTCTATCTAGAACAATGCCAAAAATAAAAGGATGTCAAAGGGATACAAACTGGAGGGAAGAAGACAAAATTTCACTATTTGCAGATGACATGATAGAATACATAAGGGGCCCCAAAAACTGTACCAGGGAACTCCTACAGGTGATAAATACCTTCAGTGGTGTGGCAGGATACAAGATCAACTCAAAGAAATCAGTAGCTCTCCTACATACAAATGATAAAGAAACTGAGAAAGAAATCAGAGAAACATCATTCTTCACAATAGCCATAGATTACATAAAATATCTTAGGGTAATACTAACCAAAGAAGTGAAAGACCTATTCAACAAGAACTTTGTCTTGAAGAAAGAAATAGAAGATAACGGAAAATGTAAAGGTACCCCATACTCTTGGATAGGTAGTATCAACATAATAAAAATGGCAATCCTACCCAAAAATAATATATATATATATATTCAATTAAATCCCCATCAAAATCCTAACAAAATTCTTCACAGAACTTGAAAGAACAATACTCAACTTCATGTGGAAAAATGAAAATCCCAAGATAGCCAAAACAATCTTGTACAATAAAGGAATTTCTAGAGACATAACCATCCATGACATCAAGCTATGTTATAGAGCTACAGTAATAAAAACTGCTTGGTACTGGCATAATAACAGACAGGTTGAACAATGGAATGAAATAGAAGACCCAGATATTAGTCCACACACCTGTGAACACCAGATTTTTGACAAAGAATTTAAAATTATACAATGGAAAAAGAAAAGTATCTTGAACAAATGATGTTGGCATAACTGAATGTCAACATGTAGAAGAATTTATATATATTTATATATATATATATATATTTATATATATATCCCCAAGCAAAAAATTCAAGTCCAAATGAGTAGACGTAGTCTTCAATGCTTGGGCACAGGAGACCATGTCCTAAATATAATGCCAGTAGCACAGACACTGAAACACAACAATAAATAAATGGGACCTCCTGAAATTGAGAAGCTTCTGTAAGCAAAGTATATAGTTAATAAGACAAAAAGACAGCCTATGGAATGGGAAAAGACTGAGGACTGATCTCCAAAATATATAAATAAGCCAAGAAATTAGACAACAAACTTCCAAATAATCCAATTTTAAAAGGGATACAGAAATAAACAGAGAACTCTAAACAGGAATCTCAAATGGCTGAAAGACATTTAAGAAAATGTTCAACATTCATAGCTAACACTGAAATGCAAATTAAAACAACTCTGTGATACCAACTTACACCAGTCAGGCTAGGATCAGAAACACCAATGATAGTTTATGCTGGAGAAGATTTGGAGTAAGGGAGAACACTCCTCCACTGCTAGCAGGAATGTAAACAACCACTCTGGAAATCAGTATGCAGTATCTCAGAAAATTTGGAATCAACCTACCTCAGGACCCATCTATTTTATTCTTGGGTATACCCAAAAGATGTTCAATAATACTATAAAAATATTTCTTCATCTATGTTCATAGCAGCATTATTTGAAATATCCAGAAGCTGGAAACAACATAGATGCCCCTCAACTGAATAATGGATGAAGAAAATGTGGTACATTTAGACAATGGAGTACTACTCAGCAGTAAAAATCATTGCTATCTTGAAATTTGCATGCAAATTGATGGAACTAGAAAAAACATACTCACTTATAAATGGTTATTAGCTGTAAAACAAAAGGATAAGGAGCCTATAGTCCACGGCACTAGAGAAGCTAAGTAACAAAGTAAACCCTAAGAAAAATGTATATGGATTCCCCTGGGAAGGGGAAATAGACCAAATCTCCTTACAAAATTGGGAGCATGGGACTGTGGGGTAAAGGGAGGGAGGAAAAGGAGGAAGAGGGGAGAATAGAAATGGGGAGGAGAACTTGAGGGAACGGGATAGTCGAGATGCGTGAAGAACAAAAATGAGAACAAGGAAAGATATTTTGATTAAGGGAGCCATCATGGGGCTAGTAAGAAACTTGGCACTAGAGAAATTCTCAGGAATCTACAAGGATGACCTCAGCTAAAACCCTAATCTATATTGGAGAGGGTGCCCAAACTGGCCTTGCCCTGTAATGAGATTGATGCCTAATCTTAAACGTTACCATAGAACTTTCATCCAGCAACTGATCGAGACAGGGCCAAAGACCTACAACAGAGCACTGGGCTGAGGTCTCAAAGTCCAGTTGAAGAGTGAGAATATAAGCAAAGAGGTCTACACGGTGATGTGATGGGGACACACACTGAAACCATTTACCTGAACAAATGGGAGCTGACTAACTCTGGCTGAACAGGGAAGGACCAGCATAGGACCAAGGTAGACCCTATGAATGTGGATGTGGGTTATATGACTGAAGCACTCTGTGGGGTCACTGGCAGTGGCACCAGCATTTGTCCCTGCTGCTTGTACTGGCCTTTGGAACCCATTCTCTTTGGATGAATACCTTGCTCGGAACCACTTGATCCTTCCTCACAGCATTGTGTCTAGCCCTCTCTGGGGGAGTGGATGGGGATGAAGTGGGGGTAAAGTTGAAGAGAATGGAAGGAGGGGAGGGAGCGTGAACCGGAATTGGTATGTAAAATGAAAAAGATAGTTTTGTTATGCCCCTATCCGTGCCAAAAACATAAAAGGAGATCGAGTCCCATATGTAAAAGCAAAGAGCCTTTATTTTATGCAAGTCTTGCATGTCCAATGGAGACCCCCCAGCTCAGTTAGAGTTTTTTTTTTTTTTTTTTTTTTTTTTTTTTTATAGTAGTAAAGGTGAAGGTGAGGGGTTTCTTAGGTCCAAGACCTCAGATTGGCTGATGTTTGTCTAGGGATGTCCTGTGGAGTGTGCTGGCAGGTGATCCTATCTACAATGGTTGGAATGTTAGGCATTTTTTTTGGATGGTCTGTTCTTGGTTGGTGCTCGGGTAATCTCAGTCTGTGTTTCTTCCTGCAACCAGGTATTCCTTCAGGGTAAACTACTCAGACTCAGGCCTCCCTGAAACTTATCTGTGGCTTAGTCCTACTCTGGAATGTGATAATGGTTGGAAGTAAAGAACTTCCTTTGGGTGGTCTGTTTCTATTTAGCTTATCATGGGTGGTTCCTACAGTTTGTTTTCTTTAAAAAAAAATAAAAAAGAACAGCCTTAAGAATGGCTTCTTGGTAGGAGCATTTTCTTAGGTGGGCTCTGTTTGCTAAAAGACAAACAGAGGTGTCTTTTAAAAGAGGTATCCTGACTTAGTGTTAGTCATAAAACCTCACATGTTTTTTAAGAGGCTCTGTTACCAAACATTTAAATGGTGTTTATGAGAAGCCAGCATCAGGCTTCTTGGTGGTGGCATAGACCTAGAAAATCCACAGAATTGTAGCAATAAAATCTCAGGAAGCTAAGGAATGGAGCGGAGCCAGCCACTAAAGCCATAGCTTTAATTCTAGCCATGCTGTTTAGCAGATTAAAAACCGATGAGCTCAGAAAAAAAATAGATATTTACAGTAAAGACAGATTCAGACACAATAAAAAGCCCTCTACTACCATTTTCAGTACATTTAAAACTATACTTAGACTTGGGATAGAAAAAAACAAAGGATAGAATAATTCCAAAAAAAAAAAAAAAGAAAGAAACAGAATACCCAGACATGGTGCCACAGGCCTTTAATCTCAGCATTTGGGAGGCAGAGGCAGGTGGATCTCTATGAGTTCAAGAGCAGTCTGGTGTACAGAATGAGTTTCAGGACAAACAAAAATACACAGAGAAACCCTTTCTCAAAAAAAAGTAAAGAAAAGAAACAGAGATAAAATAAAAGCCATGTAAAGGTGGAAAATACATAGAGAATCTGTATGTTGTATATTATTGTGTTGTCCTTGAATTGTTTGACTGCTGAGGAAGGAGCAACAGTTGCTAAAAGACATTTGATTATAAATGCTGCTGGATTCATCCAACTTATATATTTTGAAAATGGATTGACTTCAAAATTTATATCAGATTTGTTTCTTTGGCTGTGGATTTATTCCTGGATAAGAAAAAATGAGGTTTGATAGAGTAAGACCTTCTGAAAATTGTTCAATGGGAATGGATGGCCCAGATGATCCAATACTCAAGAGTACCTCTATTGCAGTTTCTTCTGAGTTCTGCATCAGGAACAGTTTCAAGGCTGCTGTCTGAAATGATCAAGCATCACAGAATATTCCAGTCAGGTCTTGACCATAATTCTAAATTTTGGGAGGAAGCCCATAAAATTACCAGTATCCCCAATCAGCAAGAAGTAACCCAGCAAACTATGCCCACATCCCCCTCAAAAAAATGCATTATGCATGTTTGTCTTTGTTTAGCATTTTATTTAAAAGTTGTTAAAATAATGTCCAGAAAGAAAGCTAAAAGAGGGAGATTATATTCAAAGTTCTTGTTTTGGAAAGAAAAAAGGGAAAAATACTGTGCAAGAATGCTCTTATATACTGTAAAGATTTGTCACTCATATTGGTTTAATAAAATAGTGGTTGACCAGTAGCCAGGCAGAAAGTATAGTGGGGCAATCAGACTAGGAGAATTATGAGAATAGGAAAAGCTGAGTGGGAGTCACCAGCCAGATACAGAGGAAGCAAGTGAGAACACCTTACTGAGAAAAGGTATCAAGCCACATGACTAACCATAGACATGAATTATGGGTAAATTTAAATCATAGAGCTAGGTAGTAATAAAACTGAGTAATAGGCCAAACAGTTTATAATTTATTTAAGCCTCTGTATTTTTCTTTGGGAATGAATGGCTGTGGGATTGGGAGAGACAGACACTTCTCTCTACACTCCATATTTGTTAAGCTTGATATATATTAGAGATTATATAAACAAAATGAGACTTCAGGTGTACTTATTTGTTAAAAATAAGTCATTTGATATTTTTGTCTATGCCTTTTTAAAAAATCTGGAATGAGAGAAAATTGATAATATTAATTACTGAATATACATTTCCAATCAAACTTTTAAAGCCTTAAAGCATGTAGAAAGAAATAAAATTATTGCATATAAGAAATTTAATTAGAATAAAAATTGTAAATGTCTTTTAGCATTTATTTCAGACATATTTATTATTTTTACAGTGTAAATAAATTTAAATTTTATATTTTAACCTGATTAAAATAGAGCTTACTCATTCAATTTCATGAAACTGTCCAATTTACAGAGAACTTGGGTATTAAAATATACTGTACATGACAACTGAACCAAATTTTTCAAGGCTTTCTACCACCTCTATGTGATTAGATTTGCTTTTATATGTTTTAAAAAGGTTAATGAGTACCTTAGCCAAGCAGTTCAGTTTTTATAATTGGGTATAATAAGTAGATATGGTGATGGAGATTTTTGTTAATGTAATTGTCATACAGGTACACAACATGTTATAAAAACACGATAGGGGAGCAGAGAAAAATGTAGAGCTCAGTAAAAATCAATTAAAAAACACAATAGTGAGTGTTCTAAAGATAAATATTGCCTCAAACACTTGTGGTTTGCAAATACCTTGTATGGACTTATTTTTTTTTACAAACAAAAATATTTTCCTTTAATATAACAACTTATTTTAAACTAGAAATAGAAAAAATAGCCTTGAGATTAAAACTTTCATCTCTCATTTCTTTCTGCTTTGTAGAAGGATTTTTCTTCCAAACTCCAACTCACTAAAAAGCAACATGGAGACAGAGTTAATTATGAAGTTCCCCTACCATAGCTTAGGCTTGTCCTACTAGCTCTTATAACTAAAACTAACCCATTTCTATTCATCTATGTGCTGCCACATGACTTGTGGTCTTTATTACTCTTTCTACATGTCTTGTTCCCTTTGGGTCTGGCTAGCAACTCCTCCCTTCTTCTCCCCAGAGTACTGTGTCTCCAGAAGTCCTGCCTAACCACTTCCTACCAGCTAATGGCCATTTAGCTCTTTATTAAACCAACCACAGTGCCACATCTTAACCAGTGTACAGAAATGTTCCACAGCATACCTTGATGATGGAAATGGAAACAATGATGAAATTCAGGAAGACTCAGATAGGAAAAATGATAAAATAAGGAACACAAAATTTTGAAGACAAAAATTTGAACATGGTACCTACAGATGAGGTGTTCTTTAGACTCATTGTGCTTTCTTTCTATTCAACATGAAAATAAAATACAATCCATCAAAGTTCAATTCAAATATTACTTCCCAAAACAAATACAATTATACATAATAAATCATAAAATTCTTTGCTAGTCATTATTTGTATACATTTATAGACAGCATAACAATGAAGAGTAGAGATTCACTACTGAGACAAGCTTGTCTGCATTGAAATGCCATGGCTAACATGGCTGGAAAAATTCATTTAAAAAAGTGTAGAAGAGTGCATTTTATACCTATTTGACATCAAGAGATACAATCAGTTTTACAGTTTGACTCACATGTTTCCTGAAATTTATCTTTTATAATTCAAACCAACTGTGGTATGCTCAAATTCCAGCACATAAAATGTCACACATTTTAATTTCCAAATATTTATTTATACTAAATTGTTTGTAAACTCTCAGGTCATATGAAACAGTATTACATTTTATGTTTCAAATGATAACTTACCTTTGAAGTGTGTTCTATCTAGATCCAGTAAAATCATACCTATGATGCCATAGAATTTTATCCTTTCTTCAAAATGAAGGCGGGTTTTTCATATTTATTGGCTATATCTTTGGAAGTGTAAATAATGTAAAAATTATCAGTTCTATTTTTATTCTTGAGTAGTATGTATATTTTTCAAAAATGCCATTAGAACATATTTTTGTTTAAAATACAAGAAAAGCAGAATCCTTCTGTTTTGCAAATTAAGTTAACCTATGTCCTAATCAGCTCAAATAAAAGAAAATATTCTGAACTATGTCCAAGTATTCTCATTGTAATTTTAAACTCACTAACATGGGATTCTTCTCTAATAATCTTTCTTCCCAATATGTGTTTCCATAATCATTTTCTTCTTTTGTAAATGGTAATAATGTGAAATGTTTCTTCTCATTTTTTATTAATTAATTTAAGATGGTACTTATTCCAGTAACTACTATCAATTTATTTGTTAATTAACCCTCAGCAAAATATTTGACATTAAGAGTACTCATCTATGAATTTTTTAGTAATATTGCTAAAATAACACATTAAGTTTTACTATCCAAAGCAATAATGCATAAAATATCTAAATCCATTAATTTTTACTTTTCACTTTTATTTTATATTTGTGAGAGCTTTGTCTGCATGTACGTCTACATCACATGTGTACCTAGTGTCTCAATAGTGCAAGAGTACTTCAGATCCTGGGAACTGGAATTACAGACTGTAATATGAAAGTTCTGAGGTACCATCTGAGAACTAGTCCAGACTCAGTTCCATGTTAAGAGCAGAAAATACTCTTAATTTCTGACCCACCCTTCAATCACATACATTCATTTTTTTTTTCTCATGGATCCTTTAAATTAGGAATTTTCGGCCCTTATTTTTTAACAAATGCTTAAAATAATTTGTATGGATAACCCACAAGGAAAATTAATAAAAATCAATAAAATAAATCATATCAGGCTATGAGTATTAACATGAATATCTGTAAAGTTAAAGAGGAAAAAAGAAAATAAATATGATTGAACAAACAAAAGAACACAGTGTCATTTTGTTGACTGTATGAAGATTTAGTAATTCTGTTTAGTAATCATGTGCCTTATATTGTGGCTATTTAAGGAGTAGTGACACATTATTTCCTATCCATCAGAAAAAGTAAGCAACATTTTTTGCATAGGTATGTTTGTGTGATGGGCCTGAATGTTTATGCAAGTTAATAGGGGAATAAATAAATATATATGAGGTGTGCGTCTGTCTGTGAGTGTGTGTGTGTGTGTGTGTGTGTGTGTGTGTGTGAGTGTGTGCATGTGTGTGTATGGGTGATAACCTGTGATTGATGCTGTGTTTTTTGCTTGACGACTGTCTTCCTTAGAAATTTAGGACCATTATTCAGGTGGCTGGCTAGCTGTACTTTATCCAGTATACTGTAATAATCATAGAAGTTTGTATTACAGGTGCATTCTCAGATCCACTCAGTTTTTACTTGGGTTCTGGGGTTTCACAGTCTGGTCCACATACTTGTCCTGCAAACATTTTAGTTACTGAACCATTTCTGAATCTGGAAAACCTGTTTTATGAAGTGAAGCATAGCGTACATTTCAGAACACTTTATACTTTTGTGACTTTTAGCGGTTTCTGTTTGATTTAAAATAAAATTAAGACAGTTACTTAAATAAAATTATATTTTAGCACAGATAAAGTAGTACACGGTATTAGGCAGTAAATTACCTTAAGTCTATCAACAAACTATACATTTATATTTATTCTGTGAGCCTTTACATTTTTCTAGTACATTGCTACACAATGAGAATGTATTTTCTTAACTGAAACATCTTCGTTAATGGAATATCTCTCTGTATAATGAAATACAAAGTAAAAAGAAAATAAAAATATGTAATCACTGAGATCTATGGTAATTATTTCTTTCATGGACCAGCTATGATTGACTTCCCACTTACGTAATTGCATAAAATGCAAATATTTTCATAATTTAATCATAAGTTCTGCTAGAGTAACAGCAGCAACTGACAGCTTAGATGTATAGTTATGAGTTTCTTACATGTGATGCTAATCTGTTTTTGAAAGTTTGTGAATTCTTCTCCACGTCATCAATGTGAACCTTAGATCAATGATTAGCCTGAATATTATTTGCCCTAATAAGTAACTCAGCCTTTAATGGTCTGAACTGTAATTGTAATTTGTAGGCTTTATTTTTTGCTTTTTGTTTAAAAACCACTTATGGGTGAGATAACCTAGACAACAATGAGGACCCTAAGAGAGACATACACAGATCTAATCTGCACGGAAAGTAGAAAAAGACAAGATCTCCTGAATAAATAGGAAGCATGGGACCATGGGAGAGGATTGAAGGGGAGGGGAGAGGCAGGGATGGAAGCAGAGAAAAATGTATAGCTCAATAAAATCAATAAAAAAAATAAAGGTCTGAACTGCTTGTGGTCCTATCCCAGCTCATTGTGGAATACTGGGAATGAAAACATGTCCTGTGTCATAAAAATATGAAGTAGATTACATTTAGTGAAAGCAACTACCCCATATAGTATCTTCCTAGCAAGACATATATTAAACAAGACTCCATCTAAAAGGGAAAATGGAGGGGAAATTATATTTAAAAGATAGGCATTATATAACTGAAATCAAATACACATACATGCTAAATATACAAACACTTCATTTGGTTAGTATTGGGACATATGATACTTTTCAGACTAACTTTCTTTAATCTCAAAATATTTAAATCATAGGGAATTTAAAAAATGTATCAATAATATGGTATACTTAGATCCTATTAGGGAAAATAACAAATATAAGATACATAATATATGCATACACATTTGGATGTGGGTGTGTATGACAGGATCTAATTTAAAACAGACAGGCCTTAAATTTGTTATGCAGACAATAATAAACTTTAACACTTAATCATACTGTCTCCACATAGCAGGTCTTGTGATTTCTGGCATGTGGAAACACTTTCAGTTTATGCAGTGCTTGGCATTAAAGGCAGGATTTACTTTGAGCTATGTGAGCATTCTACCATCTGATCTATTTCTACAACCTTCATATTTTTATTATCTTGATGGACTTTCAAAAAAGATATGTGAAGATGGTATCTCAAAGTTGTTTTGATTTACATTTCCCTGATCACTAAGGAGGTTGAGCATAACCTTAAGTGTCTTTTGGCCATTTGAACTTCTTCTGTTGAGAATTCCCTGTTCAGTTCAGTACCCAATTTTTTAATTGGCTTTAATTAGCATTTTGAAGTCTAAATTCTTGAGTTCTTTATGTATTTTGGAATTCAGCCCTTTGTCTGTTGCGGGGTTGGTAAAGATCTTCTCCCAATCAGTAGGTTGCCTTTTTGTCTTAGTGACAGTGTCCTTTGCTTTACAGAAGCTTCTCAGTTTTAGGACGTCCCATTTATTCAATGTTGTCCTTATTGTCTGTGCTACTGGGGTTATAAGTAGGAAGTGGTCTCCTGTGCCCATCTGTTGTAGACTATTTCCCACTTCCTCTTCTACCAGGTTCAGTGTGTTCAGATTGATATTGAGATCTTTAATCCATTTGGACTTGAGTTTTGTGAATGGTGATAGATATGGATCTATTTTCATTATTCTACAGGTTGATAACCAGTTCTGCCAGCACCATTTGTTTTACACCTGTCAGAATGGCTAAAATCAAAAACAGCAATGATCGCCTTTGCTGGAGAGGATGTGGAGTAAGGGGAACACTCATTCATTGCTGGTGGGAATGCACACTTGTGCAACCACTTTGGAACTCAGAGTGGTGGTTTCTCAGGAAATTTAGGATCAACCTACCCGTGGATCCAGCAATACCATTCCTGGCAATATACCCAAGAGATGCCCTATCATACTACAAAAGCATTTATTCAACTATGTTTATAGCAGCATTATTTGTAATAGCCAGAACCTGGAAACAACCTAGATGCCCTCAATGGAAGAATGGATAAAGAAAGTGTGGAATATATATGCATTAGAGTACTACTCAGCGGTAAAAAACAATGACAACTTGAATTTTGCATGCAAATGGATGGAAATAGAAAACACCATCCTAAGTGAGGTAACCCAATCCCAAAAAAGATGAATATGGCTTGTACTCATTCATTAGTAAATTCTAGCCATAAATAAAGGATTTTGAGCCAAAAAAGATATGTGAAGTATCTATATTTTGGAAAAAGAAATATGTTATATATTCTATTGTCACTCTTGATACTGTCTTAAAGTTGTCTTTGTTACAAGTATTAATTCTTTCTACTTTCTCAACATGAATTGCAAATTTTACTGATTCTTCCCAGGCCCAACAGTTTAATCATATTTTTGACACATCCTACATGTTTAACTTTGATTGTTGAATTTCAGGAGTCAGCCAGCCCCAACGTGAAATACCTTATGCTGTCTTTAGTAAGAATCCATACTCCTTAACAGAAGTTAAATATCGTTTTTAATGTTTTACACTTTTGCTACATAGCAACCAGTGACTGAAATCCAATATGTTAAGCTTTGATTGATAAACATTATTTGTATCTTGAAAACCAAAAGTAAGTACTAGTTCACGATGAAGCAAATACTACGTATCTGTGAAAATAATATTTTGGAAAAAAACACAATTATTAGAGAGACTTATGTATAATATGTCTTTTCTATATAAACTAAGGCAAACAGAGTAAATCCTGGTCAAGGCAACAAATAGGGCTCTAACAAAAAATGATTTTTAGGCCTTTATCAGACATCTAGACTCATTAAAAATTTCTAAAATTAATCATCAGAGTTCTTATAACACCCAGAAGAACTTACTCTTATGCTGTAGGAGGCTGTTTGTTCATTTCCATCTGCACAGATCAGAAATAATAACACAGAACCTATATTATTTGCAATATTGTTTGGCCAACAGCTTAAGCATATTTCTGGCTAACTCTTATATTTTAAATTAATTCATTTCTATTAATTTTATATTTTACCATGAGGTTTGTGGTCTACTGCCAATGTTCCCACTGGAAACTTGCATCTTACCCCTCTCGTGGGTACATGACATCTGATTCTGCCTACTCTCTCTCTATATCTTTTCCAGCCTGGCTATATTCTGTTAACCCATTGGCTGAAAACAGCTTCTTTATTCATTAACCAATAAAAGCAACACATGTGCAGAAGGACTTCCCACATCAACTCCCATTTTCTGTCTAAATAAAAAGGAAGATTTTAACTTTAATGTAGTAAAAGCACATATAACAAAACAGGTATCAAGTAAGAATTATAGTTACAGCATCTATATCTACTTTATCTTTTATTATAACTAAGGAAAACTATAACTGTAACTATCTATTCTTCAACTTCATCAAAGACTCCAGAAGGATAAAATATTACCTAAGTTAACAGGAAGTACATTGTAAGCAACTTCCAAAACTCTATAATTGACAGAGAAATCTTGCTGCCTGGACAGTCACCCAAAGTCCTTTTGTATCATTGGGGCATCCATCTTCAGCCTACAGGTCCATAGTGTCCAGCAGACTTTTCATGAAGCAGGGAATTGCAAAGACAGTTTTGTCTATATTAGCAGTTTATCAGCCACTTTCTTCTGTGTCCTGCAGAATGTCTGGCAGACTCTTTCATGAAGGAGGAATGCCAAAGGAAGTCTCACCTTTAGGCAAGTTCAGGGTCTCACATGTCCAGCTCACATAGCATAATATCAAGCAGTCCAAGCAAGAGCAGTTTATTGTTACCCAAATGGCTAAATATTGTCACTATAATTATTACTTGATGCCTGTTTTGTTATATGTGCTTTTGCAGTGTTAAATTTAAAATCTTCTCTTTCATTTAGACAGAAAAGGGGGTGATGTGAGGAGTCTTTCTGTATATGTGTTGCTTTATTGGTTAATTTATAAAGAAGTTATTTTGGCCTGTGATAGGGTAGCGCATAGATAGGTGGGGAAAACTATTCTTAATTCTGGGGGAATGAAAATGGAGTCAGGAGAAGCCGTTGAGCTGGTGACAGAGATGCTAGAATTTTTCTGGTAAGCCATGAGCTGTGAGGTAAAATATAAAAGAATAGAAATTGGTTAATAAAAGATATAAGAACATAAGAGCTATCTAATAAGAAGCTGGAGCTAACAGGCCAAGCAGTGTTTCAAATTATATATTTTCTGTGTGGTTATTTTGTGATGCTGGGCAGCCAGGAACAAATAAGCAGTCCCCTTGTATAACACACTTATTCCTAATATAAATATGAGAAAAAGTTTAGAAAAAAGTGAATAAATTGCACACTGCACACTAGTTATAAATTATAAACCTCAAGTTCAAAGCATGTTTTTATTAACCCAAATTATTTAAAGTCACATTTAATGAAGCCTCTCAGAGAAGCATAGAGAGTAGCAAATGTGGAATGTCCTTCTGTCTATGTGTTGCTTTTATTGGTTAATGAATAAAGAAACTGCTTTAGGCCTATAGCAGACATATAGGGGAACAGAGCTAGGTGGAGAAAACTAAACAGAATGCTGGGAGAAAGAAGGACAGAGTCAGAGAGAAGCCATGAGCTCCACTGGAGCTGGACAGAAATTTACCCGGTAAGCCATAGCCACATGGCGATAAACAGATTAATAGAAATGGATTAAATTAAGATGTAAGAGTTAGCAAATAAGAAGCTAGAGCTAATGGGCCAAGCAGTCATTTAAATAATATGGTTTCTGTGTAATTATTTCAAGGCTGAGCAGCCAGGAATGAACAAGTGGCCTCCTTCCAACACATGGTGGAACTATTTCAAAATATATCAAGACAAATGCATTTTATTATACTGTGAGAAGCAATGGTTTTAGTGATACTCTACATAAAATCTTAGGAAATTTATGGAAAAAATAAGAAAAGTGATGATGTTGGTCAGTTGCACCTAGCATCCATGGATAAATTAACAAGGGAAAAATGCAATCTGTGATACAGTTAACCATTTCTACCATCTCAGAATGCAGTGACAAAATAAATAAACTCATTAAAAATATTGGCATATTGCAGATGTGCATAAACAGTCTGAAGGTTTCTAACTGTGTTCAGGATGAGAATCATCTCTCCAACATTGACAGAGCTCAAGTTGTAGAAAATCAAAACAACACCCTTATTATTAGATTGGCTGAATTACAACAAAAATCAAGTCCCAGCCTTAAAGGTGTTGGCTATTAAAGTAAGGGCATTAATTGATAAAGAATGGGATCCTGCATGATAGGGTGGTAAAAATGCTTTGAATTTGTGACTAGTATATCATATTCTTTCTCCCATAGCACAGACTCATAAGTCTAGAAATCAAGTCATTGAAAAGGAAATAGTTTCACTCACTATCACCCATAATGACCCACTAGGAAATTTTTTGCTTCCACTTCCCTTGATCTTAAGTTCTGTTGGCCTTGAAGTTTTGGTTCTACAGTGGGGAGTGCTCCTGTCAGAAGACACAACAAACATTCCATTGAAATGTAACATCAGACGTCTGTCTGGTCAAATTAGATTTCAGATTCTCTTAAGCTAACAAAATAAGAAAGAAATGATAATGTTAAGAGTAGTGATTGATCCAGATTACCATGGGGAAATTGGACTGCTTCTTCACAATGGAAGTAAGAAAGATTATGTCTGGAGTACAGGAGATACTTCAGGGTGTCTCCTGGTGCTAGCATGTCCTGGGATTGATATTGGTGTGAAGTGTCAACAGCCTAATTCAGGCATGATGACAAAGAACAAAGCAGAGCCTTCAGGAATGAATGTATGGGTCACTCCTACAGGAAAAGAGCCATGACCTGCTGAAGTGTTTGTTGAGGTTAGAGAAAATACTGAATGCGCAGTAGAGGATGGCAGTTATAAATGCCAGCTAAGGGCCCTGAGGTGACAAGAGCAAGAAGGCTGGCACTTCCCCTCATCAACTGCAGCACTCAGGAGATTAGGCCCTGTTCCTTCCCTGGGAAATACAGAAAAGCTTACCATTGTTATGTGTGCACAGCTGAGCCAGTTCTAAGGATATTAGAGTAGGAGAACTTGCCCCACCCTTACTACTTGTGCCATTGGGTAAGCTAGTGGAGCAGTGCTAAAGAATTTGCCCTGGTGGTGAGGATGCAGAGAAGCTGGGAGGCTATCAACTCAACTACCACCCCGTCCAGATACAGGGCTATGAGTTGGTCCATCCTAACACGTAACCCATTAATAAAGTGTTGGAGTGTGTGAAGGGGCCAGTTCTGCAGATCAAAAACTGCAAGATCTCCATGACATAGGACAGTAACAGAATATTCAAGAAGATTCCCAGTGAGTATTCTATTGTTGCAGATGCCAGATGCCTCCAACAAGATCAATGACTCATTGAAATGAACATTTGCAAGTAAAGGTATATTGACTAAAGAAAATACTATATGAATTACTGTGATACGCTAAAGCTTCCACAATGAGGTATTTTTAAATTTTTATTTCATTTTGGGAGAGAGGTTGCAAGGACAGAGATTAGATAGAAAGGGACAAGGACATGAGGGGGATTTGGTTGCATAATATGAAATCCACAAAGATTCAATGAAAAGTTAAAAATAAATAAATACCAGTTAAGGCCACATGACCACTTGTAGAAACAAGGATTAAAACTGACAAATATGTTTCTGTCATTTTTTATTAAGAATGTTTGTGATTGTGCAGATAATAGTATATTTTCTTGATTTATTTGCTATATAATGTAACATCAATTGCTATAATATCCCTGGCTATCATATCTAAGTTTTGAGTACTAAAATAATGTCCCTAAAGGGATGTTGTGACTTAAGTAAATATATAGTGCATTTTCAGTTATACGTAGTATAGTTCTATCATGTTAAGTATGATTATAACTTGGTTACTATACTCATTTTGAAATTAAGCATGCCATTAATTAAAAAATCAAACAAGAAGATATGATTGTATGTCAGGCTGATGGATATTTTGGTTATCAACTTGACTAGGTCTGGAATTAGCCAGCACCCAAACTTCTGGATACACCATTTAGTGATTTTTCTTCGTTGGATGATTAGAGTTTGGAAGGCCCATTTCAAATCTTGGCCACAACTTTTGGTGGCAGCCTATAAATAAAGAAAATGGAAGGAGGAAGCTCCTATTCTTTATTTGCGACTAACAGGACGATTTAGAGCATTTACCTGGTCCTGATTTAACTTTGGTATATGGTATTTATCTAAAAAACTGTCCATTTCTTTTACATTTTCCAATTTTGTGGCATACAGGCTTTTGTAGTAAGATCTAATGATTCTCTGAATTTCCTCTGTGTCTGTGGTTATGTCCCCCTTTTCGTTTCTGATCTTATTAATTTGCGTGTTCTCCCTCTGCCGTTTGATTAGTTTGGCTAAGGGTTTGTCAATCTTGTTGATTTTCTCCAAGAACCAGCTTCTTGTTTCATTGATTCTTTGGATTGTTTTCTGTGTTTCTATTTTGTTGATTTCTGCCCTCAGTTTGATTATTTCCAGTCTTCTACATCTCCTAGGTGAGTCCCTGCTTGCCCTCATTCTCACTATTTCTTTCACTGGTATTAGGGCCTACTTTTTCAGGATTCCAGTGTATACGGAAGACCAGTTGAGATATCCAGATTTGTAAACTGAACATCTATTGTATTTTTGGATTTTCTATCAGGAACATTGTTGGGATAGTTTGGCCACAACTTGTAAGTTCCTCTGAGAAGTCCTCTTCTATCATTCTGTTCTCTAGTGAACCTTGAAAAGGCTGTTGTGTTTTAAAGTATGAGTAAAAGAGTATAATGAAAACCAATGTTAGTCAAAACTGAAGATTGGAAAGTGTCTTAAATTATCATAAACAAACCTATGTGTTTTGTAAAACTAGCTTTCTGCTAGAAAATGTTACCATAAACGGGTCTTATAAGTAGTTTTTAAAAATACAAGTAAGATTATATACAAAATTTATCTGGTTCATGAATTAACTGTATTATAGTAATTTAGGATAAGAAATAAAAACAGTTCTGTGCCTAGATCATTCTATTTCTATATTGTTGTCATTCTGGCCACTCGGCAGCTCAGACCCAAAATAACCACATGAAAACTGTATTAATTAAATCACTGCTTGGCTTATTAGCTCTAGCTTCTTATAGGCTAGCTCTTGTATATTATTTAACCCATCTCAATTAATCTGTGTATTGCCATGTGGCTGTGGCTTACCAGGTCAATTTCTGTCATTTTTTTTTTGTGGGGCTATATGCCTTCTCTCTGACTCTGTCCTCTTTCTCCCAGCATTCAGCCTAGTTTTCCCCAATTAACTAAGTTCTACCTTACTATAGTCCAAGCCAGTTTCTTTATTCATTAGCCAATAAAAGAAACACATAGACAGAAGGCTCTACCACATTACTATATCAAATGCAAATTAGAATTATATAAATATGGTGCTGGAGAGAGGGTTGTGCTGATAAGTATTCTTGTTGTTCTTCTATAGGAACAGAGTTCAGGTTCAAGCCCATATATGGCAAATAACAACCATCTGAAATTCTAGTTCCAGAGGATCTAAAGTTCTATTTTGTCCTCCCTAGGTACCTCATGTACATGGTGAACAGATATGTACATAAGAAAATATTTTAAAAATATTTTTAAAATTAATAAAAATAAAAATATTTTAAAATATTTTTAAAATTAATAAAATATATTTAAAAATTATAGGATACCTACTGATAAAACAAATTCAACGGATTATTTCTACAATTTATAACATGATGAATTTTTCAATTTTTTCAACAAAAGTTTTTTTTTTAAGCTTGAGATTTAAGTATAATAGTATAATTCAAAGGATGATAAATAAAAGTACTTACTGTCAATTGTGATAACCTGAGTTCAATCCTCAGGATCCACATAGTGAAAGGAGTTTACAGAAAAACCACAAATAGTCCTCTGACATTCATAACATTCTTCTTTACAAAATAAATAAATATAATAAAATTTTAACAGGAAATATTTAACTTTAATAAATATCTAGAAATTTGCATTCCAAAACCAGATAACACCACTTTATTGTAGTAAATATTGAAGATTACACAAAGCTATATTAAAGACCACATAACAGATACAAAATATAAAAGCCTGTCAACAATACAAATGAAAATATTATAACTCCAAATATTTGAATATTATTATCAAGGAATTATTACTTAGTGATACTTCCTTACTACCAAAGACATTTGTGGATCATATTCAATATAAATCAACTCAAGTCAGTCTGAAAATGCTAATTCCATGCACAAAATAATTATAATTCAACTTGGTCCTCCAAGAAAAAAATTCCATTATCCAGTCAAATTTGGATACAGGTAAGTTTGATGGAATTAATGTTTTTTTTTCCTATAAAAGTACAGATTTTTATATTTTAATGTCACTCAGTAAATATTCATACTTTTGAAATTAAAAAGTAATTAAGAAAATTATGTTTCCATTATTAAAATACCCATAACATTACCTTGGTTCTTATGTTGTAGGCATTGCAAGGATGTTTTTTACTTCAGCAATACCATTAAATAAGTAAACTATGTTTCTCACTGCCATCTCAGCCTTGTGAATTTAAAATATATTTCCATATTTATTCTTTATAATTTCAGAAATATCAGAAAAATTTCTGTTAAATGCTAATGAAAATTTCAAATAAAAGTTTAAGTTAAAGCTATTTCCTCACATATTCTTAATATAATTATGATGTACACTAATATTCTCATTTTCTTGGTCCATTTCTTGATTTTTTATGAAGAATACAACCCATAAAAATGTTATAGGATACATAGATGAATGAGATAATTGAATAATGCAAACATTCCATTAAAATTTTTAAAATGAATCATACACTATTCTTACTTTACAAAGACACCTGATTTGCTAAGAGCTCAACCATTTGGAGCACCCAAAGTCTAATTCAGAATTCATTTCATAGCATTTACAGAGTGTGTCCAAGATATATGCTAATTTAATAATAAAAATGTGGTTTTAAAAATCAACATATTAGGCAACCATAAGCAAAATATAATATTTAATGCATATCTATGTGGTTAGCTCATTTCATCAACACAGAATATTATTAAATATACTGTGACTTCTAATCTATAATTCATCTTTTCAAAACTGTTGATCATCTAATAACATCAATGATATATTGTGTTTACTCACCTTTTATAGGCAATATTCTTGTGATATAATATAAAAAGTACAGCATTGCGAGATTATTCAGTCACAAATAAATGATTACAAGTTTAATTTCAAACACAATTGGAATGTCCACATGTCCACATATTTTAATTTTTTTGTGTAAGCAGTTTATTTTGACTATGTGGTGTCAACTATTAGTTCCCTGAAACTTTAAATTTTAGAAGCATTTTAGGGACAGCTGAATATATGGAAATCATAGTTTGGTGCTAAGTAAAACCACAAATGAGTATAAAGTATAGAGCTGTCAAATAGGTCATCTTGAAACCAGCAATGTGTAACTTACATTGGTGATTCAAATGTTATGAAAAGGAGGAAATCCTGAATATAAAATCCTGATTAGATATAATCGACAGGCCATGACTGATTTCTCATTTAAGATATAAAGAAGTATGACACATATTTCAGGACAGCCAGAAATTACACATTAATCTATACAGCACAATTATATTTTATTCAAGAAAATGTTGAGGAATGTAATGTGAAGTTCCATATCTGACCCTTTTAAAAGTTCATATTCAGAACTATGTTTATACAGTTATATTCAACTTTTATCAGTATCAAAAATATGATTCTGTTAGTTGGTATAGGAATGATATTGTTTATTCTGGTAGGTGAATAGTTCACTGTAATGACAAAATAGATATTTGCAGTTTCTATTGGGAGGCTAAGTTAATTTTAGAGATATTTTTTGTCATATTAATCAATATAGATGAATTTGAAATATGTTAGAAAAACAAAAAATTAACCATATGAAGATAGTCTAATTCATGAATTGAAGTAATATTATGTCTTTCAAAATGTAGGCAAAGTATTATTAAGAAAATGTTAAAGGAAAAATACATATGGTAAATAGATATTAATGTAATGATATCTATCTGAAAAAGTATTAAATTATACATTGCTAATATAAATGTAAATATATTGACTAATGTACATATCAGCATAAACTTTTGGAAAGAGTTTGTTTTACAATCTATGTTATTTTGTTAAAAAAAGTGAAAGCATAATAAATGAAGTCATAGTAATATGTCATGATGGTAATGTAATTACCAATCATATGGAATATACTGAGAAAGGCAGACTTTACCTGACAATCTCATATAAATCTATGACTACTATCATATGTCTTTAAAACATAAAAATCAGGGCTTAAAAACACTTTACATGAAAGTAATTCATAAAGAGAGGTTCATTTCTCCCCTGATTTATAAATGTCACTAACCAGAGTTCCTTGTCATTTTCATTTTATCCTCTTCAAAATAGTGTCTAAAGAGCAGTTTAATCACAATTATTATGACTACTTGCATTGCAATTATGTTTGCAATATTGACAAATTATGCTACTTTGTCATAAGTACTTTAAATAATTATAGTGCTTGGAGGATATATCTAAATCAGATTATTCCATGAAAAAGAAAATTTAGTATATACATACTCAAATCATATTATATTCTATCCTTGGTATGACATCACATCACTCAGGTTGACTGATAATAACATTACAGATAAAAAAGTATATTTCATGAGAGAATTAGGCCTGTCATGGTATAGGAGATTTAGTAGCACTCACAAGCAGCTGAAAACATTTTTCCCATTTTTTGGGAGTTAGGGATGAAATTAGATGACAGGGTATCACAGAGAGATTGCTTTCTTCAGCAATTGAATATGAATGGACATGCAAATAATTTTCAATTTAAAATTTATTTTTCATATTCTAAGCTACTTTTAAAGAGAAGATCCCTAGTAATCACAAAAAATCTTGCCCCATATCCCTTAATGCTGATTAAAACTGTTTCTAATTTGGAGAAACGTTTGTCACAGCTTATCAATGGGTTAATAGCAAGAAGACACATTTTATGAACTTATGATTTATAATTCACAATCCAGAGCATGCATATGCTGTTATATATAACAGATATCTACATATTGAATATTGATAATTTTATAAATATAATACTGAATGATTTGTTAATAAATTATATCTGCAAATACAAATGTTGAAAATCTCGTAGGTGTCATGAATCAGTGTCTTCACAATAACTTAAAGATGATAATAGGTTCTTTTTTAATTAATATTTATTTTATTTTTATTAAAAATTTCCATCTCCTTCCCTCCTACCATTTCCCTCCCCTCCCCTCCACCCACACCCCCACTCCCTCCCTCTCCAGGACAAAGAGCAGTCAGGATTCCCTACACTATGGGAAGTCCAAGGTCCTCCCAACTTCCCCCAGGTCCAGGAAGGTGAGCATCCAAACTGACAAGGCTCCCACAGAGCCCGTCCATGAAGTAGAATCAAAGCCCAGCGCCATTGTCCTTGGCTTCTCAGTCAGCCTAAACCTTCAGCCACATTCAAAGAGTCTGGTTTGATCACATGCTTCATCAGTCTCATTCCAACCGGACTTGGTGATCTCCCATTAGATCTGTCCCACTATCTCAGTGGGTGAAGGCAACCCTCGCAGTCCTGACTTCCTTGCTCATATTCTCCCTCCTTCTGCTCCTCATTAGGACCTTGGGAGCTCAGTCCAGTGCTCCCATGTGGGTCTCTGTCCCTATCTCCATCCATTACCAGATGAAGGTTCTATGGTGATATGTAAGATATTCATCAGTGTGGCTGTAGGACAAGGCCAGTTCAGGCACCCTTTCCTCTGCTGCCCAAGGAACAAGCTGGGGACATCTCCTTGAACACCTGGGAACCCCACTAGAGTCAAGTCTCTTGCCAACCCTAAAATGGCTCCCGTAATTAAGATATATACTTCCCTGTTCCCATATCCCACCCCTCCATCCCTTTCCCGCAAGCTATCCCCATCCTCTCTTTCTCCCTTTTCTCCCCCCATCGCCCCTTATCTGTACTTCACCCCCACCCCCGTGCTCCCAACCTCTGCCTGGCAATTTTGTCAATTTCCAGTATCCAGGATGATAACAATATGTTTATTTTTGGGTACACCTTCTAATTTAGCTTCTCTAGGATCACGAATTATAGGTTCTATGTCCTTTATTTATGACTAGAATCCACTTATGAGTGAGTACATACCATATTCCTTTTTTGGGGGTCTGGGTTACCTCACTCAGGATGGTGTTTTCTATTTCTATCAATTTGCATGCAAAATTCAAGATGTCATTGTTTTTTACCGCTAAGTAGTACTCTGAAGTGTATATGTGCCACACATTCTTTATCCATTCTTCTATTGAGGGGCACTTAGGTAGTTTCCAGGTTCTGGCTATTACAAAGAGTGCTGCTATGAACATAGTTGAACAAATACTATTGTAGTATGATTGCGCATCTCTTGGGTATATTCCCAAGAGTGGAATTGCTGGGTCCTGTGGTAGGTTGACTCCCAGTTTCCTGAGAAATTGCCACACCGATTTCCAATGTGGTTGCACAAGTTTGCATTCCCACCAGCAATGAATGAGTGTTCCTCTTACTCCACATCCTCTCCAGCAAAGGCTATCATTGGTGTTTTTGATTTTAGCCATTCTGACAGGTGTAAGATGGTATCTCAAAGTTGTTTTGATTTGCATTTCCCTGATTGCTAAGGAGGTTGAGCATGACCTTAAGTGTCTTTTGGCCATTCGAACTTCTTCTGTTGAGAATTCTCTGTTCAGTTCAATGTCCCATTTTTTAATTGGGTTAATTAGCATTTTAAAGTCTTGTTTATTCTGTTCTTTATATATTTTGGAGATCAGACCTTTGTCTGGTGTGGGGTTGGTGAAGATCTTCTCTCAGTCACTAGGTTGCCTTCTTGTCTTAATGACTGTTTCTTTTCCTTTACGGAAGCGTCTCAGTTTCAGGATGTCCCATTTACTCATTGTTGTTCTTATTGTCTGTGCTACTGGGGTTCTATGTAGGAAGTGGTCTCCTGTGCCCATCTGTTGTAGACTATTTCCCACTTTCTTTTCTATCAGATTCAGTGTGGTCAGATTAATATTGAGGTCTTTAATCCATTTGGACTTGAGTTTTGTGCATGGTGATAAATATGAATCTATTTTCATTCTTCTACAGGTTGACATGGAGTTATGCCAGCACCATTTGTTAAAGATGCTTTCTTCCTTCCATTGTGTGCTTTTATCTCCTTTATCAAAAATCAGGTGTTCATAGGTTTGTGGGTTAAGATCTGGGTCTTCTATTCGATTCCATTGGTTGACTTCTCTATTTTTATGCCAATACCAAGCTGTTTTCAATACTGTAGCTCTGTAATAGAGTTTGAAGTCAGGGATGGTAATGCCTCCAGAAGTTCCTTTATTGTATAAGATTGTTTTGGGTATCCTGGGTTTCTTGTTCTTCCATATAAAGTTGATTATTGTCCTCTCCAGATCTGTGAAGAATTTTGATGGGATCTTTAAGGGGATTGCATTAAATCTATAGACTGCCTTTGGTAGTATTGCCATTTTTACTATGTTGATCCTCCCAATCCAAGAGCAAAGGAGATCCTTCCATTTTCTGGTATCCTCTTCAATTTCTTTCTTCAAAGACTTAAAGTTCTTGTCAAATAGGTCTTTCACTTCCTTGGTTAGAGTTACCCCAAGATATTTTATGCTATTTGTGGCTATCGTGAAAGGTGACGCTTCTCTGATTTCTTTCTCTGCTTCCTTATCCTTTGTATATAGGAGGGCAACTGATTTTTTGGAGTTGATCTTGTATCCTGCCACGATACTAAAGGAGTTTATCAGCTGTAGGAGTTCTTTGGTGGAGTTTTTGGGGTCGCTTATGTACACTATCATATCATCTGCAAATAATGAAAGTTTAACTTCTTCCTTTCCAATTCGAATCCCCTTGATCTCCTTATGTTGTCTTAATGCTATTGCTAGAACTTCAAGCCCTATATTGAAGAGGTATGGAGAGAGTGGACAGCCTTGTCTTGCTCCTGAATTTAGTGGGATGGCTTTGAGTTTCTCTCCGTTTAATTTAGTGTTAGCTGTCGGCTTGCTGTATATTGCTTTTATTATATTTAGGAATGAACCTTGTATCCCTAATCTCTCCAAGACCTTTATCGTAAAGGGGTGTTGAATTTTGTCAAATGCTTTTTCAGCATCTAATGAAATGATCATATGGTTATTTTTTCTTTCAGTTTATTTATATGATGGATTACATTGATAGATTTTCATATGTTGAATGAGCCCTGCCTCTCTGGGATGAAGCCTACTTGATCATAATGTATGATTTTTTGGATGTGTTTATGGATTTGGTTTGCCAGTATTTTACTGAGAATTTTTGCATCGATGTTCATTAGTGAGATTGGTCTGTAATTCTCTTTCTTGGTTAATTTTTTGTGCGGTTTTGGTATCAGGGTGACTGTGGCTTCATAAAAGGAGTTTGGCAATAACTCTTCTGTTTCTATTTGTGAAACACATTAAGTAGTATAGGTATTAGCTCCCCTTGGAAGTTATGGTAGAATTCTGCATTGAAACCATCTGGTCCAGGGCTTTTTTGGTAGGGAGGTTTCTGATGACAGCATCTAATTCCTTGCGAGTTACAGGTCTATTTAAACTGTTTACCTGGTCTTGATTTAATTTTGGTATATTGTACTTATGTAAAAATGTGTCCATTTCTTTCACATTTTCCAATTTTGTGGCACACCAGCTTTTGTAGTAAGATCTAATGATTCTCTGAATTTCCTCTGTGTCTGTGGTTATTTTCATTTCTGATCTCGTTAATTTGCGTGTTCTCTCTGCCGTTTGATTAGTTTGGCTAGGGATTTGTCAATCTTGTTGATTTTCTCCAGGAACCAGCTTTTTGTTTCATTGATTCTTTGGATTTTTTTCTGTGTTTCTATTTTGTTGATTTCAGCCCTCAGTTTGATTATTTCCAGTCTCCTACTCCTCCTGGGTGAATCTGCTTCTTTTTTTCTAGAGTTTTCAGGTGTGCTGTTAAGTCTCTAATGTGTGCTTTCTCTGTTTTCTTTAAGTGGGCACTTAGTGCTATGAACTTTCCTCTTAGAACTGCTTTCATAGTGTCCCATAGGTTTGGGTATGATGTGTCTTTGTTTTCATTGAATTCAAGGAAAAGTTTAATTTCTTTTTTTATTTCTTCCTTGACCCAGTGGTAGTTTGGTAGTTGACTGTTCAGTTTCCATGAGTTTGTAGGTTTTCTGGGGTTAGAATTATTGTTGAATTCAATCTTTATTCTATGGTGATCCGATAGTACATAGGTGGTTACTACAATTTCTTTGTATCTATGGATGCTTGCTTTGTTACCAATTATGTGATCAATTTTTGAGAAGGTTCCATGCAATGCTGAGAAGACAGTATATTCTTTTCTATTTGGGTGGAATGTTCTATAGATGTCTGTTAGGTCCATTTGTTTCATTACATCTGATAGTTCTCTTATTTCTCTGCTGAGTTTCTGTCTTGTTGACCTATCCATTGGTGAGAGTGGAGTGTTGAAATCTCCTACTATTAGATTGTGTGGTTTGATGTATGCTTTGAGTTCTAGTAATGTTTCTTTTACATAAGCGGGTGCTTTTATATTTGGGACATAGATATTCAGGATAGAGACTTCCTCCTAATGAATTGTTCCTGTTATGAGTATAAAGTGTCCATCTCCATCTCTTCTGATTGATTTTAGTTTGAAATCAATTTTGTTAGATATTAGTATAGCTTACACCTGCTTGTTTCTTTGGTCCATTTGATTGGAAAACCTTTTCCCAACCCTTTACTCTGAGGTAGTGTCTGTCGTTAAGTTTGAGGTGTGTTTCTTGTAAACAGCAGAATGTTGGATCCTGATTTCATATCCACTCTCTTAACCTGTGCCTTTTTATAGGTGAATTGAATCCATTGATATTAAGTGATATTAAAGGCCAGTGGTTGTTAACTCCGGTTATTTTTTCTGGTGGTAGTGTTTGTGTGTTTTCCTTCTTAAAGTTGTGCTGGTGGAGGTTTTTCAGATGCTTGTGTTATTATGGGTGTTGTTGGCTTCCTTGGTTTGTGATTTTCCTTCTAGTATTTTCTGTAAGGCTGGGTTTGAGACAACGTATTGTTTAAATCTGTTTTTGTCCTGGAATGTCTTGTTTTCTACATCAATGGTGAATGCAAGCTTTGCTAGATATAGTAGTCTGGGCTTGCATCAATGGCCTTTTAGTGTCTGCAGTACATCTATCCAAGACCTTCTGGCTTTCATGGTTTCCATTGAGAAATCAGTAGTAATTCTGATAGATTTCCCTTTATATGTTACTTGAATTTTTTCCCTTTCAGCTCTTAATATTTGTTCTTTATTCTATATGTTTTGTGTTTTGATTATTATATGGCAAGAGGATGCTTTTTTTTTTATCCAGTCTATTTGGTGTTTTGTATGCTTCTTGTACCTTCATAGGAATATCCTTTTTGAGGTTGGGAAAGTTTTCTTCTATAATTTTGTTGAATATATTTTCTGGGCATTTGAGTTGTAACTGTTTTCCTTCTACTCCTATTATTCTTAGGTTTGGTCTTTTCACAGTGTCCCAGATTTCCTAGATGTTTTGTGTTAAGAATTTGTTGGATTTGTTTTGTTCTTTAATCAGTGAGTTTATTTCCTCTTTAGTATCTTCAGTGTCTGAGATTTTTTTCTTCTATCCCTTATATTATGTTGGTAATACTTGTCTCTGCAGTTCCTGTTCATTTACCCAGATTTTCCATATCCAGCCTTTCCTCAGTTTGTGTTTTCTTCATTACCTCCATTTCATTTTTCAAGTCTTGAACTGTTTCCCTTACCTGTTTGATTGCTTTTTCTTGTTTTTCTTGAGTATCTTTGAGAGCTTTATCCATTTCCTCAACCTTTATGTTTGTCATCTCTATTTCTTTATGGCAGTTTTTCACCTAGTGTTTAAGGTCCTCTAATATTTTCATAATGTTTCATTTAAAGTCAATTTCTTCTATTTCTTCTGGAGTAGGGTGTTTAATTCTTGTTTTGTGATCCCTGGTTTCTGGTGATGTCATGTTGCCTTTCAGGTTGTTGGAGGAATTCTTGCATTGACGCCTGCCCATTTCTTCCTTCAAATGGAGCCAGGAGAGTCTTGGTGTCTTGGTCCAGTCTGCTGTGACTGATTCTCTGGGTGGATCTCCTCAGTGCAGGTGCAGGAACTGTTCCTGTCCATCTGGATGAAACTCCTCAGCACTGAAACAGGGATACCTGTCTGGATGAAACACCTTAGCACTGAAT
Source organism: Arvicola amphibius (assembly GCF_903992535.2). NCBI lineage: Eukaryota > Metazoa > Chordata > Mammalia > Rodentia > Cricetidae > Arvicola > Arvicola amphibius. The sequence continues at coordinate 104,594,308 of NC_052065.1, forward strand.
GCGGGATACCTGGTATTCCAAGGCTACCTCAGATATAAGGGTAGATGTGGGGGCAGGGCAGTGTCAAGTGGAACACAGAAACCCTACAGAAGGAGCTGGGGTAGGGGGCTGTGCTCTCTTCCAGAACAGTCTGCCCCAGGATAGCACAAACCCACCAGTCTGGATGAAACTCCTCAGCACTGCAACAGGGATGCACTAACTATGTGAGATAATTTGTACACGAATGCTAATTTTATTAATGAACACTTAAACTGTGTAAATAAACCATCTACAGATCTCACTGATGATTAAGTTTCAATAAATTATCTTTAGGAGAATGCAAACATTATACTACAAAACAGCATGATCCATGAAACCATGATTTTCATTGACTTACCATCTACTAATTGTTCTAACTTCTTATGTATACACTTTCCCATTTTTTTACATAATCTAGAATCCAGAAAAAATGAACAGATGAATTTTAACCTAAGTTAGATACTGTTATAAAAATGCTTCTCACTCTCACTTAGTCTGAAAATAATCATATCCTTAGAATGTCATCCTCATAGTTCACAAACAGATGAATTTTAACCTAAGTTAGATACTGTTATAAAAATGCTTCTCACTCTCACTTAGTCTGAAAATAATCATATCCTTAGAATGTCATCCTCATAGTTCACAGTTCTTCTCTACAGTTCTTAGTTCATTTCTTGCAATCTCTGCTAATTTTATTTGTTCTTGACAGTCCTCCTTAATAATCTATAACAATCTTCTCAACTCATAATTTCTGACTTTTTGAATCTTTCTTTAATTCTAAGAAAACACTGGAATTAACCTTTTGTCATACATAAAAAAGAAAGGATGTAAGATAATTACTGATGATTGGCATACATAACACCATGTCATAGAAGCAATGGTGACACTTCTTACATTGTGAACAGGCTTTGTTTTAGTAAGACAAAGTTCTATAACCTTAAAATTTATGAAAAACAATTAATATATTAAATATAATACTACATAAAGAAACACCAAAACATATAAACTTTGATTGAATATTAGGTATTCTTGTGGAGTTTCTTGCTACATATCTATGATTTCTTAACTTTCTGCATGCTTCTTACTGCAATCAATGAACAACTGACTATGAACTGGAATGTCTGAAATCTGGCAAATTAAGTATTTTCACCTTTGTTTTCTCAGGTATTTTTCATAGTGATGAAAGTTTTACATTATAATAGAACTGTGTCATCAAATCTAAACAATTCAACCATAAAGTAATGAAATTTATGATTTGAGGATATGTTTATGTGTGAATGAAATACAACTACATATTTCAAATAAGAAACATTATTCGATGATAATAACAAAACCTACACAGTTTCATAGAGTTCTTTTCTTTATTTATTTATTTTTGTTGTTGTTTCAAGACAGGGTTTCTCTGTAGTTTTGAAGCCTGTGGTGGAACTAGCGCTTATGGACAAGGGTGGCCTAAAACTCACAGAGATCCACCTGTCTTTACCTCCCAATTGTTTATGTAGAGTGATAAAGAAACTTGGCAAATTTTCCTCTTTAGTTCCTTAAGGTTTTGAAATATTAATATTCACTTAAGCATTGCTGTTCTCTTAATGAAGGAATCAATTTATTTTGAAAACTCAAAATATAACAGTGTGAATTAACATGCTACATGTAAATTTGGAGCTTTATATTGTTTTTCTTTGTATCAGTCAACCAATACAATCCAGAATAAAGTCATATGTACAAAATCAATTCCACATCAATTGTTTTTAAATCTCAAAAATATCTAGGCCAGGTAATCACCTTATTGATGAAGTTGAGACAAGAATATCATGCTGCATTTGAGGCTAGATTAAACTGCATAAGGAGACCCTTTCTCTAAAACCAAATTCAATAAAATAATACTAAAATCAGTAGAATTAGCTGCAGATCATAATATTAAATGCTTATAGTAGAAAATCCAATGTTTTTTCAAAATGAAAAATATCTGTCATGTACTTTATGACTACTAGTTTTATTTCAAAAGTAATATTTTAGAAAGAAAAAAGGGAAATGGCATTCCATTTTATCATGAAATTGCCCTTTAAAGATATTTTCAAATGTAAATCATAAAACTAAATAATTGAATTAGGTATGGCTGCATTTATATGTGATGAATGATTTATCCCAACAGTACTTGGCAATAAACCTCTATTTATAGTAAAATAAAGCCTTAAATGTATCCATGGCTATTGGGGAAGGTGACCAATCCCTTGTCTGAGGGGCGTGACCCTCTGGGGCACAAAATACCTTTAAAAGATCTGTGTTTTGTTTGTTTTGGCCTCTTGGTTCCCTGCTCTTCGCTGGAACTCTGGCTCTGTAAGTTTCTCCCATTTTCACCTTTTATTAAAGCTGAGCATTTTATATAAGGCTAGTTTGGTTATTTCCAATTGCCCACTGACCATGCCCACTACACATGGCTTAACAAACAACTTTACAGCATATTTGATTGCATATTTTCCTGATCATTTAAATCATATGGTCCATGGTATTGAATGTAACAAATGATTATAATTACAATCACCAAAGTTGTAATGTTGAAGTTTTAGGATAATTTATTTCAGAAGAAAAAAATATACTTTACCATTGTTTTTATATTATCATATTTTTCTATTTTAATTATATTTTCAATTGTTTTTAAATTTTCTAAAATTGTGAGACTTTCTATTCAGACTCCAAAAGCTTAATTGTTGCTCTACTCTTTTACCTCAGTGAATGTCTACTATACAAAGTGTAGGTAAAATATCTAAAGGTCAAAAAATTAAGAACAAAAACTTCTATAAAACCTAAGATCTAATCCTAACCCAGGCATCATATTAAAGTTGATATTTAAATATGAATTTAACATTATTTATACATATTTGTAAAGAATAATAATACTTTTTACCCATACTTATAATTTTATGTATATTAATGTTACTTTAATAAACTTTTATTTCAAAAATTGTCAATTTAATCAAGTAAATATATTGGGATTTTATTCTAAGAGTGATTTATACACATGCTATGTTTTTATTTTTCATGTAAAATTCACTTAAATCATATGGAGAAAGTATTCTGTTTTATTTGACAGCAAAGAGGTTTCCATTTGCCCTACTCTGTAATGATATTTGTTTCATATGATTATAATTTTTTAGTGATACGAGATTTGTTTCATATGGTTACAGTTTTTTAGTGACTAATTAGTTTTGCATTCACAGTTGCATATTATTTTTGCATGCATATTATGATATGAGTTTATTTGCAATAAATAAACAAAAACTTATAGAGAAGGTCCTGAATCCATCCTGTTTCAGCATTATCAATAATCGTTATAAGTTGCCTAGTTTTTTACAGCATCAATAATGAGTTGATACATAATCAATGTGTTCTCGTAATACTTTACTTTTAATTAATCTCAAGGTTAAGAAATTGATATTTTTCTCCAATTGTTCAAGTTTAACTTTGAAATTACATTTTTATGTTTTCTACTTTAGAAATAAAGAAAAATTATAGGGATCATCAATTTAATCTGTTATTCATTTTAAGAAATGAATAAAGATCAACTATTCCCTGATGTCAATAACAGGGGAAATTGGCATATTCATTAATTATGTTTCTACTTCCATTTCTATTCCCATAACTAATTATGTCAAAGTTTTCTGAGTTAATTATGTACCATATAGTCATTTCTGCCAGCAATAGGATAAAGGAACCCATTTTGGTGTAATGCTATGTAGTCCATCCATAGTAATGCCATATTCATTTCAATTTTTACCCTGTGTGGCCTTATTTTTCTTGGCATGTTCACTAACATTTAATCAGTCAATATTCAGCCACAAATGCAGAATTAATACAATAGGAGATACATGTGTTATATTTTTGCCAGATGTATAACATATACATACAACAATGCTTCTGATTCATTATGTATAAATAGGAGAATTTAATTTTGTCAGAGATAAACCAATTTGAATCATACACAATACACTGCATATAATAATGTAAAAAAAAACTTTATTTGTCAAAAATGCTTTGGGAAAGACATTTTGCTTTTGCTTCAAAAGGAAACAAGAGCCTGTGGAAACCTTTAGTATTAATATGTATCAGGTTTGATTGAGGGAGACCTCCTGAATTGTGACAGGTGTTATACATGGACAAAGGTTACAGATTGCCTTCCCAGGACTTGGCCATCTTTCAGTTTCCTTAGGGATCCCTTAAAACAGGAAGTAGTCTAGGGAACATGATGCTCACATTTCCAAGTATTGGTTTGGGTGGTATTGGGTTATTTGGTGGGTTATGGATATTTGTTATCATTTAGGGGAATATAGGAGGAGACTCTCCCATTAATCTCAGATATATTGCATTGGCATAGATTGTGGTATACTGATACAAATTTAAAGTTATTTTTGTTAGGCTGTGTCTATGTTTCTATTCTTGTTTGGGGTATTATGAAATTAGCATGTTCATTAATTGTGTTTCTATTTCCATTCATAGTGATTATGAAGCTCATTTAAGAATGCAATGAATAATTAAGAAATGATGTTAGCAGTTAATCTATAATATTCAAGCAGATTGTAATATTAGCTATGTTTCCAAGGTTAAATGGGTATATTTTAGACACATAAAAGATTTTCACACACTTCAAAGTCTTATAGAACATGGAATTCAAGATGTTTAATAAACTAAGGTTTTTCAAGACAATGAGATAAATATACTCCTTGCAGCACTAATTTACTTCATAAAAGAATGATGGACATTGAAGAAACTGCATATACAATTTACTTTCAATGTGGCAAGGCTATCCATTTGGGCAAGAAACTGCTCTTGCCTTGACTGCTGGCAGTATTCTGTATAGAATGAACAGGCAGGACACAGGAAAAAAACCTGTTGAACTTTGTCAAGACAAGGAAAACAGTCCTTCAGAATTCCTGCTTCACAGAATAGTCTGAAAGATATTCTGTAGGACACAGAGCAAAGTGACTGATGAGCTTCACCCAACACAAGGTTGGAAGGTCCCTTAAATTTCCTTCTTCACTGAAAATTTTGCCAGGTATCCTAGGCATATTTACTGAAGATCAGTTCCTCAACATCACAGAGGAATTGTGAGTGACTGTCTAAGCAACCAGATGTCTATGCTGTTAGATAATATTACATCCTTCTAGAGTCTTTGGTGGAACTAAAAGCTAAATAGTTGAGTTATTGTTTTCCATAGTTACAAAAGAAAGAAAATTATGTATAAAACTTTGGAATCACTAAGATAGATAATGGTATTTTTTTGAATTTTATAAATATAAATAGACTGAATAGTGTAAATAAAATTCTTACTTGATAATTGCTTTTTTGTATTTAGTTTTATTATGTTAAAGTTAAAACCTTCATTTTTTTCAGACAAAAGGAGGAAAATGTTGTGGAAATATTAGTTTAATATGTGTTACATTTATTTATGATACGGGATATTTGTTTAATGATGAAATGATGTGTTACATTTTTATTTTGCATTTTTAACTCTGTTACTTTGCCTGCTTAAAACACCTAATTAGGCTAATAAAGAACTGAATGACAAATTTTAGGAGGAAGGTCTGCTTGTTTGTCCTGCTGCCCAGTTCCTGGCCACCGTGCTAGCTTAGCCCCAAAATAAGTACACAGAAACTATATTCATCAAATCACTGCTTGGCCCATTATTAGCTCTAACATTTTATTGGCTAAATCTTACATCTTAATTTAACCCATTTCTAGTAATCTTTGTTTCACCATGTGGCAGTGGCTTACTGGCAAAGATTCGGCATATCTGACACTAGCGGAGCTATGGTGTCTCTCTGGCTCTGCCTTTCTTTCTCTCAGCATTCAGTTCCGTTTTCCCTGCCTACCTAAGTTCTGCCTTATTAACAGGCCAAGGCAGTTTCTTTATTCATTAATGGTAATGACAACACACAGAGGGGACTCCCACATCAACCAATAGCTAGGCAGCAGAAAAAAAAATAGGTGTGACTGGCATGCAGATAGAATAAATGGGAGGAGAAATCTAGGGAGAAGAGCAAGAAAAGAGGAGAGAGAACAGAGAAAAGGAGGAGAGGAGGGTTCCAGGAGCCAACCACACAGCCACACAACCAGTGAAGGAAAAAGAGATACATAGAAAAAAGAAAGGGAAAAGCCCAGAGGCAAAATGTAGTTAAAGAGAAATGGAATAATTTAAGTTAGAAAAGCTGGCTAGAAATAAGCCAAGCTAAGACTATGCAATCATAAATAGCAATAAATCTTCATGTATTTATTTGGGAGCTGGGTGGTGGTGCGCCCCCAAAGAGGGGGGAAAAGTACTACAGAAATCAATCACTGAATTTACAGAATTTTATTTTCTATATCCTATTCTCAGGAAGGAACAAAGATAAGTGATAGCCTATGGGTCTTTGGCATACCTTTATATTATATTTATACTTTCACAATTTCATACATATATATGTGTATATATCTATTTTCTCTATATGAATAAAATGTCCTTTGATCTAATTAGCCCTCATTATGCTCACTCATAACCTACCATTGTCATCATATTTCGTTTTTTCTTCAATCCCCTCTCCTAATTTCATGGTGTGTGTGTGTGTGTGTGTGTGTGTGTGTGTGTGTGTGTGTGTATGTGAGAGAGAGAGAGAGAGACAGAGACACAAACAGAGAGAGACAGAGAGAGATACAGAGATACAGAGACAGAGAGAGACCTAATACATTTAGTAAGGCTGCCTGCATAAACAGAGAAATTTTAATTAATTAATTTGTTTGTTTTTGAAATATTGGGCATTAGACCCAGGGCCTCAAACATACTAGATCCTTTATCAGTCTACTACTGAGCTACAATCTTAGCTCAAAATTACATTTTTGAAGGAAGTATAAAATTCTAAATTACTTCCATGTTTTTATATAGTGTTTTTTTTATATGCCTGGTATATAATAAAAATTGAAGCTATATTAATAGATACTACACAGTAAACAATATTGACAAAAGACTAAATGAAATTCACTTAACAGGCATCTTAAATATTTGTATTGCCAGATGCAAATATTAAACATATTAGAAATAATATAAGTAAAAATCTCAAAGACTAAATAGTTACAAAGAAAAAACATGGATAAGTCTTTTTTTCTGCTATGAAATGTAAAAAGATTTAAAGTTGCCACCTCATTAAAAAGTATACAGTTAAGCAAACTTCAAAATGACCAGCTCTTCATAGATGAATCAGAGAAATATGGTTACAAGGAAAATATCTGTCCCAAAGTCCAATAGATAGAAAAATAAAAATATTGACAAAGTGAGCAGAGCAGGAATGGGTAAGTAGAAGCTTGTTCTGGTATGAGTCCAGGAGTAAGAAAATTTGAGCTATGAACAATTAAAAAATTGGGAGCTCATTGTCCGTAAGTCTGAAAGACAAAACTTCTAGGTGGACCAAATAGTCTTGCAGAATTCACAATTTTCTTATTTTTCCCAGTAGCCTTATTAATTGCTTTTAGTGACTATCAGGATATTGCCTTCTCAAACTTTTAGTTGGCAGAGTGATGTGAGAGGGTCTTCTGTTTGAGTTGATTTCATTGGTTAATACAGAAAATGCCTGGCCCATTTGATTGGCCAGCCCTTAGGTGAGTGGAGTAGACAGAACAGAATGCTGGGAAGGGAAGTTAATAAATCACCATGCCTCTGCTCTCTGAGCCAGACCGCAGTGCCTCTCCTCAGGGAGACAGATGTCATGAAGCCAGCCACCAGGTCAGACATGCTGAATCTTTCCCGGTAAGACATCACTTTGTGGTGTTACCCAGATTATTCGATATGGGTTAGTCAAGATGTGAGTAAGAGGCTGAAACTAATGGGCCAGGCAATGTTTAAAAGAATACAGTTTCCATGTAATTATTTCGTGTAAAGCTAGCCATGTGGGATCCGGTCTGGATGAAAAGCAGGCCCACAGCTCATCACTACAGCAGAGGGGAAAAAACAAATTTTTTTTCTGATGTATCAAAATGTTATATTACATATTAATATTTCCAATTCTTAATAAATTATTGATTGAAGGCTAGTAAAAGTTCTTGTCAACAAGCCTGGTGACTTGAGTTTCATCCCTGTAATCTTCATGGTAGTAGAGAACCGATTCTTTTAAATTTCCTTTGATATCTCCAAGCCTCTGTGTAACCACAAGTTTGGAACTAACCATCAGAATCTCATTGGTTCACTAGTGCATACACAAGAGTTGGTACACGCAACTATGTACTATGCTTTTTCCTCTCATATAATCTGTTAGTTGCTAATAAACTAATGGTAAATCATAAAGTTCCCTGAGCCATTTCTACCTCCATAGCTGAGTATTAAGAGGGCACAACTTGTGTGGACCTAGTTCCACAAGATGCATTAAAACTCCTTTATTTTTACTACTTAGTCTATTCAGACTGCTATAACAAAATACCATGAAAGAGGTAAAATATAAACAGTAGCTTGTTTCTTGTGGCTCTAGGGTGTGAACATTTTATTTTCAAGGTAATGAATGAATTGGTATATTATAAGGTGTCATCCATGACTTTTGTTTTTTTGTTTCTGTATTTTTTTGTTTTTGTTGTTGTTGTTGTTTTCGAGACAAGGTTTCTATGTGTAGCTTTTAAGCCAGCCCTGGAACTCATTTTGTAGACCAGACTGGCCTTGAACTTACAGAGAAGTGCCTGCCTCTGTTTCCCAAGTGCTGAGATTAAAGGTGTGTGCTAGCAGTGGTTCTCAACCTTCCTAATGCTGTGACCCTTCAATACAATTCCTATATTGTGTTGAAACCAAAACATAAAATTATTTTTACTGTTACTTCATAACTGTAATCTTGCTACTTTTGTGAGTCATACTATAAATATCTTATATGCAGAATTTCTGATATGGGACCCTGTGAAGTAGAATGTATATAGTCTATTTGCCTCAAAGGTATTTAATTAGTTCAAATTTTTACACTTTCACCATCTCTTTTACTATGCTGTTCTTTTAATATTAAAGAAAGAATACTTAGTTTTGAATACAATTTGAACTTTTATACTCTCTGTATTGGTGACTTTTGAGGTTGCTATTGACAAACAGCTTATGAAAGCTATTTATGGAAAGGGTATTTATTTTTGTTCATGGTTTAATGATATAGTCCATCATGGCTGGGAAATTATGACAGCAAGAGCATAGAAGAACTTGTCATATGGAAATCCCAGAGAGGAAGTAGAGAAAGAAGAATGCTGGTACTCAATTCAATTATTCAGTCACAAACTCCAGCCAATGGAATAGTGCTTCCCAGATTTAGGGTGAGTCTTCCACCCTAACGTAAAATTTTAAGAACTTATTCAGATAGACTCATCAGGGCTGTGCCTCCATTTGACAATGATGATTAGCTAATATTCTTCTATCACATTAATTAATTAAAAATATTTAGAGTATGTGAACATATGCATAAGCTCATGTCCTGGACATGTATGCAGGTTGCTGTGTAGATCAAACAAGGATGCTGGGTTCACTAAAGCAGAAGTTAGAGGCAGTTGTGAGCCACCTAATATGGGTTCTGGGAATTGAACTTGAATCCTCTCAGAGAGCAGCATCAGCTTGTAATCACTGAGCCATCTCTTTAACATTTGGCCTTTTAAAATTAATTTTTATATAGTCTTAATTCTCCAAAATGTTTGAATTGCATGAAGTGTTTGCTATACCATGTTATGTTGGATATCACTGAGACAACTAGATGTGGTGTTTTAATAATGCTTACCCTCCTCTTATGAGTAAAGATCAAGACTATGCTTCTTTGTATTTTCATATTATCATTTTTTCAAATCCATCATCTTATTATTTTTTCTGATTTTTGGTAGTGAATAATATTTCATTAGATCCTTAGAAAAAATAAATGCTTAAAATTGAAAGGAAATTTTGGCCTTCACATAAAATGTGTTGTTATTCTTGTAAATATGAAAGAAATAAGTTCATTGCAAAACCTCTCACTACAAGAAATCATTTACTTAAGCTATGGGTTAAATATATTACTTGATAATATTGTAGAAAGTTTCCCACTTTTTCAATATCATATATAATTAGTGTATATATGCTAAAATAGTTGGATTATAAATCCATTTTAAGGGTTTCATTATAAGCAAATTGTAAATTTTTAATTTCTTACAAATAATACTAGTAGTTTCATTGCTTGTACTAAGTATTTAGGTAGATAAAAGTCATCATTTTTATTTATAACACTTCCTTCCCACCAGCCCCATTATTACAAAGACAATGTGAAATGCATTTGAGGTGAAAAGAATAGCATATCTTGGCAATGTAGCTTAAGTCAATTTCCTCCTCATTCAAAATCTAAATGAACCAAGTACAATGTGTTTGAAAATGTGTTGTGCTACTTTATTACTTTGTGATATCCTACACAGGAAATTGTCTATAATTGATTCTCACTGTCAAATCCAGTTTCCAGCTGTGAAGTTGGATCCCACCCATTCACTTAATGTGGATAATTTTTTATCATCTGTTGTTTGGGGAACATAAAAATCTCATGGAAATGCTTTTTGCATCTCCATTTCCTTGTGCTATGAACATTTAAAAATAAAGAGATAGATAAACCAAGGAACATAGTGAATTAACATTGCATAAGTGTAAGACACATAAAATAAATTCAGAATCATTTTAGGGTTTATTGTATGACATATACTGTATGCTTTGTTACTCATCTATCTGCTGTCTCTACTTTATACTTTTATAAAAATATTAATATCTAGTTAATGATGTACAATCCTTGTATATTTCTGATATACAAATTTTTAATGCAATCCCTGAAATAACTATATCAAATAGTGTTTACTTAGTTGCTCTGTTGTCTTTGATTAGTCTTTCACAGTCAGCCTCATTTGTAGACAAAAGTGAGGCAACCATGAATGAGATTGGAGATAACTCCAATTATCATACTGTTCTTTTATTGTGAATCTTAATCGAAAGTGTCCACTCCTTTTACATATGTTTTTGTTATTATAATCTTTGTGTATTCTCTACAAGAGTTACATTCAAAATTTACAATAAGGTCACTCCAAATGCCTCTTCTATAGTTCAGGTCTATAAATCCTTTCAATTTGATTTTATATTTTGCCATGATTTATAGTTACCCCTTTGGCTTCCAATGCTTCTCCAGTCTTCTGATAGGCAGTATTCATTGGAATCATCCCATTTACCAGAATCAGTGATGATTCCCTAGGACTGAGTCAAGGCCAGTAGTAAAGGCACAGCGCCACCTAGTGACTAAAACAAGCCATCAAGAAAAGAAGGACATGGTGATAGATAATCTAGCAGAAAGAAGTTGTGGAACTGAGGACAAAAGTATCAGTTGATATTTGACAATATAGTCTATATAGGTATACTAGGAATACATTTTAACAAGGAGCATTAGTGATATAGGTTGCACACATTGAACTACCTGCACAAAAGATTATAGAGTATAAATGGTAGTATAAAGCCATGTTCAATAGAAAAGCATCAGTGCAGTAAACAAAAGAAAACAACAGAATAATCAATACAAGTGAATTTAATTTTTACAAGGTAAATTAATAATAATGAACCATAAGCTATGCAATAAAAATTAAAGCACTTAGAAGTAAAATGATTATGTTACTATAAAATTTGTAGAAATCAGAAAATTATAAGGAACATTGTTCAAAATTAAGTCAACAAAATAAAATAAATGCGTTAAGCACATGAGAATAATGAAAGCAATGATTAAAATAGCAAGTTTACAAGACATGTCAGCAAATGGCAGTAAATCCCAAGACAGAAGGTACTAAGACAAGAACAGTGTCAGTATTGAAATAAGCCTGATACATACAAGTGTTTTAGTAAGAACAAAGAAAAATTTATTATACTTGCAACAAATAAAGAGAGAAAAAATCTTGTATTTCTAAAATACCATTTTGCTGTAGTCATCCACTGGCTCTGACTCACATAACCATTTTGTTCCATTTTCCATGGTGATCCTTGAGTCTTGGTTAAATTGGATGCTGTATAGATAATCTGTCTAAGGTTGAACATACATATGAATTAACAGTAATTCTGATAGCATGTATAAAATCTAAGCAATACCAACCCAGCCAAATTACTACACAAAGACTTGGTCAAAAAGTTCCACCTTTGGATAACGATCTATTAACAATAGATAGCTGTACATACTGGCAACACTAAGAGGACTCAGTGGGTTTTAAAAAAGAATATAAGGAATTTTGAGGGGATAATCTTAGGCCAAAGAGGGGAAGAAACAAAGGAGAATAAATGAGCATGGATTATATTCAAACACATAAATGAATGTGTGAAATACTCAAAGATAATGCAAAAAATATTGTCTACATATAAAAGATCTAAATAAAAAGTGTTCATTTCTATTGTAATGAAGTGACATACATAGATAGTAGTGAATAGCCATGACTATCTCATGAAAATTTACATATAAACACAGTTGTAAGTAGCATAGGCTAATTCTTGAAAGAATAGAATGAGTTCAAAGATTGCGTTGAACTTTTAATTATCATATTTCCATGGCAAAAGCTAGTGCATAATAGACTTACATTGACAGATGCCTGCATATAACACTATGCACAGTCCTCTCTGGTTTAGATGTATACTATATTTGTTATTAATGTCCTGATAAAACATATTGTCAGAACCAAGATTTTGTGATCTCCTTCATTGTTTATATCTTTCTGTCTCCTAGTCATTCTTTTCATTCTCTCTCACGTTATGTTTTCATTATTCTGATGTTGCAGTTCTCAGAATAGTGTAAGCTGCCATATTACGTGTCACTCTATATAAAAGCACACTTGGTCAGAAAAGAAAGGTTTTTTTCAAAGAGAAGGTTGACAGAATGAGAAGTATATGAGACAACAGAGGTTAGAATAATTGCAATGCAGAATATACATATATGAAATTGTCAAAGAATAAATTTAATTAATAAAAAGTAGAAGGCATTTAACATCTTAAAAATTCAATAATATGCTATGAATGAATTTAAGTTACTTCTGAAGATATTTCATTTTAGTGAAACCATACTACATGAACACCTGTTAAACTTTTTGAAAACACAAATACCTCAAAATTATCTGAACTATTTTTTTATTTTTATCTGTAAGTATAAATTTACTAGTAATACAATTTAAGTAAAACTCTTTTCACTCAAATTTCTGCTATGAATTGTAGAAATTATAAATTATCATTAGAGAGTTTAATTTCTCATAGAAACTTTTTCTTGGTTATAATGATATTTACAATGATTAAAGGACCATAAGAAATAATTTTGGGGAAAGTCCACCAATCATGAACATCTTTGTCTTAATGTTATTCACACATTTAACAATGTTTAACTGTATGAAGTAAATCATCCTTTCTATTTTCCTTTTGATTTTTTAAGAAGTGTCTCGAAAAATCAAAAAAAGAAGTGTAGATCAGTTGGATTTGCTCTATTCTTATTATAGTGAAATAAATTATGTACATATGTCTAACAATTTTTACATAGTAGAAATTTGAAATGATAAAACAATAATCTCCTTCAGTTGTGTACCCCTACCACTGTCATTTATTGAAATCTAGAGGTAAAAGCTACCCTTGAAATTATTGACTCTGTCCTTCTAGTAATCAAAAACTTTGTATTTTTTTTAGTTCCTACTCTATGTCAATAGAAATCTCACAGATAGTAAGTTTACAAATCATCAGTGGTTTGGATTATGCATGAATTCAGCAGATATCCTATTTTGTGCCAGGTAATAGACTAGATACTGAATATATAAGAAGAAGGAAGAAGGATGACTTGACTTCTGACTTCATAGTGCCTATATCATAATGAATAAGGGTGCCAAAATGTTGAAGAAGGCTACTTGTTTTATTCCCAGCTGCTCAGTCCTGAAATAATCACACAGAAACTATATTACTTAAAACACTACTTGGCGCACTAGCTCTAGTTTCTTATTGGTTAACTCTTATATCTAAATTTAACCCATCTCTATTATCCGTGCATCACCATGAGGTAATTGCCTACCTGCAAAGTTCCAGCATTTGTCTCTGGCAGGACTACATGGCTTTTCCACCCTTACACTGCCTCCTTTCTCCCAGAATTCAGTTTAGCTTCTCCATCTACCTCTGTTCTACCCCATGAGGCCAAGTGAGTTTCTTTATTTACCAATGGTATTCACATAACACAGAGGGGAATGACATATCACCAAATGATAAGGCAAGTAATAACAATATTTATATTGTTGGTAAAATGTAATCCAGAGGAACAAAACAGGCGAATCTGCTTTATGTATCTTTTGTACTTTTTTCCAAAGTTTTTTTCCTTGAAGACATTAATACAGATTATTTTTTCATTTAAAATAATTCTTAAAGACTGCTGTTTGATTTTGAAAGTGAAATACTTTTTAACTATTTTCATACAAAGATATAGATCCTAGAGAGCTCAGATAAAAATTCAAAGAACCCTAGCAAAATCTTAAAGAAAATGGCCATTCTATAGTCTGAATGAGTCCTTCATTTCAAGGATAATTTGATTATAAATTTCTTTCAAGTTCAAATTTACTATGCCTTATTGTTTTGTATGTATTTGTATATGTATGTTTATGATCAACAAGGTGAGATGGAAGGAGGGAGGGAGGGAGGGAGGAAAGGAGGGAGGGAGGGAAAGAAGGAGGGAGAGAGAAAGAAAGAGAGAAAACTGGTGGCTAAAAAGATAAAGTACAATGTAACATAATATGATAAATATAATAGCTTGACAAAACTCTCCAGAATGAAGAAGGCTATCTGTTTAATGCCTTGAAATTTGTGTATAAAGTCTCAAAAAAAAGTTTATGTCCCTGTTTCTTGTTTTAATTAGCAAGTTAATGGTATTTCTCTTAGATACCAAATGTAAGACAATTTACAAAGAAAGGTGATATTCAAAGCTCAATTCTACAAAACACTTGTCTGGAATGTTTATTCATAGATTACAACATTTAGATTGTCAGTGGTGTTACCCAGTCCTAGATACTGCATGCTATAACACAGAGCAGCCAGGTAAGATGAGCCCTCTGGTAAAATTGAAGTAAGACTATTATTTAGTAAGTAACTGCTTTTTGATTAGAGTCTAGAACTGATCCAAAAAAAGGCAAGTACTTACCTCATACTCTCAAACGCCTGTGTCCAGGAGCATCACAGGCCCTTCACTGAATCTGTTACATAACTATATAATCATTCTGCTTTCTAATTTTTATGATTATACCCATAGACCTGGCTGCTCTCAACTTTAGAGAAACATCTTTTTGCAGTGGGCAAAAGACAATGCAGACTTATAACTAGACAAAGTGCAAAAAATTTAGAGATTATTTGGGCCCAGCACTAAAAGAAAAATATTTATCAAGCACCTCACACAACCCACCTTGACCAAGGCTTATGAAAAAATCATTAAAGAGGAAATTCTCAAAGAAAAAATATAAGAAAATATAAACAAAATAAGATATACACATTATTTAAAGATATATGCAAATGATATCATAGCTTTAAATAAAGTTAAGTATAAGTCAAATAAACATTTCAAATTCAGATAAAATTTATATGTGCATACAAACATCCTTATGAGATGACCTTAAAAATATATTCTGTTATCGAGAAAATTGAGTTCTTGTATTTTATTTATCTCAGCGTCCATAATATTATTGTATATTTTCAACAATTTATTTTTAATAGTTAGCTTCCAATTGTCACAGAAGAAAAATTGGATATTTTTTATGTAAGTATTTTTACTGGATCTTCTTCTTCTTTAATGTCAATACTTTGTGTGTGTGTGTGTGTGTGTGTGTGTGTGTGTGTGTGCATTCTCTCAATGATAGTACATGAGTTGTTTATTATTTTTACTAATATGTTTCTGCTACTTTGATTCATATTTTAAAATAATGTCTTTAATTATTCTTAAAATGTGCTGAC
The DNA here is from genome assembly GCF_903992535.2 of Arvicola amphibius. NCBI lineage: Eukaryota > Metazoa > Chordata > Mammalia > Rodentia > Cricetidae > Arvicola > Arvicola amphibius. Next base: position 104,610,290 of record NC_052065.1, read on the forward strand.
CTTTTCTTATTCTTGATTTTGAATGATGACCAAACTCTATGTTTTAAATTTCTTTGCTGTTTACAATGCACAATTGTTACTTTTAGCATTTATTTTGGGAATTTTAAGCAAATTACCCTGCTTATATCATTTATTCCCCAATTTTTACTGAACCTTCAGCTGTCCACTTCTTTATGCCCACATCTACTGTCCTCTCATTTCATGAACTCTTTTGTATATGTGTGTGGTATATGTGTGTGTACATGTGTGTGTGTGTGTATGTATAAATACAACATTTTGAGTTCATTTAGTATTGATCATATGTTCATATGCTTTGTATTGATAACTTAGGTTTGTATCAACTATTAGACTGTTTTTTCAACAGTCATAAACTTGTGGTAGTCCATATCTAGTAGTGGGCCACTGTGAGATTTTCTTCAACATGCTTGCATGCCAATCTTGTAGGATAATGTTCTTTTTCAATGTAAAGATTTGTTTCTTGTATTAGTTTAATGAAGTGCTGATTGGCCAGTAGTCATGAAGGAAATATAGGTGGGACAACTATACTAAGAAAATTTTTGGAAGAGAAAAGGCAGAGAGTCAATCATCAGCCAGATGCAGAGAAAGCTAGATGAAAATGCCTTACTTTGAAAAGGTACTAAGCCACATGGGTAGACATAGACAAAAATTATGGGTTAATATAAGCTGTAAGAGATAACTAAGAATAAGCCTGAGTTAATAGACAAAACAGTTTATAATTATTATAAACCTCCATGTATTTCTTTGGGACTGAATGGATACAAGACAGGGCAGGACAGAAACTTCCACATACAAGTGGTGCCCAAATTTTGGCAAGAATTTCCACATAAAGCTTGGGGAAGTTTTTTTTTAAAAAAAGGATTCTAGACAGACAAGAACAGCTTCTGGTTAAATATCTTTACCTAGGTAGGTTCTGTTTGCTGTCAGTGAGCAGAGGTGCAGCTCCTTTAAGAGAACCTTCCTAATTCAGCATTAGTGGCAAAAACCTTACAGCTCTTTTAAGAGATTCTGCCACTAAATTCTTAAAGGGTATTTATGATCAGCCAGCATCAGGCTTTGTGTTGGTGACATGGACCTGGAAACTCCACATAGTTGTGGCAATAGATGTGGCTTCCACCAGTACCTCTGCCATGAAACTAGACTCTCAAAAAATTAAAGGATGGGGTGGAGCCAACATCCAAAATCGCAAAGTCGCAGTTTTAACCCTAGCCATGCCACTTACCAGAATGACGACTCATGTGCTCAGGAAATAATAGATATATACAGTAAAGATTGGTTCAGAGAGAAAATAACCTCTAAATGGTTTACAGTGTGTTAAAAATATGTGTCGGCTTGGAAGAGAAAAGAAAAAAGCTTAGAGAAAGTCCTTAAAAAAAGAAATAGAGTACCCAGATGTGGTGGCACATGTCTTTAATCCCAGCACTTGGAAAGCAGAGACAGGTGGATCACTTTGAGTTTGAGGCTAGTCTGGTCTACAGAGTGAGTTCCAGGACAGTCAAACAAACACAGAGAAACTCTATCTCAAAAAACCAAAAAGTAAAAATAAAAAATAATAAAAATAGAGTTAAAAATGTCACATGAAGATGAAAAACACACAGAGAAATCTGGAGAAACTATGTGATTGTGTTGTCTTTGAATTGTATGACTGCTGCAGAAGGAGCAACAGCTGCTAAAGGACATTTGATTATCAATGCTGCTGTATTAATTCAACCTATATATTTTGAAAATGCTTTGACTTCAAAATTTGAGTCAAAAGATAGGTTACTGTGGAGAAGAGGTTTTGCTTTTGTTTCCACAGGAACTGAGAAGCTGTGAATTCTTCCTGGGTTAAGAAAACTAAGGTTTGATCAAGGAAGAACCCTTGAAAAATCCACAATAGGTGTGGATAGCCCAGATAATTCAAAATTTCAGAGTACCTCTGTTACATATAGAACATTCTACATATAAAATATTATACACATAATACACTCTCAACTGCAGGCTGAAATAATCCCGCTTCATAGAATACTCTGGTCAAGACTTGACTATAATTCTAAAATTTCTTTGGATCCCCATAAGATTATTAGCACCTCAATCAGGCAGTCGGCTAGAAATCTTCTGTTACATTTCCAAAAAATGGATTATGGATGTTTGCCTTTGTTTAAAGTGTTGGTTAAAATTTATTATGGATAATGATCAAAAAATCTAAACAAAAGATATTAGATTTAGAGTTCTTGTTTTAAAAAGAAAAAATAAATAAGGAAATGCTGTGGTGTAATGCTCTTGTACACTGTAAAGATTTGTCAAAAAATTCTCGCTGCATATCAACTCTTTATTCACTCTTCATGTCTTATTTAGGCACCTTTTTCCCCTGAGGTTTCCTAAGTGTAGCTACCTGCTATTTATAGGTGAAAAAATGCATCAGCTGTCCTGATCCTCTGTTTCTTAAAATCTTTCTGTCCTTTTCCTGAGATGTTTCCTTTGCCTTGGGTGTACAGGTTGTATTGAAGATGTAACAGTTGGGGCTTGGTAACTGAGATTCAGATATTCTCTGTATTTTGACTAGTTGTGCCTTTCTATTGCAGTTTTCCTGTACTGTCTAAAGAAGTTTCCTTGATGAGGAGCGCTATACCCATCTAAGAATAAAAGTACTGTTACTTAAAAAAAATAAAAACAGTTGGAAGTTCTACCAGATTATGAATGTAGCAATAGTAGTTTCTCATCCATGCCTTGCAGTTACCTTCTTTTATGCTGTTATATGACATTATTACTGGGGAAACATGAACAGAAATTGACAGCACACCAAAATATGCACACCATCAGAATCTACCTTGGAAAATCAATTAGTTTTAATGTGATTACTTACAGAAATATGAGTGAAAGTTTACTTTCAGAAGCAGAAATTACTCAAAACCACTAGATACATCACCAAAGCCTTTCCAAGCATAGACAACGAATCAAAAAAGTTGAAAACCTGGACCACACTCTCCATACTACAGGCAGCTTGACAGGTCAGCAAGTAAACCTTCAAGTGGCTTAGCTGTTATGAGCCTCCTGTTGGCAGTTTGGCCAATCTTTCATTCTTCAAAGCCGTTCTGTTGGTCCAGGGTTCTTTCAAGCTGCTTGTTATGACTTTTGTTCCTTCAGGCTGTTTGATGATCTCCGATTATTCCAGACAGTTTGGCTAGTGTCTGTTCTTTCTGATTAGTCTCAGTGTGGTAACCCACAAGTGACTCAGTTTCGATCTGGAGTCCATATTGACTTATAAATCATTTGATTTCAAGCTTGCTTATTTAATTCTCCTTGTGAACTGTGAAAAAGTTCTGATTAAGTCCATGGGAAAGAACACATTATCTACTAAGACCCAGGCTCATGAATGCCAGCCAAAGGCACAAAAAAAAAGAAAGAAAGAAAGAAAAGAAAAGAAAAGAAAAGAAAAGAAAAGAAAAGAAAAGAAAAGAAAAGAAAAGAAAAGGTGTAGAAGGAGCAGCGGGGCTGCGTCCCGCCACCTGGCCACTGGCTAGCTTTACACCCGAAATAATAACACGGAAACTGTATTCTTTTAAACCACTGCCTGGCCCATAGTTTCAGCCTCTTATTGGCTAATTCTCACATCTTCCTTTAACCCATATTTAGTAATCTGTGTAGCACCACGAGGTGTGGCTTACTGGGAGAGATCTTAACCTGCGTCCATCTCGGAGAGGAGAAGCATGGAGACTCACTATGGCGACTGCCTGAAGCATCTCCCCAACTCTCCCAGAATTCTGTTCTCTCTACTCCACCTACCTAATTTTCTGTCTCTTAAAGGGCCAAGGCAGTTTTCTTTATTAATTAACCAATGAAAGTAACATAGACAGATAACTCTCCTCCATCAAAAAGGAAAGGAAAGGAAAGAAAAGAAAAGAAAAGAAAAGAAAAGAAAAGAAAAGAAAAAAAGAAAAGAAAAGAAAAGAAATTGTTTACTGCTGGAAGGACTCACATGGTAGTGAACCTGTTTATGCTTTTTCTCAAGGACAGTGCAGGGAGGTGGTTAACTGACTTTACTGGTCATTTTTCTACCTTCTGCCCTTAATCTGTTCTGAAATAAGCTCAGGGCTGTGCAATATTTACTGGCAGATCTCTAGAATCTATCCTGTGTTTCTGTCTCAATTTCCTCCAATCTGATATTTTCTTAGCCTTACACCTTCCTCTAGGTACAACTAACTGACTTTGCTGGAACTCAAATGTCTTAGCTCTTTCAAGCATGGTTTCTGCTTGTAATACATCATAATGAACATAGAGATCCACAGCTTAACAATGTGCACATAGAGTGAAAGAAATTGGAACATTCAGATATAATATACCCTTCACTGAAGGATATAGAAATACTTCTTTACTGAAGGATCAGGCATCTGTGTGGAATATGAGGCAGAAAGACAGTAAGAGACAGAGGAGGTGGAATACTCCAAGGAAAAAGCCTTATTCAAGGTACTAGAGGGTAGCTACACATATAAAGTCATAGTTGGTGTGACAGTATGCTGTCAATTTTTGCTGATATAAGAGTGACTCTCAGCAGTTTTTATTGCTTATATATTCTTGGGGAATACGAGCCCTATTTAATGTATTCAGTTTCAGTGGCTGGCTTCTTGAAGCTATTTTGAGTTACTTGCTGCTTCTTATTAAGCTTGTCTAAAGGGAAAAATGTTTTGATCTTGAACAACATATGCTTTGTGTATCTTTATTGATTTTATTCATTCATTTAGACTTACCCAGTTATTTACTCATTACTGTGCTTAGTTTGAACTTTGGACATTGCAAAATTACTTCTGCCATTGAGCTAAGTTTCCATATCTTTGATTTTGCTTTTATTTTGAGACAGTGTTTCACTATGTTTACAAGCTAGTCATGAGTTCAGTTTGTAAACCATACGGACTTTCAAATTATGATTCTGTTTCCTTGGACTTTTAAGTAGCTATAAGGTCCTTGTCTACATTTTTATTTATTTATTTTTCCTGCAGTTTACTGAGTTTAAAGATAATTACTTTGACTTTCTAGTCAAGAAATTATATTTTCCAGGTGGTGGTGATTGGGATGCAGAGGTTGGTGGATCTCTGTGAGTTCAAGGCCAACCTGGTCTATAAGAGCTAGTTCCAGGACAGCTAGTACTATAACACAGAGTAACCCTGATTCAAATAACCAACAAAATAAATTCTATTTATAAATCTCTACTTCTACTACTTTATTTATTTATTTATTTATTTATTTATTTATTTCTTCTACTTTAATGTTCATAACTAGAGTATTTCCATTCATTTGGTATTATTATTTCCCCTGACTTTTTATGTTCCCAATGACTTTGCACTAGTGTTTGTATAGCTGCAAAGAGTATTCTCTTTTGTTTATTTTTGTTTTTTTTTTCAGATAAGGTTTCACTGTTTACCAGTCCTGGCCGTCCTGGAAATCACACTGTAAATTAGTCTCGCGTCAAATTCAGAGATCTGCTTGTCTCTATTTCCAAAGTAATAGGACTAAAGGAATGTGCAACTACCACCCAGTTCTCTTTCAATCTTTTAAAACTTTTTATATAGGTAAAGATTTTCATAATTCAGCTCAATTACATATTTTGGGGGGTTTCTAAAGAATTTCTATATTCCTATGAGTATATACTGCCTTGATCTTTATCCCTCCTACTAAACAAATTCCAAGTGTTTTTTTTATTCACACAGAGCTATAGACTCACCATACTTTCACTTTGCAATAATGAAAACACTGTAATTCTCAAATCTACTTCTCGACCTCCGTCCTACAATGCAAAGACTGTATGATTTCTGGCTATCTGTAAGAGTTGTGTAAGTTTCTTAGTATCACACAGTTCTTTTCCATGTGGGAGTTCACTAGAGCGCTGGAGGCTAGATTCAAGTTTTTCTTTCACTCTGAAGGAGAATTCACAAGATTACTCAATATTTTTCAGTCCTGAAATGCCCTGCTGACTGAGGAATGCCCCCATCTCCTTTCTTTGTTCTTAGCTGTCCATGTAGTTTTATGTTATTTGCTTTAGTGCTCCAAATATGGTGAGAAATGTGGGTTGCCACAGCAGTGTTCAAAAGGCATGAGTGGTCAGATTTATGCTCTACTCACTCTTTCTACTATGGGATAAATGGGATGAGTGGAATTTGATGGATTTAGCTGGACCAGATGTCAAAGTTGCTAATATGAATAAAATGAAATTAATCTTCTTACTCATTTTAAAAGTGTTCATTTTAGTTTTCTATTCATCTGAGCTGTGGTAACCTATCTAGATTTCAGAGTTTAAATAAAAAGAATTAGAAAAATGTACACTCTTCAGTTAGAAAAGACTGAGATGTTTCTGTTTTTATGAAGCCTTTTTTATTTATAAACTTCCATCAAAATTTTAAAATTTATGATTATTTTTAAAATTTTGTACATAGATAGAATCTGTTGTAATCCTATTCACCACATCATTGTCATTTCTTATCTTTTTCACACTCACTTTTACTCACTTATTATAACTAATTAACTCATAACCTTAATTTTTTATGGTTCAATACAAGTCTTGTTAGAACCCTTGAGTATTCATGATTGTGATTGTGATACCATATCCAGAATACAGTGTGTTTGTTATAGTGCACTTCTCCATCTTCTGACTTTTCCAATTATTCTCTTCTTTTCTATATTATTTTGTAATTGTTGGAGGAGTTTATACAGATGTCATATTTAAGACCAAACACTTAACTGTCATTAATTCCCAGAACTTTGACCAGTTATAAGTCTCTGAATTAAGGGCTAACCATCTACAAAAAGATTTTTTTTCTGATTCAGGCTGAGAATTTTATTATATTGCATGTATAAACATAAACATCTATGGAGTGGTTCAGCTGCATTTTCTGTTTAGCAAAATATCTGTCAAGTATTTTCCTCTAAGTTATTTTCTCAGTCATGGAATTTTGAAAAAAAAAATGTTACCAGGAATTCTCTTGTATGGAGTAGTCCTTAAATCCCATTGGAATGCTGTGTTGCCACTATTGTACAACTGAGCACATAATCCCTAAAAGGGTTAAACATAGCATTATGGATGCAGAGATCTCTTAAAACAATTGATGTAGTCCTATTCTAAGAATCGACACAAGATCTTCTGACAACATGAAAGCTAGTCAATACGTATGAATCTTCCAAGTTAGCTTCAGGTTTAGTTTTCTGGGTCATATTTTCAAAGTATTAGGGAGTTTCAGCAGTATATTGTTACTATCTCACTCTGGTGAGCAAATAAGAACTATGGTAATAACCAATATTTTGTATCAAACCTCTAAGAACTCCATAGACAACAACCATAAGCAGATATCCTGTAGCTTGCATTGATATTTTCTTGTTAAAATTCTATATTGTTTGTTCTTTAATAAATAAAGCTTACCTGAAGATCAGAGTGCAAAGCAGCCATACAAGTCTACTATACAGGCCAGGCAGTGGTGGTAGAAACCTTTAAATATAGCAGCTACACTGGCTAGTCATAAAGGTTGGGCAGTGGTGGTGTAGTCCTTTTTTACTTTTTTACTTTTATTTTTTTATTAAATTATATAATTTTACAATTTTTCATCTCCTCCCCTCCTCCCATATCCCCTCCCCTTCACCCCTCTCCCTTTCCTTCCCTCTCCAGTCCAAGGAGCAGTCAGTTTTCCCTGCCCTGTGGGAAGTCCAAGTTCCTCCCCCATCCATCCAGGTCTAGGAAGGTGAGAATCCAAACAGACTAAGTTCCCACAAAGCCAGTACATACAGTAGAATCAAAACCCAGTGCCATTGTCCTTAGCTTCTTAGTCAGCCCTCCTTGTCAGCCACGTTCAGAGAGTCTGGTTTGATCACATGCTCCATCAGTCCCAGTCCAGTTGGCGGTGGTGAGCTCCCATTAGATCATAGGGGATTAGTCGGAGGAAGAGATGGGCAGGCACCAATGCAAGAATTCCTCCAACAATTTGAAAGCACCAGAACCCAGTGAATTTACAACAGGTGGTGTAGTCCTGTAATCCCAGAACTAGAGAGGAAAGTAAGCTGGGAGCAGACAGGGCTTACTTGCTCAGTCTGAAGATTTGTGAAGTGAAGATTGCCCATATTGGTTTGAGATAGAGGTAAGGGTCAGTGGCTGGCTGCTTTGATTTTCTGATCTTTGGCTTGAACCCCTATATCTGTCTCTGAGTTTTTATTATTCATGCTACAGTCATTATTATTCATTTATTTTACATCCTGACCATGGTTTCTTCTCCCCCTCACCTCCAAATACCACCCCAACCTCCCCTCTGCCCCCCTCATCCACTTCTCCATTTCTATTCAGAAAAAGGCAAGTCTTCCATGGACATTTACAAAACATGGGAGATCAGTTCTAGGAAAACTGGACAAGGCAAACAATTATGAGTATAGGATCCTAAAAGCCAGCAAAAGAATCACACAGCCCCTGATTCCACTATTAGAAGTCCCACAAGAAGACCAAGCTACACAACTGTAACCTATTTTCATAGTACCTAGTAAGTCCCATTCAGGCTCTCTGTTTCTCTGTTCAGTCTCTATAAGTCCAGGTGTGTTCTCGTGTGATCTCCTTGATCCCTCTGCCTCCTACAATCCTTCTTACCTCTCTTCAAAAGAATTTTCTGAGTTTGCCTAATGTTTGACTGTTGGTCTCTGTATCAGTTTCCACCACTTGCTGGTTGAACCCTCTGTGATGACTCTCAGGCTAGACAACAAACTTTGAGTATAGCAAAAAATCATTAAGGTTCACTACATTGCTATTTTTCCTCCAGAATTTTTGGTTATATCCTATATCTGTAAGCCATCCAGCCTCTGGATCCTGGTACTACAGGCAATGTCAGAGGTGGGCTCACTCTTGGGGCATGGGTCTCAAGCTGTATCAGTTAATAATGATTCTTTTAACAATGAGAAGTCAGTTGATACTGTCAATATTACACCATTAGTAAAAGCATTCTGTTATTGTCTTGATTTTCCAAAATAACAGTGAATCTCACTAACATAATTGCAAAGGACTAAACACTTTGTAACCTAAATGATTATATATCATACCTACTATTGTGATATTTGCTAATAATAAGAGAAATCAAATATACATTTTATTTTCTGGCTACAGCAGGAGATAATTTAGCCTTGAGAACTTTGTTAGATTTTCCCTTTTCAAGTATATATGTCACCAGTCTCATCATATAGCCCATTTATACTTTTGTACCTGATTTGAGATAGATTTTTAAAGAGGTTGGAAGTCAGTGCAACTATGGAACAAGAATGCATACTATGAAAGTAAGATAAGTACATATGGCAGAATATGAATTATCAAGATTAATGCAGATAAAACTGGATATGAGCATTTAATAGTATTTATTAGTAGATATGTAGAATATGGTTGTGAGAGGCATGGGGAAGAGTTGAGCAATGAAAACTAAGGTACAGTTAGAAATAAGTAACCCTGCATACTTTTATTTAACTTGCATTTCTGGAAGTAAATGTTAGATTAGGCTGTGAAAGTAATATAAAAATCGGAGTATAACACTTTGATCCACCCTGCATACTTTTATTTAACTTGCATTTCTGGAAGTAAATGTTAGATTAGGCTGTGAAAGTAATATAAAAATCGGAGTATAACACTTTGATCCATAAGTATGTGATGTCCTAAGGAAACATCAAAACATTTAGCCAATAAAATATTAGTTGCATAGCACCAACAAATTTACAGTTAGGAAAAACAGATTCCTACATAATTATATAATGATGTGGGATTTCCCTCTGTATGCTGTGATTACCAATGGTAAATAAAGGAACTGCTTTGGGCCTATAGCAGAGCCATAGGTGAAAAGAGCTAGGCAGGGATAACTAAACAGAATTCTGGAAGAAAGAAGGTGGAGTCAGAGAGAAGCCATGTAGCCCTGCCAGAGATGGACACCAGAACTTTAGCGAGTAAGCCACAACCACATAGCAATAAACAGAGTAATAGAAATGGGTTAATTGTGTAAGAGTTAACCAATAAGAAGCTAGAGCTAACTGACCAAGTTGTGATTTAAATAATATGGTTTCTGTGTGATTATTTCAAGTCTACGTGGCCTGGAGCAAATAAGCAGCCCCTTCCTCCAACAATATAAAATAAAAAAAACTAAAAATAATCACGAACAAAAATAATCTCTATCAAGAAAAAAATAATTTAATAGTTTTACATAAAGATCTTGAATAAAATAATGCAGTTTTTCATAAATAAATTGTGGAATAATAACTTGAAATAAAATATAAATATATATGAGGAGTTTAAAGGTGAGGTGAATAATTTTAATGGTGGAAAAATACTCAAAGTTATTACTAGTCACAATATGAAAATTAAATAATGTTTTTACTTATTCTTTGAAAATTTCATACAATGTATTTCGATCATATATGTCTCCTCTCTCACAACTTTCAGATTATCTTCTACATTTTTTAAAAGAATGAAATTAAGCAGTGATGATAAATTTAAGACTAGTAATTGCAAATATCAGATATATTTAAATTCAACATAATCTTAATAGTAAAATTTATGAAGGTTCCTTGGTACATGTCATCCTGTCAAATTACTTTTTCCCATATAAAAATACCAGTATGATCTTTTTTATTGTTACATGCTAGAATAGTTTTACTAGTGATAGAATAGAGCATCTCTTGAATTAACTTTGTAAAAATCATCAGATATCAAGAACATAAATTTAGAATTACTCTTCTTCAGTGTTGTCTTCAAAATATTTGCCTAAATGTTAAAAATCAAAAAAAAAATGTGAAGATCCTCAAATATACTTTCAAATGTCAAATTAACATTCATAAAAGAGGACATTTACAGAACAACTATTTTGACTTACTCAAGTTAAATAATTGCCGAACAAAACATTTTAAATTAAAAAGCTAATACATTCTCTAATGCTAGACAATAATGAAATGTTTGATTCTTTATTTACATATTTTAATTAAAATGGTCCAGTAATTTCAATATGTGGCGTTATAGTCTCTCACTCTAAAAAAACTATTCAAAATAAGTATTGCAATAGAATTAATTATTGGTCTGTTTTTGATATGTCAGTTTCTTGAATCATATCATAAATTCCTTATTGTCACCCTAACAATGACAGGAAGGAGTTGATGTCACAGTAATTATCAAATAATTATTTGATCCTATTTTGTATATTCTAATGATTTTTTAATTTTGAAAGAAGACTATAGTTCTTACTTTTACTTTCTTCTTTACTCAAAACATAGTACATTAATGACAATAGGCTAATATGGTTCATCATTATCTTAAAGGTATAGGTATGAAATTTTGATTGAAAAGAAGAGATCATTAACATATCAATGATAATAACATTGGAAAAACCAGTTAATATGGGAAAAGTATAAAATATGATTGATAGTTACATTAAACATGGTATAAAATTGGGTTAACTTTTAAAATAAATATTATCCTATATAGGTAAATATTGAAAATAAATGGGAGTTCTAGCATATATATATATAAATATAAATATATATATATATATATATATATAAATTTATATATATATATCACCTGTTGACATCCAGTTATGTCAGAACCATTTATTGAAGATGCTTTCTTTTTTTTCCATTGTATATTTTTAACTTCTTTGTCAAAAATCAGGTGTTCATAGGGGTGTGAATTAATATTGGGGTCTTCAATTTGATTTCATTGGTCAACCTCTCTGTTTTTATGTCAATGCCAAGTTGTTTTCATTATTGTTGCTTTATAATAAAGCTTGATTTCAAAGATTTTGAATGGGATAGTCGAGCTGGAGGAATAACAGAGATGAGAGCAAGGTAAGAGATATTTTGATTGAAAGAGACAGTATGGGGCTAGCAAGAAACCTGGCACAAGGATGTCCCAAGCTAAGACCCTAAGCAATAGAGGAGAGAGTGCCTTAACTGGCCTTGTTCTGCACTCATACTGATGAATTTCTTAAATATTGTCATGGAACCTTCATCCATAAACATATTGAATACAGAGATAGAGACCTGCATTGGAGTACTGGACTGAGCTTCCAAAGTCCAGTTGAGGAGTGAGAGGTGTGAGAATATGAGCAAAGAGGTCAAGACTATGATGGAGACACCTACTGAAACAGTTTACTTGAACAAAAAAGACCTCACCAACTCCAACCTGCCAGGCAAGGAAACAGGTCAAAACTAGGTATTTTGAATGTGGGTGACAGATTTATGGCTGATGCAGACTGAGGAGCCACTGGCAGTGGCATGAGGATTTATCCCCATTGCCTGTCCTGGCTTTTTGGGAACATATTCTCTTTGGATGGATACCTTGCTCAGCCTAATATAGATATATTAGGGAAGGCCTTGGGCCTTCTACAAAACAATGTGCCTTATCCTCTCTGAGGAATGAATAAGGGTACGGAGCAGGTGGAGAAAATGGGAGGAGGGTAGTTTGAATATAACTTGCTCCCATAAGCTCATAAGCGTTAGCACAATCAGGAGCAGTGGCCTTGTTGGAGTAAGTACGGACTTGTTGGAGGAAGTGAGTCACTGTGACAGCTGCCTTTGAGGTCTGTATTTCTTCACAGCAATAGAAACTGTGACTAAGGCAGAAGTTAGAAGAACCAAGGACTGCGGTATTTCTGTGATAAGCCTGACAATATTTTGTTTGGATGAATTTAGACCTTGGTTATTAGGGTTAGGAAAGCAGTAGAATGCATTAAGCACTGCTTAATGGGCCCTCCTAGTAGAAGCGTGGAAGACAATGGTGGTGAAAATGATTGTAGCTGTGGGACTGCTTCAAGAGTTTTCAGAGGAGAAGAAATTTAACATGTTGCTTAGAGATCTTTCTTGTGATATATAGTGAAGAAAGTGCTTGACTTTTGCCCTTGTCCAAATTGTCTGCCTGAGAATAAAGTAGAGTGATTTGGATTAATTCTGTTGCCAGAAGAAATCTCAAAATAATCATGTATAGATTCTACTGTGCAGTAATAGTGTTAACTCTAACAAAGATTTATAATGAAAAAGAACAAACTATACAGGTGAAAATACAAAATGTACAATTTGAGGAAAAAGAGAGCACTAGGAACTAGAATGGAACTAAATAAACATACAAATAAAAATATTCAATGTGTATTTGAATGCCTTTCAATGCCTAAGTTAGCTCATGGAGGATGGCTGTTTCTTGCTCCATTTATGTTTATATAATTTATTTTCTTAACAACTGAGTAATATTCTAATGTGTAAATGTATGACATTTTTATAATTCATTTATCCCTTGATGTGTTATTTTTAATTTCATTTCCTTGGAGGCTAAGGATATTGAACAATATTGTCATTTGCACAAGGTATAATTTCATACATAAGAGACATTAAAAATATAACAAGACAATAATTGGTATTTTTAGTAAAGTATCAGAATACAAAATCAATACACAAAAATTAGTTGGCTTCTTATACACAAATTACAAGTATGTTGAGTAATAATCAGGGTTATAATACTTTTAAAAGTAGCCTCAAAATACATTAAAATAACTCCAGCCAACCAAGTTAATAACTTTTACAATAAAGATCTTTACTACACTAAAAAAGGAATTTAGGAATACTGAGCATCCTTAGACTTATTCGCCAGGAAAAGGTGAGTGCGCTATCTGTTCTGTAGCCCCACAATGCAGGACAATCAGGCATGATAGGGAGTCAAGTCAAAGCAGGAATTCAGTTTAATACTATGAGCATCAGCTTATATAGGTTAAGTGACATCATGTGATGTAGGGGTACCTCCAGCCAATGAGAGACAGCCAAGCCCTCCCTCTGGCTGGAGGGGCATCTACCTAGATTTTTCTGTCTTATCCTCACTTGGTAGTTTTGAGACAATTTTCCAATCTCAAGCCAGGCTTTTTTCTGTCCTACAGGCCTCAAGATACAGTATCTCAACATCTCCCCTTTTTTGTTTTATATCCCCACCCCCTACTCCAGTCACCAGGCCAGAATAGCCAACTGGAGAGAGGGTACAAGTCAGTTTCAGCCTGGATACCTTCAAACTGGAGTTCATCCATGGGGTGAGATGTATCAAGCCTATCATGATATACACAAACATGAGTTATACCTGTTGTATTTGTTTTTGAAATGCTCATTTCAGCCTTTGGAGAATGTATGGGCCAAAAAGATAGATCAATAAACAAATAGCCATCAGCCCAATTAGGGATGAGATGAGTGTGGTAAGCCATGGGGACCAATTAAACCAGGTCTCATAGGGGGTCCTTGACTTAAACAAATCAATATATTTCTCAACTTATCTAGGGTTCTTGTAACTCCCCCAGAATGGTCAGCATAGAAGCAACATTCTTCCCCAAGTGCCCTGCAAATTCTGCCCTCTTCCATAAACAGAAAGTCCAAGATTCTCCTATTCTGTAAAATTACCTTTGCTAGTGAATCCAAAGACTTTTGTAAATAACATAATGAAGTCCCTGTCTTTTCTAAGGTCACTGTCAATTGTGAGCGAATCATTCACATTTCTTGTTGTAAAATCACAAGAGATGAGGTACCCAGGAAAGTCCTGGCCACCCCTAGCCCCATCAATGTGGTGACAGCCAGGGCTATTAGAAGCTCTCTCTTTATGCCTTCAGGCCAGGAATTCTTGCATGTCGTAAAGCACGTGAGGGAAAATATGTCAAGAAGGCAAATATCATTACGCTGAATGATCAGTGGGTCAGACAGGCAGGGAGTAACCTCCATGTCTTGGCAGATCCAAAAATACCCATAATCTTTGGACACCCTCCATGAAGATATAGACCCATTAGCCACTTCACAAGTGAGGTTAAGACAAGCATGTCTGGTGTTCAGCATACAAGTTACATTCGACATCTGCCAAATGGGGATAGTCAGGTCCAACATCTCTCCCATTTCCGGGGTTTTCCAATCTACAAACATCAGCTTTATCTAGTATCTCATAAGAGTCATTTACCCCAAAGGCTTCAAAGTACGGGGGTAGTGGCTGTCAGCAAAGACAACAGGCCTCAGTAGCTTTAGGGTGGGTATGGTTTAAAGCCATAAAGGCTATCTTAATGGTCTCCATCAAATAAGGTGGGACTCTAATCCCCCTACATCTCTATGCAGCTTGGTGAAGTATACCTTAGGGGAAAATGATGGGGGCGTTGAGGTATGTAAAGTTGAATTATATACAGGTATGTTTCCTGTGGGGCATTAGCTTGAAAACAGGTCCCAGCAAGCAAGGAGGGTCCTCAAGAAGTATGTCCATTTGACGCATGATTATGAGGCCATGATCATATCTCTGTTGGAATAGCCTTAATCCCTACATCTTCCCAGATAACCAGGATAGGTCTTTTTTCTTTCCCTAATCTGTAAACCTTAATATCAGAGGGTTACATCTAAATCGAGTGCATCTTCCATATCGGGAGTTCTGGGATAGAAGTATCTTGGAGACACTGGAGATCATTATATCTCCATGCTGTTTTATCCAATGTCCAATCCCAATCTGCTTACATCCACAGGAAGGACAATAATAATCAGGAACACTCCCTCTGCTCTGCAGTTTCTAATAGCAGACGCAGTCCTGTTGCTTCCTGGGCATACATAAAATGATGCCTGCAGGAGGGCATGTCTCCTAAGAACATGAGAACACCTAGGCTCATTAGGGTAAGATGCCTGGGATAGGGTTGTATGGGATCCTGGTGGTATGGGATATATTCTGTCTCTTGAAGTATTCTTTTAATGTTTTTCTTATAAAACAGAATGCCACAATGGTACAGAAGAACTTTTGGTGACTGTCCAGGCAGCGAGATTTCTCTGTCATTTCTAGAGTTTTGGAAGTTGCTTACTTCTTGTTTACTTAGGTAATATTATATCCTTCTGGAGTCTTTGATGGCGTTAAAGAATGAATAGTTATAGTTTTCTTTAGTTCTAATAAAAGATAAAATAGATCTAAATATTGTAACTGTAATTCTTGCGTGATAACTGTTTTGTTATATGTAATTTTATGATAAGTTAAAGCCTAACACTCTTGGGTTCACCCCTGGTCCTTGTAAATGGAGGGGGTGCAAAGAAACTGTTGGCAAGTCTCACATGTATAAACAATTCTCTTTAATTCTGTTGTGGGGATCTGGGGTATAGATATTTGAGTTCTCTTCAGTTGACATGAGTTAAGTCTTGCATCTGGATAGCATTTTGTATGGGCAGAGTTGAGGCCTCTATGAGACAGACCCCAGAAGTTACAGTATCTGCAGCAGAATTCCCTTGGGAAATGAGGCCATAGAGGTTTTGGTGTCCAAAAAAAAAAAAAAAAGAGATGTTGAATATATATGTTTTATTCTATCTTCTAAGAGCGATCCGAGTTGTATCATCAAGGCAGAAATAGGATTAGCATCCAGTCTGATACAGGCATATGATTATTGTGACAGTAGCGTCACCATATAAGAGCTCTCTGAATAGAGGTCACAGGGTTCTGAGACCTCTTGTAGGGCAATATATATGGACATTATTACCCTATATTGAGCAGATCCCCCACAAAAGAGAATTTTGGTAATTTTTGTCTTGGGACACCCTGCAGGGAAAACTACAAAGGTGGCCCAATTCTTCCCACCATCTCTACAAACAGTGAATGCTTGGGCAGAGGCCTAGGAAATAAAAAAGACTAAGGGGACCCTCCAGTGTAGTTCTTGATAATAGCTTCACTAACTAGGACTCCCCAAAGTGGATGTCCAGGATACCCAGAAGTTCCTCCATGGCAAGGCTCAATTGAGAACAATGTCTGGCCGTCAATTCTAAATCCTTAATTTTGAATGAATTATTAATTTAGAGCGATCTTTTCCACAATGTTGGAGGGACGTGTCCCTCATTTTTATGATCATATCAGCTATTTGATTGACTAGAGATTACACTCTGGGAATGCTCCTTATGGTGCATTCTAGTGGTTGTGACTGCCCAACAAGGGCAGCCAGCATGGTCTTTTTCCCTAATAATATCCAGCCTTGGATTGGAATGTTAGGATTATATCTCACCAAAGAAGCCTGATGGAGCTCATTGAAGAATTCGGTGAGTGCCTGATGACCCTCAGGGAGTAAGGAAATGATCTCATAAGGTTGTCTGCCTTTTAGAAGATCATATAACACATCTAGCCTCCCAGTCTCTACGTGCAACCAGGGCCTTACCCACTTCATTTCCGCCAGTATCTTTTGTAACCCCAATAAAGTGAGAGGCTCAGACAGGATTTATTGGGGTCCATTCACTTTGGCTTAAGTGAGTGTTAATTGGGATCCATTATATGAAATGAGGGTATCTTTTGTATTGTGTTTGGGGCTATTTTAAAGCTATGTTGTTTGAGGATAAACAGTAGTGGCTACCCAGGGAGATAGCCCTGATTCCTCCAAATGCCCAATGATTAGATCATCCATATAAACATATAGAAGGGTATTATCTTTGTCAAAATAAGGAGAGAGGATACAAATATTATTGGCAAAAGGCCAGACTATTGGCCATATCCTGTGGGAGAAATTTCATTCGTGTCTCTTGTCAGGTCAAGAGGAGTTAACTGTAGGAATGGGAAAGGCGAACTTTTTGCAATCCTCCTCATGATGAGGAATTGAGAAGAAGCTGTCCTTTAGGTCAGTTACAGTGAGCCACCAAGGCTTGTGTAATAGAAGAAGCTAGAGTTTGGGTCAGGGCCTGAAAGGCTGCCACAAGAGTCTGGTAGGTATGTGACTGGGTTCCAACATTCTGTGATGTCACAACCCATTGACTCATGGACCCTTCCCTAAGGCTGGTACAAATCATCCTAGTATCTTGGTTCATACCTTCCCAGACTAGGAGCTTAGTAAACTGGTCTCTAAGTCCACTGGAGTGCAATTTCCTCTCAAGGCTGGTCTGCACATGGACAATAAAGTCTGGAAGCAGCTCCACTGATTTTTGCGTCATGCTAGCTGTAAGCTATTTAGTGGGTCCCTTCTCTAGCTTGGCCCAGGCCTCCAGGCCTGCTTGTCTGACTTGGTCCCTATATGGAGCCGCAATCCTGGCTTGTTGGACCCCAGTGGAAATGCCTTTCCCAATACCAGTTAGCATCGGATAAGTGATAAGAATTGGGGAGGGGGTTGGTATGCTGTTCTATTGAACTCTGCCCTAGTCTGTCAGGCCTCCTTAAAGCAGGCCATCTATTTAAAATATTGGGATCCCCCTAGGTTGGCCTTAGCCAGATAATACCAGTTCTTGGGAACATAAGGACGGTAGGCTTCCTATTAAAGGAGGGTCATGGCCCAAGAGGAGTTGGGTCCATCCTTGGCCACTACTTTCCTCAATTCTTTCAGGTCCTTAGATTCCCAAGGATACCAGGCTAGGGGGTGATTAGGGCCAGGAGCAACATTGAGCTGGAAGGATAGGGGTCTGTAAACCTTAACCCTATAGGCCTCGGCATAAGTAGGGTTAGGATCCCCCAATTTTGCAGATCCTCCCAGAGACTGGTATATTCATTTTCTCCTGGCAAGCATGGAGCCCCCTTATTTGTCCCATTCCCCTTTCCCATTTTATCCTTTCCTGGGTGGCTAAGGGTATAAGAAGGTGGCCACTCCTTGACAGAGACATTATCTACTTTCCTTTTTGATTTTGCCTCTGCCTACCTTATTCCTTCCCCCTGGGACTGCTCTTCAGTAAATTGCACCCTTTTCTGATCTTTGTCCTTGTCTGTCTTTTTTCCCCATTCTTTTGGTTAGTTGATTACTTTTGAATTCTTCAGACCTCTCCCCATCTTTGGCCTTTTCCTTACCTGGGGGAGGCAGAGCAGCAGGGTGAAAACATGCCTTAAAGGCTATAATAGTTAGAATCCCAATGGTGGGGGCATAGCAAAGTGTTTTTTCCTTTTCTCAGACTAGTCTTCACCTGGTTCCACATGTCCCATGAGAAAACATTCCTGGTGGGTATCAAGAGTGCCATGGTATTTATGTTCTCCCATATCCGGATCACATTATATCTGAAAATTCCAGGCTTCAGGAGAGTAGCATATATCTCAGTGTCTTAAGTGCTTGGTCACTTTTGTGTGACATTGCATTACCCATCATGGGGGTCCCACTCACCTTGACAGACTGCTTAGCCTTGGGACAACTGTGGTCCTGTTCATTGGGTACCAGTTGCCAGGCCTTCTAAGCCTTATTCACCAGGAAATGGTGAGTGCACACTCTGCCCATTCTGCAGCCCCACAACGCAGGACAATCAGATGTGGTAGGGAGTCAAGTCAAAGCAGGAGCTCAGTTTATTATTGTGAGCATCACTTTATATAGGTTAAGTGACATCATGTGTTGCAGGGGTACCTCCAGCCAATGAGAGACAGCCAAGCCCTCCCTCTGGCTTGAGGGGCATCTACCTAGATTTTGCTGTCTCATCCTCACTTGGTAGCATTGAGACTCTCCTTCAAACTTGAGCCAGCCTTTTCTCTGTCCCACAGGCCTTGAGGTACAGGCCCTGAGATAATTTTGGCTCAACAGAGGAAGATATCAGAGGATGGAAAATCTTCCATGTTCAGGGGTCATTGGATTAATATTGTGACAACGACCATTCTAGTAAACGTAATCTACATATTCAAAGCAATCCATACTAAAATTCTAAAAGAATTATTCACCAAAATTAAAAATAAATTAAGTTTTATATGGAAATACACAGACAGACAGACACACACATACACACACACACACTGAAGAAAAAGAAAGGAATGAATTTGAACTCATTTTCACTGGAACAAACATTCTGTACAGGACTTTGATAGCATAGACATTAAGACAAATAATAATGAGGAGCCCATTAAGAAGCTAAAAATCTGTGTAGTAAAAGATATTATCATTCAAAGAGACAGCATATAAAATGGATAAAATATAACTGACTAAACGTTAGTGTCTAGAATATTCAAAAACAAAAAATGATCATCAAGACAAGAATTTATTCTATCAAAATGGGATATAGAACTAAACAGAAAATTCTCAACAAATAAAATTCAAATGGATTAGAAAAACTTAAAAATTGTTCTACATCCTTAAAAGGCAATTTTGACTGCCAGTAAGAATATACTTCAAAATAACTAATTTTTATAACTTCTAAATTCATATTTATATTTTATCATACTAGTAGAATTACTACAGAAAATATAAGCTTAATCTATACCATCAATAATAGTATAAGATCCTTTTTTATTCAAGGGAGTGGAAGACAACAATTGAGAGCAATATAATTCTAAAGCAGCAGAAAAGTACAGACCTCCGAATTACTATGCAAACATTTTATGAGAAATATTTTATGCAGTTGCTCTCCTTACACCAACAATGAATCTAGCCATGTATGAAGTAGTTAAGGAAAGACTGAATGTGATATATCATTAGATGAATACTCATATGTTAACAAAGTGCTTTAGATGAAATTCTGGCTTTAAAAATGACAGGAAATTGAAATTATAAAATTAGGGAAACTCAACAAAAGAATGAGAGATTATCTAGTCAAGTAACAGAATGAAAGTTAAATGAAGAAAATGAACAGAACCGAGACACCAGCAAGGAGCTATCAAGCAGAGAACCTGCACACAATAAAGGTCACTAGAGTTAAGAGAACTGGAAGTGCTAGGAGAAATATTTGTACAAATGATGACAGAGAAAAACCTACATTTGTATAGAATCATTAATATGCATAACAAAACTTTCCTCAATTCATGTAGGAAATATTCAAAGAGATGTACACATACACATATGGTAATCAGTCTGTCAAAAGACAAACACAAAGGAGGAAATCTAAAGAGAAGTATGAAAAAAAATTTTCATTTACAAAGGAATCTAAAAAAGTTCTCAGCAAATTTCTCAGTAGATACGTTGGCATTCATAAAACAGTGGTGCATTGGAAATGCTGACAGAGAAACAGAAAAATAATTTTCAACCAAGTATTGCATATTCAGTTGGTTATCCTTTATAAATGATAAAAACATTTAGATGTTCTGGTTGTAAAGGAAGAGTGTTATAAATTGCTTAATGTTGTATACAAAAACTGAACCAAGTGATTTAAATTAAATTAAAGATTTAATGAAAAAGATTAAAAGAAAATAAATGTGAATGTTTATTAAAACATTCACTCAAAAATGTACTAAGATGCCCTTGTGAATATTGTGCTGTATTATTAGGTTCTATGCCCACAAAAATTAAAACAAAATTGCATAAAATAGTATACAATATTTCAATGAGCATAGTGTTTGCTTATTATTTAAAATATAATTTGACACAATACATTCTGATAATAATTTCCTATTCCCAACACCTCTCAGACCCTCCTAAGTTCTCCACCCATTCAAATACATATCCTTATTTTCACTCTATTATTACCATACAAAGAGGCACCAAAAAGAGTGATTTTAATTAAATGATATAAAACAAAACAAAACAAAAAAGACAAAACAAAAGGAGCAGAGTTAAAGGATGTAGATACAGAGACATACATATCCACACACAGAGAAATCCCATAACAACAGAAAACCAGAAAACATAACATATATTTAAGGGACCTATAAGGTTACAACAAGCCAAGATCTCCCTAAAAAAGCATTATAAGATTAAGAAACTCCACATAGCTGCTCAAGGAGCAAGTGGGGGCCATCTCCTTGGACACCTGGGAACCCCTCTAGAGTCCAATCTCTTGCCTACCTTCAAATGGCTCCCTTAATTAAGATATATACTTCCCTGATTCCATATCCACTCTTCCTCCATCTCAACTGCCTCATCCCCCCCAAGCTCTCCCCAATCCTCCCCTTCTCCCTTCTCTCTCCCCATCTCTCCTTACCCCCATTCTGTCCCCACCCCCAAGCTCTCAATTTTTGCCTAGCAATCTTGTCTACTTCCAATATCCAGGAGGATAACTACATGTTTTTCTTTGGGTTCACCTTTCTATCTATCTTCTCTAGGATCATGAAATATAGGCTCAATTCTATGGCTAGAATTCACTAATGAGTGAGTACATACCATATTCATCTTTTTGGGTCTGGGTTACCTCACTCAGGATGGTACTTTCTATTTCCATCCATTTGCATTCAAAATTCGAGATGTGAGGAGAGGGGGCCTGAACTGGCCCTTTACTATAGCCACACTGATGATTATCTTGCATATCACCATAGAACCTTCATCTGACGTTGGATGGAAATAGAGACAGAGATCCACGTTGGAGCACTGGACTGAGCTCCCAAGGTCCAAATAAGGAGCAGAAGGAGGGAGAACATGAGCAAGGAAGTCAGAACCATGAGGGATGTGCCCATTCACCGAGACAATGGGACTGATCTAATGGGAGCTCACCAAGGTCAGATGGACTGGGTCGGATGGAGCATGTGATCAAACCGGATTCTCTGAACATGGCTGACAAGGAGGGCTGACTGAGAATCCAAGGACAATGGCACTGGGTTTTGACTCTACTGTATGTACTGGCTTTGTGGGAACCTAGTCTGTTTGGATTCTCACCTTCCTAGACCTGAATGGTTGGGGGAGGAAGTTGGACTTCCCACAGGGCAGGGAACCCTGACTGTTCCTTGGACTGGAGAGGGAGGGGGAGGGGGATGGGGGAGAGGAAAGGAAATGGGAGGAGGGGAGGAGGTGAAAATTTGTAAAATTAAATAATTTAATTAAAAAATTAAATTTAAATAGAAGAAACTCCACATAAGACATTGAGTAAATTTTGTGGTGGCCATCTATTGCTGATAAAGAAGTTTGTCCTTAAAAGTGACTTCACCAGTGAACTCTCATGAAAAAAAAAACTATTCTTTTGCAAATACATGTAGTTATCAATAAGAGATAGCTTTTGCATTATGTATGGTAGCTTATGTCCACTTCTCTCAGTACTGGTATCTCATCTTAGTAAGAGTCTCTATTGCTCTGAAGTGACAACATGATCATGGCAATTGTCAAAAGAAAACATTAAATTGAGACTGACTTAAAGTTTCAGAATATTTAGTCCATTATCATCATGGTGGGACATGGTAGTGTGCAAGCAGACATGGTGCTGGAGAAGTAGCTAAATTCTACATCTTGATCAAATACAAAAGCATTATCCCAAAGCACTGTTCCTAGGTCTCTGGGGCTTTGGTGGGTGTGGGTGAGGCTCAGAATGTGCCTCTAGGGGCTAGGGCATAGAGAGCAGGGCCCTCCACCCATGAACACAGATACTCACCTCTCAAGGTTCAGTCAAGACCAAGGTTCCTGTGTTCATATACATGGTAGAGAATGGTTCAGGTCATAGAGAAACTACTTCCAGGTTTCTGGGGCTTTGATGGGTAGAGGTGGTGTACAAAGATCTTCAGCTGGAAACCCAGACACTCATCTCTCCAGATGCAGTCAGGGCCAAGGCTCTGATATTCTCAGTTGTAGTGTGTGCTTGTATTTTTATTTTTATGAAGGTATAAGATTCTTACTCCTCTCTTTAGATTAATTTTCGTTGAAAGTCTACTTTTTCTGATATTAAAATACCTAGACCTGCTTCCTTCTTGGATTCATTTGCTTGGAAGAACATTTACATCCTTTTGCTCTAGAGTGTGTTAGGAATATTCCTCTCTGCCTGTGCAAAGAACTCCAATCAAACCAAATTTGGTCAAATCAAAAAATGCCCACATTTAATAAATGCTGCACTCCTGGTTGAACATGTTTCTAAGAATAAAATTTGCTTATTATTTAAAATATAATTTGATATAATATATTCTGATTATAATTTTCTATTCCCTAACTCCTTCCAGACCCTCCTAACTTCTCCACCCATTCAAATCCATAACCTTACTTTCACTTTATTATTACCATACAAACAGGCACCCAGAAAGAGTGGTTTTCATTAAACTACACAAGACAACAACAAACCAAAAGAAGACAAGACAAAAGGAGCAGAGCTAAAGGATGCAGATACAGAGACATACAAAGACATACATAGCCACACACAGTATAGTGGGGAGAGAAGACTACTTGTTCCTTTTTACAGGCACAAACCTAAATACCCTGTGGGAGTGGTCCAGACCCTCCTCAAGGAGGGGTCAGCACTTGGCAGCCTGGGAGTTGTAGTCCAAGTGCTTGGCAGGCTGGGAATTGAAGTCTAAGCACTTGGAAGGGTGGGAATTGGAGTCTGGACCAGGGCAATTCTGAAGCCAGGGGATGGGATGACATGTCTAACTCCATATTACATTCCAAACTCATTGGATATAGGGGTGTTACAGGGCTGGGACCTCACTTTTGACCAAACAGGGTAATATCTATACTTGGTGGTATGTTTCTCTGATACAGCAGAAGGATATATTCTGACTTCTATTCAATCTATCAGTCTTTTTCATTTTATTGTGGAGTTAAGACCATTCATATTGAAAGCTATCAATAAGTAGTATTTATTGAATTCTTCTATTTTGTTGGCATGTGGATTTTTCATTATTTTGATTAAATATTCTGGGATTATTTATTCCTTGTGTCTTCTTGGCTGTAGTTAATTTCTTCTGTTGGAAATTTTCCTTCCGGTGCCTTCCAAAGAGATAATTAGTAAATAGGAACTGCTGAAATTTGGTTTTATCATGAAATATTCCCCTTCATTTATTGTGGGCAATAGTTTTGGGTATGCATAGTTATGTAGCCTGGCATTGATAGTCTCTCAGAGTTTCTAGAACATGCATTCTGGCACTTCCAGATTTCAGACTCTCCACTTAAAAGTCAGGTATTTTTCTAATAGCCCTCCCTTTACATCTGATTTGGTATTTTTTCCCTCTCGGGTTACAATATCATTTCTTTATTCTATATATTTAGTGTTTTAATTATTATGTGTTAAGGGATTTTTCTTTCTGGGCCTGTATATTTTGTGTTCTGTATGCTTGGAAATTTACAAGAAACTCCTCCTTTGGGTTAGGGAAAATTTCTTTTATGACTTTGTTATGAACAACTTACATGACCTAGAGCTGGGCCTCTCCTTCATTCTCTATTCCTATTATTCATAAATTTGCTATTTTTATAGTGTGTCAAGATTCCTGAATGTTTTGTGTTTTTTTTTTTTGATTACATATATTCTTTGACTAAGCTGTGTATTTCTTCCACATAGTTTTCAAGACCTGAAATTCTCCCTTCAAGATTTTTTTCTATGGTAGAGAGAATGGATTTTTATAATACATTTTATTTTTGAAAACAAGAAAACATTTTATCTCTTTTAATTTCAATACCAATCACAGTTCCCATTCTCTCCCCTCCTTCCATTTACTCCACCTCGCTGCTCACAACAACCCCCATTCACTTCTCAGAGAAGGTAAGGCACATTGCTTTAGGGAAGGTTCAAGGCTCTCCCTATTTCCATCCAAAGAGAATGGGTTCCAAAAATCCAGGACAAACAGTAGGGCTAAATCCTAGTGCCATTGTCAGTGGCTCCGCAATCTACCTCAGTCATACAACTGTCACCCACATTCAGAGAGTCTGGTTTGTTTTTATGCTGGTTACTTCCCTGTCTGGCTAGAGATGGTGAACTCCCATTAGCTCAGGCAAACTGTTTTAGTGGGTGTCCCAACATGGTCTTGACCTCTTTGCTCGTATTCTCATTCTTCCCACACTTCAACTGAACTTTTGGAGTTCAGCCTAGTGCTCCACAGGGTTTTTTACCTTTCTTTCATTCTGGATTTCCTACTTGACTGCTCCCTTCATGTCTGGCTGGCTGTTGGCTGGTTAGCTAGCTGACCCCTAGCATTGCCCTTTATTTCTTCCTCATTTTCATCTTGATCCTATAGTACTTATCTTACTTTGAGGTTGGGTTTGGTGGCTAACACTTTTAATTCTAGTCGGTGGGAGGCAGAGACAGATAGATCTCAGTAAGTTCCAGGACAGTCTAATTTTTATTGTGAGCTCCAGGTCAGCTGGGGCTGTATAGTGCTGTTTTAAAAAAAGAATGCAAACTTGCAGAGAAGAAACAGTAAAGTGCAGACATGATCATTAGAGGTGTGACAGAAACTGAACCTGAGTCATCCAGCCAGAAAATAAAATAGTTCCCTCACTCCATTATTGTCAGCAATGAGGTAAATGGAGAATTTTAACATGAGATTTAAAACTCAGCACAGGATTTTGAGTTAGTGAGTTTTACATACTCCTTCAGGGACTAAGTCACAGAAAGCCCTGCATGAAGAAATGTCAGTTTCTAATTCATCTGGAGCAAAATTATAACTTGATGACAATGTGGTGGGTTTCAGGCCAGGGACTTCTGTTAGAAAATTATCTATTTTCAGAGAAGACTCTTAACTAACTCAAATGAATAACTAAGAGTAGCAGTCTTCACAACACCTTTAAAGCATGATATAATGCTACTCTAAGAAAAGGAGAAGCCATATTGTTCTAATAAAGAAGAAGCAACAACCAAAGGCATATTGCCTTCTATTTCATGTTCTCTATATGTTAATTTTTCTTTGTACTGTAATTTAGATTTTATTTACATTTTTGGTTTAATACACTGAGATTTAGGTTCTATTTCATTAGAAAAGATTTTCATGATAGCCCCTTCTCTTTTTACAATGACAAAATTTCATTCTTTCACACATAACTGCCTCTACAACAACTTTTACTATCTCTCCCATTTCTTACCAATATACTTTCCTTCTCATAATATTTCTCTCTTTTCCTCTTTTTCCATGTCACCATTTATGTATTGACACCCTTAACATTAAAAGATTTATAAACTACATTTGCCCTAGCTAATACTCAATATCAGAACCTTAACATGTTACAAGTGAAACCTCCTACTGAAAAATCATTGCTGGAACTCTGGCAAATTTTTTAAATCAAAATAACAGAAGGAAACATAATTCCAAGTGACAAATGATCACCATGAAGATGTGCATAAAACAAAATAAACGTGCCTGAGGAAATATTAAAATTAACATTGGAAAATAAGTCATTGCAACATATGTACCAAATAAAACATAGAAATATAAAGAATGAGGTAATAATACAATAAACAGTTTCATTGTTTCACAACTCATCAAAACAGAAATGAAAAACATTGAAATGTGGAAAAATTCAGTTATCATCTTCAAAAGAATAAATGACAATATAGAGCACCCAAATAAGTAGATAAATTAAGAAAGAAAGTCCAGGATGTGAAAAATTCTAAATCTATAAACAATAATCCACAATTTGGCAAAGAGATTTAAAATATATGAAGGAAAATTTAAGCAAAGAAATTGAGGTAGTAGACTACATAAAATCAAAAGTTTTAGAAATCAAATGATGCTGAAAGCATGAACAGACAAGACCAAATAGAGGAGCACTTTTCAAGAATGGAGGGCAGTCCAGCTGGCCTTGGTGAGCTCCCATTAGATCTGTCACACGGTCTCCGTGGGTGGAAGCATCCCTCGCGGTCCTGACTTCTGTGTCATGTTCTCCCTCCTTCTGCTCTTCATCTGGGCATTGGGATCTCAGTACAGTGCTCCAATGTGGGTCTCTGTCTCTATCTCCATCCATCGCCAGATGAAGGTTCTATGGTGATATCCAAGATATTCATCAGTGGGGCTATAGGATAGGGCCAGTTCAGGCACCCTCTCCTCAGCTGACCAAGGAACAAGCTGGGGATATCTCCTTGGACACCTGGGAACCCCTCTAGAGTCAAGTCTCTTTTCAACCCTAAAATGGCTCCCTTAATTAAGATATCTTCTTCCCTGCTTCCATACCCACCCTTTCTCTATCTCAACCATCCCATTCCCCCAAGCTCTCCCCAATCCTCCTCTTCTCACTTCTTTCTCCCCATCTCCCCTTACCCCTACCCCACACCCACCCCTGTGCTCCCAACTTTTGCCTGGCAATCTTGTCTACTTCCAATATCCAGGAGGATAATGCTATGTTTTTCTTTGGGTTCACCTTCTTATTTAGCTTCTCTAGGATCACGAACTATAGGCTCAATGTCCTTTGTTTATGGCTAGAATCCACTTATGAGTGAGTACACACAATGAGGGCAGACTGAGCAGCCAATGATAATGACACCGGATTTTGATTCTATTGCATGTACTGACTTTTGGGAGCCTAGTCTGTTTGGATGCTCACCTTTCTAGACCAGGATGGAGGGGGGAGGGCCTTGTACTTCCCACAGGGCAGGGTACCCTGACTTCTCTTAAGACTGGAGAAGGAGGGGGAAGGGGGAGGGGAAGGGAAATGGGGGGATGGGAGGAGGTGGAAATTTTTAATGAATAAATAAATAATAAATAAATAAATAAATAAATAAATAAATAAATAAAATGGGGTACAGACCTAAACAGAAAAAAAAAGAATGGAGGGAAAAATTGAGAGAACAATTCAAGTATGTTTAAAGTATAATGCATATGAACAAAATATCCAGGAACTTTGAAATATTCAAGACACTAAACTTAAAGTATATGGTAGAAACAGGAGTTAAATTAAGACAAGAGGCAGAGACAAAATTAAATGAAATACTAACAAGGTTGGGAACTTTGGAAGACACTTTAAATATGCATTCTTGAGTCTCACATAGGGGCCTCTTCATTCCTGTTGTCCACATTCAAAATTATAAACAATACATATCATGTTTAGCATCATTATCACTATAGGTAGTATATGGAACTAACATAGCTCTCCATTGAGTGACAGAGAGATAATAGGAGCATGAACTTGTTTAAGATGTAAAAAAAGAAAATAAATGGATAAATGAATGGAATAGGAAAAATATATATTTCCTGAAGTAATCTAAGTATAGAGAATCAAATTACCCACTGCCTCTTTCATATATGGATTCAAACATCAGAACTTTATCTTTTTGTTCAACTTCTGTTTTAAGAACCCTGAAAACTATAAAGAGGATATTCATTAAGGTACATGAAAGAGTATAACATATGGAATATGAAAATAGAGAGGAAGAATACTGGAGTTGGAAAATTTTTACCAGGAATTTGAAGAGGTAGTAGAGAGTAAAGTGTAGTGAGAAGTAGAGTCATCCAAAATAAAGAGTAGTGATAAGTAGAGTCAACCAAAATGTAGAGATATAAAAGCATTTTATGGCAACTCACTGTCTTGTAATCAGGTTTAAAAATAAAATTATATACAAAGAAGTCTTAAGGAAATTGAATTAGAAAAGAACTAGAAACTTATTCCCTACCAGGTAACTTTAAAAGTTCCAGAGAATTCTTTACATATTTTGTAGTTAGGGTTTCTATTGTTGTGATGAAACACCATAATGAAAGAGCAAGTTGGGGAGGAATGGTTTACTAGACTTAAACATTAGCATTGCTGTCCATTATTGGGAGAAAGTTAGGACAGGAACTCAAAGCAGGGCAGAATCTCAGAATCAGAAGCAGATGCAGATGCATTGTAGGGGGTGTTGCTTACTGGTTTGCTTCTTATGACTTGCTTAGTCCATCTTCATATAGAACAGAAGACCAGCAGTCCAGGGAAGGTGCTATCTATCATGGGCTTAGACCTACCCCATTGATGACTAAAAATGCCATGTACCTGGATTTCATTGAAGTATTTCATCAGCTGAGGCTCCTGCCTCTGATAACTCTAACGTGTATCAATTTGACACTCAAAACCAGCTAGTATACAGATCACTGGAATAGAAAAAAACACCAGTGGACTTGCCCAAATGTGAAGACTATGATCCATAAAACAAATTTGCCAGGAAAGACGTGCAGCCCTCTGCAACAGTGGCTCTCCTGATTTATGATTTAGACCAGGTCCTGGGAGAGAGACTA
This sequence comes from Arvicola amphibius, assembly GCF_903992535.2. NCBI lineage: Eukaryota > Metazoa > Chordata > Mammalia > Rodentia > Cricetidae > Arvicola > Arvicola amphibius. Next base: position 104,639,991 of record NC_052065.1, read on the forward strand.
TTCCTAGTACTATAAATTTAGTAAAACATTTATAGTAGAGGAAATCATTGGCTTTGACATAATCTCAAGTTGACTACTTATGTTTATAACAATACATAAGCATTAATATAAGCCTTAATCAGAGAAGCCTTTCTTTCCAATGAGTGGTAGATAAAGCATAAAGGCTGGGTGGCAAAAGTTGTTGAAGATACAAATAAGTTTTCATCTCTAAACAAGGCACTTGCAACTTCCCTTCTACAGCTCAGGGAACATTGTGGAAGAATAGAAGGAAGTAAAGTAAAAATCAGAAGATATGTATCAGGGTTATGAAATATCTTCTGATCAAGTCTTGGTCATTGCAATCATACACTCAAAGTAGTTTCAGATGCCTATATTGAGTCTTTGAAAGTATAGGTTGAAGAGGTTAAGAATACATATGTAAAAATATATTAATGTGTGATTCCCCTCTGTATGCTGTCAATATCATTGGTTAATAAAGGAACTGCTTTGAGCCTATAGAAGAGCTACAGGGTAACAGAGTTAAACATGGAAAACTAAACGCAATGCTGGGAGAAAGATGGGTGAAGTCAGGAGAATTCATGTAACCCTGCAGGATACGGATGCCAGAACTTTAGCCAGTAAGCCACATACATAGATTAATAGAAATGGGTTAAATTAATATGTAAGAGTAAGCCAATAAGAAACTAGAGCAGTGATTTAATTAATACAGTATCTGTATGATTATTTTGGGGGTCTGGGTGGCCGGGAAACAGACAAGTAGACAAGTGGTCCATAAATTATTCATCAATATCATATCCCCATTATTTTATTTTTAGAAATTGACTATGATCATTAGTCATTTATAATCAATCACCCGTCAATGAAAACAAATATTTGTAAACAATTATTTGGGGAATTTGGGTGTTATTGTCTCCGAACAGCTTCCTGCTGTTTATTGGGTGAAGTATTTTTAGGGTTCACGAAGATTTTTTGGAGGATTCTTATTCCATCAAACCATATTAACCTGGAAGGATTCAATAAGTTCTCATATTCTGTGGAAATAAAAGCAGAACCTCTTTTCCAAAGTAGCATATATTTAAACTCAAATTTTGAACTCAAGATACCTTTAAAATATATATGTTGGTTTGGTTTAGTAGTCCATACAATGAAATGTTTCTCTATAGTTAGTTCATTCACAGTAAAAAATTCAAAGAAAGCATAATAATATACATAATCCAGACTCTGTATTTTTCATCTTTACATGGCTTTTTTTTACTCTTTTTGTTTCTATTTTTTAATTTTTGCTTTTTTTGATACAGGCCTTCTCTGTGTATCTTTGATTATCCTGGATCTCACTCTGTAGACTAGGCTGTCCTTGAACTCAGAGATTCACCTGCCTTTGCCTCCCAAGTGTTGGGATTAAAGGTGTATGTCACCACACCCAACTACTTTCTTTTATATTTACATAATTTCTATAACCTTTTTCTTTTCTCTTCCAAGCCTACATATATTTTAAACACACTGCAAAAAATAGAATTATTTTTTTTAATCTGATTCCATCTTTACTGTATATCTCCCTTTTTCTGACTACAGGAGTGATACAGCTAGGATTAAAGCCATGGCTTTGGTGGCTGGATGTGCCCCACTCCTTGACTTCCTGAGAGTCTAGCTTCATGATGGAGGTACTGGTGGGAACTACATTTTTTACCACAACTCAGTGGAGTTTCCAGGTCCATGTCAGTGACTGCTTATGACACCATTCAAATATTTGTTGGCATGGCATCTTAAAGGTCCTGAGACATTTTGGTTGCTAACAGAGTCAGGATGGTGTAGGAGGTCCTTCTTTCTATGTGTTGCTTGTATTGATTAATGAATAAATAAACTGCCTTGGCCTGATAGGCCAGAACTTAGGTAGGCAGAGAAGACATAACTGAATTCTGGGAGGAAGAAAGCAGAGTCAGAGAGACACCATGGACATACTGCTAAAGATAGACATACTGAGAACATGACCTTATGGTGCTATATAGACTAATAGAAATGGATAAAACTAATATGTAAGCGTTAGCCAATAAGAAGTTAGAGCTCATGGGCCAAGAAGTGTTTTAATGAATATAGTTTATGTGTGGTTATTTCAGGTTATTTTGCTCAATAGGTAGCCAGGAACCAACAAGAAGGCCCACTTCTCCTGCAATATCATGGAGCCTCTCTTAATGGAGCTACACCTCAGTTTGCCTCTAGCAAACAGAGCCCACCTGAGAAAATGCTACTACCAAAAATCATTATTGACTTTTTTATTTTGTCTGTCTAGAATCATTTTTGAAAGGCTTTCTCAGGCTTTATATGGATTTTTTTTCCCAAATGTTTCCGCACCATTTCTAAGTAAAGACTTCTTTATCATTTCCCTGCCATCCATACCAGAATAATCACACAAGAATATATTAACTAGAACACTGTTTGGCCAATGATCCAGTGTATCCCTAGCTATCTCTTATATCTTAAATCAACCCATTTCTATGAATCTGTGTATTGCCATGAGGCTGTGGCTTACTGGTAAATTTCTGGCATCTTTTGCCTTTGGCAGCTACATGGTATCTACCTGACTCCAGTATTCAGTTTGGTTTTCCCACAAAGCTATATTATCCCTGCCATAGGCCAAAGGAGTTTCTTTTTTTTTTTTTGCTAAACTTATAGTACACTTTAATATCTATTTCAAACACTGCAAATTAGAAACCACATTACAGTAATCTCCACCACCAGCTTTGAGTAAAAATAGTAAATAGTTAACTTTCCTCATGATGAAAAAGACATGAATCAATATTTTCTTGAAACTAAAGACAACTGTGATGTCTAAAGTCTTTAACAACTGTTTACAGGAAGAGGGTTTTTGTCTTATAAGAGTTCTTCCCCATTACCTAATGTCAAGATAATAAAAAAAAAGGTTTTAAAATATTTACAGGGCTAGAGACATAGACAAGAAAGTATGACGGGGGCTGGAGAGATGGCTCAGAGGTTAAGAGCATTGCCTGCTCTTCCAAAGGTCCTGAGTTCAATTCCCAGCAACCACATGGTGGCTCACAACTATCTGTAATGGAGTCTGGTGCCCTCTTCTGGCCTGCAGGCATACACACAGACAGAATATTGTATATATAATAAATAAATCAATATTTAGAAAAAAGAAAGTATGACAAGTTCATTGCCATGAATACGGTCAGTTTTTTTAGAAACTCTTGTAGTTTCTGCTACAGGAATACACTAGGGTTGATCCTTCTTGGCAAAAAGCATTCACATTCACATACCCACACAAAGACACAATGTTATCATGTAAATAAAATTAAATCAATTATTTAACCAAACAAATTTTCATTCAGGAATGTTTTTCTCCTGTAAGTATTCATTCCTGTAACCCAGGTGTTCAGGTATTTAAACGCTTACTTACAGAGGTTTTTTTATAAATGGGTTCATGTAACAGAAAGCAAGCATGTAGACCTCAAGTTAGACAAATTAATTCTCAATTGGTGGCGTCATTTGGGAAGAAGATATGTTTGAAGAAATATGTCACAGGAGTTGCATCAGAGATATTTTACATCCACACACCATTTTCCGTTCCCACTAGGTGGTTCATGCTGCAGGTTAAGATGTGAGTTCTTATCATCCCAGGGTAGCTCCATGTCTGACACTTGTTGATTGCCTCATGGCAACAAGTGTCAGACATGGTCTCTTCTTTCTTAACCTATTACAATAAAACATACTCACAACATACATGGGGAAACCGATGTCATTGAGAGGAAAGGGCTATATGGAAGGGTTTCGAGAGAAGAAAGAGAAAGGATAAATGTTACAATTACATTAAAACCTAAAGATAAAAATTTTAAAAAAATGGCATGGCAAGTTGCATGACTTAGGCAGCCTTACCCTTATGTCTAAACTACATGCTACCAAGAGATTCAAAGAGTGTAGAAACCACTACCATTAATTTTATTTTTTTTCTTTTTTTTCTTTTTTTTTATTTAAAAAATTTCCATCTCCTCCCCTCTTCCTCCCCCTTCCCTCCCCTCCCCTCCCCCCTACCCTCCCTCCCTCCCTTTTCAGGCCAAGGAGCCATCGGGGTTCCCTACTCTATGTTAAGGCCAAGGTCCTCCCAACTCCCCCCTGGTCCAGGAAGGTGATCAACCAAGCTGAGAAGGCTCCCACAGAGCCTGTCCATGCAGAATAGTCAAAGATCAGCGCCTTTGTCCTTGGCTTCTCCATCAGCCTCCACCGTCGGCCACATTCAGAGAGTCTGGTTTGGTCTCATGTTCCATCAGTCCCAATCCAACTGGAGTTGGTGATCTCCCGTTAGTTCTGTCCCACCGTCTCCATGGGTGAATGCACCCCTCACAGTCCTGACTTTCTTTCTCATGTTCTCTCTCCTTCTGCTCCTCATCAGGACCTTGGGAGCTCAGTCTGGTGCTCCAATGTGGGGCTCTGTCATTTTCTTCATCTATTGGCAGGTGGAGGTTCTATGGTGATATGCAAGAAATTCATCAGTATGGCTATAGGAACTGGCCTTTTCAGGCTCCCTCTCCTCAGCTGCCCAAGGAACTAACTGGGGGCGTCTCCCTGGAAACCTGGGAAATGGATGAAGAAACTGTGGAATATATACATGTTAGAATACTACTCAGCGGTAAAAAACAATGACATCTTGAATTTTGCATGCAAATGGATGGAAATATAAAACACTACCATTAATTTTATATCAACAAATGGCCCAATTAAACTTCAATAATCACTTCCAATCCAATGACTACAATTAATCCCTGGTTAAATTAGATTGGGCATAAAATCAAGTCAAAAGCCTTAAACCTGTGAAAGGGATTAATGACAGTGGAGGTAAGGAGACAGATTTGGATGGGAGGAAGATAAGAGATGATTGATTGGAGAGATAATAACTGGAATGCAAAGTATATGTGTATAAAATTGACAAACAGCAAAATTAATCATTATAAGAATTATAGTCTCTCCAATATGTTTCTACAGATAAATCACATAACAAGTATGATAGCCAGAGTTCATTCTTGAAGACCACTATTATGGATAAAAAGAACCAATTACCAAGAGTTGATTTCTGACATGTGCATATGCATGTACATGTGCTCAGACACATATAAACACACAGTTCCACACACACAAATCAATATTAATAATAATGATCAGCTGTTGTAGAATATTAGTTTAAGATGTGTTATATTTATTTAAATATTTTTATTTATGTGGTTTAATGATGGTTTTATGTGGTTTTATGTGGTTTTATGTGGTTTTATTTACTTGTTTAATGATGAAAAGATGTTTTGCATTCTTTTATGTTGCATTTATGAACCTGTGTTACTTTGCCTGTCTAAAACACCTGATTAGTTTATTGAAGAGCTGAATAACCAATAGCAAGGCAGAAGAAAGGTTAGGTGAGTCGGGCAGGTAGAGAGAATAAATAGAATAGTAGAAGAAGGAGGTTTGAGAAAAGAGGAAGAAGAGAATGCCATGGACTAGTCACTCAGTCACACAATCAGAAATGGAGTAAGGAAAGAAAGGTATGCAGAATAGAGAAAGGTAAAAGCCCAGAGGAAAAAGGTAAAGAGAATAATTTAAATTAAAAAAAGATGGCTAGAAATAAGTTAAGTTACGGCTGGGCATTCTTAAGAAATAATATATCTCAATTTATATATATGGGAGCTGAGTAGCAGGCCTCCAAAGGGTAAAGTATTAGAAAATCTAAAGGAAACAGGCAATTTCTGATTAGGTACCACATACCAAAATTAAAACAAGACCAGATAAACAATTTAAAGAGACCTATGATTCCCTAAGGAAATAGAAACAATCATTAAAAGACTTTTAATAAAAAAGTCCAGGACCAGATGGTTTCAGCATAGAATTCTACCAGAATTTAAAAGAAGAGTAAATACCAATACTTTTCAAATTGTTCCACACATTAGTAACAGAAGGAATGTTATCAAATGCTTTTTATGAGGCTATAGTTATCCTGATAACCAAATGACACAAAGAAGTAGCAAAGCAAGAGAATTACAGACCAATCTCCATCATAAACATTGATGCAAAAATATTCAATAAAATACTGGCTTTTAAATCCAAAAACATATCAAAATACCCACCATGATGAACAAGCTTCATCCTAGAGATGCAGGGATGTTTCAACAATCAAAACTCTGTCAGTGAAATTCATCATATAAGCAGACTGAAATATAAATTAACATGATCTTCTCATTAGATACTGAAAAAGACTGTCAGAAAATCCAGCACTCTTTCATGATAAAGGTTTTGGAGAGACTAGGCGTACAAAGAATATACCAAAACATTATAAAGACAATACACAAAACAACCATAGGTCAATGTCAAATTAAATGAAGAGAAATTCAAAGTGATTTTGCTAAAATCAGGAACTAGACAAGACTGTCTGTTCTCTCTTTAATCAATTCAATGCATTACTCAGCATTCTAGCTAGAGCAAAATGACAGCAAAATGAAATCAAGGGGATAGAAATTGGAAAGTAAGAATTCAAGCTTTCACTATTTGAAGATGATATGACAGTAAATATAAGTGACTTCAAAAATTCTTCCATGAAACTCCTACGGCTGATAAACACCTTCATTAATGTGGTAGGATGCAAAATAATTTTAAAAAAATCACTATCTCTATTATAGACAAAAGATAAATGGGCTGAGAAAGAAATCAGAGAAACATCACCTACCCTTTACAATAGCCACAAATAATATAAAATATCTTGGGGTAATTATACCCAAGCAAGTAAAAAACCTATATGACAAGAAATTTAAGTCTCTGAAAATAGAAATTGAAGATATCAGAAAATGGAAAGATCTCCCATGCTCTTGGATAGGTAGTATCAACATAATAAAAAAGGTAGTCTAACAAAAAGCAATCTACAAATTCTTTATAATCCCCATCAAAATCCCAACAGAATTCTTCACAGACCTTGAAAGGAAAATACTCATTTTCATATGGGAAACAAAAAACCCAGGATAGGCAAAAGAATCCTGTACAATAAAATAACTTCTGAATGCATCACCATCCCTGATTTCAAGTTCTACTATAGATATATAATAACAAAATAGCTTAGTACTGGCATGAAAACAGACATATAGATAAATAGAATTGAATAAAAGAGCCTGACATTAATCCACACCTGTATGAACACCTGATTTTTGAAAAAGAAGCACAAAAGGCACAATGGAAAAAAATTCAACAAGTGGTGCTGGCATAACTGAATGTCAACATATAGAAAAACACAACTAGATCCATATATTTCACCATGCACAAAATTGTAAGTCCAAGTGGATCAAAGTGGATCAATAACCTCAACATAAATCCAGTTTCACTGAAACATATAGAAGAGAAAGTGGGAAGTAACCTTGAATGCATTGACATTCAATCCTTAATAGAACACCAGTAGTCCAGACATGAGAGCAGCAATTAATAAATGGGACCTCCTGAAGCTGAGAAGTTTCTGTAAGGCAAAGAACATGGTAAATAATAAAAAACAGCAGTCTACACAATGGGAAAACATCTTCATCAGTGCCCCATCTGACAGAGCTATACTCTCTAGAATATATAAAGAATACAAGAAATTAGACATCAAAATATTAAATAATCCAATGCAAGAAATTAGACATCAAAATATTAAATAATCCAATGCAAGAAATTAGACATCAAAATATTAAACAGAGAATTCTCAAAAGAAGTATCTCACTTGGCCAAAAACATTTAAGGAACTGTTCAACATCCTTAGTCATAAAGGAAATGGAAATCAAAACAACTCTGAGATACCAGATTAACCCTGTCAGATTGGCTATAAACAAAAATGCTGATTATAGCATATGTTGAAGATGATGTGGAGTAGTGGGAGATGGTGGGAGTGCAAGCTTGTAGAGCCACTTTAGAAGTCAGTATGATGGTTTCTTAAAAAAATGGGAATCAATATACCTCAGAACCCAGCAATACTACTCTTAGGCATACACTGAAAAGATGTCCAAAGGACACTTGCTCAACTATGTTCATAACAGCATTATTTGTATTAGCCAGTACCTGTAAACAACTTAGATGCCCCTCAACCAAAGAATGGATAAAGAAAATGTGGTACATTTACACAATGGAGTATTACTCAGCTGTATAAAACAATGTCATCATTAAATTTACAGGCAAGAAGATGGAACTAGAAAAAAGTCACCCAGAGTGAGTTAACAAAAACCCAGGAAGACAAACATGGTATGTACTCATTCATAATTGTATATTAGATTTGAAGCAAAGGATAACAAGTTTACAATTCATAGCTCCAGGGAAGCTAGGTCACAAGGAGAACCCTAAGTGAGACTCATGGATCACCCTAGGAATAGGAAGTAGATAAAATCTCCTGAGTTAACTGGGAGATGGGGTGTTATAAGGAAGGCAATGTGGAATGAGAACATAAGGAAATGCCATGGTTGAGTTGGGGGCAGAGTGGAGATGGTGAACAATGAAAGTGATATCTTGATTAAATAGAACAATTATTGGGTTAGGGAAAAAGCTGGTGAGGTAGAAATTTCCAGGGATCCACAAGAATAACCCCAGATAAGACTCCTAGTAATAGTAGACAGGGTGCCTGGCCTGACCTTCCCCTTCAATCAGATAGCTGACTAGCCTAATTGTTACCATAGCTTCCCACCAAGTAACTAACAAAAGCAGATGCAGAAATCCATAGTCAAGCATGAGGCTGATCTATAAGAGCTCAATTGAAGAGAGGGAGGAGGTATTATATGAGCAAGAGGATCAAGATCATGAAGGGGAAACCCACAGCTGATCTGAGCTCAAAGAACCTCACATAATCTGAACCAACAAATTGGGAGCCTGCATGGGAATGAACTAGGCCGTCCACATGTGGGTGACAGTTTTGTGGCTTCATCTATTTGTGGTGCCTTTGACAGTGGGACCAGGATATATCTATGATGCATGATCTGGCTTTTTGAAGCCCAAACCCTATGGTGGGATGATTTGCTCAGCCCTGATGAAACAGGGCCTTGGTCTGACATCTACTTGATGTGCCAGGCTTGTTGGCTTCCCATGGGAGGGCTTATCCTTTCTGGGGAGTATATGGGAGGATGTGGGAGAAATGGGAGGAGGGGAGGGAAGTGAAATGTGGTTTATATATAAAATGAATAAAAAATTTTAAAAAAGAGAAGGAAGAGAAAAACAATGGACAATACTCCAAACGTCAGTTTACCTGTATCAATAAAAATTCTATGGAGATGGTCTGTGCTCCTAGTGAATTATTTCTCATTGGGTTGGTCTTAGGTATGCCTATTATCTTATGCTGTTGCCAATTGCATCTTCTTTACCTTCATTGCTGACTGAAGGCAACATTGTTCCTAGAACCTCATCTCTCTAGGCTCTGAGATTCACTTTTCTTCCTGCATCATGAGGTCTTTTAGGATGCACTATTTTGAATTGGTTCTAGATCTCATTGTATTTATTTGTATTATGATTTGTCTTGATGTTTCAGCATGTCTTCTGAACCTACAGATTTCCTCCTAAATGTATCTTCTAGGAAAACCAAACTTCATTATGTATCTGTCTTGCTTCTTCAAGCCTAGCTATTATTAATCTGGTCCTGGTCTCCATCTCCCACCAGTTGCCAATATTCTTTGTCAGAACATAGTCACATTTGTTAAATTCTTTTAAGCAAGTGTTCATATGTTATCCTCATGTTTCCAAATCCTTAGTATTTGAATTAATATGAACAAAAATGTAAATGTTATTTGGATTAAATAATTATAATTTTAAGTGAATTAGATGAATTAACAGATAAACATGTTTTTAATATGCGGGTGACTATGAGGTGTGCAGTCTTGTTACTTCAGAAATTTACTAGACTATCTGGACTGTCATAGTACTAATCCAATCAAGTATTTCATGGTTGATTATTATAAATAAATGAGAAGTTAGAAGACACAGTTAACTATTTCTTAAAATGGTGACAGGTGTTCATTCATTTACCAATTTTAGCTATAGAATTGCATAAAAGTCACTGGTGTGGGAGAATTGTCTGTATTCTGTTAATCATGTTTTAAATAAATGCTGATTGGCCATGCAGGAAGTATAGGCAGGTCAACCAGACAAGAAGTAGAGGTGGGGCGATGAGAACAGGAGAATGCTGGGAAGGAGGAAGCCCATTCCTCCTAAGTCCTGCCCAGATCACAGAAGGAGCAAGATGTGACATGCCCTGTCAAAAAAGGTACCAATCCATGTGGCTAACATAGATAAGAATAATGGGTTGAGATAAGTTATAAAAGCTAATACGAACCCTGAGATAATGGGCCAATCAAAAAATATCTAATGTAGAATCTGTGTGATTTTCTTTGGGGGCTTACTGGCAGTGGGAACTGGGCAGAACAGAAACCCCAACAAGCAGGCCCTCATGTTCCAAATCACTTCATTCAAAGCGAGCTGACAGTGATCATAACCATTTAAGCTCATGGTAAATTTTGGCAGTTTGTGAACACTGCATATTTTTCTAAAGACAGTTTTATTGGAAAATATATGCGTCTATTTAAATATTGCCTATGACTGATATCATGCTGTATCTATATATGGAACATCTGTGAAAGATACCATAAATCATACAAATACTTGTATATATCCAGATATATGTATATATACTTTGTTGGAGCAAGGTTCCAGCATGCAATCCTGTGAGAATTCTGAGTGCTTGTAAGAATACTCCAAGAAAACAAGGCAAGAGTCTTATGGCTTCTGTTTTTTCAAAACATGAAACTATTTTTAGAATGTGTTTTCATGATCCTCCCAAGTCTAGTAAATAGGAGTGTGTTTACTTCATATTTCTCATTATGGCTTGCTGTTGTTATTAAAATAAATATTCAAACTATTCTTTATATGACTCTATGAAAAACATGTTTTTTGTTTTTGTTTTGTTTTGTTTTGTTTTGAAATGTGTGTCCTTCATATTGTATACAACTTGAATGCATGAGAAATTTATTAACATTCTTTTCCTAACCCTCAGAGTATAAATTATTTTCAAGATCTAAAGTTAGCTTCTGCATGAGGCTTTAATCTACCTCATTTATCAACTCAATTCTCCCAGGTTCCTCTGCCTCTAGAACAATAACTATAACTATAACTAACCATATATATACATTGTTATGTTAAAATACATATATTATTTCATATATAGGAAATCCTTTAATATTATATATATTTCATTATGAAATATTTAATTTCATCATTGTCTTCATAATGTCCCAACCTATAATACCAATATCACAGGTATGTCACTGAAAGCAAAAGACATTAACATGGTTCTTTCAAAGGACTCTGCCACTAAACTCTTAAATGGTGTTTATGAGAGGCAGGTGATATAAACCCATTGATAGCATAGACTAATAAACTTCTGAAAGTTTGAGTGGTAAACATGGCTCTGATCTATACATCTGGCTTGAAACTAGACTCTCAGGAGGCTAAGGAATTGGGAGGAGCCAGCTGCCAAAGCCATGTATCCATGCCTGCTTAGCAGTTTAAAAGCTCATGTGGTTAGAAAAAGATAGACATGTAAAGTAATGATAGATTCAGATAAGAAAAATGCCTGTATATTGTTTACAAAGTGGTAAAAATATGTGTAGATAGGCTCAGGAGAGAAAAGAAGGGCGGAAAATGTCTCAAAAAATAATAGAGTAATAAAAAGCATATAATAAGCCCATAAAGATGGTAAATACACAGAGTACTGATTATATATTTTTTCTTTAGTGTTTTTGACTACTAATGAGCAAACAGTGACTGCAGAGAAACATTTGAGTATGCAAGCTAATACTTTAAAACAAACTACCTATTTTAAAAATATCTTGACTTCAAAATTTAAGGTAAAAGCTGTGTTACTTTTGGAAAAGAGGTTCTGCTTTTATTTACACAGAAATATTAAGACCAATGGTTAATGCATGTTTATTAGTATAAGAAGAATTTTCAAAGTTATAGTAATTTCTTAGATTGTTATTGGTTTTATGTAATATATGTGCATAGGCTTTATAGTGCTTGGGATGTGGTAGTTATGTATAAATATATGTTTGTATTTTAAAAATTCAGAAACCAATGATCAATAACAAATATCTCCATAGTAAAATATGTAGTTGTTTGTATATGTTCCAGGTAGTGATATAGATAGGTCACGTGGTACTTGTAGTATTTTGAGAAACCTTCATACTGATTTCCATAGTAACAACACCAGTTTGCACCTACATGCTCTGTGACTGAGTGTTCTTTCTCTACAACCATACTAGTATTTTTTATTTCCTCTGTTTTGACCTCACTCATGCTGAAAGGTATATGGTAAAATATCAATGTGATTTTAGTCTGCACTTCCCTGATGGGTAAGGATATTGGATGTGTAAAAATATTTTACAGGCATTTGTATGTTGGCAGAGGCTGTTTGTTCATTCCCAGCTGCCCAGACCCAAAATAATCATACAAACTATGTTATTTTAAATATTGTTAGGCCAATAACTTGTGTCTTTCTGGCTGTTGTACCATGAGTCTAATGGTTTAGGCAAGGTTCTGGCAAGTCTGTCTTCTGTGGTGGCTACATGGCATCCCACTAACTCTGATTACTTTCTCCCACCATTCAGTTTAGTTTTCTCACCTCGCTCTAGTCTTCCATATCACAGACCATGGAAGCTTCTTTATTCATTAACCAGTAAAAGCAACACATATACAGAAGGGCATCCCAAATCATTTGTATGTTTTCTTTTGAGAGCTCTCATTTCTTAACTGAGTTGTATTCTTGCTTGCTTAGTGTTCATGTTTTGTATGATTTGTATATTCTAAGCATGAACTCTGTATTATATATGTAGCATAAAGATTTTGTCATATCATGTAGCTTTCCTCTTCATTTAAGTGATGATGCACTTTCAGTATGGAAGTATTTATATCTGTGTGGTCCTAATTGCTAATTTTTGCTTTTATTTTGAGTTATCACATTCTTAGATAGTTCTTTACTGTACTCATAAATTGAAAGATAAGCCCTACATTTTCTTATAATATAATAGACCCTCAGTATCAGGTCTTATATTGAGCTCCCAGACCCATTTGGAGTTGAGTTTTCTATACAGTAGAGGCAAGTTTCAAGTTTCATTTTTCTACATGTAGTTTCTAGCACCATCAGTTGAAGATGCTTTATTCTCTTCAGTGTCTATTTTTGTCTTTTTGCCTAAAACCAGGTGATTATAGAGTCATGGGCTTATAACTTTATCCTCAATTATATTTTAATTTGTGCTGTTTTTATATCTGTGGACATAAAAGGTTACTACTATTATTCTGTTCAATGAATGCGTCATTACACTTTTCCCTAAGCACTTCTCACGGTTCTCATCAGAGGAGTTTCATTTTGCAGAAGATGATAATTAATACAAAGCCCTACAGGTGGTCAACATTCAGAGAATAAGATATGATGGATATATATATATATATATATATATCCATCAAATATATATATATATCCATCAAATATATATATATATATCCATCAAATATATATATATATATGTATATATATATATATATATATATATATATAGAGAGAGAGAGAGAGAGAGAGAGATATCAGTGTTGGTGGATATCTGCAGTGCATCAGTATTTTCTGGACATTGTACACAAAGCTCACAATAGGTATATCTGTATACACAAGACTTGCACAATGTCAAGCCAGACAAAATAGCTGCATGCATGGTTTAGGATAACTATGAATTATCATTGTTAATAGATGAGCTAGGGGCCCTTAATGACTGCTAAGAAAGAGATAGTCAATTTTCCTCAGAAATTGATGGAGGAGGGTCATCTGTCTATGTGTTACTTTCATTGGTTAATAAAGAAACTGCCTTGGCCCTTTAATAGGACAGAAAATTAGATAGGCAGAGTAGATAGAACAGAATTGTGGGAGAAGGAAAGCAGAGTCAGGCAGATGCCTCAGTCAGTTGCCATGCCTCTCCTCTGTGAGACAGATGCAGGTTAAGATCTCTCACCACCTCGTGGTGATACACACATTAATAGAAATGGGTTAAACAAGATATAAGAATTAGCCAATAAGCCGGGCGGCAGTGGCGCATGCCTTTAATCCCAGCACTAGGGAGGCAGAGGCAGGGGGAGCTCTGTGAGTTCGAGACCAGCCTGGTCTACAAGAGCTAGTTCCAGGACAGGCTCCAAAGCTACAGAGAAACCCTGTCTCGAAAAAACCAAAAAAAAAAAAAAAAGAATTAGCCAATAAGAGGCTAAAACTATTGGGCCAGGCAGTGTTTAAATGAATACAGTTTCCATGTAATTATTTCGGGTAAAACTTGCTGAGAAGAAGCAGCCCACCACTCCCATCACTACAAGAATTACTGCCCCTGAGGAACTAATGCCTCTGAGAAGCCCAAAATTCTATAGGAGGCCTTACATTCATGAACATACAGGCAGCAACAAAAGGACTTGGTGTGTTTTAAAAATAAAATAGCACATGAAATAAAGAAGAAATGGTATTGAATGGATTAGGTACAAATTAAAGGTACTAAATGAAGTTTCAGGACATTATATTCATATATGGAATTTTAGACTACACACACACACACACACACACACACACACACATATGTAATGTAAGAGAAATGGTCCTCCTGACAATGCATCTATATATATATGAATAACTAGTTCAACAATTGCCATCACTAGAAATGTTAACTGCTAGCAAATATAACTGGTTAAAATTTTAAGTCCTTTCAGACAGAGTATTCAACAACACAATAACTAATTTCATTTTTAGGGAATATGGAATACAAAGTTAAATATTTTCAGTGACAACAAATAACATACTTTTGTCTCAACTTTGTTGCTACAGAAATTCCCTTTAATCCAATATCTACAATGCTGAATCAAACTCTTACCTTAGATTATAATCATATTTTACAAAGTTCCAAGGCATATGAAACATGAACAGTTATGAATGGACTTATAATCTCTTCAGTTTAGTTTCTGAATTAAAACTGTAAATATTCATTACTGTTCTTTGCTATTATTCTGAACCATATTATTTCTAGTGCCCCTCTTCTCTCAATGATAGTTATATAGTAGGTATCATTGAGATTCTATTTCAAAACTACATTGACAAGAAAATTTTGTTTAGTATCTTCATTGAAAATGAAATGTAAACACTAGTAAAATTATTAATTTAACTATTGTTCTTCCTGTACTATCTTATAAATGAAAGAGGTAGTAAATGAGCAATAGGAACATAACTTGGGCATGATAATCAAGGGTGCATCTTACATCTATAAGAAAGTTAGTTTGACTGTCTAAAGTGTATACATGTAGAAATACCCTTAGCCAAAGATAATATGCAGGAAAATGATTGAAAGGCTACAATAATTTACTACCAATCATCTAAATTTGGTGATGTTTCAAAGTAATATTTCCAGTACAATTTAATGAAAATCAATCAAGGCAGATAAAATTATTGTGATATAGGAAAAAATGACTTAAGTAGCTGTTACAAGATTTGGCTGATAACTTCCATTGTTTTGAGGTCCTAATGGAATGAACTAGTAGCATAATAGGGAGAATTTCTTTTATCCAATGTTATTATACTAGGGATGCTTTAGATCAAAGCCTCATCTAAATTTCAGCTGAACTTAAAGCTCTTTCTTTCTGTCATGTGCACTATATCTAGATGAAAAATAATATTCAATCTAAAAGAAAATATTTATTTCTATTTCTATATTTCTATATTTAAAATCAGAAGCCTAAAATTAAGTCTGCTTTGTAAATCATGTGGGTTAAGTGAATTTTCTAATTCACCAATTTTAAATCTACCATTGGCAGTATATAGGATTTACTAAAATGGTGAACCAATTTTTAAAAATATTTCCTTAAGAAATTTTCAAATTAAATAGAAATAATAAAATAGATTACACATAGAATAATACTGTTTGTTGAGACATCAAAATTGTATATTTGGTTCTTAAATCATCAACCACATTTTTCTGAAGACCTAAGAAATGAATAATAATTCATGACATTTTTATAATATGTAGAAAATTATCTCAGTTTATCATGAAAAAGTTTACAAGCATAACACAGTGTTTGCTTCATGTTCTACATATGGCTCTACAAATTATAAAAGTTAATTTATTACTTGAGACTTGCAAAAACTTATATAAATGTTTTGTTAGTTATGTTTTTGTCTCAATAATGGTGAGTATATTTTAAAACAAAAGAAGTATTATTGTTTTAAATTTATTAAAAAAATTATTTATTCTTTACCATTTATTTATGACAACAATTTATATCAGCTGAAAAATATGAAATTTAAAGGAATACTTTTTAAATGGTATTACCATTTGTAGTGGTTTATATGAGCAAACAAATATTTATTCCAATATTTCCTAGACAAATAAGAGGCTTAATCATTAATATAAGTTAAAATAGCATGAAGAAATTAATTATCTTTATATTAAATACATAATGATGACTTTATAGTTACATATTTGTATATGTTAGAAATTTATACTTCCATGGATATTTTTATGAGTATCGATATATTATTGGAATTACAACTCCCACTGCTAAGAATATGTTAAACTTTTTGTATAATTTCAAGTATGAGTAAAATGCATATATTTCATATAATACTATCAGTAGATGAAATAAAATAAAAAATGTAAAAACTCTTGATCTTTTTAAATTCTCACATAAAAAGGAAGAAACTAAGTAAACTATGTATCAATCAGCAGTATTTACAACAGAATACTAAATAATGCTGTGAAATAGGTGATACCAAATTATGTGGTATCTAGTGATTTACAATTACCTTTTGAGGGAAGAATTCTAAAGTAGCCTTTGGGCACTTATTAGAAAGATAATAACTAAAGAAGAGTATTGGAATGGGAAAGTTTTTCTCCTATTATTTAGATGAAGATAAAGAACAAAATTAAGGACAATTCAAGAGGCAAACAGAGCCAGTCATTTAAACTCTTGCAAGTCATATGCTAAAACAGTTGCTATGTTAAGAAACATAACATGAATGGATCAAAATTGAGTGAGTAAAGGATAGTATAAAAGGAGACATTATGTTACATGAAATGCCATGAGCTTGGAAACCAATTATTGACATGAGTCATATTTTTAGCATGTTATATGTCCATAAATGAAATAATTCTAAAAGTTTAATAACTTTACTAAACCCTACTTCTTTTAAAGTTTCATGAAAAATTAACATAAAAGTGAGCAAATAAAATTAAATTAAAACCTATACAAATTTAAATATATATCATTCTCACAGCAACATTGTCATTTTAGAAATATGCTTTAATGTACAGTCAAACTGCAGTCTATCAACCTTTATTGGATGTGTAAAGCTTTATCAAAGAATATAAATCATCATAAATGAATCATAACTATAAAATTACCTAGAGAATACAGAACTTACAAACTGTAGCAAGATGCACCAGCAAGATGCCTTGGTGGGTAATGATACTTCCTGCCAACCAGATGACCTTATAATTCCTGAACCTGCATGTTGGAATGTGAGAATCAACTCCTGTAAGTTCTCCTCTGATTTCCAATCACATACACATGACATATATGTGTGTGTGTATGTGTGTATGTGTGTGTGTTTGTGTGTGCTTGCAAATAGGTTCATACAACATACATACAGAAAAGTAATCAATTAATTTAAAAGACTGGTTAAGTACATAGTTGGATGTAGAACGTGTTGTTCTTTTGTTCGGTTATGAGCAAACATGTAGTGGCTAACAAGCTTCTGTAACTCTAATTGCAAAATATTCAATACAGTCTTAAAAAATCAATAGCTCAATATGTATGAGACTGTATTTATAAAAGCTTTAGTTCTGGTTTTTATTTTTATTTTATTAATAATAATGTTTTTATTCTTTTGAGAATATCAGGTAATATATTGCTAATACTTCTTTTATTTTTGAGGTTATAATATAATTACATTGTTTCCCTCATTCATTTCCTCATTTCAGCTACCAATTTCAAAGTTACTTGGCTATAGTGATGGTATTTTGTTCCTACTGGTCCTCTTCCATGGTTGTATTTTGTCTGCTTTGAACTTGGGCAAATTATTTTACATGCTATCATAGTCTCTGTGAATTCATACGTGAATCTACCCTGGTGTGTATGAAAAATGCTATTTTCTTGATACAATCTATCACTTCTAGCTCTTACTATCTTTCTACCTTCTTATTCTCATAAATCCCAAAGCCTTGAGGGAGTGATATAATATGGACATCCTATAAGGCTAAGTGCTCCAAGGTATCACATTGTCCATTTTTGGGTCTCTTTGTTAATTATTGCCTATTTAAAAACATTTTTCTGATGTGGGGTGAATAATATATTGATAGATGGGTCTAAAAGCATGTCATTAGGAGTTGCTTATTGCTGTGTTCATTGAGGAGAATAATAATAGTAGGTTTCCTTCTAGAACACATGACATACTTAGTCTCAGGTTTAGGGCTACTTTGGCAATGATAGGTATGGGTTTAATCCCATGGATCAGGCCTTAAAAGTGATCAAAAATTGGTGAATTTAGTCTATGACATTTATATCAGTGTCGCACTAGTGGGTAAATCATGCAGACCAGTCATTATTGTAGCTCACAGAATACCGTCAGTTAAATGCGTTAATAATAAATTCTGAGTCTCCAATAATGTGCTATTGACATATTAAGATACGAAACCAAACCACTTCCACTTGATATTATTTAACCAAGTGTCAGCATAGATCTGAATTCTCTAATTCATGCTCCTTGTGTCTTGCATTCTTCTGTCAGTCTGTTGCATATGTGATTAGTGCCTGCCAGATGGTTGTTCTGTGAATCTGTCCCTGTACTGAACCTGTTTTTACTATGTATATATCTGTTTTGTGTCTGATTGTGTGATAATGTATGCCTGTATTTTCTGTTTTTATTGATCAGTACAGAAAACATCACACAGAGCAAAAGAATTGAGGGATAATTGCAGAAATTTTTAACAGTTTTAAAAGGAACTTAGTCACCGACTACAACTGACCTCAACTGACCCAGAACACAAACAGTATTACAAACATTATTGGTTATCAAGAAATACCCAAATGTTGTGTTCAACAACTTGGATGGATATTCACTTTATCAGATGCTTCCAACCTTTATATTTGCTGTTTCAGCAGATGACACAAATTTATTACCCTGGGTCAGGGGCATGAAAGAGAGTTTAAGATTACAGATATGTATTACATTAAGTTGTAAAAGTTGATTACATGGAAAAGTCAAGATGTTTGATGGTTAAATTGTTTCCTTAAAGGCAAGTTAAACAAATAGCCTGAGTATACAGAAGCATAGCAATCTTAAGTTATAAGTGACCTCAGGGTGTATTATTTATTAACTCTGGATGTAAAATGCAGGAAAGGTAGTATTTCCAGTTGAGTACCACATCTGTTCCTTCATGTTCTATGACATAAGTATGTGACATCTTCAACAATAGGGTCCTGACATCAAGTTATGGAACACAACCAACAGCACTGTCATTATTCTGCTGTGGAGGGGGAGAGGTAGACTATGGGACTTCTTTGGCTAACAACTAAAAAATATAACCCATGTCTAGTACGTAGAGTTACATTTGGGAGCATATGATACCTATTTGAGGTATTATTTCCTTTGTTATATGGTAATTTATTTTCATAAATCTATATTTTTAGGACTCATTGACAATTATAACTTTCCATACAGTTTTTCAAATGCCCTTTAGTGCTAGCAATCTTTCTCTATAGGGTATCCTCTACCTGTCCTCTCTCCCCAACCTTATTTAATCCTTTCCAAATTTCCCCTTGATCCCTTTATAATTCTCTATTGTGTTTCACTTTCAATTCTGTATTTGAAACTGCTAATTGCAATTAGGAATATTTTAATAGTTGTATATACTTTTATGAAAGGCAGAAAAGAAAATAACTTTTATAAATTTTATTGTATGTTCGTGGGTGGCTATAAGTCAAAGTAAAGTCAGAAAATACATGATGAATTTTCTGATAGCATCCTATATAAATTTACTGGTGAAATAAAGGTAATAGGATCATTGTTTCCAGCCATCCTTGAAATTTAAATAATAAAGGGAGGACTATCCATTTATACTTTCTTTTGAATGTGATTTTGAATTATGCTGTTGAAATATTCCCTCTTAGCTAAGAAAGAAAAAATGATGAGTAGTCATATTTGATTACCATTATCTTATACTATTACTTTTACATTTAAAATGTCTCTTCAAAACAAAAACATGTTTGTTAGAAACAATTTCTTGATTATTCATCAGGCTAGATTAAACTAAATAGTTTAAAATAAGTTTTTTTTTAATGATGTAGTATGCAACAGGAAGAACAAAAGGAGTGTTAATTCAAGCTGGACTAAACTGAATGTTGTATCCTGTGTGCCTTGTCTAGGTTACTTAGCTCATTTCATCAGTTTCTTTGTTGTCAAATTTAATGAATGCATTGCATATTTATTGTATGGACAATAGGTACCAAGGCAGCAGACATAATAAATACTCAATAACTTAGAGTTATTATTATCTTCATTTGTGTACTCTGCCTAAACAAAAGAATGTTTCTTAAATAGTTACAGCTTTTAAATCACTTGAGCAAATGGTAATTACTTCTCAAATTGCATCATCTCTTTTTCTTCAAGCACTAACGTAACTGACTATATTTTCCACAAACAATAACATGATGTGAAGTTGGGAGAGTATTATTGGTAAGTATTATGATAAGCTCTTGTTATTTTTGCCCCTTCTCCATTTAACTCTAAAATTTCTTTCTTCCCTGATACCAAATGCCCAGATTACTCTACAGTTCTGAAAAACTGTGAACTATCATCACAAGTCATTTATAAATTTTCTAGTATTTGCTCTCAACAAAATAAGAACATTTAGTTTTGACCTTTAATAATTGAATGTCTCTGTTTATGTTCACTTGTTTTATGACAGTTCTGTTGGCATAAGCACCTGTTACTATAAAGAATATTAAACTGTGGAGTGGCAACTAAATAAGGACAAAAGTTGATTTTGGAAATAAATAAAACTATATCTCATATATATTAGTATATGATGATCAATTGTTTAATCCCTTAAACTGAAAAAAATGATATAACCTATATTAGAATTTCCCATGTATTCAAAATACAGGTTTAAAACAAGATAATAAATTATGTAACTTCATCTTAAAAAAGGCAATGCTTTATGTGTTGTGTGGGTTTGGGTTAATTTTTTTACTCCTTTTAAATTCCATTTTGCTTAGTGTTTTTTTTTTGCCTATTTGTTTTCAAAAGATAAAGAAATAAAAGCAGGAAATTTTGTGGTGGCTAGATATCAGGACAGAGGTCTGGGTGGATTTGGAGAAGCAGAAATTGTGATTAGAATATATTGTCTGAAAATTTTTCAATAAAAAGAACACTTAATTACTTAAAATACATCTTTGGATGGTTAGAAGATAAAATGCTAAGTTTTTAATATGCTGCAATTATTTTCTAGAATTTCTAATGTGAAAATAAAAACTATTCTTTTCACAAGGGACATTCAGTACCACAAAGGTACTAATTATCTTAAATTTGCCAGAATTAAGAACACTGTTAGATGCTAAGTTGCTATCAGGTGCTTCAAACTGTCACAGTGCTAACAAAAGAACTATTTTTATGAGATGTACTTTTTATGTTTGAAAAGTTGTACCATTCAAAAAGAAAAATAATAAAATATACTTTGTCAACTTTTATATTTAATATTAAAGAAGTGAAGAACATTTTTGTTCTTAAAATCTGCATAAATAATATAATTAATCATACCTTAGATCACAAAATCACAAATTCAACACAAACCTAAGGTGCATAAAAGTTTCATGTGAAAGGAAGGGAAAAGAATTTCAATTTTTCACTCACTGTGTGTCCAACTTTAAGGTTTTGGAAATAAAATATTGTTTATTTTAAATCTTAGTTATAAATTTTAGTTTTAAATATTCTGGTTTTAATTTATTTCAATAATTATGTTGAATAATTCTTATAATTTGTTTTCCTTACTTGCATAATTTTGCATTAGAATAAACTTAAACATAATGATGAAAATTATGAAGGTCAAGCGATCTCATAAAGAAGAAAGAACTTTTTCTCTCAAAATGCCTCAACAAACATTTCTTTCCTCCCAAAATGTGTCCCCTTACCCAACTCATTTCCCTCCTACTGGTTTGACTTCTCCAGTCTTGGTATATGAAGTTCTGTACCTAACTTGTTATGCTGTGTTTGGTTGCTATCCTTGGGAGACCTGCTCTTTTCTAAAGGGAAACTGAGCAATAGTGGATATGGGCAAAAGGAAAGTTGGTGGTTGCTGGGATTGGGATGAGAGAAGAGAGTGGAGGCTGTTGTTAGGATAAGCTATATGAGAGAGAAATAAATGAAAAAAGAACAAAAAGAGCTAACCTAGCCAAAGACAATAACTTTCATTTTTCTAATATGTCAAGCAAGTGTTGTATTTCTTAAAATCACAAGCCATTGGGGTTTTATGTGTAGAATATGTTTCTGCAAGACTCAAAGCTTGTGCTGTAGTCTCTGAGAAGATGGGAGTACAAGTTTCATCTGTTAAAGGGGCACCAATAGCAGTAGGTTAAATATAAAGACATCAGTGGAGCCTAAGGATGCCTAACAATGGTCTGCTTTTAGTATGAAAACATAGTCAAAATATGTAGCAAGTAGAATACTGTTTTACCAAACCCACCTTAAACAGTCACAAAAGTTACCATATTTTTGTTTGTGTGCAATGACTTCCCTTTGTCCATTTGAGATATTAGTTTCTAATCCAATGACATGCTATAAGACGGTTTTTAATAATGTCTGTACCTTCAAGTGTTTTTTGCTAAGTATTTCTATAACAGTTTCTAAGTTTTAGATCTAAAATTAAAGTACTTGATCCATTTTTGAATTTATTCTTATACACGATGAGAGACAGCCATATACTTCCATACATCTGTCCTGAACCCAGTACCACTTATGGAAAAAGCTGTGTTCCTTTTCAACATTTGTTTTTGGTACCGTTGTTGAGAATCAGATTACCTTAGGTGCTTAGACTTGCTACCAGGTTATTTCTTCTGTCCTGTGGGTCTGCGTACCTGTTTTTGTGCCTGTATCTTTCTATTTTTGTTAGTTTTGCTATCTACAATAATGTAAACTCTGGTACCATTATATTTGCATGTATGGTCATTTTGCTCAGGATAACTTTGACTGTTTGATACCTCTTTGCTTCTGCGTAAATTTTATTGCTTTTTAAGTGCTCAATCCTCATTCCAATCAGAGAAAAACAAAATGCATTGTAACAACAGTATGCTCATAAATCATCTGGCACTGTCTGTTGCTTAGTGTTTTCCCTATCAAGGATCACTTCTTAGATGCAGTGCTGCAACAATTGAGAAGTTTCCCTACAAATCAGGAGCAAATGCTGACTGTAATGGCTCATGCAATATGACATGCTTCATTCAATACCCTCTCCCTCATACTTCTCTTTTGTATCCAGGTGCTACAAATGTCTAAGTCAAAGGGGGAGGTTCCTGGGGGTGTCAGTAATTCAGATCCTGGAATATGTGCTGGAGAGATAGAAATAAAGGAACTTGCTCTCAGTACTTGTAGAGTCCAACCACCACAACAGTAAACCACTTTCTTGCAGGAATGAGACTCAGGAAATGATGGAACTAGCAAGACATTGACCTGAGCTCTTATTCACATCTGGCAGCAAATTCTCCGCAGCTTAGAATCAGTTTCAGAGGTCTGATATACTAGTAAGCATGGGCTCAAACCTCTTAGGCTTTAGAGTAAACCTCAAGAAATAGTATTTTCCATAGTTGATTTATATTTTTATTTCATCATCAGTGCTGAGAATGTTACATCATGTAAATATGTTCTAAACATGGCAGAAGTGTGTCAAAGGTTTTCTGATAGTGCTTGGAATTCTGTCTTAATCACAAACCAGACTTATTAATTGTACTTTTAGGGAAGTAGGGTGAATAACTTAAACAGCCAATTATTTAAATCAAATGTGTTAACACTATTGTATAAAATGTCAAAAAATTATTGTAAGAAATTGTGATTAAAAGTCTTTACTTTGGGTACCTAAACCATTATATTCACAGGAGGAAAAATACCTGCAAATCTGCAGTTTGCTGCACATAATAGTCTCAAACATGAGAAAGGTTGTTTCAGTTTGTTTTTGCAGGGTGTAATATAGCATGACAGCATTCAAAATACAAAGTACACATGTTGCATAAGACCCATTTATGCAGTCACGGTGCATGGTGATAGCATAAGAGGCAAATGCTGAAAAGAAAACACTGAGATACTTATTTTTGTTTTAATTAAGTTTTAGTTTTTGAGCAATTGGAATGTGTTTGCTGTCCTCCATAGTTTAAGAGCTTGAAGAACACATTCATTGTCTTCTTCCATGGGTGGACATGAAATATTTTCTAATTTTCACTGACAGAAAAAACAAACTTCAGAGTTCGCATCCCATACAGGGTTTCTATCAGCTCCTTGTGCATGATTTGATTTTTATACCAAGTCTCCTTTTGTTAATTTTTCATACTGTTTGATGCTAAAAGAGGATTCTACTCTATAAAGAGGAGTTGGGGGAAGGAAAACCATAATCAGAATAGACTAAATGAAAAAATCTGTTTTCAATAAAAATAAATTTTTATAAATTTTAAAATCTAAGTGAGGTATTCTATCTTCTTATTTACATCTGTTTTCATATGTATTTTTCTAAAATATCGTAGACATGGAGACAACTGCTTATTTTCTAGGGTTCACTGTTTGAAGAAGGATTAACCCACTGGTCCTTATTAGTCTCAGCCTACTTTAGAACTTATTGAAGATTCAGCTTAGGTGTTTTTCCTCCACCTTTCCCTTTCTTCAAACCAGCATTTCTGCTTTGACCTCATTAAACATCTCTGTCTCTGTTATTTTATGCATTCATCTATAATAAAATCATTTGCTTATGGACAGAGAGTTGGTTCAGTCTGTAAATGTTATCCCATTAAGTCTGATATTTTTGGTTGTATCCAAAGGACTCACATGGGATAAAGAATAAAGTAAACTCCTATAAATTGTCTCCTAACTTACACTCTGTGCCGTGGCATGCCTGTGTGACGTTTCCCCAATATATATGCGAGGTTTAAAATATAAAAAGGTTTGCTTAAATGTGGGCTTTTATACCAGAAAAAAACAATAATATTAATTATATCTGTATTAACAGAGTTTATTTAGTTTAAGGTCTGATGCCCTCTAGGTACTTCAAGGTAAATGGGCTAAGCATATGTTACAGATAATTCTTATTATGCTACTATATATGCAAAATAATGCTATATTAAGTAATTATTTTTGAAAGGAAAACTATGCATTTTCTAAGCATATTATTCCATTACTCTTTTCTAACAATACACTAAATAGTACTATATCATTTTAATCATTTAGAAATGAAGAGCCCAAGAGGTTAAATGATTTTTTTCACCATGAATGCTTAAGAGACAGTCTCATGCTACAAAGCATTCTGTGAATTTCATAACAATTTTATCTAATCTTTTAGTCTTACTTTAATATATAGCTTCAAGATCTTTTCTTGTTCATGTCCCCAGCAATTGTGAAAATTCAAGATTTTTCTTATGGTCAAATAATATGTAACACATAAACAAAAATTAAGAAGTTGATAATCATCTGGGATATATTTTTAAATAATGAAGTAAGTTCAAAACAGTCAATGGGCCAACTCATATATAATAGTAATATACTCATTAACAAAACACCATCTTATCTATACAACTTTCAGCTATAATCTAACAACAGTGTTTCAATCAACGTTAAGGTTGTAGAATGTATTCCAATCATGGTAAAACAGAAGTGAAAAATGCATTTACCCATATTAAATTGACAATGCAATTGATGCTTACTATAAATGTAAGTATAATGAAAGATTTTTACTCATTTAAATTAATATTAAGATGTATTTTGAATAGAAAAATATTTATCATAAAAAGTGTGCATCCTTATCTTATACCAAATTATATGTTCTTATAGAATATTATCTAGAAAGGAATCATTATGGACCTGAAAAAATAATACTATTGTGCTTCAAGAAATTGGTATAAGAAATGCTTACTTGTTTAAAAGTTGTCAAATAATTAATAGAATTTTAAGTAAATTTTAAAGTACACAGAAGAAAATGAAAACAGAAGAATCAAATTCTCAAAAACAAACGTTACTCAATATTTATTCTCTAAATACAACAAATTTCAATAGCAAATTTTTCTACAAGGGGCATTTTCAGTTGAAGTCTAAGGAGCTTTTATGAAATGTAGTGCCTGTGGCAGCATCTCAGTATGTATCTATCTGTTATATGTTCACCAGGAGGATTGAACAAGAACTGATTCTTTGAAATAAGCAAATAAATAACAGTTGAAAGAGGAAATAGTCAAGTGAAATTTTATGACAAGGAATCCTTAATAGTTTGCTATTGCTTCATCTACATCAGAAAAATCAGACAGCTCTCTGTTCCACTGGAGAAATTATTCACAAGCTATAGTCATGAGGCCAGAGAAGAAAAATGAAAAAGGATAATACACATCCTCCAATTTGGAGATATTTCACCATAGCATTTGACCATATTCCCATGCAATAACTTTACATTCTAATTTATTTCCTAAGATATTTTGACAGGACTAAATTTTTATTTTATATGTTTTTAGTAATAATTTTTCTTTATTATTGAGGATCTGTATATGGATATAATGATTTTGATGATACTCACCACTCTGCCAATTACAATTTCTTCTGTATCTCACCAAATATCCCCATAACAACTTCCTACCTTCATTTCTTTTAATTACCCAATCCTTATTGCCTATATGTAATATGACTGGCCGTCCAGGAGAACATGAACTACACACCAGGGTTCACAATATTGAAGAAAAATGATTCTCCGTTCCCCAGAAATGATAGACTCTCAATTTCTATTCAGCTAATTGTGTACAATACTCATCCATGAAGGAATATTGACTGATTTAATTTTGTGTAGTTCTTATGCACATAACAGCAGATGCTATGAGTGTATGAGAATGGTGGCTTTGATGTACAATAAGGCCTTATTTTATAGCATTCTGCTCCATTTCCTGTTCTTACAATCTTTCCTCCCACCTTTTAAAAAATGCTCTGTGAACCTTGGCAATTAAGCTGTTATGCATATATTCCGTTTCAGGCTGAATACTTCATAGTCCCTTATTCTTTTCATTTTGACCAGTTATAAGTCACTGCATTAACTGATATCCAATGCAAAAGGAAATTCTCTAAGAGACATGAGAACTGCATCAATCTATGACTATACACATAACTATTTAGACGACAGTTTGATTTTGATATTGTATCCATTTAGAAAGTATTAGTAGTAGGTAATCTCCTTGGGCATATGGCATACCTAGGAACAGATTCTTAGCCACCATTGCAATACTGGGCATAAGTTCCCTCTTTTTTGTGATTTTTCAAGACAGGGTTTCTCTGTAGCTTTGGAGTCTGTCCTGGAACTTGCCCTGTAGACCAGGCTGCCCTCAAAATCACAAAGATCTGCCTGCTTCTGCCTCCTGAGTGCTGGAATTAAAAGTATGCACTACCATTACTCAGCATTAAATTGGGATGATTCAATCATTAAAATCTAGGCTCACAACTAAAAATATAAGCTCCCTCTTATAGAATGGGCCTTGTTAGTTATTCAATAATGGCTGGTATGCTATTGCTCTGATGGATATATCTTACCAGAATTATTATTATTATTCTACAACACAGTGTTCATATGTGGGTAAGATTTTTTTATTTCTTCTTTCCCCAGCCAGCTGCCTATTACTCTTCAACATGATGAAAGCAAACAATAGAGAGGAAGGTTCTAGGTCAGTATCAACTTGATTCCTACATTCTTCATGACTATGTGTGATATGTTCATTAAAATGTCTTACCATTGAATTTTCTTTGGAAGCCAAGAACAATGGTAGTAGTGCGTATTGTTGGAATAAACATTTATCATTTTGAAGCCAGTTAACATTAGTGAGGGTTCCTCTGGCAGCAGATGAGTGAGGGTACAAAGGCCCACAACCAGACATTAAGCAGAGGGGGAATCTAAATAGAAGGTCTCCATCAGATTTCTACCCTTGGATATTGGGGAACCCCATGGAAGAAGGAAAGGAAAGATTTGTAGGAGTCAGATGGGGTGGAGCAAACCAGAGAACACGGCCCACTGGATCAAGAAATCAGGGCACCTATGGACTCACAGAGATTGGAGGGTCAAGTGTAAGCTCTGCAAAAGTCTATACCAGGTCCTCTGAGTATATGTTGTGACTGTTAGCTTAGTATTTTTTGATGGACTTGTAACTGTGGAAATAGGTATGTCTTTGACTCATTTGCCTGCTCTTGGAAATAATTTCCTTCTGTTGGGTTGCCTTGTCCAGCCTTGGTCTAATGGATTTGCCTATTATTATTGCATTTTGTTTTGTCATGTTTGCTGTTTCCTCTTGAAGACCTGCTCTTTTCTGAAGACAAAAAGACGGGGAGTAGATATAGTGAGAAAGGAGAGGTGGGGAGGTGTGCCACAACTGAGAATCGCAGAGGGAAGGGAAACTATGGTTAGGATGGATTTTATGAGAGAAGAATCTATTTTCAATACTTAGAAAAAATTAAAAAAAAAAGTTTGTTTGTCATTTGGAAGGAGTTTCAAGGAGTTTCATCCCTTCAGTGTATGGTACAAAATCATATATATATATATATATATATATATATATATATATATATATATATATATATATACACACACACACACACATATATATATATATATTTCTATAAATAAGCTTATAAAACAATCGATACAATCGATGTTTTAACATTTTTATCAAGCATCCTAGTGCTATATATAGTTACCCCTACCCTTCCTCAGTTTTAGCTTCCAATACAGGTTCTTCTGAGATGGTTCATTTGGTTCAAATACTTGCTCCCAATTAACTCATAATGACATAGAGGCTTAAATATGCTATCTGAGTCTGGAAATTTTTTTCTGCTTCCAATATTTATTTAGTATATTCATGGCTATAAATAAAATTTCAACTGTAATAAAGTCCATGGAGTTTATGTTATAAAAGATTTTTATTATTTTTTTTTATTAAAAGTTTCCAACTCCTCCCCTTCTCCCACTTCCCTCCCCTCCCCCACTCCCCCTCTTCCTTCCTCTCCAGGCCAAAAAGCAGTCAGGGTTCCCTACCCTATGGGAAGTCCAAGGTCCTCCAGGCTCTCCCCAGGTCCAGGAAGGTGAGTATCCAAACAGACAAGGCTCCCACAAAGCCCATCCGTGCAGTAGAATCAAAGCCCAGCATAACTGTCCTTGGCTTCTCAGTCAGCCTCCACCATCAGCCACATTCAGAGGGTCCGGTTTGATCACATGCTCCATCAGTCCCATTCCAACTGGCCTTGGTGATCTCCCATTAGATCTGTCCCACTGTCTCAGTGGGTGGATGCACCCCTCACGGTACTGACTTCCTTGTTCGTGTTCTCTCTCCTTCTGCTCCTCATTAGGACCTTGAGAGCTCAGTCCAGTGCTCCCATGTGGGTCTCTGACTCTATCTCTATCCATCACCAGATGAAGGTTCTATGGTAATTTGCAAGATATTCATCAGTGTGACTATAGGACAAGGCCAGTTCAGGCACCCTTTCCTCTGCTGCCCAAGGAACAAGCTGGGGACATCTCCTAAAATTTTTAAACAAATACAGAGAAATATGCCGTGACATTGGTCTGAATAGGGATTTCTTTATTATTATTATTATTATTATTATTATTATTATTATTAAAATTTTCTGCCTCCTCCCCGCCTCCCATTTCCTTCCCCCTCCCCCTACTCCCTTTCCCCTTCCTCTCCAGTCCAAAGAGCAGTAAGGGTTCCCTGCCCTGTGGGAAGTCCAAGGTCCTCTACCCTCCATCCAGGTCTAGGAAGGTGAGCATCCAAACAGGCTAGGCCCCCGAAAGCCAGTACATGCAGTAGGATCAAAACCCAGTGCCATTGTCCTTGGCTTCTCAGTAGCCCTCATTGTCCGCCATGATCAGGGATTCCGGTTTTATCCCATGCTTTTTCAGTTCCAGTTCAGCTGGCCTTGGTGAACACCCATTAGATCAGCCCCACCATCTCAGTGGGTGGGTGCACCCCTCGCAGTCCTGACTTCCTTGCTCATGTTCTCCCTCCTTCTGCTCCTCATTTGAACCTTGGGAACTCAGTCCGGTGGTCCAATGTGGGGCTCTGTCTCTATCTCCATCTATCCCCAGATGAAGGTTCTATGGTGATATGCAAGATGTTCATCAGTATGGCTATAGGATCGGGCCATTTCAGGCTCTGCATAGGGATTTCTTAAATGTGATATAAAAACATGGAAAGCAAAAGCAACAATAAGAAATAAGATGGAATCATAATCATAAAATCATCCTCATAGTCAAGAAAATAAACAGCAAAGTAATGATCAAGTAAACCAAATGAGAGAAAATGTTTTTAACTTCTCCATTTTTATAGGGCTGTAATATAAAGAATATTCAAAAAGCAGAAAACAAATAGTATTAATAATGGACAAAGTAAATTTGTAGATATTTGTATACAGAAGACCTACAAGTAGCCAACACATAGGTTAACATATAATTAAGATGATCTAGAAAGCAAAATTATAAATACTAAATACAAAGTACTAAAAATTATAAATACAAAATACTAAAAAGAATTAACTCAGCATTACAAAAAGAGTAATAAGAAAGGGGGAGTGAGATATTTTATTTACAATTCTGCCCAAAATATTGTCTTAATATCACACTTGTGATTTACATTCCAAATAACTCATATCAAATCATTATGTAATACTTGAGTTTCATCTCAAGACAGAATTAGCTATATGAATTCAATAAAATTCATTAATTAAAGAAAATATCATCTCAGTTGTATAACACAAAATCTAAAATTTTCTCATTTACAGTGTTGAAAACACAAGCCAACTTAATCATATCTCAAGAGAAATGAAATTCATTAGAAACTGACTGGAGAGTGACCCAAGTATTTGAATTAGCATGCAAGAATTTTAAAGTATCCTGACTAAATACCAGGAATCTTTGTTCACTATGAATTAAAAGGTAAGAAACTATGAACAAGTACTTTTTGTAAATAAAAGATTAAAAGGATTTGCATGGCTTAAAATTGTCAGATGATTTGAAGATATAACAATGGAAATTATGTAACACCAAGAAGCTAAAAATTGAGAAATAATATTTAAATATCCCTTTAGAACCACAACAAAACATCTAACATATGTCTAACTATAGTGGTTTGAAAGAAAATGGCTCCCAAATGGAGTGGCACTATTAGGAAGTTTAATTTGGAGTGGGCCTAGCTAGCCTCTTTGAAGGAAGAGTATTCATATGGAGGTGAGTTTTGATGTCTCACATATGGTCAAGCATCACTCAGTATTACAGTTCACTTCCCAATGCTGGGAAGTCAAGATTCAGGACACTCAGCTACTTCTCCAGCACCATCTCTGCCTATATCTCACCATTTGAAACCATGATGATAATTTTACTAAACTTCTTAAAATGCAAGCAACCCCAATTAAATGTTTTCTCTTGTCAGAGTTGGCATGGTCATTGTGTCTCTTCACAACAAGAGAAACCCTAAGTAATCTGGAAGTTATTACCAGTAGTGGGATATTGCTGTGATAGGCCTGGCAATACTTTTGTTTGAAGGAATTATGGACCTTGGTATTGTGGAGCAGAAAATCATTTGAGTGCTGCTTAATGGGTTATACTAGTATGGAGATGGAAGACGGTGTTACTGAGTGTGATTTGACATGTAGGTAACTAGATTAAGAGGTTTCAGAGGAAAAATTAATCTGTGCCCCAGATATTGCTCTTGTGATGTTTTGGTGAAGAATGTGACTACTTTTTCCCTGGGTCCAAAGAGTCTGCCTGAGGCTGAAGTGAAGAGATTTGGGTTAATTCTGTTGGCAGAGGAAATCTCAAAACAGCCTAGTATAGACTCTCTCATGTAGTTATTAGTGTTAACTCTAAGGAAGATTTATAAAGGAAAGAACAAAGTTAAGAAAGTAAAAATACAAAATGTGTCTGAAGAGATTTTAAAGAGAAGAGAAACACCAAGGAAGTGGAATGGCGATAAGTCTAATGGAGATAAACAGATAAAGAAATTGAATAAAGAGAGTGGTGACCTCAAGGCAAGATACCACCCAGCTAAATTTCCAACTTGTAAAAAGGAACTAAAAAAAGTTTAGAGTTGGGTGTGGTGGTGCTTTAATCCCAAAACTCAGTAGGCAGAGGCTGGTGCATTTCTGAGTTCACGGTCAGCCTAGTCTACAGAGCAAGTTCATTGCTGATGACAATATGTTGTGAGTATACTAAAAATTTGTATGTAATATCCCAGGGTAATCAAATCAACAACAACAAAAAAACTGTAATGCTAATGATTTCCTATTATTCAGCAGAAACTACATATATTTGGACTTTTCTTTGAGCCACAAGTTCACAAATAATTACACTGAGACTTTTAATAATTATGAAAGCTTGGCCTTAACTTAGGCCTTTCATCAAGTAACTCTTATTGTAATTATTCAGCCACAGATAAGGGCTGCATTTCCAGGTTCTAAAGGTAGGCACGTGGGGCCAGGCCCTTGGGCACAAAAGACCCCTCATGACCCACGTGCGCGCATGCATGGTTACATCCACGTATGATTTAGCTAAACCCTTGCACACATGCGTGATTCATCCATCATCCAGGCCCCACCTGACCCACATGTACACATGCGTGGTTACATCCACATATGACTCAGCTAAACCCTTGCACACATGCGTGAGTCACCCGTCATCAGTGTGACATATTCACACCAACCCCCTGTGAGCATGTGCGGGACAGCCTTTAAAAGGTGGACGGGGCCATCTTTCGCTCTCTTTCTGCACCTCGATCTTCAAGCCTGTGCACACTCCCCTCTAATAAACTCCTAAGCGGGTTTGTTGGCGTTCTGTGTCTCCTCACTCACACCAGGTAATTTCACTTATAACTTAAATTAACTTTTTTCTATTAATCTATCTTCTGCCATGTGGTTCACTTCCTGTCTTCTATACCATATGCCTGAATTCTTCAGTTTCTCCTGTACACCTAGATTCATCCTGAGTTCTTCTCTTTCCCAGAAAGTCCTATCTAGTCTCTTATGACTAATTATTGGCTGTTCAGATCTTCATCAAACCAATCACAGTGAAACATCTTTACACAGGGTAACAAATACTCCACAACATAAGATTTTTTTGTATTTCTGTACATTTAAAAATGCATTTTGCTAGTTTCCATCCTCCACTCCCTCACTTCAGCACCCCTCAACACATGTTCCCTATCTTCTACTAATTTGTCAGTTTTCAAAAATCTACTAATTCCATTTATTGCTGTACATGCACATATACCATTCACTGCACTAATGGCAATGTTCCCTTCAAAGAAAAGAGATTCTTCCTCCTTCAGTATCAGATCATCAGCTAAAGGTGGGACCCCTGGATCCCCTCCCTCATTCATATTAGTATTTGTTACTTTCTTAGCCTTGTGTAATTCTTGGGCAGTTAATGACTGCTGCAATAAATTCATGCTTTAAACAGCCATACCATGTTCAGAGACCAGTCTTTCACAACACAGCACTCTTACAGCCACTAACTCTTTACATTATTTCCACCACTTTATTTGCAATGCATTCGGAGACTTGGGTGGTAATTCTGCCTTTATGACTGAACACTCACAATTGTGTTTTTCTGGGCAGTAGAGTAGTTATAAGTTTCCACATTACTCATTACTCACTGTGGTAAGAGGCTTCTTTGACTAAGGTTAAGAGCAGCATAAATCTATGGTATAGACATAAAGATTTTGAAGACCACATGACGGCATTGTCACTTATCAAAACAACATGAAACTTTTGTCCTTTAGGGCCTATAGCTTTCCCAGCCATGGTTTGTGTCCATGTATGAAGCACTAATTATTTTTGTGGTTCAGACCTCAAATCAAACTGAGAGAACAATTGGTTGTTCCCATAAACTATTATGCCACTATTGCACCAGTGGACACATCTTGCCTTGCAGATTGATATTTTACCATTTAGAGTCCTGTGCTGAAAAAGACCATTGATGCCTTTCTTCCAGCAGTAGGCTTCATAATACATTCTAGTGATATGGAAGAAATTATAGTAGTATAAATATTGATTTCTCTTTACTCTGTAGTCAAAGTTTGTCATTTCTTTTGTATTAAAGACTTAATATCATTTTATGATGAGTAATAAAGAATAATGGCAATAATCTGTCTTGATTTTGGTGCCACAGGGACCCTCTTGGCCAATAACTCATAGTGAGGTTAACGATGTTTAGCACTATGATTTTTATTAAATAACACCATGTCCTCTTTGATCAACATTGTTTGTCTATGAGATGTACCTCTGTAAAACTTATGATGATGAATTTAAGGTGTTTTTCTTGTATTTTAGTAATAAATTTATAAAGCAAAAATAAGAAATATCTAGAATACTGGCTGAATATTGCTCAAAGGAAAGCAAGTTACATTAAATTTCTTCAATATGTACATATCTTGATTTGCTATATTTTACAGTTCTGATGTTTTCCTTATTTTGTCTTACTTGGTTTTTGAGACAAAGTGCCTTGAATCTGAATATGGCATTTTAAAATGGAATTTTTTAGAATAAATGAAACTAGCATATAAATAAACAAATACATTTATAGAAAATAGAAAAAGATCAGAGTCCAAATAAAAGAATGCTAGAGGTATTGCTATTGTTGTATTCAGTATATTTTATAGATATATAGCAATAAAAATGTAGTACTGGCGCAAAACCAGCCTGTAGAACAATAAACAAAATAGAAGACATAAACATGAGCACCTATAAATACCATCATTTTGTATTTGATAAATAGCTTATACACACACATACACACACACACACACACACACACACACACACAAAGATAACATTTTCAACAATTGGTGCATGGAAAATGGTATGTCCACAAGCAGAGGAATGAAATATATGTGTATGAAAGTATATATTACTTTACACAAAAATTAGATCCAAGTGGATCAAAGATCACATTTTGAAATCTGAAACTCTAAAGCTACTAGTGAAAATAAAAGCAATGCCCTATAAAATATAAATGCAAGAAAGGACTTTCTAAAATAGACTTCATTTACCCAAGAATTAAGAACCAAATGAGACATCACATCTACTAGTAAAAAGCAGATGACTAATTGAACTGAAGGCCCATTAAAAAGGAAAGAAATCATGATTGGTACTAGAAACTTACCAAACTTTCTGAGGCTAGTAAGGTCATGTATGTTAGATAAGAATTTATTGTGAACATTTTGTTAGACCATCATAATGCCTTACCATGTTCTAAATATTACCCTTATACTCACAGATACATAGAGCTACCAGCCCTTATCAGTCTATAGTTATGAAAAATGGAGACAATTACAAAAAATTACAACTGGATGCAATACAGAGAACAGCAGACTATGGCTAAATAATATGAATCAGACAATGACAATAAGAATAGCCAGCCGGGCAGTGGGGGCACATGCCTTTAATCCCAGCACTCGGAGGCAGAGGCAGGTGGATCTCTGTGAGTTCGAGGCCAACCTGGGCTACAAGAGCTAGTTCCGGGACAGTCTCCAAAAAGCTACAGAAGAAACCCTGTCTTGAAAAACCAAAAAAAAAAAAAAAAAAAAAAAAAGAATAGCCATGCTAACAATGGGGAGAGGCATTGTTCATAGAGTTCCACCACTCCACCACTAGACAAAGAACTACAGGAATCTAATGACTGCCGGGAGAGGAGGAATTAGCATCTCCATGGAAGGAGCTACCTTATTGGTTTTCCAATACAAAATGGTAGTTGCTAAAACCATAACACACAAACAACAGAAAAGAACTATGAAGGATATATTTACGTTTGTACATACATATGAAAATATATACACCAATGATAATTTTAAAAAGAGTGTATTATATAAGTGTTGGGGACAAATGGCTGGAATTGGAGGTAAAGCTAGGGGGAGAAAAGGGAAGGAAGAAAGTATTACAGTATTTTAATTAAAAATGTATACTTAAAAAAATGTCAGTTGTCAATTTAACATCCAGCAAAATGGTCCCTTAAAAATGAAAAGAATATAAAACAGCATCATTTCCTCATAAATTGTATGAATAAATTTGATTATTGAATAAAAATTGTTACAGCATTATATAGTATTTAAGATGATTATGCTATTTAAATTTCATAATGATGCAAAGGACTTTCGACAAGCCCCTACACTTCATAAAAAGTGGTATAATATATTAGTACTCAGAGAAATCACTTCAAAAATTACAGAAACTTGGGCTGGAGATATGGCTCAGTGGTTAAGAGCATTGCCTGCTCTTCCAGAGGTCCTGAGTTCAATTCCCAGCAACTACATGGTGGCTCACAATCATCTGTAATGAGGTTTAGTGCCCTCTTCTGGCCTGCAGGCATACACACAGATAGAATACTGTATACATAATGAATAAGTAAATATAAAAAATTACAGAAACTTATACATAAATATGCCATAAATAAATTAAGATGGCATTCTAAGCACTGTTTCAAGACTTAATACATATAAAATAAGACTAATTAGACCCAGTGTGAAAAAATAAAACAAATTATAAATAGACAAATAAAGCTAAGCATCAATGCATAAATAGTTACTTTACATATATATTGTGGAAATATGTTCAAGACAAGGAATATAATAAAATCTAGACAGAATTAAAAAGAATACAAACAAGCCCACAAATAACTCCTAGTTTTGGCTGTTCTGCTCTATATTCTGTCCCTTGTCCCACTCTTCTCTTTCTCACCCTTTCTGATCTCACTGCAGCCCCTTCACCTTGTCCATTCATAACTATTCTGTTTCTATTTCACAGTGAGAGGCACAATTCTCCCCCAGTGTCTTACTCTTTGCCTAACTACTCTGGATGCAGATTGTAATAAATTTCTCAATGAAATAACATCTATCATCCACATATAAATAAATACATACTATATTTATCTTTCTGGGTCTGAATAACCTCACTAAGCATATTTTTTTCTAGTTCCATCCATTTACTTTGGAATTTTATGATTTAATTTTTTAACAGATAATTATATATCACTGTGTAAATGTACCATATTTTGTTTAATCATTCGTCCTTAATTGAAAAACTAGTTAGTTTTCAATTGCTGGCTATAATGAATATGTTTGAACAAGTGTCTCTGTGGTACAATGAATCATGCTCTGGGTGTATGTTTAAGAATGGTATAGCTGGATCATGAGGTAGAACATTTCCCAACATCCTAAAAACAGTCTTACTGGTTTCCATAGTGGCTTACAAGTTTTCATACCTACTAGCAATTAAAGAATATTTCATTTACTCCACATCTTTGGCAGCATGAGCTGTCATATTTTTATTGAGTTTGGTCATTCTGATTGGTATAAAGCTGTAGCTGAAAGATTTTTTTTTAAAAAATCTTTGGGCCCCTAACACCAAGCTCCCAAAGAAATACATGGAGATTTATTGCTACCATGAATACATAGCCTTACGTTGGCTTGTTTCTAGCCAGTTTTTCTAACTTAAATTATCCTGTTTCCCTTTAACTACATTTTGTCTCTAGGCTTTTTACCTCTCTTTGTTCTGTCTATTTTGTTTCTTTCCTACTCAATGGCCAGCTTTGTGGCTGGGTGACTGGCCCCTGGTGTCTTCCTCTCCCTCTCCTTTTCTGTCTCCTCCTTCTTCTCATTCTTCTTGAGCCTAGGTTTCTCCTCCTATTTTTCTCTCTGCCTGGAACCTCTACCTATTTATATCCTGCCTAGCTATTGGCTCTTCAGCCCTTTATTAGCTCAATCAGGTGTTTTAGACAAGCAATGTAATAAAGCTTTACAGAGTTAAACAAATGGAACATAAAAGAATACAACACATCTTTGCATCATTAAACAAATATTCCACAGTATAAACAAATGCAATACATCTTAAACTAGTATTCCACATCATAAATCTGTCATTTGTTTTATAGAGTTTGACCAACTGCTGAAAACTGAAACATCATGCAGTAGAAGCTTCCCACTATATAGAGATAAAATATAGACAAATTAAGGCAATCTAAATGAAATCAGCAAATAACAGGGAAAATAAAGCCCTAACTTGACTCATTTGTCACTAAATGAAACTTCCCATACATGGAATGTGTTGCATCTGATTGAGTTCTTCGCCAAAGGGAATTCATGGGAATCCCAAAATAACCCAGTCTATTAACAACAATAATGGTTGTTCTCCACAAACTTAGAGTAGGTCATTATTGCTGAAAACTACACCAGCACAAGCCATTGAATAAGTAGAAGTTAAAATAATACATACCTAAAGCCTTTACCCCTACACACTTTTTACTTGAAAGCACTCTGCATCCTACCAAAGGAGAAAGGTAAACATGCACTCAGCTACAAAAACTTAAATCTAAGGCAATGACTTGTTTGCAAGTTATACTGTTAAAATGGTGGCTCATAGTATGTAGAAGTAACCAATCAATATGATTGAATTTAAGGCATAACTCATGACATGAAAGCCATGCCTGACACTGCACGGTGGAAAAGAGTTTGAAGCCAGATAGGCTAGGGGCCTATGACAAAACCAAATACTATTTTTCTGCTAAAGGAACCTAGCATTAAAATGACTTTTGACTCCAAATATTCTGCTATACTCATAGATCATTAACTTACTCCACCATCATCAGAGAAGCTTCCTCCAGAAGTACTTAGAAATAGTTATATAGATATACAGCCAAACAATGTGCAAAGAATGAGAGATCTTGAAACAATCTGCCCTTTAAAATTCATCTATTCAGGGTTCAAGGACCTCTGTATAACAGGAGACAGAAAGAGTGTTAGAGCCAGAAGAGATTAAGGAAATAGGCCTTCTAAACACAACATGACTGACAAACGTGAATTTACAGAGAGTGTGGCAGCATACACAGGGTCTGCACATAACTGCAGTAGATGGTATCTCAGCACTCTCCGAGAGGAGAACAGGAAACAAACCCTATCCTTAACCCCTAAACAATCTCTGCTTGATAACCAATAATAAATGAAAAATTAGTTTTCTCTAACGGAGTCTCACTAGATAAACAAACCACACTTAAGAACAAACTCCATTCTCAGAAACAGGTGGCCAACTCAAAAACAAAACTCAGTGGAAGCTTTGGAGGTTAATGCTTTCACAATGTTGAGCCAGATCACTTTTTTAGGTGCTCATTCTTCTTTTAAATTAATTTATTTTTTAAAAATATATATTTTCTCATTTTACATACCAATTCCAGTTCCCACTCCCTCCCATTCTCCCTCTCCTTCCATCTTCTCCCCATCTCACTCCCCATCCACTCTTCAGAGAGTAATGCTTCCCATGGGGAGTCAACAAAGTCTAACATATTGCTTGGAGTCAGGAGCTTTGAGGCTAGCAAGATATCTCTCCAAAGAGAATGAGTCCCAAAAAGCTAATACAAGCAATAGAGATAAATCCTGGTCTCACTGCCAGTGCACCCACAGGCTGCCCAAGCCACACAACTGTCACTGAGATTCAGAGGTCCTAGTTTGGTCCTATACTGGTACCCTTGCCATTAGTCTGGAAATGGTGGGCTCCCATTTGCTCAGGCACTCTGTTTCAGGGGGTTTCCCCATCATGGTCTTGATGTCTTTGTTCCTATTCTCACTGCTCACACTCTTCAACTGAACTTTTGGAGCTCAGCCCAGTGCTCTGCTGTGGATCTCTGTATCAGTTTCCATCAGTTGCTCAATGAAAGTTCTATGATGACATTTAAGATAGTTATCAATCAAGTCGAGGTCACTTTTTATCCTTACGGGATATATATAATATATTATATAATATATATAATATTATATAATATATATATATTAGCTTCTGTTTTTGTACTTTTAAGAAATTCATGTGAATGTGAATGTGTGTCTCTACATCTAGGTGTTTCTTTTTCTTTTTCTTTGACTCCATTCTTTCTGTTTGTTCTGTTCTATTCCAATATTCTTGGTTTTGTTTTATCTTATTTTTTATTATTATTCCTTAGATATCTGTCTGATTTTTTATTTTTTTTTCCCCTGGGCCCAGAAATTTCATATATTTTACTCAAAATTGATTTTTCACAAAACCCACACAAGAGACAATTTTTTGATAGTATTTAGTGGAGAATAATCTCCTGGGCAGTAGATAAAGTAGCATGACACATAATGGTCACAGATTGCGGAATGAATATAATTGCTGAATAGGAGATAAACTCAAGTCAGCATTTGT
The DNA here is from genome assembly GCF_903992535.2 of Arvicola amphibius. Lineage (NCBI taxonomy): Eukaryota > Metazoa > Chordata > Mammalia > Rodentia > Cricetidae > Arvicola > Arvicola amphibius. The sequence continues at coordinate 104,680,510 of NC_052065.1, forward strand.
TCAACTACAGCTATACTCAGAAAGTGTGAATAGTAGAAGGGGCAGTTATTGTTATCTTCTGGCCACCAACAATGGGCCTCAGAAGGTGTTTTTGTTTATCTATTTATTTATTTTTTTTTCCATTTTTTTTTTTATTTTTTTTTATTTTTTTTTATTTTTTTTTCTCTTGTTTTATTTTTTTTATATTTAAAAATTTCCATCTCCTTCCCTCCTCCTCCCCCCTCCCTCCCCTCCTCCTCCCCCTTCCCTCCCCTCCTTCTCCCCCTTCCCTCCCCTCCCCTCCACCCATACTTCCCCTCCCTCCTTTTCAAGGCCAAGGAGCCATCAGGGTTCCCCAGTCTATGCTAAGACCAATGTCCTCCCAACTCCCCCCAGGTTCAGGAAGGTGATCGATCAAGCTGAGAAGGCTCCCACAGAGCCCGTCCATGCAGAAGAATCAGAGCCCAGAGCCATTGTCCTTTGCTTCTCAGTCAGCCCCCGCTGTTGGCCACATTCAGAGAGACGGGTTTGGTCGCATGATCCATCAGTCCCATTCCAACTGGAGTTGGTGATCTCCCATTAGTTCTGTCCCACCGTCTCCATGAGTGAACGCACCCCTCTCGTTCCTGACTTTCTCCCTCAAGTTCTCGCTCCTTCTGCTCCTCATCAGGACCTTGGGCGCTCAGTCCAGTGCTCCAATGTGGGGCTCAGTCACCTTCCCCATCTGTCGCCAGCTGGAGGTTCCCTCACGGTCCTGACTTTCTTTCTCATGTTCTCTCTCCTTCTGCTCCTCATCAGGACCTTGGGAGCTCAGTCCGGTGCTCCAATGTGGGGCTCTGTCATTTTCTTCATCTATCGTCAGGTGGAGGTTCTATGGTGATATGCAAAAAATTCATCAGTATGGCTATAAGAACTGGCCTTTTCAGGCTCCCTCTCCTCAGCTGCCCAAGGAACTAACTGGGGGCATCTCCCTGGAAACCTGGGAACCCCTCTAGGGTCAAGTCTCTTGACAACCCTCAGGTAGCTCCTTAAATTAAGATATATGCTTCCCTGCTCCCATATCCACCCTTCCTATATCCCAAGCACCCCATTCCTCCGAGCTCCCCCGTTCTCCCCTTCACACTTTTCTCTCCCCATCTTCCCTTGGCCCAGTCTTGCCCAACCCTCAAGTTCCCAATTTTGCCTGGCGATCGTGTCTACTTCCAATATCCAGGAGGATTACTATATCTTTTTTGGGAGTTCACCTTCTTATTATCTTCTCAAGGATCCCAAATTTATAGGCTCGATGTCCTTTAAATATGGCTAGAAACCAAATATGAGTGAGTACATCCCATGTTCATCTTTATGGGTCTGGGTTACCTCACTCAGAATAGTGTTTTCTATTTCCATCCATTTGCCTGCAAAATTCAAGATGTCATTGTTTTTTACCGCTGAGTAGTATTTCTGTCTGATTTTTTAAAAGATATAGAAAATGTGTCTATATAGATAGAAGTAGAAAGGGGAAGTAACTGGGAGGGGTTTGGGGGAGCAGAAACAGTAACTACAATATATTGTGGAAAAAAATATATTTTCATCAGTAAAAGCAGCAGCAGAAGAAGAATAGGAGGAAGAGGAGAAAAAGAAGAGGAAGAAGAAGGAAAAGGTATAGTGATATTTCATTTGTATTTTAATAAATAAAGCTTGCCTGAAGATCAGAGTCAAACAGCCACACTGATCAACTTTACAGAACAGGCAGTGGTGACACACACCTTTAATCCCAGTAGCCTAACTAGTTTATCATAGAAACCAGCAGTAGGAGTGCATGCCTTTAATCACAACACTAGAGATAAAAATAAAATGGGAGGCGACATCTCTCACACACAGTCTCAATATGAGGTTTCCTGGAGGCAGGGTTGCTTTTCTGACATTTAGGTTGAACCCTAGTATCTGTCTCTGGGTTTTTATTAGTCACACTATAAGAAGGAGAAGGAGAAAGAGGAAGAGGAGGAGAAGTAAAGAGGAAGAAGAAGCACAGTTCAGCTATATTCTTCTGTGGTGGTTTGTACAAGAATGGCCCCCATAAGCTCCTGTCTTTGATTTCCAGTTGGTGAAAAATTTATGAAGGATTAGGAAGTGGGGCCTGACTGGAGGAGATGTGGCCATGTGGAAGTGTGTTACTGGTTGTCAGATTTGAGTTTTCAGAAGCCCACACAGGGCCCAGACAGTCTCCTTCTCTCTCAGCCTGAGACTTTCAGATTAGATGTGATTTCTTAGCAATTGCCCCAGCAACATGACTGCCTGCCTGCTGCTATATATTATATGATGGTCATATACTCTAACCCTCAGAAAAACTGTACACAAGCACCCAATTAAATTATTAATTTTATAAGCTATCTTAGTCATGATGTTCCTTCACAGCAATTGAACAGCAACTAAAATATCTACATTCAAGAAACTCACATCAAATCCAATATCATAGCATGGTTGAAGGGAAAATGATATGAAAAGATAAACTATGCAGGCATTCACACACAAAAAAAGATGAAATGGGCTATTTGAGTTAGTTTTAATTTTCAAGTTAACACAGCCTACAGTCATATAACAGGAGGACCTAAACAGAGGAATTGCCTAGATCATTTTTGACTGTAATCTAGAGAGTACTGTTTTGATTGTTTATGATGTATTAGGGCCCATTCCACTGTGAGTGATACCAACCTCAGCAGGTGCTCTTTGACTGTATAAAAATGCTAAGTATGAGATGCTAAACTAGCTAGCAAACAGTAGTCCCCTGTGCTTTCAGTTTCAGGTTCTTGCTTGAGTACCTGCCCTGACTTCCCTTACTGGTAGACTGTGACCTGCAAGTAAAAGCCGTCAACCCTTACTTCTCCACTTAAAAAGGACTTTAACTAGGTTAGGAACTATTGTGGTTTCATAGGACTTCTTCATATGTCCTTACTTTCAGGTAAGCAACCATCTATCCCTTGTTTTCCAAATATATTCGCCTCCATGACCTCTTCTACCTTTAGCTCCCAGTACTCACTCATATCATATCTGTTCTACTATTCCTCCTTTATTATATTTTAATTTTCTTCAAACACATTTATTGTCTTAGTTTCTCTTTCTGGGTTAATATATAAATAGTTTCTTTAATGATAACAGATAATTCACATTTAACAATAATCTACTGATGACATTATGTGTGCAATGTATTTTTATGAGACTACAGGTCAAATTTATGAATAATTTTAATTTATAGTAAATTTTCTTTGAATTCACTTTGTTTCCCTTTCTTATAACATGGCATTACAATTAACACCTCTGAATTTTATTCTGTTCCATATAAAATTTAAAAGAAATAATGTTGACAACCTAATCCTGGCAGAAGTGCCTATTCTAATGTGAAGATTAGATAAATACACATAAGTATAATCTATGGAAATAAGGCAATCATGCGTTTGAATTAAGTAAATGTGTATGATTGTACCACATTATAAACCTTGTACAAAATGTAGAATTATGTACTATTCTGAAATATAATTATGAGGTATTTCTCATAAATATATTTAGAGATAAGTTCACAGCTATACAATAGCTGAGTCCATTTATACTTGCACTAAATCCAAGGTTCTAAATCAAATTAAAACTTAGAAAAAAACAGCAAAATTCTCTTCACTTACTGGTCTTAATTAGTAAGCAAAATTTGAACATTAATTTTTTATCTGCCAATATTAAAAATGATTATGTTCATTTAATTATAAAGTATGAATGAAACTTTCATGCAAATTGGAAAGCTGGATGCAAATTTAAGAAGCGTTATTTTCTTTGTAATTTTTTCTTCTCATGGAGATCACTTTGCCACCACTTTGTTCATTTAAGTACTCAACAAGTTCCATTTTTATAATGAAGGAAATGTACTGTTTGCCCATTTTAGAGCCTATATATTCACAAATTTGTTGTTTTCTGAAGCTACCTTGGATTATTAGTAAGCTTTCTCTGTGCATTACTTTTCTCCTTCACCAGAATATTGCATAAATTTGTGTGAAACTATATTTTGTTGCATGAAAACGTAGATTTATTAATTAGAGATGGTCAGTTTGTATCTACTAAACATATTTATATATACTTATTATTGATTGATAGTTCACTAATTTATTTGGCAATCATATAGAGTACTATTCTGGCTAGTTTTGTGTGTCAACTTGACACAAGCTAAAGTCATCAGAAAGAATGGAGCCTCAGTTGAGGAAATGTATCCATGAGATCCAGCTGTACGGCATTTTCTCAATTAGTGATCAATGCAGAGGGCCCATCTCGTGGTGAATGGTGTCATCCTTGGGTTTGTGGTCATGAATTCTATAAGAAAGCAAGCTCAGCAAGCAATGAGAAGCAAACCAATAAGTGGTTCCCCTCCTTTGCATTTACATCAGCTCCTGCCTGCAGAAACTTGCCCTGTTTGAGGTCCTGTTCTGACTGCCTTCTATGATAACTACAATGTAGAAGAGTAAGCCAAATAAACCCTATTCTCCCCAGCTCACTTTTTGACCATGGTACATTGTCACAGCAATAAAAACTCTAAGACAAGTACTTACACTTTGATCAGGATTTCTACTCCTTTGGGATATTATGCTATACCACTTACCTTTGTAGAACATAGATTCAAATGTTAAAGACAGATTTTTTATCTGATTTTCTTTGTTTTTATACATACTTCTAAAAGATTTCCAAATTCTATAATAGTTTAATTTTGAATTAAATCAAAGGTATAATTTTCAGAATGATGGATGAAGGGGGAAATGTCTTCGCTAAAAAGGATACATTGTAGCACACAACTAAGGAAGGATCAAGGAAGGCAAAGACCTGAAAATGTGGGTCTATTTTCATTCTTCTACATGTTGATACCCAATTATGCCAGCACCATTTTTTAAATATGCTATCTTTTTTCCATTTGATATTTTTTCCTTCTTTGTTAAAAATTAAGTGATCGAAGGTGTGTGAGTTATATCTGGGTTTTCTATTTGGTTCCATTGGTCCCCTTGTCTGTTCTTATGCCAACACCAGGCTATTTTCAGTACTGTGGCTCTGTAGTAGAGTTTGAAGTCCGGGATTTTGATGCCCCGAGATGTTCTTTTATTGTATAGGATTGTTTTGGCTATCCTGGGTTTTTTGCTTTTCCATATAAAGTTGAGTAATGTTCTTTCAAGGTCTGTGAAGAATTTTGCTGGGGTTTTGCTGGGTATTGCGTTGAATCTGTAGATTGCTTTTGGTAAGATTGCCATTTTACTATGTTAATTCTCCATACTCAGGAGCATGGGAGATCTTTCCACTTTCTGGTGTCTTTTTTAATTTCTTTCTTCAAAGATTTAAAGTTCTCGTCATACAATCCTTCCACTTGTTTGGTTAGAGTTACTCCGAGATATTTTATGTTATTTGTGGCTATTGTGAAGGGTGTTGTTTCTCTGATTTCTTCCCCTGCCCTTTTATCATCTGTGTACAGGAGAACTACTGATTGTTTTAAAGTTAGTCTTGTATCCTGGTGCATTACTGAAAGTGTTTACGAGTTGTAAAAGTTCCTTGGTAGAATTTTTGAGATCGCTTATGTAAACTATCATATCATCAGCAAACAATGAGAGTTTGACTTCTTTTTTTCTGATTTTCTAATGGGAATGCAAGCTGGTATAGCCTCTTTGGATGTCACTGTGGCAATTTCTCAGAAAATTAGGGAACAACCTTCCTCAAGATCCAGTAATACCACTTTTGGCTATATTTCCAAAAGATGCTCAATCGTGCCACAAGGACATGTGCTCAACTATGTTCATAGCAGCATTGTTTGTCATAGTCAGAATCTGGAAACAACTTAAATGCCCTTCGACAGAATAATGGATAAGGAAAATTGGTACATTTACACAATGGAGTACTACACAGCAGAAAAAAAATAATGACATCTTGAATTTTGCAGGAAAATGGATGGAGGTAGAAAACATTATTTTGAGTGAGGCAACCCAGACACTGAAAGTCAATTATCACATGTATTCAATCAGAAAGAAAATTATCACATGTACTCACTCATAGGTGGTTTTTACAGATTAAAGCAAAGAAAACCACCCTACAAACCACAATCACAGAGAACTTAGACAACAATGTGGACACAAAGAGAGACTTACATAGATCTAATCTACATGGGAAGTAGAAAAAGACAGGATCTCTTGAGTAATTGGAAGCATGGGGACCTTGGGTGAGGGTTAACGAGGGGAGACGAGACGCAGGCAGGGGAAACAGAGAAAAATGTAGAGCTCAGTAAAAATCAATTTAAAAAAGAAGAGAAAAACACCTGAAAATGATGCTATCAGAAGTGTGTACCATGCTTTGGGGTAGATGCACAGGAAAATATTACAATCATTTTTCTTTCGGGTGTTTATATTTACATCTTCAACTTTTATTACTTACTTTGGATAAAAGTAAAAGAATATTTTTTCTTTGCTTATGGTAGGAGTTCATGTCATTGAAGTTATTTCCAGGAAAGAATATAGTCTATATAAATAATTTTATTATTTAAAAAATTATATTTAAAGATGATTAACATACTTTAAAACAAAAACCTTTTAACAATAAAACTAAATCTTTGTATCTTTCACATAGTCTACTATAATATGTATAATATTACTGTTTTCCCTATACATGCATACAAATTTCTAATTTATGAGTGGATGATCTTTCTGTGGAGAATGACTTCCATTATGTTAGATTTTAAATATAAGTTAAAATATAAGTTTTCACTAAACATATCATTATCCACTATTCTTCAATGAATAAAATTCCAGCTAAGACTAGCCTTTTTTTAAGAAGAGCATAGGTAAATATTTGGTAATTGTGAAGATGCTTAAGGCTTTTAATACATTCCAGTTTTCTTAACTCATGTTAGGTAGTTGTCTTAATTAGAGTTTCTTTTGCTGTGATAGACTATCATGTCCTAAATCAACTTAGACTAGTAAGACTTTATTTCAATCTTATAGGTTTTTGTCTAGCATCCAGAGAAATAAGGGCAGAAACTTAAATCGGGGTACTGGAAGCAGGAACTGATACATGGGCTATGAAGGGGTGCTTCTTACTGGCTTGCTCCTCATAGCTTGCTCAATGTGCTTTCTTATAGAATACAGGACCACCAGTCCAGGGACAGCATAGCCCACAGTGAGCTTGACCCTCCCACATAAGTTACAACCTGCAGTTTATGACTAGAATAGGGAAATCTTATAAAAAGAAAAAAACCCAAAACAAAAATGATGTAAATTAGAATCTCTTCAGGACATTTATGATGGAAAATTCATTTATCTTTTACACTTGAACTTAGCCCAATTGCCAAGATGCACTTTTTTAATAAAAAATACTTTATTTCCCCAGACACAATAGTGTCAAGAAAGTCTTCTACAATAATAAAGGAAGCCTATAAATTTCCTGAAATAACTTTACTAAATAAAGAACAATTACAGCCTGGCAGTGGTGGCACACTTGGAGGGTAAAGGCAGACACAACTCTGAGTTTGAGGCCAGGCTGATCTTCAAAGTGTTTCAGGACAGACAATCATGGCTACACAGAGGAATCCTGTCTTGATTTATTTTAAAATGTGAAAACAAACAAATAAACAAACAAAACTTATTAACTCTGAAAACAAATTAATCATCCACACTGAAAAAGAGAATATATTCAATGTTTCTTAGTCTGAGTTACTATTTTTGTGATGAAACACTATAACCACAGCAACTTGAGGACAATAAAAGCTGATGTAGCTTACATTTCCATATCATTGTTCATCAAGGAAAGGAAGTCAAGACAGGACTCAAACAGGACAGGAACCAGGAGGCAGAAGCTGATGCAGAAGCCATGGTGGAATACTGTTTACTGACTTGTTCTCATGGTTTTTTCTGCCTGCTTTCTTATAGAATCCAGGCCCACCAGGCCAGGGGTGGCACCACTCACAATGGGCTTGTCACCCCCATCAATGACTAATTGAGAAAAATACCCTATAACCTTACCTTACAGAAGCATTTTTTTCAACTGAGGCTCTCTCCTTTCAGAGGAAACTAGATTGTGTCATGTTAACATAAAACTAGACAGCTCGTAATGTTTCCATCTGAGCTGGGAACATAAAAATTAAAACAATGATAATTTCATGGTTGAAAACAATAGCTGCTTTGTCAATATTTGTATCACATTAGTACAATTCAGATCAACACTCAAGATGTATGGGGCACTTTTATCATATTTGTAGAGAATACCTGTTATTATTCATGACATTAATATTCTCTGACTCAAGATGAAGCCTTGGCATTCTTTCAGTCTGGCACTCAAAAGTAACAACAAATTGCTTAGAGGTATTCTTGACAAGAAACCTATATTTTCACCATAGACTTAGGATGACTTATTACTTAAGAGTAATTATGACTGAAAAACTTATTCATACTTCTTCAGGATAGAAAATTTTTCTGTAACCTCTCACTTCTAAAGCCAACAATCTGATCATTCTTACGGACTTGCTTCCATTGACTAGCAGAGTCAAAGATGAATGGAGAATGAATTAGTCATTTCTAATACTAGTAAACCAAGACTGACATTGATTGAGAAATTTAAAATATTTTAATATCGTTTATTTTGTGTTTGATAGACCTGGGATAATTATGATATGGACAGATAGGCTTATAGAATTTTACTGTTGTGAGAGATTTGACTCTGAATTATTGTAAATCATTGCTGAAGACTATATTGAATGATCTGTTCTTTGAATTACTGGCTACTAACATAAGAGGAATCTTATAGTCCTTGAAAGTTCTCACTTAGAATGGTGTCCTTTTTTGACAACAGAGCTTCAGCTATTGTATTAAACAGACTGTAATGAGTCTTTTTCTGTCCTACTAGCCAGCTCCCAAATAATGACAAGGAGATATCAGCTAAACCTATAGCTTAGACTTGTCCCTAACTAGAGATTAAAACTTATAATAACCCATATTTTTTATTGATTTTTATTGAGTTCTACATTTTTCTCTGCTCCCCTACCTGCCTCTCTCATCCCCCTTTACCCTCTCCCAAGGTCCCCAGGCTCCAAATTTACTCAGGAGATCTTGTCTTTTTCTACTTCCATGCAGATTAGATCTATGTAAGTCTCTCTTTTTATCTCTTACTTTTATTTTATTTAACTCTCCCACCACCCCCCTGCACTCCCCTCTTCCTGTCTGAAGCAGCAGGTAAGGGTTCCCTGCCCTGTGGGAAGTCCAGGTCCTCCACCCTCCATCTAGGTCTAGGAAGGTGAACATCCAAGCAGGTTAGGGCCCCCAAAGCCAGTATATGTAGTAGGATCAAAATCCAGTGCCATTGTCCTTGGCTTCTCAGCAGCCCTCATTGTCTGCCATGTTCAGGGAGTCTGGTTTTATGCCATGCTTTTTTCAGTCCCAGTCCAGCTGGCCTTGGTGAGCTCCCATTAGATCAGTCCCACCATCTCGGTGGGTGGGTGCACCCCTCGCTAGTCCTGACTACCTTGCTCATGTTCTCCCTCCTTCTGCTCCTTATTTGGATATTGGGAGCTCAGTCTGGAGCTCCAATGTGGGGCTCTGTCTCTAATTCCATCCATCGCCAGATGAAGTTTCTATGGCGATATGCAAGATATTCATCAGTATGGCTATAGGATCTGGCCATTTCAGGCTCCCTCTTCTCAGCTGCCCAAGGAACTAGCTGGGGAAATCTCTCTGGATACCTGGGAACCACTCTAGGGTCAAGTCTCTTGCCAACCTTAAAATAGCTCCCATAATTAAGGTATATACTTCCCTGATCCCATATCCACCCTTCCTATATCCCAACCATCAAATTCCCCAAAGCTCTCCCCATCCTCCCTTTCTCACTTCTCTCTCCCCCATCTCCCCTTACCACAATCACACCCACCCCAAAGTTCCCAATTTTTGCCGGGCAATCTTTTCTACTTCCAATATCCAGGAGGATAACTACATGTTTTTCTTTGGGTTCACCTTCCTATCTAGATTCTCTAGGATCATGAAATATGGGCTCAATTCTATGGCTAGAATCCACTAATGAGTGAGTACATACCATATTTATCTTTTTAGGTCTGGGTTACCTCACTCGGGATGGTATTTTCTATTTCCATCCATTTGCATGCAAAATTTAAAATGCCATTGTTTTTTTTACCACTGAGTAGTACTCTGATGCATATATATTCCACACTTCCTTTATCCATTCTTCCATTGAGGTCATCTAGGTTGTTTCCAGGATCTGGCTATTACAAATAATGCTGCTATGAACATAGTTGAACAATGCTTTTGTAGTATGATAGGGCATCTCTTGGGTATATTCCAAGAAGTGGTATTGCTGGATCCTGGGGTAGGTTGATCCCGAATTTCCTGAGAAACAGCCACACTGATTTCCAAAGTGGTTACACAGGTTTGCATTCCCACCAATAGATGAGTGTTCTCCTTACTCCAGATCCTCTCCAGCAAAGGCTATCATTGGTGTTTTTGATTTTAGTAGCCATTCTGGACAGGCATAAGATGGTATCTCAAAGTTGTTTTGATTTTCATTTCCCTGATCGCTAAGGAGGTTGAGCCATGACCTTAAGTGTCTTTTGGACATTTGAACTTCTTCAGTTGAGAATTCTCTGTCCAGTCCGTACCCCCATTTTTAATTGGTTTAATTAGCATTTTAAAGTCTAGTCTATTGCGTTCCTTATATATTTTGGAGATCAGGACCTTTGTCTGTTTGCGGGGTTGGTGAAGAAATTTTCTCCCAGTCAGTAAGCTGCCTTTTTGTTTTAGTGACAGTTGTCTTATGCTATACAGAAGCTGCTCAGCTTCAGGAGGTCCATTTATTCAATGTTGCCCTTAATGTCTGTGCTGCTGGGGTTTATACATAGGAAGCGGTCTCCTGTGCCCATATTTGTAGAGTACTTCCCACTTTCTTCTCCTCTATCAGGTTCAGTGTGTTTAGATTGATATTGAGGTCTTTAATCCATTTGGACTTGAGTTTTGTGCATGGTGAAAGATATGGATCTACTTTCATTCTTCTACAGGTTGACATTCAGTTATGCCAGCACCATTTGTTTAAGATGCTTTCTTTCTTTCCATTGTGTACTTTTAGCTCCTTTATCAAAGATCAGGCATTCATAGGTTTGTGGGTTAAGATTTGGGTCTTCTATTCGATTCCATTCGTCAACTTCTCTGTTTTTATATGCCAGTACCAAGCTGTTTTCAATACTGTAACTCTGAAATAGAGTTTGAAGTCAGGGATTGTAAAGCCTCGAGATGTTCCTTATTGTATAAGATTGTTTTGGCTATCCTGGGTTTCTTGTTTTTTCTTATAATGTTGATTATTGTCTTCTCAAGATCTGTGAAGAATTTTGATGGGACCTTGATGGGGATTGCATCGAATCTATAGATTGCCTTTGGTAGAATTGCCATTTTTTACTATGTTGATCCTCCCAATCCACGAGCAATGGAGACCCTTCCATTTTCTGGTATCCTCTTCAATTTCTTTCTTCAAAGACTTAAAGTTCTTGTCAAATAGATCTTTCACTTCCTTGGTTAGAGTTACTCCAATATATTTTATGCTATTTGTGGCTATCATAAAGGTGATGCTTCACTGATTCCCTCTCTGCTTCCTTCTTCTTGGTGTATAGGAGGGCAACTGATTTTTTGGAGTTGGTCTTGTATCCTGCCACGTTACTGAAGGAGTTTATCAGCTGTAGGAGTTCTTTGGTGGAGTTTTTGGGGGTCGCTTATGTACACTATCATATCATCTGCAAATAAAGACAGTTTAACTTCTTCCTTTCCAATTTGAATCCCCTTGATCCCCTTATGGTGTCTTATTGCTATTGCTGGAACTTCAAGTACTATATTGAAGAGATAAGGAGAGAGTGGCCAGCCTTGTCGCGTTCCTGAATTTAGTGGGATGGCCTTGATTTTCTCTCCATTTAATTTGATATTAGCTGTCTGTTTGCTGTAAATAGCCTTTATTATATTTAGGAATGACCCTTGTATCCCTAATCGCTCCAAGACCTTTATCATAAAGGGGTGTTGAATTTTGTCAAATGCTTTTTCAGCATCTAATGAGATTATCATGTTTTTTTTTTTCCTTCAGTTTATTTACATGATGGATTACATTGATAGATTTTCGTATGTTGAACCAGCCCTGGCATCTCTGCAATGAAATCTACTTGATTGTAGTGGATAATTTTTCTAATGTGTTCTTGGATTCAGTTTGCCAGTATTTTATTGAGGATTTTTGCATCAATGTTCATTACTGAGATTGGTCTGTAATTCTCTTTTTTGGTGAGTCTTTGTGTAGTTTTGGTATCAGGGTACTGTAGGTTCATAAAAAGAATTTGGCAATGACTCTTCTGTTTCTATATTATGAAATACATTAAAGAGTATAGGTATTAGGTCTTCTTCGAAGTTCTGGTAGAATTCTGCATTGAAACCATCTGGTCCAGGGCTTTTTTTGGTAGGGAGGTTTTTGATAACAGTTTCTAATTCTTTGCGACTAACAGGACTATTTAGATTGTTCACCTGGTCCTGGTTTAACTTTGTATATGGTACTTATTTTTTAAAAAGTCCATTTATTTTACATTTTTCAATTTTGTGGCATACAGGCTTTTGTAGTAAGACCTAATGATTCTCTGAATTTCCTCTGGTGTCTGTGGTTATGTCCACCTTTTCATTTCTGATCTTATTAATTTGCTTGTTCTCTCTCTGTCATTTGATTAGTTTGGATAGGGGTTTGTCAATCTTGTTGATTTTCTCTCTTATGTTCCTTATTATTGTCTAAGTTCTCTGCTATTTCGATTTGTAGGCTGGTTTTCTTTGCTTTATGTATTAACACATATTTTTATGAATGTACATTTTACCATTTGGCTTTTATTTGCCACCCATTCTATGTCTAACTTGTTCCATGTTTCCTTGCAATCTCTCTGCGTCTCAATTATCTCCTATTTCCTCTCTCTCTTTTCATGGAAGTTGTGCCTATACCTCCTGTTTAGGCCATTGACCATTCAATTCTTTTTTAAACTAATTACACAATATATCTTCACCCAGTGTGCAAATATCCCAGAACAACAGGCAGTACTTATAAGTCAAATAACACATACACAGGACCAATTCTGAAGCATTTATATCTGTCTCTGATCATAGAACCAGAAACACTATTTTAGGCTCACATATGTATCCAGTATATACCAAAATTGAGGCACTATGTATCTTAATATTTTGGGAATGACTGAGTGTATATGTGTGTGTGCGTGTTTATTTTATAGAGTAATGTCCTATCTAAAATGTTTTAAACAACCTACACTACCATAAAGAATAATAAAGATTGGCATGACTTAGATAATGACATTTCATTCTTAAAAATGCTTTGACAATTTGGTCCTCATGAGAAGTGTCTGGTTAGATAGTAGAAGACTGATGTTTATTGCATTATCCCATTTTTTTCTCTGTGAATACATGACATTTAAAGGGATTTCATTCTCTTTCTTTTTTTAGAAGTATATTGGTTATATTAGATTTAAATTTCCTTTTGTGTAAAAAGGCCAAGTAACACATGAAGGCAACCTATCAAAGTTACACTTAACTTCTCACAACCAGAAGTTCATGGACAGATGTTCTACAGATACTAAGAGACTATGGGGTACCAGCCCAGACTACTATACCCAGCAACATTCTAAGTCACCATAGACAGAGAAAACAAGATATTCTATGACAAAACCAGATGTAAACAATACCTAGCCACAAATCCAGCCATACAGCAGGAAGTAGAAGAAAAACTCTAACTCAAGAAAGTTAGCTTCACCCAAAAGAGCACAGGCAACAGATAACCTCACAGTAGAAAATCCAAAAGAATGGAAAAAACACAAAGACTACCACCACCATCACCAAAACCAAATATAACATGAAATAACAATAATTTGTCATTAATATATCTTAATATCACTGGTTTCAATTCACTTATAAAGAGGCACAGAATATCAGAATGGATACAAAGAAAGTACTCAACCTTTTGGCCTCATACAGAAAACACATCTCAACCTTAAAGACAGACATTACTTCAAAGTAAAGGGTTGAGAAAGGATTTTCCAAGCAAATGGACCTAAGAAACACCCAGGTGTAGTTATCTTAATATCTAACAAAATAGAACTGCAAACTAAAATTAATCAAAAGAGACAGAGAAGGACATTTCATACTCATCAGAAGGAAAATTTATCAAAATAAAGTCTCAGTTATAAACATCTATGCCAAAATACAAGTGTAGTCACATTTAGAAAAGAAACCTTTCTAACGATTAAACCACACAGCAATTCCATACACTAATATTGGGAGACATCAACACCCCATTCTCACAACTGAACATGTCAGAAATAAATTTAACAAAGACATAGGGAAATAACAGATGTCATGACTCAAATGGACTTAACAGACATCTATAGAACATTCCACCCAAATATGAAAGAATATACCTTCTTCACAGCACATCATGGAACTGTCTCTAAAACTGATCACATACTCAGTCACAAAGTAACCTCAACAGATTTTAAAAACAGAATAATCCCCTGTATATTATCAGATCACCATGGCTTAAAGTTAAAATTCAGCAACAACCCTAACTGCAGAAACCCTACAAACTCATGGAAATTTAAAAAATGGTCAATTTAATCATAACAGTCAAGGAATAAATACAGAAAGTGATAACAGAAGTTACAAAATCATCCCACACTAGTTCAGGATTACATATAATAAAATGTTATTTATTTAGGGGGACATCCTCAGATCACTGTCCTAGATCACAGCCTTCTGCACAAATGGGGAACAGGAACAGAATCTAGCAGTGGAATGAGAACCAGAAGCAAGAGAGTGAGCACATGCTTTACAGCTGTATTTATAGTATAACAGACCACACTCAAGTAGGCTGGCATTTTAAAGGCTATTGTCCAAAGGAGCTTCTGCAGCACCTCCAACTTTGTTTAAATAAGACTGTTTCAAAAACCCAATACAAAATTATGTAAACTAGGTCATAATAGGACAGTAACTATAACTATCTATCCTAACCCCATCAAAGGCATGAGAAGGGATATAATATTACTTGAGTAGGTAGGAAGTGCAATCAAGCAGGTTCCAAAATGTGCAGTAGATGACAGAAACAACTGGCTGCCAAAATATTATTTGCAATGTTAAAGCAACCAACTTTGGCTAAGACCTAAAATAACTGACAGACCATTTTCAGAGTAAGGAAATTTGTCAAAGCCATCTTACCTGTTTTGGCAAGATTTTGACAGTCTTTTTCTTGAATCCTGCTTGTCCAGTGCAGACAATATGCACTTTGCCAGAGGTCAAGCCATGCACAGTTTCTTGCCCAAAGGCCAGTTGTGCCAAAAAGGAAAAAAAAACTCCAAGTAGAATGTCTTTGATGCTGTCAAAACTCTCATAGGAATAGATCAGTGCTGCCAGGATAAATTGTCTCTCATGTCAACAGAATCATAAGTTATTAAATGTCGTATTCTACAGCTCTATGCAGAATACAATCTGTATGTATCTAAAGAAACATTATTAGTCTGACTAAAATTATAACAAACATGAATGACTATTAACCTATAGTACTTAATACCTATATAACTTAAAGATTAAGGCTTCATATGCCTTAAAAATGGTTAAGCAAGAGGACCCATAGGGGTTAAACAATGGCCTTTTAAAAGATAACAAACTACAGGCTTTTAGAACAGCTGATACAGGAGCAACTGGATGCTGGCCATAATGAAGAATTAATCAGGCCCTTGGAATTCTCCTGTATTTTTAACTCACTTAAAATATTTTACTTTTTTCTCATTTTTTATTAAAAATTTCCATCTCCTCCCCTCCTCCCCCGTTCCCTCCTCTCCCCTCCCCCCTTCTGTCCCCTCCCCTCCACCCATACCCCCACTCCCTCCCGTATCCAGGCCAAAGAGTCATCAGGCTTCCCTACACTATGTTAAGTCCAAGGTCCTCCCAACTGCCCCCAGGTCCAGGAAGGTGAGCATCCAAACTGACAAGGCTGTATTTATTGTTAAAAAGAAATCTGGAAAATGGAAGAATGGTGATAGATACAAAACACACATCACAACAAATCATCCCACATGATCAGGTAAGAGATGCAGGAATTTTTCAACACATGAAAATGTGTCAGTGTAATTCACCATATGGATAAACTGAAACAAAAAAAAAAATGATTATCTCAATAGCTGCTGAAAAAGCCTTTGACAAAATCCAACACACCTTCATGATAAATGCCTTGGAGAGATCAGAGAATATACAGAAATACAAGGAATATACCTAAACATAATAAAGCAATGTACAGCAAGCCAGGAGTCAATATCAACTAAATGGAGAGAAACTCAAATTGATTCCACAAAAAATCATGAACAAGACAAGGCTCTGCAGTCTCTCCATATCTGTTCAATATAGGTACTGAAAGTTGTACCTAGAGCAATAAAAACAATAACAAAAAAAAAGATCAAGGGATACAATTTGGAAGGGAAGAAGCCAAAGTTCACTATTTGCAGATGATATGAGAATATACATGTGACCCCAAAAATCCTGCTATGGAACTCTTATAGCTGATAAACAGATTCAAAAATGCAGCAGGATACAAGATCAACACAAAAAAGGCAGTAGCCTTCCTATATACAAATGATAAGTGGGCTGAGAGAGAAATTAGAGAAACATCACCCTTTACAATAGCCACAAATAACAGAAAAATACAATGGTGTAACTCTAACCAAAACAAGTGAAAAGGCCTATATGACAAGAAATGAAATCAAGAACAGAATGGGGAAAACACAGAGACAACTGACCCTAGCTAGTAGGAACTCACAGATAATGGACTGACAGCTGGGAACCTCCACAGGACTGAACTAGACTCTCTGAATGTGGTGACAGTTATGTTGGCTTGATCTGTGTGGAGGGAACCCTGGCAGTGGCACCAGGACCTATCCCAGGTTCATGAAGTGGCTTTTTGAACCCAATTCCTATGGTAGAAATATCTTGTTCAGCCTTAATCATTGGAGGAATGTCTTGGTCCTGCCTCACGTTGTTAATGCGCAGACCTAGGTTAACTACCCAAGGAGTGAATGGGGGTTAGGATGGTGAAATGGAGTTTGTATGTTAATGGAAAAGTAATTTTTAATTAAAAAGAAAACTAGATAAATAAATTTTCCCTTTGTGACTTTACTTAACCTTAATTACATAACTGAAGATACTGTCTTCATCTACAGATACACTGGGGCTTTAACATAGCTTCAAGTGATGGATTGGTGAGGATGTAATTCAACTCCTAGTATTATAGATTAAAAAATGAGACTCTAACTTGCTTTCTTTAATATCATGTCATATATATATATATATATATATATATAGTATATATTATATATATATATCACAGCAGCAGTTACCCAGATTAACTCTTACATGCACTAATCTATTGTTTGAAGTTTAGAATCAAGGTTCCAATGGATAGAAGAGAGTGCGAAAATAATTTGGACATTTTATTTCATCCACATTTCCCATTTAATCCAGAATGGCCGAGAATGTATCTGTGTAAAAAAGGTTTACCACAAAATGTCCTGTTTAGGTGTTTTATCTCTAGTATAACCGAGGTAAAGGGGACAACTTCAATGATTTGTCTACATAAAATTACATACCCCAACATCCTAATCTAGTATAATATAGTAAAACTTACAGAAAGATGTGAGATTAAAAATAAATAGGGGCTTGGACATAAATAAACTAGTTTGAAAGTATTTTTAAAAATGTTTGGTCAACATAAGTAGCTCAGTGGAAACTTTGTTAATTTAGTTTTGCCTTGTTGATCATCTTGTTATTTAAAGAGAAAGAGTATCATTATTTTATTGTTCTTAGTGCTGAAATCACAGTGTGTGGTCACTAGAGCTATGTAAGTTATTTATTTATTTATTTATTTATTTATTTATTTATTTTTGGTTTTTCGAGACAGGGTTTCCCTGTAGTTTCTAGAGCCTGTCCTGGATCTAGCTCTTGTAGACCAGGCTGGCTTCGAACTCAGAGATCTGCCTGCCTCTGCCTCCCGAGTGCTGGGATTAAAGGCATGTGCCACCACTGCCCGGCTCGAGCTATGTAATTTTTCCTTATGTTCCCATGGAAGTGTCTTAAAATTAATTTATTATTGCCTCTTCTATTTTCTGATATAAACATTTTACACATAAAAGAAAAGTATGATATATTATTTCATATAAATCAGATAAACTTTATTTGAAGGTATAAAATGCTAGTATAAAAATGATTGATTTATAGCCAGGACAGGATATTCCAAAAGAATATCAGTCAAAAAATATAAAACTTTTAGATTCATAATTTTAGATAAAGCTAAGAGGACTTTTATATTCTGAATACATACTTTTCTGAAAACATAATAAATTAACCCTTATTATTCATTCATATATTACTACAATTTGAGTAATAGGTCTCACTTTAAGAAAAACATTACAGAACCAAGCATAGAAAAAGAAAACATAAAATCTTTGAACTATACGAAGAAACCTGCTGAGACTGTGTCAAAAAATGATGAGAAGTTCACAGATAGTTGTTTTATAAATAAACCTGTTTTTAAGGCTTAAAACAGAATCAAACTTTGACAATATAGTATAATTTAAAGATTTGTGGTATGTTTATCTCTTCTTCTTGTATATGTTGATTTATTTGCAAGGGAAGCATATAATTGCATAATAACACTGACAACTTTTTGCCCTGATGTTATATAATATCCCATAATCCTTCCATGTCCCTCCTTGTGCATTATCATAATTACAGGTATGATGTGTATCATAAATAACTTCCCAATGAATCATAGCATTTATTGCTTAGTTCTTGATTCCTGTTGTACTTCAACTGATCATAGATTGCCTTCTATGTTCCAAGCAAGCCTTCAAAGCAGGTCTGACAAATGTTGCAGCAAAGACTGTTTTAATTTAGAACAAATTTAATTAAAACTCTCAGTAGAGGAGCCCCACAGGCCTACCTTGAATCTAACTAATGTGAAATGCAATTATTGTAATACCATGGGAATCAGAATGAAATGAATGGACAAATTTGTCTATCAACAATTACCTTACACAATATAACATGTGTCTACCTGATGAAATTAATATTACAAAAGAGTAGTTATTGCCTAACTTAAGAACTCTTGAAAAGAATAGAAAGAAAGTAGGTGATGACTTTTTAAATCACATTCTTAGGGGAATAGATTCCATAATTTATTTTCAAAGTAGTAATAAATCCATATGAAAAAATTGTGGGCAGCATGCTAATAAGAAGCAATACTACAATAGAAAAATATTTGATGTAGTAGAACAAAGTCCATATAGGGGTTACTTCTCTGATTCTTAGTGGAAGAAATGGTGCTATTTACCAGTTATTCATAGGATAAAATTTCAGTTACTTAAAAATGATGTTAAGAGAAGGAAGAATTTAAACTCCAATTCACATCAAGTACTTTCTCATGCAAATTTGACAATTCAGTTTTAGTTATATTAAATGAAGAAAGGAATATTAAATAATCAACCATTTTGGACTAGTACAATCTTGTGTAATTGCTTCTTATATATGGCAACATACTTTTGCACCGGCCATAATGAAACATAAAATAGTGCATTTTTTCCTAAAATTAAATATCGAAAAATATTATCACGTAGGTTATCTCAATTAATTTGTATATATTTATTCAAACCAGAATATAGTATATAATGTGTTCTTGTCTTTCTCTCTTTCTGCCAACATTTTCCTTCTCCTCACATATGTTTGCTTCTTTGAAGCAAAGCATTTGTATAACATGCTTTCAGTATTTCTGCAAAATCGGAAGTAGCATTTCCAGTCTACCTTTTGTAGTTATTTGACCTTGCTGCTTTTCAGAACATAAAAGTCTTATTCTCTGTAGAACTGCTGGCAGTATGAGAAACTATCAGTCAATTTTACAGATGCTACAAACACTTCAATTCACTACAAAGTTAAAAGTATCATAGTAAATCTCACATTATAGGTTCTATTTTCAAATAATTGACTTAGGAGCAAGCATTATTTAGGTGTTGCTCTTGCAAGTAGTTGGACTCATGGGTGAAAATAAGCCAAGATATCAATCTGGGACCTTAGTGACATCATTAGTGTCACAGCCTGAATTTTCAGGATATGGCTTAGAAAGTGTAAAATTCAGTAACAGAGCAGAAGTGTAGTTTAGGGAAAACACTGATAAAATCCGAAGGAGCACAATCTTCATATCCATCATGTGCATGTTCTTGTTTCTAACAGAAATATGCTTAAAATATTAGATATATATTTCAAGTTTCACATTTTTTGTAAGTGAATATATTTTACTTACTCAAAAAATAATGAAGACTGGCAGTGGTGGCACGCACCTTTAATCACAGCATTGAAGAGGCAGAGGCAGGCAGATCTTTGTGAGTTTGAAGTCAGCCTAATCTATAAGAGCTAGTTCCAGCACAGTCAGGGCTACACAGAGAAACTCTGTCTTGAATATAACTAAAAACACAGTTTATAAAATTTTCCACTGTTTTTTGAAAAGAAGTATAAATTCTTGTCAACTATTTTGTCTATAAATAGCCTTCATATACAATTATACCTTTATTCATAATTTTCTTCATTTTAAAAGAAAATTTCATATTCTAACATATATTTCTTTTACACCAAATAATAAGTAAGTTTGAGAGAGAACATTTTGATAAATTTATAACACAAAGTATATGAAATAGGGCAACAGGATTTAAGGACAACCAGCGGTTTTTCTGTGAAGACCCACCATTGTATCATGCATTTGGACAAATGCATAGATATACTAAGATTAAATATATGCATAGACATAAAAATATATTATGCTCACATCTCTTTGCATCTATAAGACTATAATACTATATCTATCTTTTTTCTGACATTTCCCTCTACTGTTGAATATTCTTTCAATTTTTCTAATTGACTTCAATACTTTTTCCAATATCTAGTATACTTTCTTCATAGTTTGAAGGAGTTACATCTAGCTTACTATGAAAGACTGAAATCTATACATTTTATGCTGTATTATATTTGTAGGGAGAAGAGTATATACCTAATATTATTCAGTATTTAATTTCAATGTTTTATTAGTATATATTTGAATCAGCTATCCGCCCCAAAAATCAAGATTATATTAAGTGTTTTATCTACTTGGTACTTGTCAGGTGAGGAATATGTGCTAGAAAAGGTTTAATGGACTAATAAACCAGGAAAATCGACTGTTAGTTTGATCTACTAATTAAAATTAAAGTCTGTTTAACAAAACACACCTTAGTAAAGAAATTCATTTTTAAAAGCCATATATACATCAAAGAGTACATAGTACACGGCATTTAATCTATTCTAATGTTTTTTACACCATTAGGACTATTATAATCAGCACAGTACAATAAGTAGAAAATATTAGTGGAATTAGTGATTGTTGTATGGTCAGTGATATGAAATACTGTAATTTAGTAATAATAATGAACATTATAGGAAGAGAAAGTTTCTTAAATACATATTATTATATGCATACTGTATACCTGACAGTATTTCTTAGGTATTTTGGAGTTGCCATTAATTAAATAACAAATTTTACCAGAGTCTAATTTAAAAATTAGATCTAATACTAAACATCTACAATAAAGAGAAGATTGCATTTTACAGCTGGAAGCTAAGACACATAAATTTGACACAGTTTTTAATGTCTGTGAGTGATAGTTCATATCAGGTTTGTAAAACAGGAAGTAGCTTATAAATCTTATGAGAAAATCAACACAGCTAGTTCCAAAAATACTCCTAATTTGCATTACTTCACCAAGTCAATAGACAAAGGTTGTCATTTTTGTCTGGTGACTTGGTGAAGCATGTAAATTATGAATGAGTTTTCTCATTAAGTCATCTACAAATATGTTTAAAATGTTTACAAAACAGAAAAATCAGTCCTTTGGGTAATATATGTTTTTTCTTTTCATATTCATAAGAAAAGAAATCACAGAATATACACAGTAGTAACATGACTATGTTGACAATTAAAAGGCAGTCTTCTTGATCACTATTCAGAATATAGAGCATTGTTCTAAACAATTGTTTTCTTTTTTAAAATAAACCCGCAAATTCTTCACTGTCAGATGTTTGAATAATCTGTTTAAATGACTTTTCATTATTCTTATCTATATTTTGAAAAATAATGAAGTATACATATATTGATGTAAGTGGTGTCTTTATATATATATTGATGTAGGTGTGTCTTCTAATCTATCTGATGATTTCATGGTTAATTAATAAATAAACTGCTTGGCCTGATAGGTCGGAACATAGGTGGGTGGAGTAGAAAAGAACAGAATTCTGAGAAGAAGGGGAAGTGAGTCATATGCAATGAATCTCCGACCCAAGATGGATTAGGCTAGAATCTTCCCGGTAAGACCCACGTTGTGGTGCTACATAGATATTAGAAATAGGTTAAGCAATATGTGATAGTGAGCAGAAAGGGGGCTGGAGATAATTGGCCAAGCAGTGGTTAAAAGAATACAGTTCCATGTAATTATTTCGGGGAATAAGCTAGCCAGGCGGCCGGGATCTGGGCGGCTGGAACGCAGCCCACAGCTCCCACTACTATGTTATATATATATATATACTATATATATATATATTATATATATATATCTATAATATATAGTGTGTGTGTGTGTGTGTGTTGGCCTTTCTTTTCTTCATGCTAATGATATTCCTTACTATTCTATATTAAAAATAAATATATTAAGTGGAAATTTTTTTCCATATAAAAACTTTGTATTTTCATTGCAGTGCACACTAAGGCTCTTGTTAATGAAAATAGTAGATTTTTGTGTGTCTTACATAGGAGAGTTATGGACTACCTGACATTAGTAAGTCATGTCTGAGTATAAATTTAGACAAGGCAATTGTATCTAGATATATGCATATAATTACATGGAAATGCTAATGGGTACACTGATGCTTGAAGTGCTAGCAGACTGTCTTCATTTAAACTGGAAGGTGATTAATGAACACAACCTGTATCATTGTCTCTTTCCATTGTAAACCAAAAAAGTTCCTTAAATGCATTGCTGAAAGAGAAGAAAGCCTATGGATTAATTGTATTCACTACCACAGATACCAGAATCCACAGATTGTGTTTATGATTTCTATAAGCAAAGATTAAAAAAAGAATAAGAATACATAATATCTGTTTGTTATGACATCTATACGCTACGTGTTATCTTTGTTTTGACAATTAAAAATATATCATGTTTGTAATGCTCATTATCCCACTTAGCAACACATACTCAATCGTAACCAACTGCATATGGGTTTAGGCATTACAAAGATCTAAGACATTATACTCTAAGACAATGCCCATTGTGTGATATCACTTATTAAAGTATGCTTCATACATCTAGCAGGTAAAGGCTAATGATTCTTCTATTAAATTAAAGCCCATTAGAGGATTCTGTATCTGTCTTCCAAGCTGCAGAAAATTATGGTATGCTATATGTTTAAATTATGTTTTTATACCTGTATTATTTCATTAGACATGAATACAGATTTCAGTTTTATATTTTTAAACCTTGTATCATCCACCTATGCCCATAGATTATTTTCTATATAGAATTTTTTAATTAAAGTATGAATGAATGAAAATATCATCATGTAAAATGATTTAATATATCATTGAACTTATCATATTTGGGTTTTTTTTTTTTGGTTTTTTGAGACAGGGTTTCTCTGCAGCTTTAGAGCCTGTCCTGTACCTAGCTCTTGTAGACCAGGCTGGTCTCGAACTCACAGAGATCGCCTGCCTCCTGCCTCCCGAGTGCTGGATTAAAGGCGTGCGCCACCACCGCCCGGCCTTAGTCATATTGTTAATTAGTATTTCAAAATAACTTCAGATATGAAATATAGGAGGGTTGTTATGACTTTCTACTACTTTGCAAAATACCTCCAGTTAACTCACTTCTTTTTTAAAGGTTTTAACTTTTGATTACTTTTATTTCTCATCATGCATTCTGATCCCACTTATATCCCCATTCGCTTGTTTTCACTCTCCCTCGGGCCCCCACCAAAATAAACTAAATTTAAAAGTAAACCAAACATCAATATTACAAACAAACAAAAAAAAGGAGAGAGAATCTCATCATGGAAGCTGTAGTGTGGCCTGTTGAGTTACACTTTTTGCCCTTTAGTCCATGCATCTTTACTTGCAAGTAACTGTTCATTGCCATGAGTCATTGGAGTAATGGTTTTTGGCTGAAGGCCTCTGACTTCCGCAATATCATTGATACTGAAGCTCTTGCTGGGCTCATTTTGGATAGTGCTGTTGTTGTCCTGTGTCTTAGAAATCCTTTGGTTTTAGATCTGTAGGTTCATCCCCCCTTCACATGCCCCTATAGTTCATAGATGAGGTAGATTAGTGGATATCCCAACTTACAGCAAGGGTTCTGGGGGCATTGGTGGTACCTGGATTGGTCAGCCTGTCAGCTATACAATCATGCATCTCTCCCAGTAAGCTTTTCAGCACTGCTTAGCTAACTTACCCAATGTAGCCTACATCAGGAAGAGTACCATTTCTTGTTCTCAATCCTCAGATCCACCATCGCCCACACTCATACTGCCAAGGCCAGCTCTACTGTTTTCCCCAGGGAAGGTGCAGAGGGCCCTCTCTCTTGATTGCTGTAAGGAGCATTGGAGGGGTGTATGTGGCATGCTGTTCTTGTATGCTGCAAAATATTTTTTATTGCCATTGGTTAATAAAGAAGCTGATTTGGCTAACAAGCAGGTAGAATAGAGCCTTGTGTGAAATACAAGAAAAGATATAAGGAAAGAGAAGAGAGAGATGCCAGAAGCCTCTGGGAAAGCAAGCCACAAACCTCATGGTAAAATATAGAATAATAGAAATGGGTTATTTTAAGTGGTTAGAGCTAGTTAATAACAAGCCTGAGCTAGTTGGTCAAATAGTTTATAATTAATACTAAGCCTCAGAGAGATTATTGGGTAACTGATGGGCAGGAAAGAAACCTCCAATTACAAGGTAGTGTCAGCTCTCTTGTTCTCAAACACTCAGAGCTGGCTAACCTGCAACCCTGGCCAGCATGGTCAGCTCTAGTGTGCTTCCGAGGCAGGGTGCAAGAACCACTTTCATGTGTGCTGCAGCTGGTGAGGGCTAGGAATAGTTCTCTCTTTTATGACCCTTGGGTCAGCTCTCTCATCTGCTGCAGGTATTGAGGGATACAAGAGTTGGGTGGTATTGAAGGCATCTTTCCTTCACCCCTGCCACCACATGGCAGATGAGGGGATCAGAGTTTACTCTGCTACCCTCATGCTCTGAGAGCTAGCTCACTTGCATCCCCACAACAGGGTTACCTTTAGTGTTCTGCCCAGACAGGGTGCAGAGCCCAATCTCTTGTGTGCTGCTGCTGCTGAAGCTCAAGGATAGTTTTCCCAATCTTGTGATCCTGAGTGAAAAGGAAAAAGTATATTTCCCTCATCCATGTCACCCCATGGCAGACCCTCAGGTCAGCTCTCATGCTTTCATGCTTTTAGGGTTGCTTCACCTGCAACCCCCAAACAGGGACAGCTCTAGTGTGCTGCCCCGGTGAGGTTTATACCTGTGGTGAGGCCATCTTTCCCAATTATAGGGGCCAGTTCTCCCATTAGGGACACTTCTAGTTCTACTGCTGCAATAGCAACAAGGGGCTGAGCCAGCTATCTAGGGCCAGTGAAGGGCAGGGCTAGCTCAGTACACCATGGTTTCAATGACCCCTTGTATTAACACAGGCCATGGATATTATCACGGACCCCAGTTGTAGTGGGACCATGGGCCCAAGCATGGCCCTCAGAAGCTTGGCTTCCAGGTGACCGACCAGATGCTGTGCAACTGCAGAGCCCTTGGTGGTAACAGGAACTATGGACATGAACTCAGACCCTGGCCACTGCAGGGCCACAGACACAGACATGACCCTAGGCAGTGATCTGGGCCTGAACTTCTCCATTGTATTTGAATAATCCATTCTATAGCTGGATTTACTAAACTCTTCATCTCTGCCAATCCATGAGATTTATGTCATTAAAATTCTGTTCTCATGTTCTAGTCCTCTAGTTATGCTTAACACACTCCATGTGTATCTTCTCAATGTCTATCTAGCCTCTACTATATTTTTGAGAATGAGAAAAGGGTGTCTAGCTTAGTTTTCAGATACAATTCTTTGAAGTTAATCATACAACCAACTGATGAGGATGTTACTTAATAATTATCAGCCTGCATAACACCTTTTCTAGTTTTCTTAAGTATTTTTAAGTTTCTCTTTTCCCTGAAAATGTTGATAGAAGTCATAATACCTGGTATCACTTAAGTTCTCGAATTTCCAACACTTTGTATGTGTGGTTTTGACTGCTTCTTTCTCTCTCTGTGGAATATGCCTTCATCATTTTTCATCATATTTTCTAGTTTCATGTTTTGTTTCTCGCCATTCATTTTCTCACTCCAAGAATGGTTTTCTTACAAAATATAGTGCATTTGTATTCTGAATGTGGAGATTAAAGTGTATATAAAAATTATAAATATAACCACTATTGATAGTTTCACTACTGAAAATATCTTACATAATGTCCTTGTCTTTTATTATGATGTGAAGAACCACAATGTACCTAAATTTAGCCTAAGTATTCAGTATATAAAATATTTTTTTCTATAAATGCAAAGGTTTTAAAATTAAAACATACCATTATTTTCTGTCTTCTAAGGTGGGCATGCCCAAATCTACACTGAAATCATATACCATAAACTTGAAGAGAGTATTTGTTTGAAATAATTTTTAATACATGTATTATATTTGTGGAATATTAAAAATAAAGAACATACATCTGTGAGCCACTTGACATCTAGCAATAAATTGTTCATTTAATTTCTTTAATATTTCATTTTTAATTAATTGCTTTTAGCTATAGGTGAATAGCAAAAACATGAATTTTAAAGGTTTCTTTTTATTTTAATTATGTTTATGTTCACATATGCATGAGTGCAGTTATTTACAAAAGTCATAGCTTCCCTAGAGTTACAGGAGATTTTGAGACACCTTGTGAGGGTGCTGTGAACTAAACTCAGGTCCTCCATAAGAGCAGTATGCTTTTTTAATTGCTGAGCCATCTTTCCATCCCCAATATAATACATATTGAAAAATAAATTAATATAGTTTAGTAATCTTAACTTAGTTTGAACAATGAGAATGGAATATTTGAAAATAAGTTTGTTTGCAAATTATCAATATATTCGTTTAATTAAAAGTCAAAGAAATGTCCTACTAGTGTTTTGGGTTTGATGTGTATTTAAGTTTTAGTAATGTTTCTTTTATATATGTGGGTACTCTTGTATTAGGGTCATAGATATTCATGACTGATACTACATCTTGATGGATTGTTCCTGTTATGAGTATAAAGTGTCCTATTCCATCTCTTCTGATTGATTTTAGGTTTGAATCTATTTTGTTGGAAATTGGGACAACTACACCTGCTTGTATCTTAGGTCCATTTGATTGGAATTTTTTTACCCACGCCTCTGATGCAATGTCTGTCTTTGAAGTTGAGATGTGTTTCTTTTATACAGCAGAAGGCTGGATCCTGTTATTGTATCCATTCTCTAAGCCTTTGTCTTTTTATAGGTGAATTGAGTTCATTGATATTAAGAGATATTATTGACTAGTAGTTGTTAATTAAAATATAGAATGCTTCACGAATTTATGTGTCATCCTTGCACAGAGGCCTTGCTAATCTTCTCTGTATGTTTCCAATTTTACTGTATGTGCTGCCGAAGTGAGAAGAGGATTTTTTGGATTAACAGTCATTTGACATGTAGGAAATGAATCATTTCATCCAAGAAAATATCAATAAAAATACAATCATAAACAGAATAGTGGGATACTCTGGACACAAAAAGATAAAATGTGTGAATTATGTTTTAAAAAAGTATAGCCCCATCAATAAATAAACAACCATGTCAATTATATAAGAGAAGCCAAATGTACAGAATAAAAAAATGGTACCAAAAGCTGTAAATAAAAGAAATAAATCACATACAAAGACTTATCTATTATACTGCTAATTTTTCAATGGAAAAAAGCTAGAAGATCTGGGAAACAAATGCTTCTAGTACTGAAATTCTATAGTTGACTATCAAAACTACTTTAGTCAAAAAATTATCTTTCAAAATTGAAGGAAACATGAAATATTTTCCATGATCAAAACAGGCTAAAAGAATTTATGACAAGTAACTGAATATTAGAGGATACTGGAAAGAACATTGTTGGCTGAAGAGAAAGATACATGCACTAAAAACTGTACAAAGAAATAGTATATGATATTAAAACACTTGACAAGCATCCGGGCGGTGGTGGCACATGCCTTTAATCCTAGCATTCAGGAGGTGGAGGCAGGTGGAATGAGGCCAGCCTGGTCTACAAGATCTAGTTCCAAGACAGACTTCAAAGCAAGAAACATTCTCAAAAAAACAAAATAAAACCCATACACTTGAGAAGCAAAGGAGTGACTAATGCATCATTAGTGTAAAATAAACAAAATGACAAGAATTAATTCCCATTTTTCTATTATACAGTGACTGTTAATGGCCTTAATTACCAATCAGAAAAAACAGAGTAGCAGACCAGATGTGCAAATAGAATATTTTCTTGTTTAATTTCACTATCCTCCAAAAAATTATACTACATTATCATTGATAAACACTATTTTAGAAAGCATGGATAGACAGAGGTATTCAAAACCAATAAAACTTAGAAGCAAGCATAGGCCACTATTTTACTATTTGAAAACTTAAGTTAAAATAAGCCAGAGAGGCAAAGAAGAGCAAATAATACTCATTAGGAGACCAATACATGTAGACCAATTCATTGCAATTCTAAATGTGTATAACCTTATGACCTGAAAACATATACCTCCAATTTCATAATGCAAACACTACTAGATATAAATCGCCAGTTACCTCTAATTCAGTAAAAGATTATTTTAAGAACCTACTTTCATCAAGAGACACATTATCTAAAGTATAGAGAAATGGTAGAGACAAAAGACACCATAGATCAAATGGACTTAACAGTTACTTATGGAGTATTCCACCCAAATACTGCAGAATAAAAAAATTCTTCTCAGCAGTACATGAGATTTATTCAGAAATAAATCACATATTAGGACACAAAACGAATCTTAATTATTTTGCATTCTACCAAATCAGAAATTCTGAAGGAAATGTAGCAAATCCAGGGTACATATGACCTACTAAATTTAAACCAAGGTGCCCTAAAAAATAGCTAATGCTCCAAAAAGCAATATAATTTTGGCAATAATTAAAATTTTCAGAACTAAAACATGCCCAGAACTATATGGTCTCACTGAAGAATTCTTTCTGTCCTTTAAAGTAGAACTAAAACTAATGCTTCTATATTTGTGTTATAAAACAAAAAGTGAAGAAACACTTCCAAAGAATTTTATGGATCCAGAATTACAAGAATAACAGTACCAGATATAGATACAAAAATTATAAAAATATCAATAACCATAATTTATCACATGAATGACCTCAAGAATAAGAGTCACAAACTATCTCAATAGATGACAAAACAACATTGACAAAATTCAACATGACTTCAAGATGAATTCCATGGAGATATTATGGATGTAATGAGTGTATCTTGGCATAATAGAGGCTGATGCCTCTGACAAATACAGAGACAGCAACTGTGAGATAGAAAAAAAAAACTATAAACTTTGATTGTATAATATAGAAAGTCAGGTCAGAATTAGTAGGAAACTTCTTTAATAATGCTTGTTGCTTTTCATGTTGGGGTATAGGTGATATGCAGGATGCTGAAAGAGAAATATTAACAATAGTCTTACCTTGCTGAGATACAACAACATCAAAAAAAAAACACTAAACAAGATGAGACTACTAGTACAATAGTGCATGGCGTTGGGTGAATTAAAAAAATCCACACAGTGATTGATTTGAGATCTGCTCCATAGGAGAAGTTCACTTTCTTTATTCTTCAAACACAACTCCATGGTTAGGGAGGTCTTAGGGCTACATAAAGGGATCTACTAAACTCTTGCTAAGTGAATATAACTGGCAAACTTTCTTCTAAACATCCTTGTTCCCATCCCCATTATTCCCTTTCATTGAAAGTAGATTCTTTTCTCACACAATATATTCTAATTATAGTTTACCCTCCCTCTACTCCTCTAAGTTTCCTCCACATTTTCTCTCCCCTCCATATATACAGTCTTTCTCTCACTAGAAATAAACAGGCTTCTTAAAGGTAACAACCAAATATGACATGATAAATTATAAGAAGATGAAGCAAAAACTATAATATTGAAGTTGGGCGTGGCAACACAATTAGAGGAAAAAAAGTACCAAGAGCAGGCACAAGAATCAGAGACCATTATTGTCTGTGCTACTGGGGTTATACATAGGAAATGGTCTCCCAATGGGACCTCCTAAAACTGAGAAGCGTCTGTAAAGCAAAGGACACTGTCAATAAGACAAAAAGGCAACCACTGATTGGGAGAAGATCTTCACCAAACCCCGCAACAGACAAAGGTCTGATCTCCAAAATATATAAGACCTCAAGAAACTAGACTTTAAAATGCTAATTAACCAATTAAAAATGGGGGTACTGATCTGGACAGAGAATTCTCAACTGAAGAAGTTCAAATGTCCAAAAGACACTTAAGGTCATGCTCAACCTCCTTAGCAATCAGGGAAATGAAAATCAAAACAACTTTGAGATACCATCTTATGCCTGTCAGAATGGCTAAAATCAAAAACACCAATGATAGCCTTTGCTGGAGAAGGATGTGGAGTAAGGAGAAACACTCATCTATTGTTGGTGGGAATGCAAACCTGTGCAACCACTTTGGAAATCCAGTGTGGCTGTTTCTCAGGAAATTCGGGATCAACCTACCCCAGGATCCAGCAATACCACTTCTTGGAATATACCCAAGAGATGCCCTATCATACTACAAAAAGGCATTTGTTCAACTATGTTCATAGCAGCATTTTTTGTAATAGCCAGATCCTGGAAAACAACCTAGATGACCTCAATGGAAGAATGGATAAAGAAAGTGTGGAATATGTATGCAGTAGAGTACTACTCAGTGGTAAAAAAACAATGGCATTTTAAATTTTGCATGAAAATGGATGGAAATAGAAAATACCATCCTGAGTGAGGTAACCCAGACACAAAAAGATAAATATGGTATGTAACTCACTCATTAGTGGATTCTAGCCATAGAATTGAGCCTATATTTCATGATCCTAGAGAAGCTAGATAGGAAGGTGAACCCAAAGAAAAACATGTAGTTATCCCTCATGGATATTGGAAGTAGACAAGATTGCCAGGCAAAAATTGAGAGCTTGGGTGGGGGTAGGATGGAGTAAGGGGAGATGGGGAGAGAGAAGGTGAGAAGGGGAGGATGGGGAGAGCTTGGGGGAATGGGACAGTTGGGAGGGAGGAAGAGTGGATATGGAATCAGGAAGTATATATCTTAATTAAGGGAGCCATTTGAAGGTAGGCAGAGATTGGACTCTAGAGGGGGTCCCAGGTGTCCAAGGAGATGGCCCCAGCTTGCTCCTTGAGTAGCTGAGGAGTGGGGGCCTGAACTGGCCCTTTACTATAGCCACACTGATGATTATCTTGCATATCACCATCTGGCATTGGATGGAGATAGAAACAGAGGACACACATTTGGACTGAGCTCCCAAGGTCCAAATGAGGAGCAGAAGGAGGGAGAATATGGGCAATGAAGTCAGGACCATGAGGGGTGCATCCATTCACTGAGACAATGGGACTGATCTAATGGGAGCTCACCAAGGCCAACTGGACTGGGACTGAGGAGCATGTAATCAAACCGAATTCTCTGAGCATGGCTGACAAGGGAGGGCGACTGAGAAGTCAAGGACAATGACACTGGGTTTGATTCTACTACATGTACTGGCTTTGTGGAACCTAGTCTGTTTGGATCCTCACCTTCCTAGACCTGCATGGATGGGGAAGGACCTTGGACTTCCCACAGGGCAGGGAACCCTGACTGTTCCTTGGACTAGAAAGGGAGGGGGATGGGGGAGTTGAACGGAAATGGGAGGTGGGTAGGAGGGGAAAATTTGTAAAATTATTAATTTAATAAAAAAAGAATCAGAGACCCATTTGTGCTCACACTCAGAAGTCAAATAAAAATACCTGGTGAAGATCCATCTAGGCCTGGGGCTTGCTGCTTCAGTCTCTGTGAACGCATGTGAAATTTGCTGTTGATTTAGAGGGCCTTGTCCTTCTGGTGTCCTCCATCCTCTCTGGTTCTTACAATCTTTCTGCTCTCCCTCAAAATCCTTCAGCTTTGATGGAGAGACCATATGAAGATCTCCCCATTTAGACATTCTCTTCCCATAATTTCTTTCTTTGGATCTACTACTATACATGTTCCCACCTATTGACAGAGGAACAAACTCAGCATTAGGAAGTCATTTGATTGATACTTTTTTTTTAATTAGAGACAAGTAGTGACTGGTTTACTCCAGGACTCTGGGCTATCTAATCTCTGTTTCTTGGTTACCTAAGTAGTGTCATGGGTTCCTTCTGGTGGAGTGGAGTGTGTCTTTAGTCAAATCAGACATTAGTTGGCTACTCCCATGAGTTCTGTGCCACCATTGTCTAGCATATTTCACAGGCAGAACAAATTACAGGACAAAGTCAGAGGTTTTTGTGGATGGATTGGTGACCACATTTCTCCTTAAGTAGCACACCCAAGAAACAAGAATCTAGGGGTGAAGGTATCATATAGGTACCAGTTTGACTTCTCCCATATTTAATAAGTTGTTAGGAGTTTCTGGGGCCCCCACTGTCAGTTTGGGGAGAGCAAACTTTTGTCTTAACAACAGCCTGAACTGTTTGTGGAATTTCCACAGACCATATCCTCCTATTTTCCCTCCCCCAAATTGGTAGTTTTATCCCAGCCCCTAACCCCAGCAGGCACTCTCTGCTACTCCCAGAATTGTTCCTCCTAGGCAAGAAGTAAATTGGTGGTGGACCCATACCTCATACCTTTCCTACTGTTCTTGAGATATAATTTCCTCAAGTCTTATTCTCTGCTCTGCAGCAGAAAACTTGCTGTGGTCTCCTGTTTCTCTCTGATCCCAAATCCAATACATCACAAAGACCTACTCCAATGTTCCTTTTCCCAACTTATCCCAGAATCTCAGCCACCAAAGCCACCAGTCATTTTTGTGAACACACCAGCTGAGCAAGCCAGGAAAACAACCAACACACAGCTATCACACTCTCGAAAATCCAGAGAGGAAATAGAAAAACAGGAACAAATCCTGCTCAACAGATCCAAACTCAGTGCCTAGACTAATCTCAGATGCCTAGATACCAAAGTAATATCACAACCAACAGCAGTAGTGGCAATATGTAAATGGATATATTTGGATTCATATATTAATGTTGCTCTAAGTCTTAGAGTAGTTTTTGTCATGGATATTGTTTAAATAAAAAGACTTAAATTGATCAAATACCTAAATAAAGTGACTAATGAATAGTTTCTTCTCTAATATATTCAATATATTGTCTTTAGAACATATTTATTCATTCAATCTTTAATTCCAATATTCATACAGTGTCTCTTGATTGTATCCACACCATTCTCCATTGTCACTTCTTAAAACACTCCGATTCATTGATAATTTCTTTATCAGAATACTTTGATGAGAAATAATTTTTAGCCTCTAATTTTTTGTTTATATATTATTTTGTTTAAAAAGAAAACAAAACTATCCTATTTCACTATACATACCAATCCAATTTCCCCGTGTTCCCTCCTCTCCCCCCACTCCCTCCACATACCCATCCAATCCAATCCTCAGAGAGTACAAGCCACACTGCACTGTGGAAAGTCCAAGACCTTCCCCACTATATCCATAGCCTCTAATTTTTTAAGGTTCTTTGTCCAACTTTCTTCAAATATGATAACTGAGTTTCCAAAATTGACTTTTTCACTCCACAAATGAATATATACAGATAAAATCAACATATACTTATGTGACCTTTTTCATTCCACAAATGAATATATACAGATAAAAACAACATATACTTATGTGACCTAGTCACTTTTTTGTTTTGTTTTGTTTTGTTTTTGCTTTTCAGGTACTCATATTTGAAGAAAATGTCATGTAATATCCCAATACATATATGTGGATGAGGAAGAATTAAAATTAAAAACTATCAAAAATCTGTTTATAGATAACCCTTAACTGTCATCATCTATCCTCACAAAATTATAACTTAGCAATTTCAAAAGAAATACTTTCTTTAAACTTAAGAATGGGTGGTGCATCATCACAATCTAGATAATATGAAATTATAAATATTCTTATAAGAAAATCTTACTGAGTCAAGAAAACTTTCTATAAGATATTTGAAATGTGACTATATAATTGAGATTATTAAGCTAAATTATCCAACCACAAATTAGATTTGAAACAGATTATGTGTTAATTACTATTTTAATAGTACTTCTGTCATGAATATATTTTCTTCAAAGAGTATTCCTTGACAATCTCAAAACACTGTTTTCCCACTCTAAAATAGGTGACTTCATTCACAATTTAAATTTTCTTTCTGGTGCTATATGACGTACATCAACTATCAGTCCTCACCATTCAGTAAAAGAGTAATTCATAATTTGTGCCCCTAAGTAAAGAGAACAATTGCACAAAGAAGTTTATTTATTTATAGTCAGTCAGTTTTGTTTTTGCATAGTGAACAGTCCATTGAAACACCTATAACTGGTGCATTATTCAATGACTTGTTTCTTTTCCATTTTTCCAGTGACTATCTATTTATAATGACATTGCATTAGTAGTCCCATTTACAAATGAAAACACTTTGAAATTTTAATAATTACTAATATAATGATTTGACTTTTCCCAATAATGTATTATATTACATTTCCAAAATATTTCTTATAAAATTCCATTTAATGGAATATCTATTATCTGAAACAATGTTTTATGCAGTATATATTCTACATAATTTTCCTTTTACTATAATGGATTTTCACTTCCATTGTGCAATATTTCTTTCACACCCAAGTGTGTCTAATGTTACTCGAATTAGAAAAGAAATCTTTGAGATGTTTATATTAACTTAATGTATTACGTTAATTTTTTCTATGTTTTAAAATTAAAAATATTCTTCAGGCTATTTTGTCCCCATTATGAACTTGAATATATAAAAACATTTCACTCATACTGCTCATATTGATGTGATCAGTAAAACGTTTCTACACTGAGAACAGAAATAAGTATTGCCACCTTTGATGAGCCAAAATGTATTGTTTTGCATATTTCCCTTCTTGTCCTTGAAAATAAACAAAGAAAAAGAAATTATGAGCTGTGAAGTTTTCTAAAACTACCTTGATGAAGGAATGCTTACTGCTTTTCCAGAGGACCAGAGTTTAATTTTCATCATTCAATTGGGCTGCATGTTATGACATGTAAATTCAGCTCCTGGAAGGTTCTTTGCCCTCTCTGGCCCTTTACAATTATCATAGACATGGACACTTGCTCCCATACAGAAATATGCATAGAAATATATAATAATTGAATGGTTGTAAAATAAAAAAAAAACATTAAAGAAAATATAAATGAAGCAACTGAGACAATAGGGGATTTTGGACAGGATATTAGTGAAGAAGGGGTTGGACCAAAGAGAAAATGAACATAGTGGAGCATTTGTAGCATTGGACAACCAAATGGTTTGTTCTTCCCTAAAGAAGATAGCCTCTTATGCTCCCATATTTACTTGGTTACCTGTAGATCTTTGCCTTACATAGCCTCTTAGGGTTAATAGTTATGTAATTTAGTGCCATAGTTCAAATCTTAGTCTTCTGTTTTTTGTGTCATATGTTACCATTACAGCCCTTTCCATTTCTGACATCTTTCCAAGTGGTTAGTTAGGTTTTGATAACCTTTTTGCTTGTACTTTACTAAAAATAAAGTAGGCAAAAATGATCAAATATTGTTGTGAGGAGCACAGGCCCCTTGTTCCATCTTGCCTGGCTAGCTTACACCCGAAATGACCACACAGCACTGTATTCATTTAAACACTTCTGCCAATTATCTATAACCTCTTATTGGCTAACTCTCACATCTTGCTTTAACCCATGTCTGATGTAGGTGTGTCTTCTATCTATCTGATGATTTCATTGGATAATTAATAAAGAAACGCCTAGCCCATCTGATAGACGGCCCTTAGGTGGGTGGAGAGATCAGAACAGGAAGAAGGAAGTGAGGGTAGATGGCTCAGTCAGATGCCACGCCTCTCCTAAGTTAGTCAGACTGCCATGCCTCTCCTGAGAGAGATGCCAGATGGGACAAAGCCAGCTGCCAGGTCAGACATGCTGAATCTTTCCCGGTAAGACACCACTTTGTGGTGTTACACAGATTATTCAATATGGGTTAGTCAAGATGTGAGGTAATAGGCCAGGCAGTGTTTTAAAAGAATACAGTTTGTGTGTTGTTATTTCGGGGGTATAAGCTAGCCGGTGGCCGGGAGCTGGGCAGGATGAAAAGCAGGCCTGCCAGCAGCTCCTCACTACACATTTCTAGTAATTTGTATATTATCACAAGGGTCGTGGCTTACTGGGAAAGATTCTAACCAGCATCAGTCTCAGGCAGGAGCTTCATGGCATCTGCCATACTGCCCTTCTTCCTCCCAGCATTCTGTTCTGTGTACTCCACCTACCTAAGTGCTGCCCTATCAAAAGGGCAAGGCAGTTTCTTTATTCAACCAATGAAAGCAACACATAGACAGAAGAACCACCTATATCAAAATACGAATGTAGCCTTAAAAGGCAGCAATGTACCTGTTTGTTTCATTAACAAACAGTGAAAGTACATCCATTTATGGTTCAGAGTCTAGGAGAAGGAAACTACAATTACAAAATAAATGTGGAATATACATAGGGAAACATTCAAATAATTGGATAAAAATCATTTGAAATTACATAGTTTTATAATGGCAAGAGCAGTCATCAAAGAACTGTGAAAAATTTATATACTAATGTGCAAGTAGAAAAATTAAGTATAAATTAATCATTCTGAAAACTAAGTTGTAGTAAAGATTTTATAATCTAAATATTGACTACTTAAATATTTTCAGGTTAAATATCAAACTGTGAATCTTTAATCTTAGCTAACTTCACTTCTTCTACAATCTGTCATATAGAAATGTCTTTAGTTTAAAAAGGTTATATAAATTTTATAGTAAAAGTCAAATCACATATTCAGTTATGTGTGAATGTAACAAGAGGGTGATTGCATGGAAATTAATTCACACATTGTTTCCTGCTATTAATAGGCCATCTCTATTTTTTTCTGTAAATGCTTTTAGTTTTCCATTAATCATTTTGTGAAATGATTTTCTTCCTAAAGGCCAAAGGTAGATATTTATTTCCCCTCTTCTGGCAATTTATCATTATCATCTTAGCAGATCAATATTTCTAGAAAATTTCAAGACAAAGTGACATATTTATATGCAATAAAGCATTGTTATTATTGTATCATAAAATAACAATGCTTTTGCTATCAACTATAGCTAGGGTTTCTAATTTTAATTTTGTTGGACATAATAAATTTACTTTGATTATAAAATAATATTAATTTACAAATTCTTCACCAAGTTTAAACAAATTCTATACAAAAATATAGTCCTTATCCAAGAAAACTAATATAAGTTAATTAGAGTCAAGTTCAAGAAGAGATTAAATATGTTTATTTCATATTTAACCAAAAAATAGTAAACTACCTGACAAAAATGTTTTCTTCAATAGGGGAAACATATTTCCATTTAGTTACCCAATAGTAGGTTATAGATTTGTTCAAAACATACAGAGGTCTTTTAGGCTTATTTTTCTTCATGTGTACTTAAGAATACAGGGGATGATTCCTTGTAGTAATAGGTTATTAGACCTTACACAAACCAACTTATATTATTATTGTATGTTTCTTATGTTCTTAAGTTCTCAAATATTTGGAAATTTAAAGATAAGTAAATGTGTATTGCATCATAATCTTTGCAGCCTGCATATCACAGACCATTGAGGTCCATATTCTGTCAATGTAAAAGTTTATCTATGTAATTATAAATTAATAGACATGACTACAATACAGGGGAACATTTATCTTCTAATTTTCTTTATGTATTTCATATTCTAATCAGTGGTTTATAAATGGTATTTTGTCTTTTGAGCAAGAATTCTTGGTAAAGTTTAAATGCATTGTGTATGTGTGTGTGTTTCACATGTGGGTTACTGCATGTGGGGATCACAGATCAATATCAGGTGTTTTCATTCTGCAGTCACCCATTTTGTTTTAAGTCAGGGTCTCTAATGTGGAATTCATTACCTAATCTACCTTGCCTGATCCATGAGCCCAAGGAATCCAGAGCACTGGGATTATTATTTATCAAGATTGTCTATAAAGGACACCCTTGCTTTCATGTAAGTTTTGAAATTGACAGAGATTGTGAGCAATGAAAGGCAAGCATTTTCCCAACTGAGCTATTTCCCCAGACTTAATTTTTTCTTTTTGATCATCTGTATCCTCTCTAGAATAGTATTAACTATCTATATAACTCAATGAAATTTATGTTTTTTAATTTAAACATTTCCACTTTTCCTCAGATTTCGTAATTGTTCTCACCTTTATATTCATAAAAATATCATTACTTTTATCTTTTCTTGAAATTGAATATTATCCATTGATATCAAGATCAGTTCAATAACAATATTTACTATATTCATCTTGGATTGTCAGATAACATTCAGCCTTGAGGATTTTACATATGCCTAACACCAATTTGTTTCTTACCTTTTGTGTAATTGAATATCTTGGGAACCCCATTTATATCTCTATCTCTATCTCTATCTCTATCTCTATCTCTATCTCTATCTGATTTTATGAAGTGATTGTAGTTCACCCACACAAGCCCAAATGATTTTTAAGATTATTTAATAGCCAGAATCTACTTCATCTTGTGAAAGTTATAAGTTTGTCCCATGCTTAATAGAGGCAAAATAACCATGTAATCCCTGCCTTTCATAATGCTTAAAAACACATTAATACCTCTGTTAAAGGACTGGGTTCATATAGTGATTAACCTGTCTTATGAATGTGCAAACTGTGTCTAATTTGATCAGCACATATTGATAAATACTGGCTATATCTTTTAGGCAAACTTTTCCTGTTTAGAAGTTTGCAACATTTCTTTCATAATTTTGTTGTTGTTATTATTGTAAATTGAACAAATTTTAATGGTCTGATTGCCAGGGTGCTTACAGATAGATTCTGAGTAGCCAGATATAGCTGTTAATAAACATCTCCTGCATTGTTTTTAAATAAGGTGGTATTCTAGCATTCAAACACTTCACATCACCTTTTTTCAAGCTGAGACCCTCACTATGACATTTCAAATGCACTTGGAAGAGAATAAAACTTTCTGTGGAGTGGAGTGTTAATACATTGCAGAGGTTGGAGGTCAAGGACGTGAGGAGAGGATGAGGAGAAGCAAAACTGTTATTGAAAATAAATAAATAAATAAATAAATAGATAGATAGATAGATAAAATACTTAATTTAACAAAAAATAATAAAAATAAATGTATTCTAAAATCACCATTCTTAATTTTTACCCCTTGTCTATGATTGCATTTATACGCTGTCAGAGTACCCAGCTTCATGTTTCAATTTATCTTGCTTGTGAATCACATTTAGGCCTTCATAATCATTCTCAGGTGCTTATAATTATCCCAAAGCAAGCTGTCTGGTGCATAAGATTTTACAATTAGTCTCCCTGAACCCTCCCCCCATGTTTTCATTTCCATTGATGCCTATACACTTTAGTTTGGCCCCCTTTTTTTCAATATTTCACTGATTGCTGTGATCAATGAAAAGTTCAAGTACTATATACTGACCACAAACCAGGAGCTTTTGGCACTCTACTGGTTGCACATAATAATTAATCTAGTACTTAAATAAATTTGGTATAAATAATAGTGAAAAGACTGACTTGTCATGTATGTAAATAAACCCCATCAGAGAGACAGAACTTAATGAGAAGGCAGTTCTTGGATTGATACCAAAGTGTAATAATGCATTCTAAAAAATCCTGATGACCTGAAAGAAAAGAAAATTTTCAGAGTAGTAGTATAATCAGTCTCAGTGACTTTCCCCAAAGGACAGGACGCTTTTTTCTGCCTGGGTTTAAAGTTTGTCAGTGTGTCTATGAGCTTGGTATTTTGTACAAAACACAATATTATGTTACATATACTATGAATCCACAACTGTCACTTTTAGGGTTTAGCTAGATTTGATTTGTATCAGTATAAGAATTTTAGTATAATAGAAAAAATTACAGGGCTAATCCATTATCTTTATCCAAAGAACTTCCTTACCTAGTGATCTACAACCAAAAAGCAATACATAAAGTCATTTGTCGTTTCTCTTGAAGCACTTCTTCTGCCATTTTGTCTTGTAGGTCCCTACTTAAGATTTACATACAATAACTGGTAGTATTATGCAACGATTTTCAGATAAATAATTATGAAACATCAAAGAGAGATTATATTTTTAAAATTTCAAACCTCAGAAAGATTTATAAACTGTACAAAATCAGTTTTCAACTGAGTATATAACTAAGGAAATAGATTGTTATTTCGTGGAGTAAGGTGGCCTATATTAGTTTAAGAACAAGAAGAAGAAGGAGAATAGTAGCTAAAATTAGTGTGTAAAAAATTAATAGAATCATAAATTCTTCCCAGAAAAAAAAGAAGAAACTATTTGTCTTTATTTTTTTTTTCAGTTTAAACAATCACTCTCGAATATAAAATAATTTGAAAAATCCTTGCTATGGCAATATCATTATTCAAGTGAAAAATTAGCACTTTAAGGGACTTCTAAACCGAAAGTGAAATGTTTTTTCTAACAATCACCTCACTGCTAAATTGGATTCACTTTCAAGTCAATCTCCCTTCAGGCAAAATTACCACATGTAATTAGCTTACACAGAGACTTGCTCTAGCCAAATTAGGCTGTCACTTTATATACAAAGTATATTCTTGTGTGCAGGGTCAGAGACCCTCATAATTATAACTGAATAAGATTTATCTAATGATAATAATACCCTTGTAATTAATGAATCTGAGTTTTAGTTTTAATTATGAACTAACAAACCCAGAGATATGGTTGAGAAGTAGGATAGATAGAAATAAACTCCTTTGGTAGCACACTATCCTTGACCCACTTCAATATGAATTATTTCAGGATGGCTTGCTACAGACTATTCTTTCTTTTCAATGCTATGCCTTGAATAGCTTGCCAGCACCAATAATCGATAACTATAAAATCCAAATTAACTTATAGCCAGCATTTTAAAATAGAAGACTTGAACAAAGATTCCTTGGGAATAACTGAGATGAGGAAATTATATATTTTGTGATGAAAAGCAATGCGATTTTGAAACAATCAGTGAAAGACAGTAATTTCCTTTAAATAAAGACATTTCTGAAGCAGGGTATTACATTGAATGTAATGAATATAACATGAATAAAAGACATATAAAGGTTGAAGAGCCTTTACATTTATAGTCATAAAAAATCTTGTAACTGTTGCCATTTGGGTTCCTTAGAAATGCTTTTATAAAATAACATATATTTAAAACAGGGCAAAAAGGACCATAAGTGTCTGCAAAGTTTTAGTGGCAACAAATACATTAAATATGAAGTGATAATGAAGAGAAGGAACATCATTAAAGAAATAAAGTAATACTGATGGAATTAAATACTGAGGGAAAATAATCAAAATTAGAGGTTAGAATGTACATTTTCCCCAAATGTAGTTCCATTAGAAAGATATCAAACCTCATATGTTGTTATCCACGATGCTCTTGCTTGCTGCAGAAACAAAGAAGCATTGCACCTTATATTTTTTTTAAAAAATATTGAAATAGTTTCTTCTCTCATACAGTCATCCCAAACATAGTTCCCTCTCCCTCCATTCATCCTAGATATGCCCTCTTCCCTTCTCCCCTAGATCCACTCCTCCTCTATTTCCTCTTCAGAAAGGAGCAGGCCTCCAAGAGACAACAGCCAGATAGGACAAAACAATATATAAGACAAATAACCCTCCTATTTAAGATAAACAAGGAAAACCCA
This sequence comes from Arvicola amphibius, assembly GCF_903992535.2. Classification (NCBI taxonomy): domain Eukaryota; kingdom Metazoa; phylum Chordata; class Mammalia; order Rodentia; family Cricetidae; genus Arvicola; species Arvicola amphibius. The sequence goes on from NC_052065.1 coordinate 104,722,844, forward strand.
TTAGAGAAAGTGTTTCGAGAGCACACAAAATAGTTGAAGACACAACAGCACCCACTGTTAGGAGTCTCACAAAAAAATGCCAAGCTAACAGCCACAACACCACACAAACCCAACAGAGAGAGAGAGTAGAGACGAGAGAGAGAGAGAGAGAGGAGAGACAGAGAGACAGAGAGACAGAGAGACAGAGAGAGATCTGGTGCAGAACTTTGCAGGCTCTGATTTAAGTCTGCTTTAGTCTCTGTGAGTTCATATGGGACTTGCTTATTTAATTCTGGGGGCTATTTTCTCTTAGTGTACTCCACCCCCTGACTCCTACAGTTTTTCCTTCCCCTTTTCTATAGGGTCCTCTGATCACCATAGGAAGACAAGCACACATCTTTACTGAGGGATTTTGAAAAGATATCAGATGATCAAATAATATACAGCTACTTTAAGGTAGTTATAATGACTTCCAGATCAATCATTAATGGAAGTACCTTGAAATAAATCATTGCAGGAATCTTATAAATGTAATTGTTCATATTAAAACAGAAGATATTCAAGAGGAAGTGGATTAGTAAACCGAATACTGATATATATATATATATATATATATATATATATATATATATATATATATATATATATATATATATAATTTTAGGGATGGTAGGTACTTTAAATTGCTGTTAAATAAATTTGATGGAAAAATAGCATACAGAAACTGTCACAAATGAAGAAATAGGAGAATATTTAACTATAAGGTTTAACAAAAGGTTAGGCAAGGACAAAATTATACTATACTATTTGGTTTAGGAGTGTATACTAATCGAATAGACACAAAAACAAGTAGTGAATGTTTTCTTAGCAAAATTTATAGATACTTTGAGGAAATCTGTGAAAAATGCAAGGAAACAGGGTGAAAGAACTTAAGATAAGCCTTTGTCATCTAAAACTGGTATTATATATATGAGAAGTGTGCAAGACGTGTGTATGTGTACATTTGAGGAATATTTAAGAAACAAAGGAAAAGTGTGGTGATTATAAATGCAATTGTTTACCCCACAATAAAAAGTAAAAAGGATAACTGAAGAATTAACTGGTGAACCAGGTTTCTTGATGTTGTAGAAATTGTTAGGATTCTCATGCTCTAGTAAATGGTCACACAAAGCTGCACAAGGGTTGCACATGCCTTTAATTCCAGTACTCAGGAGGAAGAGGCAGGTTAATCTATGTGAGTATGAGGCCAGGCCCGCTCTAAAGAGCGGGTTCCAGGACAGGCTCCAAAGCTAGAGAGAGAAACTCTGTCTCAAAAACAAAGCAAAACAAAACAAAAATGTTCCCACAGCTATGCTTATATTGAAAAAATCAATGTGAACTGATAGGTTTTCAAAAAAAATGAAACAAGATTAAGATGGAGATGTGTTGGGTAGATAAGTATTGTTCAAGAGGGAAAGAGAGGAGTAAATATCTTATTTTATTTATACATCTATAAAATATTCAAAAAAGAAAAATTAAAATAACTATTTTCAAAAAACATATTAGTTTTTAAACAAGGTTCTATATAATACTTTAGTAAATATTAAAGTTTATAAAATAAAACCACATGCACAATTTTACATATGAAATTATTTATTCATTTAGGACTTTGACAAGGATAAATTTTTTCTGTAGAAAGCTTAATGAAGTAAAACCCTCATTATTATATTATCTATCAATTTATTAAAATGATTTTTATTTAAGTATTCTTTAATTTTGTTTAGTCTTTAATATATTTTATTTTAAATTAAATTACATCTTTTTCCACATTTTTCCCTTCTACCTCAAAACATCCTCATTTCTTCTACTTCTAACCCCCACATATGCCCCCCCCCTCAAAATGATGGTTGCTTTTACTTTAATTATTATTGTTTATAACTATTTCACATTTTCAGCATGAAAGCAATTTCTTGTACTTTGTTATTTTAAATTTTTCTTTCAATAAACATTTTTCTTGCATGTATTTTTTGGCTTCACATGTTTCATTGTTATCTGCAGAGGGTAGAAAAGGACACTGAGTCTTCTGGAACTGGAGTTACATACAAATGGTGGTGATTCTACACATGGGTGATTTGAATGGAAACCTGGGTCTTCTTCAAGGGCAATTACTCTTAACCTCTGAGCCAAATCTCAGTCCTAAAATACTTTGTTTTCAGATACTACACTGATTGAAATTTTTTATCATATGAACATTTGGTTATCCATTACCAGTGTATAGAAACATTGCTTTGTTGCATGTGTGTGTGGGAGGAGAGAGAGAGAGAAGAGGAGAAGAGAGAGAGAAAGAGAGAGAAGAGGGAGAGATGAGGAGAGAGAGAGAGAGGTGGAGAGGGAGAGAGAGGGAGGGGGAGAGAGAGGGAGAGATTATTTTGTGCTTTGGAAAATTCTGAGTATGAATATTATTCTTAAAGTTTTGTATATATATTTGTATAGTTTCATAATCTTCTGTGAATTAGCATGTAATCCATGAAAAAGGTAGTTTTAAAGTAGCTTTTCAAATTTAAATTTTTTGGCTGAGTATTTTGGATATATCATCACATATCTCTTGCATAGGAACAGCAAAAAATGGCATTCTGATGTAGTACATAAGTTAATATATTTTCATCTTTTCACTTTTGTGTTTGATTAACTGTAAGTTTCAGACATATATACCATATGACTTCTAAGGATTGTTTTCTATTCAGATTCTACCACATGCTTCATTTTCTAGTATTTATTTCTTTGCTCTGTATGTGTTTATGGAAATATATATATATATATATATATATATATACACACACACACACATACATACATACATACATACATACATACATACATACATACATACATACTGTGGTCATAGAGGAGCCTGCAAAAGTCAGAAAATGAAACTGAATAATCTGAACATGTAATTACAAGTCATGAACAGTCATGTCAGTGCTGGGAATTGAACCCAAGCCCTCTGCCAGAACAATAAGCTCTCTTAACCATGGAATTATCTTATTTTGACCTCACTATGTATAATCCTGTTGATTAATGATGGCAATTTTTAGTTTGGTCAAGTAGCAGATTTCATTATTTACCTTTCTTAAGTTCAAAATATATTTGAATTCCTACAAAATCTCTCTGTTTTTAGCACACAATCTTAAATTGCAGGCAGTTCAATGCTTTATTTAAAACTAGGTATCATGGACAATTGAAAGAGCTAGCAAACAGCCTTCTTCCATGGTCTCTGTTTTCAGGTTTCCTGTCTTGAATTTCTGTCCTGACTTCCCTCAATGATGGACTGTCACCTAAAGATATTAGATGAAATATATTCTATCTTCCTCCAAGCTGCTTTTAGATGTGGGAGTTCCATCAGTGTGCTATGATTATTGTAAATGAATAAAGAAACTGCTTTGCTTTGGACCTATAGCAAGGCAGAACTTAGGAAAAGAAGGGAAAGCTAGACTGAATGCTGGGAAAAAGAAGGGCAGAGTCAGGAGATGCCATTGAGCACCAGAGAGAGACGTAATGAAATTTTGCTGGTAGGCCATGACCTCGTGGTTATATACAAATTAATAGAAATGGGTTAAATTAATATGTGATGCGGCGAAGATTGGAAATAACCAAAAATAGTCCTTTTATAATTATTCAATTTTAATACAGGGGGAGATAAGGGAACTTACAGAACCAGGGTCCAGCGGAGCCGAAGGTGAGCGCAGGGGCAGCGCAAAGAACGGGCCACCCTTCCGGCTCCCCAATCCTATTTAAGGGGAATGCTACCCGCTTGAGCAGCCATGCCCCTGAACGCAGGGATTGGGCCAGCTGCCCCAACAAATATGTAAGTGTTAGCCAATAAGAAGCTAGAGTTAATGGGCCAAACAGTTATTTAGTTAACACAGTTTCCATGTGATTATTTTGGTGCTGAGTAGCAGGGAACCAACAAGGCAGCCCTCCGCCAACAGACTGGCACACCAACATGGGTAAATACATTCATATAAAAACTGGAGAAAGCTTAAAAGTAATCCTAGACTCAAACAAACAAAGTTAAGCATGGTTTGGTAGCAGCATTTTCTTGGATGGACTTTTTTTTTTTTTTTTTTTGCTAGAAACATGCAGTCATGGATCCTTTGAGAGAGGTTTTTCTGACTCAGTGATAGCAAAAAAGCCACACTGTTTTAAAATACCAGTTGCCAGGGGAATTGCTGCCAGCGCGATCTTTGACGCTTTCAGGAGACCAAGCATTTGGATGGGGTTTGTGAGCAGACTGCTACAGCTTATTTAATGGCAACATAGACTGGATCTGTGCCTGAGAATAGGGCTGTGTGCATGATTCTCAGAGGGGCAAGCAGCTCAACCATGCTGGACTGGGAGGGTTAACAAGCAGTATCATATATACAATAATAATGGTGCAGCTTAAGTTTTAGACTGGCCAGGCAAGAGGAAAATACCGTGAACACCATAGTAATGGCCAGGCTTAAATTTTAAGAAGCACATAGCATTTTGATAAGTGCTCCTGGACAGTAAAGAATTACAGACAAGCAAATAAACACAAATCCAGATGACTCATAGTGTTGGATAAATGTACATAGGCTTAGAAGAGAGAAGAAAAAGAGTATAAAGAGTCCTAAAAGGAAGTTATTTTTTTAAAAAAGGGAAAGTCTTTAAAGAAACAGAGTACAGATAGTCACAGATTAAAAGGATTAAAGAAAAATACTGTGTGCTTGCGATTACCATTAATAAATAAAGAAACTGCTTTGGAGCTATGGAAAGGCAGAACTTAGGTAGGAAAGAAAAGCTAGACTGAATGCTGGAAGAAAGAAGGATGGAGTCAGGAGATACCATGGAGATACCACCAGAGATAGATGTGCTGAGACTTTGCTGGTAGGCCACGACCTCATGGCGATATACAGATTAATAGAAATTGGTTAAATATGTAAGAGTTATCCAATAGGAAGTAAGAGTTAGTGGGCCAAGCAGTGGTTTAAATAATATGGCTTTTGTGTGATTATTTTGGGTCTAAGATAGCCAGGCAGCTGAGAACCAACAAGCAGCCTCCCTCGTCCAACAGCTTTTGGTCATGGTGCTTATCATAGGAGCAGATATCGAATTTAAAATGTTATATTTATATTAAATTTCCTATGATTTATTGACTTTAGTATCAAAGTACTCATAATATTATTAACAAATTTTATCTTTATATATACTTTACAAACATAGTCTAATAAGTATAAATAAAAATAAGTCCAAGAAACATAGACTTTTATTTGTGACTTTTATGAGTTGATCTATTTTTAAAATTACATGTGAAAAAAATCAATAACTTAAAATCTGATATATAGTAGTATTGCCACTATGTTTGTCAATTTTCTTATTTCTATATATGATGATAAATTGCTGTTTGGTGTTATCATATTTCAGTCTTCAATATTGTCTACACCAAATGTAGAGTGACAAACTTCTTCATTCTGTTCTGCCCTCATTTGTCCTTCTTTTTTTGAAGGATAGTCTCACTCAGTACAATATTGTTTCTTTTATTTTCCTTTGCCACATAACATTTTTCTTCTTGTCACCTTATAGACTTTATGATTTTTGATAAGAAATCAGCTGTCAATCTTATGACAGTCCCATGCCTTTGAAAAACTTCTACTATTCCTTTCAAGATTATCTCTTTTCCTTGAGTTTTGAATGTTTGATTATAATATATTTTTGTGAACATACTTTGTAATTATCCTGTTTGGAAATGTATTTGAAGTTTAAAAGTGTAAAACAGACCTTTGCCTGATTCAAGAAGTGGTTGGCAAGTCTCCAATGCTCTTTGTGCCATTTTCTCCTCTTCTCATTTCAAAAGTTCTTCATGATATGTATGTTATATGTTCAATGGTATCTCACTTATTTCTAAGTGATTTTGTATGTTATCCCCCCTGCTTATCACACAGCATGATTTCAACTGATTTTCCCAAAGTTTAAAATTTCTTCCTTCTGTCTGCTCAAAATTCGACTTCAAACATGTGATATTTTATTTTGACTATCAGGATGTTGAATCTAGAATCAAACAAGAATCGCCAGGTGGTGGTGGCGCACGCCTTTAATCCCAGCACTCGGGAGGCAGAGGCAGGCGGATCTCTGTGAGTTCGAGGCCAACCTGAGCTACAAGAGCTAGTTCCAGGACAGTCTCCAAAAGCTACAGAAGAAACCCTGTCTTGAAAAAACCAAAAAAAAAAAAATAAATAAAAAATAAAAAAAAAAACAAGAATCATCACTGAGGGAATCTGTTAGGGCATTGCCAGAAAGGACTGTTTGAAGAGCAAAGACCATTCTCTCAGAGTGTAGTACTTTTTTCAAGACTGTAAAGATGTTTTTAAGAAAAATATATACCATTTCTGCCTGCTGGATATTTTTGATAGGAGTGCAACCTATCACATTGTTGATGTCACTTACCATATCTATCCTCTCCTAATATCACAATCCTGCTTTGCCAAATTTTCAGCACTGACAAAAACAAGCAGTTTTTCAGGAATCATTCAAGCTTTTAGGACTAATTTAGGATTTCTGAGATATGGACACTAAGGTGATAGAGGAGGGTCTTCTACAATCTGTTGATTTCATTGGTTAATTAATAAAGAAAATTGCTTGGCCTGATAGGTCAGAACATAGGTGGGTGGAGTAGACAGAACAGAATGCTAGGAAGAAAGAAGTGAGTCAGATGCAATGAAGCTCCGACACAAGATGGACGTAGTCTAGAATCTTCCCGGTAATCCACCCCTAGTGGTGCTACACACATTACTAAATATGGTTAATCAAAATGTGAGAGTTAGCCAGTAAGAGGCTGAAGCTAATGGGCCAAGCAGTGTTTAAAAAGAATACAATTTGTGTGTTGTTATTTTGGGTGTAAAGCTAGCCATGCTGGAGCCGGGGTGGGACGAAAAGCAGGCCTGCTCGCCTCTCACTACACTAAGGGACTGAACAGAAAATAATTTTTCAGTACCCTCCATTGTAAAGACAGTCAAATTGTACTACCCCACTGCATATCTTGTAAACCAATTTAGTAAAATCACTTTCACTATGTATATTCATTCTATGAGTTCTGTTCCTAAAGAATTTTTAACTTTTTATTTAAAAGGATTTTTTTTCATTTTACACACCACACACAGTTGCCCCCTCCCTCCTGTCTTCCTGCTCCTCCCTTCTTTGCCCTAACCATCCCTCCATCCGTTCATCAAAAATGATAAGGATTATCATGGGGAGTCAAGAAAGTGTGGCATATCAAGTTGAGTGAGGACCAAGAACCTCCCCCTGTATCTAAGCTGTGCAAGGTATCCCTCCATAGGAAATGGGTTTCCAAAAATCCAGTTCATACACTAGAGGATAAATTTGGTCCCCACTGCCAGTAGCTCCACAGACTGCCCAAGCCCACAGAGAACTGTCACCCAATTAATATGCAGAAGGGCTAGGTCAATCTTGTACAGATTCCCTAGCTGTCCAGTCCATAGTCAGTGAGTTCTTACTCACTTAGACCCAGCTTTCTCTGCAGATTTCCCTATTTATGATCTTGAACCCCACTGCTTCTATAATCACTCCTCCCTGGTGTAGGATGGTTCTTCTGTATTTGTGTTCTTTCATTGGTTATAAAGAAACTGCTTTGGGCCTGGTGATAGGGCAGAAACTTACGTAAGCAGGGAGACAGAACTGAATTCTGGGAGAACGAAAGCAGAGTAAGAGAACCACCATGGAACTGCCAGAATTAGACATGCTAATATTTCCCGATAAACGACAACCTCATGGTGATATACAGATTAACAGAAATGGGTTAATAATGGGCCAGGCAGTGTTTAAATGAATACAGTTCCTATATGATTAAACCTCAGTTGTAAGCTAGTGGAATGGCTGGAATTGATAAGCAGCCCAATCCCTCATGTTACGATTGGTGCCCAACATGGTAAACAAACTCCACATGAAACATGATGAAAGGGAATGAAAAGAAAATTATAGACACAAATATACAGCTGCTGGCGTGCCATAGCTCCTTTAAGAGATGAATTTCCTGACTTCAGCAGCCGTAACAACACAACAACAACAAAAGCTGTGCAGTTTTAAAACACGGCTTCCTGGGCTGTGTTGCCATACAACTTTAGCTATAAGCATTTAATGGCCTTTGTGGGACTGGATGTTTGTGTGCCCCTTCACGATTGGGAAGAAGGTACTCTGAGACCATGATAATGGCTCAGCACTCCCCATGGTGGGCAGGTGGCAGAATCAGGTCTACTAGGCTTGCACAGGCAGGAGAGCATGGTGGATTTCTCCACCATACACGAAGATGTTTCCAGGCTTCATACTGCTCTGCGTGGCAGATTTGTCCATAACTCAGATAAAAAAGTTTATGTGCTGCACACTCATTCTCAGAGTTAAAGTGCTGAGCACAGCTTCAACCTGGTGGCCCCAGAGCTAGCAGAAATGGTATATGTCTACCATTTTGAAATTAGAGAGAGGGTGGAACAAACATCCAGAGCAGCTGCAACCAAGCTGCTTCAGCATGTTTCAAAGCTCTTCAAGACAGTAGAGAATTATAGATTCACAATACGACACATGCAGACATAAAGACTTCTACATGGTCAGTAGTGTTAAGTAATGTATGTAGGCTTGAGGAGAGAAAAGACAAAGAGTATGCGAGTCATAAAATATAGGTAATTCTTTTAAAAATGGGTAAAAGTCTTAAAGAGACATAGTCACAGATAGTCATAGATTTAAAAAGTAAGATAAATAAGCCACATAAAAATGGAAATCACAGAGCGTCTGGATTATATATATTATTGTATTTTCTTTAATTTTTTTGACTGTGAAGGAGCTAAGTACAGAGAGATGTTTCATTGTATGGGCTGCTAAGCTAAACCAGCATGGATATTATAAAGGTATTGTGAATTCAAAATTTGGGTCTAAGGATATGATGTTTTGGAAAAGAGGTTCTTCTTTTGTTGTCACAGAGGATGAGACCCTGTGGATTGCTTCTAGACCAATATGGTTTGATAGACCACACCTTCCTAAAAGGTTGCCGTGAACACCCTCAAAAAATTACTTTGCCCAATTGCTGACTGAGATGAACCTAGGATACAAGATACAACATAAAAGACCTAATTAACAGTGCCCCCATAAAGCACAAAGCAGTTTGGAGAGAAAAAACTATGCCCATATTACCAAATATTGTTTATAAATGTTCTTTTACATTTAAAGGGGGATATTATATAGATATCAATAATTTGCATTGGTATGGATTTTGCTTTATTGATATAAATTTAAGGTCAATCTTGTTATATGTACATTTCTGCTCTTGATTGAGGTATTGTGGTTGTATAGTTCATTTAAAATGTAATGTATAAGTAGGAAATACAGGTTGTTAATGGATAATCATTGATAATAGTCAAGCTTGTAGTCATGTTAGTTAGATTTTCTAGATACATAGAGATATATTTCAGTTAGATAGGCATTCTTCATATCTTTCAAAGACTACAGAATATGGCATTTAAAATGTTTTAATAACTTAGGAATTTTCATGACAGTGAGACACATCTGCTTCTGGCAACACCAATCTACTTCAAGATGAAGATGGGCATCAAAGAGGCTCCTTATGGAGTTGGTTAGCCATTTGGGCAAGAACTGCTCTTGCCTAGACTGTTGCATAAACTGGACATACAGTACCAACAGAGAGATGACAGCTGAACTTGCCTAAAAGTGAGATGGTCCTTTTGGGTTCCTGCTTCATGAAAGTCTGCAAGACATTCTGCAGGACACAAAAGAAAGTAACTGGACTGACTTTGAAATTTCCAGCTTCACAGAAAAGTCTTCTGGATATGAGCTTGTAGCCTGAAGATGGATTCCTCAATGGTACAAAAGAACTTTGGGTGACTGTACAGGCAGTGAGATGTCTCTGTCAACTCTAGAGTTTTGGAAGTTGCTTACAATGGACTTCGTGTTTACTTAGGTAATATATGCTTCTGGACACTTTGATGGAGTTGAAGAATTTATAGTTATAGTTTTCCTTAGTTATGATAAAAGATAAAGTAGATATAAATATTGCAACTGTAATTCTTGCTTGATAACTGTTTTGTTATATGTAATTTTAGTATGTTAAAGTTAAAGCCTTCCTTTTTGTTTAAACAGAAAATGCAGAATGGTGTAGGAGGTCCTTCTGTACTTGTGTTGCTTTCATTGGTTAATAAAGAAACTGCTTTGGGCCTGGTGATAGGGCAGAACTTAGGTAGGCAGGGAGATAGAACTAAATTCTGGGAGAAAGAAAGCTAAGTGAGAGAACCGCAATGGAACTGCTAGAATCAGACATGCTAAATCTTTCCCAGTAAGCCACGACCTCGTGGTGATATACAGATTAACAGAAATGGGTTAAATTAAGATGTGAGAGTTAGCCAATAACAGGCTAGAGATAATGGGCAAGGCAGTGTTTAAATGAACAGAGTTTCTGTGTGATTAATTCAGCTGTAAGCTAGCAGGGCAGTTGGGACAAGATACAGCCCACTCCTGTTACACCTCTCTCTCTTCATCTGGACTCAGGGAGTTCATCCAGTGCTCAGCTATGGATCACTGAATCTGCCTCAATTATTTACTGCATGAAGGATCTATGATGACAACTAGGGTTTTCATCAAAATATTACAGGGAAGGTCAGTTCAGGTACTCCCTCCACTAATGCTAGGAGTCTTTGCTGGGGTAATCCTTGTGGATTCCTGTGAGTTGCCCTAGTACCTGATTTCTCATAACCCCTTAATGGTTCCCTCTATCAAGATATCTCTATCCTCCTCTAGCAAATTCTTATTAATACAAATGTCATTAAAGAATTTGGAACTTTATTTATTTCTTTTCATCTTTAATATTTCTATTTTCATGATTTTTTCAGCTTTTTATTGACATGGTGTACTTGAAAAAATATTTTCTTTGTTACTTTTCTTACAATTTAATTTCAAAATTTGAGAATAAATTAAGATCCTTTATACAAAGTCTTTGCTAACATTGTAAGTTTTCTCATTACAATAGATACAAAATCTATTATTTGCATGTTTTACACATTTTGTAAGCAATTGTAGCCATGAATAAAATAATTTGGAATTTCTAGGAATTAAAATTACCCTATTGTTCAGTGTTTGCATTTATTTCTTCTAAGTTTTAATTTTACATTTTAAAATGATGTTTGAAAATAATTTTAGTTAACTATATTCTGTAGCATGAATAATAAAAACTCAGAGACAGATATTGGTGTTCAAACTGAAGATCAGAAAAGTAAAGCAGTCAAGTTACTAGAGAGCTCTTACATGTATGAAATCTTCATACTGAAAGAGGGTGAGTCCCTGTCTCATCCTACCTTATATCCTCTCTAGTGCTGTGATTAAAAGTATATACAACCACTGCTGAGCCTCTATGAGTAACTACTATGGTTGGTGTAATTAAAGTTGTGTGCCACCACTGCCTGGCCTGTATTGCTGACTAGTGTGGCTGTTTTGTGTTCTAATCTTCAGGTAAGCTTTATTTATTAAAATGCAAATGAAATATCACAACGTTTCCTCTTTTTTTCTAAAATAAAAAGGAAGGCTATAACTAAAATAAGAAAAACTGTATACAAATACAATAACTATATACATTATACACAATATACACAGGCAGTAAAGCCTTCATCAATATCTAGTACATTTGCATTTGGCAAATTCAGAGAAAAACACTCCATATCTACCTTATCTTGTACGTTCAAAAGTATTGTACCTAATTTTATTCTATCATAACTTGCTTTCTGAGTCATGTATTATAATCGAATGTGTAGTCACATTAGGTATATTCTCAAGGTTAAAGAAAGATATATTTTTAGACAGACAGATCATCTTCAAGCTCTTCAGAAATCTCCAGATTATGGCATTTAAGAAGTTTTAAAGCATAGTTTCTTTGTTTATGACAATGAGGAACCTGTCTGCACCCAATCTACTTCAGAGAAGATAATGGGCATCAAAGAAATTCTACATGGAGCTTAGTTTCTTTGGGCAAAGGTAAGCCACTGGGACAGAAAATTTCACTGCCTCAGCTGCTGACAGTATGCTTTCCCTAACTGGACAAGCAAGGCACAAATGAAAGTCACTGCCAAATATTGTCAAGATAATGAGGGATAGCCCTTCAAATTATCCTGTTTCACAGACAAATCTGTCAGATTTGCTAGGCCTGTAGGTGGAAGATGGATGCCCCAACATTGCAGAGGAACTTTGGTTGACTGTCTGGGCAGTCAACGGTTTTTGTTATTTCTCACATATTTTTTTGAAGTTGTTTGTTCACATTTCCTGCTTTCTCAGTTAATATTATTACCTTCTTAGGCCTCTGAGTGAGTTGAAGACTATATATTTCAGCTATTATTAACTTATTGCCATGTGATGGAAAAGCCTTTTTTAAAATTTTGCTATTGACATGATTTTTTAATGAAATTCTTAGGCTTTCAACACATTTCCAATCAATAATTAATTAATTTCTGCAGCACTTTTTGCTAGAGGAACTGGCAAACCCCTATGGGAATAACAATGTGTGTTATGTATACAGGACCATACTTATTCTTAATTGTATCTTGTAACTGAATAAATAATAAAGTTAATTCTGTATTATCTGGTGTAACTTCTAATTTCAATATGCAAAGAACTGTTTCTGCATAGTTTAATTCAGTTATTATGTAGAGGTTCTTTTAAAATCCCTTTTGTTACCCTATGAATAGCATATAATTCTGACTTTTTGACAGAATCATAATGGCTTTAATCAACTTTACTTTAAATTTTCTGATTTGTAACTGGCTTCCTGATTTATTTGCATCAGTATAGAATGCAGGGTATTCAGTATTGTTGTATTCTAATGTGCGAAACAATTCCCACAGCTCCCCCTCATTACAACAGTATCCTTACAATGTGAGGAAGATCTAGTTATTTCTCTTTATAAGTGGAATTCTCTTGCTTTGGCGGGTAGTTGCTATTAAGCCCTCCCAAAATATTACTACAAGCTCTTTGCCCAGGGTTAAGTTTCTGTGATAATTTGTCAATTTCATCATTATTAAGTGATACTATAATTTTCTGCTGGGTTTATTCCTCCTAATAGACAAAAATCTCAATTTTCTATTTAGAATTAACCTCAGAGACATTGTACACATAAGTTTTTAATATTTTACTTAGTTTATGTGGTAAAAAGATCCATTCAAAGATAATATCTTCCATTCACATTAAAATTCCTATAGGCAAATATTTGGAGGGTAATATGACCAGAAGCAGTTAAGATTTGGCTTCACATGACTCACATGTGCCTTCTTTAAGTTCTTCTCAGTCAAAGCCAATTCTCTCTCAGCTTCAGCTGATAAATCTTTGGAATTCTTTCAGTCCTTGTAACCATATAAGGTTTGGTTTGAATTACTAAGTCCAAGTTTTATCCTAATAATGGGCCATAGATGGGAAATGTCTCCTAGAAATATTTGGAAATCACAAGTCTGAAATCCATCTCTCCCAGTTTGCACTTTTTGCAGTCTAATCTTTTGTAAACATACTTTATAGCATAAATACTTAGTAGAATCTTCTATTTGTATTTTTCAGGAGCAATTTGTAACCCCAACAAGGCAAAATTTTCTTTACTTCTTAAACAATTTTCTAAAGTATCTACATTTGAATCAGATAGTGAAATGTTGTCCATGTAATGATAAATTACAGATTCAGAAAATTGCTTATTTATCAATTTCAACACCCGACTTTCAAAATATTTGCAAATGGTAAGGTTATTAAAAATTCCCAGTAGGAGAATCTTTCCTTGATATCTCTTAGCAGGATGAGAATTACTATATGTAAGCACTATGAAGGCAAATTCTTCTGTCTTTTTCTTATAAAAGAATAGTGAAAAATAATTATTTAAACTGGTAAACAGTCTTTTAAACTAATAACTAAATGAGGCCACCCTTTATGCAAAGGCCAGATGGTAGTGAGTCAATTGGCTGGATCACCTTATTAACAGCTCTTAGATATGCTACCATTGTCTATTAACCAGAATTTTTTAAAAGAAATATTGGAGAATTCTAAAGCCTGCTTAATTCTTCAATATGCTGAGCATCTAGTTGTTCTTGTGCCAGCTGTTCTAAAACCTCAGTTTCTTTGTTGTTAAAAGCCATTGCTTCACAAATGCAGGTTTGTCTTTTAAGTATTTTAAAGGAAAGGCTATTGGGGACTTTGAAATATTAGCAGCTGTTAACTATATTGATACAACATGGATGGCTGGTAACTGTTCTTTTTAATATCTTATAATACTTTTTCCAAAAACATATGTTAATTTATGGCTTGTTTCTAAGACTGGGGTTATATTAATCTAAGTATTCAATTGCTGTAACAAATAGCATTACCACAAATTCATTGCTATTTCAGCCACATATGGATTAATATTCCTCTTTGTCCTTCTGGCCCTTTATATTTGACCCATCTTGTGCTCTGCTTTTCCTGAGATAAAGTTTCCTAAAAATTGAATATTTACATCCTGCAAAAGGCCAGTTTGTATGACAAGACTCTGATAAAATTATTCTTACATCTGTACTTGTGTATAACAGACCTTCAATGACAATGTCATATTTTGCATTTTAAACTTTGATCTTTTTTCTGTAGTGAGGGGCTGCGGGCCGCGTTCCCGCTGCCAGGCTCCTGGCCGCCAGTCTAGCTTTACCCGAAATAATTACACCAAAACTGTATTCTTTAAATACTGCCTGGCCCATTAGTTTCAGCCTCTTACTCACATCTTGACTAACCCATATCTAATAATGTATGTAACACCATGAGCGGTGTCTTACCGGGAAGTTTCTAGCGTACGTCCACCTTGGGCTGGAGCTTCATCGCATCTGTCTCCCTGAGGAGAGGCATGGCAGTCTGACTAACTTAGGAGAGGTGTGGTATCTGCCTGAGCCATCTACCTCACTTCCTTCTTCCTGTTCTGTCTACTCCACCCACCTAAGGGCTGGCCAAGGCAGTTTCTTTATTAAAACAGAAGAAGACCCTCCCACATCATTTTTCATTTATAGTAGTTTGCCAAAATACTTGATTTATGGTTTATTCTGAATTTTTTGTTCCCTCTTCTATAGTTGTTCTATTATACAGAGCAGTATGACTTCTCACAGTATGCAGTAGGTTCTTTTAATTGTTCTGGGCATGGAGGTTCTTTTTGGCTCTGGGCTGTCAGGAAATGTCTCCAACTGGATTTGGTAATAGGAGTGGTGAGGAGTCTCTCATGGCATTTCTCAATGATAAAGGATTACTTTTGCCTTACATACCTCATTGACTTGCATTAGTCCCATGTCTTCCTTCACAGAACATTCTACACTATCCAGAAGGGAGCGATGATTGGACTGGATATGCTTAGAGAAAAAGAACATGTTTTTCAGGAAGGTCCTGTCTATCATCCTTTTACAGTAACCTTTTTTTGTCACAATTATAACATTTGACAATTTTGAATTTTTCTCAATGTCTGGAAATCACTTCTCCTATCCATGCATCATCATGGTCATGAGAATCAATATTAATTAATTGAATCTCAAATCCATTCTTCCAAAGGTGCTAACCTTGCCTTTAACAGCAAAATTATCATTTCATAGAGAAATGACATTTTCAAAAACCAGATCAGTTATTATTTGTCTAGCTTCTGTATTTGGTATAATTCTATTTACCAATGAAGTCAATCCTTGTAGAGAAAATCTGTAATCTTTGGTACTGTATAACTTAGTAAATGATTCAATTTTCTTTACATAATTTTCCAATTCTTCTCCAAGCTTTAAAGATGCTACATGGCATAAATCAAGGTGTTGTCATCTATATATACAGTTTACAATTTTTTATAGTAGCATAATTCTACTTCTCCATGAATTTAATCTTGGGAGATTTCCCTGTTGTAAGAAGGCCACTGTTTGTTCCCAGCAGTTCAGACCCAAAATAATCACACAGAAACTATATTATTTAAAACACTAGTTGGCCATTAGCCTCTAGTTCTTATGGCTAGCTCTACATATTATTTTAACCAATCTCCATTAATCTGTGTATTGCACTGGCGTGGCTTAATGGCTTCTCCTCACTCTGCCTCATTTTCCCAGCATTCATTTTAGTTTTTCCCCACCTATGTAAGTTCTTCCCTATCAACACGACCACAGGCAGTTTCTTGTTCACCAATGGTATTCACAGCATACAGAGAGGAATCCCACATTCATTTCCCACCTCTAGTTTATTCCATTGTTCACTAATCTTAGCTTCTCTGAACCAGGTACTCCCTTTGAAATTGTGGATCAGGCTCTAAAACACCTTTAGCAAATCTATCCATTCTTATGGATAATCTATTGCAACTGACCATGAGTTTAACATTTTGCTTCACAAAAGGTGAATGCATGCCATATGAGACTATGCTTCCTTGAATCTCCCTTAATCTAACAATGGCACAAGAGTCCTGATAGCTATAACAGAGCCTCTGCCAATTGGCAATTCCTATAAGGTTGCTGGCTATATTTAATTTGGTTGTTTGAAACCTTAGGCTGTTACTCTCTATTCTTATAATGTAAGACTCTGAAATTGGTTTTTCCATTAAAGTCTCATTTAAATATCTCTGTGATCGATTTTCATTAGGGTTTCTAGGGCCCTTATCTTAGTCATTCAAATTAACCAACTTTTTAGTGATAAGACAAAATGGTTTAAAGCTGATAATGTTTACAATTGACAGTACATAAATTCCATCTTAAATTAGATATTCCTCTCATTTAATTGCTCCATTTTTCAAACTGTCTAACATATTATCATACAGGAGACCCAACATCCCATCAATTGTAATGAATTTTTACCTTTCTAAATATGGGACAAAGCTCTCTCTTTCAATTACTTTCTCCCTTCAAGCATTTCCAATTTTCTTACCAAATCTGTCAACATGTTGACGAAGATGTGAAGATTATTGTTGCTGCATAGAACAGTAAAGGCCTGATGGATTTCAAGGCAGTTATTAGTTTGGCAGCAGCCCGAGAAAGGTTGTTTTATAGAGATTCTAGAACCCCACAGTGGAGAGAGAGGGGGGCAGAAGAGAAACAGAGAGACGGGAGAGGAGAGAGTTGGCTATCTGAAAAAAAATGTCAGAGGATTTGTTTGGAAAGAAGCACATGTGGTAGTGGGATCTGCATAAGGGCAGGCAAACCAGTCTTGGGTGGTGGGGTCCTGTGGTGTTTGTAGCCAGGTGCTTCTGGAGTTTGGATGTCAGCTGGAGACTCAGAGAGGCTACAATAGGAAAATCCCAAACTCACTCAGAAGTTTGGGGAAAAAAGAACATAAAGGCTAGCTTGGTGGGGTTCAGGCCCGACATGTAGCTACAGCATATGTTGGTGGATAAAAAGCCACAGTCAAACAGCTTTTCTATTAATTCACAACTCAAACATTGGGTGCCAATTGTAGAATGAATAACAAAAACTTAGAGACAGATATAGGTGTTCAAACTTAAGATCCGAAAAGCAAAGCAGTCAAGCTACTAGAGAACTCTTACCTCTATGAAAATTTCAGATTGAAAAGGGGTGAGTTCCTTTCTCATCCCTCCCTTATATCCTCTCTAGTGCTGGGATTAAAGGTCTGTATAGCTACTGCCCAGCCTCTATGACTAACTAGTATGGTTGCTGGAACTAAAGTTGTATCCCACCACTGCCTTGCCTGTATGGCTGACTATTACGGCTGTTTTGCATTCTGATCTTCAGGCAACATTTATTTATTAAAATACAAATGGAATACCACCACACTCTCTGGGATATTTTCTGTGATGTCTCTCATTTTCCAGTGGTTTTAAGTATATTTTCATAAATGTAGAGAACATTTGAAGAATGGAGGGACAAAAATGTAAGAAAATAGAGGAAAGATGAAAATGGGGGAAAGTTTTCTTTAAAATAAGAAAGGATAGAAACAACAAAATACTTTTCATATTTTCAAAAGTAACTTTTTTAGGGCATTCCTTCAAATTAGCTAGGTTGGTTACACCTTTTATACACTGAGTCTTCATAGCAATAAACCTAAATGAGGTGAATAAAGTGTACTGTAATTTGGGGTCATTTTTGTCCACCCTTACTTGGTTTGAATTTCTAAATTTCCCTTCAGACATAAATTCTTTCAAAGCCTTTAGACTTCAAAGTTTTACTTTAATACAGCATTTCCCCTCATCTTTATTTTTTGTGTCTTTATTAAAATCTTTTCCTCCCTAGGACAACAGGTTATTCATTTGTTTTTAAATGCTTTCAAGTACTTTCCTAATTTTAACCACAATTCTCCTGGGAAAAATTTCCAGTGGGGTGAAACAAAGACTATTGTTTTGTACAAGGCCTCCATAGAATCTTATTTTTCATTTAGTTCTTTTAAAGAAGGAAACAAACTATCTTTTTTTTTTCATTTTACATACTAATCCCAGTTCACACTCCCTCTCATCCTCCCATTCCCTCCACCTTCCTACCTACCCTACCTCACATGCATTTATCAAAAATGGTAAAGCACATTACTTTGGGGAAGGTCCAAGGCCCTCCCTACTATATCTAAGATGAGTGAGGTATCCATCCAAAGAGAATAGATTCCAAAAAAGCCAGTACAAGTAGTAGGTATACATTCTGGTGCCACTGCCAGTGGCCCCACAGTCTGCCCCAGCCATACAACAGTCACTCATATTCAGCGTGTCTAGTTGGTCCTATGCTGGGTCTTTCCCTATCCAGTTAAAGTTGGTGAGCTCCCATTATCTAGGTAAACTGTTTCATTATGGCCTTGACCTCTTTGCTTATATTCTCCTTCCTCCCATTATTCAATTGGGCTTGTGCAATTCAATCCAATGCTCTGTGTAGGTGTCTGCCTCTGTTTCCATCAGTATTAGATGAAGGTTCTATGGTGATATTTAAGATATTCATCAATCTGACAAGAGGGCAAGGCCAATCGGGAAACTCTCTCCTAATTGCTTTGGGTCTTAGCTGTGGTCATCCTTGTGGATTCCTGGGAAATTCTCTAGTATCATGTTTCCTGCTAGCCTATGGATGGCTCCCTCAATCAAAATATCTCTCTCCTTGTCCTCATCTTTGTTTTTCTTCCATCTCAACTATCCCATTTCTTCAAGTTCAACTCCCTCTCCCCGTCTTCCCTTCTTCTTCCCCTTCCACTCTCCCTTCTCCTGTGACCCCCATGCTCCCAATTTTGTCAGGTAATCTGGTCTATTTCCCATGTCCATGCGAATCTAGTATAATTTTTCTTAGCGTTCACCTTGTTATTTAGCTTCCGGTTACGGTCATGGACTATATGTCATTATCCTTTGTTTTGTGTAGCTAGTATTACATTATAGTTGACATACTACCATATTCATCTTTCCGGGTCTTGTTTACTTCGCTCCGTGAGTATATTTTTTTCTTCTTCAATCTATTTGCATGCAAATTTCCAGATGTCATTGTGTGACCTTACTCACACTCCTAATCCTAGTGAGTAATAGAGCAAAATACTTGTGAGCTATTATTTAAATAATTTTACATTGATATAGATTCGTGAATTTTGATAAAAAACTTAAATTATATTGAATATGTTCCCTTATTTTTGTCCACAATATTTGTATACCTCGGGAAAATTATTTTGTCATATTGTATGCATTGCATGCTTCTAGTTCTGCTAAAGACATTTTGTATACTGATACAATTTTAGAATATATTTATCATATTGCAACATACATTTCTTCCTCTGATCAAGATACTTATACATTGTACACATTTTGAGGTCATTGTCCTTATTTGTTGTACAGTTGCTTAAAGATTGTTTAATATTCTTTTTTTTTTTTGGTTTTTTGAGACAGAGTTTCTCTGTGGCTTTGGAGCCTGTTCTGGAACTAGCTCTTGTAGACCAGGCTGGCCTTGAATTCACAGAGATCCATCTGCCTCTGCCTCCCGAGTGCTGGGATTAAAGGCGTGCGCCACCACCGCCTGGCTTGTTTAATATTCTAATATGAAGTCTTAGTGTTTGTTATAAAGGTATTATGATTCATAGGTAAATAGTCATCCATGCTTGTCATACTTATAGTTAGACTAATCAGATTCTTTAGATACATAGAGATTGTATTCTGCATAGATAGGTAGTCTTAAACCACTTCAAAGAGCTGTAGAATACGGCATTTAAATAACTTAGGGTTGTGGTAACATGAGATATGATTGCTCCTGGCAGCACCAATGTATTCCAAAGAGAATGTTGAGCACAGAAGACATTCTGTTTAGAGCTTGTTTTTTTTTTTTTTTTTTTTTTTTTTTTTTTTCTTGCCAAAATTGGCCTTTGGGCAACAAACAGCTGCCCAAGCCTCAACCACTGACAAAATGCATGATTTCCCAACAGGACAAACAAGATATAAGTAAAAAGGCTATCAAATCTTGCCCAGACAGGGTAAAATGGTTTGGAAAATTTTCCAGCCTCTGAAAATGGTCTATCAGTTACTTTAGGCCTTAGTCAAATTTGGTTGCTTCAACATTGCAAATGAGACTTTGGGTAATTGCCCAGGTAACCAGTTATCTCTGTCATCTACTGCACATTTGGGAAGCTGCTTGTTTTACTTCTTGCTACTCAAGTAATTTTATCTCTCTTCTCAGGCCTTCAATGGGGTTGAATATTAGATAGTTGCAGTTATTTTCTTCTTATGATTTAGCCAAGCCATTTCTAATACAACACTTAGACTCCTTAGGATAGAATGATTATTGAAACATTCAGCATATGCTCCTTGTGTAATATTGTTTATGCTGGTTGTAATTCTATTTTTTATACTTTATATCTTCTTATTTTATATAGATTTGTATTGGGTTTGGAACTCTCTTATTTAGATAAAAAGGGGAGATAATGGTGAACATACTTTAGTCAATGTCCTTTGAGAGTCTGGACCAGACTGAGGTGTGGCTTTGGGGTACAAAATCCCACAGTCCTTCCTGTTCACTCTCTCTTCCCATTCTCCACACCTGGATGTGGGACTCCCATTCCTGTTCTGTGAGTTTCCTCTTTTAATAAAGAAAAACCACGTAGTATATGCTGTTCAGAATGGTCTTTGGATTATTTGACTCACATTCCTTCCATTTGATGCACTCTCCATCAATTAGCAGTTATATTGTTCAAGATGTGAACCTACAGTTTAATTCTCCAGGAAATCTAAGGGCTCTTGTGAATATGGTCCATTGGAAACCTTATCAACCACAAGAATGTCATTGTATACAAAGCTAGAGCAGTAGTTATGGACTTAACCATATGACAAAAAAATACTGATGCTGAGCAAGTTTTGGACCTAAGCTTTTTTTTAAATGCTCATGTATTATAAACGTAAGCAATATAAATTATTTTAGATGCTGAGAGATGTAACAAATATCCTCTTACAAATAAACTCAGTATATCAGAACAATGGAGAATTTCTATAAAGATCACAAATCATGTTCTATTTTTTAATCTAGTAAGAATATGAAAAATAGTGTTTTCAAACAATTTTATAAGTTTATGTGTAATTACACTATTCCTTTGAAATATGTAATTATTAAAATTAGAAACAGTTTAGTTTCATTTAACTCTACAATTAGAAAATCTCTTCTGAGTTATACCATACTCACTATAAAAGCAAGCTCTTACTAAGCTTTGCACATGTAGCTTATATGTAGCTCAATGTTATTGAGCATTGATATTTTTCATCTAAGAGAATCTTAAAATTGGCGTTTGTACATGGAATGCCTTATAGATCTTTTACTAGACATTTGTTTCATTCTTGTAAAAAGAACTCAATTTTTAAGCTGAAACTTTAATGTCATTTTAATTAAAATTCAGATTCAATGATGTTAAAATAACCACCAAAAATCTAATAATGTGAAATGTATTTTTAAATTAAAGTTTGCTCCTTTACATTCTATTTTGTTAAGAACAGTGGAATAAAAGAATATTGTATCTGTAAACTATTATTAATGCAAAAAGAAAAAATATTTCTGTTGCTATGTTTTGTATTTGAATTTATTACATTCCTCAGTCTTGTGATAGAACCTTTTTTTCTTATTGCAGCAATTTTTTGAGATGGTTTAAAAAATTTAAGAGTGATATTTAGTGTTGCATGTATCATGGGTGTCATGGATACTCTTTTAGAGTATTTAAGGCAAATTATGGCTAGTTAACATTACAAGATTGTTCTTTTCAAAATTAAATAATTAAAATTTCCCAGCCTAATCACAGTTTCCCTTCCCTCCTTTCCTCTCAGTCCTTCCCCTCAACCTCTCATTTCCCCCACCACTTTTGCTTCAGAAAAATGCAGCCCTCCCTTGTATATCAGCCGACATGGCATATCACATTGCTGTAAATCTAGGTATTTCCTCTCATATTAAGGCTGAACAAGGCAACCCAGTAGAGGAAAGGGTACAAAAGGAGGTAAAAGAAAGAGAGACAGCCCCTGTTCCCTCTGTTAAAAGTCCTGAAAGAAAAACAACCTACACAAATGCAACATATATGTAGAGGGTCTACATCAGTCCCATGCAAGTTCTCTAGTTGTTGATTTAGTCTCTGGGGTCCCCTATGACCCTGGGTTTGTTGATTTTATAGGGGTTTTTTGTATGTCTTTGGCCCCTATGGTCCTATAATACTTCTGCATTCTCTTCCACTGGATTCCCTGAAGTCTGCCTAATGTTTGCCTGTAGGTCTTCTCTGATGAGAGTTGGGTTAGGTAACTGTCTACAGGTATAACAGAATATCATTAGAAATCATATCATGACCTTTTTTGTTAGTCATATTTGGTTCTATCCTATGTCTCTGGAGTGTCCATTCTCAGAGTCCTGGCCCTCCTGGCTGTGTCAGGTGTGGAATCCCTCTCATAGTATGGATCTCAAACTGGACCAGTCATCAATTGGCCATTTCAATAATTTCTGCACAAATTTTGTCCAAACATATTTTGTAGGCATGGAAAAATGTGGGTTGGTTCCCAGTCCCTCCACTGGAAGTCTTGCCTGGTTACAGGAGGTGGCAGGTCCAGGCTCTGAATCTTCCATTACTAGGAGTCTTAGCCAGAGTCACCCTCATAGATTCCTGAGAGTTTCCATTAAACTAGATTTCTAGTTCATCCCAAAGATGCCCCTGATTCCAGTTATCTTTTCCAGTACTCTCTCCCTTCATCCCACCCCCACCTAATCCCTCTCATTCCTATGCACATCCCCCATCCAGAACCCCCCCCCCATTCACCTTTAATGTTCATTGTGTTTCCCCGCTTTGAGCTTTCCTTTGTACTTAGCTTCCTTTACTTTATGGCTAATAGTGACCTATATGTGACTACATATCATGTTTGTCTTTCTAGGCTGGGTTATCTCACTCTGGGTGAAAATTTCTTCTTTGAACCATTTGACAGCAAATTTTGTGATGTCATTTTCAACAGATTAGTAATACTCCATTGTGCAAATGTACCACATTTTCTTTATCCATTCTTCAGCTGATGGACATCAAGGTTGTTTTCAGTTTCTGTCTATTACAAATAAAGCTACTATGAGCATAGTTGAGCAATTGTCCTTGTGATTTGGTAGAGCATCCTTTAGGTATATGGCCATGAGTGGTATAGCTGGACTTGAGGTAGGTCAGTTACCAATTTTCTGATTTTTTTTCCAAAGTGGCTGTACAAGTTTGCACTCCTACCAGCAGTGGAGGGTTGTTCCCCCTGGAAATGATACCCCTGTTGGATATGGTGTCATTGAAAATCTTGTCCCATTCTGTAGGCTACCATTTTGTCCTATTGGCAATGTCTTTTGCCTTACAGAAGTTTTTCAGTTCCATGAGGTTCCATTTAATATTTATTCCTATTAGTGGTGGGCTGATTCTTGTTTTTTTTTTTTTTTTTTTTTTTTTTTGGCGGGGGATTGTCTCCTTTGCCAATGCATTCAATACTATTCCTCCATTTTCTCGTCTGTCAGGTTCACTGTATCTGGGTCTACATTGAGGTCCTTCATCCACTTAGACTTGTGAAGAATATGGAAAGTTCTCCCATACTTATGGATTGGAATAATTAACAGTAAAATAAGAAATGATAAATGTACTAGGAAATTAGGGAAACAACACCCTTCCAAATAGCCATAAATAATATAATGAAACTTGGTAAAAATCTAACCAAGCAAGTGAAAGGCTACATAGGTACTTGGAAGTAAGAAAAGTAGGACATACAGAATAAAAGAAAGTTTAAAAAAAAGCCACAAGGCAAAATGTAGATGAAGAGAAACTGGCTAAACTAACATATATATTCTATCATCCCTCAAAATGATATGTAACTTAGAAAAATTAATAGGAGTGGTAGCTAGAAACTCAAGTGAGAGTAACTTTATTTCCTTCTGTGAAATCCAAATACTTTTTCCTAGTACTAATTACTACTAAATTATTTGGCTTATTTTGTTGGAATGACTGAAACTATGATAGTGTGCTTCATGATAGTATTTATATTATGTCCTGGAAAAATAACTTCAGTCTTGCTGCTTGGTGGGAAAGGAGAATGCAGAACAAAAGCAGGGTACACCAGATCATAAAATTATCAAAGAAATTATTGTAGACAAAAGGGAGGCCTGTGTTCTATAGCTGTACAATTGGGAAGAAGCCAGGAGAACAACAAAACATTTTTAAAGGTGATCCCTCTCATCAAATACCCTGATGCCTAGAGTAGAACAATTGTTTTAAAAAACCCTAGGGAGAATTCAATGAGCATTCCACAAGGTAAATCCTTACATTTAGCTCTTTGTTTTCTTCAAAACAGTAAGCAGCTTCAGTTCTGGTTAAAGTTGTTCCAGTGGCAGACTTTACTGTTATTTATATGAGCATATTTTATTATTGCACAGAATGCAATATCATGATGAACTTGTGATTGTTTCACCCATGTTACAAAGGAAAGCCTAAAAACCCAAGAAGAAGTTTAGTGTGGAAGTAGAATGTCCACAGTGATGTTCCCACTTGGCCTGTGAACTAAAATTACCAGATTAAGAAATGAAAATGTACTTGTATTATAGGTTCTATGTTGTATTGTGGAATATTACTTCTAACTATGTAAAGATGTGTTACATTCATTTATGCTGTTTTTGTTTAATTATGTAATGATGCGTTGCTGTTTTACCTTGCTTTCCTAAGATACCTGATTGGTCTAATAAAAGGCTGAATGCCCAATAGCTAGGCAGTAGGCTGGTCAGTAGTGAGAATAAGGAGGAGCGAACTAAGGAGAAAGAGAAGAAGATGCTCCCGACCATCCAGGGTGCCGCCAACCAGTCAAAAATAAAGTAAGCAAGGAAGTAAGATATACAGAATGTAAGAAATGATAAAAAGCCCCAAAGCAAATCATAGATGAAGAGAAACAGGGTAAATTAAGTTAAAGAGCTAGTGGTGTTGAAGGAACGCGGGGCTGCGTCCCGCCACCCAGCTGCTGGCTAGCTTTACACCCGAAATAATTACACGGAAACTGTATTCTTTTAAAACACTGCCTGGCCCATAGTTTCAGCCTCTTATTGGCTAATTCTCACATCTTCCTTTAACCCATATTTAGTAATCTGTGTAGGACCACGAGGTGTGGCTTATCAGGAGAGATCTTAACCTGCATCCATCTTGGAGAGGAGAAGCATGGCGACTCACTATGGCGACTGCCTGAAGCGTCTCCCCCTCTTTCCCAGAATTCTGTTCTGTATACTCTGCCTACCTAATTTTCTGTCTCTTAAAGGGCCAAGGCAGTATCTTTATTAATAATGAAATAACACATAGACATTCCTCCATCATAGTGGGCCAAGAATAAGATAAGGCCAAGCATTCATAGCTAATATTAAGCTACTAGGTCTTTATTTGGATGCTGGTTGATGACCCAAAACAAAGCTTGCTAAAGTTCTACAAGGCTGATTGACTAAGTAGAACTTTTATGACTTATAAAGATGATGCAGGCCTAGACCCAAACCTCCAGTTCTTTTAAGTTCTGTTTGACCTAACACCTATGTGCCTATCAGGTAAGTACATTTTGGAATGTATAAACAAACTACCACCTTCCACCAACTCAATGACTATGAATGTTATCAGATATAGCATCTAAGGCCTATAGCAAAAATTCCTGAATTTGCTGTAATTCACCTATCTGATGTCTCCAACAATATATGAAAAATGTCTTAGTGTATGAATTCCTTTTCTTCTGATAATATCAAACTTTCATTACACTGTTGCCTTGTGAAACATGGTATTGGAAATAAAATGAATCTGTGTTCCTAGGAGACAGTCACTCTTATTTCCTCATATATAATTCATGTTATTCCCTGTGAAGGGGGAGCTGTCCTAATTTACTTGGGGCATTAACTAGTAGAACAATGTGAGTACAATTCCAGAAGAGGTACTATATGAGAAAAATAAGTAGCAGCATGTCCTGCTCAAGTGAAAAATCCACAGATATTTGTGTCTAATTTAGGAGAATAATCATTTTGCATCCAGCAATGTATGAGAATAAAGATGCTTGAAGTATGTCCTTGAAAAACCTCTCCTGTGTGTACAGGATAAGAGATTTGAAGCTCTAAGATTTTAACATTTATCCTCCTGAGTTTGAGACTTATATAGGTTGGTTATACTTGCATACTTCTCAATTTCTTTTCATTGGAATGTGAATATTTATCATTTAAATATTATGTCACTACATCTTGGAATAAATTTTTTTTATGTCTTAGAAAAGTTGTGTTGAAAGTTTTTTCAGTGAGTCTAAATAATACTTTGGACTCATACTTTTGAATGGGGCTGAAATGAGCTCTCATATTGAGAGAGATGGGTGGAATAAATTCAATTTTCATAGTTAAATGCACATAAACCTTGATGGTCAGGAATACACCAATATGTTATATTTTAAGTTATATTTTAAGTGATTTGAATCTTCACCTACAGTGTGGAAGTATTGGGACATGAAGCAGAACCTTTTAGAGATCATGATGTAGGTCCTGTAAGAGATCAAACATGTGGTAGAGGATATAGTTCAGTGTTAAACTACTTAACAAGCATCTACAAAGCCTTTTTGTTGTTTCTAGGTAATGTAAAAACAGAAGCAGTCCTTTATACAACCAAATTAATATATTGAGAGTCCTGACACTGAAAGTACTAAGGTTATTCTTCTAAGGTCCTGGTTAGATTTCTTTATCTACATATTTTTAATAAAAAGGAAGTATTGGTTCTTCAGTCATCTTTTATCACAAGTTTCATCATATGATCTCTCAATTTTGTATATAGTTCGGGCATAATTTTATATAGCATGTTACGGTACATGCAGAGAGAAATGCTCACCGTGGAACTTGTGGCATACTATGTGAATTTTCATCTTACAGAACTGTAAGCTGAATAAATTTGTTTCATTTGTAAGGTGTTCATATTTAAACATTTGGTAAAGCATCATAAAATGCACTATTAGACTTTAATTCAAAGTCTAAATTGTGCATACATTTATTTTTCAAAGAATTCAGGGTTTTTTTGAGAAACGTGGGATCAAGCATATACTTTCATAAACAGTAACTATGTTAAATCTTACTTGGACTCTAATATTTATAATATTTATAAGAGGCTCATATGTCCAAGTTTAACTTCTTTATAATCATCAGTGAGGACTCAAAAAAGAAACATTTTTATTTATAACAAATAAAATGGAAGGGAAAACATATTTTGTCTCTTTGACAGTCAAAAATTTTTCCTTGTGATGAGATTTTTGTTTCATATTTCTTTGTATGTGCATTTACTTATTAGATATAATTTTTGCTTTAACAGAATATCTCCACTTCATATTGGTAAAATGCCAGGATGATACAGTAGATAACATGATGCACAATGAAATGTCTTTGTTTAGGAAAGACATGCAGGCAGATTCACTGAGTTTGAAACACCAAGTAATTAAACACCTGGAGATGAAGGGCACAGTCCCTGACTTAATTCTGGCAAGCTTATCTTATTTCAATAATTATAGAATCATAGCCAGGTCATGAGTTTATGGGACTGGAGAAATAACAATCCTGCCAACATAGCTTTATCCAAAACTGTAGAAAATTAAAAAAGGACACAAAAGCTGAAAAAAAAATCTTTCCATGTATAGTGAAATAGCAAAAAAAAAATGGTAAATTTGTACAATTAGAAAACATAATATTTTCCAAGGACCACAACAAAGGGGAAATCATGTTTAGCTCTTTATGGGAATGTGCTTTCCTTCCAAGACACTGAACATGGTCTGGACACACACACACACACACACACACACACACACACACACACAGGGGTGGTGTCTTCACAGAATTATTAATATATTAACTTGACTGAACCATTTTCTTTAAACTATATACTTATTTTTAAAGTATTGATTTAATTTAGTATTAATAATAATATAAATTTAAAAAGAAAGATTCCAGGAAGGTAATGTATTACCATTAGTGGAAAAGTGAAGTGAATGACAAAATTTTAAAATATGAAACCATAGTAGGTAATGGACAGAAGAATGGAACTTACCAAGTCTAGACGATATCTTCAAGCATCACTTGAAAATAAAAAAATAACTCTAAAATGAAGACTAAATGAAGAACTTACTGCTACCAATTGACCCTTTAAGAATTATGAAGGGAATTTCTTCAAAGAGGAGAAGGATAAAACACAGAAAGAGGATACTTTAGAACAGAAAAAAGAATAATAATATAATATGTACTGACTATCTTTCTGTCAATTTATAAAATACCTGAGATATAAAATTGAATTCAGATATTTTTTGGGGGGGTCACATTTTCCATGGTTTTATATACTTTTATACGTTTCCCATTGCTTTACAAGACTGATAATCACATCGGTAGACTGTGTTATTCCAACTATCCACTTAATGGAGGCCAGAAAGCATGGAGAAAGAAATTTGAGGATAGTGTCTCAAAATTTCTTTCAAGGGCATTCTCTCAATGACCTAACTTTCACTATGTGCTACATATTAAAAATTCAAAAACCTCCTAATATCTTTAGTGGCCAGCTGCCAAACATTTAACACCTGGGACTTTGGAAGTATTCCAAATGCTAGTTATAGCTAGCTAAACAGGTTAATATATAGGTAAACATGTTCTTGGTTTCACCTTAGTATTTCTTAATTGTTTATGTTTGAAGAAAATATTATAATACCATTTCATGTGTTATTCAATGTATTCAGAATAAAGGCTTCAGATAATCATACTTTAAATTTGAAAGTTACAGGGTTCTAAATAGAAGTAAGACATCTATACTTCAATTAAAATGTTAAGACAGGAAATCTAATATACTGTGATACAATATATACAAAAAGTCATAACTAGTATGATTACTTAGAGGTTTATGTGAACAAATATACTAAAAGCTATATACAGGTACACAAATTGTATTTTCGAATGAGATATGCAAAGTGGGAGAAATTTTCTACCTTGAGAAAAATGGACAATGGTATTATTTAATCAGAAATAAACTGAAGAAATAATACAACCAGCAGGTAATAGTCAACTATAGAGGTCACATTTTGAAAAATAATATCAGGATTTTAAACAAAATGATCATTAAAAAATGTAATGGGCATTTACAAAACCCAAGCAAGCAACAGCCAGATAAAATCACAGTAGAGAGAAGGGGAATATAGGCACAAATCCCACAACTAGCAAAGGAGCTACTGGAATAGCTTTGGTAGCTTCTATAAGAGGCAGAATCATCTTTCTTTGACAATGTGACCCCTCTTATGTTATTGACATTTTAGGGCAACGCAAGACTAGCAGGCATCATAAACTGGACTCAACAGAGAAAGAAGAAATCTCAAAGTTAAGTGAAAAGGGATGGGAGTATAGAAACAAAAGTTATTGAAGATGTTTGGGGGGAGGGGAGATACATTCAAAGCACATAGTATAAAATCTTCAAAGAATTGATAAAGTATAGATTAAAAATAATATGATCAAAATATATTTAAATATAAAATTAATAAAAAATATTAATAAAACAAATGTAATGAGGCTTGAACCCTCTAAATTTTCCACATAACATAATTTTTAGACAGAAGCAAATATATTCTGAGCAAACCAAATAATTTTCTGGGATTCTTATGTTACTCTTAAGACGTGATAATTAAATCTTTCTCACTAAAATTATGTTAGTTGTACAGATGAAAATACATGAGACTAGTGAAGGGTATTTACTACTCATTCCATATTTGTTATTTTCAGTGAAATACTATAACACCATAGGAAAATCAAAATGAAATAAATTTCATTAAGCTTATGAAGTTTCTCATAATCCACCTACGTTATAGCTCTAATTGTAATGAAGGAAAACATACTAGGGATTAAAGTGAGAGGGGCATGCTGAAAAGGCTGTGTGTGCATGTGTGTGCGAGCGCATGCTCGCACGTGTGTGTATGTGTGTGCGTGTTTGTGTGTGTGTGTGTGTGTGTGTGTGTGTGTGATGTGTGTTTATGTGTCTGTGTGTAGGTCATTCCTCACCTCAGTCAGACCTCAGATACCAGTCATCACCTTCAACCTTGATTGTCTCTTCTTTGCAGCAAGGTAGGGTAGTCTTGCTTACTTTTAGCTTTCAAAGTATTCTTCTTTCTCTGTCTCCTACCATGTCTTTGGAACTCTGTGATTACAATTAATTATAATCATGCTAGGTATTTACATGGGCCCAATTGATTTAAGGTCTGATATTCATGATAGTGTGACAATGCTTTACCCACTGAGCCAACTCAACAATCTGTGATTATACAAAGAGCATAAATGGAAACACCCTATTGTAATTATTTTATCACTACCAATCTATTTTAAACACATAAAAATTTGACATATAAACATTCTTGAGAAAAGTCTAAAAATTTTTCAAAAGACAACACTGACTTTTCTAGTGATGTCATTTATAATAGGACTCCTCAAACTGTAGTGTGCATACACATAGCCTCACAAACATGGTACAATAGTGCTTCCCACTCAGCAGGTCTCAGGTGGTACTTAAGAATTTGCACATAGGGATGGAGATATGGTTCAGTTGTTGAAAACTAGGCTCATAACCAAAATGTCAAGAATTGTCATGTCATTCAAACACCTTTTATTTATGTATATCCTTTTTTATATATTTTAAGAAGCTTCAGTACCTGGAGTTACCCAGGAACATGTCAACAATGAACCATAAACTACCAAACAAAAATGTCCAGTTGGAGTTCATGACTAGTAAGGTCTCATATACCCCCAACATATTGCCACTGCTCATACTTACTTTTTGATTGAAATTTCTGTCCTGCTTGATCCTGTATCCATTTAGTCCCAAATAAACATACAGAGCCTTATATTGTTTACAAACTGTTTGGCCTCTTACTTCAGGTGTATTAGTAACTAGTTCTTAATTAACCCATATTTCTTATCTATGTTTAGCCACATGACTTAATACCCTTTCTCAGTAAGCCATTCTTATCTTTTTCCTCAGATGACTGTGTCTCTGCCTTTTCTCTTCCAAGAATTCTCTTACTTTGGTTACCATACCTATACTTCCTGCCTGATTACTGGACAATAAGTGTTTTATTAAATCAATATGAGTGTCAAATACTTATAGTGTACAGGACCATTATCTCAAAGCACATAGTCTTCAAAACTTTTATAATTTTAAAATATTGAGCTATATTCTTTAGGTTTCCTTCATTCATGGACTTGTATACATCTAGAGTATAAAGAATTGCCTTCACTGTTTTAAAATATCATAACAATTATATGAGGAAGAGAAAGTAAGATTAAAATTATTTGACTAAGGAAAAATCATAGAAAATGTGGTCAAAATTATTAGGGAATAACAATGAAACAAACTAGTGCTTATTTGAAGTAATTTTGTTACATAAAAAAGCAAATGAATCATTATAGGTATTATTTAATAAACAAAGTCTTTTCTAGATATTTTGATTTGGTAGCATATTTACATGAGAAGGTATCATTGAGGAGTACTATTCTATGAGAAGCAAAATTTGATTCATTTAAACTGATTTTTATTCCTTTAATTTGAAGGTGCTCCAATGATGACCCCGTAAACTTTATTTCTAAAGTAAAATCTTAAAATCAGTTTAATTGTGTTGTAATCATCATGTTTTCCCCAAATCAGCATAAATATCAAATATCGTTATCATTTTATATTAAACTTATTTTGTAATGGCATAATGAAAAAATGGAATATTCTGTTATTTACATATTACATAAAATGTTTCTTTTCTTAGCAATTATTACTGTAAAATCTTTTAAATGAAAATTATTCTTCAACAATTTCAATTTTTCTGGACTTAAAAATCTGCCTACTCTAATATTTGGTGAGGAAGAATCTGAAATAAACAACAGTAAATCCTAAATCAATATCAATATAGAAATTCTGTTTATTTGAAATTAAATATTTATTTACTTGGCTTTCAAGGTCAATTGTTGATCTTATTTATGGACAGATATGCCCCCTAGTGGTTAAAATTGGGGATAATATAATGGATAACTATTGTCAAGTATGTAACAAATTATGCAGTCTTAAAACATGGTAAATTTAATCCCACAGATGCACATGAGTCAAAGCATTAGCTTTGAAAAATACTAACCTATGAGCATGTGAAAGTTAACATTCTCATAGAATTTCTTTGTTTTTATGTTTTTAGTCAGATATTTTTATGAGAGAAAGGGAAAGACAGACAGACACACACACACACACACAGAGAGGGGGGGGACTCCATCCATGTGGAATGGGCTCACCCCCACCTAAATTATGACGACAAAAATTTAATTCTCACAACTCATCTAAGGGACAATGCATGATAGATAATACCTGGAATCCCAGTTCTATGGACATGGAGAGGAAATGGTCCATGGAACTTTCTGCATAACCACACTAGTTTAATTAGTGACTTCAGGTTCAGTGAAAGACCCTGCCTCAAAAAGACATTTGGCATTGAGTTCAGACCAACACATACACACATATGCACCCACACACACATTAAGTCTTCTTAAAATTGTTAGGAATATTTAAATATTTTTTCTGCAATTTAAGAAGTTGTTCTTACATGATTCGGAGATTAGACACGAGTGTGGCTTACAAAACAAAAATTTACTACTAAAAGGGAGAATAAAAATAAATTACAAATATTCATTATTCACTCTGAGTGAACTCTAAATATAAGAGTAGTCTTTGCAGATGCTAAACTAACATGTGTTTAGAAAGGAAAGCTATATGAATAAGTGCTAATACTTTATAGATGCAGATTTCACCTTGTGGCATAGTTCTCTTCTTAAACCTGGATCTGCAATGATTTATTTGTTTTGAAACTTAAACCTCTTCGTGGGCATGTGCTTAAGTTATTGAAATTTATGAGTTACTTAAGAATTGTTCAGGTTGGCCTCAAACTCGTGATCTTCCTGCCTTTGCCTCTTTCAGCAAATTGTATGGGTGTATGCAACCGAACTGACTCTAGACTGAAAGCTAGGGATCCTACGTAGGAAAAACCTAGACCTTCTGAATGTGGGTGACAGTTTTGTGGTTTTGGCGGTTTGTGGGATCACTAGCAGTGGGATAAAGGATTTATTCCTAGTGCAGTAACTGACTTTTTGGAGCCCATTCCCTCTGGTGGGATACCTTGCTCAGCCTAGGTACTGGATGGGGGGCGGGGGCTTGGCCTTGGTCCTCCCTCAAGGGAATGTGAGACTTTGTTGACTCCCCATTGGGGGTGGTGGGAATAAGATGGGGAAGGCAGTAAGAGGGAAGGCACAGGCAGCTGGGATTGATATGTAAAATAAATAAGATGGGTGTAAAAACAAAATAAAATTAAAAATTAAAAAGTATTGTTCAGCCAGGCAGTAGTGGTGCAGGCCTTTAATTCCAGCACTTTGGAGACAGAGGCAGGTGGCTCTCTGAGAGTTTGAGACCAGCCTGGTGTACAGTGTGAGTTCCACGACACAGATAAACTCTGTCAGAGATAAACAAACAAACAAAATCTTGTTCCTTTATCTTCACGGAATTCAGTTTTCAGACTATTACTGTTCTCAAGTTTTTAATTGGTTGAATCTTTAAACAGTATTATTAAATGTGACTAAATATTACTGGTACAATTAGGTACTAGTTTAAATCTGTACTTGATAAATATTCTTTAGCTAGTTAAAAACACATCTGATCATATCCATATTCATCTCTTCTCAATTACTTCAGAAACAAAATCAATTATTATAATTAAGGAATCTTTTTTTGACAACAGTATCTAGTTTTTCCTCATTACAAAAGAATCCCTTAAGAGAATATGATCATTTACCAAAAAAAAAAAAATTAAATAAAATTCTTACTGATTTTTCACATGGATTTCAAGCAGCAACAGCCTACATCTTCCTTTTTCTTGCTATTTGGACACGAAACAGCTTCCTTATGTTTCTGAAGCATAATGCTTTACATTAAGTAGATACTAGAATATTCCTTAATTGATTAGTAAGGGTATTTGATATAACATGAAGGAAGCCAGGCTTGCTTGTTTGGGTTTCTCTCCTGCCCGGTACCCCACAGCTGGCAAGCCACAAAGAAATAACACAAAGATCTCTATAAGTTACAAAGCTGATTGGCCCATTAGCTCTAGCCTCTCACTGGCTAACTCTCACATCCTGATTAACCCATTTTTTCTGATCTATTTTAGCCATGTGGCTCAGTACCTTTTTCAGTGGTTGCAGATCACATCCTGAGGCTTCGGTGATCTGGGTAGGAGTGGGAGGAATCAACTTCCTCCTCCCCAGAGTTCTCCTGTTCTCATTGTATCATTTCTATTTCCTGTCTGGTTTTCCCACCTTTACCTCCTGCCTGGCCAATCAGCGTTTATTTCTAACATAATTGACAGAATACAGACAATTCTCCTGTACCAATTTGATACTAGTCTACATTACTCAAGTTGAGAGAAGAATAAAAATTATTTTTTAAAGAACTGTCAGGATTTCCAATTTCATGGGAAGTAGGGTGGAAACAGGGGCTCAAATATTAACCAAAGCAAAATATGCTTAATATTCTAAGTTAAAATATTCTTACTGAATACTTGATATAGTCATTAATGAGAGTATGGAGTGCTAAACCAGTTGTTTTCTTAAGTATGCATCTTCAATCTCTGAATTTTCTGTTAACTGTTCTTGTTTTATAGGTTGCCAGTATGTAAAATAAACTTAATTACTTTGCCTTGGATGGTTCTTTCAATAAAGTAACTACTTTTAAATGTGCTGCTTATATTATGGTCAACACTCTGAAAAGGAAAAAATACTGTTTGGAAAATAGCAGTAATTTATTTCACCCTCAGACCTTGATGTAGATTAAATAAATCAACCACAAGCAGTTTGATACCCCCATATCTTTGAAATCTTTGTTTTTCTGTAGTAAACTGTTTCTTTTGCGTTGTTTATTTTTATTGAACAGATGTGTATTTGCATAATGGTAAGATTTAGTCAGACTTGAGAAAGGAAAATCACATCTCTATTTTACAATGGAACTAATATATGTATAAAGGATTAGATAAAGCAATACAAAAACAAGCATATGATTTACACTTTAGATCTTACTCACTCTTTGTGCTTGAGGAGCTACAAGATGTATTGTAAACATATAACACTATGCCTGATTTTCAAGAGAGTGCAAAAAGGTATGCTTCTTTGGTAGAAAATTATTCTCTTTGCATCCTTGGGAAATCAACTTGTACTATTGCAGTTCAATTTTTTTTTAAGATTTGTATGCTTGGGTGCATCTTCGTGAATGCTAACACTGAATCTGAGATAATATCTAAACCAACAGCAGATAACTAAAAATTTAATATATTATAATACAAAATTTCTAACAGTTGGGCTGCTACTGTGTGCTGAATTATAATATCTCATTACTTCAAATCATTTAGTGCCACAAAGACTTCCATGTGGCAATTTATCATCTTTCCCTGCATTTATTCTCCCTGGAATGAAAGGGATGATTGTATACACAGCATGCTCATATTACCTATTTTTTATGATGAGCACGAAAGGTAGTTTGCTTTGTATTAGGACTATGTTTCCTGTAATAGAGCTGTTTATAGTTTGTAGCATTTAAGAAAAATAGACACTTACTACTCTATCAGCAGAAGATAGGGTGATATTACACACTGAAGTCTATTTTAAGTCAAGTCTAGAAAACATACTATAATACACAGAAATATGAAATATATTGTTGGGTTTTACATACATTCATAGCATTTGTTTTTAAAATAATCATAAGAATCTATATTGAGATCACAAGAAACTGAACTAGGGATTCTTATATTTAATAGGGTTTGACCTTCAGTACTTAAGATCTTGAATCCTCTCCACTGATAGGACATAACACAGAGAACTTGAAGAAAAATGACATCACAATGGCAAAGGAAAATAAACACATTCAAATACATTACCTTTTTGACCTGATCTAAAACATCATTGTAACAAATTTCTTATATTTGCAGTTACTGGATTCCAAAGGTCAGAAGCCTGGACTGACTCTCTTTAGGTTATCTTTTGATTTATCTTAAGAGACCACATGGAAGACTTTGCAAAATGGAAATAAGGTCACAAAGGAAAAGTCAGATAGCTTCAGGCTTTTAAATAATATATAGGAATTGAAATCTTCCCCAAGACAGATTATTTTTATTCCATTTGCCTTACAATTCTGAACTCTTAAACAAACTTTATTGTTTCTGTTCTAAAAATTAAAACAAAATATGATAGCTAATTCATATTTCATGAAGTATTGTCTTGATTTAACCTAAATCTTTATATAATAAAAGGTTACAAAATAAAATGTGACTCAAAAGATTCCTCAGATATTATTATCTCAAAACTGGTTGTAGTCCAAAACACAAAATACAATGACATCTTGTGATCTAGAAGTATACTGAACTAATTTGAATTAATGAATTTCATTCAACCATTAAATCCTGGCTAAAATTCATTAATCAAATTTTGATCATATCTCTAAAATCTTTAGGTTTCTTTTTGCTTGCATTCTCAGAGAAACACAATTCCTTAAACAAAATTCAAAGAAATAGAAAAATTTCTGTGAAGCAAGGATGATGTGTATATAAGGCATGCTGTTTTAAATAGTATTTTGTCTTTCAAGATCTCATTTATTGGTGTCTTGTTTATAGAGATTTTGTGTGTGTGTATGTGGGTGTGTGCATGCGTGTGTATGTTTCTCTGTGTGTGTTCTACTAAAACAATCAATATACATGTACAAAATCTTATTAGAATCACCTAAGTTTGCTAAGATGTACGAAATATTCAAACTATTTGGTATTGAATCTACTGGTGTGCAAGGGCTTCTGCATCCTTTCATGTATTTATTTTTCCCTTCTTAACATTTATTGTGAACCTGGAAATATCACAATGGATTCTTTAATTTTTAAAGTGCCTTTCTAGAAAAAATACATTTATTGTTGTATTGCAAAATGGTGAAAACATGCCAAAATTGCATGTTATAAGAAATTCTGTATTTATTTTGTGGTTTCTGATGGGAAATGTTATGTATTTTAAAAAGTAAATTATACCTTTACAATGCACATGGAAGAATTATAAGCTAGATAACCTTGATGTGTGGTTGCTTGCAAATGCATTTCTGCTTGCCACATTTTGTATTTTCTATGAGAAAAATGCATGAGTAATGATCCTTTTTAATCATAATTCTTGTTTATAGTTTACTATGTCAGTGACTGACTGTTTTTCCTTTATTCTGCTTTGTTGTTTTTCATTAAAATTGTTTGTTTGGTTGGTTGGTTAATTAACAAGCATACTCCAAGAAATAGCATGATTTTGGTGAAACAGTTCTGTGTAAACCATTCTTGTTCATGTAAATTCTCTTAGTTTTAAAGTAATGGAACTTTTCCAGAGTATTTTAATCTTAATCCATAAACTCATTTTTATTAATTCCCCTGTAAATGTCATAATACTAGGTCAATACAATATATGTTAGGAACAAAAATATAGTATATTGGCCTTCAAAGACCTCAAAAAAGGCCTTTGTGCTTCCTTCAGAGCTCTTATCCTGAAATTTGTATTATAAGCCAACAAGTCAAAGTTCATCAACAAAATGCTTAGCTTTCATTTATGTATTTATCACCAGTTCAGTTCAGTAGTAGGTAAAAGTAAATAAAGAAGTAAATAGCAATATTATGTTTATTTTATACATAAATAAACTATTGCAATTATCATTTAGAGTTCTGAAGTCCTTGCCGAGATTTGAATATTACTTGTATTCTATCAACCATGTGACTTGGAGATATTAATCTAACCTGTAGAAAAATCTCCATCTCTTCATTGCTTTGAAAGTTAGGGTTGTTTTTAGCAGCCGAGAGAATTTCTGTGAGATTTCTTAGGCCTAAGTTCTAAACACTGAAATGAATACTCTTTTGAGAAGTCTTATAAACCCAGCTAATGATTTTGAATCTGCCTTATAGGCACTGAAGAATAAAGTTATTTTCATTTTCTATTTAGTGTTACTAATTGCTATTCAAAGATGCATTTGTCTATATATACATATATACAAGAAGTAAACTCTCATTTTTCTGAAGGAGACATCAGATTGCTTGATGCCATAATTTCCCACCATGACAGGTTCTTATCCCTCTGAAATTGTGAGCCCAATAAACCATGCTTTAAGGTTCCTTGGACATGATTATTTGTTTTGCTTTTTTTATAACAGCAATAGAATTATCAATGCAAAGATAACTGATTTCTGATTTGAAGAAATTTGATACAATTGGCCTTGCATAAAATAGATGAATGTAAGGCAACAAATTTTTAAAAGTGAAAATAAGAAAATAAAAGCAACAAAAGTTCAAAAGGAGATTCTTAAATATTTGTTCTCAATCTCTGAGAATGCTCTTTAACAGCATATTAAAATGTAATGTGAAAATAGAATGGCTAAAAATTAAGAATTGTCAACTTCTTTAATAGGATATTACAAACCATCAGTTAAATTAGCAACATCATTTCCTCTCACATGCACTTCCCTACTACTACTATAAATGTGAATTTTTTTTTTCCTCATGGTTTATTTTTTTTATATTTAAAAATTACCATCTCCTTCCCTCCTCCTCCCCCCTCCCTCCCCTCCTTCTCCCCTTTCTCTCCCCTCCTTCTCCCCCTTCCCTCCCCTCCCCTCCACCCATACCTCCCCTCCCTCCCTCTCAAGGCCAAGGAGCCATCAGGGTTCCCCACTCTATGCTAAGACCAAGGTCCTCCCAACTCCCCCCAGGTCCAGGAAGGTGATCGACCAAGCTGAGAAGGCTCCCACAGAGCCCGTCCATGAAGAAGAATAGAAAGTTTTAAAGTCTACATATCTCTGTCTGATTTAAGATACCATGAACAGAGTTCAAAATTTATTTATATTTTATAGGTTATTATCTTATAGGTTACATATTGTTTTGCTTTTATGAATATAAAAAATTAGCAAATTAACAATAGTATAAAGTTATTACAGAAAATTATGGTGATATACCATAATGAGATACCCTTTCAAATTTATATTAATGACTAAAATTTAATAAAAAAAACACATTCTGGCAAAGATTCAGAAAGCTTAAACTATTTACATTCTGGTGGTAAGAAAGTAGAATGTTACAGACACTTAAGACAGTGTCTGGCAGTACCTCTAAGATTAACATGTAATTGTCATATGACCTTACCTTTAAATTCCAAATAAAAAAACTCTAAGCATGCATAAACATATATACATGCATGCAGACACAGAAAACATGCTCATGAATGTTTGGAACATCTAAGCACAGTGGCCATAAGCTAAATATAACCAGTTTATGCATTGGAGTACTCCAGTTGTAATTATGGAATCAAGTAATTATAATGCTGATAAAGAATTAATCTTGAATCTATGCTAAATAAGTCAATTACAAGAGGAATGTTATACTTATTTTGTAGGATATCTCCAAAATAAGCAACTTTATAAATACATTATGTATGATTGTAATTTCCTAAATAGAGATAAATAAGGACCAGTCAACTTGTCAACTGGGTATATAGTTTCTTCCATATAATGTCTTACAATTTAGGTTGTAAATGTCAGGTATGACCTTACTTCAAAATAGTAGCATGAGCCAGGCAGTTGTGGCACATGCCTTTATTCCTCTGTAGGCAGAGGCAGGCAGATCTCTGTGAGTTTGAGACCAGCATGATCTACAAGAGCTAGTTCCAGGGACAGGCTCCAAAGCTACAGAGAAATCATGTCTCAACCCCCCTCCCCAAATAATAGTATGAAATTATAAAAGGGATTTCAGATAAAGAAGATAAGAGAGATATGCTTATTCATTATATATTATGATACTATGAGAGGATCAGTAGGTGGGTCAGGGGCTAAAGTGATTGCCTTGGAAGCATGAGGGCCAAAGTTTAAATCATTGGAATCCATATAAATGCTGAGTTAATGTGACAGTTTGCCCATAATTCTAGTATTGGTCACAAAGGCTATAAAAAGTAGGTGGGCTGGTTAATCTCTTCTATCATAAGGGTCTGAATTGAAGTGACAGACCCTGCCCTAATGAATAAACAGATTTGGAGGAATTAGTTCATACATTATAGTGAACTGAATTTTATTTGAATTGAAAATGAATAATAAATTTATGGATTAAAATGTTTATATATCAGTACAGATAAATCTGAACTGCCATGTAGGTGTTAAGAAATAAAATCCTTCTAAATTAAAAATTGATTACCACAATTAATTTTTATCACCTAATTTTAAAAAGAGTGATCAAATACATATATTTCTCAATGAGAATCACATGATAACTTTCAAGCATTATTATTAGGTTCATGAATTCATCCTTATAGGAAACTTAAATTTGTACTAGGATTAAAAACAAAGTAGGAATAATCAAAATGTTCACTACTTTGAAATATTTTCTCCTCTCAAAAGTTTCACAAACATAAAGATATGTAGACTTTCAATAGATCAAAATAAGTACCTATAAGTTATTTCAATTTGACACAAATATAAAATTTGACACAAATATGACATTTATAGTTATGTAAATAGTTTTAAAAAGTTCTTGAAGACTGAACAAGAGGAGGTACATCATCTTATTGCAACTTAATAGACTATGGCTGACTGATATATAAGGAAATCCTGCCTTTATCTGAAGAGAAAGGAGGAATGAATGGGGGAAGGGATGTTTGAGGACAGAGAATGTTGGGGTGAGGGGCTGGGAGGACAAGAGGGAGGAAAAAATATGATAGGGCAGGACAAATTAATTAATTAAAGAAAAAGATCTTAAGTATTTTAATGAGTCTTGTAAATTGTTGAGCAACAAAGACAGTTTTGAACTACTGAAGGTATGAAGGAGTGGAAGAGAAGAGAGACAATGAGAGAAGAAAACTAGAAACATGCAAAGATACATTCTACATTACTAGTCTTGCCTTTCTATAGAGAAATTATAGATTTTAAATAACATTTTATTTACTTTATGGAACTATTATGATTAGTTTTAATAGTCAAATCATACCATTTGACAGATGGCCTCAGACATGACTACCAAAAGATTGTCTTGATTAAAATAATTGGTCTTGGAAGACATAATTTTAAAGATTTATTTTTTCTTAATTTATGTGTATGAATGTTTTGACCACATGTATGTAAGTCCATTGTATGAATATCTGGTGTCTGCAAAGGTTAAATTATATCATTTGATCCTCTTAAATTGGGGTTACAGATGAATCTAAACTGCCATGTAGATGCTAAGAAATAAAACTAAGTCTCCTATAAGAGCAGCAAGTGCTTTTAACTCTCCTGCCATGGGAAGATCTATCTTAACTGTGGCAGGATCATTGCCTCTGCAAGATATTACATACATGGCTTATTTGGTACTTTTGCAGAGGAACTGAGTTTCCTTCTCAGTATCTCTCTCATATGTACACATTCATATTATATTTGTATATTATTTATATACTTAAATATATTTGCATATTGATTATACATGGATAATATAAATATTTGAATTATTTTCTGATATAGATAGTCAATGTTATGATTTTTTAAAATGCTAGCATGTCCCCTACAGAGCAGCAGTGAGGCAGGCAGGTCTGGAGCAGCTAGCAGTGGGGAAATGCTAGCGGGTCCTGGTGGCAAACCACTGAGTGGCTAGGAGCAGGGGCGGGCAGACAGGAGACAGAGACATGGACAGACACAACATGTTGAATATTTATTCAGGGGGTTATGGAGGGGAAAGGGAAAAGGGGGGCAGAGAGAGAGAGAGAAAGAGAGAGAGGGGGGTGCACAGGACAAGATGGGACAGTAAGAGAGATTCAAGATGGTGGGGCAGGGGTTGTGGGTCGCCGGGAGTGGGCGTGGCTTGCCCCTTAAAGAACCAAAAGAATAACATTCCCAGATCCTTTTTATAATAAAAAGCAGGAGATTAGACACCGCAGTTTGATGGAATTGGGGTGGCGGATTCTCAAAACTGCTTCTGGCTGATTTGTGGGCATTATCTTTTGGGGGGGAGCCTGAGAGAAGGCTGGGTGCTGGCCACATCTTGGCATAGCTTTGCTCCCGACCGGGTGTCTGTGGCATGGAAATGTATCCTGTTTAAGGTATTGGCAGAAAAAAGAACAAAGTTAAATTAAGGGGAAAAAAGGGAATTGAGGGGGATGTATCTGACCTGTTTAAGGTGGATTCTTTAATTCGGCTCCCTGGAACACACAAGAATTCCTTGAATTTGTGGAAACAGAAGTTTTAGATACATAATGACTGTGGCATATTTTGTACAATGAAAAGTATTTTTAAGACTATGGAAGGCAGCATAAGAGATAAATTTGATTTGAAATTTGTTTGGTGAGGTAATCTGGCAAAGCCTCTCAGCTATCAAACTGTCAGAGATCTTTGAGAAAAATAAGATTTTACTTGAGTTACTGATTAAAAAATGACAGAGAACTTACTTGGTTGGCACCCAGAGCTACTCTTTTTGGGTGCTCCATGGTCGCTGAAGGTTGTACTTGACCTTTGCTGGTTAGCACCAGGGCCTATCAGGCTCCAGAAGACCCTGTGGGCTAAGAAATCTGTAGGAAACCTGTTGGAAGACAGGCCTACCTTCACCTGAGCAGCTAGGCTGTCGATTCCAGCAATTCCATCCATGTCTGGAGGTCTTTAGTTTAGATGAAAGGCAGTTCTGCCCAATGGTCAGTGCTTGGCAGTCAAAGGGCACAGCAGAACGACATTGTTCTCTGTACCCATTTGTCTTCTGTCTTCTTTGGAGGAAGCAAAGAGCTGCTGCTAGGAGCCAATCTGTCTCTTTTTGTTATGAAAAGTTTTTTAATAAGACTATGGAAGGCATCATAAGAGAGAAATTTGATTTGAAATTTATTTGGTGAGGTAACCTGGCAAAAGCCCTCAGTTATCAAACTGTCAGAGATCTTTGAGAAGGATAAGATTTTACTTGAGTTACTGATTAAAAAATGACGGAGAACTTACTTGGTTGGCACCCAGAACAATTATTTTTGGGTCCTCCATGGTCGCTGAAGGTTGCACTTGACCTTTACTGGTTAGCGCCAGGCCTGCCAGGCTCCAGAAGACCCTGTGGGCTAAGAAATCTATAGGAAGACAGGCCTATCTTGACCTGAGCCAATTTGTCTTCTGTCTTCTCTGGAGGAAGCAGAGTGCTGTTGCTAAGGAGCCAACCTGTCTCTTTTTGTTATGAAAAGTTTTTTAATAATTAAATCTTTAAATATCACATTCCCCAGATCTCTGAGCATTTGAGGCTATTTATTAGGTATAGCTGCAGTATAGAATCTGCCTGGAAAGTTGGGTCTGAGCTTGACTGTTCTGGCTCTTAACAGGTAAGATTTACACTCGTAAAAAAGGCAGAAAGAAGAAACTGTTTGCAATAGAAGGTTAATGGCAGAACTGACAATAGCGGAGAACAGCTTAATATATTTTTAAGAGACTTAAAAGTACATACCAGTTTAAAATATGAGGCTTATGATTTTGTAGTCTGAAATGAGATATAATGAACAATTATACATAGAAAGAGTGAACAGGAATTGGGCAAGGTGGATGCCTTT
Organism: Arvicola amphibius; assembly: GCF_903992535.2. NCBI lineage: Eukaryota > Metazoa > Chordata > Mammalia > Rodentia > Cricetidae > Arvicola > Arvicola amphibius. The sequence continues at coordinate 104,766,913 of NC_052065.1, forward strand.
GATGGGCCCTATCAAAGGCATGCCACTGTGCAAAACATATATAACAGAGTTAACAAGAGGATTTTAGTGAAAACCAGGGCTGGGGGAGGCAGGGTATACTTAAAAATGGGAGAGCTTGGTCATGTGACCTGGCTCTCAGCCAAAATGGTGATAAAGTCACCTGACCCCAGTCAAAATGGTGGCACCCACATGTTGTGTGAAAAAAATACAATTTTTGAACTGTAAGGATTTTAAGCTTAATGCGAGGGACATAAAAGCGTGATCTGCTCTGTTGCTGAGCCGCCATGCCATAACACAAGCTGCAGGGGGTTAGGGGTAGAGCAAAGGCTGGAACCAAAAAAACTGCACCATGCCACGGCTGGAATTGAAAAGCCAGCTGGAATTTTAAAAGCCAGGGAGCTGGTTGCTATCCAGAGACAAAATTGTGAAAACCCGCGAAACAGCACGAACACCCAGGAATCATGGACAAGCGACCTCGAACCACGAGTGGGGTGCTATGGCCTAGCTGGATCTGGTCAGATGACCCAGAAACCAGGAAGGATGGGGGGCCACTCTGAGTGGCGATTATGACAAGAGAAGAGAAAAAAGAATGAGAAGAAATGGAAAAAAGATACACTGAGGGACCCCAGATCCCCAGTCGAATACACTGCACAGGAAGTGTGCAGTGATAATGCACGGGTGGACTAATCCTTGGGATAAGTCCAAACATGATTCTGGTAAAGGAAAGCAACTGTAGCAGAATGGCAGGACTCACTGATTGAAGCCATCTGAGAAGCCGGTGGTGGGAGTGGAAAAAGAACCCGGTTCAGGATATCCAAGTCACATGGCTCCAATTTTCCAATTTTATGATTTTAAAAATGCTAGCGGGTCCTGGTGCCGAACCATGGAGCGGCTTGCGGCGGGGCGGGCGGACAGGAGACAGAGACATGGACAGACACAACAATTCAGGGGGTTATGGAGGGGAAAGGGAAAAGGGGGCAGAGAGAGAGAGAGAAAGAGAGAGAGAGACAGAGAGAGATAGAAAGAGACAGAGACATGCGCACACACGCCAAGAGGGGACAGTAAGAGAGATTCAAGATGGCGGGGCAGGGGTGGGGGTTCGCTGGGGATGGGCATTGCTTGCCCCTTAAAGGGCCAAAAGAACACCAGTCAACTTTCTCAAAACTGATTTTCTTAAAAAAAAATATAAATGCTAATGTAATGAAATGTGAAATTAAGCTTATTTTGGGTGAAACAAATATTCAAACCACAGCACAAAATCATCTGTCTTTGTTATGACTTTCTGAAAGAAAGAGAAACTAAAAATTAATTGCCCAATTGGATGCTTATTCAAGCCAAAACTTGCTGCATTTCCCTGTATACAACATAGCAGAATGAAATATCAGCTGAGCATAGAAAGTGTTCTCCATTATTCTCTGGATAAAAATGACACCATAGAAAGTAACTTTGCTTAAGTGAGCTTGCTGACAACCCATGAAATGTGTAAAGTATGTGAAATTCGAGATTTCATATGAGAGAGGTGCTATTTTACTTTACAAAGCCATCTGGAGAATTGTGGATGAAACTTAGTCGCACCCTTGCCAAACTCACATAATGTCCTAGAATCCATGTAAACACTGAGAAAATATCATGGCAAGGCTAAATTACGACTAAAGACTATAGGAATACAAATGGGTTCCACAAGACATTCTGTTGGATATGAGATTCAAAGAAGACTTGGATGGTCAAATAGGACTACCTAGAGTATACACAACATATAACAAAGAACACACAACCGTTAGCATTTTAGGCAAGCAAAGTTTGTTCAATAATTCCTTGTTTACCAGTTCTAACTCTCAACTACTAAGAAATCTTAAGTAAGACTACTACTCAAGAGTTCTGTAGAAAGCTATTGGTAAGACTGCCATTTTTATTGTGTCTTTACTACCTATCCAAGAACATGGGAGATCTTTCCACTTTCAGATATCTTCTTCAATTACTTTCTTCAAAGGCATTAAGTTCTTGTCATAAAGGTCTTTCTCTTGTTTGGTTAGAATTACCAGAAAATATTTTGTATTATTTCTGGCTATTATAATGGACAATGTTTTCTGAATTTTTCTTGGCCCATTTATCATTTGTATTTAGGAGGGATAATAATTTTGTTTGAGTTAATTTTGTATCCCATCACATTACTGAAGGTGTTTGTTGGCTGTAGGAGTTCTCTGGTAGAATTTTTGGGTCACCTCTGTACACTTTCATATCATCTGCAAATATTCCATCCAAACAAAAAAGAATATACCTTCTTCTCAGCACCTCATGGAACCTTCTCAAAAACTGACCACATACTTGATAACAAAACAAACCTCATCAAATACAAAAATATTGGAATAACCCAATGTACCTTATCAGATCACCATGGTTCAAAATCAGAAGTCAACGGCAATACTAATTCCAGAAAATGCACAAACACATGGAAATTAAACAATGCTCACATAAATCATCAATGGGTCAATGAAGAAATAAAGGGAGAAATTAAAGACTTCCTAAAATTCAATGAAAATAACCACACAACATACCCAAATTTAGGGGACACAATGAAAACAGTGTTAAAAGGAAAGTTCATAGCACTAAATGCCTACATAAAGAAACTGGAAAAATCCCACACTAGTGAATTAATGGAACATTTGAAAACTTTAGAACAAAAAGAAACAAACTCACCTAAGAGAACTAGATGGCAGGAAATAATCAAATTGAGAGCTGAAATCAACAAAATAGAAACAAAGAAAACAATCCAAAAAATGAATGAGACAAAGAGTTGGTTCTTCAAGAAAATCAACAAAAAAAGACAAAACTTTATCCAAACTAATGAAAAGGCAGAGAGAGAATATCAAAATTAACAAAACCAGAAATGCAAAGGAGGATATAACACCAGACATGGAGGAAATACAGAGAATCATCAGGTCATATTTCAAAAACCTGTACTCCACAAAATTGGAAAGCTTAAAGGAAAAAAAAAAACAACTTTCTGGATAAATATAACTTATCAAAATTAAATCAAAACCAGATAAGCAAGTTAAACAGACTTATAACTGCTGAAGAAATAGAGAGATCATGATAAAAGGACTCATTATGGGGTTAGGAAGAAACCTGGTGTTAGAGAAATTGCTAGGAATCAACAAGGATGACTCCAGGTGAGAGTCCTAGCAATAGTGGAGAGGGTGCCTCAACTGTCCTTCTTCTATAATTAGATTGGTAACTACCCTAGATGTCAACATAGAACCTTCATCCAGTAACTGATGGAAGCAGATGCAGATGCACAGTTAAGCACTGGGATGAGCTCAAGGAATCAAGTAGAATATAGGGAAGAGGGGTTATATGTGCAAAGTCATAATGGGGAAACCTGAAGAAGGACACTTAACTCAAAGAGGAAGCTGACCTGAGTTCATGGGGACTCACATACTCTAGATTGAGAGCTGGGGAGCCTGAGAGGGGCTGAAATAGCCCATTTGCATGTGGGTGACAGTTGTGTAGATTGGTCTGTTTTTGGGACCCTTGGCAGTGTGATCAGGATCTTTCCCTGGTGTATGAGCTGACTTTATGAAGCCTAGTACCTATGAAGGGATGCCTTTCTAAGTCATGATGCAGGAAGGAGGGGCTTGGTTCAGGTTCAACTTAATGTGCCTGTCTTTGTTGACTCCCCATTGGAGGCCTTACACTCTCTGAGGAGTAGGTGGGGGAGTGGGTTGGAGAGGTGAGGGGAGCAGGATGATGAGAGGGAGGATGGACTGTAGTTGGACTTTAAAACAAATTCTAAAAAATAAGAAAGAGTTCAGGTTTGTGATAAGTGAAAGTACAATTATAAGTCTTTTCTTACTTCAAATCTCCAGACTCAATGTCTGGTTAGCAGTGAGAAAAGTCAGAACTTGGAAGTCAAATAAGAATTGTTCAGTTTTACTGGAAAGAACTTTCAATGTCTGAATAAAAAAATCCTTATTCTCTTATTTGAAATCTATAATATGTTTAGTTGACAGACTCAATTCAATGGATCCATAAAAACCATGTGTCCCTTATGTAAGTAAAAGTATAGACTATTAATCTGTAAGATTAACATCAAAATTTTATTACTTAGGATTCCAACCTCCAAACATTTTGTCAATACCATTCTAAGTAAGGCACATGAGAACTCCACCTTTTTATAATTAACATTTCCATTTATTACTATTCCTTCTACATATGTTAGTGTATATTTCATATACAATTGCCTCTACTTGAAACTTTGTAGATGGTCTAAGGATGTCTACAAATTGTAGATCAATTGTATTGTTTTTGTGATGTAAGCTTGATCTTTAGCACTGCAGAATAAGTAAATGAAGGAATGAAAAATATAATTATGATGAACTATACCATACATCAAATTTAAAAATTTAAACAGGGTCTAGAGACATAGCTCATTTGGTACTCTAGCAGAGGATCTGAATTCAGTTCTCAGTACCCTCATGAGAGGTAGTAACTTTTCATTTGTCCAGTTCCAAAAGACTTCATTCCTTTATCTGGCCTCCATGAGCAGTACATGTGCATGGTACATAGAAAAAGATAGAGGCAAAATACCTAGACACATAAAATAAAATATAAATCCTTTAAAATATATCTAATATTTATTTTGACGTTCTGAAAATGATTCATATGTATAATAATATAAAAATACATTATCTAGTAATTGCAATTTTAATTTATCTTATTTACAAATGAAAATTTTATTTATTAATTACTTACAACATCATGTTTAATATGGGTATACACTATGGATTATTTGCATCAAACTTTAGATGTATTATCTAATATATTTAGCACATTTTGTGAAAACGTTTAATATCTACTTTTCATCTATTCAGTCTTTAAGTCAGGAATATAATATTAACTATACTGAACATTCTTTTTTACTTGCTTGATATTTCTGTTTGTTTTACAATTATTTGTTTGTTTTGTGTGTGTATGTAATCATAACACCATGTATATGAAGTCAGATTCCTCTTTGGTGACAGTCATCTGTAGTTAGCCATCCCAACACTGACCCTATTGTGAATGCTATAAACATCATTACCTACAATCAAATTCAGGAACTTACACTTCTTGTCTAACTCAAATACTGAACTGAATCAACATCTTCTAATTTTGCTCACACTTCCCTATTCCCCAAAGTCATAACTCTAGTCTCTGTTTCAGGGAGTTTGATTTTGTTAGATTCTACATGTCAGTGGTATCATATAATGTATGACTGTATGCATTTGCCTTGTTTCAAACATACCTTCTTTCATATTCATAGATTCATCCATCTTGGTGCAAGTGACAGAATTCTTTAATTTATAATTTAATTTAATTTAATTTATAAGAAAAAATTATATATATATATATATATATATATATATATAGAGAGAGAGAGAGTCCTAATGTCCAAAATATATAAAGAATTCAAGAAACTAGATGAAAATAAATTATATATATATATATATATATATATATATATATATATATAGTCATTTCCTTATCTTCCAGCTAGTTACTCTGAAAGACACACTAGAGTAAACATGGAAGTGGATATCTATCTTCAAAAAACTGATTTCATATTTACTGGATATACATCATTCATTGCTGGATCCTATATTGTCTGTATTTCTATATGTTTTAAGAATTACTCATTCTGATCTAGCTAGACTCTGACTCCTGTCCTTTCACTGATTTTCAGGTATGGACCTCTGCTTGTGACATGAATCTCTAGTTGTACCATTCATTGTTTGGCCACCCCCACAAGTTCTGGACCACCATTAGCCCACTATATCTTGTAGGGAGGACAAATTGTAGGTCAAAAGTTTTGTGGCTTAGTTGGTGTCCCAATCTCTTCCCTGGAAGCCATGCCTGGTTACAGAAAATAGCTGGTTCAGGCTCTGTATCCTCTATTATTAGGAGTCTTCACTCAGGTCACTATTGTACTAGGTTTCTACCTTACTCCAGAAATGCCCCTTAATCCCAATTGTCTCTTCCAGTACACTCTCACTCCACATCCCAGACCTAATCCCAACCCCACACACCTCTATTCCATCTGCAAAATCTATTTTAATTCCCTTTCCAAGCAGGAAACCTGTATCCCCACTTGAGACCTTCTTATTACTTACCTCTTTTATCTGTAGATTGTAGCATTGTTATCCTTTACAGCTAAGATCCACTTATAAGTAAGTACATGCCATGTTTTTCTTTATGGGTCTTGGTTACATCAATCAGGATGATTTTTTTTTCTAATTCCATTCATTTGTGTGCAAATTTCATGATTTTTTAACCCCTTAATAATACTCCATTGCATGAATGTGCACATTTTCTTTATCCAGTTTTCAGTTAGGGACATCTAGGTTGTTTCCAGTTTTTGACTATTATGAATTAAGCTGCTGCTATGAACATAGTTGAGCAAGTGTTCTTGTGGTAGGATGGAATATTCTTGGGGTATGCACCTAGGAGTGGTATATCTGGGTCTTAAGGTAGATCTATTCCCAATTTTCTGAGACACCACCATATTGATTTCCAAGCTGATTCTACAATTTTGCACATTACTGTATTTACCTCACTTTTTAGTTAATTTGCTTTGTTTTCATCTAGTTTCTTGAATTCTTTATATATTTTGGACATTATTATTCATCTTTCAGAAGTGAAGTTAGTGAAAACCTTTTCCCATTTTGTAGGCTGCAATTAATTTGTCCTATTGATGGTGTTGATTGGCTTACCAACGCTTTTCAATTTCATGAGGTTTCATTTCTTAATTGTTGATCTTTGTGACTGTACTATTGTTATGTTCAGGAAGTTTTCTCGTGTGTCAATGCATTCAAGTCTATTATCTGCTGTTTTATAGAACCAAACACAGCCATCAAGAAAAAATGGGGAGGAGGAAGAGGAGGAGAAGGAGATAAGTACAAGAAAAAGGAGAAAGAGGTAAAGGAGAAGAAAAAGGAGAAAGAGAAGAAAAGAAGAATGAAAACAAGAAGAAAGTCAATGAACATGAAGAAGTCAATGAAATGATTCCTTGTCATACTCTTCTATACTCTGAGACTGTAACCTAATGTCATCATCATCAGAGTAGTTTCATCAACTTCAAGCAACAGATGGGGAGCAGATGCAAAGACCCACAGCCAAATATTAGAAGAAATATTGGAAGAGTGAAAAGTGCCAGGGACAACACAAAAAATGGCCTAAGGAATCAGCTAACCAGGGCTCAGAGGGGCTCACAGGGACTGAACTGATATTCAGGGAGCCTGTGTGAGTCTGACCTAAGCCCTCTCTATATATTATAGTTGTGTAGCTTGCTGTTCTTAAGAGACTCCAAACAGTGAGAATGTGTGCTGGCACTGGCTTTTTTGCCTACTTTTGAGATCCTTTTCCTCCTACTGGGTTGCCTAGTCTAGCCTTGATATGAAGGAAGTACCTAGTGTCATTGTAATTTGTTATGCCATGTTTTGTTGCTATCTATTCTTGTTTTGTTGAAGTCTATTCCTATATGAAGAGAAATAGAAGTGTGTATTTGTGTGATAGGAAAGGTGGGGGGCACGGGCTGTGAGGAGAACACTGAGAGGAAACTGTGGTGTTGAGATATAATACATAAAAAACACAATTACTGATACCATTCAATTAACAGTTATATTCTGAACAACATTATGAGGTTTATAATTTGAGCACATTCTTATAATCACTACTTACTCTTTCTTGTTGCACCTTTATTATTTATTTCTGTTAGCATTTTGTATGTCTTTTGGTGCCTGTATACACAGGCCCTCTGCTTACTTTTAAAATCAAACAACCTTTAGTTGCTTCTATATACTTTATATTTTTCTACTTTTCATCATATCTTAAACATCACACAATCAATTTTATTAAAAATATATGTATTATTTAAGTAATAACTGTGTCTCATATATTTGCAATATATATTTATAAATTATGTCATATATGTAAGAATTTATCCTGCAAAGCTTTAACATGTATCAATACTTTATGGAGAAATTTCTTAATTATGCATGTTTTCCTTTAGTCTGTCACTATCCCTGGTTATACCCAACATATTTCAAATACTGAAATAGGTTAGTAGTTTTAAATGGACAAAAAAATACTTGGATATGATTAATAATCTTTACCTATTACTGAATGTTATTTTGCTAATATTTTCTTTGGATTTTCTACATTTAATATGTATTTTATGCTGTTCCTTTATGTTTTTACTGTACAATAAAGACATTTGAACAAGACAACTTTTTTTCCATGAACACTTATAAATCCAAGAGTAGTTACCACTGTAGATATCATAATGATAAACATGCATTTGAAGAAAGGATATAAAATAATTTTTCCTGTTTTTGAAGTAATGGACTATTGTCATATTCAAGACCTCTTTCTCACAAAAGATTGTTTAAAAATATAAATTTGCATTTAATAATGGCTATTAATTATTGAGGTTATTTACTTTACATTGACTGAGTCTTAATGGATAATCATTTTTAAGGAGTTGAGGGAGTTAGTTATTTTAAACAAGAAATTAAATATTAGATATGAAATTCTTTATATAATACTTCCTCTCTTTTCAATGTTTTTAACATTGTATAATTAGAATTTTAATTTCTGATATTAGTAATACAAGTGCTCTTTAGTATTTATCATAAATGTTGTAAGGCACTTATGATTATAATAAATCTTTGCAAAGCACCAGTTATTTCTTCTAATTTTAAATAATGTCTCTGTTTTTAGTCTCATCAATTTTTCTCTACATCTTCATTATGTACTTCCTTCTGCTTGCTTTGTGCTTGTTTTAGTATTGGCTTTATACTTACATGACATAGAATCCTAGCCAAATACTTTGAGGTGTATCAAATTTTCTAGTAAGGAGTGTTAATTAATGTCCTTACTTCTCCTGCAAAGCACTATTTTCCTACCACACCCAAAATTATGATAAATCATAATTTTAATTAAGATTTCACTAAATATTATTCTAATATTCATTTATAGTTTGTATTAGTTATTTAAGAATTTTATATATGTTTTGATTATATTAATTTCTTTTTCAAATTCTTCCCTAATTTACCTCATTTTCCTTATCTATCTGTTGTGGTTTGAGAAGAAATGGCCCACAAATAGAGTGGCACTATTAAGAGGCGGTGACTTGTTTGAGGAAGTGTGTCACTGTGGAGTTGGGTTTTGAGGTTTCCTTGGCTCAAGTTTCCTTCAGTGTGACTGTTAGTTAACTTCCTGTTGCTTTCAAGATATAGGACTGTCAACTATTCCAGTACCATGTCTGCCTGCCTGTCATCATCCTACCTGCATGATAGTGGACTAAACTTTTGAAACTGTAAGAGAGCCACCCAAATTAAATGCTGTCTTTTAAGAGTTGCCATGATAATGGTGTCTCTTCATAGCAACAAAAACTTTACCAAAGACAGAAGTTGGTACTGGGAGAGGTGTATTGTTGTGATAGGCCTGACCATGTTATTGCTTGGAGGAATTCGAACATTAGTGTTTGGGGTTATGAAATCAGTGGGATGTTTTAATTACTGCTCAATGGACCATACTAGTAGGAGCATGGAAGACAGAGGTACTAAGAGTTATTTGAACTGTTGGGGGCTCACTGAAGAAGTTTCAGAGAAGGATAATTTTAGTATACTGCCTAGAAATTTTTCTTGTGCTGTTTTGCGCTTGTCTGAAGAGTTTGCCTGAGGGAAAAATAGAGTTCTGTATTACTGCCTGAGGCTAAAGCGAAGATTTTGTATCAATTCCATTGACAGAAGAAATCTCAAAATAGCCTAATAAAGACTCAGTCATGTGGATATTAGTGGTAACTAATGAAGATTTATATTGAAAAGGAATGAGCTTTGCAGGATAAATTGCAAAATGTAAATTTTGAGGTGAAAAAAGCACCAGGAAGTAGAATGAAGCTAAATCCTCTGTTCAAGGGGATAAACAGTTTGATAAATGAAATAAAAGGAATTGTGAACTCAGGACAAAGTCCAACCTAGCTAAATTTATAACTCTGGAAAAAAACTCTAAAAGCTTATAGTACTAAGATATACCTTTAATCTCAGCATTGGGAAGGCAGAAGTTTGAGAATCTCTTAGGCCAGTCTGGTCCACAGATTATGTTTCAGGACACCCAAGCTTATACAGTGAATGATAGAATGCTCTTGAAGATGTAACTGAATGAGGGAACCATCTCCCAGATCCATCAAGAAGCAGAAGTTGGCAGCTTTGGCCATGTGGTTGTGACTTTAGAGTTAAGGGTAGAAGAAAGAAGTTAAGGAATAAAGCCACTGAGGCCAGGTATGTATCAGGGTAACCCTGAATGGAGGCCTATTAGAATGTCCATTGGGTGAAGATAGGAAGTTAAAACTTGGATTGTCTTGGAGAACACAGGAAGGTAGAAATGCCAGTGTCATGGGATACCTGTTATGGAAAGCTACAGATGGACTGGAACTAGACAAAGAGAAATAAATGTGTTGCAGTCAACAAAGCAGAACAGTTTTGGAGATCTAAAGAGTGGTTTGTCATCAGGTATGAAGGTACAGAGTTTGGAGTTTGTGCAGCTGGATTTCAATCTTGCTTTTGTTCAGTATTTTCTCACTATGCTTGCTTCCTGGCATGGTGGAATGGTAATGTACATCCTCTGCTATATAATATGTCAGAAGTATGTTATCTGCTGTTTGATATTGATTTATATGGAAAGATTACAGTTAAGTGATTGTCATCTATCTCAGAAGAGACTTTGGACTTTGAAAAAAAGTTTGAGATTATTTTTTTTTCGAGACAGGGTTTCCCTGTAGTTTCTAGAGCCTGTCCTGGAACTAGCTCTATAGACCAGGCTGATCTTGAACTCACAGAGATCCGCCTGCCTCTGCCTCCCGAGTGCTGGGATTAAAGGCGTGCGCCACCATCACCTGACAAAGTTTGAGATTGTTTTATACAATTGGGGACTTTTGAAGTTGGACTGGATGCTTTTTTGCATTATAATATGACTATAAGCCTTTGGAAGCCATTGGGTGGAATGTGGTGGCTTGAAAGAAAATGGCCCCAAAAGGGAGTGGAAGTTTTAAAAGTTGTGAGCTTGTTGGAGAAAGTGTGTCACTATGAGGTGGGATTTGGGACCTCTTTTGTTCAGACTTCCTTCAGTGTAACTCTTAGTTGACTTCTTGTTGTCTACAAGATGAAGGACGCTCAGGAGCAGAATGCGACTCTAGCACTATGTCTGCCTGTATGCCATCACCCTCCTCATTGTCATAATGAACCAAATCTGAAACTGTTTGTGAACCACCCCACTTAAATGGTTTCATTGTAAGAGTTGTCAAGGTCATGGTTTCTATTCACAGCAGTGTGGGTGTGTTCTCTCTCTCTCTCTCTCTCTCTCTCTCTCTCTCTCTCTCTCTCTCTCTCTGTGTGTGTGTGTGTGTGTGTGTGTGTGTGTGTGTGTGTGTGTCTGCTACCCCATATCTTCTTGGATATGTGGTCTTCTACCAAGTTGTGGTGGGCTTCGCAGGGGCAACAAACTTTCTTGCCTGTTCCCAACAGCTAAGAGTAGCCAGTAGCTCCTCATCAGGGGTAGGCCATCTTGTCTACTTCCCCTCTATATGATGAAATTTGGTCTGGCTTGAACTTGCACAGGACTCATACATGCTGTTAAAATTTTTAGGAACCAATACATGTACAAGCTTTGCTGTTTCTGAAGGATACTGTTGTCTTATATTCATATACTGTCTCTGGCACTTCTATTCTTTCAGCCAAATTTTCTGAAATCATCATGGAACATATAGATAAAGGGTATGATATAGATATCCCACTTAAGGCTGAACATTTAACAGACTTCTATTCTCTATACTTAACCATTAGTGGATCTCTTTGTTAATTCCCATCAACTGCAAAAAGAAATTTTTCCAATGAGTGTTGAGAGATGCATTAATCTCTAGGTATAGTTAAATAATTAGGATCCAGTTTAATATTATACCAATTTATTATTTATATATTGCTTATTATTTATTGGGACACTGTAATTAATGATGATTTATTGGATATCATTTATTATATAACATTTATTATTATTTATTATTTATTTAGAAGTAAAGTAATGGGCCTTCTGCTAGAAATTATGATGCATGTTAGACAGTTTTATTGATCAAGGAATCATTTAGCGTTATATTGTGAAAGTTCAGGTGTTTTTAATTTTTGTTGATCTTTTGTTATTGATTTCTAGTTGAATCCATTATTAAGGAAATCAAACTTTATATGACATAGTTTATTTTGCATCTGTTTTGGTCTATTTAGTCATTATAGACCATAGAAATTATCTATCTTCCTGGACACCTGGGAACCCCTCTAGAGTCAAGCCTCTGCCAACCCTAGAATGGGTCCCTTAAGTAAGATATATAATTCCTTGTTCCCATATCCACCCTTCCTATATCCCAACCATCCTATTCCCCCAAGCTCTTCCCATCCTCCACTTCACACTTTTCTCGCCCCCTCCCCCCTCCCCCCATCCCACCCCACCCCTATGTTCCCATTTTTTGTCCGGCAATCTTGTCTACTTCCAGTATCCAGGAGGATAACTATATGTTTTTCTTAGGGTTCACCTTCTTATATAGCTTCTCTAGGATTTTTACGAATTATAGGCTCGATGTCCTTTATTTATGGCTAGAAACGAATTATGAGTCAGTACATCCAATGTTCATCTTTTTGGGCCTGGGTTACCTCACTCAGGATGGTGTTTTCTATTTCCCTCCATTTGCATGCAAAATTCAAGATGTCATTGTTTTTTACCGCTGAGTAGTATTCTAGCATGTATATATTCCACACTTTCTTCAACCATTCTTCCACTGAAGGGCATCTAGGTTGTTTCCAGGTTCTGGCTATTACAAATAATGCTGCTATAAACATAGTTGAACAGATGCTTTTGTAATATGATTGGGCATCTCTTGGGTAAATTCCCAAGAGTGGGATTGCTGGGTCCTGGGGTAGGTGGATCCCAAATTTCCTGAGAAACCTCCACACTGCTTTCCCCCAGCTAGGTCCTTGGGCCGCTGAGGAGAGGGTGCCAGAAATGTCCAGATCCTACTGCCATACTCATATCTTGCATATCACCATAGAACCTTCACCTGGCATTGGATGGAGAAAATGACAGAGCCCCACATAGGAGCACCGGACTGAGCTCCCAAAGTTCTGATGAGGAGCGGATGGAGAGAGATCATGAGAAAGAAAGTCAGAACCATGAGGGATGCCTTCACCCACTGAGACGGCAGGACAGAACTAATGGGAGACCACCAAGTCCACTTGGAATGGGACTGATGGAACATGCAACCAAATCGGACTCTCTGAGGGTGGCTGATGGTGGAGGCTGACCGAGGAGCCAAGGACAATGACGATGGGCTTGGTCTCTACGACATGGACGGGCTCTGTGTGAGCCTTGTCAGTTTGGTTGCTCACCTTCCTGGACCTGGGGGTAGTTGGGAAGACCTTGGACTCAACATAGTGTAGAGAACCCTGATGGCTGTTTGGCCTCAAGAGGGAGGGAGTGGGGGTGTGGGTGGAGGGGAGGGGAGGGAAGGGGGAGGAGGAGGGGAGGAGATGGCAATTTTTAATAAAAAATAAATAAACTGGAAAAAAATTATCTATCTTTAAAAACTTTCAATAGATATTTACAAATAATCTGAATCTGTTCCTTATAATATTTGGTATATGTGAATATTAGTAAATTAAAGAATAATGTTGTTCAACATACTATGTAGTTGCTTTTATTTGGTCTGTTTATTGAATACCTAAGAAAAATCAATAGCCTCTTTTAAAAAATTTGGATAATTTCTACCTTTAATGTTACTAATTCTTCCAGCAATTTTGATTATATGCTACATACAATTATGCTTAGGCATATCATGTTTTTTTGAAATAATTCTTTTGTTATAGTGCAATACTGATTTTGTCTCTCCAAAAATTTTGTTTCACAGAACATACTTTATGCAATGTTATATAGGATTTATGAATATTTTTTCCTGATATTTTTATAATGCATCTATATAATCATATATATGTTACTTGTTGTACGAGGAGGAGCAGGCTGCATTCCGCCACCTGACAGGCTTACACCAAGGCTGGCAAGCTGCTTGTCATCCCAGCCACCCTGCTAGCTTATGCCCAAAATAATCACACAGAGATCTGTATTAGTTAAATTGCTGCCTGGCCCATTAGCTCTGGCCTCTTATTGGCTAACTCTCACATCTTGATTCAACCCATTTCTTATAATCTATATGTCACCACAAGGCCGTGGCTTACTGAGAAAGATTCAGCATGTCTGACCTGGTAGCTTCATGGTGGCTCTCTCTGACTCTGATTTCTTCCTCTCAGAATTCTGTTCAGTCTACTCCACCCACCTAAGGGCTGCCCTATCAAAAGGCCAAGGCAGCTTCTTTATTCAAACAATGAAAGCAACACAGATACAGAACAACCTCCTACACCAGTACTTATTTTGGTGGTTAATCTTTTCCAGTTTGACTGAATCATTCTGGAAGCACATATTTGTCCTATGAATGTTTCTAGAAAGGTTCGTTTCAAAGGAGATGACATAACCTGGATTTGGGAGTCATCATTCCATGGAGTAAGATCATGGACTTACTAAAGGAAAGGAAGTATGGGGAACATCCATATTCATTTCCCCCTGCTTTCTGACTATAGATGCAATGTGAACAGATTGTATAAAGCTTCTGCTGCCCTGACTTCCATGACACAATAGACTAGACACTGAAGGATATGTGCCAAACTTAATCCTTTCTTAGGTTTCATTGAACAGCTGTCTTGAGGAAAGTAACTAATGCATAACTTAATGTCATTGACTTCATTTTTTTCTAATTGGTGATGATTTGAATATGGTACATAATACACATCCAGAGAAATTACTATAAAATTAACTCCTTGAACATTTAAAATCATTACATATCATCTTAAATGGCCTATTGTAAGTTTGACTGTGTAGCTTTATTATTATTATTCTTTGCTATCAAGGTTGTAATGTGTAACACTTACATGTGTTGATAATTCATAAGAAATTGATGTCTTAACTTTCCAACTAGAAAGTGGAAACACTATCATCTACAGGTTATTCAGCCCTAATATATCATACTTCAATTTTTTCTTAATTTTTAAGTATATCCAAATCTTGAAATTGGATTACAATATATTTCTTTAAATGTCAGACATAATTTTCAATTTTGTTTACATTTTCTGAATTATATTTTCTCTGTATATTTCTTACCATCCTTGAACTTACTGTATAAAAAAGAGGTGGCCTCAAACTCAGAGATCTTCCTTCATCTGTCTCCTGATTGAGTACTGGGATTAAAGGCATATACCACCAACAACAAGCATAATTAGTTCTTTTATTTGGGGGATTATAGTGTACCTACTCATTTCAACCCACTCTCTTATCCTTCCAAATCTTTACATTTATTTCTTTTTTAATATGGTTTATTTTTTTTATATTTAAAAATTTCCATCTCCTCCCCTCCACATCCCCCTTCCCTCCCCTCCCCTCTACCCATACACCCCTCCCTCCCTCTACAGGCCAATGAGCCATCAGGGTTCCCTACTCTATGTTAAGACCAAGGTCCTCCCAACTCCCCCCAGGTCCAGGAAGGTGATCAACCAAGCTGAGAAGGCTCCCACAGAGCCCGTCCATGCAGAAGAATCAAAGCCCAGCACCATTGTCCTTGGCTTCTCAGTCAGCCTCCACCGTTGGCCACATTCAGAGAGTCCGGTTTGGTCTCATGTTCCATCAGTCCCATGATGCTATGTCAAGTTATTCCAGCTAGATAAGACTATAAATTGAAATTCCTCTCTGAAGTTTTAGAGATATTGAATCATGCAGTTCAATCATTTTAAAAAGATTGATGTCACAGCACTGTTCATGAGGGATTAAAGAGGAAAACATTGGGAGAAGAAGTAAAATAAGTCATCAAAACATTAAGTAATCCAAGAAGATTTATGATGAGGGAAAAGGTCTTACATGCTATTGTAATTGAAAAATCATTAGATTTTAGTAACAATTTTTTGAAAGAACTTTGACTATAAAGGTGCAAAATGATAAGAACATTAAATAAATCTTAGTGGTATTTCATATATAGAAAAGGCATCAAAAAGTAACAATGTATTGGAGTTAGAGAGATAGGTAAAGAAAAAGAACCACTATGCTTCAAAAATGTAAAATAGATTCCTACTAATTTTATGACATGAAAATAGTGGTAGGAAATTTTCTATACAGTGAAGAAGAAATGTGGCAATGTCATAGCCACAAATCTTCTTGTGTAATGCTATATATTATATTAATACATTTTACATTGATTTGATAGAAAATACAATTAACTCTATTAAACTGAACACTGTTCAAAACAATTGTTTACACCTTCTTTGTAAAGTATCTGACCCAATCAGTCAAACTGATAATACTATTATCATTAAACACATGCATATGTATTCAAGCAAGGTAGGATTTCACAATTTCCAGGCATGTAGTGAGTTAATGAACAGAACAAATAAAAGCTATGGAATAATGAAACATGATCAACTTTATAAGTTATTAGATATCTTAGATGAAAAGGAAAAATAATGAAATCATGAAATCATGAAATCATGAAAAAACTAAAACAAATAATAGTATTCATCTTAACTAATAACTTAAAGTAAATGGTCTTAACCCTCTAGAATGAAAAAACAAGTTCTCACTATCTTCAGTCCATTCTTCACTGACAAAGACACAGAGTAAAATTGGTAGACTAGAAACCAATATTAAGAAAAAATGGAATTTGGAATCAAACTGAGGTAGCTGTGTTCATATCTGTTAAAGTACCCATTAAGGCAAAATTTGTTCGGAGACATAAGAAAAACCCTACATCATACAAATAAAATATAGATTTCATCACAATAGTAAGAGAAGTTGGAGTAATTGCACACTGGCAAACATGCCTGCCTACTGTGTTCAAGGTCCTAGGTTTCTAAGGAAATTTAAGGTAAATGCAATTTACTTGGATTAAAGGTGGCATTATTTTTTCAGTACCTCACAGTTTATTGTCTAATATATTTAAAGATAAACATATTTCTGAAAATGATAAAATTAAGTTTTATTTCCATGAGTTTTGCTTGCAAAACATAAGGTTTCTTAATTTTGAAAGGGTTTTCTGTCCTTTTCAATGAGTTGAATGTTCCAATTCTGCTTTTGATTCTGCTTTATATTTTCCTTTGCTTGTTTTCAACTCTTTTCATAATACAATTTTATATAATAGAACTGCCAATGGAAGTCCTTTTTCAGTAGTATTTATAGATAATTTAGTTTGAGTAAATCATGTAGCCTCTGCTTTATCATATAAAATTTAGATTGGGTAGAATAAGGACTAAGAATCCTATAATGATACTACTGTAATTTCCTCATCTGTGTAGTGGCTATGTTTCTGCATTCCTTCTGCCAGCTGCCCTCCCTGTCACAGCTGCAAGTATCACAGTTGACTGACATACTCATTATTATGTTCTTAGTGTCATTACCTTCTGAAGAGAATTTATTTACAAGACATTCCCCTTTCTTTTATAATGTGTCCATAGAGATATGCAAATGGCCTGTCCCCTCTCAAAAGTCAGAACAATACTAAAATGCTACTCTAGTTCCAAGTTCCACTGTGAGGTCAACTGAGACTTTTGTTTTGAGGTCACTTTTTGAACTTTCCTCTGCCCATTCCTGTTTTCTCATTAGCTTTTCAATAAAAAAAATAACAGGCTTTAGTTTTGTCTGAAATAGTGAAGAAAATATAATAAATGACTGAATTAAAAGCCAAGTTTATTTACATTTATGGCAATGATGAAGTGAAATGGTGATATTTATTGCCTTTTTGGAGTTCAAGTAACGCTTTAGTCATATATGATTAAAATGGACGGCATCATAATATTAAAAATTATATTACTATTCATAACTGTAAGATACATAGTTACAATCAGTTGCTATTCTTTGGAAAGAGATATAATACTTTATCATTTGTAATCATGTAGTCAATTTCATTGCTGGTCTTGCCGTTCATTTTTAAAATGTACTCCATTTACTGAAATTTTTTAAGAATAACTTAAAAGACCAATCACAGACTATGCATCATTCACATTGTATTAGACCCTTCCAAAAGCTTCCCTCTCTGTTTTCTAAATTATATTCTTGTAATTCACGAACTTACCAGTTCTCAGTGATTTGAATTTCATGTTCAATCTCAGGTGCTTTTTCAGTAAATCATGCCTTTATTCAGTATTATCTCTCTTTAAGAAAAAATATTCATTATATTAAGGAACATTTAGAGCCATTTTTACATCATTGAACTACTTTGGAACTTTTTTTAAAATACTGCCTTTGAATTTAAGCTACACACAAAAATTATTTTTGGAAAACACCCCAGCATATGAGCGCTACATTATGAGCACTACCAGGAGTGCTTGCTATTGACAAGTCCAAACTTTCTCTAAAATATGTTTTCGTCAGATGCATTTTGAGGAATTGAAGCTATTATTTATTATGTCAAATCAAAATTATGTCAACCTTTCTCTACATTAACCTCCACCATCACTGTCACTTGCATAGAATATAATCATATCAAAAAGCTGAAATAATCCAGTGTCATAACTTAAATAAATAAATATAACTGTAATAAATAAATATAAGTTAAATGATAAATAAAGGAAACTTTTAGTAAGAGACTAGCAAATGAATTTGAACATCAATAATTTTCATAAGCATGGTCTAAGCATCCCAAAAGCTGCTTTAACATCTTGAAGCTGCAGCCAGCCATTTGTCTTGTGATGGGAACACTTTGTCCTGGATCCAGATTTGGTCCACAATTTTGCCTTACTCCAACTTGTATGGCAGACATTGTACAACTGCAAATTGCATGCCTTGTAGCTCATTTTAGTCTCCTATAACAATCCATCATCCAAAGTGGATTGTTCTTCTTCACAGGTTTTTTATTCACAAGCCTTGGAGTTTCATATGAAGAAACTCGCATGGGAATTACCTATTACTGGAAATCTACCCAATTACTCACATGAACCTTGGAGAACTTTCAACTGTTAACTGCTGATTTATTAAGCAAACATAATGCCTAAATACAATCTCAGTATTTGTCATTATAGCCATAGGTATGTATAGGTCTCATCCCTCATAAAAATTTTCTCTTTGCTACAAATAGTAACTATAAAAAAGAAAAGGAAATTTTTTTAAAAAAAGAAAAGAAATTGGCGTAGATCATAAAAGAATTTCTCTATAATGGAGAAACTGTTGCCAGAACGCCAATCTTCTCAGCTACAAGTAATACTTTAGTTATTTGTAAACAGAGATGAAATTTTCTAGTTCTGTCTTACTGGTACCAAATATCCACCATCTATTTCCCAAATATTGACTTGGAGGGTTAATATAAATTATAAGTATTCAGCCAATAGCACAGGCATTTTACTAACTAGCTCTCACATTTTATGTTAACCTGTATTCCTTATTTGTGCTTTGCCACATGCAACACATTTAATAGCATGGCATGTTCATCTCTGTTCCCTCTGTATCTTACTGGTGACTCCTGACTCTGCCCTTCTTTCCATTTTCCATTGTTCTTAGTTTGGTTGTACCACCTATTCATCCAGCCTGGCTAATGGTCAATCAGTGTTTTATTATACCAATTCAAGTGACAAATCTTTACAGTGTGCAAAGAGGATTATTCCACAACAGTTGTTGTCCAGACATCAGGCTGTATCTCTACAATAAAATGTTCTTGCTATTCCAGTCAAAAGGGTGAATTCTTTTACTACCTATCAATTTCTTATACTCTATCATAATTACTGGTTACAAAGTCTAGCATATTATCCAGATCATCTTGAGTAGAAAAGGGTATTTTGAAATAAATGAATGCTCAGATTATATTTATAACAAATTTAAAGTTCTGAGGGCATAAACACATTTTTATTATAAAAGAATTGGCTGATATGTGTAGGTGTTTGAAGTAAACTTATTAATTGGAAAACCAGGAAATTCTGCATGTAGCAATAGAGGTGAGAGGTAAAACCTTGTTGAGGTACAAATACTGAACTTTCAGATATTGGTGGATTGATTTGACCTGAGGAAATGGGCTCTCCACTCTTTCCATGGACACATTTGTACATAAACCCTTGCAGTATGCACACTGCACACTTACTTGATGAAATAAATCCTGCATTCCCTGTGGAACCAACAATAACCTTCCCTGATAGAGATGTCAAGCGTGGTAATTTTGATGTCCTTCTTGACTCACTCAGCATTTCCTCTAGTCCTCGAAGCAGACATGAGAGTAAGCCCCTAGAGAAGTAGAACATGTCCATGAAGAAATAAACTGTACCCTTGAATAATTTTATGATTTTTCTAATTTTTCCAATTACAAATCAGATGAGAACATGTTGGGATATACTTAAAGGATATGGGAAATATACTTAAAGGATATTGCAAATAACATAAAATTAGATCTGACTAAGATTATCAGTACAGCACATTGAACAGGGATTCTGGATTTAACATTGTAGATTGAACAGTTGAAAAGGGTGTAAAGAATTTAGTTTACTTGTTTTTTTTTTTTGCTAAATTATGGGACAAAAGATGGCTTACTGTAAATGAGCCTGGGAGACTTGGCATTCATTAGCTTAGTATTGATGAGTATATTAAAAGATGTATGAAGATTAGAATGATAGAGAGATTTTGTCATTTAAAACTTCATGTTCCAAAATAGGAGTGTCCTAAAGATCATATGTTTGTCAAAAATATAAGAAAAGGCTTAGTGTGACAAGAACCAGTATACTTGAACAGCTCTGACATTGCCCTTCTCTGTTTTCTAGACCCAACAGTGAGAGATATGGCTGCTCAATATGGATGATTTTAATATAATGGGTTGAACTGTTTTCAGCAGTAGCAGGGGCCAAGTGGCAACAATACTCATCATATGAAATATGTGGACATTTACATTGACGATTCATGATCTAAGAAGTAAAATTGGTAGGAAGCCTACCATGTTCTTTGTCTGAATAAGCAGAACAATTGTAGAACAATGAATGAAAGTCTACCTAGAACCACAGCAATAGAACATCATGGAACTTGAGCTATTCCCAAACTTAAGCAAGTTTCCAGATCCATAAGTTAAATCTGAATTGTCTGTGAAATCAGCAGTGAATGGTGCTGAACAAAATGTCAAGCAAATTATCTTGATATTCCTCAATGCCCACCTGTCTTTGCCTCTAGAACCATAGCCACCTCTAAAACTGAAAATCATGGTCTCTTTGAAGAAGGGCTTTGCTACAATAATGAAATGTTTTATTATTGATGTTTCAAAATAACATGCCCAACAGGACTTGTCCTTTACTAGAGTAACTGTACAATATAGAAAAAACCCTTTAAACCTGTAGGGGCCTGCAATTCATCCCTCATTGTGGCCTTCAAATTAAAGTAGGGGATTCATGGAGTATAGATGTTCAATGGACTTTTAGATAAGGTCCAACATACAGTGGATTCAATAAGTCCCCAAATTATCCTGTCACTGTTTTTCCAATTACAAATGAATCATGGACCTCAACCTAAGAAATGATACAGTGAACCTAATGGATAAATAGAAAATAGTTTTCAACTCACTGGCACAGGAAAGGGTATTATGAACAGGACACTGATAGCACAAGGAATAACACAAACAATTGAAAAATTGGGTCACATGAAACTACTGTTTCTTTACAACAAAGAACACCATATTTCAAGTGATGAAGTGTAGTGAGGAGCTGAGGGCAGGCCTGCTTTTCATCCTGCCTGGTTTCCACACGGCTAGCTTTATACCCAAAATAACAACACACAAACTGTATTCATTTAAACATTGCCTAGCCTATTAGTTTCAGCCTCTTATTAGCTAATTCCCACATCTTGCTTTAACCCATATTTAGTAATGTGTATAGCACCACGAGGTGATGTCTTACTGGGAAAGATTCACCATGTCTGACCTGGCGGCTGGCCCCATGGTGTCTGTGTCAGAAAGGAGAGGCATGGCGACTGACTAACTTCCCTTCTTCCCAGCATTCTATTCTGTCTACTCCACCTATCTAAATCCTGCCCTATCAAAAAGCCAAGGCAGTTTCTTTATTAACCAATGAGAGTCCTTCATCAATGAAGTAGTCTATAAAATGGGAAGAAATCTTCAAAACCTATATATCTGACTGGAAGTTAATGTATCTAATATATAACATCAAGAAAAAATACCCAGCTGGAAATGGAGCATGAAATTAATCATAGTTGCCCCCCAAATGAAGCACAAGTGGTTGAGAAACACTTAAAGAAATGATCAATATTCTTAGCCATCAGGGAAATACAAATTAAAACTACTTAGATATTTCTTCTTATCCCAGTCAGAGTGGCCAAGATCAATAAAACAAAAGACAGCACATGCTGGAAAGAATACAGGGAATGGGAACAGTTATTCATGGCTGATAGTAGTAAAAACTGGTGCAGCTTATATAGAATTTAGTATGGGGTTTCCTCAAAAACTTAGAAATAGATCTCCTACACCATCCAGCTTTATCACTCTTGGACATATACACAAAGCACTCCATATTCTACTATAGAATTCATAGTCATTTATTTCAGTTCTGCTTCATTCACAATAGTCACAAAATGTAAATGGTATGAGTGACAATAAACACATTAATGGATAAAAGTGTTATTTATACAATAGAATATTGTTCATCTAATAAGATAATTATATTATTAAATTTCCAAATGAATGGATGAAACTATAAACAATTATTCTGATTTGGGTAGCCCAGACTCAGAAAGAAATGTCACATGCCTTCTTTCATTTATTTATTTATTTTTCAAAGATTTTATTAATTTATTAAGTATACGGTGATCTGCCTGCATGCATGCCTGCAGTCCAGAAGAGGGCACCAGTTCTCATTACAGGTGGTTGTGAACCACCAAGTGGTTGCTGGGAATTGAACTCAGGACCTTTGGAATAGCAGACAGTGCTCTTAACCACTGAGCCATCTCTCCAGCCCACCTTCTCTCATTTAAACATTATAGCTTTTAAATTTTAGATATGTGTGTTTCATTTATAATACCTCAAAATGTGAGGAATTCAGCATAGAGATAAGGAGGAAGAATAGATTAATCAAGAAAGGGGAGACAGACAGAATATAGTTTTTAAAAAATGAAGGCAGAAAATGGAATAATTATGGTTAAAGGGGGTAGGGAATATAAAGTAGAGGAAGTATATGAGCAGGGATAGCTAGTATTAAAGGTATTTAAAATATTATATGGAAGTCCACAATTGTAAATGATTCTTAAAATATGTACATATGCATGCACATATATAAAAAGAAGTTAGATAGAGTTACCCTATAGCAATGGAGGACAATATTCCAAGTAGATACCAAACACTACCTAATAAAAGCTCCAGTTATAGGAATGGGTTACCTCTTTTTAAGGTGTTTGCCAATAAGTCCCATAGACTCATAAAAATTACTAACATCATTCCACTTGGTTATCATCCAGAATGTGATAGAGAAACCATATTGAAGACACTATGTACTTGAACATGGAGACCTTTAGCTGGTACTAACATGGAAGCTTCTTCCATACTGGTGTGCTTTTATATTTCCAGAAGGCTCTATGCTTATGGTTGGAAGAGAAAAACAATCATCAGTCTCACCCAGCCACAAACTTCATGAACAAAAATAATTATTTGCCTGGCAAGATAACTTTAACTTGTATAATAGTGACTTGAATGTTTGGGGAGTAAACAACTAACTTCTTTTTGCCCCAACTCAGGAAATGTAACCTGTACTTGACACTGTTATTGAGGCTAAGAACATGTGGTTAGATAAGTCATAGGCCCTAGAGGAAAACCTGATACTACTATTCTGCTAAATGGACATCTTATGAATAGGACTCCCAACAAGTTATTGCTATACCCATAGATCTTTTGACTTCTCAACCTTTATCAGAGAAGCTTGCAGAAAATTACAAGTAACACAGAGTATTCATCTGACCAATTAACAGAGAATAAAAAACTTCAGAGTACTCAGTCCTAAATTGAAAGTCTGTATCACACACTTCCTCTCACAGATCAGGAATGATTGTGGAATAGTAGGCACAATGATTATAAGAATCAGAAGTGGTAACTGTGTCAAAGAAAGTGTTTTTC
Organism: Arvicola amphibius; assembly: GCF_903992535.2. Classification (NCBI taxonomy): domain Eukaryota; kingdom Metazoa; phylum Chordata; class Mammalia; order Rodentia; family Cricetidae; genus Arvicola; species Arvicola amphibius. The sequence continues at coordinate 104,791,157 of NC_052065.1, forward strand.
AGACATAATAAGGCAGTTGTACATGTAAACTCTTAGTATGATTGACAGTATGTATGAGAACTAAGCAAGCTTAAGCCACACAAAATCCAAGAATGGAGGATAAAAGCAAGATATAATGGTATACTCCTAGCTGAGCAGCTATCAACATTTGATAGCTTCATGGAGAGTCAGTTTCCTCTAATGTTGTGACATGTAGTATATAAACAACTCTTTAGGACAGGTTCTATACCAAGAAGTAATTGGCTAAAAGAAAACTGTACTCAGTGTATTTAAAATTAAAAGAGAAAGAGAACATGAAGTAGGATAGATGGGGATTTTCAGTGGATCTAAGAGGTATCAGAAGGCGATTCTGATTAAAATAAATCATAATAAAATTTCAAAAGAAATTGGTAAATATTATTTTAAAATTAAAAAACGTAATTGAGAAAGGAAAGAAAAGATATTACAAGGCAAGTTGAAGAGCTCAGCTGGTATTCAGAGGATGAAAATAAAGAGAATTAAAAAATCATCATGGCTTAGAGGGGTGCTTTAGAGAAAGAATAAGGAAGTTTCAAAAGTGTAAGAGAAACTATGTTTCCTCATGCCTATAGAGGGAGAAAGAGAAAGGTATGTTTTGGGGGTAACTCTAGAAAAGGGCGGAAGAGTAATGAAGCTACATGTATATAGGCTCTGTAAGAAAATGTACTCAGAATAGTTATTTTCAATTGTATGCAGTAGAATTTAACATGCAAACATTTGAAAATAAACCCATGCTACATGGTGTCATTTTTTTTACCAGAATATCATTTATTTTAGTAGTCTGTAAATAAAACCATAGTCAAAAGAAATTGTTTATTGATTCCATTTAGTGAAAAAGGAGCCCACAATTCAAACAAGATCCCAGAAGGGTTATGTGACTTGCATAAGTTATACAGCAAGAAAGTGGCAGAGAGGTAGGTTTTGATCCCAGGTCTCTCCATCGTAACATTAATTTGATTTTGGACCTTCTTGGTGGTCTCCATTCTTTTTCCAAGGTCTCATCTTTTTGGAAGTTTTCTTTTTAAAGCATTTTTCTTGACATTTTGTGACTTATACCTATAATCATATCATTTCTTCACTTTTTTTTTCTTGAAAGCTTCCCAATATATTCCTCCTTGTTCCCTTTCAAATTCCTTGCCTTTTTTATTTGTAAAGTGTCTTAATAAGATTCTCCTCTAAGATCCCTGACTTCCCTAGTCCCAGAAGACAGGTTTTCAGTACCAGACAGGATTTCCTTCTTATTCACCTGGTGTCATAGTGCCTGTTGGTTGCCGACACAGTATGCATGCTACTAACTGCAACTTTTAAGCTTATCATGCTATGCTGGTCGTTGTGGTTTCACCAGGCAATCACAATCTGGGTATGACTATTGGTTGCTTTTCTACTTTGGAAGCTTACATGACACCTTCTGGTACAGTAAAAGTTAGACTCCAGGGAGAAAACATTTAGCTTAGCTCCAACACGGTAGCTTCTTTGCAGTTTCTTTCTATCACATTTTGGATAAGGAGCTAAGCTAGTTGCAATAAGATCCCTGGGAAGTCACATAGCTGTAAGACAATAACGATAAAAACAAGATTCCATTTCTTTCATATAATCCTTTCCTTTGAGCTCCAGAGTCAATAAAGTGAGTTTTGGAATTAATATTTACTTCAGAATAAATATTAGAATAGAAATCTATGTAGAGTTGTTATATGAATTTTAAACCTGACCATTTTATACCATTTCAATATGACATAGATAGTCACATTTCTCCAGTAATGCCCAGAGATTCAAATGTTTCATGATTATGTCTACATTTATAATTATACTCTAGTCCTTAAAAATTCAAATAATAAGTAATATTTTGTTTAAAATATATAATGAACATTTTAGTGTTCTTTCTTATATAACTTCCATATTTAAATCTTATATTTACACCTATTTATACCTATTATATATCTGGTCAATGCAACCAGTTTATAAGGCTTTCATAACAAAATATCAAAATGAAGAAGAGTGTTAGACAATTAAAAATAGAAGTTCACCATATTTTACTCACAATGTCATTTAAGATAGGGATCTATCTATAGAGACACATAAAAATTTAAAAATAGCTTTTATACAATTAGAACAGGTGAACAGAAATTCAACTGCTAGTTTCAGCCTAATGAAAATACATTACTTCCTTGCTAAGATTAATAGCTTTCCCTGCAAAACTTAGACACATAGTGTATCTCCCTCATGTATGTTTTATATACTGGAGAGAAATATACATTGCGGGTGTATAACGATGTGTCAGCAAAACTGCTAGTGACTTCAACAATGTGGCAAGAGATGCTACATATTATTGTGAATATGAGCCACAGAAGGACAAAATTGGACAGCATGTCAATTTCTATTTACTACCTCCCTTAGATATACTGGATTACAATGCAGACAGAATACTGGGCTGGTGTTTCATTCATTAGAACATCTGTGAGGAAATTCTATTAGTCATTTCTCTACCTTTCAGTGTTCTAAGAAATGTTTCAAGTACAGAATTTGCAGGTCAGTGCATTTGTGTCGGTAATTGTAGGAATATATACATCATTTAAGATTTGTTTTGAAACACAATTTGCAATTCTGAATAATCATAGTTATTTATGTATGAATATTGAATTAATAGTCATAAAAGCAGTTTCTTTGTAGTACACTTAAATTGTTATAGAATATGAAATATTCTAATACAGTTATAAATATTTATAATTTTTAACGTCTAGAGGTAATAACATTGGAAGGATGAAATTCAAGAATATATATGACATGGTTACTAAGTCATCCTTAGAATACAATTGTAAAAGTATAAATATCCTATTGAATTCTTTCCTTTGTTCCTTCACCATCAGACTCTGAATCAGTTAATGTATTTTTCCATGAAATATAAAAGAAAACACAACAAAAACAAACAGATGGATAAAAAAAGAAGTAGGGTATCTCCCAGTGTGAATTAGTTTTGATAAAAATAATGTTGATAGTAATAAAGATAACTCCTTATATTTTACACGTGGTTCAAAATCCTGTATCAATGTTCAGAAGGGAGAGCTCCATATAGGCATATATGATGTTTAGGATTTGAAAGAGAAATGTCCATCATAGAGTGTAAGCTAGAGTTTTGAACTCTAGTTTCTCAGTAGCACTGTTTGTGGTAGTTTAGGAGTTGCAGCCTAGCTGAAGGAAGTCACAGTGGTAGTCTGCAATTATACAGCTTCACCATACTTTGAGCGTATCTTCCCTTTGCATGGTGTTTGTGTTTAAATATGTGAACTCTCAGCTTTCCATTATTAATGCCATGCCTACCACATGTCGCCTTACTACCCAGACATGATGGAGTCTTCTCCTTTAGGAACCATAAACTAAAATAAACTCTTTCTTACTTAAGTTGTATTTAGGTATGGTATTTTATCACAGTACCAGAAAAATAACTAATGCAATATTCTCCTGTAGCTGGAAAAATATTCCAAGTGTTTGTTTTACTGAATGAAGTTCAATGAGACTGTCTTCAATTGTCAAGCACAACAGAGCTCAATTATTAAAAATGGTATAAAATTTTATTATCTTTCATTTTATTTGTTTTTCTCCATACTGAATAGTGAGCTCTATGTCAAACATGAAGGTTCCTCTAACAATATAATGAGTAAGAATGGTTAATCAATAAGGTAGGTAAAACACCCTCTAAGTAACTATCAAGAGAGGGAGAATGACCCTGTGGTTGTGACACATACCTTTAATCCTAGCACTTAGTGTTTGGTTAAAAGTGAGACCCCAGCCCTCTAACACCCCTATATTCAATGAGTCTGGAATGTAATATTGAGTTGGAAGTGTCACTCCAACCCTGGCCTGGGAATTGCTACCTAGTCAGGACTACCAATTCCCAGCCCGCCAAGTGCTTGGACACCATCCCCAGCCTGCCAAGTGTTTGAACTCCAAATCTAAGCCTGCCAAGTGTTGAACCCTTCCAGTGGAGAGGGTCAGGACCAATCCCACAGGGCAATTAAGGAACAATGTGGTTTGGGGTTTTGCCTGTCTTTCCACCCTGCTCCCAGCCATCTGAGAACATGTCATTCATTAAACGTGGGCATTTTTGATTCGATCTAATCTGGTTTGATTGGAGTTTTTTTGCGCAGGGTGGAGAGGCTCGTTAGGAAATACTCCTAACACTTAAGAGGTAGAAGCAGGCCAGATCTCTGTGAGTTCGAGGATAGCCTGGCCTGCTGAGCTAGTTAACAAATTAGATTGCAGGACAGTCCGAAAAGTTTCATAGTGAATCCTGTCCCAAGAAGGGGAGACGGAGAGGGAGGGACAGAGGGAAGGAGCGGGCGCGAGAGAATGTGAAGTTGAAATATTTTCTACGCAACTACTAATGAATGATTATCCAAAAACAAGATTTGAATCTTATTGTACAGGAATGAATTACTAACTTACTCACTAATGAGGTGGAAAGTTCAACAAAGCCACTTTTATTATCACCAAAAAGAGACATATTTACAGTTGTTGATATGTGTTTGTTTTTTGAGAGGAATTAGTATTTCTGTGAAAGAATCTATTTGTTGAAGTTTTATAATACCCGGTTTTTTAAGTCTTAAAAATTGAGTCCAAGTAAAGATTTCTAATGCATAATCTATTTGAAGATACTATAACAATAGAATATGAAGCTTATCTCTGTATCCAAAAGTCTGTGTTTCAGCTTTGCCACATAAATCAGGTCAGGAAAGGGGATGCCCAGGAAAAAGCTAAACTGAATTTGTGCAAATTCATCAACTTTGCTGTTTTTTTCCATCTTGGGTTAGGTGTTTAAAAGTACCATTTCTCTATAGTAAATATCAAAATGTACCTTGAAATTTTTAATATATAAAGGGTCTATTGGTCATTTTGCAGAGTGATATTCTCAAGCTTGTTTTCTAAGAATTCTGAGGCTTGTAGAATTTAACAGAAAAGATTATAACCTTGATTGTAAACAAATGACCCATTAAAGTGTAAAATCACCTAAAAAACATGCTTTTTTTAGGGGTATTTATCAATTTACATGACCCAGGTTCATATAATTAACTTTGAATTTATACTAAGCAAAACCAGTTTTACTAAACTTCACATTTCTGTATGTGCTCTTATTGAAATTCATCCCTTCATGCATTGTGACCTTTTCAAGAAAGCTGGATTCATAGTGAATTGTGGTGCATTAGTAAGGTAAACACATTCAGTACTTGTTATTCAATGGGTTTGAATTTTGAAAGCCATTGTCAATAGGTTAATCCTTTCATACAGACAGTCTCTTTGGCTAAGAGGCCTCTTAAACAAATAAGGTTTTACCAAAATGCTAATTTCTGAGTATTTCTGTCAACTGTCAAAGAATAAGTCTCAGAAGAAGCCTTAAAATTGGCTAACTCTACTTTATATTCCTTTCCCATCAGCAGAATTTCAAAAAGAACTTTAGTGTACATTAAGTCTAGTCAGAGGTTATTTGTGACTCAGATCAAAGACTCATTAGAACTTCAGGGATTTCACTTTTATGCAGTTGTGTTTAGTCAATAAGGGGACAACCAAATTCCGGAGTATATTCAAAGATTACAGAAATAAAACTCTTATAACCATTGAACTGTCTTGGAATCTACACTTTCTTTCTTTGCTAAATATCCTATGAAAACTTGTGGACCAAGTCAAGGAGAGACTTCATTTACAAACAATGTTGCCATAGTGGAAGAAAGACTATTTACAAAAAAGGAATGAGGGCTGAAGAGTTAGGTCAGCAGTTAAGAGCTCTTATTGTTCTTTTACAGCACCAGAATTCAATTTCCAACAGCCACATGATAGCTCAAAATCATCTATAATTTGACTCTCAGGGTATTCAGTGCCAATTTTGACTAAGAAGGTACATGGTACTCATACATGCATACATACAGAAAAAACACAAATAAAATAAATATAAATTTAAAATTCTCACAAATATTAAAATGTATAACATTCATACACATAAAATATTAAAAGAATAATAAAACTTTGGGAGAATACTTCACCAACTTTACAAATTCTCAAAATAGAAGGGCTTCTCTTTTTTAAAAAGAAGAAAACAAAAGTTGAGAACTAAGATGAAATATCATATCAGGGGGCATTTTGCTTCGTTGAAAGTCAGTTTTTAGGAACAGTACTTAGAGAAGGACTTTGTGATTTTTATATCTCTAAATAGACATAGATATGCATATAGATTAGATAGATAGACAGAGAGACAGACAGACAGGCAGGCAGATAGATAGATGTAGCTGGCTTTCTATTGGATCAAAAACTAGTTCCCAAATTATGACATGAAGATTTATTATAAGCTATGAGTGTTCAAGTTTAACATAGGCTAATTTCTTGCTATCTTTTATAATTTAATTTAACTTGTTTCTCTTCATCTATATTTTGCCACAGATTTTTTTTTTACCTTCCCTTTATTCTGTATGTCCCGCTCTTTTTCTGGCTAACTTGCTGACCCAGGATGTCTCCCTTTCGTAAACAATTGTAACAAATGTACACCTTGTTAAACAAATTCAGTATAAACAAATGTAACATATCTTTTCCAAATTAAAGTAATATTCCAGATAGATAGATAGATAGATAGATAGATAGATAGATAGATAGATAGATAGATAGATAGACAGACAGATGAATGGACTTTAGTACCCAGGTATTCCCAAATCATTGTGCATCATTGTATGTGTGGAGTTGTTAAGATGGTAGCAACATGAATGGTAGGGGACAGGGACTAAAGTGAGTTATATCCATAATGTGAGTGTGATTCAGGTTAATGTTCTGAATAGAAAGCAAAACTGACACCATACAAGATATATGGAATTCTGCCATTCAAAGCCTATTGGTCTTGAACTTTACTTTACCATGAATTTCTCCAGGCATTTACAGTCCACAACCTAACTATACAGGTTCAGTACATATAACCTCATAAAACAAATAAATAAAACAATAGATATCTCATCCAGACAGAAGAAAGCAGCAAGAAAACTCAAAGATTAAAAACAGCAAAGATGAAATGGGTATAATCAATATCTACAAAGTACTTTTAATTGGAAGCAAAAGTATTCTATGATTTAAATATTTTTGTAGATAAAACATAAAATAAAATATGTAACTATTTTGAAGCAAAAGTTGATGAGTGAGGACGCTTAAAAGAAATCCCACACTAGCTCAGAATTGAGAAATAGATACTTATTTAGGGGTAAACTTACAAATCAGAATTCTCTGCTTGAATGGTGGACAGAGATCGAATCCGGCAATCCAATAATCCAAACGAGCAACTGGCAAAGAGGAGGAAAAAAATAGGCTGACACAGGCTATCCATCAGCATATATGGTCTAAGAGGCCATGCCCCAGTAGGTGGATAACAGCAAGCTGTAAGACTTTCTACAGCAAAAAAAAATTAGCACAACTACTAAGGAACACATTAGAGTTTTCTCAAAAACAAAATAAAAGTTCACAATAAAACTACTATATGATCCAATGATTGTGTTACATATTCAAACAAAATACAGTCATCCTTTCAACAATACCTCTACTCCCAATGTCCTTACAATATTTATAATGTTCAAAAGGTGGAATAAATCTTAAGTGACCTCTATGAATGCATAATCCAAAAATCATGAATCTGGGAAAGAAAATAGTTGGAGGGAGTTTGATAGCCAAGAGAGGGAGATAAGTGTTGTGAAATAGAGTAATGAATGAGAATGCATTATATACATGTATGAAATTGTCAAAGATCAAAATTAACTTAAAAATAAAATATATACATATTATTATATTGATGGAATGGAATACCCACACTAATTATATGAATCAAATCTTATCATGTGTGACAATATGTATAAACATAGAAAACATTAAATTCAATACAACAAATAATAAATAAAACAAGGACTGCAGAATCTCATATAGAAGCATAATATAAAAATCAGACAAAATCACAAGACAAAAGAGAATTGTGTGTGCCAGAGCTTGAAGTTAAGGTAAATTAGCCAAATTAGAATCATACTAAACCCTTTTAAAAAATTCTCAGATTCTCATGAACTTACTTATGAAATAGAGAAATCCCCAAGTCAATGTTTATTAGTTTGTTTCTTTTTAATTTTGCTACTATCTCCAAACATTTGAAATTTCTCCTTTTTTGCCACTAACTATTATTCCTCTTGCTATGCCTTTAAAATGAGAAAAAAATTCAGGTTAATATTTTTATTCTATTTTATTACTTATTATTTAAAAACATTTTTAAATTTAAATATATTTTTTTCATAGTTTTACCCTCTCCCAAGTCCTTTCTCCTTCTGCTGGTTTATCTTGTTTAACTTCAAAGTGATGATTTTGGTTTTATCTTATTATACTTTATTTTGCTATAGCACAACACACACACTTATATTGTAAGAGAATGAATGAATGAATGTAATGAATGAATGAATATAAGTCATAGGGGTGAAGGTTTGCAAACTGAAACTCTCACTTTGACCTGCTGGGAGAGGACAAATCAGTGTTCCTTCAATAGAGTGACATGGGCATGTCAGTTATTCCAGAGAGGCCTCGTGTTCAGCAGAAGACACTTTTTGTGAATCTTGCCATTCTAATTCATTTCCATTTATGTAAAAATAAGTCTTAATGACTGCATATACCCTTTATTTCTTCCTAAAGTGATTTTTGTATCCTCATAGCTCAGACTTGCATCATATATGTTAACAAATATAGTAAATCTTATTCAAACTAGATCTGCCTGCCTCAATTAAGAATGTGCTTGTGTTCTATTCTCTTTATCCCTGTGGACACTTAAGTCTTCTTTCTCTTTATATTTTTTGATTTGTTTTTTTAATGATCTTTTCTCATTTTGCATACCTATCCCAGTTCTCACTCCTTCCCTTCCTCCTGGTCCCCCCACCTTCTCGCCGCCCCACTCCTCAGAGAGAGTAAGGCTTCTCATGAGAGTAAACTAAGTCTGATCTGTCACTTCGAGGCAGGATCAAGGCCCTACCCCTATATTTAGACTGAGGAGCAATAGTTTCAGCAAAGGTCAAAGCCATGATGGGGATACCCACAGAAACAGCTGACCTGAGCTAGTGGATGTTCACTGACTCCTGACTGATAGCAGGGGCGGGAGAGGGCACAGGTTTGGGTGGAGGTGGCGGCAACATAGGACCAAACTAGGACCTCTGAATGTGGGTGAAAGTTGTGTGGCTTGGGTAGCCTATAGGGACACTGGCAGTGGGACCAGGATTTATTCTCAGTGATTGAACTGGCTCTTTGGAGGCCATTCTTTTGGATACATGCATCTTCTTAAACTGTGGTTGTATTGATTTTCCTGTAACTATAACTTTTGAAGAAATCAAAAAAAATTGAATTGTCACTTTATCCAGATTTTTCTTGAAAGTGTATAAATGTTAATAGGGTATTTTTTGTCCCAAATGGGAAGATTCCACATATTTTCAAATGTATTTTTCAGTCACAGTATCTTCCACTTATTAAATGTTAGACATTCTGCACTGCAGTTTTTGAATAAGACAATCTACACATGTGTTTGTAAATTAAGACCAATTTCTTTTTAAGCAGAAGTTTATGGAACTCAAGGAAATCATATAACATTTAGTGGTATAGACAGTAAATTGGAGAGCTTAAAGGAAAACCTAGTTCTTGCTAGTGCCTGTCTGAATTTTATCTCTAGTAGTTACTATGATTTATGACATCTATTCAGAAATTTGGGAACATTTAACTTCTAATCTTCTTTATTACTACTCACTGATTAATCTAACTTTAGAAATTTCAGGAAACACAAGGCAGATAGAGAAGTAAGGGTTCATTTATGCTGGCATTGCTGCTTCTGGAGAGTTTGGCGTAGGAGTTTCAATTTGACAGCTTTCTCTAGGGGAGCTGGTAGGCACAGGTCTTTGCAAATGAGAACATTGCAACATAAAATTGATATGACCAATCAAGTCACAGATGACTGGTTTCTCTTATGAGCAGGAAGCAGTTTGGATTTGTCATAAATTGGAGAATGGCAAAACAATCATCACAGTCTCTGAGTCCAGCTGCTAAACCTGGAGAGGTTAAGGCCACATCAACATTTGCCAAGTAAAGCTCAGTATCAGTAAATTTGAGTGGTATTCCAGTCTTTTCTTTCCTTTAGATAAGGGATACATTTATGTTGGCTAAAAGAGAAAACAAATTGTCCCATCTGGCTTATAAACAAACAAAAAACTTGAAAATAACTGTTCTTCAAATTTAGATGTGTATGCATTTTTATTAGTTTATCTTTTACATTTACTGATTTTGTTATTTTTTTTTCCTAATTGACCCTGGTATTTGAATAACATTTTTAACCAGACCTATGTTTACTTTTGAAAAAACAAGTTTCAGTGTGATACTATGAAGATAATGAAGTATGCAACTATGAGCAAAAAGCAAACTGCTTAAAAATTAATTCATGGATATATTGGAGAAAATAAGAAATTGTCCTTTTTCATTTTTCATTTGTAAATCAAAATTAATAGTGCTATTCTATCTTATTCTTCATGAAATTCAAAGAATATAAACAGTTAAAATTTAACTGAAACATAGTATGGATACATGTAAGAGTTTAGTTTTTAATTAATTTTCAAATTCTTGAAAATAGTAAAAACATAATTAAACATTCCTTCATCAAAGATACTTTTCACAATAAAGTTTTATGAGCTGGAATGGAGAAATGGTATACACGATCTTACTTGCATAACATAAGAAATGGATGATAAGTACATAAGAAGAAGAGGGTAAAAGTCAGGATGTTTTGGACCTGAAGAATTTCTGTTAGGAAGAGAGAAGTCCAATATTTTCATGCCTTAGACATATAATATGTTCAGGAGTTTGAATGGGAGACTAAGAGTGTTGGTGCCTCAGAAAGTAGAATGGTTTATGAAATAGTCCAGAAGAATAAAATATAGCATTCAAGAGAAGCATTTGGAAGGCTGGGTGTAGTAGTGTACATATGTACTTTTAGTACTCAGGAGGCTGAGACAGGAGAATTCTGAGTTCCAGAACAAAATGAAAAAGTAGGCTGAGGAGGAGGCTCAGTGTCTGACGTTTTTGTTTTGGAAATGTAGGTGTTAGAGTTCTGGCATTAGTGCACTTCTGTAATCCCAGTTAGTTACAGTGAGATGAGATAGGAGTTGGAGACAGGTGAACCAGCTAGCCTGTGCTCAGTGGTAAATAAGAGACCCTACCTCAAGAGAAGTGGAAGGTAAGGACCTTTATATGGATGCTTGGTACAAACACACACACACACACACACACACACACACACACACACACACACGAGTCTCTCTTTCTCACACTCAAAAAATTACTCCTCCAGACATTGTGGAGGTTGTTGGTAGTTTCAGTAAAACAGTCTAAAAAGAGTGATAATGAAAGATGTTAAAAATAAAAGTTCTTTATTTATTCATTTAATCGTATTAGGGAATGAATCCAGACCCTCATGCATGCTAAACAGGTGCAGTACTATTGAACTACAAACCCCTTGTTTTTTTCAATTTTGTTATTAAATTCAGAATTAAATTGGTTGCCATGCTGCTTTTATCATGTAAAATGATTTCCTTTTTTTTTTTCTTTTTTTTGCATTAAAACTGGGTCAAGAATATTGGTCTGTAGAACTACATTTTGGCATCTAGAACATTGAAATAGTCTGAAATTTCCAAATATTCCTTCTGTAATTCTAGAGTTGTATGATGTAAGGTTACTTATTACTCAATGAATTATGTTCCCATAATTTTGTGTAACAATATTGTTTACTCCTAAGATGATTTGAAGTAGCTAACAAGTTAATATGATAACACAAACTTTAAACATTCTTACTTGTAAGTTAGGCATCCCAGAACCAATTGTTGATAGCTCTCTGAAACTGCAATTTTAGAAATAAAGCTTGCTCAGTTAAAAAAAAAAAAAAGAAAAAAGAAATGGATGATAAGTACCACAGTGATTACAAAAAGTTAGAGAATGGAACTGATAGTATATAGTTCAGTGGTACAAATTCTTGGTTTGATTCTTAGCACAAAAATATGTAGAATGGAAAGGCAAAATATTAAAACATCATCCATGGGAGGGGAAATAAGTAGTTATGCTTGATATGAAAAGCAAAAGATAAAATTGTTGAGAAGCTGACGAGACATGTGCAACCAAGTTTCATAATGTAAAAGGGATAGCTATTCATAGGAGGTTGGAGACAGTATATTAAATTCTAAGGACCCAGTTAAACACCAAATAAAAAATATCCAAGCTTTGAAAATGTACAACAAAATAGAGGGAAAGTGAGGTTTTACATTAGAGATGCAAATTTAAGAATATATCTGTATTTAGGTAGTTTCTTAAAATCATGCAGTGAATTTCAGCTTCCTTCCAAAACTTCAAAAAACTATAATTGTTTCAAAATATACACTTGGACATGAAAATGAAGATTTCAGGATGAATAAAGTATACTGATTTACATAAAATTATTGAAATAAGTAAGGAGAAAATCAGATGCGTAACATAAGCATAATAAAATCAACAATAACAACCTGTCTGATCATTTATTCTGATCTTTGCAACAATTGCTCAAATTATAGTACAACTTCTATATTGCTTATACTCTAAAATGTAAACAAAAATAAACTATGTATTTTTGAAATACTGCTGTGTTCAAATAAAGAAAAACTGTGCTTAAAAATTCAGTGATGGGCCTGTGAAAATGGTTCTATTGTTAAATGCTCATGTATTGAGGACCGGCCTCAACAAAGACACTTTTTACCAGGGAAGGGGCATAGGAAAATAAAGACAAAAAATGACAAGACAGCATTATGGGAGGGAGTTTCACAGATTATTCAGATCCTAAATCACCTGTGTTTATTTTTCCACAGCTTTTCTACCAAATGTAAACTGGAGGAGAAGGTAACAAAAGCTTCATTAACATGATAGCATGAGACTTCCCACCAGCAGCATTTTGTTGTCTAGGTATTGAGATGACTCAATTCATGTATACTTGGTCAATGTAAGCAGAAAACAGCTCCTCCCCAGGTGACCTCATAGAATACAATGGAAGAAGCATATGTACATGGGCATATTTTGACCACCTGTCAGAAGGGCTCTAAGCTATCTTAACTTCATGGGACCAGGCAGCTACCTCCTGAGCTAGAAGGTATAATTAAGCCTTGTTATTCCCAAACTCTCTGACTGACAGATAAGATAAGGTGAGAAATGGGCCTTCATTTCTCTGCCCCCATACTCATGGTACAAGCATGAGGACTGGAATTTAGGTGTGTATTTACCATTTACATATAATAGCTGAGTGGACACGGTGGTCCAACCCCAGTGCTCAGGAGGCAGAAACAGGGCATGTCCACACCAGGACCAAACTAAAGGAAAATGGTGAGCCTGCAATGATGTAGTGAGTAAACTGTTGCCCCTAAGGAAATGAAACAAACAATTTAAGGGACAATTCTTGACGATCACCCTTTGGTCTTCACATAATACAATCTAAGAGCATGTTATACACCAAACTCATGAGCTTCAGACATACTTATACTTGGACAATGACGCACTACCACTCACACACCCAAGAGAGAGAGAGAGAGAGGAGAGAGAGAAGAGAGAGAGGAAAGAGAGAGAGAGAGAGAATAAAGCAAGAAAATAGGGAGATAACAAACACACACACATTAGAGATACATTATAGAGTAAATAATATTCCCTCCACTCTTTAAAAATTATTCATTATTGTTATCATCACTCTACTAAGAAGTGTGTCGATTTATAAAGTAGATGAATTTTCAAAAGATTATAAGTAACTTTATAATAAATAAGCTAAGATTATTTAGTGACTTTTAACTAATAATAATTATCTGTAACCTCATTAGTATTGATTATTTGGAATCCCTGTCAGTGAATTTAAATTTATAGGCACATGATTCACTTCATGTTTAAAAAAATGTTGCACACAACAGTGAAGAAGTGGAATTTTGGTAACTTCATAAGAAAAATAATTAAAGTTTGGAAAACAAATGGCTTTAAGACACACTGGTAAAATAGTGGCAAGAAAGTTTGTGGGAGTAACTAAGATCTGATTTGATTTAAGGCCAATCCATAAATGGAGCCCGTGCTGAACACTGTTTGGGTGGCCAAGAACCTGAGATTAGATAGACCACGCATCCAGGGGAAAGTCAAACACTGCTACTGTTCTGCTAAAAGAATACAATAAAAGACTCCTAATGACATTCTGTGAGACTTAGAGGTTAGTGTCTGGCTCAGGCTTTATCAGAGAAACTTCCTTTCTGAATCTAGATGTGAACACAAATCCATAGACTCACAGGACAGACATTATGCAGAGAATAAGAGAACTTGAACACTAAGCCATACATGGTATGTGCTCATCAAATTTTCCTCTCCTCAGGGCTCAGAAAAATTATTAAGAGTCAGAGGGGATGAAGCAAATCAAGGAAACAACGGTTTCTAGACTCAATTGATAGATAGATTACACACATGAAGCTTGACATGAGACTGTGGCAACATACTTGGGGCCAGCACAGCACAGGTTGTCAAGTCAGAGGAGGGCTCAGGGCTAAGAAGATGAAGCAGAAACAAGCTGCCATTCCTAACTCAGAAGCTGTCTCCAATTAAAAACTGCTCGCAAAAGAAAGAATAGTTTGCTCCAATGGAATTTCACAGGGTATACAAACCATACCTAAGTGTAGAACCCATGCTCTTCATTAAAAGACTAAAAAATGACTCAGTGGTAATTTTGGAGTTTAAATCTCATAAATGCTTTGTCAAGAAATTATTTTTAACATTACTGGATCTTTCAATTATATATCACCATAGTGGGAGGCTGCTTGTTCTTTCCGGCTATCCAGACCACAAAATAATCACACAGAAACTATATTATTTGCGATACCTGTTTGGACAATTAACTTAAGCATATTGCTAGCTAGCTCTTATATCCTAAACTAACCCATTTCCATTAATCTGTGCATGAACACAAGGTCAGAGCTTTCTGGCAAAATTTGGCGGGCTCCAGCAGAGGTGTCTGTCCCTGGAGGGGGCTACATGGCTTCTCCTAATTTCACTATTCCTAACTTGTCCTCTCTCTGCTTGACCTCCCCCTTGCCGTATTTTGGCTAAGCCACTGGCCAAAATAACTTTATTCATAAACCAAAAAAAGCAACACATTATACAGAACTTCCCACACCATGTGACCATTTCTTATTTGTTTTTTTTTTGTGAGTTTTCCACATGTGTATACACGCCTCAGTGTTTGTTATATCTTTTTTGTACTTTTTCTTTGTCTCTTTTTTCTCTCTGTTTACTTTCTTCTATTCTGATATGTTGTTTTATTATTTTCTTATTTATATTATTATTATTATTATATTTAGATGTCTCTGTGTTTCTAATGAGAGAAAAAAGGGTTATGGTTGGTGGAGTAGGGAACAGGATCTGGGTGGAGTTGGGGAAATATTTATATGAAAAGTTTTCTTTAAATTATTTTTTAAATTTTATTTTATTTTATTAACATTTTTCCCTTTATTTTACATACCAAACCACAATTTCCCCTCCTTCTTCTCTTTCCTGTTTTCCTCTCTGTGACTCCCATCTACCAGCTTCACCATCCACTACTCCTCAGTCTCCTTTAAGAAAGGTGCAGGACCCTCCCATGGGGTTTGAACATAACATGAAAAGTGAGTTGAGATAGGCTAGAATTCCTCCCCATGTATCAAGCCTGGGTGAGGCAATCCAGCAAGGGGAATAGGTTCCCAAAAGCTAGCTGAGCATCAGAAACAGGCCCTGAGCCGGGCGGTGGTGGCCGCATGGCCTTTAATCCCAGCACTCGAGAGGCAGAGGCAGGCGGATCTCTGAGTTCGAGGCCAGCCTGGTCAACAAGAGCTAGTTCCAGGACAGGCTCTAGAAACTACAGGGAAACCCTGTCTCGAAAAACCAAAAAAAAAAAAAGAAAAAGAAAAGAAAAGAAACAGGCCCTGATCTTACCACTGGGAGCCTTACAAACAGACCAAGCTACACAGGGGTAACACACATGCAGAAGGCCTAGGACAGTCCCATGAAGGCTCTCTGTTAGTCCAGAGTCTATGTGTTCCCATGAGCTCACACCAACTGTCTTTCTGAGTTTATTACTCATGACCTTGACCCCCCTGACTTTTACGTTCCCGGTTCCTTGTTTTTAGGAGAACTCTAGGAGCTAGACCCTGTGTTTGGCTATGGATCTCTGCATATGCATTCATCAGCTACTGGATGAAGGCTCTCTTATAACAATTAGGGTACTCCACCAATCTCATTACAGTAGATGGCCATTCAGGCCTCTTCACTATAGCTAGTTGTCTTAACTGGGGTTATCCTTGTGGATTCCTGGGAGTTTCCCTGGCACCAGGTTTCTCCTTCACCCCAAAATGCCACCACAATCAAGAAGACTTTTTTTGCTACTCTCCCCCCGCTGTCTTGCCTCAGCCAGCCTCCAGCCCCCAGCCTACCCAACATACCCCCTCAAGTTCCCACTTCCCCCACAGAACCCCCCCACCCCCGCTATGCTCCTATTTTTACCAGGAGATCTCTCCTATTTTCCTTTCCAAGGAATATTTATGCACCCTTCTTTGGTGCCTCTTTATTATCTAGCCTCTCTGGGGCTGTGGATTATAGGTTATACTGTATTCTACTAATAATATCCACTTACAAGTGAGTACATACCATGTTTCTCTTTCTGGTTCTATCCATTTGCCTGCAAATTTCATAAGGCCATTGTTTTTTACAGTTCAGTAATACTTCATTATGTAAATGTAACCAATTTCCTTATCCATTCTTTAGTTGAGGGACATCTACATTGTTTTCAGGTTCTGGCTATTATGAATAAAACTGCTTATGAACATAGTTGAACAAGTGTCCTTGAAATATGATTGAGCATCCTTGATATATTCCCAAGACTGGTATAACTGGATCTTGAGGTATAATATATATATATATATATATGTATATATGTGTGTATATACATATATACATATGTATATATATGCATATATATTTAATAAAACATGTTAAAATGCAATGGAACAAGACCTCAAAACTACACTAAACAAATGCAAATTTTAATACATTAGGTTTAATGAAAAAGGAAGGCTTCATACAGCAAAGCAAATTATTGAAAAACTGAATAAATCAATCTACAAATGAGAGAAAATATTTTGAAAATAAGTTTTTGGCAATGAATTAGTATACATAGCATACAATGAACTCTAAAATACAGAAATAATTATGAAAATGGGGGCAAGATATATCAAAAAACGTAAGTCAAAAATGTATTTCTTTTCAAAAATCTACAGTTAAACTTGAATTTGAGGATTTGTGATTTAAATAAAAGTATTTTGTGCCTCTTTTCAACATATAATTGCAATCAAATACAAAATGAGATGCTACCTCAATTGTATAAGAATGGTTTTTATAAACATACTGGAAATAAAGTGTGCTTGAAATGATAGAGAAAATATTTACACATCCTTTAGGAGAATGTAAATTATTACAGCTATTATAGAAACCAGTGTGGAGTTTTCTAAAATAAGTTAGAATGAGATCTAAAAAGTCATCCAGCAATCATATTACTGGATTCATGTCAAAGGAAATGAAATTAGTATATCAAGAAGATACCTTCATACAACATTGACAATAACTAAGAAGTGGAATAACAGCAGTCCAACAACTGATGGATGTGTAAAGAAAATGCTGTACATATACACAATAAAATACTATCCATCTATAGAAAGGATGAAATCCTCTCCCTTCACAACAAGGATAGAAGGGAATTACTTCCTAAATAAAGAAATCAGTGAAAAAAGAAAAAAAATATGATTATTATACACAAATTTATTAAAAAGAAGTGGACTCACTAAAAATAGGGAGTGAAATGTTTGATATTAGGTACTGTGGAGAATATGGGAGAAGAAAGAATTGGGAAATATTTGTCAATAGATCCTAAGTTATAGCTAGGAATATGACTTTCTGTGTTAAAAGCAACAGTGACTATGGATAATTCTTATAAACTATGTATCTCAAAAACCCTGAGAAATGCATTTAATCATAGGCAAATGACTGAGTTTATGACACTACAAACAGTGAATATCAGAAACCTTACAAGTAAAACTGTTAATAATACATGTAATTTCATGCATAATTTAAAAGGCAAAAACCAGCTAATTGCAGGAAAAGTACAGTATATTGTTGATATATGTGTTTGCATGGAGGAGTATCTGTTTACTTTCATTGATTAATAAATAAACTGCCTTGGCCCTTTAAGAGAACAGAAAATTAGGTAGGCGGAGTAGACAGAAACAGAATTGTGGGAGAAAGGAAGCAGAGTTGGGGAGACGCTTCAGGCAGTTGCCATAAGCAGTTGCCATGCTTCTCCTCTCCGAGATGGACACAGGTTAAGATCTCTCCTGGTAAGCGACCACATCGTGGTGCTACAAGGATTACTAAATATGGGTTAATTAACCAATAAGAGGCTGAAACTAATGGGCCAGGCAGTATTTAGAAGAATACAGTTTCCGTGTAATTATTTTGGGTAAGCTAGCCGGGTGGCAGGACACAGCCCGCCATTTCCATCTACATGTATTTCTTTGTGCCAGTGATTAAAACAATCTATTTAACTCAATATCAAACATATACAATCATTTAATTTGGACTAGAAACATAGAGGCATGATCATGCTTCATAGACAAGTTTTCAACAGAAAGTCAATTTAAAAATCATTTATGGATTTTTACATTCCTATAACTGAAGTTATATACTTCTAAAACAAGCTAACTTAAGTGGGCATGTGGTAAACCCACCATTCCTTAGCATTGTGAAAGCAAGTACATTGTTCCTTTTTATTTTTAATATCTTCTTTAATATTGAGATTATAATTTCATTATTTCCCTTTTGTTCCTACCCTTTCTTCCATCTAAACCCTCCACTATATCTCCCTTGCTCCATATCTAATTCATGCCTTTTTTTATCATCAATTGTGTATATGTATGTGTGTGTGTGTGTGAGTGTGCACGTGCACACATATGTGTATGTGTACAATGATTAATACATATACATATATAGACATGTACAAATAATTATATATATATAAATCAGGAACACACACACAACAACACACACACATATATATATATGTATATATATATATAGAATATGTATAAATTCTGAAGAAAACCATGCTTAGTCTTTATAATGTTCCTTGTACGTATATACTCAAGGCTGACAATTTGGTATTGAATAATTGATTAGGGTGCTCTTCCATAGGGAAGACTATTCCTCTCAATCTCATTTTCCTAGTTTCATGCTTTGTACAATAAGTTGTTTTACATCTCTCTCACAGGAATTTGGACAGACATTATAGGCAAAGGTTCAACTTTTTAAAAAATGATTTTATTGAGCTAATACCTTTTTCTCTGCTTCCCCTCCCTTTCTCTTCTACTACCCCTTCTATCCTCTCTCATGGTTCCCTTACTCCCAATTTACTCAGGAGATCTTGTTTTTTTCTCTACTTTCATGTAGATTAGATCCATGTATGTCTCTCTTAGAGTCCTCATCGTTGTCTAACTAATCTGGGGTTGTGATTTGTGGGCTCGTTTCCTTTGCTTTAATGTCTAAAAACTACTTATGAGTGAGGTACATGTGATATTTGTCTTTCTGAGTCTGGATTACCTCACTCAATATGATGTTTTCTAGATCCATTCATTTGCTTGCAAATTTCAAGGTGTCAGTAGTTTTTCTTCTATGTAGTATCCATTATGTAAATGTACCACATTTCCTTTCCTATACATTCTTTAGTTGAGGGGGCATTTAGGGTTGTTTCCAGGTTCTGGCTATATAGAAACAATGTTGCTATGAACAATAGTTGAGCCCATGTCCTTGTGGTACAGTTGAGCATCCTTTGGGTATATACCCAATAGCAGTATTGCTGGGTCTTAAGAAAGATTGTTTCCTAATTTTTCTGAGAAATTGCCATAATGATATCCAAAAAGGCTGTACCAGTTTGCACTCCCACCAGCAATGGAGGGGTGTTCCCTTTTCCCCACATCCTCTTCAGCATAAATTGACATCAGTGTTTTTGATCTTGGCCATTCTTCCAGGTGTAAGTCCTTGATACATTTGGGACTTGAGTTTTCTGCATGGCGATAGATATGGTTCTATTTCATTTTTTCCATTTGTTGATATCCAGTTATGCCAGCACACCATTTGTTTAAATATGCTTTCTTTTTTTCCACTTTATATTTTTTGCCTTCTTTGTCAAAACTCAGGAGTTTTGTAGGTGGTGTGGATTAACATCTGCAATCTTCGATTCGGTTCCATTTGTCCTCCTGTCTGTTTTTATGCCAACACCTGACGTTTTTCAGTAACTGAAGCTCGTAGTTGAGGTTGAGTTTGAAGTCAGGGACTGTGATGCCTTCAGAAGTTTATTTTACAGGATTGTTTGGGCTATCATGTTTTTTTTTGTTTTGTTTTGTTTTGTTTTTGCTTTTCCATATGATGTTGATCAATATTGTTTTGAGGTCTGTTAAGAATTTTGCTGACATTTTGATGAACATTGCATAGTTTCTGTAGATTGCTTTTGGTTAGACTGCCATTTTTACTATGTCTTCTTCATTTTTCTTCTTCAACAATTTAAAGTTCTTGTCATACAAGTCTTCTACTTGATTAGTTAGAGATACTCAAAGATATTTAATGGTGTTTGTGGCTATTGCTAAGGGGGATCATTCTCTGATTTCTTTTACAGCCCATTTATCATCAATGTAAAGAAAGGATACTGATTTTTTTTTATCTTGCATACTGCTATATTGCTGAAGGTTTTATAAGTTGTAGAATTTCCTCGGGTAGAATTTTTTGGGTTGCCTATGTAAACTATCATATCATCAGCAAATAGTGAGAGTTTGACTTCTTTTTGATTTATATCCCCTTGAACTCCTTTTGTTGTTTTTGTTGTTCTAGGTAGAACCTCAAGTTCTATATTGAGTAGATACAGAGAGAGTGTACAACCTTGTCTTGTTCCTGATTTCAGTGGGATCACTTTGAGTTTCTCTGCATTTAATTTGATGTTGGCTGTTGACTTGCTGTATATTATGTTTATTATGTTTATGCATGATCTTTGTATCCCTGCTCTCCCCAAGGCCTTTATCACGAAGGGGTGTTTAATTTTGTCAAAAGCTTTTTCAGTGTCTATTGATATTACCATGTGGTCTTTTTTTCAGTTTGTTTATATGTTGACAGATTTTTGTATGTTGAACCATCTCTGCATCTCTAGGAAGAAGCTGACTTGATTATGGTGGATGATTTTTCTGAACTGTTCTTAGATTTGATTTGCCAGTATTTTATTGAGTATTTTTACATTAATGTTCATGAGTAAGATTGGTCTGTAATTCTCTTTCTTAGTAATGTCTTTATGTGGTTTGGGTATTAGGGTAATTGTAGCCTCATAAAAAGTGTTTGGCAATGTTTTAATCTTGTTTCTATTGTGTGGTACAATTTGAGGAGTATTGGGTATCAGTTTCTTCTGTGAAAAATCTTGTGGTTCTGGAACCAACTTGTCCTGTGCTTTTTTTGGTTGGGAGACTTTTGATAACTTTTCTATTCTTTAGCAGCAGTTTAATAGGTCTACTTAATTTGCTTATCTGGTCTTGATTTAATTTGGTAGAGTGATATTTATCCAGAAAGTTGTCCAGTTCCCTTTACATTTTCCAATTTTATGGAGTAACAAAGGTTTTACGAAATATAACATAATGATTCTCTGTTATTTCCTTGTGTCTGTTGTTTATGTGTCCCCCTTTGCATTTCTGATTTTTGTTAATTGAATATCTTTCTCAGTCTTTGGTTAGTTGTGGATAAACGTTTGTCCTTTTTGTTGATTATTCTCAAAAAAGCAACTCTTTGTCATCATTGGATGTCTTTGTATCGTTTGTTTCCTAAATCTAAAAAAATTGTTTGATTGCAACACTCAGTTTGATTATTTCCTGCGGTCTAGTTCTCCTGGATAAATTTGCTTGTTTTTATTCTAGATATATCAAATGTTCTGTTAACTCACTAGTTTGGGATTACTGCAACATCTCTATGTAGGCATTTAGTGCTATGAACTTTCCTCTTAACAGTGCTTTCATTGTGTCCCATAAATTTGGGCATGTTGTATGGTCATTTTCATTGAAATTTATGAAGGCTTTGATTTCTTCCTTTATTTTTTTCTTTGACCCATTTAACTTTTAGGTGAGGATTGTTTAATTTCCATGTGTTTGTGGGCTTTCTGGAATTAGTGTTGTTGTCAAATTCTAATTTTAAGCCATGGAATCCACTAAGATACATGGGGTTATTATAATTTTTTTGTATCTGTTGAGGCTTGCTTTGTTAAAGGGTTCAACTCTTATCTATACTGTTGGAAGGTCATAAATGAAATGAAGAATTTCCAGGTGGAGTTGGAGATCATATAGAGCATTTAACTAAAACAACAGGCCGTAACATTTAGGTATTATTACACATCTAATGAAAAAAGAACAATTTTGAAATCAAATTTTTCAAAAGAACGTGATGTATAATCATGAGAAAATATAGATGAGGTATTTTGATCAAAGTGTAACACTTACAGATCACTTTTATAAATTTTATTATCCTCTCTTTCTGGGGAAGACCAGGCAAGAGAAGAGTTTTAGAGCTACCAAATATATTAGGGACATAGACTCTGCTATCTTGTTTAATGTCCTATTGAACTTCAGTGCTCTTATAAATATGAGATATTATATCAAACTTAAATAGTAATTGGGTATATAATTGTTATAATCAATTCATAATTTTTAAGAAATATTTATTGAGCCTTCCCTGTGGACTATGGTCTATCTTGGAGTGTGATATCAGAGTAACTAATAAGTCCTTACTGTTCTAGGACTGGTATCCAAATACAGGCTTATCAATAATATGAGCTCTAAGAATAAATTGAGGTTAGGAATAGTGAACAGGGTCAAAAAATGCTGTTAGAGAATTGTATGATCTCTCAGTCAGAGATCAAAATGAAAATGAGGAAGTAAAACAAGCAAATTCCTAGGGAAGAAATTTCTGGATAGAGGAAAACTACACAGGTTCCAAAACCTTCAGATAGGGCCCCTCTTGGTTTATTTTAGACCACAGTCAAAGTCAGCCTAGTTTGAGGTCAAAGAACAAAAGAGTCATAGCAGATGAGAACAGAGACATAACCTGGGGCAAGATCATAGAGAACAATGTAGGCCAATGTAAGAATTCAGAGGACTAACATGAATCTGAATTATATTTCACAGCAACACTGCACTGGACAGAGAATAGACTTCTGAATGTATTACATTAGACTGGACCTTGTATTTTTTAAATTAGAAGTTGCAAATAAATGAAAGAACCAATAATTTGACTGAGGGATCTTACTTCTTAGAAAATATGGCTATTTTGTCAGTAAAACAATAGTACTAAAGCTTCAAAAAATATGATCTCTTCTTAATTGCCTTGGGCCTTCCAGGTATGTAAAAATTGCCAATTAATATCTTTCATTCTCTAATTAGCCTAGGTAATTATGAGATGGTTAATTATGGAATAAAATGGTAAAATATCTTAAAGTATCTTTGTATACTCTACCATTTATTTTTAAAATCTGTATGCCAATATCTTAGCTAAATTAAACATACAAAGAAGAGCATTTCACAAATTATATATAGAGAATTGGAGTTACCACTGCTTCTTTCCTAAACTGCCTCTTTTTATTTCCATATGCACTTACGCGCATAGTTCTCTGCACAATGTTATCTATGTAACACATTCACAGTATCTTTTATTGCCAGTCATAAGGATTTTCATAAGTTATGAACAGAAATCAGAGCAGCAATAGCTGTTACTAAAATCTTCACTACTGTTCCTACATGGATCACATACTGAATGTTTCTATAGATGTAAGATCTTGCCATCAAGCGTGACAGACCTGAGCTAAGCCTCTACAAAAACCTCATGGTGGAAGGAGAGAATAGATCCCTGCAAGTTACTCCTCTGATCTCTACTGTGTGCTCTGGCAATCCTTGCCTGAATATGGACTCAACAATAAATAAGTGTAAAATGTTAAAATTTTATACTTATGTTAACAATTATAAAAATAGCATACGGCAACAATAATAAATGATACTAAGTAAATGAACACCTACACACATGTCCCACTGCACATATGTACCACAAAAAACATACACATCACAACATACAAAAATTTAATAATAATAATTTTGAATCAGCTAATAGATACAAATATATAAATAAAATTAATAAAATAACAAAATTTATAGAGAATTGTAGGGAATAGATATGAAGTAGAATTAAGATATTAGCAAAAATACTTCTTTTTTGAAACTCTCATAATGACACAAAAACATTGGAAAATAAACAAAAGAAAATAAGTAAAAGGAAAAGGGAAAATCACAGAATATAAAAAGTATATAAGAATTATATCTGTGATTATGTATAAATATATATTTGTATTTGAACAGAAAAAAAATCTTGTCAATGTGCCTACAGATAGTGGACTGTTGAAAATAATTGACTCTTTGAAAGTAATACGCTTAGTGAAAGATTCTTCATAATAAAAAAAATTATTGCATGATTTTAATTTATAAGGAGGTAACCTAATTTACACTTACACAAACAGAAATATTATCTTCCTTAATGTAGGAGAAATAAGTGAAGAAGTGTGGTTCATTGAATTTAAACTTACAGTATCTAAGACTGATTAGGTTTGGGGATTAAGAGACAAGGCTTAGTGGTTTAAGGAGGAAATTGATGCCATTGTAATGGATCTGTATTGAGTCCCAGTATCCATGTTGGTAATGTTCATAATAACCTGTAAATCCAGCTCCAAAGGGGTTAATGCCTCTATGAACATCCACACATATAGAATCACTCACAAAGATATATATATTTTGTAAGTTTTCTAGAGATTTTATTTACAGATGAATTGCATATAGTTAACAATGTATTGCACTGAAACCTTAAAAATGATGAAACAAGACATTTTTAAATTCTCTTTACTATAACAAATAAAGGGGAGATAAAGAAACTTCTGGACGTGATGGATATACTTATTACCTTGATTATGTGTAATGTTGTTATACATGTTTAAGTATGTGCAAGATGACTAAATTGTATATATTGGTATGTGCAGTTTTTCTATATTGACTATAACTCTATAAAGCACTAAAGATAAATTACATAACAATCGCATAAAATTTCAGATAATTGTTTCAATTTCAAGCGAAAATTATATGGATTAACTTGAAAACTCTCATCTAAATCCTGTAATATTTGAGTTTTATTTTGGAAACCTGCTGTACCATATTAAGATAAGATTAGTCACAAATACATAGTGTAATCTAGGATTTCAGAAGCTTTGTGATTTTTTTCTCAACTTATTATTTAATTACAGCAGCTGTAGTTTGGTTACTCTGAACTCTACCGTCGCACATGGAACTACACTAACTATTCACTGTCCCCAGTATGTGAAATAACTTCAGATATATCTCTGAGCACCAGGTTTCTTCATGTCTATGGTCATAGATTAATGTTCCATGATAATGAAAAGTGACTTAGGTATTTTATATAGCCAGTCGGACAACAGTGGTAGCTGGAGTGAAACCCAAAGAACATAAAAATGGATACCGCTCAGCTTAGCTTGAGATTAGTTTCTAACAATGAACAGTTATTGCATTACTCCCTTATCACACATCTGGGCTCGGACTGTGGTTAGAAAGGCTGCATGATGTCATACAAATTAATAATACCCTATGCTTAGCCTATTCCTGCAGCTATTCAACAAATAAGAACTTAGCAATTGAATTATCATAATTACCAAGCTTGAGAAGCCTAATATCAAGCATAAAATAAATTCAATATTTGGTGAGGAATGGTATATCAAGGATCAGACTTCCATATATAAGCTATACAGCAGAAAGGGAGCTGTCTTCCAACAGTTTCAAATGGGCAGTGATAACATTTGCATGTCTAAAGCCCTGGTCTTTTAAATATTTTTCGAAAGGTCTAACCACTTGATACCACAGCATAATTTCAATATCTAATTTAAGAGGACATGCTTAGATTACAGCATCTTTTAATACTCAAATTTTATTTTTAAAAAGTGATAAACTTTATCTCATAAAAATCAAAAAGTGTAGCTATACTGTTAGCTTTCAAATTTTTTGTATATAATTGCAAAGCAGAGTATGCATCAAAACAAAGGCATCCTATAACAATGATTATTATATATTCTTATCACAACATTTTATTTCTTAATTTTGAACATATATAGCTTTTGGTATTAATATACAAAAGTTTTTGTGTAAGAACTTTTTGTTATTTATTTACTCTTACATTCTTTATAAAACAGGGTCTCATGATAATGTAGCTTGGACTGTTCTGGAACTTACTTTGTATTTCTGTTTGGCGATGAATTTACTGAAATATTCTTACCATAGAAATCTGAATGTTAGAAATATAATTGTGAGTCCCTCAAGTCCACTTAATCATGTTGACTGAGATATGTTATCTTGTACAAATGAAATTTAAAAATCCTGAGTACTCATAAGTGGATTCTAGACATAAATAAAGGTAGTGAGCCTATAATTCCTGATCCTAGAGAAGCTAGATAAGAAGGTGAACACAAAGGAAAACATATAGTTATCCTCTTGGATATTGGAAGTAGACTAGATTGTCAGGCAAAAATTGGGATCTTGGGGGTGGGGGTGAGGTGGCGGTAAGGGGTGATGGGGATATGAGGAGAGAAAAGTGAAGAGGGGAGGATGGGGAGACCCTGGGGGAATGGGATGGTTGGGATGGAGGAAGGGTGGGTAGGGGTGCAGGGGAGAAGATATCTTAATTAAGGGAGCCATTTTAGGGTTAGCAAGAGACTTCACTCTAGAGGGGTTCCCAGGTATCCATGGAGATGTCCCCCAGCTAGTTCCTTGGGCAGCAGAGGAGAGGGAGCCTGAAATGGCCCTTTCCTATAGCCATACTGATGAATATCTTGCATGTCACCATAGAAGCTTCATCTGGCGATGGACGGAGATAGAGGCAGAGACCCACATTGGAGTGCAGGACTGAGCTCCCAAGGCCCAAATGAGGAGCTGGAGGAGGGAGAACATGAGCAAGGAAGTCAGGACTGTGAGGAGTGCACCCACCCACTGAGACGGTGGGGTTGGTCTAATGGGAGCTCACCAAGGCCAGCTGGACTGGGACTGAAAAAGCATGGGATCAAACCGGATTCTCTGAACGTGGGGGACAATGAGGGCTGACTGAGAAGCCAAGAACAATTGCACTGGGTTTTGATCCTACTGCATGTACTGGCTTTGGGGGAGCCTGTTTAGATGCACACCTTCCCGGACCTGGATGGAGTGGGTTGGACCTTGGACTTCCCGCAGGGCAGGGAACACTGACTGCTCCTTGGACTGGAAAGGAAGGGGGCGAGTTAAGGGAGGGGGAGTGAAATGGGAGGTGGGGAGGAGGCAGAAATTTTTAAATAATAATAATAATAATAATAATAATAATAAGAAGAAGAAGAAGAAGAAGAAGAAGAAGAAGAAGAAGAAGGAGAAAAGAAAAAAATCCTGAGTACTTTCATTTGTAAACTTTAAAATGACATTAATAACAACTCATTTTTGTATGCCTCCAAAGCTCTTCTATTTTTTTAAATATTTATTTATTATGTATACAATATTCTGTCTGTGTGTATGTCTGCAGGCCAGAAAAGGGCACCAGACCTCATTACAGATGGTTGTGAGCCACCATGTGCTTGCTGGGAATTGAACTCAGGACCTTTGGAAGAGCAGGCAATGGTCGTAACCACTGAGCCATCTCTCCAGCCCAAGCTCTTCTATTTCTATGTGTTTCTACATTTATATGAATACATGTGTATGTGTATATATGTATATTTTATATATGTTTCTCTGTGTGTGTGTATTAGTAAATACACACTTGTGTTTATACTGAGAAACTGACTTTTAATTATAAATCATTTCAGTTCAGGATAGAACTTCTTAAGTGTTACAGCAAAATGGTTGCATAACTGACTGGATATATAAAATTCTCCATGCATTGTCTGCCTAAACATGTGCTGAACAAGTCGAACAATAGACAAGTCAAAGTAGACAGAAAAAAGTTCACAAGACCTAAACCCTACACAAAGAATTGCAGGAAACTAAGGAATGCTGAGAGTGGGGGAAATAGTCTTCCCCAGGAAGAGCACACTAATTGTTTTCCAATGACAAATAATCAGTCCTGAACACATACACGCAATTAACATTAAACAGACTGAGAAGAATATATTTATGTATTTACAAATGCATTTATATCTTCAACAACAATTAACCTAACAAGAAGCCATGAATCTGAAAGAGAGCAAGGAAGAGTATATGAGAAGTTTCAGAGGGATAATGTGAAAGAGAAAAATCATGTAATTATAATCACAAAAGGTTAAAAAAAAACCTTCAACTTTTTAATATATGTAGAGCCACTAGCATATATAAACTTAGTAAGCTCCTAATAGATTTTAAGAAATACATTGGTCAAGGCTTATTTGGCAGTGATTTTGATAGAATGTATCAGTTGTAATAACAGTCCTGTGAGATAGAACTGACTTTGCCCAGTCATTATTGTTCAGCTCAAAAAAATATCTGTGGGGACAGTTTGTCTTCAAAGAAAGTCTTACCTTGGGCAAACAATTCAGGAAGGAGAAACTGTTGACCCACACATGGCCTTCCATAGCTGAAACAATTTCCTCATTCCCAAGCCCCATAAATGTTCTCAGAAAGTTTTTCTCCTGGAAGACCTCTCACTTTCCCATGGGAGCAAAACTACACTTTGCTACATGTGCTAAAAAACAAACACAGTCACTTGGTTGAAGGTCAGACTTAGGTTAATTTCTATCTTAAATTTCTTTATGAAAGCTCAGAAATACAGCAGATGCAAATCAAATTAAAATCAATATAATTAGGAACACACATACACACATACACTGAGATTTTATCGACTTTTGTGACTGAAAATGTGATGGATTAAATGATGTAAACCCTGCATTTGTTAGAATGTCTATTGCTGTGAAAAAACAGCATGACCTGGCAACTCTTAAAAAGAAAAATGTTCAATTGTGGTGACTAGATTACAGTTCATAGATTTAGTCCATTGTTATCATGGCTGGAACCAGTCAGCATGCAGGCAGACATGGCCCTAGAGAAGGAGATGATAGTTCTTACTTCTAGTCTATCGGAAGTTGTCTATCTCATTGAGTGTAGCTTAAGCATAGGATACCTCAAAGTCCACCTTTACAGTGACATACTTCCTCTAACAATGCCATGTCTACTCTAGCAAAGCTACACCTCCCTATAGTGTTGTTACTATTGGGGGCCATTTTCTTTCAAACCACCACAATTTCCATCACTTCATTCAACTTTTATTTGTATTGGCTTTTTTCTTATGGAAGATTGTTCCATTAATAGCAAAAGTGTCTGCTAGAAGTATTAAGAGCAGGTTATCCTTCCAATTAAAAATTTCCATCCAAAAGAGTACTTTATTTCCAATTGTGTTTTTTTTTTGGTCTACTCTATTAAATAGTTGTTTTTCTTTAAACTGATTACTATGGGGTGGGATTAAGGAGAATATTCCCATTATGAGCCTTCAGTGAGAAAGATCTAAGTTACAGCATATATGCGACCTAGGCACTAATAATCTCCATCTATACAGGTAGACTCAAATTCAATAGGGGATGGCTGATGAAAATGAGCCACTCGCTATATTTTTAGAAAACTTTCCTTTTCAGGTCTATTAAGGACATAAGGAGAATTTTATACCCATTTTTATTCCTAGTTATATGCATATATTTTTCACAGTTTTATGCTACTTCTATAGTATTTGCACATTTATTCTTTAGTTTTTAAAATTTTCCTCACAACAAAGAGAAGAAAGTGTACAATGATATTCTGACTCAAATGTAAAGAACTCCAAAATATTTGTGTTTAGAGTCAGGGTGATGTATTTGATCTTCAAAATAAGAAATCACTTCATTGTCTTTCAAAAATTCAATTGGTCATTGTAGGGGGCAAGGTCAATTAATAAATAACCAGAGCAGCTCTATTCAAAGATTTTAATAATTAAGGGAAAACTTACACGACCAAAGATCCCGGGAATGCCAGGAGTGCAGGAAACCAAAGAGGAAAAACAAAGGCACACAGATGTTTTATAGACTATGTGTGGTCCCGGGGGGGGAAGGGGGGACACACCCCACAGACAAGGTGATTGGCTGGGCTTCCCCTTCATCTCCCCTTTTTGTCTAAATAAGACAGAACCAAACCAAATACAATTATATACAATAGGAACAAATAATAAATATAAAATTACAAACAATATTAAGCAAGAAACATATAACAAAAGTTTTACTAAACATTTTATTTCAAGGAGTCTAAATAATGTAGAGGGTAACTACAATTATCTAATCTTCAACCCCATCAAATATCTGAGAAGGGAAGTAATATTACTTAAGCAACCAGGAAGTACAAATGAGAAACTTCCAAAATGTGTAACAAATGACAGAGACAACTGACTACCTGGGCAATCACCCAAAGTCTCGTTTTGCAATGTTGAGGCAACCAACTTTGGCTAAGGCCTAACATAACTGACATACCATTATCAAAGGCAAGGAACTTTAAAAAAAAAAAAAAAACTATCCTACCCTGTCTTGGCAAGATAAGACAATCCTGTTTTATCCACTTATGGATAGTCTGTATTTTTGTCAGTAGTCGAGGTATGGGCTTTTCTTTGCCCAAAGGCTAGTTTTGCCAAGAAGAAGACAAGCTCCCAGTGGAGTGTCTTTGGTGCTCAACATTCTCTCAGGAGTAGAGCAGTGTTGCCAGGAGTCATTGTGTCTCATAAGTATAAAACTCTAGGTTAGATTAAAGGTTCTACAGCTCTTCTAAGAGGTCAAAGATTATACTATCTATACTAAATATAGTCTCTATGTATCTAAAAAAACCCCAAATATCCTAAATATAAATATGAAAAACATATATGACTATTGATATATAATTATCGATACCTATGAAACTTGGACACTCAGAGAATAAACAACTGTGCAATAAATGAGGACAATGATCTCCAAATGTAAACAATGTCATTACATAAATAATATCAGAGGTAGAAATGTATATTGCAATATGGTAAATATCTCAATATAACAATTGTTTTAAAGAAAGGTAGAAGCATACTCTCATACAATAAATAGAGGTAGAAGCATACTTACATACAACTTTCAATATACAAGAATCAACACCAATGCAATTTTCTAAAAACAATAATTCACAAATACCAATCAATTCCATCAAACCAGTTGGATCTAAGGATATGGTACTTTGGAAAAGAGATTCTTCTTTTGTTTTTACAGAAAATGAGACCCCGTGGATTGCTTCTATCCCAATATGGTATGACAGACCACACCCTCCTGAAAGGTTACTATGAACGCCCTCAAAAATTTACTTTGCTCAACTGCCAACTGAGAGGAACCTAGCACACAGGTTACACCATGAAAGATCTGATTAACAGAGTCCCCATTCCGCAGGAAGCACTTTGGAGAGAAATAACTGTGCCCATACTCCCAAATATTGTTTATAAATGTTCTTTTACATTTAAAAGGGGATATGATACAGATATGAATAATTTGCATTGGTATGGATTTTAATGTCAATTTTGTTATATTTATATGTGTTTCTGCTCTTTATTAAGGTATTGTGATTGTGTAGTTCATTTAAAAATGTAATATATATAGGTTGTTAATGGATAGTTATCAATAATAGTCAAACTTGTAGTCATGTTAGATTTTCTAGATGTGCATAGATATATTTTAGATAGACATTCTTCATATCTTTCAAAGACTACAGAATATGATGTTTAATGTATTAATAACTTAGGACTTTTCATGACAATGAGACACATCTGCTCTTGGCAGCACCAACTACTTCAAGAGGAGGATGGGCATCGAAGAGCCTCCTTATGGAGTTTGTTACCCATTTGGGCAAGAAACTGCTCTTGCCTGGACTGTCGCATAAACTGGACACAAAGGACCCTCAGAAAGAGGACTGCTGAACTTGCTTAAAGGTGAGATGGTCTTTTGGGGATCCTGACTTATGAAAGAGTCTGCAAGACATTCTGCAGGACACAGCAGATACTGACTGAACTGCCTTTGAAATGTCCTGCTTCATGGAAATGTCTGCTGGAAACTATGGGCCTGTAGGCTGAAGATGGATGCCCCAACGGTACAGAGGAACTTTGGGTGACTGTCCAGGCAGTGAGATGTCTCTTTGATTTCTAGAGATTTGTACGTTGCTTACTTCGCATTTACTTAGGTAATAATATATCCTTCTGGAGTCTTTGATGGAGTTGAAGAGTAGATAGATAGTTATGGTTTTCCCTAGATATGATAAAAGATAAAATAGATATAAATATTGTAACTGTAATTCTTGCTTGATAACTGTTTTGTTATATTAATTTTACTATTGTTAAAGTAAAGTCTTTCTTTTTTGTTTAAACAGAAAATAGGGGAATATGATGTAGGTGTGTCTTCTATCTCATTATTCATTGGTTAATAATAAAGAAATTGCTTTGTCCTGATAGGTCAGAACATAGTGGGTGGAGTAGACAGAAGAGAATGCTGGGAAGAGGCAAGTGAAGGCAGATGCGTCAGGCAATCGCCATGCCTCTCCTCTCTGAGTCAGACACGATGGAGCCAGCCACCAGGTCACACATGCTGAATCTTTCCCAGTAAGATACCACTTGTGGTGCTACACACATTACTAAATTTGGGTTAAAGCAAGATGTGAGAATTAGACAATAAGAGGCTGGAACTAATGGGCCAGGCAGTGTTTAAATGAATATAGTTTGTGTGTTGTTATTTCGGGCATAGCTAGCCAGGCCGGCTGAGAGCTGGGTGGCGGCAATACAACCCACAGCTCATCACTACAATTGGCTACAGACACTTAATGACTTTCAAAGGTTGTTAGGAGACATTTCCAGCCTTCGACGGGCTGTTGGGATAACACCTGATATAATAATTAGTTTAAATAAAACCTTGGATGGTGAAAAAGACTTAAGCAGTCCCAGAGAATTAACAGCTGAAGCAGAAAAAGAACTGACAATGGTTGAAGAAAAATTACAGGAGGCACATATGGATAGGGTGAATCCAGAGCTCAGTTGTATTCTAATCATATTGCCTTCCAAAAGTTCTCCTACAGGAATTTTATTGCAAAGAGATGATATTATCTTAGAATTGATCTTTCTACCACATAAACCAAGTACGAAAATAAAAACTTATGTGGAAAAAGTTTCTGAATTAATTATAAAAGGCAAATTGAGACTTCATCAACTAGCAGGCATAGACACAGCAGAAATTATAGTGCCTTTCACTGCTGATGAGATAAAAAAAATTATGGGAAGACAATGAGCCATGGCAAAGAGCTTGTGCTAACTTTTTTGGAGAAATTAATAACAACTATCCAAAAAGCAAGAGGCTTAACTTTATAAAGAGAACTTCTTGGATTCTTCCTTGAATCATCCGTGACACTCCAATAACTGGAGCCCATACATTTTAGACTGATGCTAATAAATCAGGGAAGGCAGATTACAAATCAGAAGACTTGAGTAAGGTGGAACAAAGTCCTTATAATTCTGTCCAGAATGCAGAATTATATGCCATTCTTATGGTGGTAAGGGATTTTAAAGAACCTCTTAATATAGTTACTGACTCACAATATGTAGAAAGAATTATCTCACATATTGAAACTGCTGAATTTATACCTGATGATACAGAACTCACCTAATTGTTTATCCAGGTACAAGACATGATCAGGAACAGGCTTTGCCCTATGTATATAACACACATCTGATCCCATATGGGTCTGCCAGGTTCTCTAGCACAAGGTAATGCAGATATTGATCAATTATTGATTGGTGGTGTGCTGCAGGCTTCTGAATTTCATAATAAACATCATGTCAATAGCAGAGACTTGAAGAAAGAGTTTTCTATTACATGGCAACAAGATAAGGAAATTGTAAAGAAATGCCCAACTTGTTCTTTCTATAACCAAACACCACTACCTGCATGGGCTAATCCAAAGGGCACTCAAAGGAATGAAATCTGGCACATGGATGTGTTCCACTTTGCAGAATTTGGCAAATTAAAATATGTACACCACACCATTGACACTTATTCAGGTTTTTGATGGGCAACTGCTTTAAGTTCAGACAAAGCTGATTCAGTAATCTCTCATTTACTAGAAGTTATGGCCATCATGGGTATACCTACACAAATAAAGACAGATAATGGTCCAGCTTATGTCTCTAGGAAAATGAAACATTTTTTGCTTATTACAATATTAAGCATGTTACAGGTATACCATACAATCCTATGGGTCAAGCAGTCATAGAAAGATCAAATAGAACTATAAAGGATATGTTAAACAAACAGAAAGGGGTGGAAAATACCTCCAGAAATAGAATTACATAATGCTTATTAACCTTGAATTTTTTCAACACTAATGAGAAAGGTGACAACAGCTGCAGAAAGACATTGGATAATGGAAAAAGTCTGCTGAATTAAATCAACCAGTTTTATTTCAAGGATTGTGATGGACCTCACAATGGAAGCCAGGAGATTGTGCTGCATTGGGGAAGGGGTTTTGCTCTTTGTCTCCACAGGAGACTAAACATTGTGGATACTGTCAAAATTATGTAAAGGTTTGGTTTGAAGAGAAAGCCCCTTGAAAAAAGAAAAATATCAATTCATACAAAAGGATGATGATAATACTGATGGTAAGAAAAATATAGGTTGGGGGCAGGGTTCTTTTCTTATCTTCACATGAAAACATTAATCTTCAAAGAATTTAAGGGACCCTGGATATTTTAAATACTGATGGATGGACACCTAGTTCCAACCCAATCTGGATCAACATAAAACCCACATATGTTTAGTAAGTATAAAACTATATATATATATATATATTATAATATATATATATATATATATATTACTGTGTTTTTGAACTTCTATACTGTATGTAAAGATTGTTTTGGAAGTTAGACTCTGGCTCAGTTCCTCTTTCAATTCCACCAAGCCTGTTGATGTAGCATTTGATAGATATCTCAGAGTGTTCATTGATGTTCTCAGGTCAGGAGCGCATGATATGGGACAGAATATATAATAATTATACTTGATAAACTTTCTTTGCTGTTTCCCTCATATTTGGTGTCGTCTTTAATACACCTTTCATTGAGTATATATATATATATATATATATCTTAATATAATATATCTATATAATATGTTTGTACTATGTTCTGGTAGATAATGTTGTTTGACCTTTTCACCTAGCCAAACCAACAAATTTTCTTCAGTAATCTTTGAAATTTCCAGGATGCAAGATGGGCCCCCACAACATTTCAACTCCACCTGGTTACTATGACATCATGTTTTTAATAAGCGCTAAAATTAGACCTGTGTTTTCATTTAGTACCAACTGCACAGGACAGTTTCGAATGGTACATATTTTTGATAACACTCTGACCAGATCTTCTCAAAACACTCAGAGATTATTTGCAATTTTTCAGACAAAATGTTTACCTGGGAATTTTACCATCATTTACTTTCACAGGACGCCCTATGAAGAACTTCACCCCCATGTCAGCTGGAAGCAATCTTAGAGGATGATGCCCCCTCTCCCAAACAGAGTTACCCTCACGCTTAGCGGACACCAATTTGTGGTTGGTATAGGGTTGAGGGGGATGGGGAAGTATTCTATGGACTCAGGGTGTTTATTGAAAAAAAGTGGGATTAAATGGTTTGATGGGATGATTGATATTCATGAGTTATTGTTTTTAGAAAATTGTATTGATACTGATTCTTGTTATATTGATATATTGAACATTGCATGTGAGTATGCTTCTACCTCTGTTTAAAACAACTGTTTATATTGAGATATTTACCATATTGCAATATACATTTCTACCCTCTGATATTATTTATGTAATGACATTTTTTACATTTGGAGATCATTGTCGTCATTTATTGCCACAGTTGTTTATTCTCTTAGTCTCCAAATTAGATAGGTATCAAGAATTATATATCAATAGTCATATATGCTTGTCATATTTATATTTAGGATAATCAGGTTTCTTAGATACATAGAGATTATATTTAGTATAGATAGTATAATCTTTGACCTCTTCGAAGAGCTGTAGAAAATGGCCTTTAATTTAACCTAGAATTCCATTGCTAATGAGACACAATCACTCCTGGCAACACTGCTCTATTCCTGAGGAGAACGTTGAGCACAAAAGATTTGTTGCACATTTTAGAAGTTTCTCGTTTGTACTTCCTGGTTGCTTAAGTAATATTACTTCCCTTCTCAGATATTTGATGCGGTTTGAAGATTAGATAATTGTAGTTACCCTCTACATTATTTAGAACTCCTTGAAATAGAATGTTTAGTAAAAATTGTTATATGTTTCTTGCTTAATATTGTTTGTTGTTTGTAATATTATATTTATTATTTTGTTCCTATCGTATATAGTTGTATTTGGTTTGGTTCTGTCTTATTTAGACAAAAGGGGGAGATGAAGGGGAAGCCCAGCCAATCACCTTGTTTGTAAGCTGTCCCCCTTAGGCTAAAATTTACTTATAAAATCTTGCCAGTGTGCGGCCCCGCCTTCTCTTTGTTTCCTGTGCTCCTCGCTGGAACCTTTTGCTTTTTGTAAGTTCCCCCTTTTCTTTTCTTTATTAAAGCTGAATATTATATATTAAAGCTAGTCTGCTTAATCATAACTGCAGATCGACCATGCCCCCTTCAGCCAATCTCTCCTAATTTGTGCCTTTTGTGTCTTAGTTTTTGCAAACCTATTTTATAACCTAGATAATCAACAGAATTCCTCTCTGAATATTTTTAGGAGTAATCTGCAATCCCCATTTAGGTGAAACTATTTTTACTTCTTCAAACAGTCTTCCTAAGGTATCCATGTTTGAATCAGACAACAGAATGTCATCCATGTAATGATAAATTATAGACTTGGGAAATTGCTTGTGTATTATTTGCAATGGTTGATTTACAAAGTATGGGCACAGGGTGGGAGAGTTCAACATGCCCTGTGGGAGGATGGTCCACTGGTATCTTCTGGTAGGTTGAGAGTTATTATAAGTAGGCACTGTGAAGGCAAACTTTTCTCTATCTTTTTCTTGTAAAGGTATAGTCAAGAAACAATCCTTTAATCAATAACTATGAGAGACCATCCTTTTGGTAATAAAGAGGGCAGAGGAATTACAGATTGCAGATAGTCCACATAGGTTGAATAATCTTGTTGATAGCCCTGAGATCTGTCACCATTCTCCATTTACCAGATTTTTTCTTAACCACAAATACAGGAGAATTCCAAGGGCTGGTAGATTCTTCTATATGTTGAGCATCCAATTGCTGTTGTTCCAGCTGTTCTAAAGCCTGCAACTTTTCCTCAGCTAAGACCATTGCTTTTGTCCATATTGGTTTCTCAGTCAACCATTTTAGAGGCAGGGTTGTTGGTATCTCTGAAGGGGCATCAATTGCTTTGTGTTCTTGTACAGCCCGAATGGCTGGTTTTCATTGTCTGCAATATCTTTTAATATTTTCCCCAGAAATATAAGCTCTAGAAGTAGCAGGAATATTAATTTTGGTATTCTATTGCTGCAATAGGTCATGGCCCCATACTTTCACTGCAATATTGGCTACATATGGCCTTAATTTTCCTATTTGTTCTTTTGGCCCTATGCATTCAACCCATCTAGTGCTCTGCCTTACTAGAGGTAGGGTTCCAATTCCCAGGAACTGAACATTTACGTCCTGAAGAGGTCAATACGGATGCCAAGATTCTGGAGTAATGATATTTACATCCGCACCTGTGTCCAGCAGGCCAGGAATAAAGACACCATTTACACACACTCTTAGCTTTGGTCTTTGATCACTTATAGAAGTTTGCCAAAATACACGTAACTCATCTTTCAGGCAGTTTTTGCTTTTAACAGCAGGCATGGGGCTTTCTACATTTTCCTGACGATGGCATGTTCCTCTGCCAGTAACTGGAAATGACTGGACCACCATTTGCCCATGGGGCCTGCTAGAGGCCCCCATGGCGTTTCCCGATGGCAACGGGTTGCCTTCGTCTATCTCTTGTCGGACCTACATCATTTGACCAGCTGTCTGTCCTTTTCCACATCTCCTACATAAACCTGAATGCCTGACGTCCTACTTATTTCTGTCATTCCTGAAGACGGGCATTCTCATTATTATTATTTCTGGAACTCCTTTGTCTACAATTCCTTTTCATATGTCCCATTTTGACTTTTTTTTTCCCTATTCACAATTAAAACATTTGCGTATTTTGATGCCTTCCTTTTACCATTGAGAAATTTGTTTCCTTCTACCCATTGCTTCAGTGCCATAGTCAAACATATCAACATTTATGTATGCAAGACCCCTTCTTTCAAGGGTGTTGATCTGATCTTTAAAGGCCCCCAAATCCTTTTGCACTCCACATTGGCATTCTCATAAGCCAGAGAATCAATTATTATACACCTTGCTTCTGGGTCAGATATCCCTATTTAGTACAGCGGCCTTAGTTAGTCTTTGTAAAAAGTCACTAAAGGGTTTCTCTCTGACGCTGTTTAACTCTGATATATGATTCCATTCTCTGTCCTGGGTCTTGAACCCTGATCCCAAG
Organism: Arvicola amphibius; assembly: GCF_903992535.2. Taxonomy (NCBI): domain Eukaryota; kingdom Metazoa; phylum Chordata; class Mammalia; order Rodentia; family Cricetidae; genus Arvicola; species Arvicola amphibius. The sequence goes on from NC_052065.1 coordinate 104,830,016, forward strand.
CCTTTAAGGCTGCTGTAGTACATATGGACAAGGTGTGTTCATCATAATTAGCTTGTTCCCAGAGAATCGGAGAAAAGTCCTTCACCTAGAATTTGATCTAGGGTAATCTCAATTCCCTTTGCTCTTTCCTGCTGTTCTAAAAGTCTAGCCTCTTGCTGAACATACACTTCCAATTCAATTGAGATCTGCTCTCAGAACCGCTGAAATCAATTGAATCCAATTGTGGGAGTGATTTTGTTGCTGATAGACCATGTTTTTAGCATCTCCTTAAACAAAGGAGCTATCTATCCCAAAATTCATAACATCTTGTTTAATTTCTTTTAGATCATCCATACGGATGGGCTCCCATGTATTGTTCCTTGATGACCCCTAGGGTTTCTGGAACCAGTTACCTTCTCTGTTGTTACTACTGGAAAGGCAGGTAGAGCTTAACGGAAATTATCCCAGAGAGTTTCAGTCACTGATGGAGTTAAAATTTGCCTTTCTACCATTTGCTCCTATTCATCAGAATTTAGAATTTTCCTCAATCTTTTCAAATCTGTTTACCATGCCTTCTGCAAAGCCTGAATCTCCTGTACAGAATTATGTTCTAGAGGCCCTTCATAGAGGATTCTAAGGTATGAAGTTTGTCCAATACAGATAATATCTCCATCCTTGGATATAATTGTCATGGCATTGAATTGTGCCTTCTTGTAATAACAATCTGTCGTTTTAATCTCTCACATCCTTTAGACAAAATCCGGTTGGCAAATTCAGCAGTTTTAATCCCTCTCAGATAATATTTCAGTTCCTACAGACAGGGACTGAAGTTTACAATCCAAATCAGCTGTTCCCTCCTCCACAGCAATTAATCTCTCCTTAATATCAGACTGTACCTATTCTAATTTTGCTCAGTTGACAGAGTCATATCAGCAAACTGTTTCTTGATGTGGTATTGTCAATCTGAATTGTTTTTGAAATTACCTCAACAATTTGGAAGTTGTCTCTCAAAACAGTCATGCCCTTTCTTAATTTTTCAACTTCTGCCTTAAGAATCCTGGATTTGTCCTGTAAGGACTCTATCATCTTCCTATTGTCCAACCATGTTATAACGAAAAAAACAAAATTGAGAAAAATACCAAGCCCTGTAAATAGCCAACCAAAGAAAACCTCATTTGCATCCTGCAATAACTCAGCCATGGTGCAATTAAATAAACTGTAGAATCCTCAATGGTGATATTGTCAGACATTTTCACTCAAATCTGTATTTATTATTCTTATTTATTTATTTATATTATTTATTTTTTAATAGAAAGAAATTTTACCTGTAATCACCATTGCCTGCCAGTAGGTGGCAGGGTGCACCTGATCCACGTGGCCGAGAAAGTCAGAACCGCGAAAAAAAAATCCTGAATAAAATGATCAAAACTGGAGGTTTAAACCACAGACTATGTGCTGTATGAATTATAGTATGGCTGTGGAATGCAGGCACTGGGTAAAAGATGGCATCGGCTGATAAGCAGCAGTGGGCTGGGCAGCCCAGTAAAACCTAGCAGGACCAAGGTCGACTCAGCTGGGATTGAGCAGGCTTCAGTGAGTCATGTGCCCTGCGGTCCCTTTGCTGGGTTGCTCCACGCAAGGTAAGCACTCTTAAGCCATGGTGCTATGGGTGACTGTGCGAGTCAGCAACAATGGCAGTGGCTGCAGTGTAAACGCTGGGAAAAATTCAAGCGGGCCTGGAGCTGGTGGGCTGGGGGGGTCACAAGCTCAAATGCTGGGATGCAGGGAGTGACTGCTTGTCTCTGGGGTGTAACCGCCACGGTGGACGTGGCCCAAGCAAAGCCGAGGCCTCGGCAAGCTGGCGGCCACCTAAGGGAGTACACATAGCGGTTTGGTGTGCTCTGGGCACAGGAGCAGTTGCTGTGGGTGCTCAGGGGCCCTGGGAACAATTGCACTATGTGCACGACTGTGCTGGGTGCTCTGCAGGTGCTGGCAGGACCCATGTAGCAGGGTCGCGATAGGGGAAGCTGGCTCAGCACGCAATGTGGCAGCGGGGCCAAGCTCCTTTGGCAATGGCGGCTGCACGGAGGGGAGGGGACCCCTGGCGGTCACCAACTCTGGTGGCCACCAGAGGCTCTGAGGCAGGTAAAAAAAAGCCTCACGTTCTGAGAGCCAAAATGTAGGGGGCGAGGTCGATTAATAAATAACCAGAACAGCTCTATTCAAAAAATTTTAATAATGAGGAAAAACTTACACAATAAAAGATCCCGTGAACACCAAGAGTGCAGGAAACCAAAGAGGAAAAACAAATGCACATGGATGTTTTATAGACTATGTGTGGCCTCGGGGGGGACACACCTCACAGACAAGGTGATTGGCTGGGGCTTCCCCTTCAGGTAATTTTCCAAACAGTTGTTTTCCAAATAAGTTTATGGCACAGAGATACACAAGAAATGTAAAAATCTATTTTCAGAAACTTCTTAATATAAAATCTGTTTTCTAGGAAATGATAAATACACAATTTGCAACAAATAGTTTTTGGACATTAAATTACTTCAATTAATTACCAACTTTGTACTAAAATTTTAAATTAATTCCACTCTCAGAATGGATTGAGGGAATGGAGGAACACAAATGGATCTTATATTGGTTAACATACTTTTAATATTTACTAGAGAAACTTGTTTTCTTTTATCTGAAATTCATGAATTTCTTAATTACATCTAAACTTGAATATTTGTGTTCTTAAAAGGTTTTTGAAGATACAATGCCTCAAAGCAATCATTTTCCATTAATTAAATTTAGACATATGTTTTAAAATAAGTTGTTCATTAGACGGGATTCTGTTAATCTTTTTTTAAAAGCTCATACGTAGAATACGAATAGTGATGTGACATACTTTACATCTATAAACCATGTTACCATATTTTAATATGTAATAAAAGTCTATGCATTCTGATACAATTATTTCATAGCATTTATATAATTTATATTTACATCGAGTTGTGGGAAGTGCAGAGGAATATAAGCAACATTGGAAGTACTCAATAAAAAAGAACTATATATAAAAATAGTTTAGGAAAATGTATAACAATGCAGAAAATCTATTAAGTAAAATAATTCTTGATCATATATTTTAAACAGAAAATATTTATTTTGCATCACAGTGTCCAAAAGTTTTAGTCCAGCAACATTTGGATTTTTATTTCTGGGCCTGTGATTAAACAGTACATACATAATGGAAGGATCGTGTAGGAAAGCGTTGACCTGGTGTTAAACAGTAATCAGTGCAAAAGAGAGGGTGCCAGGGACAAGACATATTTCCCAAAGGCATACTCCCAAATAACTACTCTCTTCAACTATGTAGCACCTCCTACATTTCTGTAAACTTCCCAATTTCCCAATTGCCAGTCATAAATATGTCAGTGCATTTATGAATTAATTGCAATTAATTCATCCTTTATGGCCTAATCACTTCCCAAAAGCCTTCAGCCTATGGCATTGGGTGTGGGGCATTTAAGAAAAAACATATAACAATATTACCCTAATATCCTAAAACTCAAGTCCACTTGAAAGTACTGCATTATTATTTTACTAAATTAAACCATATCTTTCTAATATTATAATGATTTTATGACTTAATTTTATATATCAAGTGTAAATTAGTAATCATTGGCTGGATTATTTGCTTATGATTGAGGCCTTTTCTGTTTTGAATATGAATAGATACATATAAGATCAGTATTGAAATGTTGGTACCCAATACTTGGTCTTATTTTGAGAGGCTCTAGATATGTTAATAGTGATATGTAACTAGAGTAAGTACCACACTTGAGGTAGAGCTTTCAGGGGAGTATTATTAAATGTTGGCTTCATCCTGTCATACTTCTTATTTTATAATTCAAGGAAAATATTTTCATCATTACTAAATTTCTCTTTTTTTCTTTGAGGTAGATAATATAAAAGGTGAAATAATTTTGATTTTTCATGATAACACTTGTACTATGCTAGACCGAAGAACATTGGAATAAGTACCTGTTTCCAACTTGATGTAATAAAGTTATTCTTTAGCTTCAGTGTAATTAAACAACTTTTGTGTTTTTTCTTCAATTCCTGTAATATATAAGTATATATATATATATATGTATATATACATACTTAATATCTTATATAATATCTTAATATATATGTGTTACTAATATCTATGCTTATTTCTGCATTTTTTCCTTTTTTGTTTTTTTAGAGACAGGGTTTCTTGTAGCTTTTGATGGCTGTCCCTGGAACTAGCTCTTCTAGACCAGACTGACCTCGAACTCACAGAGATCCACCTGCCTCTGCCTCCACGAGCTGGGATTAAAGGCAATGTGCCACTCCCACCTGGCTCTATATCTGTTTTAATTACTTTTAAAAGCAAATTATATAAAATTTCATTCATGCATAGTTTACTTTGAATTATACCATTTTCTATCCCATTCCTTTTGAAGCTTGATATTTTGCATGGAGAAACCTAAAGTAGAGAGGGGGTGGGTTAGTCTATTGTTTCTTTTCCTGGTATTGCTTTCTACAATTTTCTTATATGGATGTGCTAAATGTTAGGATATTGATATATAGAAGAAATGTTGATTGTGTTGAAAGTTGGAAATAAGGTATTTATAGGGTATGTGGGCCACACATGTGCACGCATGGTGTGCTCATACAATGGAATGAGAAGGAGAAAGAGGAGAGGAGGAGGAGGAAAAAGCAACTGCAAATATACCTTAATGTTGTTACTATCAAAGTCCCTTTATCTTTGTTTCAATATTTCTGTTTAAAACTAAATAGTTATCAGGACTGTATTTATAATAGAATAACAGTACTAGACTGAGTATAAATTTAGGAATACATGAACATTTATGAAAAGAATTTATATATAAAATATAACAAAAATGAGAGTGCCAAAAGCATTATAAAGAATATAATAAAGATTTGGTCTTCCTAATGAAGAGTTTGATGTCCTGAGAGCATGAAGGTGGGAATAGCCATGAAGTAAAATTCTCAATGTAATTATTAAAAAACTTTATTTCCCCCAAAACGTAGAATGAAAATTTATATAATTTATTTGAATATTAAAGAAAAGTATTACACAATAGACCTATCATATGTGCAGTCGTTTTAGTTGCATACATAATGTTTGTAATAAATAATTTTTTAGTTCCAGGGTAATTATTTATTAAGCATAAATTCTTACCACTTACTTCTATGTCAAAGTCTAGTACTCTCTTCTTAATTTTATTTTAGCTGCATTACAAATGGAAACAGTAGGATCACTGAATACAGAAAAAACTTCAGTTTCAATACATTTTTCTTCTCAATGTGCTTTTGGACAACTTGGTAGACAATCCAAGCATGAGTTACCTTCATTCCTAAAAATAATGTTCCAGTTGGATGAGATAAGATACTAATTTTCAAAACTGCTTCCGAATATAGTCACCCAAATCCAGCATTTCTCATAGTCTTTTGTTATGCTGTTAGTATAGTATATGATCACATATGATAATGAATAGTTTATCAGATGCTGAGCAAAAGCAGTTTATTTATAACCCAAGAAAGAGTATTTGTATAATGAAAACTGCCTTAATGTTGAAAGAGGTTTCTTGTCTCACCTGGTCCTGCAGCCTTTCAGTCCCAAAGAAACACACAGAGATCTACATTAATTATAAACTGTTGACCTATTAGTTCAGGCTTCTTATTAGTTAATTCTTACATTAACCCATAATTGTTGTCTGTGTTAGCAATGTGGCTTGGTTACATTTATCAGTGAGGCATTCTCATCTTGCTTCCTCTGTATCTGGGTGATGACTACTGATGGAGCCTTTCTTCTTCCCAGAGTGTTCCTATTCTGGTTGCCCCACCTACACTTCCTGCCTAACTACTGGCCAATCAGCATTTTATTAAACCAATACAAGTAACAAATATTTACAGGGTGCAAGACGCTTGTCCCACAGCATCTTAAATAGATTTAAAAAATGCTTATTGAAGTCTTTACTTCAAGAAAGAAAGGATTTGACCACAAAGAGTTCATAGTTCTGCCATATTTCTTAAAATAAGTAACTGTTTCAGAATAATTTTCAAAACGAATACATAAAGATACAAGGAGATATACCTACAAAACAGAAAAATACACATAGACATAAGCAAAGAAATATATAGAAAAGTAAGAGAAAGAAACAATTGAAACAAAAACAGGTAGGCAAAAAGAAATGCAGTTGCTTGAATGAAAAATGAGATATTATTAAAAAGAGATAGAAATTTTACTTGACTCCTGTTCTTTTGTCACTTTGTTATATCTCTTTTACTGGATTACCCTGTGACTCTCTAGATGTCCTTTCACTTTCCCAGTTTTCTAAGAAACCAAAAATAACTTAACCGGATTAGCATCTGATTTAATGTCAATTTTCATTAGTATAGAATGTAACCTGTTTCATGTTTCCACAAGCCTTTATGAAATGCTCAGAAATGTGATGAAAAAGTTGATGTGTCAAGACATAATATCAGGAACAATTGAAGGATATCACTATTCCTAAAACATTTGAATTAAAATTAAAAATAAACTGACAACAACATAAAAAAGTAAATACATGCTGTGGTGTCATGAACCAATAACATATACTTTAAATCCATTTTGTTTTACAGAAACATCTTTATTTACTTCTCTATCTACCTTTCTTTTCCATTGCCTGCATACTTTTATTTTTTTGACAATTTTATACATGTATAAAACTTATTGTTAACAAGGTCACATTCTATTGCTTTCTGTCATCTTCCTCCTTCTCCTACAAACATTCCCCTTTATCCCAACTAGTCCTCCTTCTACATTCCTACCGTATTTGTATGTACAGGTATTTGCAGGTAGCCACAACTGATATCTGTCCATGATTACATTTTCTGTGTCACCTAGAACATCGCATTTTGAGCACTCTTCCCAACATCTCTAATTGTTACAATATTTCAATTCCCATTCTTATGGTGTTCACATGTCCTTATAAAGGTTTAAAAGTAATGTCCTGTAAGAGTAGTGCACTCAACGATTAATTGTTCTCAGCATTTAGAACACACATGAGTTTATGCATTAACCATCACCCTCTAAAATGATTCTTCTCTGAATAAAGTTGTGAATAACACAAATTTATGGATATAAACAAAAATATTTAAAAAGCAGTTTGGTTATATGTACAGTTAGCATAACATCAATTACACTCCTTTTACTGGACTACTTTTTTTTCTGAAGTGCCTGTATAGTTGAACTTTTACCCTTTTTGTACCTGACATGTAGCCAATTAAAAATTATCAATGGTAATGAACATTGTAGATCAGGAAGAATAAGATGTAAACACATACACACAAGACAGGATTGTCCCCCTCTCTCTTTCACACACACACACAGATACACACATACACACACTCTTTCCACCAGATTCTAATGGCTCTTAGTAAAGTGTCCTGCTGTAAGGAAGAATTTCATGATCCTCAGGGATCTTTTTGCTTCCTTTATGTGTTGTCATTGAGGCACAACATCTCTATTTGCCTGTCTATTTGCCCCTGCTAAATGTCTAAAATAAGTTAGCTGTTATTGACTTCAACTATTATTTTGAATACAAAAATTAACATAAGTATCAGTTTTATGCTCTGCTTTAATAAAAAGATACATGTAGAAATCAATGAGCTATTTAAAGAAATTCATTTATACTTTAAAAGAAAATATACTGCTGAAGTATTTATGTTTTTTATGTCTATAATATTCCTACTGTTTTCATCCTTTCAATTGGAGATTGCCATCACAAATGGTGATATATCTGCCTATAAAATATCTACTATAGTTTTAGTACATTACATTAAGCATTTTTTGGAAAGTGAAACAATACTTTGAGCATTTAATATTATAGATAACATAATAGCTAAGAGGCTATAGAACAAATAATGTAAATATTAATATGTAGAAAATAATGTTAATGTCAGTGCCTGATAAATTTGATTCGTCAAATATTTATTTTGTATTCTTATTCATTACCAACAGAAAATATTCCAAATTTTTTACTTATCAATTTCTTTGATAGGTGAGGTGTTAACTTACTAGTATACCATTTATAAAACACTGATGTGGTATAATAGAAGCAACAAAGGGAATAGGACTCAAAAGCTAAATATAAATTGTTTTCCTTTATGCAGATTAAAACAATTATAATTTCTCATTTTAGTTTCTTCAAAGTATGAAAATATATGTGAAAATTCATTTTTTGACTATTTTCTTTTTCAGGATTTGTTAGTTTCTATACTTTAAAAAATTAAATTTTTGCATTATGGCAGGGTTTAGGTAGAATATCATTGTAGTTTCATTTTAATTTTACTGATGAGTAAAGATGTGCATTTTGTATACATTCATTGAACAGTTTTCTTTTTTAAGAAGTAACTATCCAGATTCATTGTATAATTTTAATATGATTTTGTTATATTTTAATATGTTTGAGTTATTTTTCAAAAATATTTATTTATTTATTTATTTATTATGTATACAATATTCTGTCTGTGTGCATGCATGAAGGCCAGAAGAGGGCACCAGATCCCATTATAGATGGTTGTGAACCACCATGTGGTTGCTAGGAGTTGAACTCAGGACCTTTGGAAGAGCAGACAATCCTCTTAACCTCTGAGCCATCTCTACAGCCCTATGTTTGAGTTATTTATATGTTCCATATGTTAAGTATCCATCAGAGGAATTGCTGATAGACATTTCCTCTAATTTTGAAGGTTATATATTAATTCCAGGGTATAGTTCTTTCACTTGCTGTAATATAATTTGTCAAATTTTGTTTATTATTACTGTATTTTAAGTGTTTATTTCATATGCTAATGGATACCCCAATTGATAAGTGAAATTTAGGGAATGTAAATTAGTACAGTCATTGTGGAGTTTCCTTCAAAACTAAAATTAGATATATATTCAAAGATGACAAAACATAAAATAGATATAATTTTTATACACATTTATTGTGGCACTGTTTACAAAAGGCATATTATAACATACATATAAGCATTTATTAAAAGATGAATGGAGTATGAAATTGTAGAATATTAATACTCAGTGAGTATTATTCTGTCACTGAAAGTGAAATTTTGAGCTTGGTACATGTTTTAGTCAGCAAAGTGTTTACTTCATAAACTTAGAGATATGAGTTAAGATCTCTGTTACCCAAATTAAAATTTTCACATGGTGGTACACATCTGTAATCCAAGGCCTGGTAACACAAAGATGTGTGGATTCCAGTCATCAGATTGCCAGAATGTATAGCCAAATCAGTGAACTCTTAGTTCACTGAGAGACCCTACATCAAAAGGAAAGGCTAAAAAAAGAAATCAATGGAGAGAGTGACTGAAGATAGCTAAGAAGAGGCTTTATCATTATGAGAACCTGATGCACTTGTGCACAAGTGTGTATTCATAAATAAACTAAACAGAAGATAAAAAGAATAAAATATCAAAATTTGGAATAATGAATTACATAATGCTAAGTAAAATAAGACAGACGTGTGCAACTACTCCAGTATCATATATTCTCCTTTAAAGGAGGAAAAAAAATCAAATTTGACATGAAAATAAAATAAAGAAAAATTTGAAAAATGATTGGAATATTATGGTCATTTTGAATAAGAAAGCTCCTATATTGTTGTATGTATTTTAACACTTGTACACCCATCCACTGGTGTTCTTTGAAGGTGTTTTTAGTGCTCATGGAGATGTGCTTGGGGAAGTACATTACTAGGGGTGGACTTTGAGGGTTTATAACCATTTCCCAGATCCTGTTCTCCCTCACAATAAAATATTCTAGCTCCTGTGACACTGCCCTGCTATCCCCACTACTGTGGACTCTAACCCTTTGAAACAGTAAGCAAGATATAATTTCTCCCTTAAGCTGCTTTTGGCTATGGCATTTTATCACAGTAACATCAACAACAAAATATGTCTCTCATAAAAGTATGAATAATACTTACTCTATGTGTGTATAGACATGCCAAATTGAATCATACTAACAAAAATACTGTACATAGGGATGGAAGGAAGGAAACAACCTACCTCAACACCCAGAAATACCACTTTTGTGTATATACCCAAAGGATGCTCAATCATACTACAAGGACATGTGCTCAGCTAGGATCATAGAAGCATTATTTGTCACTGAGAGAATTTTGGAAACAACCTAAATGCCCCTCAACTGAAGAATGGATAAAGAAGATGTGGTACATTTACACAATAAAGTACTACACAGTGGGAAAAAAATATATCTTGAAATTTGCAAATGAATGGATCTAAAAAACATATTCAGTGAGGTAACACAGACCCAGAAAGACAAATACAATATATACTCACTCATAAGTGGCTTTTAGACATAAGTAAAGAAAGGCCAACCTATAATTCACAATCCCAGAGAACCTATACAACAAAGAGAACCCTAAGAGAGACATACATGGATCTAATCTACATGGGAAGTAGAAAAAGACAAGATCTTCTGAGTAGTGGGGGCGTGGACATAATGGGAGGGTGGAGGAAGAGAGGAGAGCAGAGAAAAATATATAGCTCAATAAAAACAATAAAAATTCTTGAATTAATAAAATTTACAGAATTACAGAATGCTTATTTAAATAGAATGCCATTAAATAATAAGGTCCAATATCAAATATTTTATTTAGGTTATTTTTATTTATCTATAATCACCTTTAGTTTATTTTATAGATATTTAATGTTTCAAGTTTTCATATTTTGATTTGGAAGTAACGTTAGTTTGGTTTGTAGCAAATCAAAATATTTTATTCAGTCAGTAATGCCTTCATAAAATGAATCACACCAGTCTGGTTTTATATGTTAAGCTGTATTTTAAAAACAGATTGAACATTAAATTTTTAATCCAATGTCTATAAATTATTTACAGGGATTTGCAGGAAAAGAAGAATTAGAACTTCTGTTCTTTTTCTACCTGGCCTTTATTTGAATAATGTGAATCATTTAGGTTTGTTGGCCACTATGAATTCTGCTGATGATTTTCTTTATACAGTTCTGTCTTGAAATCTTTCTTATATTTTTCAAATAAATAGAAATAAATTATTGATGTTTTTTCTAAACACAATGAATGTTGATAAAAGGAAATAAAGTGGTGATAAAGGAAAAACTATATAAAATGAGTTTATTCCATGAGAGTTGGGATGGTATCAATGGTTGATCTGAATTTTGGGAAGCATTGGGTATGCGGTCATTTTTCTCTAATGCTTGCTGTACCCATTATATGATATTTATGTATAAACAGAATGATACATACATATGCATACATATCACAAATTTAAATTGCATCAGTCATTCCCTTTGGGGAATAATAAACTTCAACATGTATCATCATGTCATATAAAAAAACAATTGTTCTATCTTTTTTACCTCCTCCCAAATCTCCTCTAAATTGTGACACCATTGTCTCTTTTATTATCTTATGGCTAACATTCAGAAATCATCAATATAGAAAGCTTATATATTATGTATGATTTGATTTCTATGTCTGCTTGATTTATTATATTTTACTTTCTGCTATCTATATTTAAGTATGGTATTGCATAGATTCTAAAAATAACTATATATTTCTCTTCTCTGGGACATATTTAAAATTAAATTTTTGTCCTCTAATATTTGAAAATAGAGTTCACCTCCTGGAAATTTATAACTGATTTTTCTGCATCACCTAAACTTCAATTATAAAGATGATACTTTCATTCTAGTAGAATTAGTATAAGTGAGAAATAAGATATTAAATATAATATATTAAAAGGCAAATCAGACCTCAAGATATATTTTTATTTATTCTGAATTAATGATGTATAATATCTCAGAAATGTATGTAAACACAACTTCAAATGTTATTCTTGTAACAGTAGATTTTATAAGGGCAATGATACCTGACATTGTGGTTTCTCTTAAGGCACTTAATTACCTATTGGATCATTAAACATCATTCTCTCTGCTTTTCACGGCTCTTTGAGCTAGTCATTAACTCCATAGTAAGGAAAGTGAACAATGGAATTATTACCTAATTGTAGTTACTATATTTTCTCCCCTGTTTAACGTGTATCTATAAAGCTAATATCAGGAACCGTACTATTCCTACGACTTCTGTGCTGACTGATACATTCACTAAATTATTTTTAAGCACATGTTTAATGGAAGGAAATGATTAGAGGTATAAATTAAGTACACAGAATTGCTGCTTTCTTCAATATTTTTAGGAATAAGCAGAAATTAATCGATAACACTTTTAAAATAATAATTCAAATGTGAAAGTTGAATAGCACTATACTGCAACTAAATTACAAAGCTACATTTTAAAATAATATTTCTGATCATTAAACAACTTAATTTAGACGTCCAAATCTTGACTGTTTTTCTAGTTACTAAAATTTGTGGCATATCGACATAATCTATTATGCTAATGATGAAATAATTAATGTTTTCTAAAGTAAAATCGCATACTAATTGGACACTACTTGCTTTCCATATTGTCATGTGACTGCACTAGGCAAGGAGTTTTATTTATTTATTTTATTGATGATTTCTTGACATTATGTATGACCATAAACTGCAACTCATAGTCCATATTTAGCTCAGTTTCATGAAATTTTTTCATTTATTTTATTTTATTTTTTAAAAACAGTCTTTTTATTTTACATACCAATCCCAGTTTTCTCTTTCTCCCCTCCGCCTGCTTCCCCTCCTTTCCCCCAACTCTACTCCCCATCTATTTCTCAGAGAGGGTGAATCAACAAAGTCTGTTATATCACTTGAGGTGAAACCAAGGTTCTCCCCCCCCCACCTTTATTAGGCTGAGCAAGGTATTCCTCTGTAGGGAACGGGCTCCAAAAAGCCAGCTCATGCACTAGTGATAAATACTGGTTCCATAGCCAGTGGCTCCACAAACAGCCCAAGCCACACAACTGTCACCCACATTCAGAGGGTCTAGTTCGGTCCTATGCAGTTTCCCCAGCTGTCAGTGCAGAGTCAGTGAGCTCCCACTAGTTTGGGTCAGCTTCTAAGAGAGATATACATGGATCACCCTGGGAAAAGGGAAAGAGACAAGATTTCCTGGGTAATGTGGGAGTATGGGGGAAGGGGAGGGAATTATAAGGGTAAAAAGGGAGATGGGAGGAAAACATGAAGGATTGGGGAGCTTGAGTTGGGGGAAGAACAGAGAAGGAGAGCAAGGAAAGAGATATCTTGCTAGAGGGAGCCATTACGGGGTTAGTGAGAAACATGGAACTAGGGAAATTCCCAGGAATCCACAAGGATGACCCCATCTAAGACCCGAAGCAATAGTGGAGAGGGTTTCTGAACTGCCTTTCCCCGTAATCAGAATGATGACTACCCTAATTGTAATCATAGACCTTCATCCAGCAACTTATGGAAGCAGATGAAGAGATCGACCATTAAGCACTGGGCCAAGCTCCTGGAGTCCAGTTGTAGAGAGATTTGAACAAAGAAGTTAAGACCACGATGGGGTTACATATATTTTTTTATAACTAGTCAACTAATTCTTTTCTGCCAGTGTGTACATGTGTATTAACCTCAGTATCTAATTCAAATAGAAATATCTCTGATGAAGGTTGAGAGATGCATCACTCTATGGGTATAATAACAAGTTTTAGGAATCAGTTTAATATTGTGTCTGTACAAATACTTTCTCAGTTTGACAGTAGTGTTAGATATGGGTATCAGTTTGTGAGTATCCTCTGTTATCTCCTCTACTAGATTAAGGTTATCAGGTCTTATGTTCAGATATTTCACCCATTTGCAGTTGAGTTTTGTACAGGGTGTTTGACCAGCACCATTTATTGAGGATGCTGTTTTTTCTTCATTGTTTATTGCTTGCCTCTTTTTTTTAGTTTAAAATATTTTTTTATCTATTAAAAATTTCCATCTCCTCCCTTCCTCCCATTTTCCTCCCATTTCCCTCACTCCACCTTCCCCTCCAGTCCTAAGAGAAGGCAGGATACCCTGCCCTGTGAGAAGTCCAAGGCCCTCCCCACAATGGGTGCTGACTGAGAAGACAATGATAATGGCACTGGGATTTGTTGGCCTCTTAAAAAGATTAGGACAGCTTTTGAAGGGTGGGGTTATATGAGTCTTCAATTCTATTCCATTTACCAGTGTGTTTGTTTTATGACAGTATCATGCTGCTTTTATTAGTATATATTTATAATATCATTTGCAATCTGGGGTGGTGATATTTCCAGCAGTGCTTTTATCGTTTTTGTTGTTCAGAATTATTTTGGTTATCCTAGGTCATTTGTATTTCCATATGATTTAAATTTTTTGCTTTGTTTTTTTTCAATTTCCATGAAGAGTTACATTGTAATTTTGATGGAGCATACAGGGAATTTGTAGATTGTTTTGGGTAGGATGGACATTTTCATAATATTATTCCTCCCAAACCATGAACGTGGGAGATCTTTCTGTCTTCTCATATCTTCTTTGCTTTTATTCTCTTCAGTATTTTATAGTCTTCATTGAACTGAGTGTTGTGACACACCCTTTTAATCACAGCACAACAGAGGCAGAGGCAGGAGAATTTCTCTGAGATCAATGCCAGCTTAGTCTATATGGCAAGCTACAGGACAGCCAGGACTATAAAGAAAGAACCTGTCTTTAAAAAAGTTTTCAAGGGCCATCTAAACCAACATGATCAAAGCTCATATGAACTCACAGAGACTGGGGCAGCAAGCACAGGGCAGGCCTTGTACATGATTCTGTGCCATTTCCTCTGCATATATGCCATGATTTCCAGTTTAGCATTTTAACAGGATTCTAGAGTGTACAAATGAGTGGTTCTCCAATTCTTGTACGTTCTCTTTGGTTCTTTTCCTTCCCTTTGTTTGTCTTGTCCATCTCTGAAGAAATAGTTTTTGTTTTTATCTTATTTTGTTATATTTTATTATTATCTCTTAGAAGACTATGTTTTTTAATGAGACAGAAAGGGTGTGAATCTGGATGGTAAGGGAGGTGGAGAAGTATTGGAAGGAGTAGAGGGAGGGATAAACATAATCAGGGTATATAATGTGCAAAAAATATTTTCAGTAAAAGGAAAAATGTTTTCATATTCTAAATCTTTCACTTACATACTTAGATCTATTCCATGATGTTTTCAAAGCTATTGTGAATGACATTATTCTCCAGATATAATTCTCTGCCTGTTTGGCATTTGTTCCTAGAAAAACTAAGCTTTATGAGTTACTAGCGTATCCTGCTAATTTACTGAAATCTTAAGGGATTTTATGTATAGAATCACATCTGCAAGTTAGGATATTTTGACTTCCTCCCTTTCTTTTTGTATCCTCCTTTACCTCCCTTCCTTTTCTTATAGCTCTAGCTAGGACATCAGTATTTATGAGTAGAGAATCATACTTAACATGAAATAAAAATTAAAAACTGATGAATATAAATGTAGAATAGCAACAGAATGCTTGTAGTTTACTCCAGCAGGTAGAAGGCTGTAGGTTCAATCCATATCACTGAATTAAAAAATAAGAAAAAATTGTAATCTAGAGGGATTACAGTATCAATAAAATTTATAACAGAGGTAATTTGGCATGTAATGATATCTAATATTATGATATCACATGGCAATTATTATAAATATTTTGAGATGATAGTTGTTAGTTCTGAAACCTGGAGCAAATGGTTAACTGATGTGCCTAGTTAACATATCAAAGCAGATGCTAGCCATCAGTTTTTCCCAGGATCCCTAAGTCTATCCCTTTTACAGGATCCTTCTGGTTGGTATACCCTGCCTCTTGTCCTGAACTCTACACCTTAGGCTGGTCTTACCTCCCCTCAGCACTTCTAGCCCCTATATAACTCAGCCATTTTGGCTATGCCCATCTCTTGGCCCAAGGTCCCTCTTGGTTGGGTGCTCCTCTCTTCTTGCAAAATCCTCATTCTTCTCCTCGAATGACCAGGTTCAGGGCCATATTCACTACAGATTCTCCTGGATGTCCATGCCTCTGACTATAGTTTCCCTTTTATCTACAATAATAAATCTCCTCTGACATACCTAGGAACAGTCATGTCCTTCATTTTATTCAATAGTAACTGGCATTGTGACACAATTAAAAAATATTATTTATACCTATGGTCAAGGCTATTGTTAGACAATGATAATTTTGGTAGATACTGTGCTATATTAAGCTATTAAGTATTGCATTATAGTTTCAATTTCACCTAATCAATCCATCAGCATTTTGAAGTCACACAGACCTCTAGTCCACTTAACTCCCAACATAAAAGTTCCTATACCTTTAAAGGAATATTTTCCTCATTTCACTTTCATGTCTTCCTTTTTCCAGGCTGCAGACTGACCACCTCTGATTCTTTCACTTGTTTGTCATTGGATTGTTTTTCAGGCTCCTGTTAATCTTCATCATATTCTTGTGGACATTGTCAATCATCAATCCCTCTCTCTTTAACAAAGTCACATATATCCTAGATACAACATAGAAATAGCAATTTTTGGTTATTATTTCCTACAACTTGTGACTAGTTTATCAATTATCTAAGTATTACTGCCATAATAAATACACAGCTTATTTTCATATTTACAAAAGGTTTTCTTAATCCCCCATCTTATTCAATGCCCTTCATACAACCAGTTTCAGATAATCTTTTATTTGCTTTGCCTAAATACACTGTTATTCAGTAGTAGAATTTCATTGAACTGAAAGATTTTGATTTATTGTATATGCAGCTTAATTTTGCAAGAATTTTTCTAGTCTGCTTTGCTTGTTCTTAAGATTCTGTAGTCAGTAAGAATTAAAGGGGTGGAGAGATGGCTCAGCTGTTAAAGGCTAGGCTCACAACCAAAAATATAAGAATTAAAAATAGAAATCTACTTCCTAAATATTCTAAGGCCAAGAAGGCTTAGTTTAATGTCAGATACTGGTACAGTTACAGATACATTTCTGGGGATGTCATTCTTCCTAGCTTTCAGAGATGTTCCTTCCAGCTATGTCTTTACATTGTTTTTCCAAGGTACATATGTTCATAAAAAGACAGATAAAGAAATGACAAACAAGTTGTCTGTTTATTACTCCCTTAAGATAGTTAATCTAAGTAGGTCAGGTCATATCCTTATGACTATGCTTCATCTTAATTGCTTCTTCAAAACAGCCGTAATGGACTAGAGAGTATGAGAATAGCAGTATAGCAACTTTGGATGAATATGAACATTCAGCTTCAACCCCATATAAAATACAATTTTACAGATTTATCTACAGTATTATGTGTTTCATGTGTTCATTCTCTTGTTATTTTTGAGTAATACATTATATAGAATACTATATTTGACTCATCCTCATCTATTAGTCATCAATATATGGGTTATTTGGAGATATAGGTATCATGTATATAAATCTTTTATAAAATGTATAAAACTTATAAAATTTATATGTGAATAGTTGACCCTTCATTTTAGCTAATATCTAGAAGCATAATTGCAGTTTACATGGTACACAGAAATAGATTACTAGTAATACATTATAATAAATTACTAAAATGAAGGTATCTTCTTAATCTTTCATCAAAGGCAAAAAGTTTATGCTTAACATTATTATAAATGTTTTGTTTGTTAGATTTTTGTTTTACTAATGTTAATAATTATATAATGACATATTGATATTGCTTATATTTATTTGGTGATAAATATTGTGCATACCTTTGAGATAATAAATTGTGCAGTATCTATTGTGCTTTTCAATGAGAGTAACAACTTTTTCTTAGTTTTTAACTTATATTAAGTTTGTACTCTGAAAATTTTATATATGCACATCCTGCATTTTGATTATTATAAGTCCCATAGCCTCTCCTGCCTATATCCCCTTAAAGGAACTTATTGTTTTGAATGTTATTTAACTTGCTGTCATGTGAGACCACTATTGTGATTCTATGATGGAACCTGGGCATCTTGAGTTAGGCTATTCGTTATGTCTTCTGGTATAAATGTTGAGCTCACTATTGTTGAGCTGGAGTTTAGATATCAGTTTGCTGATAATCTGACTTGGTAAGTTTAAACAAACTAGATGATGTATCAAGTTTAGTTTTGCAGCTTCTCAGTTGTGAACCATAACCATTGTTGATGTAATCCTAGCTTAGTTGGGGAAAGGTTTAGTTTCTCACCTCACTAACAGTTGTTTTGTAGACTATGCAGCTTCTGTCAAGCTTAGAGTCCTAGAGAGAAGAAGTAAGAGATAACAGGGAGGCACAGAAGTGTTCAGAACATATACTGTGTTGGCACTGTGAGGGATATCAGTATAAGGGAGAAGTGAGGGATTCCCATGGAACAAGCAGATCCTAAACAGATCCTCAAAAGATGTTAAGGGACCCAGAGGAAGGTAGAAGGAAGACTACCTATTGAAGGAGCATGCATTCTGCTAAAGTCCTCAATGTCATCAGAGTCATAGAAGGAAGAATGCAGGAATGTGTCATAATTATTATAGAGTTTCACATAACTTTATTAATATTTCATGCTTTTCAATACAGTGTGATAATCCTGCCAGTCATTGGCATTTACGCATCATTTATACAAGTGTGAATAGAGATATATGAACATGAATCTTACCTTGCTACATTATTTTATCTGAGTCAATTATTTTGTTTCTAATATAACTTTGCTTTCTATTTTGATAAATTTTATGTTTTTGCTTAATAATCTCTGTAGAAGGAACGGGTGGGGCTGCGTCCCGCCACCCGGCCGCCAGCTAGCTTTACCCACAATAATTACATGGAAACTATATTCTTTTAAACACTGCCTGGCCCATTATCTGTAGCCTCTTACTGGTTAATTCTCACATCTTCCTTTAACCCATATTTAGTAATCCGTGTAGCACCATGAGGTGTGGCTTACCAGGAGAGATCTTAACCTGTGTCCATCTCAGAGAGGAGAATCATGGAGACTCACTATGGCGACTGCCTGAAGCATCTCCCCCCCTGCCTGCTACCCTTTTTCCCACAATTCTGTTCTGTCTACTCCGCCCTACCTAATTTTCTGTTCTCTTAAAGGGCCAAGGCAGTTTTCTTTATTAATTAACCAATGAAAGTAACATAGACAGATAACTCTCTTCCATCAAATCTCTTTTATTATTTTAGCAATATAAGATTAGTAATTTTCCAATGTTGACAGTATATTTTTATTTTTATGTATTTTAATTAATATTTATGCTATGTGCATTAAAATATTCAATGCATATTTCTATTTTCCATTTACTCATAATTATCATGTATTTCATTTCCAAAGATATTATACACCTCACAAGACATTATTTTAAGGTACTAATTTTCCTTAAAAGATCTTTTAAAAATTTATTAATTTTACATATTTTTTTATATTCTAGTCTAGATAATGATTGTATTAATTCACATTCTCCTAAACAATGATTATAGGTTCCTTGTTCTTTGTCTCTTCAGTAGAATATTTTTTATTGTTTTAATTCTTTTGCTAATACACAAACTGCAAAGAATTAACTCCTCATTTAGAGGTGATTTGCATTTCACCAATCTTAAATGCTTCATATATATTTTTTGGTCACTTCTATTACTTCTCTTGAGAAATGTTAACTCAGGTCATTTGCATATTTTAATTGAATTGCTTGTTCTCAATTTCTTATATTTTATTTATTAGTATTTTGTAAGATAAATTGTGAGAGAATATATATAAAATAAACATTTTCCACTTTGTGAATGAAATTTTCAGTGGATTGATTGTTTCTGGTTTTTTTTTGCAACAGCTTTTTAATTTCATATAATCATATTTGTGTGTGTCTTCTTTTGTTACCCATTACATGCTGGACATATAAAAAAACTAATCTTTCTTTTTTCAATCATATCTTAAAGTACTCCCCTAGATTTTTCTGTACTAGCATAATGGTATTAACCATGTTGCTGGGTAGTTGATCCATTTTGTTTTTATATTTGTGAAGAGTAAAAATATAAGGAAGGTAAAATTTTAATGTTTTATGTATAAATACCTGTTTTCTCAGAATTATGTGCTGAAGTGGGGTGTCTTTTCTTCATTGCATGGTTTTGGCACCTTTATCCAAAATAATTGACTGCAAATATATAGATTTATTTCTGGGAGTGATATATTGCTCTAGATGTATGTTTCTGTTTTTATGTCAGCACCTGCTGTTTTGGTTAATATGGTTCTGAAAAGTGTCTTCAAATGAAATATTCTGTTATACCACATTTGTTCTATCTGATCCAAGTGATTTCAAGTTCTAAAAATGCATTACTATTGGTATCTACCCCAGAAAACATGAACTATTGACCACTTAATAATTTTAGTGAGCAATAATTTTGAAATAATTAGTCATTTTTTTTCTAGCCAGGGTGCTACTGAAATTTTCACATTCTGTTTCATTGAAATTCTGAAGAGGTACAGCTTACTTTATCAATTTTGCTATTTTTTTCTCTGCTCACTTTCCCTTAAATTAAGACAATATTTAACACAATGTTTCTAAATGGAATAAAGGTTTTAAAAGTAAGTTTCTTAGAAATATATCAAATTTTTATTAGAGTTTATTTGTTGAGATATACAAAAAATTGAAAAGCTGAAGATACACAACATGAGGAAATGATGTACATATTATTTACTCTCTACTCAGATTCATAAAACATGGACATAAGACTAAACTATTCTTGAAGCCTAAAAGTAAATCTCAGTACATTTGAATGAGATGATTAATAAAGAGGTAAATACTATTACTTTGCTTATATCTCCAATATCTCTAAAGGAGCAACACCTCTCTAGGGTTAGCTAATGAGTGTGACTTTTCTCCCAATTTGTCCTCATTAGATATGATTTGTTTTAGTATTAAATTTTTTTTTTTTTGGTTTTTCGAGACAGGGTTTCTCTTTAGTATTAAATTTAATCAGCAAGATTGACAGGTAAAGTTAGAATTTGGCTCCAAAATATAAGTAAAGATATAGCTTTTCTGTTTCCTGTGTCACCTTGCATTTATTCCATTGTGAAATACCATGCCAAAGGTCAAATGATGTAAAGGTAGTGATTGAACATTTAAAAAATTCATCAAGAAATAATTAAAATAGCAATTTATTAATTTCTAATGCATACTGTTTAATGGTAAAAGTATACTATTGAGGTAGATCATGAGAGACACCATAAATCAAAAAAGACCTTTGTGATGAGACATAATGAGTAACTTCTCTAAGTGAATTTGTAAGTTCATTTTATAACTATATTAGAGAATTCTAGAGATACTGAAAATTCACAGCTGGAACCAACTTCTCTAATTGTATACCTTGTAAGATGAACTTTTCTTCTACAACTATTGCATAACTTTATTGCAATATGAATGTACTTGTATATTTTTTTTAAAAGAAGGGTGTCCTTTTTATATCTTTTCTGGGACATTCATCCACAATGGAAGATCTAACTATGTGTACTCTGAAGACAACAAAAATAAATAAGAAACTAGTTATTGTAAAATTAAATTTCCGAATTTCTTCTGAAATCCTGCATGTCAAAACAAAGAACTATCTTTATTCCAAGGCATAAGAAAATTCTTAAAACACATATAACAATGCATGCCTTTAATTCCAGCATTTCAGAGGCAGAGAATCTGAGCTGTAATCATAATACCCTCATGGGTGTTTCAAAGTCACCTGTAACTCAAATTGCAATTGGATTCTATTCCTTCTTTTGTGAGCATCAGTAATTCATTTAGAGTGTAAATATCTCTTTATAGATTATTCCAAGTTACTAAACCAATGAATATTTGGAAAGATTGAGCATTAGTTGACTCTTGGAGAAGTAGTGTGTGTCACGTCCAGAGTACTTTTCTCCATCATCTTTTTCTGAATAGAAAATATTTTTATTGAAATAGATTCTATTCTTATACAATACATCCTAATCAAAGTTTTCCCTCCCCTCCTCTCCTGCCTGCTATAGTTGTTTGGTTTTAGTCTTTATTTTTGGGAGCTATCACCAAGCACCAAAAAGTACAGTGAGACTTATTCTTATTTTTGAATGGCCAACCTTAGCTTGTCCTATTTCTATAGTGATGAGCTGCGGGCCTGCTTTTCGTCCTGCCTGGCTCCCACTCGGCTAGCTTTATACCCAAAGTAACAACACACAAACTGTATTCATTTAAACACTGCCTGGCCCATTAGTTTCAGCCTCTTACTTACATCTTGACTAACCCATATCTAATAATCTGTGTAACACCATGAGTGGTGTCTTACTGGGAAAGATTCAGTATGTCTGACCTGGTGGCTGGCTCCATCACATCTGTCTCAGAGAGGAGAGGCATGATGACTGCCTAACTTCCCTTCTTCTCAGCATTCTGTTCTGTCCTTCCCACCTACCTATGTTCTAACCTATCAGGCCAACCAGTTTTCTTTATTAATTAACCAATGAAACAACAGATAGACAGATGACACTCCAATATCACTATTTCTAGTTAGCTTTTCTTAAATTATCATATCTAACTGTTGCCTCTTGGGTTTTATCCATGCTATATACCTTTCTTTACATTTTACTCCATGGCTTGCTGTGTAGCTGGGTGTCTGGCCCCTGATATCCTCCTCTCTTTTTTTTCTCATGCCTGTTCTTCTCTTTTTTTCCTTTTACTTATTCTTTCTGCCCAGAAACCTGCCTATCCCTCTTCTCTCTTGCTATTGGCCATTCAGCTCTTCATTAGATCAATCAGGTGTTTCAGGCAGGCATGGTAATGTTGGGGCACCTATCTTTCGGCCTACAGTTTTTACAGAGTTCAAGAAATGCAATACAAAAAATGCAACACATCTTAACTTCATTAAACAAATATTCCACAATATAAACAAATGTAACACACCTTAAACTACTATTGCATAACATTTCCCTCTTCTTATCTACATTTTTTAAAAAAGTTTTAACTTTAACATAGTAAAACTACATATAACAAAAACAGTTATCATGTAAAAGTATACTTACAATATTCAGTCCATTTGTATTTATTAAATTAAGAGCAAATATTCCATTATCTATCTTATCTTAGTGAGTCAAAAGTTTCATAATTTACTTTCTATTGTATCTGAGGAAAACTATAACTTTAACTATTTAGTCTTTAACTCCATCCAAGACCTGAGAAGGAGGTAATATTACTTAACATCAGAGATATCTGCCTACTTAGACAGTCACAAAAAGTTCCTCTGTAATGTTGGGGCACCTATCTTTGGCCTACAGTCCTAGAATATCTGGTGAAATTTTCAGTGAAGCAGGAAATTTGAAGGAATATCCCACCTTTTTTGACAATGTTAATCAGTCACTTTACTCTGTGTTCTGCAAAACATTTGACAGACTTTTGTGAAGCAGGAATTTTGAAGGACTGTCTTTACTTTTTTGGTAAAATTCAGCACTCACTTTCCTGTGGATCCTACATGTACAGTTTATACAGCATACTATCAGCAGTCAAGGCAAAGTAGTTTCTTGCCTAAATGGCTAATCTTGCCACAAGGAAACCAAAGTCCTACAGAGTTTCTTTAATACCCATCATTCTTTTATGAAGTAAATTGGTGCTACCAGGAACAGATGTTTCTCATTGTTTTGAAAAGCCCTATGTCAACAAAACATTTTCAATGTCTTTTTTATAGGTCTTTGAAGTGTTTGAAGACCCTCTATTTGTCTAAAATATACCTGTTTTATCTTGAAAACATTCCTACGGTGACCAAAGTTTGATTATTATAGATTAACTACTAACATCATTTCTTAATTATACTTTGCATTTTTAAATGAGCTGCATTAGAAAAATGCCCCAGACAAATGTAGAAACATATATACAGTATAACAGTATATATACAGTTTAACAATAACAATTTAAAATTGTATCAATATATCAAAATCCATGCTAACGAAAAATATCTGAGATTGTTATCTTTCTATCCTATATTCCTATGTTCCCATAAATGATAACAAACATCCACAACCCACCAAATAACCAAACCCACCTGTAGGGGAGTGTGAGTGCTACAGCTCTGGAGTTACAAAGACATCAGGAAGCCAGGCTATACTTAGAGCTGTCATAGGACAACTCTGTCAGGGTAGATCTACAATAAGACAGCTCTGGAGGCTGGAGCCACAATAGGATAGCTTATCATTAGAGAGAAAGTGTCCTTACCTGTTGGGACGCCAGGGTACCTGGATCTGCAAAAGGACAGATCTGGAGGTTGGAGCTGCAATAGGACAGTTCAGCCCTAGAGGGAAAGGTGTCCTGACTTTTCAGAAAGCCAGGCTATCTGAGGCTGTGGTATGGTAGGGGATAGTCTACTGGCAGGATGTAGCAATCCTGCTTCTCTCCTGGAGAGTCCTACAACTGAGCTCTGATCTGTGGCCCTAAGGGAATGTCCTAGTAGAGTGATCAACTTATTCTTCAACCCAATATACTACTTCTTTTGCAAACACTCTGATGAAGGTGAAGCCTTTGCAGAAATGTAGCAATCTCCTCCCACTTTAGCAAAAAGGTTGTTATTTTTTTCTGCTCTATCTTGCTCAGCACCACTAAGGGAGCACTGCAGCAAAGGTTTTCAGCTCAGTCTCATAAGGGACATCCCAGCCAGGTTCTTCTACTCTGCACTTGTTCACTGAATTTTCTGTCCTGCCCAGTCCTGCAGCCGTTAAGTCTCAAAGAATCACACAGAGGTCTACATCAATTATAAACTGATTAGCACATTAGCTCAGGCTTCGTTTTTTTAAATTCATTACTTAAAAAATATCCATCCAAATTTCCACTCTCTACCCTCCTCCCACTCCTCTCCCTCCACAGACCCTCCCATCCCACCCCTTCCTATCCTAAGTGAGGGCCATGTACCCTGACCTGTGGAAAGTCCAAGCCCCACCATACTACATCTAGGTTGAGTAAGGTTTACAACCAAAGAAAATAGGATCCCAAGAAGGCAGTACATGCTGTAAAGATGAATCCCAGTGTCATTATCAGTGGCCCCTCAGTCTGCCCCAAATGTCAACCCCCTTCAGAGTTGACTCCCAATCCAGTTGGAGTTGGTGAGTTACCATTAGCTCAAGCAAACTGTCTCAGTGAATAAACTCCTCACAGTCTTGAATTCCTTGCTCATACTCTCACTCTTTCCACTATTCAACTGGATTTTAGGAGCTCAGTCCAGTGCTCTGACGTGGGTCATTACCTCTGTTCCCATTTGTTGTTGTACAAAAGTTCTATGGTGACATTTAAGATAATCATCAGTCTGACTACAAGGTAAGGCCAGTTCAGATACCCTCTCCTTTATTGTTTAGGGTCTTAGCTGGGATCATCCTAGTGGGTTCTGGCCATTATTCTGGAGCTAGGTTTCTAGCTAACTCACTACTGGCTCCCTAAATCCAGATATCTCACGGGGCGATGGTGGTGCACACCTTTAATCCCAGCACCTGGGAGGCAGAGGCACGCGGATCTCTGTGAGTTCGAGACCAGCCTGGTCTACAGAGCTAGTTCCAAGACAGGCTCCAAAGACACAGAGAAACCCAGTCTCGAAAAAACAAAACAAGTTATTTCTTTCCTTGCTTTCGTATCTGTTCTTTCTCCATCTCAACTATCCTATTCCTTGAATTTCTCAACTCCCCCTTCTACCCCCTGTTTTAATGCTCCCAAATTTTTGTCTGTTTCCAATTTCCAGGAGGGTCTATATATGTTTTTGTCTGGGTACATCTTATTACTTAGTTTTTCAAGGATCATAAACTCTAGGCTTGATGCCCTTTGTTTATGCCTATTATCCACTTATGAGTGAGTACATACCATATTCTTTTAGGGAGGGGGTCTGGATTACCTCACTCAGGAAAGTGTTTTCTAAGTCCATCCATCCATTTGCATGCAAAATTCAAGATATCATTATTTTTACCGGTATATTCCCAAGAGTGGTATTGCTGAGATAAGTTGATTCCCAGTTTTCTGAGAAACCGCCTTACTGATTTCCAAGTTGTTGCACAAGTTTGCATTCCCATCAGCAATGGATGAGTGTTTCCCTTGCTTCACACACATCTTCTCTAGCATAAACTATCATTAGTGTTTTTGATCTTAGCCATTCTGCAGGAGTAAGATGGAATCTCAGAGTTGTTTTGATATGAATTTCCCTGATAGCTAAAAATGCTGAACATGTCCTTAAGTATATTTTGGCCATTTGAAATTCTTCTGTTGAGAGTTCCCTGTTTAGTTCAGTACACCACTTTTTAATTAGGTTATTTATAATTTTAATGTCTAATTTTTTGAGTTATTTATATATTTTGGAGATCAGACCTTTGTCTGATGTGGGGTTTGTGAAGATTTTTTTCCCATTTAGTAGGCTGCCTTTTTGTCTTATTGACTGTATCCTTTGCTCTACAGAAGCTTCTCAGTTTCAAGTGGTCCCATTTATTTATTTTGCTCTTATTGTCTGTGCTACTGGGGTTATATTTAGGAAGTGATCTCCTGTGCCCATGCATTGAAGGTTACTTCTCACTTTCTTCTCTTTCAGATTTAGTGTGGTCAGAGTTATATTGGGGTCTTTAATCCGTTTGCACTTGAGTTTTGTGCATGGTGACAGATATGAATCTATTTTCATTCTTCTACAGGTTGATATCCAGTTATGCTAGCACCATTTGTTGAAGATGCTTTCTTTTTTTTCATTGTATAATTTTTGCTTCTTTGTCAAAAATTAGATATTCGTAGGTGTGCGGATTAATATCTGGGTCTTCGATTTGATTCCATTGGTCAACGTCTCTGTTTTTAAGCCAATACCAAGCTGTTTTCATTACTGTAGCTCTGTAATAGTGCTTGATGTCAGGGATGGTAATGCCTCCAGCAGTTCCTTTATTGTACAAGATTGTTTTGGCTATCCTTGTTTTTTTTTTTTTTTTCATATGAAGTTGATTATTGTTCTCTCAAGTTCTGTATAGAATTGTATTGGAATTTTGATGGGGGTTGTATTGAATCTATAGATTGCTTTTGGTAAAACTGCCATTTTTACTATGTTGATGCTTCCTATCCAAGAGATTGGGAGATTTTTCTATTTTCTGATATCTATTTCAATTTCTTTCTTCAAAGACTTAAAGTTCTTCTCAAATAGGTCTTTCACATCCTTTGTTAGTGTTACTCAAAGATATTTTATGTTAATTGTGGATATTTTGAAAGATGATGTTTCTCTAATTTCCCTCTCAGCTTTTTTATCATTTGTGTACTATGACTCTTTTGGCTACTGATTCTTTTTTTTTTTTGTTTTTGAGTTGATCTTGTATCCTGCCATTTCACTTAAGATGTTTATCAGCTGTAGGAGTTCTCTGGTAGAGGTTTTGGGATCACTTATATATATATACTATCATATCATCCACAAATAATGAAAGTTTGACTTCTTCCTTTTCAATTCGAATCCCCTTGATCTCCTTATGTTGTCTTATTACTATTGCTAAAACTTCAAGAAGAGATAGAGACCAGACAGCCTTATCTTGTTCTTGATTTTAGTGAAACTGCTTTGACTTTCTCTCTAGTTAATTTGATGTTAGCTGTTGGCTTGCTGTATATTGATTTTATTATATTTAGATATGATCCTTGTATCCCTAATCTCTTTAAGACCTTTATCATAAAAGGGTGTTAAATTTTGTCAAATGCTTTTTCTGCATCTAATGAAATGATTATATGTTTTTTCTTTCAGTTTATTCATATGATGGATTACACTGATAGATTTTTATATGTTGTACCAGTTCTGTATCTGTGGGATGTAGACTACTTGATCATGATGGATGGATTTTTTGATGTGTTCTTGGATTTGGTTTGCCAGTATTTTCTTGAGAATTTTTGTATCCCTGTTCATGAGTGAGATTGGTTTGTAATTCTCTTTCTTGGTTGAGTCTTTGTGTGGTTTTGGTATGAGGGTAACTGTATCTTCATAAAAAGAGTTTGGCAATGAGTCTTTTGTTTCTATTATATGGAACACTTTGAGGAGTATAGGTGTTAGTTCTTGTTGAAAGTTCAGGCAGAATTCTGCACTAAAACTATCTGGCTCTGGGCTTTTATTGGTTTGTTGGGATGTTTTTGCTGACAGCTTCTATCTCCTCATAGCTTATAGGTCTATTTAAATTGCTAACTGGTCCTTGATTTAATTTTTGTAGATGGTATTTATCTAAAAAAATTGTCCATTTTTTTTACATTTTTCAATTTGGTGGAGTACAAGTTTTTGTAATAGGAACTAATGATTCTCTCAATTTCCTCAGTGTCCGTTGTTATGTTCCTCCTTATCATTCCTGATTCTGTTAATTTGGATGTTATATCTTTGTCTTTTGATTAGTTTTGATAAGCTATTGGCAATATTGTTGATTTTCTCAAAGAACCAGCTCTTTGTTTCATTGATAATTTGTTTGGTTTTCTGTGTTTCTATTTTGTTAATTTCATCCCTCAATTTGATTATTTCCTGTCTTCTACTCCTCTTGGGTGAGTCTGGTTCTTTTTTTTTAGAGCGTTCAAGTGTGCTGTTAGGTCACTGATGTAAGCTTTCTCTGTTTTCTTTATGTGGGCACTTAGTGTTATGAATTTTCCTCTTAGTACTTCTTTTATAGTGTCCCATAATTTGGGTATGGTGTGCCTTCATTTTCATTCAAATCAAGGAAGGCTTTAATTTCTTTCTTTATTTCTTCCTTGACCCAGGGGTGGTTCAGTGGTTGACTATTTAGTTCCTGTGAGTTTGTAGGCTTTCTGGGAGTAATATTATTTTTGAATTCTAACTTTACTCCATGGTGATCTGATAAGACACAGTGGATTACTCCAATTCTTTTTTGTATCTGTGAATGTTTGATTTGTTACCAAGAATGTGATCAATTTTAGAGAAGGTTATATGTGTTGCTTAGAAGAAGGTATATTCTTTGTTTCTTTGGGTGGAATATTCTATAGATGTTTATTAAGTCTATTTGATTCATTACATGTTAGTTCTCTTATTTCCCTGTTAAATTTCTGTTTGTTTGATCTGTCTATTGTCGAGAGAGTAGTGTTGAAATCTCCTACTAATAGTGTGTGGGGTTTGATGTGTGATTTAAGTTTTAGTAATGTTTCTTTTGCATATGTAGGTGCTCTTGTATTAAGAGAATAGGTATTCAGGATGAGACTTCATCTTCATGAATTGTTCCTGTTATGTGTATAAAGTGTCCTTCTATTCTGATTGATTTTAGTTTGAAATCAGTTTTGTTAGATATTAGGTTAGCCACAACTGCTTGTTTCTTAGGTCCATTTGATTGGAAAACCTCCTCCCAACAGTTTACTCTGAGGTAGTATCTGTCTTTGAGGTTGATATGTTTTTCTTATAAACAGCAGAATGATGGATTCTGTTTTCATATCCATTTTCTTAGGCTGTGTCTTTTTAAAGGTGAATTGAAACCATTGATATTAAGCAATATTAATGACCAGTGATTGTTAACTCTGGTTATCTTTTGGTAGTAGTGTTTGTGTTTGTGTGTTTCCCTTCTTTGGGTTATGCTGGTGGGGGTTATCAGATATCTGTGTTATTGTGGGTGTAGTTAGCTTCCATGGGTTGAAGTTTTCCTTCTAGTACTTTCTGTAATGCTGGATTTGTGGATCCGTATTGTTTAAATCTGTTTTTGTCATTAAATATTTTGTTTTCTCCATCATGGTGAATGAAGGAGTTGCTGGGTATAGTAGTCTGGGCTTGCATCCATGGTCTCTTAGTGTCTGTGGCACATCTATCCAGGACCTTCTGGTTTTCATGCTTTCCATTGTTAAGTCAGGTGTAATTCTGATAGGTTTACATTTATATGTTACTTGACCTTTTTCCTTTGCAGCTCTTAATATCTTTCTTTGTTCTGTATGTTTTGTGTTTTGATTATTATACGGTGAGGGATTTTTTTTGATCCAGTCTATTTGGTGTTTGGTAAGCTTCTTGTACCTTCATAGGGATATCCTTTTGTAGGTTTGGAAAGTTCTCTTCTATGATTTTGTTGAATATATTTTCTGTGCTTTTGAACTGGAGTTCTTCTTCTTTTAGCCCTATTATTCTTAGATTTGGTATTTTCATGGTTTCCCGGATTTCCTGAATTGTGTGTTAAGAATTTGTTGGATTTAGTGCTTTCTTTGATCAATGAGTTTATTTCCTCAATATTTTCTTCAGCACTTGAGATTCTTCTCTTGTATTCTGTTGGTTATACTTGTCTCTATAGTTCCTGTTCATTTACCCAGATTTTCCATTTCCCAAGTTCCCTTGGTTTGTGTTTTCTTTATTACCTCTATTTCAGTCTTCAAGTCTTGAACTGTTTCCTTCATCTCTTTGTTTGCTTTTTCTTGGTTTTCTTGGGTTTATTTGAGGGATTTATTAATTTCTTCCAGTTTTCTGATTGTCTTCTCCTCTATTTCTTTAAGGGAGTTTTATTTTCCTCTTTAAATGTCTCCATCAGTTTCATAATGATATGATTAAAGTCATTTTTTATACATATTCTGGGTTAGGATGATCAAGTTTTCCTGTTCTGTGTCTGCTGCTGGGTTCTGGTGTTACCATGTTGTTCTTTAGGATGTTGGAGGAATTCTTGCATTGGCACCTACCCATCTCTTCCGTCAAATGAGGCCAGTAGTGTCTTGGCTTCTTGGTCCAATCTTTGCTATAACTGTCTCTTAGGTCCACTCGGTATTGGTGCAGGTGGTGCTGCAGGGTTCCACTGAGCTTGCAGGGAACTGTGGGTTGGGGTGGATTAAGGGCTAGCAGGCAAGCTCCCTGCTGGTGGCTACAAACACTGAGGGACCTGGGGAGGGGCCCCTGGCTTTTCTCCCACACAGAGGTCTTAGGGAGTGGGGGTCTGGGGCCAAAGGGCCACTGCTTACACACCTCTTATGTCCCCCATGTACTGGTGCAGGATGTATGGCAGGGTTCCATGGAGCTTGCAGGGAGCTTGGGCTTCTTATTAACTAATTCTTATAACTTACATTAGCTCATACTTATGGTACCACATGGCTTTGTACCATTTTTGGTAAAGCAGTCACATCTTAATTCTTCTCAGGCTGGGTCACAACTACAGAGTCAAACTTCCCTCTTCCCAGAATTCTTTTGCCCAACTTCTACATCTTGCCTGGTGGCCCCTCCTATGCTTCCTGCTTGGATACTGGCTAATCATTTTATTAAAAATCATACAGGTGACAGGATAAAAGACCATTGTTGCACAGCACTTCCCCCTCTTTTTTGTAAACAAGAACTCTGAATCTAATATCCTAAATGGGCAAGCAGTGATTTACTCAATACAGTTTCTGTGTGACTTTTTCAGGTCTAAGCTAGCTGGGTAGCCAGGACGAACAAGAAGGCCCTCCTCTACCAGAATGGCACCCATGTGGACGGGTGCATCCACATAAACTCTGAGAGAGCTTGGGAACTAATTCTAGACAGAAAAGAGTAGAGTAAAGCATGGTTTCTTGATAGCAGTACTTTCTCAGGTGGGCTGTACTTGCTAGTGGCAAGTGCTCTCATTTAAGAGAGGCTTCCTAACTCAGCTTTAGCTGTAAAACCTTGCAGCTCTTTTAAGAGGTCCTGCCATGAAACATTTAAATGGTGTTGATGAAAAGCTGACTGCATAATTTTTGGTGGTGGCAGGAAAATTGAAATGCCGTAAAGTTGTAGCAATAAACATGGCTCTGCTGGTATCTCTGCCATGAGGCAGGAAATTCAGAAAGCTAAGGAATGGGCTGGATTTAGCCTTCAAAGCCATGGCTTTAATCATAGCTATATTGCTTAGCAAATTAAAGACTCACATGGTCAGAAAAAGAGAAATATACAGTAAAGATAGATTCAGATTTAAAAAAACCCTCTAAATGCTTTTAAAAGTGTATTTAAAAGTATATGTAGGCTTGTGAGAAAAAGAAAAAAGATAAAGTCCTTAAAATAAAGAAGAGAGTAGTTGGGTGTGGTGGTACACACATTTAATCCCAACACTTTGGAGACAGAGGCATGCAGACCTCTGTGAGTTCAAGGTGTGGTGGCACACACCTTTAATCCCAGCATTTGGGAAGCCAAGGCAGGCAGAACTCTGTGAGTTGAAGGACAACCTGGTTTACAGAGTGAGTTCTAGGACAGGCAAAAATACACAGAGAAACCCTGTCTCAAAAAGCCAAAAAAAGAAATAGAAATTAAAATAAAGCCACGTAAAGATGAAAAACATTCAGAGAATCTGGATACCATATATTATTATCTTCTCTTTGAATTCTTTGAATGCTGAGGAAGGAGCAACAGCTGCTAAAAAGATATATGTTTATAAATGCTTCTGAATTAGTACAAGATAGGTATTTTGAAAATACCTTGACTTCAAAATTGAAGTCAAAATGTATGTTGCGTTGGAGAAGAGGTTTTGCTTTTGTTTCCATGGGAAATGAGAAACTGTGGATTCATTCTTAGTTAAGAAAAATCAGGTTTGAACAAGAAAGGCCACCTGAGAAATCTCTGGTAGGAACAGATGGACCAGATGTCTGAGATCTACATTCAGAACAGATTCAAGACTGTTGTTTGAGATAATGAAGCCTCACAGGATACTCCAGTCATGACTCGATCATAATTCTAAATTTTATTTAGGTCCCCATAATATCAGCATCCCTAATTAGCAGGAAGTAGCCAGCAAAACTATACCCATCTTCCCCAAAAATGGACTGTGGATATTTTCCTTTGTTTAGTGTGTTGGTTACAAGTTGTTATGGATAATGGTCAGGAGAAAAGCTAAGCAAAGGGTATTAGATTGAGAGGTTTTTTTTTTTTTTAAAGAGGCAGAAGTGCTGTGGGACAATGGTCTTTTATTCTGTCATTTGTGTTATTTTTAATTAAACGTTGATTGGCCATTAGCCAGACAGGAAGTATAGGCAGGGCAATAGCAACCAGGCAGGAAGTACAGGCATGGCAGCAAGATTTCTGGGACGATGGAAGCTCAGTTTCCAGTCATAACCCAGCCACAGAGGAAGCAAGATGTGTCTGCCTCGCTGAAAAAGGTACCAAGCCACATACCAAGCAACATAGATAAGAATTATGGGCTAATATACGTTATAAGAATTAGTTAATAAGAAGAACCTGAGATACTGAGCCAATCAGTTAATAATTAATGTAGACCTCTGTGTGATTCTTTGGAAGGGAATGACTGCAGGACTGGGCAGGACAGAAACCTCAGTCAACACACACTGGCAAATGAAGGTCGTCCCACCCAAGACTCCTTCAAGAAATGGATTTATTTGGGAAAGAGGACTCCAAGAGAGTGGCTGCCTCTGCTAGGGTGTTGAAAAATAGCCACAAACTGAACAGGCAGAAAGTTTTATATAGGATTTCTTAGAAGTGAAGTTTTCCCAGAATGAAGAGGGATTGGTTAGTTTTCCCTGCTCAGGGATTGGTTAGTTTATTTGGTTACAAGCAGAGATGGCTCTGATTTCAGAACCAAACTGTGTTTCATCCACTGGTCCTTCTTAGCATTTTGTTTCTAATCTAAGGGCCTAGGTATATTCTTCCCCAGCTTTGATTCTAGAGACAAAGTGTGTGTTTCTTTGGCACTGGTTTCATAATCAGGTGATGTTTTTTTGGTCCTAGGTTCAGGGAAAAAGATGTTTACTTGCCTGACTCAGGTCTCAGATCCACAATGTGTTTCTTTCACTGGCTCTGGGCTCAGAGTCAGGGGACTGAGGGATTAGTTGGTTTTCTGTCCAGGGACTGGTTGGTTTCATTGGTCAGTTGGTCAGTTAGTTAGGGACAGATATGGCTCTGATTTTAGATCCAAATTATGTTCTTTGCCAAAATGTGTTTCTTTCACTAGTCCTTTTTAGTCTTTTGGTTCTAATCTTAGGATGAGAACATATTTCTTTCACTTGCTCTGATTCTAGGGACAAAGTGTGTTTCTTTGGCACTGCTTTCAGAGACAGGCCATGTTTCTTTGGTCCTGGGTTCAGGACTAGGGGCATTTTTTTCCCTGGGTTAGGTCTTAGATCCAGGGTGTGTTTCTTTCACTGGCTCTGGGTTCTGGGGTGTTTAGTGATTGACTTTTTTTCCTGTTTTAATTGGTTCTTTAACTCTACATTACCCACACCCAAACTCTTGGGAACGTGGACATCATTTTCTCCAGACTGCCTCCTTTGTCTGTGAGTGAAGGCATCTTTAGTTCTTTAACATTCCTATAGAAAATTGAGATTATGGCAAAGTCTTGGAAAGACCAACTGTTACTAACCTCTTATGATATTTATCACCTGTCAAAATTCATGAGGTCTTCCTTGGTCAAGGCTGATCCATATCAACTGTAAAGGAATCCACAGCGTCTTGTCTCTTACAGTAACAAAGCAAACTTCTTTTCCAAAGCAATGCATTTTAGAATCCCATTTTAAAGTTAAGGCACTCATAAAATATCAAGGCTTGTTTATTTTAGCTGTTCCTCTTTCAATCCCATGTCTCTAAACAGCTAACCTTTGCTTATCAGCAATCAAAAAATTCAAAATCAATACAATGACATGCAGGATAGAGACTCCCTGAGTCTTTCCTATCTTATATGGCTTTTTTCATTTTATATTATTTTTACTCTCTTAGTAAAGACTTTATTTTTAAACTATTTTTTCTATAACTGTCTATACCCTTACCCCTAGGCATATACATATTGTTAAACACACTGTAACCTGCTTAGAATTGTTTTCCATCTGAAACTGTGTCTTTACTGTATCTATTGTTTGTAGCTTTTTTGGTTTGCAGAAGCAAAAATTGCTAAGTTGAGTGTCTAGGACCTCTGTGTGACTTTGGCGGCTGGCTCTGCCAGCTTCTTAGGTCATGAGAACCATGCCTACAGCATGAGAGGTACATGACCAGGAATTGGAATCAATTCCCCAACTCTGCAATGCCAGTGCCATGCAATATGGCAGGCACTTTTTTTTTAACTTAGTTTCTTTTCTTCTATTTAGCATGAAAATGGCTGTTTAAGTGCAGAGTTTCTTAAAGGAGTGGTTTCTGTTTTTATTTTGTTTTGTTTAGCTTTCTTAGGCACCATGGAAATTTGAGCTTATCTTTGGTGTGCCAAAATGTTGTCAGTCTTTTTTTTTTCTTTTTGCTCATTACTCTCTGCTCTTTGAGGTCCCACCACCCAGCTTCCAAATAAACATATGGAGACTTATTCTTACTTATGAATGCCCAGACTAGGCTTGGCTTGTTTCTAGCCAACTTTTCTTAACTTAAATAATCCATCTACCTTTTGCCTCTCGGCTTTGATCTTTCTCTATTGTAAATACCTTTCTTACTTTTTACTCCATGGCTTGCTGTGTAGCTGGCTGAATGGATCCTGAAGTCTTGATCTCCTTCTCTTATTCTTGCTCCTTTTCTTTTTCTTCTTCTATTTATTTTCTCTGACTAGTAGCCCCACTTATCCTTCTTCTGCTTAGCTACTGGCCATTCAGCACTTTATTAGACTAATCAGGTGCTTTATACAGTCAAAATAACTCAACTTCACAGAATTAAATCAATGTAGCATAAAAGAATATAACACATCTTTATATCATTAAACAAATGTTCCACAGAATAAACAAATGTGACACATCTTCAATTAATATTCCACAACAACAATCTCCTACCACACACACACACACACATACACACACACCACATACACACACATAAACATACACACACCACATACACACACCACATACACACACATAAACATACACACACACACACACACACACACACACACACACACACACACACACACACACATATGCATATAACTCCTGTCTCCCTCAGATCCTTTCTGTAGAAGGGCCCGCTTGTTCATCCCAGCTGGCCAGAACCAATTTAAGCACCCAGAAATTGTATTAATTAAAACACTGCTTGTCCCATTAGCTCTAGCTTATTATTGGCTAACTCATATTAATTTAACCCATTTGTATTAATTTATATATTGCTACATGGCAGTGGCTTACCAGGAAATATTCTAACTGGCGTCTGTTTCAGGCAGAGGATCCATGGCTTTTCTCTCACTCTGCCTCCTTTCTCCCAACATGCCATTTAGTTTTCCCCACCTAGCTCTGTTCACTTACAGCTCTGCTATAGGCCTAAAGCAGTTTCTTTATTAACAAATAAAAGCAACACATAGACAGAAGGACCTCCTACACCATTTCCTCTTTTCTGTTTAAACAAAAAACGAAGGCTTTAACATAGTAAAATTACATATGACAAAATAGGTCTCAAACAAGAACTACAGTTACAATATTTATATCTACTTTATATTGTATTATAACTAAAGAAAACTATAACTATAACTATAAATTCTTCAACTCCATCAAAGACTTCAGACAGATATAATATTGCCCAAGTAAACAGAAAGTACATTGCAAGCTCCAAAATTCTAGAATTGACAGAGACATCTTGTTGCCTGGACAGTCAGCCAAAGTTCTTCTGTACCATTGGAGCAGCCATCTTCAGCCTACAGGCCCATATTATCTTGCAGACTTTTCCATGAAACAGAAAATTTCAAAGATAGATCTACCTATATTGGAAGTT
The DNA here is from genome assembly GCF_903992535.2 of Arvicola amphibius. Lineage (NCBI taxonomy): Eukaryota > Metazoa > Chordata > Mammalia > Rodentia > Cricetidae > Arvicola > Arvicola amphibius. Next base: position 104,866,568 of record NC_052065.1, read on the forward strand.
TTGTCATTCACTTTCTTCTGTATCCTGCAGAATGTCTTGCAGACTATTTCATGAAGCAGGAACCCCGAATGATCATCTCACCTTTAGGCAAGGTTGGCAGTCATTTCTCTGCAGGTACTACATGTCCAGTTACACAGTCCAGGGAAGAGCAATTTCTTGGCCAAATGGCTAACCAACTCCATAAGGAGCTTCTTCAATGCCCATCTTCCTCTTGAAGTAATTGGTGTTGCCAGAAGCAGATGTGTCTCACTGTCATAAAAAGTCCTAAGTTCTTAAACAATTTAAATGCCATATTCTGAAGGTCTCTGAAAGATTTGAAGAATAACTATCTAACTGAAATATATCTCTATACATCTAGAAAATCTAACATGATATAACTACAAATTTGACTATTATAGATGAGTCTATTAACTTATATTTCTTAGTTATATATAGTGATGGAGCTGTGGGCTGCATTCCTGCTTTTCTTCCTGCCCAGCTCCCGGCCACCTGGCTAGTTTATGCTTCTAAATAACTATACGGAAACTGTATTCATTTAAACACTACTTGGCCCATTAGTTCAGCCTCTTACTCACATCTTGACTAACCCATATCTAATAATCTGTGTAGTACCACAAAGTGGTGTCTTACTGAGAAGATTTTAGCATACGTCCATCTTGGGCTGGAGCTTCATCGCGTCTGTCTCCCTGAGGAGAGGCACAGCAGTCTGGCTCAGAGAGGCAAGGCATGGTGATTTATCTCACTTAGGAGAGGTGCGGCATCTGACTGAGCCATCTACCTCACTTCCTTCTTCCTGTTCCATCTACTCCACCCACCTAAGGGCTGTCCCATTAAATGAGCCAGGCAGTTTCTTTATTAGCCAATGCAATCAACTCAAACAGAAGACTCTCCCACATCAGTTATACATAACATTTTAAATGAAATACCCAATCACAATATCTTAATCAAGAGCACAATTACACATATAACAATATTGACATTAAATTTTTATCAATAAATCAAGACCCATACCAATGCAAATTATCCATCTCTATAGCATATTCCCCTTTAAATGTAAAAGAACATTTATAAAGAATATTTGAGAATATAGGCATAGTTATTTCTCTCTAAACTGTTTCCTGCTGTTTATTGGGTGAAGTAATTTTTTAAAAAATATTTATTTATTTATTTATTTATTTATTTATTTATTTATTTATTATGTATACAATATTCTGTCTGTGTGTACGCCTGCAGGCCAGAAGAGGGCACCAGACCCCATTATAGATGGTTGTTTGCCACCATGTGGTTCCTGGGAATTGAACTCAGAACCTTTGGAAGAGCAGGCAATGCACTTAACCTCTGAGCCATTTCTCCAGCCCCAAGGGTAAAGTAATTTTTGAGGGTATTTTTGGGGTGTTCATGGTAACCTTTGAAGGGGTCTTGTTCCATGAAACCATATTGGTCTGGAAGCAATTCCCAGGCTCATATCTTCTGTGAAAACAAAGGAAAAACCTCTTTTCTAAAGCAACTTCTCCTTAGACTCATATTTCAAAGTCAAGATACCATTATGGTGGTTTAACTCAGCAGTCCATACAATGAAATGTCTCTCTGTACTTAACTCATTCACAGTCAAACAATTCAAAGATAACACAATAATGTACATAATCCAAACTCTCTGTGAATTTTCCATCTTAATGTGGCTTATTTTTATTTACTTCTTTTATTCTATCTCTTAAATACATTACGTTTTTTTAAAAGCATTTATAACTCTCTATACTATTTTCCTTTTCTCTCCTAAGCCTGCATACATTTATTTAACACAGTGACCCAATTAGAGGTCTTTTTTATGGATTTGTCTTTGTCTTTATTATATATCTATAATTGTTTTCTGACCAGAAGTACTTTTTAAAATGCTAAGTGCAAAATTCAAGATGTCATTGTTTTTTTAATCGCTGAGTAGTACTCGAATATGTATATATTCCACAGTTGCTTCATTCATTCTTCCACTGAAGGGCATCTAGGTTGTTTCCAGGTTCTGGCTATTACAAATAATGCTGCTATGAACATAGCTGAAAAAATGCTTTTGTAATATGATAGGGCATCTCTTGGGTATATTTCCAAGAGTGGAATTGCTGGGTACTGGGGTAGGTTGTTCCCGAATTTCCTGAGAAACTGCCACACTGCTTTCCAAAGTGGTTGCACAAGTCTGCAATCCCACCAGCAATGGATGAGTGTACCCCTTACTGCACAACCTCTCCAGCAAAGGCTATCACTGGTGTTTTTTATTTTAGCCAATCTGACAGGTATAAGATGGTATCTCAAATTTGTTTTGATTTGCATTTCCCTGATCGCTAAGGAGGTTGAGCATGACCTTAAGTGTCTTTTGGCCATTTGAACTTCTGTTGAGAATTCTCTATTCAGTTCAGTGCCCCATTTTTTAATTGGGTTAATTAGCATTTTAAAGTCTAGTCTCTTGGGTTCCTTATATATTTTGGAGATCAGATCTTTATCTGTTGTGGAGTTGTTGAAGATCTTTTCCCAGTCAATAGGTTGCCCTAATCAGAGCTCACCAAGGCCAGCTGGACTGGGACCAAAAAAGCAAGGGATAAAACCGGACTCCCTGAACATGGCAGACAATGAGGGCTGCTGAGAAGCCAAGGACAATGGCACTGGGTTTGGATCCTACTACACATACTGGCTTTGGGGGGCCTAGCCTGTTTTGATGCTCACCTTCCTAGACCTGGATGGAGTGGGGAGGAACTTGGACTTCCCACAGGGCAGGGAACCCTTACTGCTCTTCGGACAGGAGAGGGAGGGGGAGTGGAGGGGGGAGGGGGAGGTAAATGGGAGGTGGAGAGGAGGCAGAAAATTTTAATAAAAAATAAAAAGAAAAAGAAAAAAAATAAACTTTCACTTATCAGGCAAAAAAAATAAATAAATGCTAAGTGCTTAAGAATCTAACCTGCAACTTTACTAGGGTATATATGGTACTTCCTGCTAGCCTTCCCAGTCTAAAACTTAACCTGTGCCATTAATATGATATTTATGGCACTGTCTGTTTAATCTGAACAGTCCAGCATGGTGGAGCTGCTCACAAACTCTGAGAGACATGCACAGTGCCCCATCTCTAGGCACATAGCCAGTCCATGCCACCATTAAGCAAGCTGGAACAGTCTGCTCACAAACCCCATTTAAATGTTCCATCTTCTGAAAGAGCCAGATGTTGCACTGGCAGCATAGTCCAGAAAGCTGGCATTTTAAAACCACCACTTTTTTCCTGCTATGGTTGAGCCAGGAAAGTCTCTTTTAAAGGAGCTGTGGCAAACCAACAGCAAACAGCAAGAAGTTGTGTTAAACTTTGTATTTTTTTGTTTAGAATTCCTTTTCAAGCCCTCTCAGGTTTTATATGGAGTTAGTTGACCATGTTGGAGTGCCAGTTTGTAGGAAGAGGGCCCGCTTGTTCATCCTGGCCACCCAGAATCAAAATAATCACACAGAAATTATATTAATTAAAACACTGCTTGGCCCATTTGCTCTAGCTTCTTATTGGCTAACTTTATATTAATTTAACCCATTTTTATTAATTTGTATATCACCATGTAGCAGTGGCTTACTGGCAAAGATACTAAGTGGCACAGGTGAAGGATCCATGGCATCTTTCTCACTCTGCCTCCTTTCTCCCTGCATTCTATTTAGATTTCCCTGCCTAGCTCTGTTCCCATACAGCTCTGCTATAGGCCCAAAGCAGTTCCTTTGTTAACCAAAGAAAGCAACACATAGACAGAAGGACCTCCTATACCACCATCCCCCCTCAATTTCCTCTAAAAGAGCAAGCAGGTTTCTCAGGTATATCAACCAAATATGACAAACAAGATGCAACAGACGAAACAAAAAGTCCTCATATAAAGGTTAGACAAGGGTATCAGTGGGAGGAACAGAGTTCTAAGAACAGCCAAAAGAGTCAGAGACACACCTGCTTCTGCTGGTAGGAGTCCCACAAAACACTAAGCTATAATACTATGAAAAGCAGTATAAGAGAAAAGTTCAGAGCACTAAATGCCTATGTAAGGAATGTGGAGAAAGTCACACTAGTGACTTAACAGCACAGCTGAAAACTCTAAAACTAAAAAAGCAAGCTCACCCAGGAGGAGTAGATGCCAGGAAATAAGAAAATTGAAGGCTGAAATCAATAAAATATAAACAAAAAGAACAATACAAAGAATCAGTGAAACAAAAAGTTGGTTCTTCAATAAAAGCAACAAGATAGTCAAGCCCTGTCCCAACTAACCAAAAGGCAGAGAAGGAAAAGCCGAATTAATAAAATCAGGAAGAAAAGGTGGTATATAACAACAGACACAGAAGAAACCCAGAGAATTCTTAGATCATACTTTGAAAATGTGTACTCCACAAAATTAGAAAATACAAAAGAAATGGATAATTTTCTGAACAGGTACCACATACCAAAATTAAATCAAGACCAGATAAATAATTTAAATATACCAATGACCTCTAAGGAAATAGAAACAGTCATCAATAATTTCCCAACCAAAAAAAAAAAAGCCCATGGGAAAGTGTTTTCTGCACAGAATGTTACGAGAATTTCATAGTGGAGCTAATCTCAATACTCTTCAAATTATTCCCCACTATGGAAGTAAAATCAGCTTTGTAAAACTCTTTTTTAGAGGCTACAATTACACTGATACCTAAATCACACAAAGACACATAAGAAAAAGAATACCAATGTCCCTCATGAACATTATCACAAAAGTACTCAATAAAATACTGGCAAACTGAATCCAAGATAACATCAAAAAATCAACCAATATGATCAAAGGGAAAAAGTCACAAGATGATTTTTTTTTGGTTTTTCGAGACAGGGTTTCTCTGTGGCTTTGGAGCCTGTCCTGGAACTAGCTCTTGTAGACCAGGCTGGTCTCGAACTCACAGAGATCCGCCTGCCTCTGCCTCCCGAGTGCTGGGATTAAAGGCGTGCACCACCACTGCCTGGCAAGATGATTCTTTTAGAAGCTGAAAATACCTTTGACAAAATCTAACACCCATTCACGATAAAGGTCTTGGAGAGATCAGGGCACAAGGGACATTCCTAAACATAATAAACACAATATACAGTAAGCCAACAACCAGCATCAAAGTATATGGAGAGAAATTCAAAGCAAGTTCACCAAAAAAGTGGACAATGTTGTCCACTCTCTCCATATCTATGCAATATAGTACTGGAAGCTGTAGTTAGAGCAATAAGACAACAAAAGGACGTGAAGTGGATACAAATTGGAAAAGAAAAAGTTAAACTTTCCCTCTTTTCAGATGATAAGATAATATACATAAGCAACCTCAAAGATTCTGCTGCAACAGAACTCCTACAGCTGAGAAACACCTTCAGTAATGTGGCTGGATACAAAATTCACTCAAAAAATTAGTTGTCCTCCTAATTACAAATGATAAATGGGCTGAGAAAGAAATCAGAGAAATATCACCTTTTACAATAGCCACAAATAACACATAATATCTTGGGGGTAACTCTAACCATACAAGTGAAAGACCTGAATGACAAGAAATTTAAGTCTTCAAAGAAAGTAATTGAAGATATTTAAAAATGGAAAGATCACTCACGCTTTTGAATAGGTAGGATCAACATAATAAAAATGGCAGTCTTATAAAAGCAATCTACAGATTCAATGCAATCCCCATCAAAATTGCAACACAATTCTTCACAGACCTCAAAAGATCAATACTCAACTTCATATGAAAAAAACAAACAAACAAAAAGGATAACCAAAACAATCCTTTACAATAAAGGAACTTCCAGATCATCACCATCCTTGATGTCAAGATCTATTATAGAGCTACAGTAATGAAAACAGCTTGGCACTGGCATAAAAAGAGACACACCAATCAATGGAATTGAATTTAAATACTTGATATTAATTTTCATAACTATGGACAACACCTGATTTTTGACAAAAAGCCAAAATCGAGCAATGGAAAAAAGAAAATATCTTCAATGAATGATGCTGCCATAACTGGATTTCGACACATAGAGGAGTGCAAATAGATCCATATCTATCCCCATGCACAAAACTCAAGTCCAAACGGATCAAAGACCACAATATAAATCCAGATACAATGAAACTGATATAAGGGAAGGAGGGATGTAAACTTGAACACATGAACACAGGAGGCCACTTCCCAAATGTCTCAACTTGGTGTGCCAAATTACATTGACTCCAAAAAGGAGGCCTTATCCCTTTGAGGAGGGGTTAGGGGAGAGATGCAGGGGAGGTTGCTTGTGGGAAAAGGGGAAGAAATGGGAAGTGTGGCTACTTTGCAAAATTAAAAAAAAATTAAATGAAAATAAAGCAATACAAAATAAAAAAGAAGGAAAACCAAGCTAACAGTCATAATATAGGCATAGAAACTTATTATATACCCATATAGTCTCTGTGCTTTTTCTTTCTGTTGCTATGAGCCCACATGAGCACTGCTTAGCTGATCTACTGGGCCATGTTCTCCAGGTGTCTTTTATCCCTTCTGATTCCTTCCATATTTCATTCCCCTGTTTGAAGGATTCTTCAGTTTCCAAGGGCACTTCATTTTAATTCAGAAATTTTGATGGTCTCAGTGGCCTGGCAGGCATGACTCAGAATCTCATCTCTCAGAACTATACTCTTCTCAAATGGAGTTTGTCCTGACTTTTAGTTTATCATAATGATTAAATAAGGAATTTCCAAAACGGATCATGTGTGCACTAAGTATTCTTTATTTATCTGTGTACAAGGTACTGTATCATTATAGTAATCAGGGTAACTTCCTCTACAAAGATATCTTAGCTCCTCCTTTTCCTTCCTTTTCACTCAATAAAATATGCCAAAAGTACCTATTCAGTAATCAGAGATTCTGATTCAATGAAATTACTGTATCCCCTAGAAAGAGAACTTCTCATTGGAATGCAAGATGAGAAACATCAATACTCTCAGTATATAACATGTAATAATGGCATGAACAGCCAATTTTTATATCCTCTCCTTGGATTCATGCCTTGGAATCAATGTTCTGACTATACAGTAATATAAAGGTCATCATATAAAAGAATTATTGTCTAAAGATCCTGGCTGTGAATTTATTCACACTGTCTGATATAGTATTATGTGATATTTTCTCTTGGAATAATAACTAACTATCCCAGAAATTTTAAATAGTGGATCACCTGAGAGTTCAGGAAGAAGAGGATAAAATGAAGAATATGAGTATTTCTTTTTCCTTTTTCTCTTATTAGGCCCATCACATTTTTCACTGTATTATGGTGACTCATGATACCACTTATAGATTTCATACCAGAATTCTGAATCATGTCCAAACATAAGAGTTCTAGTAGGTAATTTATTTTATTTGCCCAGAGTCTTCAAAAAGTCTGTACATTTCCAATTTCCTGCAGCTTTACCCAATATGCCCATTTACTGTGATCTGAATATGATTTTTACTTCCAAAACTCACTTCAAATTTGGCTATCTATGCAGCAATATATTGGTCTGGGATCCTAGGGACATTTAAGTTCTTATGAGAGTTGGTAATTGAGTTGGGAATGGTGATTCATTATGGCAGTTCTAACATTTGGTAGGTTAAGATAAGATAAATGCTAGAAGTTTGAGGCTAGCTTTGGCTATACAGTAAGTTCCAGGAAAGACTGTGATAAAGAGTCAGACTCTCTCTTAAATAAAACAAAACAACAAAAAAATTAAAATGTTTTTAAAATGTATTCAAATAATTTGTCCCTGAGTTCTTCTTTACAGATACTCCACACTCTTTATTTTCTGCATGATTTGAAACAAAATATGGCATGTACTAAAAGGCCAGATACCAATGTCTGTTTTATTGTTGTTTACTTGTAGTTTCAGAACTGAATTTAACATAAATTTATGACTTTATAAAATCTCTTCTATTTTGATATTGTGATGGAAAGCATGATACCATGCCAATTACTAAGAATTTTTTTATTGTTGACTAAACAAAGCCTTTCCCGTTTGATAACATACCTGCCTTGGTTGGAATTTTGACTCAGAATTGATATAGTTTTATAAAGAAATATTCAATGTTTTCTTCACTTGTGTCTGAAAAACTTACTGAGGTAGACAATTACTTTAGTTGTAGCCCAAGTGACCTTCTGGCTGCCATATTTACACTTTGATTGTCAATAAATCATTCTCAATATTTTCTTTCATATTTTAAAAAAAGGACCTTTCAGAACAATCTATTCTATTCACACTTAAAGTGACTTTTGCCACTTTGTAAAATGCTGCATTTTATGTTCATAATTTTTAATAACATGCTCTCCTAGTTGCTATAACTGTATGTATTAGCCATTAACATTCTATATCATGCCAGTGGTTTTCAGAGCTCTACTTATGATGGCGTTTCATTACCAGCCCGGAATCAGGAAACTCAACCCAAAATTTCACCATAATCTACTCTTTCTAAGATAACTGCTGGTCAGAAATGCAATGCAGGTGATTATTTCCCCAGGAATCATATATTTTAAAAAAAACATTCCCTACACTGATTAGGGAACATTCTGAAGGTAAAAGTTTGTGAAAGTAAAGTTTAAAAATGGATTTAGAAAAGGAAAAATTGATCTGTAAGAGAATTTGAATAAAATGCCTCAGCTAATATGTAGGAAGCTCAGCGAATTATATGATTCTCCATATCTGTACTAAATTGGAGCAAAAGGAATAGAACATTATAGAAATCAGCCACCGGATGCTAAGGATTTAGGGACAAAATGTATGACAAGATATTTTTCTTTGGCTAAAAGTTCTAAAGGTGATTGAAGAGTGAAGGCTGACATTCCCAAGAGGCAGAGGTCAGTGTGTATCCCTGCATTGTCCAAACATCCTATCTCAAAACTATAAATGTTTCAAATGAAACTGTTAGTGTATAGTGATATTTTATTTGTATTTTAATAAAAAGATTGCCTGAAGATCAGCTTGCAAAGCTAACCCACTAGAGGCCACAGAGTAGTGGCACACCCCTTTGCTCCTAGGAATCAAGAGACAGAGGAAGACAGATCTCTGTGAGTTCAAGGTTAACTTGGGCTAGACAGGATTGATCCAGAAAGAGATCCACGTGGTGATATCTCACACTCTTAATCCCAGTATTTAGGAGTCACACACCTTTAATTACAGTACTAGGGAGGGGCTGACAGGAGCAATATGGCTGGGTGGAGAGAGGACTATAAAGGGGAAGAAACAGGAACTCACTGAAGTGTGGAGTCTGAGGTTTGGTGGAGATACAGTGCAGTCTAGGCAGTCTGAGGATTACCCCTTCAGTCTGAGCATTGGAAGAGGTAAAAGTTCTCTCTAGTGACTTACTGCCCTGCTTCTCTGATCTTCAGCTTTAACCCCTATATCTAATTGTCCTGTTATTTCTATTATTTGTGCTATGGAAAGGTTTGAAATTCCTCATTGCAGTGCCTGCCAGTTGTTTTATTTTTCTAAGAAAACATACTACTCTTTCTTTTTGGGGGGGTAGAGGGAATTTCTAATTGTCAGTTTATTTTTTGTGTGTCAAATTTTGGGCTGATGCTAGAACACACAAAGTTGAGAAGAAAAAGTAAATGGGCTAAAGGGGCTTATGCAGGCAGTATATTGTTGTGGGAGCTCCTTCTGCTCCTTCAGCCAATAGCTGCTGAGATACCAGCCCATTGGGGCGTGGTCTTTCTTTTTAAAAATGCGGCCACTTCCCTCCGCTCGCTCTCTGGCTTCCGGCTCCACTTCTGACGACTAGGCTCCCTTCCTGATTGCGCAGAGGGCTGTTGTCTGGGACGGTGATCTGTAAGTTTTTTCCCCTTTAAATAAATAACCATTCTATTAATCATAATTCCAAGCTGGTGTGGGATTGTTTGTGATTTACACCATCATCTGGCCACTACAGATTGGCGCTCCAACGTGGTGACTAAATCCACGTAAAAACCTGTAAAAGCTTCAAATAAAGGAGAGAGAGTGTTTAACACAGCTTTTTGCTGTTTGCCTGGACGTACTATAGAGAGATTTCCTGTTTCGGCAATAGCGACAGAGAAAAAGCTGAGTCATTTTAAAACGCGGCTTCCTTGTGCTGTGCTGCCAGTGCAAACTCTGGCTTTAAAGCATTTCAATGGCTTTTATAGGACTGGATATTTGTGTTCCCGCTTGGGATCAGAAGGAAAATGCTCTGAGACCGTGCCAATGGCTCCCTGCTCCCTGCCTGCACCTGGGCAGATGGCGGAATCAGGCTTAGGCGAGCGGGAGAGCATGGCGGATTCCTGCAGCCACAGAGAGAGATGTTTTCAGACTGCGGTGCTCTGTGTGTCAGATTTAGTTGTAACTTGGATGAAAAGAGTTTCTGTGCTGCACGCTCAGTCTCAGAGTTAAAGTGCTGAGTGTGGCTCCTACCTGGCAGCCCCAGAGCTAGCAGAAAATGGTATGTCCTCCATTTTGAAATTGGAGAGAGGTGGAGCCAACATTCAGAGCAGCATGCTGCTCTGCAGCTCAGAGCTGCAACCGATTCAGAGTCATAAGCGGCTCCACCATGTTGGACTGGGCGTGGCAAGCTCACAGTACCTGTTTTTGACCTAGGAATGTCACAGCTTAGAGTCTTAAGTGCTTAGCGATGTAAAGGCACAAATCAAACATGTTTCTCGACATTAGAAGAATTACAGATTCACAATAGGACAGATTCAGACAAAAAAGACTTTTAAATGGGTCACAATGTTGGATGACTGTACGTAGGCTTGAGAGAGGAAAAAATAAATATATAGAGAATAAAGTTAATGCCTTAAAATAGGGGTAAAGTCTTTAAAGAGACAGAATAAAGTAAGTGATAAAGTAAAAATAAGCCATGTAAAAATGGAAAATTCACAGAGAGTCTGGATGATGTATTTTATTGTGTTTTCTTTGAAATTTTTGACTGTAAAGGAGCTAAATACAGAGAGACATTTCATTATATGGGCTGCCAGGCTAGATCAGAATGGACATCTTAACGGTATGACTTCAGGATTTGGATCTAAGAACATGATGCTTTGGAAAAGAGTTTCTTCTTTTGTTTTCACAGAGGACGAGACTCTGTGGATTGCTTCTATCCCAATATGGTATGATAGACCACGCCCTCCTGAAAGGTTGCTGTGAACATCTTCAAAAAATTACTTCACTCAACTGCCAACTGAGAGGAACCTAGCACACAGGTTACACCATGAAAGACCTAAATAACAGCGCCCCCATTCAGCAGGAAGCAGTTTGGAGAGAAAAAACTGCGCCCATTTTCCCAAATATTGTTTATAAATGTTCTTTTACATTTAAAGGGGGAGATGATATAGATATGAATTTGCATTGGTATAGATTTTAAGGTCAATTTTGTTATATGTATATGTATTTCTGATCTTGATTAAGCTATTGTGATTGTAGTTCATTTTAAAAACTGTAATGTATAATTAGGAAATATAGGTTGTTAATGGATAATCATTGATAATAGTTAAGCTTGTAGTCATGTTATTAGATTTTCTAGATATGTAGAGATATATTTCAGTTAGATAGACATTCTTCATATCTTTCAAAGACTGCAGAATATGGCATTTAATGTTTAAATAACTTAGGGTTTTTCATGACAATGAGACACGTCTGCTCCTGGCAGCACCAATCTACTTCGAGGGGAAGATGGGCATCGAAGAGGCTACTTATGGAGTTTGTTAGCCATTTGGGCAAGAAACTGCTCTTGGCTGGACTGTTCCATAAACTGGACACAAAGAACCCGCAGAGAGAGGACTGCTGAACTTGCCTAAAGGTGAGATGGTCTTTCGGGGTTCCTGATTCATGAAAGAGTCTGCGAGACATTCTGCAGGACACAGCAGAAAGTGACTGAACTGTCTTTGGAATTTCCTGCTTCATGAAAAAGTCTGCTGGACACTATGGGCCTGAAGGCTGAAGATGGATGCCCCAACGGTACAGAGGAACTTTGGGTGACTGTCTAGGCAGCGAGTTGTCTCTGTCATTTCTAGAGTTTGAAAGTTACAAATGACTTGTTTACTTAGGTAATATTGTATCCTTCTGGAGTCTTTGATGGAGTTGAAGAATAAATAGATAGTTATAGATTTCCTTAGTTATGATAAAAGATAAAATAGATTTAAATATTGTAACTGTAATACTTGCTTGATAACTGTTTTGTTATATGTAATTTTGCTATGTTAAAGTTGAAGCCTTTCTTTTTTGTTTAAACAGAAAAAGGGGAAATGATGGAGGAGAGTTATCTGTCTATGTTTCTTTCATTGGTTAATTAATAAAGAAAACTGCCTTGGCCCTTTAAGAGAACAGAAAATTAGGTAGGCAGAGTAGACAGAACAGAATGCTGGGAAGCAGGAGTTGGGGAGACGCTTCAGGCATTCGCCATAGTGAGTCTCCATGCTGCTCCTCTCCGAGATGGACGCAGGTTAAGATCTCTCCTGGTAAGCCACACCTCGTGGTGCTACCCAGATTACTAAATATGGGTTAAAGGAAGATGTGAGAATTAGCCAATAAGAGGCTGAAACTATGGGCCAGGCAGTATTTAAAAGAATACAGTTTCCGTGTAATTATTTCGGGTGTAAAGCTAGCCGGCGGCTGGGTGGCGGGACGCAGCCCCGCCGCTTCACACTACAGTATATTTTGACAAATTATTGATACAAATGCTAGAAAGAAGACTAATGAAGATATAAAATCCAGCATTACACCTATATTTCTCTGCTATCAGAAGTTTCTGTTTGAGCATCTGCACAGGAATCAGATTCTGAGCTCTGTAAATCAAATGGAGGTCAACTATGTGCCATATTAGGAATCCAAGCTGACACTGAAGATCAATGAGCAAAAAAATTAATGTGCACAAAATATTTCAGAAAGAATAAAAATGGTAAAATTTTCATTGCATTATTTCAATGAATTTTTCAAAGCAAGTTTCAACCCCAATGTCTTTAATTATTCCATGAAGATGCCACATATTGTTAACACTCCATTGTACTGAAGAATGACATTTTTAAGACATTAGAGTTTTGTCTTATTGGTTTTTGATTGGCTGATGATAACATGAATTGGATGACTATCAAATATGAAATATATATATATATATATATATATATATATATATATATATACCATTATTGTCAAACTAGAAGCTGAATATGTGTTTCTATATTGTTGTCATTCTTTTGTTGGGCTATGCAATCATATGTTACTGGAAATGCATGACAACCACAGGGATGATTATTATCCAAGTAAATTTGCTATAAGCCTTAAGTGAATTAAAATAAAATTTGAGCCTATGTCTAATATCCATGATGTATTTTAGAACTTCCATATGATGTAAATTGGGAGTTGGAATATTAAATTACTGCATGTCTGTTGAAGTACATTTGAAACTCTGTGAATGTGATAAAATGAAAATATTTACATGTATCACTAATATCATTTTGAATATAATTTTAGGGGTGTTATGAACTTTTCAAAGCCAAATCATGAAACTTAAGTCAAAAATAGAAAGTTTATCCTTAATTTTCAAGAATAATACCACTAACAGAGATACAATCTGACTTACATAATGAGATAATTCATTAGCATGATAAACAATAATATGTACTATTAACTGATTTCAACTTAGTATGATTATGAATATTTCATAAATTTGTAGTAACTACACAATCTTACATCAATAAAACTAATTTATATGAGTCAAAATCATATGCTCTTAAAATATTAAGGGAAGTATTTTCTGACATTCATATGTTAAATTTAATTTATAAGCAGATGAAAATATAAAAATTAGTATGTTCCCTTCCAAGTAAGAATTCCCGGTTTATGAAGGTCAAATTATGCTCCTTGCTTCAGGCCTAGAATATTGATTTGCAAATGAACATAGAATTATTTAAAGTAAAAGAAATATCACAAAATTAGATTAGCTCAAAACTGGATAAATCTAATACAAATAATTGGTTTCCATATTTACAGCCCCTAAACTTATGGTACATTAGTTATATTTAAAATCTGACTTAGAATAACATCTCATCTACAATAACATTGCCCATTAAATTACAATATGAATCACATATATAATTTTAAAGATTCAAGTAACCAGATTTTTTTAAAAAAACAAAATTTAAGAAGTGAAAATTAGAAAATTTACCAAATATACAACAAAGTAATCAATATAAAAACATTTACTGTTTGATGTATTTTAGAAAATCATTTAACATTGGTTTATGCTTTATTATCACAATGCATCTTATTTCAGGCTAGCTATAGAAATATTCATGAAAATACAATATTGATATAATATAAATGTCTGTCAGTATATACATAGTAAAGAAAATGTACCTGTGGGTTCTGGGAAAATGTTCCTGTCAGTAAAATGCTTGTCACACAAACATGAGGACCTGAGTTCAGATTCTCAGTAGACACATAAAAAGCTGGGTGCAGAAGTACATGCGTTTAATACCAGAATTTGGAAGATGGAGACATCCCAAACCTTATAGCACACTGGTCAACAGCCTATTAAACCAATTGAGATCCAGGTTCAGTGATCTCTGCCTTCACATACACATACCCATACATACATGCAACAGTTACTTTGTGCATCTGCACATACAAAGGAATACCTACACACAAACATACTATATTTACATCTAAAGAAAAGCAATACCTATAGAGAGAATGCAGAAATTTTCAAACTTAAAAAAGAAATTGCAGGATACAAGAACAACTCCAAAAATCAGTTGCCTTCCTATACACAAAGGATAAGGAAGCAGAGAGAGAAATCAGAGAAGTATGACCTTTCACAATAGCCACAAATAGCATAAAATATCTTGGGGTAACTCTAACCAAGGAAGTGAAAGATCTATTTGACAAGAACTTTAAGTCTTTGAAGAAAGAAATTTAAGAGGATACCAGAAAATGGAATGATCTCCCTTGCTCTTGGATTGGGAGGATCAACATAGTAAAAATGGTAATTCTACTAAAGGCAATCTATAGATTCAATCCAATCCCCATCAAGGTCCCATCAAAATTCTTCACAGATTTTGAGAGGACAATAATCAACTTATTATGGAAAAACAAGAAACCAAGGATAGCCAAAACAATCATATACAATAAAGGAACTTCTGGAGGCATTACCATCCCTGATTTCAAACTCTATTACAGAGCTACAGTATTGGAAACAGCTTGGTATTGGCATAAAAACAGAGAGGTCGACCAATGGAATTGAATAGAAGACCCGGATCTTAACCCACAAACCTATGAACACCTGATTTTTGATAAAGGAGTTAAAAGTACACAATGGAAGAAAGAGGGCATCTTCAACAAATGGTGCTGGCATAACTGGATGTAAACCTGTAGAAGAATGAAAGTAGATCAATATCTATCACCATGCACAAAACTCAAGTCCAAATGGATTAAAGACCTCAATATTAATCTGAACACACTGAACCTGTTAGAGGAGAAAGTGGGAAGGACTCTACAACATATGGGCACAGGAGACAGCATCCTACGTATAAACCCAGCAGCACAGACATTAAGGGCAACATTAAATAAATGGGACCTCCTGAAGCTGAGCAGCTTCTGTAAAGCAAAGGACACGGCCAATAAGACAAAATGGCAGCCTACTGACTGGGAAAAGATCTTCACCAACCCTGCAACAGACCAAGGTCTGATCTCCAAAATATATAAGGAACTCAAGAGACTAGACTTTAAAATGCTAATTAACCCAATTACAAAATGGGGCACTGGACTGAATAGAGAATTCTCAACAGAAGTTCAAATGGCCAAAAGACACTTAAGGTCATGCTCAACCTCCTTAGCGACCAGGGAAATGCAAATCAAAACAACTTTGAGATACTATCTTACACCTATCAGATTGGCTAAAATAAAAAACACCAATGATAGCCTTTGCTGGAGAGGTTGTGCAGTAAGGGGTACACTCATCCATTGCTGGTGGGAATGCAGACTTGTGCAACCACTTTGGAAAGCAGTGTGGCAGTTTCTCAGGAAATTCGGGATCAACCTACCCCAGTACCCAGCAATTCCCCTCTTGGGAATATACCCAAGAGATGCCCTATCATATTACAAAAGCATTTGTTCAGCTATGTTCATAGCAGCATTATTTGTAATAGCCAGAACCTGGCAACAACCTAGATGCCCTTCAGTGGAAGAATGGATGAAGCAACTGTGGAATATATACATATTAGAGTACTACTCAGTGATAAAAAAACAATGACATCTTGGATTTTGCATGCAAATGGATGGAAATAGAAAACATTATTCTGAGTGAGGTAAACCAGACCCCAAAAGATGAACATGGGATGTACTCACTCATAATTGGTTTCTAGCCATAAATAAAGGACATTGAGCCTATAATTCGTGATCCTAGAGAAGATAAATAAGAAGGTGAACCCAAAGCAAAACAGATAGTTATCCTCCTGGATACTGGAAGTAGTCAAGATTGCTGGGAAAAAAATTGGGAACTTGGGTGTGGGGTGGAATGGGGTAAGGGGAGATGGGAAGAGAAATGTGTGAAGGGGAGAATGGGGAGAGCTTGGGTGAATGGGATGGTTGGGATATAGGAAGGGTGGATATGGGAGCAAGGAAGTATATATCTTAATTAAGGGAGCCATTTTAGGGTTGGCAAGAGACTTGACTCTAGAGGGGTTCCAGGTATCCAGGGAGATGCCCCCAGCTAGTTCCTTGGGCAGCTGAGGAGAGGGAGCCGGGAAAGGCCAGATCCTATAGTCATACTGATGAATATCTTGCATATCACTATAGAACCGTCATCTGGCCATGGATGGAGATAGAGACAGAGCCACACATTGGTGCACTGGACTGAGCTCCCAAGATCCAAATGAGGAGCAGAAGGAGGGAGAACATGAGCAAGGAAGTCAGGACTGCGAAGGGTGTTCCCATCCACCGAGATGATGGGGCTGATCTAATGGGAGCTCATCAAGGCCAGCTGGACTGGGACTGAAAAAGCACGGGATAAAACCGGACTCCCTGAACATGGTGGACAATGAGGGCTGCTGAGAAACCCAGGACAATGGCACTGGATTTGGATTCTACTACACATACTGGCTTTGGAGGGGCTTAGCCTGTTTGAATGCACACCTTCCTAGACATGGATGGAGGAGGGGAGGCACTTGGACTTCCTACATGGCAGGGAACCCCTTACTGCTCTTCGGACAGGAGAGTGAGGGGAAGTGAAGGGGGGAAGGGGAGGAAAATGGGAGGCAGGGAGGAGGCAGAAATTTTTAAATAAATAAATAAATAAACAAATAAATAAATATATAAAAGAAAAAAGAAATAATCTTAACATTAGGAACAATATGGACAAAAAATGAAAGATTATTTTACGAAAATTGAATCTGACATCAAAAGTCTTAATACTAAATATTTTTTTTTTTTTTTTTGGTTTTTCGAGACAGGGTTTCCCTGTAGTTTCTAGAGCCTGTCCTGGAACTAGCTCTTGTAGACCAGGCTGGCCTCGAACTCAGAGATCCGCCTGCCTCTGCCTCCGAGTGCTGGGATTAAAGGCGTGCGCCACCACCGCCTGGCTCTAAATACTAAATATTGTATTAACTTATTTATTTATTTAGTCATTCATTATTTTACGTAAACAATATTTCCTTACATTAGCTTATTTTATGTGCCGTCTATAAAAACATATTCATAGAATTTGAACATATAAATTGCTTCTGGAATTGGGGCTTAAGAGGAAATTAGGATTTGTTGATTATAAAATACAAGTTTCTGTTATACAAAATAAATTCTAGATATATAGCATACAATATAGTCTTTATGATTATTCTTAGATACTATATAATAACAAATAGTTAAAAGATTAGATTTTATGTTAATCATTATTACAAAAACAGATAATGTGATAAGACACTTAAGGACATAAAAGGGTTAAATTTGTGGCATAGATTGTGGGGCTCATTTTGGTTTTAAACTTATCTACTGCTGTATAAATATCAATCACACCACAATAAATTAAAATAATTACATAATAAAAATGATTTCACAAAAATTTGCATGATACATATACCATGGTGCTTTTGTTTCATGATGACAGAAAATGTTTTGTAGTTATTAAGTATTAAATACTGTTTTATCAGTAAGAAACTGTAGTCCAGAGAAAATAAAGAAGAGAAGTGAACCTGGAAGACATACAGCCTATAAAAAATAGCATATTATGCAATCTGTGAAAACCTAATGGTGAATTGTAAATTTCCCAATGTCAAATAATCACAAAATTAAAACATAACATTTCTCCTGTAACATTGTAATGTTTGCACAATCCAGTGCTTTAATGAATGTGACTCCTTTCTTCTCTCCCTTCATTCCATCTTCTCTGAAATAAACTTATACACATATTTCTTTTCTTTTGTGTTAGGTTGTGCAATTTTGAACAGGTTTACTATGTAGTTTATTACACCCTGAATGCCAAACCTTTGGCCTTGTTTGGCTCTAGCAACAGCATGATGTCTCTTCACTGTGTTTACGTCCATCAGATAGGTAAAAGAAAGATGAGATTCTTGGACTGATACTAACACGAAAAAAAATGAAAATAATTGTTACAAAAGTTGTCACAAATGACAATTTACAATTAGACTATTTTTATTGGTGATGTTGTCATACATTTCCTGCATATATGATGCATTTATTTATGTTGTGTGGTGTGTTTGTGTGTGTGTGTGTGTGTGTGTTTTAAGACAGGATACCTCTTGTAGTCCTGGTTGTGTTGGGACTCATTCTGCATACAAGTCTGACCTGGAACTCAAAATGATCCACCTCCCTCTGCATTTCCTATGCTGGGGTTCAATTGTGTGTGCCATCACACCCAACAATGGTATACTATTTTTAAATAGGAGTAAAAACAGTGTCTGTTGGTGTTAAGCAGTAGGTAATTTTTTATTCTTGACAGAGAATTTCTGGATGCTTAGGAATCACGTCTTACACTAGCAACAATTCATTACTAAGACAGTGATTTAGAATCATGTTTACTGTAGCAGCAGTATTTCTACTTTTGAACATCTTAACGTCCAAAGTCTTTTGTCTAACCGGAAATCAATACTCTAAAGACAGAAAGTGAAGACCAATTTACACCTTTAAAATTAACTGTGTAATTTAAATTTCAGCACTTCTCTGAAACTAATCAGGCAATGATGACAAAACTATTGCTCATGTATGCAACTGCAAAGGGGTTTGAATTGATACATTAGTATAAACAAGGTGTTGAACATTAGTTTAAAGATAGTGAAAAATCAGCTAGACATACATTTTTACTAATCCCTCAAAAGACTCATACATTTACATTGAAATATAACTAATGTTCATCACCTAGAAGCAAAGCTATTAGAGATGTAAATATATTTTAGAAAATGGTACCCTTCAGCTTATTGCTTAGTTTAAAGAAACTAAATGGCAGTTGTGCAAACTTTTATACCTTCATCAAAAGTAGTATTATGTATAAATACATACTAAAAACAGCTCCCAATTGTAAAATTCAAGATGCTAAAATATATACTTGTTAAACCCATGTCTCCACATTTATATTTAATGTATCTATTTACTGCTTTATAAATTATGTCTTCCTTAATAATTCCTCATGTATATTTTCAAACCACAGTATTTATGTTCAGTTTCTCTGCTATCATTCAGTTATTCAAATATTTTGATATGCGTGTGAGTTCCAAATTATTCCCTATTACAGATAAAGCTGTAGAAACTATCTCTTAATACTGAAATCCAAAAGCAAACAAAGTAGTCCAAATTTTATGGGTCTTCATATATATTGCTAAACTGCTTTCCATGTAATACTAGTTTATATTACCACCAACAAAGCAAGAGTATACTAATAAATCATAGACTTGCCTGCCTAGAATTGACTTGTTATTTCCCAGCCTTAATGGACATAAAATGGCATTTCAATATTATTTCAAATGTCATTTCTTATTAGAGAGGCTTGACATTTTCCTTGCCTTATTTGGTTTGCCTTTTTGTTTTGTTCTGGTTTTGACTTGTTGTTTTATGGACTCTTTTCTTTATTCATACGAGTTAAAACTTTTCTTTTCTCATTTGTTAATTATATATTTGTCATATGTAATAATATTTTTGTCTTCTATTTAATTTCTATTGAATAAATGCTTTAAATTCCTTATAATTCATTACCTTGGTCTTCCCTTTAAAATTTTTCTTGTGGCCTCAAATTATAAAAAATGATTTCATTTATCTAAATTTCTACTAAATATAGCATATTCTAATTTTGCTAGGCTTTTTATGAGATTATATATTATGAAGCCTCTCAATTATCTTAAATTTACATCATTTGAGATAATATATTAATCACAATATTTTTGGACATAAAAATTTTCTCTCAAATATACTATTCAATCATACCAGCATTATTTGTTAATTATTTGTTCAAAGAAAGCTATTTTAAAATATTTTGATTACATATGCCCTTTAGGACCACAAAATGTCTTTTCAATTATAATAATATAATTTCTGTAATCCAGTGTCCTTCAAAATATAATTGCCCTTCTTTTCTGTACATTAAAGTTTATAAAATCTTATGTATGCATATTTAATTTCCAGAGGTTTAGTCAATTTTAGAGCACATTTCTTAGAATTTTTAATGACATTACATCAAGAAAAATTAGCAAGTAAGAGTTTTTTAGATGATTCTCTTATGTTATAGTTCATTGACCCAAGCTATAAGAAAGTGAGATTTTATTAGTTACATATGATAAAATATTTTCAAAACTTCCTTAAAAGGTATTGCACCATCCAGGATACTAATAAAAGTAATAAAACTGTAATGAAAGTCTCACAATAACGTTTAGAGAACTTCAAAAAATATATCTGTTCTTTACAAATAGGTACACTGTTATTAATATTACCAAGTTACTCCATCCAGTTTAAATTCCTGCTTCTTATGTATGATTATGTAGAGATCATAATATGTTTTTTTGAACATAGGCATTTCAGGTAATTTCAGAAACTGTCAACATTTTTTTATAAATATGGTATTTTCTACCTATTTTTCAGTGAGTAAGTATCTGTAACTTGTGTGGAATAAATGAGGCAACAGCTTATTATTCTTTAGAAAAAAACCTACTCTTTATCATGCTGAAGAAATTTTATATATCTTAATGTATATTTTTTTCTGTTAAGAAAACATCATAATGATATTTAATTAATTTAACCTCAATTTTATATTGTTTCTATTTGAGCAAAATGAGTAATAAAATTCCCTTGCTAGTAATAATAACTGTCATTAATGTTATGCTAACAGTATACATGTTTTGCATATATTGCTGCTTTTAATCTTTAAAATAAATGTAGTTAGTTATTTTATTAGTTTCATAAAACTGATGCAATGAATTACTACAAATAATGTTATTTAAAAGAAAAAAGATTTCATCATTTTAGAATTTGGAAACTAAGAATTTCAAATCAAATTGATGGCAGTTCTAAATTCTGTCAAAAGCTTCTAAAAGACCATTTATCTTTTACTCTTTCAGCTCTTAACCTTGTGTTGAGTCAGCCTAACCTTAGTGCTTTTCAGATGACATGTAGATAGATGTTCCACTCAATTTTCTGCATGTTTTTTACATTAATTTCTTCAATTTGAGTGTTTCTTCATGTCTGGAGAGATGTCACAGAAGTTTAAATGAGGCACAGTTTTGCAAAGAAGAATACAGCATCAACACTAGACAACCCATAACTGTCTATAACTCAAGCACCATGAACATCAATGCTTCTGACCCCCAACACACAAATAATTTTTAAAGATAATAGTCATCTTTTAAAATAAGTATTGTCCTGAAATATTCTTTGTGGAAAAATTAGAAATAAAATAAAGGATCGCATAAAATGCATGAGACTATGCTCATTTTATATTTGCTTCTTTGTAATGTTTATTTCCTTTTACTTTATTTGAGTTTATTTTATATTTTTCTTAATATTTTATGAGAGCAACACTGAATAATTATATTTTTTAAATTATTTTTATATATCAATATAGTTGACCTTACATTAAATAAAAGAACTAAATATCAATTTAGTATATAAATATCAATTTAGTATATAAATATAAAATATAAATATATTATATATATTATAAAAATATAAATGTCACTGTAACTTAATGCATGCAACATATCTTTTTTGGAGAAGAAAGGGTTTATTTTACCTTATACTTCCATAACAATCACAGTTTATCACCTAAGGATGTCAGTGCCAGAACTTAAGGGGTGGGAACCTAGAGGAAGGAAATGAAACAGAAGAGAAATGCTGTTTACTGACTTGTACCTCCTTGTTCATTAATCTGCTTTCCTATACAACTTAAGACCACTTTTCAAGGTGTAGCACCACTCATAGTGGTCTGGACCCTCCACACCAAACTTTAATCAAGAAAACAGCTCCACAAATTTGACTACAAGCCTGTCTTATGGAAGCATTTTCTCAGTTAAGATTTCCCCTTCCCAGATATGTCCAGATTTGTGTCCAGCACACCTAACAATGATAGCTCTTTCCTTGGTTCTGAATTTTATGTGGCTTCTTGTGTTAAAAAGAATATTGTTAGAGAAAAGAACTTACCTTTACAATGTTTATTTTCTTAGAGAATAAGTTTAAGTGTCCCTTTGAAGCATTCTCTTTAATATTAGATGGTTGTTTCATTGAAAAAAAAATATCTCTTTACTGAGCGACACATCCCTTGTTGTCTTCTGCCAGTTCCACAGATCAGAAATATAAAAGCATCGACAGCAGTGACTTTTGGGACTGGCAGAGGGGGATACACATGTACCCAGTCCTTCACTGTTGCTTGTACCTTAGACGAGTCTTCCTTTACATTAGAGATTCCTGTAGCAGTGAAGGCCTCTTCCAAGGTCCAGCTTATCCCCAGGTCTCCAGGAAAGGCCCTATAGACCCACAGTAATTTCATGTATTCAGGACATTAAGTAATACAAGAAAAGATTCCTGATCAATGAAAAAAGTGGACAGGCTTAGTTCCATCACACTTACGTTTATTTGAACTTATAATGTCACACAACACACAGAAAACAGGAAAACAAGTACTTAACTCCTGTCTTCCTCATGAGGATAAAAGAAAGCTTCCTTTGTATTGAGGACTGAAATAGAATGTTGAGCAAGAAGCATACAATATATCTTAAATGATAAAAATAATATAGCTATCCTATTAGTGTAGTTTCTGCTTTTACATTTTCTTCCCTGGTATTTGGTTACTTAATAAAGACAGGGACCATATTTATCTCAAACTTTCTGCAACTTAACATTCAAAAGCAAGTGTGTCTATCTCTAAAATCTTGGGAGAGTTTCAGGATAGATGATGTAGCAGAGGTGGAAATGTAGAGGAAAAGATTATGGGATGAGACAGTTATCTTCATTCCATTTGTAATAACCCATTTTCGCAGAAGTAAGTGGGATTCCAGGACATCTTTATTCCTTTTGTAGAGTGTTAGCAACCATAACATAGTCTCTCTGGAGCCTTACCACATAAAGTTTCTACTACATGTGAGTATGAGAGCCATTTGAAAATTCATGATGAAATTATAATGGAAGGAAAATTTGTTGACCCATTTACTCCACTTAGATCACTTTGATCAAATCTTTCTTTGTTACCTTCTATTAAATTTTTACACAGTTTTTCTCTGATCCACTCCCTTCTAGTTCTATAAAAACAATAAAAGAACTTTTATACAGTTTTGTTCATATTCCACTCTCCAACTTCCTGCCGTGGTGTGGAAGGTTCTTTTGTATATGTGTTGCTTTTATTGGTTAATGGATAAAGAAGCTAACTTGGCCTGTGCCATAAGGCAGAGTAGAGCTAGGCAGGGAAAACTAAACTTAATGCTGGGAGATTGAAGGCAGAGTCAGAGAGAAGCCATGTTGCCTCACCACCGGAGACAGATGCCAGAACTTTACCCAGTAAGCCACAGCCTCGTGGTGATACACAGATTAATGGAGATGGGTTAATTTAAGATATGAGTTAGCCAGAAATATGCTTAAGTTCTTGACCAAACAGTATTGCAAATAATATGGTTTCTGTGTGATTATTTTGGGGCTGAGCAGCCAGGAACTAACTAGTGACCTCCTACAACAAATTGGTGCTCCAATGTGTGCAAGATAAATCCACATAAAACCTGAGAGGGCAGAGTTTTCCTTAGTTATGATAAAAGATAAAGTAGATATAAATATTGTAAATAATTATTGCTTGATACTTGTCTTGTTATATGTAACTTTACTATGTTAAAATTAAAGCCTTCCTTTTTTATTTAAACAGAAAAGGGGGAAGTCCTTTTGACTATGTGTTGGCTTTTATTAGTTAATGAATAAAGAAACTGCTTTGGTCTATAGCAAGGCTGAACTCAGGAGGGGAAAACTAAACTGAATGTTAGGAGAAAGAAGGCAGAATCAGAGAGAAACCACATAGCCCCGCTGGAGACAGATGCCAGAACTTTACTTGGTAAACCACAGCCTCGTGGTGATACACAGGTTAATGGACATGGGGTAGTTTAGGATATAAGAGTTACCCAGAAATATGCTTAAACAACTGGTCAAATAATATTGCAAATAATGGTCTGTGTGATTATTTTACGGCTGAGCATCCAGGAACTAAATAGCGGCCTCCTAAAACACTAGAGATCCTTCCTACCTTTTATATCATGTTATTTCTCAAAAGTATCTAAAAAAAGTAAAAAAGGAAGAATAAAAAAGCAAAAACCAAAAACTAAGACAAAATAACAGAACAAAACAACAGATATATATGGTGTCTGTTTTATGTTTACTCTTGTGTATAAGATCTGCCCTAGAGTATGGTTGATACACCTAGCAACACTATATGGGAGAAAACTGATTTTGCTTTTCCAGCAGTTATCAATTGCAATTACATTCTTGGTTAAGAGTGAGATTTTTCTCTAGTTTGAACCTATGCAGGCCCTGGGCTTGATGCTAATAGTCTCTGTGAGTTTATATGTGTACCAGCCTTGTTGTGTTTGGAAGATGCTATTTCCTTGAAGTTAATATACCACCTCTGGCTCTTAAAATCCTTCTGCATCCACTTCTGCATAAATACCTGTGTCTTGAAGGAAAGTGTTTGATAGGCATCTCACCTAAGACTGAAAGTCTCACTTTCTGCCCATTGTCCAGTTGTGGATATCAGTGTTAATTTCCATCTACTGCAAGAAAGTTTTGTAATGAAGGCTGAGTGATCCACTGATCTGAGTTCCAGGCAAGAATCACTTATTTTTAGGATTAAGTTGATATGTTTTATACAGTTTTAAATATAATTAACTTAAAAGTAAAAACAATATAATCTAAAAGTAAAAGTAAGCCAAATAAATTTAATTTCCTCTTAAACTGTTAAAATAAACATAAAGAAAAGTGATTTTTTTTCTTTTTCTGTTCTTCAAGCAGGGTTTTTCTGTGTAGCTCTGACCATTGTGGAACTCCCTGTAGACCAGGCTGGCCTTGAACTCAGAGACCCACCTGCCTCTGCCTGACAAATGCTGAAATTAAAGATATGTGCAATCACCACCTAGTGAAAAATGGTTCTTTCAGGTGACATATGAACAGAGTACTGAGACAGCAGTCTTTGGTAGGAAAAGATCACTAAAAAAGAAAAGAAAGTTTAGCATCTTCATAGTAATTTTACTTTTCACAGCAATATTGACATTGCAATTCTGAAGCCCTTTATATATGTTGTCAAATAAACTAAATATGTAGTTTATGGTTCACTTTTTATTAATAATCAAAGAGAATGGACATGCATATATAAAAATCTTGAGAAAATTGATTTGATATTTAATTTAATTAAGCATATAAAAGGAATCACTTTTATTTTTATTGTTGTTCTTGCTAATATATTTCCTAGCTGCTCTGTTGAAGGTCTAGCTAGAATCAATGGCATAAATTTATATATCTTATGAGGTATTAATATGCAAAATACATAGGGAACTGAAACAATTATAGAAAAAGGAAACAAAGTGGATTTTGAAAATAAAAACAAGATCTAAGTAGACATTATTCAGCAACAGTTGTTCAAATGGTATATTAAAATCTCAATGTCTCTAATCATCAGGGACATAAAATTCAATACTGCTGGTGGTGTATTACCTTAAACTTGTCAGAGTGTCAATTTTACAAAAGAACAAAAGACAACATTTGATTGAAGCCATGGAACAAAGAGAACATCACTATATTGTTATGGAATTGTAAATTAATACAGGAAATTGACAGATGATATTCAAAGTCCACGATGCTTCTTAGACAGGGAAAATGGTAGCTTTATGACACCTGCAGTATGATTAATATAGTAAATGATAATATAGTGCACATTTCAGAATCAACTGAGAATAAAGTTCAACTTTCCTTATAATAAAAATTCACTTGAAAAGTGGTTTACTTAATTACTTGATCTAATTTCTAAAATGCATTCATAATTTGTAAGATTGCTACTTTATGTCCCATAAGCATATATAACTATACTAACTTCTAACATGAATAGAAAATGTAATAATATGCAGACATCGCTAGCAATAAGAATTTAGTCTTAGATATTGTTTTCTATATTTGGCCATCTGCTACAATCAACTAAGGTCTCTTGGAAATCATATATCTAAGTGCAAGCAAATAAAGCACAGTAAGTATTGAATAAAAAGAAAAGGGTAAGTAATGTGCAGGTAACAAGCATGGACATTTTAAACATTGCTTATAATGAGTTAAATTTGATAAAAAATAAAAATGAATTTCTGCATCAAACTAAAATCAGCACTTAAAGGTAATACTTTACTTGCTTGACATATGAAATACTGTCTCCCAAAATATTTTCAACTTGCATCAACTTTGAAAATGTTTTTAATGTTTCTCATAGCTCTTCCTTGGAAACTATTTATTTCATCATTATTTTATATAACATTTATTTAAATGTACTTTTGGTATTCGTTGTGTATTTCCTCATTATCTTGAAAATATGTGCTTATTTAATTTTAAAATATCCTCAAGATATGACTAGTAATTTAATTAAAGTTTGTTGCGGTTCTGAGTAATCATATGGTATGTGTAATATCCCCAAATTATTTTCTGAGTGTTCTAATGAGTATATCACAAATTCTGTTGATTTATGATTGTACACTTGAATGTGTCTGTATGAATGTAAATATATGCATTCATAGTGAATAATACTGCAATTTGTTTTCCTATTAGATGTTGCTATTTTATACTGCTTATTATGTAGTGAGTATAACTTGTACCTAATCAAATCTCTTCTTTACATAATTTACAACCACCTCAGTAATTCATAAAATTATTCTCTCCTTGATGTGTTGGCATAGTTTAAAACTACATTATTAATTTTTCAGATATTAACATTAAATTTGTATATTCTTTGTTGAAAACATCACTGGTTACTTAATTCTCTCTTTTAGAAAAGCTCTATTGATATACAAGTCATATAATAATGTTTTTCATATTGTTTTGTTTTTGTTTGGTTTTTTGTTTTCTTTTTTCTGCTTTTAAGATACAGAGATTCTCTGTGCATCTGGAGCCTGCCTGGAACTCACTCTATAGACCAGACTGGCCCCAGACTCACAGAGATCCATTTACCTCTCCCTCCTGAGTGCTGGGATTAAAGGCATATGCCACCAAGGACCCAGCCAATGCTCATCATTTTAAAGTGTAAAATTGGTTAATAGTTTGTTTATTGTTTTGTTATCATATCATTATCTCAATTTACAATTTTTCTTTATTTAAAAAAAACACAGAATTTCACTCAGTTCCAGGACTCTCTTTTTAATTAGTAATTTGTTCTTTTTCTCTCTATCTCTGTCTGTTTATCAATTATATTTTCATGTAAAATTAATATATGAATTTGACTGGATTTTTCCATTTATTCTTATGTTATCAAGGTTTTCTATATTTTAGCAGCTGCACATTTTGTGATAGAATAGACGATTTTTGTTGCATCCTAAACATAATGGACAACAGTGTAGTTTCTTCTTTGGAGCTGATATTAGAAAGGTACAAATATCTGCATACAATTTTCTCTTTCCAATTCCCTGACAATATGTTTTGCAACCAAATTAGAGAAATAAAGACTATCTTGCCATTTGTTGTTGTTTTTGGAAATAGCATATTGTTTCCTGGAGTAGGAGAACTTAGATAATCTGACTACCAAACCATGAAGTTCCTAGATTTTCATAATGATTGACATGCTTTATTTTCTCTCTTATTATTTATAAAAATTCAGATATATACCACTTTATTATGGTTTTAAATAGTTTGTGTCATAACTAATGTTAAACATATTTTCATATTTATTGCCTCTCTCTGTGTGTATCCTATTTAAATAAATAAATCTCCATACAGTTTCTTTTATTTTTAAAAAGAATTATTTTGTTATTGTATAGTTATAAATTACATTTACTTTTATTGATTTTTTTTTGCATACAAACATGTCTGTTTCTGCGCCTATTTTTCATGTGATTTTTCTTTTGTTTGCTTTTTATTATTCTGGTTTGTTTCCATTTATTTTATCTTCAAATTATTATTATTTTCATGTTTTTAGATGGCTGTTCATAATGTAATGAGAGCAAAGAAGGTTGGGTGTGGATTTGGATAGGTGGGAAAGTGGGGAGGATCTGGGAGGCATTGGGTTTGCAGAGACCATAATCAAAATATATTGTATGAAAAATATATTTTCCTTAAGACATGTATTTACATTTAGCACATATTCCCTATAAATATATGTTCTGATTATTTTTGTCAACTTGACATAAGCTACTGTCACCTTGGAAGATGGAATATCAATTGAGGAAGTAGCTGTAGCAGACTGGTCTTTGTGAATGTATATGGGGCAACTTTTTGAATAATAATTGATATGAAAGTGCCCAGCCTACTGTGAGTATTATTATGTTTAGGCATGTATGCCTGGGCTGTGTAAGAAGAATAACATAACAAGGTATGGAAAGTCAACTAGTAAACAGCTTTCTTCTATGGTTCTTGCCTTTGCTCTTGCTTGAGTTCATATCTTAACTTCTCTCAAAGATGGACTGGGATCCAGACCTGTAATCCAAAAGAGTCTGTTCCTCTCCAAGCTGCTTTTGGCCAGTATTTTATTACAGAAACAGAAAATTAAAATAAAACTGAATGTAATATCAGATTTTGTGCTTTGTTCTGTGTGTTGCACTTGATGTTATTCTTCAAACTACAGGT
Organism: Arvicola amphibius; assembly: GCF_903992535.2. Lineage (NCBI taxonomy): Eukaryota > Metazoa > Chordata > Mammalia > Rodentia > Cricetidae > Arvicola > Arvicola amphibius. The sequence continues at coordinate 104,895,835 of NC_052065.1, forward strand.
GAATTTACTTAAAGTTGTCTGTTTTCTTTTGTTATTTGTGTATTTAATGATACATCAAAGTAGCCACTGACTATTATCCATTATTCAAGCCCAGCCCTGCTTAACTTCCAGGATCAGATGAAATTGAGCTTTTTTAGGGTAGTATTTCTAAATATGCCCATTGGTGCAATAGGGGCATAGATATTATAAGACTAAACCATTATTTTATGAATATATGTTAGTATTGTTCTGTGAAATGTACTCTATATCTTGAAGTAGTAAAGGGGCCACAAACCTATAACCACATAAGTCACAGGCCTTAGGAAAGAATCCAATGGTACTTTGCTCAATAGATAGAGGATTAAAACAATATCTAATGAATTACTGATACATCCACAGATCAGAGCATCTCTCAACCCATATTAGAGAAGATTATTTTTTCCTTTTTGTAGATAATAATTGACATAAAAACCTTAAGTTGGTTAATGTGCAAAGACATAGGGTTCTAAGTGCAAAAGAGGACAGAAAAAATATAGGAGCTACTAATGGTAAATAATATCAAGGGAACAAAATCACATTTTATAAAATAACAGTTGCACATATGAACTCATAGCAATTATGACAGCATGTAAAAGATATGTGCATTTTTAAGTCAGACATAATCCTGTAATGGAGATTACATTAATGTAAGGAAAAGAATCTATTTCAAATTTAATCACTAGCTGAGCAGTTATTGACCTTTGCTAGGTGATAGAAGAGGGAGAGTTGGTTTTCTTTAATTCTGCAACTCATGCTAGGTCAACCTCATAGCAAAGCAAGCCTCACTTCCAGAGTTAGCTAGACAACATTGAATGAACTCAATGAGAATAAAGCTGGAGAAGAAACTAAAGTTGGGTGAGTAGGAAAGTTAGGGTATTGAGAATGATTATGAGAGGAGTTAGGGAGGCAGATGAATAGTTTCAAAATGCATTGTATTGAAATTATCAAGGAATAAAATATTGCTGAAAAGTTGTCAAAAAGAGGTTGGAGAGATGACTCGGCCTATAAGAATGAGATATGGTTCCCAGCACGTACAGACCATCTATAGCTCCAGTTCCAGAGAATCAGAACCTTTTCTATTACTTCTGTGGGAAAAATGTTCACATAGCACACATATGTGCCAGCAAAATATTCATAAATATAAATTTTTAAAATGTCATTGACTCAGTCAAGGTCACAAAAATGTGTTTTGTGAAAAGAATTTATGTCATAATTACACTGCCTTTGCTGATACATAAACATGGGATGCACTTCCATTTATTTATTCCTCTTTTAGATTACCTAAAAAATGTTTCATAGGTTTTAATAAAAAATCCACCTATTTGCACTAAATTTACTCTTGAAAAAGTTTATTTTTATGCATATGTGTATGTGCATGTATATACTCCGCATTTTTACTGGAGTTTAACTTTATGAAGTTATTTTTATTACTTTATAAATAATACCAACCAAAATTCCCACTTCCTCTCCTCCTCCCACTTCCCTCCCAATCCCTCATACACCCTCCCTCCCACTCCCTTGATAATTTAATATGCCTTTGGATCATATTTAACCCCTTCCCCCAATGATTTTTAGTTCCTTTTGTGTTTTTCTACCTGTGCTCACAATGTTTCTTCAGTTACAAATTAAGCAAAAAAAATAATTATTTGGGAAAATATTTACCTTGTACATGATCATAGCATCTGACTATAAGGAAATATATACACGTATACACATGAATGCTTACACACACACACACAAACACACACGCCTGCACACAGACACACACATGGATAAAAATTGAGTGCATTGTTAGGACACTTGCCTGGCATCCTGAGGGCCTTAATTCAATCTCCACTACTTAAGAAAGAAGGAAATATGAAGAGAGAGAGACAGAGACAGAGAAAGGAGAGAAATGAAAACAAAGGTTCAAGGGAACTGAGGTAGGGAATCACACTATTCTGTTCTACAGTAAAAATATGCCATCAGTGCTTCTTTATTTATCCTTTATCCTTTCAGACAAATGATGATACCTAAATAGATTCTCTTATGAGAAACACCCTTTGTCCAGACATCAAAGTTTTACATGCTATCATCTTGACACATTGGCATTCATAAGAATGAGAAAATGAAATATCTCCCTTTATAACTTGACAAATATCCAGGATTCTTTTATAGCTGAAACAACAGACTAAAACACTTTTATTTCCAATTTTAATAATAGTATTTGCTACTCCTACTTAATTGCCTGAACTAAAATTTCCAATATCATATTCAAGGATCTGGCAAGAGAACATATTCTCTCCATATTATTTGCCAAGAATCGTCGTGCTTATTTAAGATGAGAATTGGAAAATATATTCTTTACCTCATTTGCCATACCCAAGAGCAACTGTCATAAGGAAATACCTGTATCTCTTATTAAAAATATTTAACGATTGATAATCTAATCAGCTATACATATACATACAAGTGTGTTAACATTTCCTGCAATTTTCTGGCACAGGTGTTACTGTGTCTCTTTTTGTATTCTACAGGTAAAAGGGTCGGGGGATAGTTCACAAAATATATTGGTTTTGGAGATAAAAAATTAAATGCTTTTCCAATGCAATAGTTTAGTATCATGTTCTATTAGCTATTTGTTTCATATGGAATTTATGTTCTGGCACATTTCCTTTAAAAGCTTAATTTTCTTCAGGCTATTTCCTCAGTTCCGATAACCTAACTTTCACAATTCATGCTTGATCCAGCTACAAATGAGTCTTCCCAATAGCGTCCTGTGCCAGAGAATTGCACAGGTCAACCATATCTGATGTAAAGAATCCTTCACTTTACTTCTTTCAAATTAATTGTCTTTAAGCCCTTTCCATTTTGCCTTGCATTTTAGCAATATGAGCAAGCTGCTGAGTAGTTGAGGCTATTGACATTCATTATGTCCATAATTACTAAGGACTGCCTATCAAAGTTCCTTTTCAATCTTTAAAGAATAGTTGTCACTTCATTTCTGGATTTTTTTCTCAGAGTCAAGAAAAAAGTTCAAATACATTTATTAGCATCTGTGGACACAGAACTATAATATGCGGGCTGGTGGCCATCTTTAAATATAGAACATTTTATCACACAGTTTAATAATAAGGATACATTTTGATACTCATGCATAGCTACTTTTTAAAAGTTAATTTATTTTCCATTATTTGACGTTTTATGCATGCATATAATAAATTTTAGTCTTTTTCGACTCCTTTATAAATCTATCTCATCCCCTTTCCTCCCACTTAAACCTGTATTTGCAACTTCTTTTTTCACTGTTTTTTTTTCATTTGTGGCCCACTGAGTTTAAATATACTGCCTGCTTGAGCATGGACAAGGGTCTACTTGCCAGCAAGTTGTCACTAGATTCATCACTGTTTGCAGTGACAGCCTTCTTACAGCCACGATTACCTCTCAATATGTGCTCTGGGAGGTTTGAGGCCACATGAATCCCTGTCTTTCCATGATAGAATGTTCAGAGCCTAATTTTATACAGGGCTTGTGCAGGTAACCATAGCTCCAGTGACTATGAGTGCTTCGGTCCTGTGATGTCCAGATACTACTTCGCAGCACTCTTCATCAACCTCTGGCTTTTATAAAACCTGATATGCAACTATAATGTTCAGACTTTTTATACCTATAATAATAAAAGAATACAATCTAAAAGGTATGTGTATTGATTATCTTAACCCTTTCCTTAAAGGTTTCATAAAATTTAATAACAACTGTCTGGTCACATGCTTTTATTTATTCCTTCTTTGTCATTGTTTGATACAATCCATTTGAAGATAGTTTATGCATTTATGGTTTAATTCTGGTATGTGATATATGCAAATGAAGCTTCCTATTTTCAAGTTTTTTTCAGATTTTTTGGTAAGTAAAATTTCAAAAATATTCCCCAATTATTATGGATTTGGAATCTGTTTCTCCTGTTTAGCCTCTAATTTCACCCATTTAAATCTTCAGTGATTTCTTTTTAAGTTTAAGTGGATAAAGGTTTGTAGTTACTGTTATTATTCTTTTTGATTGATTTTATGTGTTTCTCTTTAGGTTTCTATTCCTTCACTTATGCCTTGCTCTTTTATTATTTCTTAGGTTATTGTAGATGATACTGTTTCCATGATATCTTTCTCAACATGCTTATTAATTGTGTACAAAAAGGCTACTGCTTTTTGTAAAGTGGTTTTTCTCCTGTGACTTTGCTCAAAGTATTGATCATTTCTAGTTGTAGAACTCCTGACATCTCCTGAGTATATCATATCATCTGAAAAGAAGGATAATTTGACTTCTTTTTTCCTACTTATATACTATTAAATTTCTTTTCTTGTCTTATTTCTCCAGCTGGTTCTTCTAGCACAATATCAAAAAGAAATGGGAATACTGAACATTCATGTATCATTTCTGATTGTAATGGGATCGCTTCACGTTTAGGATGATATATACCACAGGTTTGCTATATATAGTATTTATTATATTGACAGATGTTTCCTCTCATCCTACTCTCTCTAGGACTTTTAGCATGAAGGAATGTCAGATTTTGTCAAAGGCTTTTTATTGTGACTGTTTTCTTTTAATTTGCACTATTTTATATTTATTGATTTACATATGTTGAACTGTCACTGAATCTCTGGAAAAAATAGCTTGAACATAGTGAATTCTCTTTTTTAATTGTGTTTATGTTTGCTTTGGTGCTAATTTTTAATTTAAATTATGTTTAAATGAAAATATAATTGCATAACCATAACTCTTCCCTTTCCTCCTTCCAGCTCCTCCACTAACTCTACTTACTCTCAAAATCCTGGACTCATTTTTATTATTATTGTTACATATATATGTAAACATATAAATATAAAATCCAACATGCTAAGTATGTTTAGTGTTCCTCCTATTTATTTGATCTCAGGGCTGACCACTTTGTATTTATTAACAAATTAAGGAAGCCAATTCCTGAAAAAGGCTAATTCTCTCTGTCATAATTACTTGCTTGGTTCTTCATCTGGGAGAGGAACCATGTGAGATTTCCTCTTTCAAGTTAGCATGTTTATTTATATCATTGCTCAGGTCTTGATTAGACAGCCATATTGTTGAGGTATCACAGGTACAGCTTTCCTATCATTTCAGGAGATGCAATCTGATACCCTAGCTCTGCCTGTCACTTCTTCCATAATGTTCCCTGACAAGCCTTAGGTGCACAAGTTTTGTTATAGATGTATCCAATAATGTTAAGCTTCCCAGGATTGGTTGATCATCATGAACAATGGTGGTTTGCTGTAATGGTATGTGTTTGATGTAAAGAAAATCTTCTTGATAAGGACTGATATATATTTACATATATATTATACAACATATACTTATACACACAGGCACAGGTATGCACTGTGCAACACACATAAACACACACACACACACACACACACACACACACACTCAATTATGCTAGTCTAAGAAACTGGCAGTAATAAACTCTTTTCTAAGATCCATGACCTCACTAGGTACAGGTAGTTGTCTAGGTTTCTAGTACTACTCATGATTTCTCTTCTATTGAGTAGACTTTAAGTACAGCTTTTTGATAACAGGAAGATATGAGTGCTACTATTGCACTTTTAGATATAACCTTTAGCACACTGGTCATTCTGTTGTGATTCACAACAGTCAGAGTTGGATAGTACTATTGACTGCTAACTTGTATTGACACCTTGATTATTACTTACCAGTACTATGAAAGAAAAACTGTGAGAGGGAGACTTTCAAGTTTCAATGGCTCAACTTTTCAGAAAGCTGTGTCTGAAGTCTGAAGTAATACAAATGTACCTTCAACTTCTGGAAGACAAACAAAAGCAGCAACAATAGCGTATATTGTTTTGCAAGTATTGGGCTGCTCTGAATAACAACTTGAATGTAGGTTTCTCATTGGTGGTACTGTGATTTTTGTCTGTGGCACTTGTGGGGAGCATTATTAGCCCTAATGCCACACATTTCTTTAAGATATATACATTCTGATGTAGGAGAGTCATCTGTCTATGTGTTACTTTCATTGGTTAATAAAGAGACTGCCCTGGCCCTTTAATAGGACAGAAAATTAGGTAAGCAGAGTAAACAGAACAGGATGCTGGGTAGAAGGCAGTCAGGCAGTCGCCATGAAGCTCCAGCCCAAGATGGACGTAGGTTAGAATCTTCTCAGTAAGCCACCACCTCGTGGTGCTACACACATTAATAGAAATGGGTTAATCAAGATGTGAGAGTTAGCCAGTAAGAGGCTAAAGCTAACGAGCCAGGCAGTGTTTAATGAATACAATTTGTGTGTTGTTATTTCGGGTGTAAAGCTAGCCATGTGGGAGCAGGGCTGGACGAAAAGCAGTCCTGCTCTTCCCATCACTACAATATTCCATCTATGTTCATCTGTTATTTCCTTTTGTGTTATGTCTTTACATGGTTTGAACATTAGAGTGTTTCTTTGATGTGGGATTTTCCTGTGTATGTTGTGATAAATATTAATGAATAAAGAAACTGTCTTGGCCTGTTGATAGGGCAGAACTTAGGTAATCAGGGAAGATGGAACTGAATGCTGGGAGGAAGAAGGTAGAGTCAGAGAGATGCCATGGAGCTTCCAATGCCACCAGAGGTAGACATGCTGAAAATTTGTTGGTAGGCCATGACCTCGTGATAAAGTACAGATTAATAGAAATAGGTTAAATTAATATGTAAGCATTAACCAATAAGAAGATTGAGCTAATGGGCCAAGCAGTGATTTAATGAATAAAATTTCTGTGTGATTATTTTGGTGCTAAGCAGTCAGGCAGCTGAGAAGAACAAGAAGCCCCCACAATGCAACAATGCTTGCTTTGTAGACAGAGTTTAAAAGTTTTCCTTCTGTTTCTAATTTTTGAATAATTTAAGTATTTTCTGTAGAACATTTAAAGTGGTAGAATTCTATTGTGAATACATCTGACCTTCCATTTGTTTTAGTTAAACTATTTTTTATTACTGTTTATATATCCTTATTTACTATGAATCTGTTTAAGTTGTTGATCTCACCTTGGTTTTTCCTTGGTAGTTTGCATGAATCAACAAAGTTGTCTATGTCTTTTAGATTTCTGACTTAATGGACTATAGTTTTGAAGAGTATTCTTTTGTCTCTGCAATTGAAGGGATGGTTATTTTTCTCTATATTCACACATTTCCTTGTTTCTGATAGACATTTGTGCTTGGGCTTCATTTTTGTTCATCATTCTCTTTTATGAATCCCTTATGTAACAGTTACAATTCTGTCTCTTGTGTATGGAAGATTGAACTCTCTAACAAGGCTTTCCTTGACTGCAAATCTGGGAGCTTAAGGGAGGTTTAATCACATGGGTTCTCTTTAGTTGCTGGATAATGTGTTTCCAGTCAAAAGTCATAGTAATGATCAGATGACATTATTCAGCCCAATTCTCCTGTGCATTCATTCCCTTGTGATTAATCATGGTTGGGTGTATTCATTAGTTTTACTATTTTTACGGTTGCTGGTATAAAATATCAGACAAAGTCAATTTGGAAAAGGAGGAATTTATGTTTGTGCATAGTTTAAGGGCCCTCTCCATTGTAGTGGGGAAATCATGGTAGCTGAAGCCAGAGGAAGTCCATTATTTTGTACTTTATTTTTCATTTTAGGACCACTGCCAAGTAATATTGCTGCTCGCTTTTAGGAAAGATCTCCTGCCATGATTAAGTCAATATAGAAACTCCTTTAGAGACATAACTAAAAAAATGTCTCCTAGGTAATTCTAGGTGTTGTTTTGACAATGCAAATGATGACAATGGGAAGGGATATAACACTGGACTCTGCTGAAGAATTTTATCTTCAGATTTCTACACAACCCTTTGGCTGCTTTCTGCACAGCCTATGCTATTCTTGCTATATCTTTGCCCGGTGTGTTGTACCTAGTCTTTGATTATGTCCTCACAGTCTGACCAATCTCTCTCCAGCTTGTTTTTACTGCAGAACCAGTGACGAGATAAAATGAACACCTCTCTGGAAGCTATTGTATTATCAGCTTTGGGATGTTCTAATCCCCTTCACAGCAGGCTCTTAGTACAGGCATATCAGTAGTTATGGCATAGATACCTGAGATTCTTCATGAGAGAGCAAAGTTTAGAGAAGATTCCTAGGTTACCACATATCAATTTTGTATTAATAATATTTTTATACTTCTTAGTTCTGACTGTCAGATTTAATCTTGCAATGTAACATTTGCTACTAATTTTCCCCTCAGAAGCAGTATATTAATTAAGATTTATATCAGTTACATGTCTCATACAGAAAATCTCATTTTAATTTCATAACCTTAGGTACACATTGAGAGACCTCTTTATATTATTCCATGTGATAATAAAATGTCTGTGTTTCATAATTGGGGAGGATGCCTTCTTGTTTTTTTTTTTCAGAAAACAAGTATTTTCCCTATTGAAAGTCAATATTAAATTTAGGTTTCAATTATTTTATCATCAACACAGTGATTCATTTGAAGTACATAAAACATTGGTCTAACATTATTATATGTTCTTGAGAAATGTTGAGAGTTCATATATTTTTGCTTTCCTGAAGATATCTTAAAAGATATTTGGTTATATTAAATTCTCAAAGTAAAAAAAATCAAAATATGACTGATGGTAGTCATATCTTTAGAAATCACATTACAAAAGCAAATACACTTTAACTTATGATATTAGGTTTTGAAAGGCAGTGAAAAATATTGAATAAACAAAATGTGATTTGGTAGTGAGAAAGGTTGATTTTTACCTCTGAGTTCAAAAGAATTTCTGTTCATCATGAAAGTTATGACTTAGTTTTCTATTGTTCTAATAAAATACCATGACCAAAAGCAACTTGAAAAAAAATAACTTATTTGGGTTACATGTTTCGTGTCAGAGCCCATGGAGGGAAGCACAGGAAGGATCTTCCAGGCAGGAACTGAAGAAATGATATAGAGGAGTTTTCCTTACTGGTTTGCTCCTCTTTGCTTGATCGGTATGTGTTATTCTATCATTTAAGATGCCCTGCCTGTGGAGGTCACCACCCACAGTGGGCTGCTATTCCCACATCAATCATTAATCAAGAAAATGTTACATAGACTATTTGAAAGGCACATCTATTGTTGATATTTTCTCATTTGAGCTCTGTTCTTCTCAAATGACTTTAGCTTTTGTCAAGTTGACATAAAACCAATTGGCATAGTAAGATACAATGGAGATCATAGTAGTGGTGATATCAGCTAGAAATTGTTTATATAAGAGCATACTAAGATGATGCAGAAACCAAACAAGAACCAGGAATGGTTGCTTCTAAAGCACAGTACTGCTTATTTAGCCCTGCCATCTAGGGTCCAAATTCCTAAAAGCCCCACAACCTTAAATATAGCACAATAGAAAATCAACAAGATGATAAATGTATGAAATTCTAGTATTTAGTGGCCTGAGGAAATTGGATTGCATGCTCTAGGCCAGCCTGAGATACATAGTAAAGCCAATATTTAACAACAGAGAGGAGAGAGAGAGAGAGAGAGAGAGAGAGAGAGAGAGAGAGACAGAGACAGAGACAGAGAGAGAGAGACAGAGAGAGACAGAGACAGACACAGAAACAGACACAGCTAGACACAGAGAGAGAATTAAAAATGAAAAGAGAAAAATAAGCTCCATGACTGCAAATCAAGTACTGAAAACATAAGCCTCTGATAGATATTTCCAGTTGATTTATAGCATTTACCCTTGTCTCTCAAAGGCTTATGATCATATCACAACACAAAATGAAACTTAATGAAACCTGAAGAGTTCTCAAATTTTAATTATCTTAAAATTAAAGGTTTATTTTTCAAACATAAAGCCTTGTGAAACAGAGCCTCATGGCACTGTTCTTTTCCAGTGAAAAGTACATGGCTAGTGTCTAATGGTGCTGATCTCTTTAACAATAATTTTCAATGTCACTGCAATTTCTTTGTCTGCAGATATAAACACAGGTGTTCTGGATCTGACCAAGATAGTTCAGCAGGAAAAGTAACTTGCCACCAAACCTGATGACCTAAGTTCAGTCCCCAAATCTCATAAATTGTCATCAGGCCACCATAAGAGCATCATGATATATGCATGCAAATAATATTTGTAAATAAACAAATGCATGTAACATAAAATAAAAACACATTCAGTTAGTCTACAACATTAAGAGTATCTGTACTCTTAAACTGCACTTTTCAAATTGTTTTTTTCTGTTACGTCAGTTGATCCTGCTTCTTGCTGTAAATCTAGTTTTAAAAGCCTAACAGTAACCACAATATATCTTGAACTATGATGTCTTCAAATGTTCTGCACAAAATACATAATCAATTAATTTTTAATTTAGTCCCATATGAATTTTCAGACCATTGTCAAATTATAAGTATATTCTTAGTCAGATTGTAAGCAGAAAATCATCAAATGTGATTGTCAAAAGAGTCTATGTTCCTATTGGTAACTTCTTGAAAACAGTTCTCTCATGAATTAAGTTATGATTCTTCTTTATCTTCTCTAAAGTAAACTTAAAATATTTTCAGACTTCAAATAATCTTTGAGTATATCAAATCTTCTAAAATGTTATCTGGCATAGGAATCATGGTACATACCTTTAGTCATAATATAGGAAGCTTATCCATCATTAATAAATGTCCAAGGCCAACCTGGAATATATATTTGAGGTATTTGAGATCAATATGGACAATTTAGTGTGATGGAGAATAGGTTGGGCTATTTCATAAGGTTAAGGTATTTGGCCATAGTTTCTTGTGAGTTCACATGTTACCACTCCTTCCTTGATTACAGAAATGTCATTATTCAACACTTAGAGGTAAGATTTAAGAAGACAACATTTTCAAAGTTTCACCGAACAAGGTCCAGGATAACCATTCCCCTGAAAATAATTCAATTTTCCCATTCTTGAATTACAGAAGTTCTTATATTCCCATTGATTATAAAACAGAGTAAACAAGCATACATAATGAGTCCAGACTCTGCCATTTCTAGACTTCTTAGGTGTCCTGGGATATTCCTTAGTAATATCCAAGAAATAACATGTCACAGGGTGACATAATTGTAGTAATGTCACATAAAAATTCTAAAAATAATAGAGAGCCTAAAAACAGCAAAAAAACCCCAAAGAACCTATAGGTGTATTATGACATGTCTTGAAATAAATAATGACAATAAAGGGTCAATCAATCATTGTTGGAAAGGAAAGTAGGAGTGAAAATAAAACCAATATAATGGCTTCTACAACACATACAACATAAATACAGTTACCTTAAAGAAGGAAAATGTTCAAAGAAACTTCTGTAACATATTACTATATTTGTAGGTATATGCGATACATGTATGCTTCTAGTTTTCAGTTTTAATTTTATATAATACCCCATTTCCTTCCACCAAGAACAATTTTGAAGCTTTACATTTACTAGCACATTTCCTTAATAATATTATCAGATACACTTAAGTTTGTGTCATGCAAAATCATTTACTTTCCTAAGATATCATGCAATCCAAGAAATTCAATTCTGTGCATAAATTCTAGAAAACTAAAATCAATGTCTCAAAGAGATATTTGTTCTCACATGTTTACTGCATAAATAAACATAGAGCTGAAAAGAACAAACAATTCAAATATCAATGAGTAGTTGGTTCTATAAATAAATATGGTGTATACATATAGGAAGACTAATATTTAATGGAAAGAAAAATTTGATGTATGTTGTAACATGAATGAATATTAATGAAATTATGCAAAATAAAATAGACATGTCACAACAGATATCCTATGATATAAGGAATCAAATATAAAAATGACAAAGGCAAGATATGAATTGGTATAAAAATCCTAGAAACATGAAGAAAAGAAAGCAAAGAGTTCTTTAACATTCACTAAATTACTGTTTTTGCAACATTAGAAGTTACTAGTAATATCTCACATAAGTGTGTAAAGATATATTAAGTTTGACATTTATTTACTTATATATTATCTATCTAAGTATTTTTGAGAATGCATGCATATATGTGTGTTCCATGAAGAACATGTAAAGATGGGACCAAATTTAGGTCATGTTTGGTGACAGTTAGCTTTGTAACTGAGTCATTTACTAATCAAATGTGAGTTTTTTATTAGTGAGATATATATATATATATATATATATATATATATATATAAAGAGAGAGAGAGAGAGAGAGAGAGAGAAAAGAATGGCAGCCATTAATATAACCCACCTCCAAACTCTGTCACTTACAATATGTCACCTGCAAAATATACTGGTGCAATAATAACACAAATGTTACAGGAAGAAAAAATAATTTTAGAATTTTTTTATTTTTTAAAGTAAACAAACTATCTTTTTTCATTATACATACCAATCCAGGTTCTCACTCCCCCCTTCTCCCATTCCCTCTACATAGCTCCCATCCCACCCCCATCCACTCCTCAGAGAAGGTAAGGCACATTGTTTAGGGAAGGTTCGAGGCCCTCCTTACTATATATCTAGGCTGAGCAAGGTATCCATTCAAAGTGAATAGATTTCTAAAAAATCAGTACAAGCAGTAGGAATAAATCCTCATGCCACTGCCAGTGGGCCTTATTTTGTCCCAGCCATGCAACTGTCAACCACATTCAGAGTTACTAGTTTGGTCCTATGCTTGTTCTTTCCCAGTCCAGCTGGTTTTGATGAGCTCCCATTAGCTCAGGTAGACTGTTTCAGTGGGTGTACCCATCATGGTCTTGACCTGTTTGCTCATATTCTCATTCCTCCCACTTTTCATCTGGTCTTTGGGAGCTCAGTGCAGTGCTCTTATACGGCTCTCTGCCTCTGTTTCCATCAGTTGCTGGATGAAGGTTCTATGGTGATATTTAAGATATTCATCAATCTGACTAAAGGGCAAGGCCAGTTAGGGCACCCTCTCCTCTATTGCTTAGTGTCTTAGCTAGAGTTATCCTTGTGGATTCTTGGAAATTTCTCTAGAGTCAGGTTTCTTGCTAACCCCATAATGGCTCTGTCAATCAAAATATCTCTTTCCTTGCTCTCATCTCTCTCCTTCCTCCATCTCAACTATACCATTGCCTCAGGTTCTCCTAACCTCTCCCCTAAGTTCTCCTTGCCCCTCCCCTTCTCCCTCTTCTTCCCATTCCACCCTCCCTTTTCAATTTTGTTCCCAATTTTGTCAGGTGATCTTGTCTTTTTTGATTTTCCAGGTGGATCTATATATGTTTTCCTTAGGGTTCACCTTGTTACTTAGCTTCTTTAGGATCATGAACTATAGGATCAATGTCCTTTGTTTATAGCTAGTATCCACTTATGAGTGATTACATACTATATTCATCTTTGGGGGTATGGGTTACCTCACTCAGGATGGTGTTTTTTAGTTCCATCCATTTGCATGCGAAATTCAAGATATCATTGTTTTTTACTGCTGGGAAGCTTTATAAAATAATAGATTTCAATATTATACTTTCAAACATCCTTAGTTTTATTTATTCATCATCAGCCCTTTTCTTTGTCCTACCTTCATCTCCTCACCCAACTTAAAACTCCACTTATTATTCCCATTACTACTGTTTAATATCCTGTGTTCTACCATATCTCCCTCAGTTAAAGACTTATCAACTACCCCCTCCATCAATGGCCACTTTCTATATTCCTGGCTTCTATAGGTACTCTAAGTGAAACACAGAAATCTAAAGATTCAGTGGTCGAAACTACATATTAGGAAGAAGACATGGAAAGACACACAGTCTCCCATCTCTATGTAAATATCCATTAATAGTGATGGCTGATGATAGAAGGGGTTATCTCAGTTTGTTTTATGAGTATGGACCCTGGTAGATTGATCATGCTCCAAGTGAATGGCCCTACAAATGTATGCATATGGGTAATGCAAATTGTACTCATTAGGTTATGAAAATAAAAAAGCAGGATATTAATTCGAAATGGTATAAATTGTATATAGAAATCTTTATCAGTTTGTCAATTTGAAGAGGATATATTGATCTTATCAATGGTTTCTACTATAAAATTATAAATTATATCATATGCTATCAGAAAACATCACAAATATTATAGTATGTGAGGGAGTATGATGGCATAGCAAAATGATACACACTAATTTAAAACTAATATTTGATTAGTAATAACCCATAGAGTAATGTTTCAAGGTCTTTAGGGTATCTTTGGCTACCAATTTCAAAATAAATAACCCATTATCAGCTCAAGATATATGGCTTTTGCTCTTGTCTAGTCGGACTATGTTGCCATATTGTTGGATAACATTATCTTAATCCATCTTGTATATATGTAAAGATATATTTTAGAAAGATTTTTACAATAGTTAGTTTCCATTTCCATATGACTTTTTTTTGAAGTTTTAGTGTTATTTAACCCTCTCAGATTCTTTCTTTTACCTTGTCTTTATCTCTCCAAGCCCAATTTATCTATTTACAATCTATAATTTTTATTTAACTCTGTATAGCAGTGTGTTCTACCTCTTCTCCATTGAAAGCACCTTCCTATTGGGGCTTACTAATTTCCTAACATTTGTGAGTATTTGAAATGCCATATTTTTTAAAGATTCAAAGAAAATATCCAAAAATGAAAGAAAACCCAAAGCATATATTTCACAGACTGGGTTACCTCACTTAAAATGAATATTTACAGCTGTCCCCACTCACATGGGAATTTCTAAATTTCACTTTTAAAAAAAGAATGGTCAGTATTCTGTTGTAAATGACAGTTCTACTATCCATTTATCTCATCTGTTTACATCTCTTGGCTACTGTGAGCATCAGTGAACATGGAAGAGCAATTGTTGCTATAGTGGTATACAGAGGTCTTTGTATACAGAGGCTATACAACTACTCAATAGTTGTATAGCTAGATATGCAGTAGATTTATTTTTACCCTTTGTAAAATTAGTTCTTTGTGGCTTCATACAATATATTTTGGTCATATTCCATCACCTTCCCCTAATTCTTCCCAGGTATACCCCCTCCCTAACTACCCAACTTTTTATCTTATTTTTTAAAAAAAACTCATTCAATAAAACTTTGTGCTGTCCATATATTAGATGTGTTGTCTTCCACTGGAGTGGTCAACTTCTCAAGAGTTGTACTCTTAGAGAAAACTGAACCTACCTTTCCTGTAGTTAACAATTAGCAATTGATTAAGAGGTGTGTGTAGGATCTAAATGTTGGGATTTGCCTGGCAATCTTGGAGGATAACTACAGGCAAAAAATGAGAGCTTGGGGGTGGGGGCAGGATGGGGGTAAGGGGAGATGTGGAGAGAGAAGCACGAAGGGGAAGATGGGGAGAGCTTGGAGGAATGGGATACTTGGGATGGAGGAAGAGTAGATATGGAATCAGGGAAGTATATATCTTAATTAAGGGAGCCATTTGAAGGTAGGCAAGAGACTGGATTCTATAGGGGTTCCCAGGTGTCCAAGGAGATGTCCCCAGCTTGCTCCTTGAGCAGCTGATGAGAGGGGGCCTGAACTTGCCCTTTACTATAGCCACACTGATGATTATCTTGCATATCACCATAGAACCTTCATCTGACGTTGGATGGAGATAGAGACAGAGACCCACGTTGGAGCACTAGACTGAGCTCCCAAGGTCCATATGAGGAACAGAAGGAGGGAGAACATGAGCAAGGAAGTCAGGACCACGAAGGGTGCCTCCATTCACCGAGACAATGGGACTGATCTAATGGGAGCTCACCAAGGCCAACTGGACTGGGACAGATGGAGCATGTGATCAAACCAGACTCTCTGTACATGGCTGATGAGGAGGGCTGCCTGAGAAGACGAGGACAATGGCACTGGGTTTTGATTCTACTGTATGTACTGGCTTTGTGGGAACCTAGTCTGTTTGGATCCTCACTTTCCTAGACCTGGGTGGATGGGGGAGGAACTTGGATTTCCCATAGGGCAGGGAACCCTGACTGCTCCTTGGACTGGAGTGGGGAGAAAGGATGGGGAGAGGGGAAGGGAAATGGGAGGAGGTGAAAATTTTTAATTTATATAATTTAATAAAAAATTAAATTAAAAAATTAAATGTTGGGATTTGATCTGCCTTATGTTGCCATGGGATTTGTATATGCTGTCCCAAACTTTGTGAGCCTATGTGTATTACTACCGTGTTGTGTCACTGTTTTCTTACAGTTATTTACCACCCCTAATGTTACACTCTTTTCCCTCTTCTGCATTGATTCCTGAGCCTTACGAGTGACTTGTGGCATATATTTCCTTTGGATAAAACATTCTATACTTTCATTTTTTTTTCTACAACTTGATCAGCTATGGGCCAGTTTGAAATGCCATCTTCTACAAACAGAAGTTTCTTGGGTAAGGGTTTGAGAAAAATATAGACCTACTGCCATAGCAATAAATTAATAGGATTCCATTTAATGCTATATGTCCACTTAGCAGCATAATATTAGTATGTTCTCCACTAGGGCTCATGATCTGTCTAATCATAGTTTCCAAGCCTCGTAATGGTTACAGGCACATTTTATACCTCATAGAACAAGCCTAAAGTAGAAAGAAGAAAGAAGATAGTGCCAACATGTCTATGCCACTACTGTATCAGTGGGCATGTTATCCCATAACAGTCATTATTGTAGTTCTCAGGGTTCTTATCTCTGTATGATTGTCTTCTTCTGTTTCTCTTCTTTTTTATTGATTTTTTTGTTGAGCTCTATATTTTCTCTACTCCTCTCCCTGCCTCTCCCCTCCCCTTCAACTCTCTCTCAAGGTCCCCATGCTTCCAACTTTCTCAGGAGATGTTGCCTTTTTTTTAACTTAACATGTAGATTAGATCTATGTATATCTCTGTTTTAATACCAATACCCGGCTGTTTAGAGTACTGTAGCTCCATAGTAGAGTTTGAAGTCAGAGATTGTGATGCCTTCCAGAAGTTCTTTTATTGTACAGGATTTCTTGGGCTATCCTGGGTTTTTTGCCTTTCCTTATGAAGTTGAGTACTGTTCATTTGAGGTCTGTGAAGAATTTTGTTGGGATTTTGATGGGCATTGCATTGAATCTGTAGAATGCTTTTCCTCTCATTTTCTTCTTCTGGAAGCTTATACAGCACTTTCCAAAACTACAAAGACTTGCAAATACATATCAAACTTTCATGGGAGTTCTAGCCATGATCAGCGATTCTCCTATATGGTGTCTGCCTCTTGAGGAACTGCTACACTTTTTCTACCATAGCTGTACCAGTTTGCACTCCCAACAGAAATGAATAATAGTTTCCCCTTCTCCACGTTCATGCCAACATTGATGATTATTTGTCTCTGTTTTTGCTGTTTTATTTTGACTTTGTTTTATTTTAGCCATTCTGATTGGTGTAATATTAAATCTCAATTAATTTTAATTTGATTTTTTCCCTGATTGCTAAGAATGCTGAACATTTTAAAAATATTTCTTAAATATTTGTATTTCATATTTTGAGAACTTTCTTTAAGTTCATGTGTCATACTTTTAGCTGGCCTGTTTATTTTCTTAGTTCTCTCTCTCTCTCTCTCTCTCTCTTTCTCTTCCTTCCTTCCTTTTCTTTTTCCTTCTATTTATCCATATAATTTTTTATTTATATATTCTAGATACTAAATACATCTCCAATGTATATGCATTAATGATCTTTTACCATTCTGCTGGCTTCTTCATAATTTAAGTCATGATATTGTTTTCTGTCCCAAAAGTTTATAGCTTCACAAAATCATACTTATTATTTGTTCATCTTAGTCTCTGTGCTATGAGATTCCTATCCAGAAAGTTCTTATCTGTGTCAGGGAGAAGTATGTTTTCTACTTTCTCTAGATCTTGACAGTATGGCCTTATTTCTGAAAACAACATTGGTCACAGTATTATATATGATTAACCAACCACTTCCTGATTAGATTTAAAGTTCACTGCACAAGATGATACATATACATGGCACCATTATTATATAAGACACCGTGGCTGGACAGATCACAGATTCCAAAATAGAACCTAATACTGGTAGTTGGCTAAATGGACACATTATTAAAGCAATTCCTAATGACTTTCCATTACCCCTATAGATTAAGGAATCTCTCCACCCTCATTAGAGAAGTTTCTGTCCACAGTGAAGGATGATCAGTAAGGAGATCCATAATTGCACACCATACATATAACACAAGACTACAGAACACTAGCCCTGGGTGGAACATTTATAACACATTCATCTTCCTAAGCCTCAGAAAACATTGCATAAAAGGGAGTAATAAGAGTGCAAGACTCAGTAATAGTGGATGATTACAAGAAGACGGTGTCTTCTTAACACAGCAGGGAAGATGAACATATGAACTCAGCAGCAGTGGTATCAAGGATGAGACTTGGGCAAACCTAAGCCAGCTCAAATCCTAACATTTGGGAGCTCAGGAGAAGGGCTAGTAATTTCATCCCTAGCTAAGAAGATATTGGTAATTCTTAGCTGCTATGGAAGGAAGAGTCAGTTTTCTCTAAAAGTATAGCCTTTCATAAGTAGGCCAAACTCAAGAGCAAAGTCACACATCCAAGAAAAGTTGGAGAGTACATATCAGCCTTGATGCTGCAACAAAGGAAACAATGTTCAATGGGAGTGGAAGAGGATGGATTTGGGGAAAGTTGAGGGAGGGAGAATGACCAGAATAAAAATATGTTTTATAAAATTTTCAAAGAACTGATTACAAACACACACACACACACACACACACACACACACACACACACACACACACACACACACACACACACACATTGCAGCAGTGTAGTCTCTTCCTAAAGGATTCTTTTTAATGTTTTTAAGTAATGAGGTTCTATTCAAACCAATACAACAATACAATTAATCATATTGAAAATCACTCGATTTACTTTTGCCTCAATATATTCAGAGTAGGATTTCTATTTGGTGTGCTTTCTTAGGGGATAGAGATCTCCATAAGGTAGGAAGCCTTCTTTCCATTGATTTATATATTGAATAGAATACAAGAAATAGCCTCCCTAAATGAAGCAAAAGAAAATTCTGCAGTACATTACCTTCAGATATTATTTTCTAACATATCCTAGTTCTGTTGCACAAAGATTGTAGTTTGGATCTGCAGCAACAGCTTGCTTGTCTAGTAGAATTTGGACTTTCCAGTTTCCATAACCACTTGAGCTAATTTCTTATAATGATATTTTTCACCTATTTTCATATCCTGTTTGTTCTGTCTCCAAGAATGCTGACTTGGGTAAAATACAAGTCAGGCCAAAGGATGGTGGTGGACACCTTAAATCCCACCATTTGGGAGGCAGAGGCTGGTGGGTCTCTGAGTTTGAGGCCAGTGTAGTCTACAGAATGAGCTCCAGAATAGGTTCCAAAGCTATGCAGAGAAATATTATCTCAAAAAAACAGAAAAAATTATACAAGTTAGTAAAGTTAGAATTGCCAAGTGCTAAGACAAGTAAGGTAAATATATAGATAATAGATCACTGTCAAAATAACTGTTTTTATATGGTCTGATAGATGGGAATAACACCTAATATATGTCAAGTATATAATCATTTACAAAGGCATTCACATATTCATGTGATTCAAATTACACAATACCCCATGAGCAATCCCTTTGAGGAAATGCAATGTATCACTTCCTTCTGTAACTTAATTATACCTTGCAAAACTTCCATCAAGTTATATAAAATTCTAGAAAACCTAGCCACATACTGCCACAGAAAAATGAGTTGTCATTGATATTAATATCCAGATTCATGTATGTTACAAAAACTTTTTTGATTTCATAATCAATTGTAATGCTTTCTTTCTATAATCTGATTAGGGAATATTTTTGTTTTCTATCATTTTGTAGGGGAAATCAACTCCATTCTTAGTCTACCTTTAAAAAAAAAGACAGCATGTAGATGATGAGTACCGTTATGCTTGACTTGTTTCCCAGCACTATATATGCCTGCTCATATACATATATATATATATATATATATATATACATATATTCTCCAAAAATCTATAAGCTATGTTTTATAGTGATTAATCCAATTCTTAAATGAGAAAATGAGTATAATGACTATTTAAATACTTTCCAAAAAATAAAAACAAGAAATGAAAAAATAAAAATCACACATAATTTCTAACATATAGCTGCTATTGTCTTTTAATATAATAGGGGGTCCACTTATCCTTGATATCTTTGCATTTAGTAAATAAATATATTCATTCTCAGTTGTTACTCTCTCAGTTTACATATGTATTTGATTTTATGCTGGCTTCTATACTCTTACAAAAGTCATTCTAATGGTCAAGACATACTCAGTCACTTGCAATTTTTTGTGCTTCATATATGTTGTTTTCATCAATGTATTGTCTTTCTTCAAATGTAGTATCCTAGTTTCTATGGAAGTTTTTAAGTGTTATGGATATTAAAGAAAAAGTACTCTCAATATTATCATCATAAAGTTATATCTTCGTTATGTCTAGCCCTGGAGTTGTACATAGTTATTTGTATTGTCAAGAAGTTTTTTGCACATCTCTTTCATCTACTAAAACAGTAATATATCAAGAAGAAAGTGCTTATGCAGCCTTTTAGAAGACAGTATCCTTAATCTTGGCTTTTACCCTGCTCTAAAGGAAGAATGCAATATAGGATTTTCATCAATCTTCATAAAAGACCTTTGAAAACATTAATTTGCTTAATCCATAGGACTGGTGATTAGAGCTGTAGAAAAGACTTCCCTAAGCTGTAAAGTTTAGCTACTTTATAGAGACACAAGGTTGATAGGTTTTTGAAACTTCTAACTGCTTAAAGCACATCTTCTTCTCTGCCATTAATCGACTGGTATTCTTTGGGCTGTTTGTTGTACAATGACACAGAGGCAACTTCGTTACTACATTTCCATGACACATTAGATAGAGTGAATACTGGAGAGAGAATATTTTGCCTGAAGTAGAAGAGAGAAGATAAGTAGATTTATGCCCATTTTTCATCTTGCAACTCTGCAAAAACACAAAGAACATTATATAGCCAAACATTAAAATCCCTTTATTTTATTACATATGCCTATATCTAGATAATTCCTTTAACACAACAGTGATGTAGCAGTGCTTCCCAAAGAAGTTCTCTTTCTACTGTTTCATTAGCTTTCAGAACTTCTTGCTTTTATCCAGAGTATTTTGACTTTATTTCATTTGTAAAGCAAGTAAATGTAATAAGCACCCTTTTGGAAAATCAGGCTGGCTTAAATCATGCATTCTTTATACAATGTTCAGAGGAGAATAGTTAACATTTGTAGCCTCATGACTTGCAAATGAAAGAAAATAATAATGCTTAGCAAGACATTAGAAGAACACATTCACCATGAATCATACTGCCCTTGAAGGTGCAGCTTAAAAAAAGCAGAGAAATAGATTTGACACCACTTGGACTTGCAGCTTGGACATGCTGCATTAAACTGTTCAAAATTAATTTAATCTGAGCAAGGAGAATAATAGCCTCTCAGTTCAAGGCTTCTGATAGCAGTAATTTGCACTCGAAAGTACTTCCAAAGGGAAAGAATAAATGAAGGGCGACTCTCCAAAACTGAGTGAGCAAATGTATTCACTAAATGAAAGCCTCTTGATCACCCTATAAAAGATCATCTCAAAAAAAGAGACACATTCTATTTTATTCTCTTGGGTAGGAATTTTCTCCTGACTGTTCAGTTGCTTCACTTTGGGAATAGATTCATCACTTTTGAACTGTTGATGACTATGGAAAAAAGTGTCTGGCTTCAGTTGCTGCATTAATACAGTTGCCCAAAACCAATTTGATGAAAAATCATACAGTCATGGTCTTGGCTCTCATTATTCTCTTTCACACTCTTTTTTTTAAAAAAAATGCATCTCCTAAGACAAAATTCAATTAAAATTTTTATTGAAAGTCTGGCTTTCAAAAAAACATGACATGCATGTATTTGATATGTTCAAGACCATCTGTATACAAGTCTTAAATTCTGAACAAATTAAACTTGAAGAAGACATTTTTCATTGAGTAAAATAAGCAAAGGAATCATACGTAGTAAGTATTTAGGGTTTGAGACAATTTGTGATGGAAATACTCTCACTGAATGCATATCTCAAAGTATGGACTACAGACAGGGAAGGACACATATGCAAGCTAGGTTATTCATTCAAATGATTTATGAATCAAAATAGTAAACTAACCAATGAAATTAGCCTGATACACTGTATGTTTTGAATATATACAACATCTCTTTACTCCAGATTATTTTTTCTATTAACTTATGACATTCAAAAATTCTGTAATTCATCATTTTTCAGGGGTTGGTGACACCATAAGTAATTAATAAATATTATTGTTAATAACATAACATTCTCTTGTTGACTTATATTTGTGTGCTTGAAAGAGAGAGGGGGAGAGGGAGAAGGAGAGAGAGAGAGAGAGAGAGAGAGAGAGAGAGAGAGAGAGAGAGAGAGGGGGGGGGGGTGGTAGATACAGAAGTATTGGGTAAGAAGTACCAGAAAGGAATTTTTTTTAATGCTTTTTATTCATGTCTAGTAAAAAGAGGAACTTGCAGGCAAAAGTGGTGTTGCTAAGTACCCAAATGATTACATGCACAGGAAGACAAAACTTCATTTTCCATTATTTCTTTGCCTAGATGTTTATCAAATAATTTTCTGCATAAACTGGGACAAATTATTTTTCCCTTGATTTGAGCTCTAATGATGGTGAGCAAGTACATGCAGACAAATATAAAGCAGCTTTCCAAAACAGCAAGAGAATAAGTAATGCATTAGTATTCATGTTTCACTTCCAGTTGCTTAGTTGATCTCTTGCAAATTTAGACAAAGAAACAATAAATGGTCTTTTTAAATTCTGTGGTAATATTTAATTTTTCTTTAATAATTTAGCTGCCAGTAGATATTTGCTCTATAATAATTCAAAAAATGACTTTTATGCCAAAGGCCCTTATTAAAAGGCACCCCTCTAGGATATGTTAGAAATTAAAATAAATTGAGGACTTTCAGGACATTAAACAATATTGTTTCTTTTAGTTAGTGTCACCAATTAAGAATGCTTTTACCCCTAATGGCAATTATTATCAATTAAATATTCTCTACATAGTTTTCTATATTCTTAAATGACTTTTAATAAAAACTTAATCTCCTTCCATTATACTATTTTTAATAGTTAAAATAAATATTATTATATGAGTACTTTAAAATATTTTTGACAATAGAAAATTTTATTGACATGTTTTAGTTTCCTCATATTAGTCAATTTCTTATCAGTGCAAAAGATTCAAAGACCAGTGTGTAATAGTTTATTATTAATTCATTAGATTATATTTCCAAAAATGAGAATATGAACTATTTGGTTTGGTTTGTTATTTTTATATTTACTTAATATGGAGGGCCATGACATTTGTGTTCCATAATACATGCATGGAGGTCAGAGGACACTTTTCCTGAATAGTTTCTGCTTTCCCACCACATAGGTTTTAGGATCAAATACAGGCTTATTGGAAAATGTCTCAATTTACTCACCAGCACTTATAAACTAGTTGTTTTAGATTTATTTACATTAATAATAAAGTAAAAACCACCATTATGTCTGTCCTGAAGCTCAACTACCAATATTTTTCTTCATTTAAAACAACTCTTTTCCTGTGTAGAAAACTACTAATACGAGTCTGGAAAGGTAGGTTTATAATATCTATTTTAAATATCCACTTCAATGGGATTTGTTATGCCACATACCAACCATTTTAAGAGTGCTTTTGGACAGATTACTTAACTTTTACTGAGTCACACTAAATTGTTGGCTCTGATTTTCACTATGAAAGCAGAAGAAATAATTTTCTATCAACAGGCCAGTCTGTCAACATATAGAAAACACTTCACTTCCATATATTTTCTACCCTGTGCAGAATTCTCAGCTCTCTCAGTAAATTCTTTTATAACATCTTGGGACAGTTTACTATTTTTATCACCCAATCTAGAAAGGTTCCAATTTGTCATTTTACTTTCAGACTTTGGTGGCTAGAGTTGAATGTGATATAAAAGGATATGATTTGATCATATAATAATACTCTGATGCTAATTTTTCTTCTAGCTGTTTGGAATACTAGACTCATAAAATACTGTGACCCTCATAACTATATTTCATATGTGACACTGTCCTTATAATAAAAATTTCTTAGCATTTTAGAATAATATTATTTAGTAATTCTGCATAATGTACAAATTCAGTCAGTACTTTTTCTTAAAGCAAAGGCATAGGCATTATTTCCTTCACATAAGAAAATGTTATTGAGGTTAATAATGGGCCATCATTTAAAGCTTGTTGATATTTTTATAATAATTTCATTCATTTTATATACCAATCACAGTTTGTCCTTCCTCTTCTCTACCTATTTCCTACCCCTGCTTCACATCTAACCCTCTCCCCATCTACTCAGTCTTCATTCAGAATGGGGCTGGCCTCCCATGGGAGTCAACAAACTATAGCATATCAAGATGAATCAGGACCAAGATCCCGCCCTATATGGAGGTTGGGTGAGGTATCCCAGTATGGGGAATAGTTTCCCAAAACCCCGCTCAAGGGTCAGGGACACTGATAGGATCCCCACAAACAGATCAAGCTACACTACTGTCACCCACTTGCAGAGGGCCTTAGGCCATTCCCATAAAGGCTCCCTAATCCTCAGCAGCAGGTAAACAGGTGAGAGAGCTGCTTCCAAACTGTACCATTGCTTATTGACACTTTTATCAAAAGTAATTTGCTATCATCCATTCCAGTTCACTTTACTTCATCTATTTCATTTGAGGGTTTTTTTTCTTTTAAAAGTCATCAAACAAAATATTGAAATCAAAGACAAAGATTATAAGAAGACTAGCAGATATCGAATGACCTCTTATCAGTTTAAGTTTACTAACACTTTGAAAAATAATTAACAAACAATTATGCTTTTGTAATTTGAAGGTTGTTTCCATGCATTTGATATTAACATTTAATTTCCGGCTACTACATTGTTTTTTAAAGATCATTATGGAGATATATGCCATAAACCCCAATTAACTCATTTAATTCATAGAGTTAAGTATCTTTGACTAAAATTCATGGAGTTGAACTTTTTTTGTTTCCAATACAATTTATAAGAAATGTCATTATATAGATCCCCAAATCACTAATCTGTTATGTAATAAGCATGCAGTTGCCTCAAAATATTCAAAGTAGAACTTCCATGTTTTTCAGCTTACCACATCTGGATATATACCCTAAATAAATGAAGGTAGCATACAAGAAAGATATCTGCATTTCTGTATTTACTGTGACAATATTAACAAATGTCATATTATGAAGCCAGAATTGGTACTCATCAGCATATAAATGAATAAAAGGTATGTAGTATAGATGTACAATGAAGTTTTAAACAGATATGAAAGGTGAAATTATATCATTTAAGTGTAAATGAATGAAGAGGTGAAGCAGAAAAACTGGGATGGATTTATGTGAGAAGATGTGAGGGAAGACAAAGAGAAAGAGAAAAGTGAGAGAAATAATACTAAGAATTTTTGAAAAAGTCACAGAAAAACTAAGATTTTTATAGGGATACTTAAAACTGTCAGTATAATATGCATTATTGTGCACATATCATGTGCATGTTTAAATAGAATTATAGCATACAGGGTGATAATATCCTTCCCCAAGAGCAAAAACAGAAACTGCAGAACCAGAGTGCCAGACATGGAAAACCTCTCTTCTAGTTGATGGTCAAGAAGATTCAAAAGATTCACAAAACAGCCTGGGCTATTTTCAATGCTCTTGGATGTTTCCAAGAACTTGAAAGTGAGGCTTTATTGATGAATTCACCACACAGTTTGAACACAAAACTTTGAAAAATTAAGCTGGAGCTGACCCAGAAGCCTCCTCCCTGAGGACTAGCTCTCATAGAATCAGAATGCTCTATGGAAGTTGTCAAGGTAGAAAAGTAATCAGTAATCCCACCATTTGTTATTTCTATGAACTAGGGCAATGAATAACCCTCCTGGAAATATATTTCTAGTGGTGCATTAGTGGCACCGTTTTTTATTTAGAGTAACTAACAGCTATCTAAATGGACTTAAGGGCTCAAAAAATGATAGAGAGTGATGTAGGTGTCCCCTCTTTGTGCTGTGATTAACATAAATGAATAAAGAAACTGCCTTCGCCTGTTGATAGGACAGAATTTAGGTAGGCAGGGAAAGCAGAACTGAATTCTGGGAAGAAGAAGCCAGAGTCAGGGAGACACCATGGGGCAGCTGCCAGTGTCAGGCAGGCCAAATCTTTGCCAGTAAGCCAATGCCACATGGCAATATACAGATTAATAAAAATGGGTTAAATTAAGATTTAAGAGTTAGCCAATAAAAAGTTAGAGCTAATGGGCCAAAGAGTGCTTTAATTAATACAATTTCTGTCTGATTATTTTTGTTCTGGGTGGCCAGGACAAACAAGCTCCTCCTTGCAACAAGAGAGCTCATGTTTTGTACTATAAACTAGCTAAAAACAGGAGGCTAGAGAGGTCATAGGTCCTAGAGAAGAAGCATAGTTTCCATTATTTTTCTTAACTCATATAATTTCTAACTGTTATTACTCACTCACTGCTATGCCCGTAGATATAAGCATAGTTTCTCATCTCTCCTCAGAGAAGCTTCTTTTGGGATCAGGCAGAGAGCCATTATGGAAATATATAACTGATCAAAGGGTAGATAAAGACTGATCACAGACTTATCATTGCCAATTTATAGATTAGAAGCACCACCCCCTATACTCTGGGGAAAAATCATATGTGAGGAAGCAGAAAGGCTGTAAGAAAGAGAGGACAGGACATGTGCTAGAAAATAGTATCTTCTATATATTATAGAAAAGCTGTGCTCCCTGAAATCTCAAAAATCTCTCACCTAAACAAAAAACCTGCATATAGCAATAGCAGTTGACATACCAAAGTATATGGAGAAAATTTCAGGAGATTTTACCCATAATTAGAAAGCTAACAGGCAATTAATGGCTTCTGAGAGGGGAGGGAAATGAGTCATATACAAGGAAATGTCTTACCATGGGTTATTCAATTCCAAGTGGTCAACTTTAAAAACAGGCAAATTCAAGCAACACTAAATGTGTGTGTGTGTGCCCTCATGCATACATGTGTGTATGTGTGTTGTGTGTATTGCAATATTATAAGGAGATATGAAAGTTTATTAAGGGATCTTACTACGAAGTCCTGGAGAGTAATCACGAACAATGGCAAGAGTGTGTAGAGTTTGGGGGGTTTATATGGCATTACTAATAAACAAATTCAAAAGAAGTAACCTATTCCTGGCATTGGGTTTTACATTAATTAGCCTCTGGTGTCCACTAAGATATTTTTTGCCAAGTTTTCCGGTAATTCAATTATATATACATACATACACACACACACACACACACACACATATATATATATATATATATATATGTATGTATGTACATAATATATTTGTATGTATGTGTGTATATGTGTATATCAGTAAGATCCTATTGTTGAAGATACTACATATTTAAACTATATATCAATGAGAAATCAAGCTAATATAGACATGGAAACTTCATTCCATACTGGCTATATTTTATAGTGCTGGAATGTACTATGTACACTACTAGAAAAAAAAAGTAGTCATTAGTCATCCTGTCTGTATATCCTGCAAAGTATTATAGTGAGTAACCTGGCAAGACATGCCCACTGGAGAAATAGCAGCAGGAACACGAGGGAAATTGTCCTCCCACTTTCATATTGAACTTATATAATCTCTTCACAAGAAGAAACCCATATCTAACACTATTACTCTGATCAAGAACATGTTTCTAGATATATCATAGGCCCATGGGAAAAACCTACTACTAATATTCTGCTAAGTGGACATGCTATTAAAGCAACCCCTAATGACTTCTTATTATAGACATAGATTAATACATCTTTCAGTCATCAGATGGGAATTTTTATTTGTAGTAGATGGTAAATTACACAAAGATGCACAATTGACCAAGGTTTGGAGATTAAGATACTATAGAATGTTCAGCCCTAATTGTAACATAAATACCACAACCACTTTTCCCAATTCTCAGTTAGCATTGTGTAAAAGGAGGGGAAGAAAGAGTATGAGAAATTAAGGTGATGAATGACTATATAGAACAGTGTCTTCTGGATGTAGCAGGCAGCTCCACACATGATACAATGATATCAACAGCATACACAAAAGCTGTTCAACTCCAAAACAAACTCAGGACTGAAAATGTAGTTAGGGAAAAACTTCCAACTGTAATTGAGGAATTATTGGCAATTAACATCTGCTGGTAGAAAGAGAGTCAGTATTCTCTAAGAATATATTGCTTGGTAAGTAGCCCATGCTCCCAATGGAGAACCACACAAGCAAGAGTACTTGGGCTGCATAAAATTGTCATGATGTATTTAATAAAAGGACAGGAAAAACTGCTGGGCAGGAAAGGGCAAATGGATATGAGAAAATTTGGGATAGGCAGGGTAAATATTAAAACATGTAGAAAATTCTGAAGAAAAATTAAAAGTAAATAATTACGTAGAGAAGAAAAATAAACAGAGTCTATGTGATTCAAGCCAAAAGGGAAGGGGGCAGAATTATCTTCAGTTACATCAACCAGCATTATGCAAATATACTAATTAAGACTGTAGAACATCATCTCATGCAGCATGAGAAGTAATTATTAAAGAAGTAATCCTCACCAATTCATAGTTTTACCCAATGATTTTGTAGAAATTAACTATGTTAGGAGATGAATTAGAGTTATGGAATTGACATAACAATAGCAAAACACCATATTTTTATATTTCTAGTTAATAAATGTCTTTATCTTTTTGTTTGATGACATGGTCACACTGAGAATTAGGGAAGATATAGGAAACATGAAATTGCTTATTATTTGAACTCATGTTTACAGACATGCTAGCAACCCACAACCCAAGCCATGCAATGCTGAAGAAAAATAAACACAGACCTGCAAGCTCTAAAAGTATAGGCCAGAATCCAGTCACACAGAGAAGCCAACAACAAATGTGTCTCAGTTTCAACTCTGGTAAAGACAGAGAGATGAGACGTGTGTGAATATGAATAGGAGTGATAGGAACGACATCTGTGAGTTCAGGGAACATGGTACCAATCATAGCCTCATGCCTAGCCAGTGGAGACTGTTTGCTTTAACAGCTTTGTATACTGCCAGATGGCCAGAGAGAATAATAGAAGCTCACTGCTTGGAAGGAGTTCAACCTGAAAATAGCTCTTTCTGTTCTAACCTGCTTGGACTCAGAGAGAAAAATAAAACAGCTGTCTCACACACAAACTAAAATGTAAAGAAAACTGTGGGGAAAAGAAATCGACCTTCTAAACAAGGAAGAAAATTACTGTTTTCTTTTGTTTGATTGTTTTTTTTTATGGTTAATTTTGTTTGAATTAACTCTTCTGGACTATAATTTTTATGGTTTAATCCAATATAATTTTCTGTGTTTCCTAGTTTGTTTTTATTGACTTTTGACATTTCTCATGCTCCTTCATGATACTGTTTTGCTATTAATATCTTTACTTTTCACCTTTTAAGCTATTAGGTTATTTTCCCATGTATTCATCCTTATTTTTTTCTAAACATTTGTATTATAGTTTGATGTTTCCATTTTAGTACACATAAATACACTATTTCTTTTGAATATTATTGGTGTCATTACATTCTGTTTGACAATTATTAATAATGATATTAACCTAAAACAGATGGTTTTACACTAGGAAGACTCCTTAGAAAAACACAAGAAGAGCAGAAGTTATATTAACATGCCAAACTAGAATATAGGTAGATATAAATACTAAAAGTTCATAATTCTTCAATAATCAAAACTGAAGATAAGGAATTAGTGAAGTGTTAAATAACTGATTCAAAGGTTTAGTTAAAAATATTTAGAACCCTAAAGATTTCTCAAACTTAGAGAAGAAAATAAGGAATTTTTTAAAAGACCTGGGTAAGAAAGTAAGCAACCTTGATTGGGAAATTCATCAAATGTTAAAAAAAAAATATTGAAATTAAAGTTCAATAAACTAAATCGAACAATAAAAAACAAGACAAGTAGCCAGGATCATACAAAAGAAAAATAATGAGAAACTGAACAACTATATTCAACAATAATTAAAACAAACGTGAGCATAATGATAGCTTACAAAGTTATGGAACCTGATGAAGACTTTTGATCATAAGACACCATGAGACAAAAGAGAAAAAAAAACAAGATTAAAAATGATAAATATTAAAAAAAAAATATAGCAGAAATCTTCCAACATCTAGATAAAGATAACCACAGCCATGATAAGAAGGCAGTTAGAATTCCAAATTAATATGATTCTAAAACCCTCATGAAGCCTTCCAATACTATTGTGCCTTAATTCTTAAGACTACAGAACAAAGAAGGAATATTAAAGTCTCCAATAGAAAGTGTTAACTCACAAAGCAAACTCATGAGAAATACGTAACTCTTCTAAGCAACAAACAACAAACAAAAACTAAATACAAACAAAATATGGAGAGATATATTCCAAGTCCTAGAGTAAATTGGTACAATCATGATCAGTATATTCAGCAATTATGCCAATAAAAAATATGGGGAATTTTATACACTCAAAAATAAGCAAAAGCCAGGCCGGTGGTGGCGCACGCCTTTAATCCCAGCACCTCGGAGGCAGAGGCAGGCGGAGTATCTCTGTGAGTTCGAGACCAGCCTGGTCTACAAGAGCTAGTTCCAGGACAGGCTCCAAAGCCACACAGAAACCCTGTCTCAAAAAACCAAAAAAAAAAAAAATAAGCAAAAACTAAGAAAAACCATGATCAGTAAGTCAATGCTATAGAAGACAGTCAGCCGAGGCAAGTAGAAGATAGTTAAAAAAAATTTACACAATGAGAAAGAAAATCATTGCAAATATATTAAGCTTAGGAAAATGCCCATTTCATTAAGGTAACTGATGAACCAATTTCTTTTAGAAACATACTTAAATAAGTCAGGAAACTTCAAACTCCTAAGATGAATAAGAAGAAAAAAGTAAAGGCTTTCAAGTGCTTTTACCTTATATGCATGATTACGTTGCCTACTTTGTTTTGTCTGTGCACCACATACAAGGCTGAACAAAAACTTTCATTAGGTTTTCAGGTCCTAATCAGTCATGATTCTACTATATTTTTCAGATTATTCTATATTACTGTCAGCATAATATTCAGGAACCTTTAACTGATTTCATCAGGAATTATGTGGAAAACTATATCTTTCATCTCCCTCAAAATAGTAAATGATGATTAGTGATTAAATTAGAGTGGGGAACCAGCAACACACTTGTCCTAATTAATTAAGCATTAATTATACAAGTCCACCAATATCTGCATTCTGTCACTCAAAACTAAAAAAAGAATAATTGGGATAGATAGAGGTACAAATTGTGAGAGCAATTTAAGGGTATGGTTCAGGGAGGGGGAAGAGATGAAATATTAACATCAACTATGCTTGAAAAAGCCATAGCAAACCTACTATTTAATATGCTTCTGAAAAATTATATTTTTTAGAAGTGCAATTGGACCTTTTTCCTTCATTGAAAGATAATGTTTCTTCTTGATGTTATATGTTATCAAATAAAAAATTCGAGTTTCCCAATGGTGGTATGATCACCTAAATAAATGCAAAGTAATTCACCATCAGTAACCATCAGTATTTGGTTATCAATGTTAATTGCTAAAGATGCTACAGAATTTGGTCACTGAACACCAAAAAACCAAGCTAGTACTGAACTGAAGCTGCTCTCTTGATATCTAGCTTACACCACGTGAGATATAGGCTTCTGGCAGTGATGAAATTCATCAATAGTCTTTCTTATCTCACAAGTTCTGGCAAAATACAGTACTGACTGATGATTAAATAATAGTATTCATGTTACAGTGCATTACCCATAGATTCTTATTAAATTTAAGATCACTCCACTGGAGGGAAATCATACTGGTTTCTGTAGTGTGGAGGTGAGCAGGCCTGCTTTTCATCCACCCGGATTCCCACATGGCTTAGGATTACACCCAAAATAACAACACACAAAGTGTATTCATTTAAACACTGCCTGGCCCGTTAGTTCCTCTTCTTATTAGCTAATTCTCACATCTCTTGCTTTAACCTATATCTAATAATCTATGTAACACCACGAGTGGTGTCTTATGGGAAAGATTCAAGCATGTCTGACCTGGTGGCTGGCTTCATGGCATCGGTCTCCCCTGAGGAGAGCACGGCATCTGTCTGAGACATCTACCTCACTTCCTTCTTCCTGTTCTGTCTACTCCACCCACCTAAGGGCTGGCCTATTTAAAATGGGCCAAGGCAGTTCTTTATTAACGAATGAAATCAACACAAACAGAAGACTCTCTCACATCAACTGGTATTACAAATCTAACAAATAATCAATGGTTAAGGAAGTTATATGCCATAGCCTAATACTGTTTATTTTACTAAATTGATTAACATCAAATTAAACCATCACATCTCTCAAAGGCTCTGGGAAAATTGTGAAAAGTGGAAGAAAGATTTAAAAGCCAAAGATAGGTGAGGACTATTTCCAAATTATGTTCTTCTGAAGTTAACAAGGCTACTGCATTTATAAAACTCATGGTTGTGTTTTGCCCTTCAAAAGACATGAAAAGGATAATCCACTCAACATCCTATCATATATGGGATTGGTACTCACAAGTTACCATATCCAACTCACAGCTATTGGCAGTTTAGTGGTTTCTACAAGGGAGATGTGTGGGCCTGTCATAGGTAGTTCATCCTCCAGTAGATGGCATATCCACATGTCCCTTATGAACATCATGAACTGGATTCATTGAGTTATTTTTAAAAAGAATAGAGCATCAATGAGCATGACTGCTTAAATATCTGTCAAGTAAAATTCAAGTCCCTTGTTCATATAGGGAAGAGTGGTATAAATGGATCATATAGCTACATGTTTCAGTTTGTGAATGTTCCTCCACACCAATTTCCTAGGGTGGTTTGCACCAGTTTACATCACCACCAACAGTAAATATGATCCCTTTCTTCATATCTACCATATCTACATAAGCTTTTTTTTTTTTTTTTTTTTTTTTTTGGTTTTTCGAGACAGGGTTTCTCTGTGGCTTGGAGCCTGTCCTGGAACTAGCTCTAGTTAGACCAGGCTGGTCTCGAACTCACAGAGATCCGCCTGCCCTCTGCCTCCCGAGTGCTGGGATTAAAGGTGTGCGCCACCACCACCCGGCGAGTTTTTGTTTTTCATTTGCTTTTTTGTACATTAGCTATTCTGACTAGGGTGAGATGAAATTTTTAAATCTGTTTAATTTTTGCATTTCTCTGACTAGTAAAGATGTAGAAAACTTTTAAAAATATTCTTTGCCACTGTGTTCTTCTTTGAGAACACTTAAAATTCATAGACCATTTGTAATAGGGTCACTTGATTTCTTGACTCTGCTTATGAATTCTGGGTAGCAATCTTCTATTGTAGCAGACAGGCTTTTGCGTGGGCTGTGAATCAACTCACAAATGATGATGCAGAGATTTATTATTAGTTATGAATGCCCAGCCTTATCTTATACTTGTCCCATTAGCTTTTATTTAATTTAACATGTTTAACCTCATCTACATTTTGCCTTAGGGGTTTTACCTTTCTTTCATTCTGTATGTCCAATTTTTCCCTCATCTTATTTATCTCACTGACTGGTGACTGCCTGGCTGGCTAGCACCAGGTGTCTGCCTCTCTTTTTCCCTCATTCTCTCCTCTCTCCTGAGTCTAGGTTCCTTCCCCTACTTATTCTCTCTGCTTACCAGCCCCAATCTCCTGCCTAGCTATTGGCCATTCAGCTTTTTATTAGACAAACTAGACACCTCAGGCAGGCAACACACTTCAACATCCTTAGACAAATGCAGTATAAACAAATGTAACACATCTTTACATTACTAAACAAATGCAATATAAATGTACATTTGTAACACTCTTTGCATATTTAACAACTGCCGCATAAATAAATGTAACACCTTTTGCCTAGTTCAAATAATATTTCACTATACTCTATAAATGTATAGCTGGTAAAATTCTCTACTACTTTGGGAGCTACTTACTTCATTGATTGATTTGTTTTATTTGTTATGGGCAAAACCAATAGTTCTACTCAACCTATTAATAGATAAGCAATTATCAATGACCAGAATGGCAAGATATAAGGTACAATAGTGGCACAATACTCCTGTGGTAAAAAACATCTGTAAAATTTAACTTAAGGGCTACTAAGTAGGATAAAATTCATAGTAAACAATTAAACCTATGCAATGACCATGAGTGAGGAGACAAAGATAATCAACTCCTTCCATTCCCAAAACCAGTTTAATATCTAACTTCATCTAAATATTTATCCTAGGGCTACAGGTTAGTTAGTTCCACTCTGCATGAAAGAAACTTCTTTTGTGGATATTAATTTAAGAAGTACTACATTTTTTATGATGCGGGATACTGGTTTAATACACACAAAAACTATGTTGTATTCCCCATGTTGCATTTTAACTCTTTAAAGCTGTGGCTACTTTGCCTGCCTAAAACACCTGATGGGTCTAATAAAGAGCTTAACAGTTAATAGCTAGGCAGAAGAGAGAAATAGGTGGAGTTGGTGTTGTCGGTGTCTGCATGTTTCATTTTCCAGCTGCCCAGACCTGAAACAATCACTCAGAAAACTTTATTGTTACAATCACTGCTGTCCTATTGCTTAAGTGTATGCCTAGCTAGCTCTTTTATCTTAAATAACACATTTCTATTAATCTGTGTATTGCCACGTGTCTGTGGTTTATCTGGGCAAAATTCCAGCATCTGTCTGCTCTGATAGCAACGCTTCTCATTGACTCTGCCTACCTGTCTCCTTCCTATCTGCTTGGAACTCCCACCTAGCCCTATTCTGCTAAACCACTGGCCTGAAACATCTTTATTCATTAACCAATAAAAGCAACACATAGACATATGGCTGTCCCACACCAGGCTGGCATGCAGAGAGAATATATAGGCAAAATATAGGCTCAGAAGAAGAACAAGGACAGTTAAGTGTGAAAATGAGGAGAAGAGGATGCCAGGCCCCAACCGCAGAGCCACACCCACCATCCAAGAAGTAAGAAGGAAGGAAATATATATAGAATATAAAAAGGTGAAATGCCCAGAGGCAAAATGTAGTGAAAGAGAAATGGTGTGTCACTGTGGCAGAATCAGTCAGTTGATTGGAACTGTTTAACAGAAGTTGGTACTGCCAGTGGAGGGAAGAGGAGGAGGAGAGGGACTAGGAACTGGGGTTTGATATGTAAAATGAGAAAATATACTTTTTAAAAAAAGAAATATCTTTTTAAAAGGAGAGGACATGGGATAATTTAAGTTAAGAAAAGCTGGCTAGAACAAGTCAAGCGAAAGCCAGGCATTATAAGTAAGAATAAGTCTCCATGTATTTATTTGGGAGCTTGGTTGTGGGCCCCAAAAGGAAAAAAATACCCACTAACTACACTTCTTTTAAGAGCATACTGACAACCATTACAGAAAGACACATCCGTCAAGGAAAAAAGAAACCGTGGAGCACTCAGGCTCAGATGATACATTTAACAGCACAATCGCCTATACAAAAACTCATGGAACATCTTGAAAAGGGAAACAGAAACACTGTAAATTCTAAATGACTGACCAGAGAAATCTGCTCCAAGACTGTCTTCTTCATATGACAGAAAAGTGAATCCAGTAAATCTCATAAATGTGGATGCTTGAACAAGACTGGAAAATGATAGCATGAAGTGGTATGCGAGCTCCCATTCCTAGATGAAATGGGACAAGCATATAATGACTTTTGAGAGAGGGGATGATCTATTTTATTTAGTGATCAGCTATCTTAATAGGCTATGCAGTCCCAAACAACTAATACTAATGTATAGATATGAGCAATAATAAATAAACTCCTAAAAATTGTGTGTGTTTATGCACATGTGTTGGGGGGTGTGTAAGTGTGTACAGCACTAGTAACAAAGAAATAATAGTCCATGAGTTTGAAAAGGAATGGGAGCCAAGGGAAGAGGTCAAGGGTCAAAGACAAAGGATAAATGGTTGTAAATAGAGTACTTCAAAAAATGAACTGTTAAATAATCAAACAAATAAATAAGAGGACATGTAGCTTTAACTGAGACATGATTCAGGTAATGGGAAAAGTTGAAGGTGAAGCATATTATATATATATAATATATATATATATATATATGTTTGTGTGTGTGCATGGGTATATGCCAATCAAATTACAATGTATATATTTACATAATTATAGAAGCCTAGAAAAATATTTAAGAATGATTAATTACTATCTACTATGTGGGTACATTCTAATAAATATGGATATGTATTCAACTATTTTTGTTTGTAGTCAAAGGGAAAATGCAATATTTAGTCAATGCATAGTTTCATATGTGCAGGAGTACTTGGAAAGAGACATACTTATTGTACTGCTAATGTCTTGTGAAATCTAGACTTATTAATTTATCTCCTCTTAATCTTTCAGTTTGCCAAACTACGTATCCATTTTAACAAAAGAAAATTGAATTAAACTTAACAGGACATCTTTAGTCATCAGGGAAAATGCACATTAAAACTGTTTTGAAATTTTATATTTCCTACAGTTAGAATGGCTAAGATCAAACAAGAACAAATGAAGAAAAATGTTGGTGTGAATGCAGAGCAAGGGGGAACATTTATTCACTGCTGGTGTTGTGACATTGGCACATATATTATGGAAGTTACTGTGGAACTTCTTCAAAAAACGAAAAATTCATCTACCACAGGATCAGCTATATTCATTCTTTTTTTTGTTGTTTTGGTTTTTTTTTTTGTTTTGTTTTTTGAGACAGGGTTTCCCTGTAGTTTCTAGAGCATGTCCTGGGAACTAGCTCTTGTAGACCAGGCTGGCCCTCGAACTCAGAGATCCACCTGCCTCTGCCTCCCGAGTGCTGGGATTAAAGGCATGCGCCACCACTGCCCAGCAATATATTCATTCTTTAAGCATACACCCAAAGCTTCTATATTCTGCAACAGAGATATTAGTATTTGCTCATTTATGTTCACAAAAAAACAGGATGTTGATAATATCTTGATGAGCCTCAATTGATAAATGGATAATGAATATATGGTATATTTACACAATGCAATATTACTCCCCTAGTAAAGAAAAATGAAATCTGCAGGTAACAGGTATAAATGGAAACAATCATTTGAGTGAATTAACCCAGGACCAGGAAGACAAATGTCACATGATTTCTTTTTGCTTGTGTCTATTAGCTTTGATACTCCTGATAATCCGGTATTCCTTGGAATACCCATAGTGTTCAGAAAATTACTGAGTGAGCTTTGGAGGTGATTTCAAAGGAGGGGAGGGTAGAATATCCTGGTATAATATTTACAATTGTTAATTATTGAAAGGAAGAGTTAAATTGGTTGGGAATAGGAGGACAGGATATATGAAGGAAAATTAAGTGGAATGGATAACACTTAAGACTTCTTTAAAAAGATTTTAATTACTATTCATTACTTTATTCTGCTATTATAGAAGCATCCCTAAATTACCTATTTCACAAGTATAAAAAAAGTTTTTAAATGAATTCAATCTATTTGTGCCAGCAACTACCACCATTAAACACGAATGGCTAATATATGAAAAAACCCAATATCATCAATAGGTTTACTTCTTTTGGATTTTTTGGCCATTGAGGTCCATTGCCTTACTCTGAACATTATAAACTAGTGTCAATGTTCTTGATTTCCCCCCAGAACTGGATAGTATATTATATCACTAAGTAGCACATAATTGAATCACAGGACTGGGAGAAACAAAACTGATACTACTTGCAAGTTTCAGCCCTATTAGATGTGGTCTTATATTGCTTGAATATGTTATATGTGCTTATTAGAGAAACTGTCTATTTGCCATTTGCCATAAATGGTGATTAACATAGAGGATCAGTATGGCAAGGTGCAGAGAACAAGAGAATTAAACTAATTGGAAAATAATATTTTTCTACTATATGGAAAATTATATACTACACACCCTTCCTTCTTAATACTTGAGAAAAGAGAAAAGAAACTGAAATCTGAACTACCTAATTTTTTAAGGTTTATATGAGTATGACACTCATGATACACATTTATAACTTAATGTGGTTGTAAAAAGCAACATAATACTCCTAAAACACTTTTTGATTATATAACATAAGAGGAAAATATCACCACTCTTTATACAATTCAT
Source organism: Arvicola amphibius (assembly GCF_903992535.2). NCBI lineage: Eukaryota > Metazoa > Chordata > Mammalia > Rodentia > Cricetidae > Arvicola > Arvicola amphibius. The sequence goes on from NC_052065.1 coordinate 104,934,283, forward strand.
AGTATGAATATTTCTAGATTTTTCTTAAGTTTTATATAGCCAAATGTTTTTAATTGACCATAAAATTAATTTTCTATGAGATTATAAACTATTCATTCAGTGTAAAAGAAACCACTGTGATTATTTAGATAAAAAATTACTTGAATGTTTTTTAGATTTCAAACAGTATAAAATTCATTATTCAATTATTATTGTTATCATCATCATCATGAAATTAGCATTTACACTACAGGCAGACTACAAAGCTTTCAGTTTGCTGGAGAAAAAATATATTTTTAATAGGCTTTTTTAAAAAAAATTCCTTTCATTGATTTTATTGAGCTATACATTTTTCTCTGCTCCACTCCCTTCCTCTCTCCTCCCCTTCTACCTTTTTCTATGGTCTGCCTGGTCCCAATTTACTCAGGAGATCTTGCCTTTTTCTACTTTCCATGTATATTAGATCTATATATGTCTCTCTTAGGGTCTCACTGCTGCCTAGGTTTCTCTGGGATTGTGATTGTAGGCTGGTTTTCCTTTTGCTTTATGTCTGAAAGCCACTTATGAGTGAGTACATATGTTATTGTCTTTCTGTATCTGAGTTACCCTCACTCAATATGATGTTTTCTAGATCCATCCATTTGCCTGTAATCTCAAGATGTCATTATTTTTTTCTACTGTGTAGTACTCCATTGTGTAAATGTACCACATTTTCTTTATCCATTCTTCATTCAATGGGTAATTTAGGTTGTTTTCAGGTTCTGGCTATGAAAAACAACAAATTGAAACAGAGAGCTAATCTCCATAATATACAAAGAACTCAAGAAAATGGTCATCAAAGAACAAATAATCCAGTAAAAAGGGGAGTACATACCTAAACAAAGAACCTCAACAGAGGAATCTAAAATGACTGAAAGACACTTAAGGAAATGTTTATCATCCTTAGCCATCAGAGAAGAAATGCAAATCAAAACAAACTCTGGGATTCTATCTCACACCTAGAAGAATGGCCAAGATCAAAAACACTGATGACAATTTATGCTGGAAAGGATGTAGGTTAAGGAAACACTCCTGCATTGCTGGTGGGAGTGAAAACTGGTACAGCTTACTTGGATATCTCTATGGTGATTCTCAGAAAATTAGAAAACAACCTTCCTCAAGACCCAGAAATACCACTTTTTTGGTATATATCCAAAGGATGCTCAAATGTACTTCAGGACATAGACTCAGTTTTTAAGTGAGAAAATCTTACTATGCTACTCATTAAGAACATAAATTATCATCTTTAATTTCAATGGCAAATGTATTATTAAATATTTAACTTCTGTTAATAATCACTATACTTAGCAATTATATATATATTACTACCTATGGTTGCTATAAAAACTGAAAAGGTATGAACTCTTTGAAATTACAGTTTCTTTCTGTAAAGTTGGTTGAATTGTTTTGCAAATGTAGTTCCTCTCATCCAAGCAATATACATTATAGAACAATACATTTTATTCTATTGAATAAAGCTTTTGAGGGCTTGCAGAAATGGCTCAGAAGTTAAGATCACTAACTACTCTTCCAGAGGTCCTGATTTCATTCCCAGTACCCACATGGTTATTTACAAGCATCCTAGTGAGATCTGGTGCCTCCTGAAAGCATATATGCAAGCAGAATACTGAATACATAATAAATTTTAAAAGTACAGGTCCTCTAACTCATAAAATGATTTGAAACATGGGAAGTATTAAACCTTCCTTGTTTAACTGTTACAATTTCCTGGTTTATATTTGAAATTAATTTAAAAGTAGGTCAATAAATTCATAAATTTAGATTTATGGAATCAAAATGTTTTGTTTACTTAAAATTTCCATGTATATGTAGAGTTTAATTATTTTTTTTGAGAATTATTTTTACTTTTCAGTAAAATATAACAAATTAAAAATGATAAGATAAAACAAAAACTATCACATTGTAGTTGGACAAGGCAACAGAAAGCAAGAGCCCAAGTAAATGCCTTAGAATCATAGATCCATTGGTTCACATACTCAGGAATCCCATAAAAACAGTAAACTGAAAGACAGATATGTTATGAAGAGGACCTGATGCAGAGATGTACATCCCTGTACAAGCTGTCTTAATCTTTGGGAGTTCATATGAGCTTTACTCATGCTAATTTAAGTGCCGTGTTTTTCTTGGAATCTTCCATCCCCTTAGGATATTACACTCTTTTTTTAAAAAAAAAAAGATTTTACTTATTATGTACACAGTGTTCTGCCTCCATGTATGCCTGCAGGCCAGAAGAGGGTGCCAGATATCATTGTAAGATGGTTGTGAGCCCTCATGTGGTTGCTGGGAAACTGAACTCAGGACCTCTGGAGAGCAGTCAGCATTCTTAACCTCTGAGCCATCTTTCACTATTTCTTCTTTCTCTTTAAAAAGGGTTCCCTGAGCTCTGAGAGGAAGGATTGATGAAGACATTCCACTGAGGGCTGAGTATTTGATTTCTGTCACTTGCTGTAAAAATGTTTGCTGTGGATTTCTATATTTGTTTAATCTTTTGGGGGTGTCAGGAGAAAGTTTCTCTAATGAGGTTGAACAAGGCACTGATTTAAGAGATAGCAGAATGTTATTTGGAGCCATTTTATCACTACTTTTTTTTTTTAAAGAAAAGAAGTCTTTGGTTTATCATAGGTCGCCAGACTAACTAGTCTCAGTTCCTGGTCACTTAGAGCATTATGACCTCTACAATCACCCCTGTTGTCTTATATGCCAGTATTTTCATGTTATATATACATAGTATTTTTCTGTATATAACACATACCAACGTTTCACTCATCCATTCTTTTTTAGTAGGGTAAATTGCTTGTTTTGGTATGCTTTGCTATTACAAATAATGATTCATATAACATATGAGTATAGCCATATCTTTAACAATCATATTACACCTTTCCTACCCCCCAAACTTGCCTATCCTCCTGCAAAATCAATGGAATTTTGAAACAGCTTACTATACTACTGAGACGAACAAGAAGTGAGTGAACCAGAACCTGTTGTTGGACACCCCACACTTTAGGACCTCCATAGTGGGACAAAACCCCAGGCCCCTCCCCCAGCATCCTATACTACTCTAGCCAGCCAACAAGAGAGTTTCCTCCAGGTAGACAGCCCCAATACCCACCTCTCCATCAGACACCACAAGCTTCTAACCCCATCCAGCCCCCAAACTTACCTATCTACTTGCAACCTCAGTGGAACTCTGAAACACAGCTTGCTACAATGCTGAGGGTACCAAGAGCTTGCTACAACATTGAGCGGACAAGGAGAGAGGATCAAGAGAGTGAATCAGGAGGAAAACAACAAGACAGAAAGCTTAGAGAGATCTCAGTGGCTCCCTGAGACACGAACATTGACTGTACAGAGCAGACAAAGAACAATTCCCAAAGACTTAGACAGCTACTTCAAGGATTGGAATGAGACACAAAGACACTGCCCATCTCACATGAAGGAAGAGATGGGTAGGTGCCAATGCAATAATTCATCCAACACCCTAAAAAGAAACATGGTGCCGGGCAGTGGTGGCGCACGCCTTTAATCCCAGCACTCGGGAGGCAGAGGCAGGCGGATCTCTGTGAGTTCGAGGCCAGCCTGGTCTACAAGAGCTAGGTACAGGACAGGCTCTCAAAAAGCTGCAGAGAAAACCCTGTCTTGAAAACCAAAAAAAAAAAAAAAACCAAAAAAAAAAAAAAAGAAAAAAAAGAAACATGGTAACCCAGAATCCAGTGATCACCAGCAACAGGAAATTTGATTATCCTAACACATAGAAACAGAATAAAAAAAAAGCTTTAAACAGAACTGTATAAAAAAGATGGAGGACCTTTAAAGAGGAAATGAAAACTCCCTTAAAGAAATGGAGGAAAAGTACAATCAAAAATTGGAATAAATTATTAAATCTCTCAACGAAAACCCAAGAAAAAACAAACAGGTGAAGCAAACAGGTCAAGACTTGAAGACTGAAAAAGATGCAATAAAGAAAACATAAACTGAGGAAATTTGGATATGGAAAATCTGGGTAAACAAACAGGAACCTACAGAGGCAAGTTTAACCAACAGAATATAAGACATAGAAGAAACAATCTTAGGTATTGAAGCTACTATAGAAGAAATATATTTATTTGTCAAAGAAAACATTAAAATCTTGGCATTGCATAAAACAGAGAGCTTGACCAATGGAATCAAATCAAAGAACCAGATAGTCATCCACACACCTATGAAAACCTGATTTTTTACACACGAAGCTAAAATTATACAATTGAAAAAGGAAACTTTCTTCAATAAATGGTGCTGGCATAACTGGATGTCAACATGTAGAAGAATGAAAATAGATCCGTATCTATCGCCATGCACAAAACTCAAGTTCAAATGGATTAAAGACTACAATATAAATATGACCACACTGAACCTAATAGAAGAGACAGTGGAAAGTAGTGTTCAATGCATGGATACAGGAGACCACTTCCTAAATATAATCCAGAAGCACAAACACTAAAAGCAACAATAAATAAATTGGACCTCTTGAAATTGAGAAGCTTCTGTAAAGCAAAAGACATAGTAAATAAGTCAAAAAGTAGCCTACTGAATGGGAAAAGATCTTCACCAACCTCACAGTAGATAAAGCACTGATCTCCAAAATATAAAAAAGCCCAAGAAATTAGACATTAAAATTCTAAATAACCCAATTAAAATGGGGTACAGAACTAAGCAGATAATTCTCAACAGAAGAATCTCAAATGGCCAAAAGGCACTTAAGGAAATGCTCAACATCCTTAGCCATCAGGGAAATGCAAATCAAAACAACTCCCAAAACACCATCTTACACCTGTCAGAATGGCTAAGATCAAAAAACACCAATGATAGCTTATGCTGGAGAGGATGTGGAGTAAGGGGAATACTCCCTCCATCGTTGGAGGGAATGCAAACTTGTACAACTACTGTGTAAATCAGTATGGCAGTTTCTCAGAAAATTTGGAATCAACCTATCTCAGGAGCTAGCCATACCACTCTTGGGCATATTCCCAAAACATGCCCAATCATACTATAAAGACATTTGTTCAATTATGTCCATAGCAGCATTATTTGTAATAGCTAGAATTTGGAAACAACCTAGATGCTCTTAAACAGAAGAGTGGATAAAGAAAATGTGGGTACATTTACATATTAGAGTACTACTCAGTGGTAAAAATCAGTGACATTTTGCAATTTTGCATTCAAATAGAATGGAACTAGAAAACACTACTCTGAGTAAAGTAACCCAGACAAAAATGAGGAATATGGTATGTACTCACTCATAAGTGGATACTAGCCACAAACAAATGATAGTGAGCTATATAGTTCATGAGTCCTACAAAAAGCTAAGTAAACAGGGTGATTCCTAAGAAAAACATACATAGATCCACCTGGAATGTCAAAATAGACAGGACCACTGATAAATTGGGAATGTAGGAGTGGTGGGAGAAGGAAGAGTGGAAGGAGAAGAGGATGAGAAAAGGGGCAGGGCAAAGACCAACATAAGGGAATGGGATGGCCTAGATGGAGGAAGGACAGAGATGAGAGCAAGGAAAGAGGTATCTTGATTGATGGAGCCATTATGGGATGAGCAAGAAACTTGGCTCTAGAGAATTCCCAAGAATCTATAAGGATGAGCCAGATAAAAATGTAAGCAATAGAGGAGAGGGTGCCTGAACTAGCCTTGCCCTGTAGTGAGACTGAAGAATATCTTAAATATCACCACTGAACCTTCATCCATTAGCTCATGGAAACAGAGGCAGAGACCTGCATCGGAGCACTGGACTGAGCACCCAAAGTCCAGATTAAGAGTGGGAGGAATGAGAATATGAGCAAGAGGTCAAGACCATGATGGGTACACTCATCTGAAATAGTCTAGGTGATCTAATGGGGAGCTCACCAACACCAGCTGGACTGAGTAGGAACAAGCCACAGGACCTAACTAGTCCCTCTGAATGTGGTTGACAGTTTCATGGACTGGGGCAAACTGAGGATTATCCCTACTGCTTGTACTGGCTTTTTGGGAACCTATTAATCTTTGGAGGGATACCTTGCTCAGCCTGGATATTGTAGGAAGGGCCTTGGACCTTCTCCAAACAATGCGCCTTTTCCACTCTGAGAGGAAGCGGATAGGGGTGGGATGCAGGTTATGTGGAGGAAATGGAAGGAGGAAGGGTGTAGAAAACATGGATTGGTATGTATAATGAGAAAAGATAGTTTGTTTTGTTTTAAAAATTTTTTAAATAAAAAAGAATTATATTACATTTTACTTATATCAAATATATTACTAATATATTTATCATTCAGATTGTAGTTTATTTTTAATTTTTTAAGAATCTCAATAATCTTTTTCATAGTAGCTACACCAATGCACATTTCTACAACAATTTACGATGTCACCAACTTCTTTAAATTCTTACAGTTATGGTTGTTTTCAAATAATACCCATCCTCTAAATAATTTAATTTCTGTTTACCTGATGATTAATGATGTTGAGCATCTTTTCATAAAAGCACAATTATTTCATATGTATTCTTTCATAGTCTGTAACTAAAATCCATTCAGTTGTTGTTGTCTATCTATACTTTAGATATAAATTCTTCATCACATAACTTATTTGGAATTCTTTTTTTTTTAAGGACTTTTAATTAATTAAAAAGGACCAAAAGACAACCAGGAACAGATAATTTTAGAGCATAATTCTACAAGACTTTCAAAGAATATTTAAAGACAACTCCCCTAAATCAATCCCAAACTAGAAACAGAAGAAACACTGTTTTATTAGGTTATAGTTGCCCTGACACTCAAACCACATAAACCACACAGAGAATTACTGACCAATCCCCCTATGAATTTAAATGCAAAAACACTCAAAAAAATACTTGCAAACTGAAATCCCAAAGCACATCAGAAAGAATATTCACCAGGATCAAGTTGGGCTTCATTCGTAGGGCAAACTTTTCACAACTCATAGTTTAATGTCCTGTGCTGAGGAATTTTTAGTTTAATATAATTCTATTAGTTCAGTGCTGATGGGTTTCCCTCCCTACACTTTTAGTTTACTGACAGCAAGCATTGTGAAGATCAATGACAGGATATTCTTGTCTTGTTTTGTTATAAAGTTTTAGTTCTATTTTATATTTATGCAATATAATCCATTTTTCAATGATCTTGTTCATAATGTGAGATAAAGCATCCAATTTTGTCATGTTTCTCAAATGCAATCAGGTGTTCTTTCAATTTCTTTGCATATATCATTCAATACTTACACAATCAAATGACATAGGTGCTACCCTATTATATCTATTTCCAAAGCAAGACACTATAGAAAAAATAATTGATACTGGTCAAACATCAAATTATGGGTAGGTATAGAACAAATGTAATGTGAAATGATTTAGCATCTATAGTCTACATTCTTAACAAGCACATCATATTCTACATCTTTGTTCATTTGGCTACTATAACAAAATGTTGTAAACTGAGGAAACTTAACAACACGGAATTTATTTTTTCACACCTAGCAACTGAGAAATCCCAAATGAATGTTACAGTGAATTTCAGGCTAATGGGCATCTTTTACAAATTCTCCAAGAGATAGTATATTTTTGACATTTCATAGTAGAATAGAAAGATGAAAAGAGTATTTTGACTCGATTATATACTGGCACTAATCACGTTCACCCAATGCATAATACTCATGAAATAATCACCACTGAATTCTACTCCCTCTTAATGCTATAATTTGGGAGTTGGGTTTCTTTTTCACTTTACTGCAATGTATTATTATTATTGTTGTTATTATTATTATTATTATTATTATTATTATTATTATTATTATATTAGTGTACAAGTGTGTGTGTCGATAAGTGCGACACTACACATGTATGGAGGACTGAAGAAACACTTCTAGGATTTAGTTTTCTTTTTCAACTGTAGGTTCTGATGATAAAAAACAGGACCCTAACCTTTCCAAACAAGCATCTTTATGCAAGGAGCCATGTTGTAGGCCCCAAGGAATTAGGATTTTAACCTAAGAATTTTAAGAAGACACACACTTCATACCTGAGCAATCTCCCTTTCAAAGGGTGAAGAATTTTTATGTAAATGCAGACATATAAATGTAAAGATATAGTTTTATCAGAAATAGAGATATATGATATGTCCATCATGGCGTAACAATGATAGGGGTCAATGAAATTCACGTAAAATTATGTAGCAGGTGTCTTCAAATTAACATATTTATCAATACCCATGCCAACACTATATGTTGGATTATATTATTCTCATTTCACAAAGAAGACATATAAATTGAAGGATTGGCAGAGATATAATTACAGCACATAAATAGAAGCCTTAAACTGTATGTATATAACCTCAGCTATAAAGTGAATGATAGAGGTTATGCATAAGTAAATATGGTTCAAAAGCGATCTGGCCACAAAGGCATAAAATTAAGTTTACCTTAACTTATAAACAAATTTCACTTGATGCACCAAATATGAGGCTACTGAAAAGTAATTTATTCTGAAGCTAGATAGCAGTGCTTTTCCTATACTCATAATATTAGCATTACCATATTTTATTGTAAAGCAAAATCAGGAGTATATGAGTCAAGGCAAAATAAGTAAGAGTAAAACTGTTCAGTACTGATGACATTTCAACTACTTTTCCTGTCATTAAAAAGGCAAAAAGATATATGTCAAAGCACATAGATACAAATATCTATAGGACTATGTTTATAATGCTCCATTGCTAGAAAGCTAAATGTCTATGAACCATAAAAGAATAAATAAAAAAAATGGTGTATACACTCAGTGGGTGCTAACATCAAATTAAGTGAATTGCCACTGAACATCATCACATGAGTAAACTTTACAAATGTTATCTTAAGAGGAAAATTAGAGTTTGGGAATCCATACAATTTTTTTTTAACACAGTGGATTTCTTAAAATATTAGTGCTGTATTTATGAAACATTAAAATGTAACTCGAATGCAAAGTATATAATATGTGGAAAACTAAATGTATTGTTCTGTAATCCAAGTAAATAAATAAATAAATAGTTTTCCAGAGTTGTTTTCTCACAAATGTTATTAAATGGATAGATGACTATGTTCATAATCACACGTATTATTTTATAATACCAAATACAGCTTAAAGTTTAAAAAAGTATATCCGTGGCAATTTAACAAAAATATTGACTTAAAACATGATTTTTGATTTATTCCCATTTTTCAGAATTATTCATCATGTATTATTTGTAATTATTTCTGATTATAGCTACTTCTTTCATAATTTGAGGAAAATTTTCTTGATAATTTAGGTTTCCATCATTTTCTGAGTTTATCTTTATCTGGATAATCTAAAATATATTTTGAAATACAACATGAAATATATATATACATATATATATATGTACATATACATATATATCCATATGGCAATACACAGATTAATAGATATAGAGTTAGCTAGTAAGAAGCTAGAGCTAATGGACCAAGCAGTGATTTAATTAATTAATGCAGTTTCTGTGTGGTATATTCTGGGCTAAGCTAGCCGGGGTAGCTGGGACAAACCAAATGGGCCCTCTGCCTACGTAGGCCAATGAAACTGAAGAGAGACATCGATATGAGTATACATACCTTCAGCCATCCAATATTTGATAAATGTCAGTAACATACACTGGAGTGAAAATATCATCTTCAGCAAATGGTCCTGGGAAAACTGAATGTCCACAAATAGAAGAATAATGAAGGGGAAGCCCAGCCAATCACCTTGTTTGTAAGGCGTGTCCCCCTTAGGCTTAAATTTACTTATAAAATCTTGCAGCTGTGCGGCCCACCCTCTCTTTGTTTTCCTGCACTCCTCGCTGGAGCCTTGGCTTTTGTAAGTTCCTTTTTCTTTCCTTCATTAAAGCTGAATATTATATATTAAAGTTAGTCTGGTTAATCATAACTGCCGATCGACCACGCTCCTTCATTTTGGTGTCCAACTCAGGGCATTTGGGAGCCTTTAGCTCTGGTTCCTGCACAGCGTGGCAGGGATTCTGCGTTTGGGCTTTTGATTGATTCAGCGGGTTGCCCTGCACCCAATTTTGCCCCCGAAGCCGCCTGCACACTCCTGCACTCGATCTCAGCGCAGTTTCCCAGACTAGCCCGCCCCAGCCCTGCTTGTACAGAGCACAGGCCGTGTGCACCTGACTTCAGCCTGAGTGCGCTAACCCCTCAGGGTGGCACAGTTACCGGCTGAGTTCGGCCTCGGCCCTGACCTGCTGGAGATAAGCAGTTACTGCCCTGCTTCCCGGTGTTGGAGCTGGTGCAGCTGCCGCTGAAGGAGCGCGACCCCGCTGCCTTTACAGCACACGCCTGACCAGCTTCCAGCTTCCTCCACCATTACTGGGGACTCAGTTTGGCACTCCTGCCGAGCGGTGTACTGCCCGTGTGCCATGATTGCTGAGTAAGTCATGAGCAACCAAGCCAGGGAGCCAGCCAACAAACGGACCTCAGGGGCACGGGTCTCAACCTAGTGCTCCCGCTGCCACTCTGTCCCCTCAGGCGGCACCCTCCCCACCCAGCTATAACCACACAGTGCATGGTCTGTGAGCTTCTGTTTTTTAGAATTTCCGTTCCAGGTCTGACTTTTTCAAACACGTCGATCCAGGTGCACCCCACCACCTACTGGCAGGCAATGGTCAGTACAGGTAAAATTTCTTTTGATTAAAAAAAAATGTCTGACCATATCACCGTTGAAGGCTTCTGCAGCTTATTTAATTATACCATGGCTGAGATATGAAAGGATACATATGATATTTCCAGAACTTGGATATTTATAGGGCTTGCAAGTTTTTCTCATTTTTGGTTTCTTCCTTACATGGTTTGATATAGAGAAATGATAAAGTCCTTACAGAATGAATCCAGGATTCTTAGGGAAGAGGGTGAATGCCTAAGAGCAGAGGGTGAATGCTTAAGAAAGGGCACAACGTGTTTTGAGTGACAACTTTAAGTTGGTTGAGGTATTGTAAAAACAATTCAGACTGAAACCAACCCTCCTCAAGACAGAATTTGAAGTTCTCAAGGAAGGGAATAGGTCTTTGTCTGATATGACTCTGTCAATTGAGCAAAATTTAGAAAAGGTACAGTCTGATAATAAGGAGAGATCATTGCTGTGGAGGAGGGAACGGCTGTTTGGATCATAGCTTTCAGTCCCTGTCTGTGGGAAACTGAAACAATTATCTGAGAGAATTAAAACTGCTGAATGTGACAATCAGATTTTGTCTAAAGGATATGGACAGATTGGCTGACAGATTGTCAATACAAAAGGCACAATTCATGCCATGGAAAATTCTATCCAAGGATGAGATATTAACTCTACTGGATAAACTTCATACTTTAGAATCCTCCATGAAGTCCTTAGAGCATAATTTTGGACAGGAGATCCAGGCCTTACAGAAGGCAATGGTAGCAGATTTGAAAAGATTGAGGAAATTATAGACTCTGATGAACAGGAACAAATGGTAGAAAGGCAAAATTTAACTCCATCAACGAGTAAAACTCTCCAGGATAATTTCCATAAAGTTTCTACCTGCCTTTCCAATAATAACATGAGAAAAGGTGGACTGGTTCCAAAAACCCTATGGTCTCTCAGTCCTCCTCCACCGTCAGCCACATTCAGAGAGTCCGGTTTGGTTCCCCTGTTCCATCAGTCCCATTCCAACTGGACTTGGTGGTCTCCCGTTAGATCTGTCCCACCGTCTCAATGAGTAAACACACTCCTCACGGGTCTTGACTTCCTTGCTCATGATCTCCCTCCTTTTGCTTCTCATCAGGACCTTGGTATCTCAATCCAGTGCTTCTATGTGGGGCTCTGTCATTTTCCTCCATCCAATGCCAGGTGAAGGTTCTATGGTGATATGCAAGATATTCATGAGTATGGCAATAGGATCTGAACATTTCTGGCACCCTCTCCTCAGCTGCCCAAAGAACCAAGGACAACAGTGATGAGCATGAACTCTACAGGCATGGACGGGCTCACTGTGAGCCTTGTCAGTTTGGTTGCTCACCTTACTGGACTTAGGGGGAGCTGGGAGGACCTTGGACTTAACATAGTGAAGGGAACCCTGATGGCTCTTTGGCTTGGAGAGGGGCAGCGTGGGGGTATGGGGTGGAAGGGAGGGGAGGGTAGGGGGAGGAGGGGGAGGAGATGGAATTTTTTAATAAAAAAATGAGAAAAAAAGGCCTTATGGTCATCAAGGAATATACATGGGAACCCTCTATATGAATAATCTCAAAGAAATTAAACAAGCCGTTATGAATTTGGGGCTACATTCGTTCCTTTGTTAAAGAGATGCTCAAAACTTTGTCTATAAACAATAAGAAAGGGCCCCATGATTGGGTACAATTAGTATCAGCTGTTCTAGAGAGCAGATCGCAATTAAATTGGAAATGCATGTTCAGACAAGAGGCTAGACTTTAGAACAGCAGGAAAGAGCGAAGGAAATTGAGATTTCCCTAGATCAAATTCTAGTTGAAGGACTGTTCTCCGATTCTCTAGAACAAGCTAACACACCTTATCCATATGTACTACAGCAACCTTAAAGGCTTGGGACAGGATTACAAGACACAGGACATATAATGGAATCAATATATCAGAGTTAAACAGGGGTCAGAGAGAACCCTTTAGTGATTTTTTTTACAAAGACTAACTAAAGTTGTACAAATAGGGATATCTGACCCAGAAGCAAGATGTATATTAATTGGAGTTTTTTGGCTTATGAGAATGCCAATGTGGAGTGTGCAAAAAGGATTTTGGGGCCTTTAAATATCAGATCAGTGCCCTTGGATGAATGGGTCTTGCATACAATGAATGTTGATACATTTGACTATGGCACTGAAGCATGGGTAGAAGAAGCAATTTCTAATGCAAAAAGGATGCATCAAGTTACCAAATGTTTAATTGTGGCAAAATGGGTCATAAGAAAAGGAATTACAGACAATGAATTTCTAGAAAAAAAATAATAATAATGCCTCTTCTAAGAAATAACAGACGTAGGAGAACGCAGGCTTCAGGTTTATGTAGGAGATGTGGAAAAGGCAGACACTGGACGAATGAGTGTAGGTCAACAAGAGATAGATAAGGCACCCCGTTGCCATTGGGGAAATGCAGTGGGGGCCTCTCGCAGGCCCCCATGGTGAATGTTGTCCGTTACTGCAGAGAACATGGCCTCGTCAGGAAAATTAGAAAAGCCCCATGCCTGCTGTTAAAAGCAAAAAGATGAAAGGCCTAAAAGATGAGCTATGTGTATTTTGGCAGACTTCTATAAATGAACAAAGACCAAAGTTAAGAGTGTGTGTAAATGGTGTTTTCATTCTGGCCTGCTGGACACAGGTGCAGATGTGTATCATTACTTCCAGAATCTTGGCATCCGTATTGGCCTCTTCAGGATGTAAATGTTCAGTTCCTGGAAATTGGAACCCTATCTCGAGTAAGGCAGAGCATGAGATGGGTTTGAATGCATAGGGACAGAAGGGCAAATAGGGAAAATTAAGGCCATATGTTAGCCAATATTTGCAGTGAATTTATGGGGCTGTGACCTATTACAGTAATGGAATACCCAAATTAACATTCCTGCTGCTTCTAGAGGCCTATATTGCTGAGGAAAATATTAAAAGATATCACAGAGCAGAAACTGGCTGCTCGGGCTGTACAAGAACGCAAAGCAATTGATGACCCTTCAGAGATACCAACAGCCCTGCCTCTAAAATGGTTGACTGAAAAACCAATATGGACAAAGCAATGGCCTTTAGCTGAGGAAAAGTTTGCAGGCTTTAGAACAGCTGTACAGAGCAATTAGATGCTCGACATATAGAAGAATCTACCTGTAGATGGAGTGGTGAGGCTGAGTCCCACCACCTGGCTAGCTTTACATCTGAAATAATTACACGGAAACTGTATTTTTAAAAATACTGGTTGGCCCATTAGTTTCAGCCTCTTATTGGTTAATTCTCACATCTTCCTTTAACCCGTATATAGTAATCTGTATAGTACCATGAGGTGGTTGCTTACCAGGAGGGATCTTAACCTGTTTCTGTCTTGGAGAGGAGAAACATGGTGCCTGCTTATGGTGACTGCTTGAAGCATCTGCCTCACTCCCAGCATCCTGTTCTGTCTACTCCACCCACCTATGTTCTGACCTATTGGGCCAAGCAGTTTCTTTATTAACCTAAACAATGAAAATCTCCCATCATCTACCAGCCCTTGGAATTCTCCTGTATTTGTAGTTAAGAAAAAATCTGGTAAATGGAGAATGGTGACAGATCTCAGGGCTATCAACAAGATTATTCAACCTATGGGCTCTCTGCAATCTGGAATTCCTCTGCCCTCTTATTACCAAAAGGATGGCCTCTCATAGTTATTGATTTAAAAAGGAATTTTCTTCACTATATATTTACGAGAAAAAGACAGAAAAAGTTTGCCTTCACAGTGTCTACTTATAATAACTCTAAACCTACAAGGAGATACCAGTGGACATCCTCCCAGCAGGGCATATTGAACAGTCCCTCCCTGTGCCAATACTCTGTAAATCAACCATTGAAAATAATATGCAAGCAATTTCCCAGTCTACGATTTTATCATTACATGGATGACATTCTGTTGTCTGATTCAAACATGGATACCTTAGAAAAAACTGTTTGAAGAAGTAAAAATAGTTTTACCTAAATGGGGATGGCAGATTGCTCCTGAAAAAATTCAGAAAGGAGATTCTGTTGATTATCTAGGTTATAAAATAGGTTTGCAAAAAATTAAGACACAAAAGGCACAAATTAGGAGAGATCAGCTACCGAATCTTAATTACTTTCTAAGGTTGTTAGGAGACATTTCCAGCCTTCGACCAGCTGTTGGGATAACACCTGATATGATAATTCATTCAAATAAAAACTTGGACGATGAAAAAGACTTAAACAGTCCCAGAGAATTAACAGCTGAAGCAGAAAAAGAACTGACAATGGTTTAACAAAAATTACAGGAGGCACATGTAGATAGGGTGAATCCAGAGCTCAGTTGTATTCTCCTCATATTGCCTTCCAAAATTTCTCCTACAGGAATTTTGATGCAGATGATATTATCTTAGAATGGATCTTTTTTTACCATATAAACCAAGTAAGAAAATAAAAACTTGTATGAAAACGTCTCTGAATTAATTATAAAAGGCAAATTGAGACTTAGTCAACTTGCAGGCATAGACCCAGCAGAAATTATAGTGCCTTTCACTGCTGATGAACTAAAAAAGTTGTGGGAAGATAATGAATGATGTCAAAGTGCTTATGCTAATTTTTTGGGAGAAATCAATAACAATTATCCAAAAAGCAAGAGGCTTAACTTTATAAGAGAACTTCTTGGATTCTTCCTCCGAATCATCCGTGATGCTCTGATAACTGGAGCCTGTACATTTTATACTGATGCTAATAAATCAGGAAAGGCAGGTTACAAATCAGAAGATTTGAGTAAGGTGGAACAAACTCCTTATGATTCTGTCTAGAAGGCAGAAGTATATGCCATTCTTATGGTGGTAAGGGATTTTAAAGAACCTCTTAATATAGTTACTGACTCACAATATGCAGAAAGAGTTATCTTACATATTGAAACTGCTGAATTTATACCTGATGATACAGAACTCACCTCATTGTTTATCCAGGTACAAGACATGATCAGGAAACAGTCTTTGCCCTATGTATATAACACACATCCAATCCCGTACGGGTCTGCCAGGTCCCCTAGCACAAGGTAATGCAGAAATTGATCAATTGTTGATTGGTAGTGTGCTGCAGGCCTCTGAATTTCATAAAAACAAACACATCATGTCAATAGCAAAGGCTTGAAGAAAGAGTTTTCTATTACATGGCAACAAGCTAAGGAGAGTGTAAAGAAAAGCCGTACTTGCTCTTTCTATAACCAAATACCACTTCTTGCAGGGGCTAATCCAAAGGGCACTCAAAGGAAAATCTGGCACATGGATGTGTTATACTTTGGCAGAATTGGCAAATTAAAATATGTACACCACACCATTGACACTTATTCAGGTTTTTCAATGGGCAACTGCTTTAAGTTCAGAAAAAGCTGATTCAGGAATCCTCATTTATTAGAAGTTATGGCCATCATGGGTATACCTACACAAATAAAGATGAATAATGGTCCAGCTTATGTCTCTAGGAAAATGAAATGGTTTTTTGTTTATTACAATATTAAGCATGTTACACGTATACCATACAATCCTACATGTCAAGCATTCATAGAAAGAGCAAATTGAACTATAAAGGATATGTAAACAACAGAAAGGGGTGGAAAATACCTCTAGAATAGGTACCATAATGCTTTATTAACCTTGAATTTTCTCAATGCTAATGAGAAGGAAACAACAGCGGCAGAAAGACATTGGATAATGGAAAAGTCTGCTGATTTAAATCAACCAGTTTATTTCAAGGATGTGCTGACCTCGCAATGGAAGCCAGGAGATGTGCTGCGTTGGGGAAGGGGTTTTGCTCTTATCTCCACAGGAGAGGAAAAATTGTGGATACTGTCAAAATTAATAAAGGTTCGGTTTGAAGAGGAGAAGCTTCTTGGAAAAGAAAAATAATTCATTCACAGGATGGCAATCATACTGATGGTAAGAAAAACATATAGGTTGGGGGCAGGGTTCTTTTCTTATCTCCACAGGAAACCACTCATCTTTAAAGAATTTAAGGAACCCTGGATATTTAAATAGTGATGGATGGACACTAGTTACAACCCAATATAAATCAACACGGAACCCGAATAGGTTTAGTAAGTATAAAACATTATATATATATATATACATTACTGTTTTATTTATATGTATGTAGAGCTGGCTTTGGAGTTAGACTATGGCTCAGTCCCTCTTCATTCCCAAGCCTGTTGATAAGAGATATCTCAGAGTTTCTGTCTCAGGTCAGGAGCCATGATATGAGACAGAATATTAATATTAATAATAATAATAATAATAATAATAATAATAATAATGATGATGATGATGATGATACTTGATAAACTTTATTTGCCTTTCCTCGTATCTGTGTCTGTCTTTATTACACCTTTCATTGAATATATATATATATATATACCTATATATGTCTTTGTAGATAATGTTTACATTTTTTGTAACAAACAACAAATTTTCCTTCAGTAATCTTTTAAGTTTCCAGGATGAAGATGGGGACCCACAACATCAACTTCACCTGGTTACTATGATGTCATGTTTTTAATAGTGCTAAATTTTAGACCTTTTTTTGGTACCAACTGCACAAGACAGTTTCGAATGGTGCATAATTTTGACAACACTCTGGCCTGACCTCCTCAAAACACTCAGAAGCTAGTTACAATTTTCTTGACCAAATGTTAATCAGGGAATTTACCATATTTGCTTTCACAGGACCACCTGAGAAGAACATCGCCCCCATGTCAGCTGGAAGCAATCTTAGAGGATGACGCCCCCTCTCCCAACAGAGTTTGCCCTCAGGTTTAGGGACATCATTAGTAGTTGGTATAGGATTGAAGGGATGGGGTTTATATGGACTCAGGGGTTTTTATTGAATAAAAAGGGGGGATTAACTGGTTTGATGGGGTGATTGGTATTTGTGAATTATTGTTTTTAGAAAATTGCATTGGTGTTGATTCTTGTATACTGAACATTGTATGTAAGTATGCTCCTACCTCTATTTATGGTATGAGAGTATGCTTCTACCTCTGTTTAAAACAATTGTTATATTGAGATATTTACCATATTGCAATGTACATTTCTACTTCTGATATTATTTATGTAATGACATTGTTTACATTTGGAGATCATTGTCCTCATTTATTGCACAGTTGTTTATTCTCTTAGTCTCCAAGTTAGATAGGTATTGAGAATTATATATCAATAGTCATATATGTTTATCATATTTATATTTAGGATATTCAGTATTTTAGATACATAGAGATTATATTTAGTATAGATAGTATAATCTTCAACCTCTTTGAAGAGCTATAGAAAAATGGCCTTTAGTCTAACCTAGAGTTTTATACTTATGAGACACAATCTACTCCTGGCAACACCGCTCTACTCCAGAGAGAAACATTGAGCACCAAAGACACTCCACTGGGAGCTTTGTCTTCTTCTTGGCAGAACTGGCCTTTGGAAAAAGAAAAGCCCATACCTCGACTACTGACAAAGATACAGAATATCCATAAGTGGATAAAACAGGATTGTCTTATCTTGCCAAGACAGGGTAGGATAGTTCTTTAAAAAGTTCCTTGCTTTTGAAAAATGTCATGTCAGTTGTGTTAGGCCTTAGCCAAAGTTGGTTGCCTCAACATTGCAAAACGAAACTTTGGTGATTGCCCAGGTAGTCAGTTGTCTCTGTCATTTGTTGCACATTTTGGAAGTTTCTCATTTGTACTTCCTGGTTGCTTAAGTAATACTATTTCCCTTCTCAGATCTTTGATGGCAGTGAAAATTAGATAATTGTAGTTACCCTCTACATTATTTAGACTCCTTGAAATAGACTTTATTAAAACTTTTGTCATATGTTTCTTGCTTAATATTGTTTTTTGTTTGTAATTTTATATTTATTATTTGTTCCTATTGTATATAGTTTGTATTTGATTTGTTCTGTCTTATTTAGACAAAAGTGGGAGATGAAGGGGAAGCCCAGCCAATCACCTTTTGTAAGGTGTGTCCCCCTTAGGCTAAATTTACTTATAAAATCTGGCGGGTGTGCCGCCCGCCATCTCTTTGTTTTCTTGTGCTCCTGGCTTTTGTAAGTTCCCTTTTCTTTCCTTTATTAAAATATATTAAAGCTAGTCTGGTTAATCATAACTGCCAATCGACCACGCCCCTTCAGAATAATAGTGTCATATCCATAAGCCTACATAAAATTAACTTCAAGATGATCAGTTATCTCAATTAAACCTGAAATGCTAAAATTTCTTGAAGAAATTGTTTCAGTAACCTACAAAATATATGTATAGGAATGGACTTTCTGACTATATCTCCATTTGACCAGGCATTAACACAAATGAATTATTGATAATGGGATCCCTGTAAAACCAAAAATCTTCAATATAGCTAAGGAAATAACTAGATGAAAAAGAAACTAAAAAAGTGGGAAAGAATCTTTTCCAACTGTAGGTCTGGCAAAGTATTAATATCCAGAATATAAAAATAACTCTAAAACCAAAGGGCCAAGAAAACAAACTAACCAGTAAGAATTGAACTACAGATATGAACAGAGTGTTTTGAATACAAAAGTAAAAATTAAAGTGACTAAGAAATTCCTCTGAGAATATTTAACATCCTTATCTATTAGGGAAATGCAAATTAAAGCATGGTGACATTTCGTCCTACACTATTTGATATGTCCTAGATCAACATGGCCACAAGTTCTGGTGAGTATGTGGGGGGAAAGGAGTTCTCATTGACTGTTGGTGGAAATCCAAACTGGTATAGACACTCTGCAAATTCCTATATAAGCCAGATGATTTGGGATTCTCCTCTATATGCGGTGAGGGCAACACAGGCTTTTCATCTGCACTTTTAGTACCTGAGAAAATGCCCCAAATGGGCCAATATCTAAAGGATATTGGCTAAAGAAAGTTCCCAAGACACCCAGATATAACCTTTCCTTGGTATATGCTTAAAGGAATTTGATTCTTATTCCGCAATTGCTCAGACATTGGTTCAGCAAAGCCATTGCTCTTTTATTCAAAATATAGCTTTGGAACATATATATATATACATATATACATATATATATGTATATATAGTATATATGTATATATATGTGTGTGTGTGTGTTTGGCAAATATATTCCATCTGTTAAACAATTATAGTTTACAAGTAAATAGGTCAATGGGGTATAACTATAAGGGAAACAGCAGAAAATGATTGATATGACGGGGGAAAGAAAATAACTTGTCAGTAGGTTTTAGTGGGAGGGATCAATATAGAGAGGGAGGTAGGGGTATAAATTCATTAATGATGCTTATAATAGCTGCAGGAATGAAATTATTTTAAATCATTTTATAATCAATTAAACTTACAACCAACATTTTAAAAACAAAGTTATAACCACTTAGGATGGCAATGTTGACTGACTAACAAAACCTTCAACACCAGCTATGTGAAACATTCCTTTGAGTGGTTGGTCAAGGGAGTCTGAGATTACCTCCAAACTACATGAGATTACTGTTGTTTTCAGTTCTTCCTGTATAACAGATTTAAATCCCTATTTATGAACACACTGATGCTTGATTTACCTGAAAGCGTCCTACTTGAGTCTATCTTTCATTGTGCCAGTAGGTTATATTCAAAGTTTCCAAAAGAGGGAAAAAACCAATAATCC
Source organism: Arvicola amphibius (assembly GCF_903992535.2). Lineage (NCBI taxonomy): Eukaryota > Metazoa > Chordata > Mammalia > Rodentia > Cricetidae > Arvicola > Arvicola amphibius. The sequence continues at coordinate 104,954,714 of NC_052065.1, forward strand.
TACCAATCCTAGATGCCTGAACCACAGCAATGACCATCATGACATGATATCCCTAACATACAATAGGAAGGCTCATATTTGGGGATACCCAATAGATATCCTTATTGGACACTTTAACAGTAAGGAACATGTCTGGTACTGGAAACTCAGCCAACCACCTTTGAATTGTGAGGTCATAACACTTAAAGGAGAATGAAATAGTTACTTCCCTAAACCAGTATAATCTTCAGCTGCATTATAAAGCTAATGCTTATGCCTGCAATTAAGTATAGTTCTTATTATTTCACCAAAAATGCTTCCCCTTGCAGCATATTGAAGAAGTCCAGAACTGTTGCTGGGCCCTAACATCTTCCTCAGGGGAGGAGGTGAGAAGGTGCAGTGTCAAGTCTCAGACACTGGGAGTCAGACAGAAGGCATATAGCAGAGTCGTTTATTTAACAATGGGGAAAAACTTATATAATCTTAAGCACCCAGGTGTTCTGATCCATTGATAGTTGACAATTGCATGGTCACTGTTCATTGGCTAGGCACAGTCATGACCTCTGACAGTGCCTGTTTGCTTGGAGCTCAAGAAACATTGCTTGGTTATCCCTCATTGGCTAGGCAGGATCAGGACCTCTGACAGTGCCAAGCATATTTCTTGTTGGCTCCTTGTGGCCTGGTAGCCCTTAACTTTATATAGCAACTTATAAAATGCAAACTGTAGCATGGATAATAAAAACCCAGAGACAGATATATGGGTTAAAGCTGAACATCAGGCTGGGTGGTGGTGGCACATGCCTCTAATCCCAGCACTCGGGAGGCAGAGGCATGTGGATCTCTATGAGTTTGAGACCAGCCTGGTCTACAAGAGCTAGTTCCAGGATAGGCACCAAAGCTACAAAGAAACCTTGTCTCAAAAAAAAGCTGAAGATTAGAGAAGCAGAGCAGTAAGCCAATAGAGAGACCTTTTACCTCAACAAGTACTCAGACTAAAGTGCAATCCTCAGACTGCCTAGACTGCACTGTGATCTCCACATTTCAGATTCCACAAACCAGTGAGTTCCTGTCTCTTCCCCTTATATTTCTCTTTCGACCCAGTCAAATGGCTCCTGGTTTCCACCTCCCTAGTGCTGGGATTAAAGGTGCATAACTCCCAAACACTGGGTAACTAAAGGAATTAACCACCAACACCTGGATCTGTTTCTGGATCAACCTTGCATAGTCCAATGTAGCTTTGAATTCACAGAGATCTGTCTGCCTCTGTCTCCTGAGTCCTGGGAATAAAGGTGTGTGCCACCACTCCCTGGCCTCTAGTGGTTTAGCTTTGCAGCTTATCTTCAGGCAGCTTAATTTATTAAAATACAAATAAAATATCATTAAAACACACAATTGACTATGTGGTGCCCATTCCCATTTGATATATCTACAACACAACCACTACACTGGAAGTTCACAGAATGTCACTTAGGTGGTTAGTTATGTAAGAGCTTCAGTTGTATTGAGACTCCTGGGAGAATGCACATGCTAGATGTGACAGGAAAACTATACATGGATATCTCAACATTATGGCTTCCTAAACAATACTTGAAAATTGAAGATATCAGGCAATAATAACAATGATGATGGAGAAAAATTATGGTAATGTCATCACTGATGAGTTATAGAAATCTAATCATGTCTGAGACAGAAGGAGCTTTTCTTCTTTAGGATCAGGCCCTCTAACACAGTTCATAGGATTATTCAAAGGTCAACCCTAAAAAGCAAATATATATAAGAAATACTAAACAGACTCAACAAATGGCATTAATATATTTTGTGTGAATAATTACATAATCATATGTAAAATATAAAATGAGAAGAGGCCATAAACATGTAATGGACATGGGTAGCATTGGGTTGAGGAGAGGGGATGTATAATTATGACTAAATTAAATAAATGATAAAATGTTATAATATATAATATTCATTTTACCTGCTAATGATTATCTTCTTTGAAAACTTAAAATGGTCATGTGATATTAAATAATCTTATATCATACTCTGGAAAAGTGAATATTGTTTATGTTTTCTGCTATCATTTTTGCTAGATAAAGGTCAAATGTCATTACATTAAAGTAAGAAATAACCAAGATTTTATAATTTTAGAGCAGTGTCAAGAGACAGGTGCTAATCAATTTTCAGACATTTTCTCTGATAAAAAAATAAAATAAAGGATCCTGATTTGCTTTTCCTATGATTATATCCTGACCTTCTCATGGATTCTTTATCCATTTTCAAAGCTTGTGATGCATAGTGCATGGCTCACTGTCTGAAGAGGAAAAGCTGACAAGTTAATCAAGGAGACTGATGGTTGGTGCCTACAATAAAAAGGTCAAAATCATGCATTATTTCTTGAAATGTGTCTACTGATTTGATGATAATGTCAAGTTCAAATCTTAAAAAAGGCCATTTAATGGAGTACAGAAAGAAATTTCTCTTGGGGCAGAGCAATTTGATCTCATCAAGAGAAGCTTGTAAAAAATTTCAACTGTTGATCTAAAGTTATTATTTGTTAATTATATATTCATTCATCTACTTAGCTATCTATACATACTCCTCCTCATCTACCTGTTTATTAATTGATTCACCCTTTATTTAAAAAAAATAATAGTAATGTAGATGCTGGAGAAATAGCATAGAACAATAAATCATGCTTACTGCTCTTGATCAGTACATTGTCTAGTTCAATATTTCTCAAAATATAATCCTTTATGATGGTAACTAGTTTTCCTCTGAGTTTTCTAGAAAAATTTAAAGAAACCTCAGTTTTTGAATTAGTAAATTAGTTTAGGTTAAAAATATTTTTAAAAATAGTTTGATGTTGATTATGGAAATTGAAATAGATAAAACATATCTTAGATAAAGCTCTAAAGTTGGAGCTCAAGTTTATAGTAAAATCTCAGTTTCTGAGGTACTGCCATCTTTGCATGTAAGTATAAAATTCACATGGGATGAATTAGTAAGAATATATAAAAGTGGGACAATCTTGGCTATTCAATAGTCATGATAGGCACAAATGTGTGTAACTTTTTAAACGAGGATTTTATAAGAAATGTAGGGAAAGTGTTATCATTTCCAATTATTTCAAATCATATTTGAAATCTTCACTGACACATTGAAAAGAGAAACAAATGTAACCAACTTTAATCAGTGCGAGCTGTGATAAACTTAGTACTTTATTTTTAACAAAAGATTAGTTTAATGAGAGAAGCACTCTAAAAGATTTAATTTATTTGGATGGGAAATATTATTTAAGTAACTATTAATTATGATCATAGTATGATAGAGTCACAATTCTCATGTCTTCACTTCAGGTCAATAGTTCACTTCTACTTCTAAGGGTTCTTTAGTTTATATTTTTAAGTTGTCAAACAATTTCCATGTAATTTTAAGAATTAATTTTTATTTCATGAAGTACAAGTTCAAAATAGAAAAACATTAATATTACTTGTGGCTAAATGTTAAAACTTTAGAAGTAATTTCTTTCTATCTGCTACTAGCTGACCTGATCTTTATATAACTTTATTTTAATGATTTATTACCTGGAATGCTTATAAGATTAGAACATTTTTACGTTAAGTAAAGGAAAATTAAAAAGAGACCTTTTAGTGGGACTGACTTGTCCAGGATGGGAATTAATATTTTCAGTGCATTATTTAAAAATATCAAAAATATTTGCATATGAGAGGGTAGAATAATAATTGTATATAGAGACTGGATAAATATTCTTAAAATAAGGATGAACTACATGAGTGACTGAGTTTGTAGAGTACTTCTGAAAACTTCAGAAAATTCTGATTTTTTGTCTCCAACAATGCATAAAAATTGTGGTAACATGAATGTAATTCTGACATTTTTATGTGAGAATAGAGGCAGTATGATCAGAAGTTTAAGGTTATCATCTTTTATATAATAAGTTGGAGGACAGTTGGACTTTGAGACCCATAAAAGCATGAGAGTGCTAATGAGAGCAAGGGAAAGAGAAAGAGGGAGAAAGATAGAGACCCGTGGTTACTGAGTCACTATGCCAAATTATTTTTGCCTTCTTCCTGACTGACTGACAAGTGTACATATTGTGCACTTGTATATATTGATATACATGTGTATTGATATACATGTCAGTGATAGTCTCCCATGAAAATACTCATCAGTTGTTGGGGTCCTTTTTCTCTCTCAGTCTGTTGGCCATCAGTCCAAGAGGGAAAAGAGGCCAAGGGAATGAAAGAAATGCTTATGTATTCAGCACATAAGCACAAATGGAAGAAGACCTCTGGGAGATAAACTTTGTTGAATAAGCTCAACTTTATTCCAGAGTATAAGGAATATATAGGGTTGGGAACCCTAATTTACATTAAGTAGCATTGTCTTATGTGATTTGTAAGTGGCAGTAAGTTCTTATAGCAGAGCTCCTAGAACAAGTCTTCTTAACAGGAATCTATGCCAAGGGTCAATTCTAAAGATGAAACTTGTTTAGAAAACAGGGTTCAGATAAGGTCAAACTTTCAGGCCCAGGGAATCCTCCAGATAAGGCTAAGCAGAGAGCAAGAAGTTTTGCTGGGGAGGAAGGGAGTTTCCCTACTGCCTAGCTTAGAGAAACCTCCAAGGTTATCATAGACTATGATCTCTAGTCAGCCAGCAATATATTTCAGCAGTCAGCCAATCATTGTTCTTGCTGCTGAAGCCACTATGAGGAAATAACCAATAATATATGTAACTGATGACTTTTAATCATTTTTTCTGACTGATATGCTTAAAGGAGTAGTACTGAGAATTTTAGAGATATGTAGAAGGAATGGAGGGCTGCGTCCCGCCACCCGGCCACCGGCTAGCTTTACACCCGAAATAATTACACGGAAACTGTATTCTTTTAAACACTGCCTGGCCCATTATCTGTAGCCTCTTATTGGTTAATTTTCACAATCTTTCTTTAACCCATATTTAGTAATCCGTGTAGCACCACGAGGTGTGGCTTACCAGGAGAAATCTTAACCTGTGTCCATCTCAGAGAGGAGAATCATGGTGACTGCCTGAAGCATCTCCCCTCTCTTTCCCAGAATTCTGTTCTGTCTACTCCACCTACCTAATTTTCTGTCTCTTAAAGGGCCAAGGCAGTTTTCCTTATTAATTAACCAATGAAAGTAACATAGATAACTCTCCTCCATCATTTCCCCCTTTTTCTGTTTAAACAAAAAAGAAAGGCTTTAACTGTAACATAGTAAAATTACATGTAACAAGAGTTATCAAGGAAGAATTACAGTTACAAAATTTATATCTATTTTATCTTTTATCATAACTAAGGAAAACTATAACTACCTATTTATTCTTCAACTCCATTAAAGACTCCAGAAGGATATAATGCTACCTAAGTAAACAAATCATATGCAACTTTCAAACTCTAGAAATGACAGAGACAACTTGCTGCCTGGACAGTCACCCAAAGTTCCTCTGTAACCGTTGGGGCATCCATCTTCAGCCTACAGGCCCATAAGTATCCAGCAGACATTTCCATGAAGCAGGAAATTCCAAAGACAGTTCAGTCACTTTCTGCTGTGTCCTGCAGAACGTCTCGCAGACTCTTTAATGAATCAGGAACCCCAAAAGACCATCTCACCTTTAGGCAAGTTTATCAGTCCTCTTTCTGTGGGTTCCTTGTGTCCAGTTTATGCAACAGTCCAGGCAAGAGCAGTTTCTTGCCCAAATGGCTAACAAACTCCATAAGTAGCCTCTTCGATGCCCATCTTCCTCTCGAAGTAGATTGGTGCTGCCAGGAGCAGACGTGTCTCATTATCATGAAAAACCCTAAGTTATTAAAACATTAAATGCCATGTTCTGTAGTCTTTGAAAGATATGAAGAATGTCTATCTAACTGAAATATATCTCTACATATCTAGAAAATCTAATAACATGACTACAAGCTTAACTATTATCAATGATTATCCATTAACAACCTATATTTCCTAATTATACATTACATTCTTAAATGAACTACACAATCATAATACGTTATCAAAAGCAGAAATACATATACATATAACAAATTGACCTTAAAATCCATACCAATGCAAATTATTCATATCTATATCATATCCCCCTTTACATGCAAAAGAACATTTATCAACAATATTTGGGAATATGGGCACAGTTATTTCTCTCCAAACTGCTTCCTGCTGAATGGGGGCGCTGTTATTTAGGTCTTTCATGGTGTAACCTGTGTGCTAGGTTCGTCTCAGTTGACAGTTGAGTGAAGTAATCTTTTAAAGATGTTCACAGCAACCCTTCAGGAGGGCGTGGTCTATCACACCACATTGGGATAGAAGCAATCGACAGAGTCTCGTCCTCTGTGAAAACAAAAGAAGAAACTCTTTTCCAAAGCATCATGTTCTTAGATCCAAATTCTGAAGTCATACCATTAAGATGTCCATTCTGGTCTAGCCTGGCAGCCCATATAATGAAATGTCTCTCTGTATTTAGCTCCTTTACAGTCAAAAATTTCAAAGAAAACACAACAAAATACATCATCCAGACTCTCTGTGAATTTTCCATTTTACATGGCTTATTTTTACTCTATCACTTACTTTATTCTGTCTCTTTAAAGACTTTACCCCTTTTTTTAAGGCATTAACTTTATTCTCTATATATTATTTTTCTCTCTCTCAAGCCTACGTACAGTCATCCACATTGTGACCCATATGAGTGTCTTTTATGTCTGAATCTGTCCTATTGTGAATCTGTAATTTTTTACTATCCAGGAGGCATTTCTTAAAATGTTAACCACTTCTTAAAAACTTAAGTTGCGCCATGTAGAGGTAATATGGTACCGCCTGTTTCCAGCCAAGTCTAAACCTTAACTGTGCTGTTATCATGGTAATTACAATAAATCCTGCCTGAGATCAGTACAGTTCAGCATGGCGGAGCAGAGCCAGAGCCGCTCCTGCCTCAGTCATTTGGTGTCCCTGAGCAGCACACAGTTCCAGGTACACAGCAGTCCACATTGGAGCCACACTCAGCAGTTTAATTCTGAGACTGAGCGTGCAGCACAGAAATTCTTTTCTTCCAAGTTACAGCCAAATCTGATGCACAGAGCACTGCGCAGTCTGGAAACATCTCTCTCTATGGCGGCAGGAATCCGCCATGCTCTCCCGCTCACCTAAGCCTGATTCCGCCATCTGCCCAGGTGCAGGCAGGGAGCAGGAAGCCATTGGCCCAGTCTCAGAGCACTCTCCTTCCGATCCCAAGCAGGAACACAAATATCCAGGCCCATAAGAGCCATTGAAATGCTTTAAAGCCAGAGTTCGCGCTGGCGGCACAGCATCAGGAAGCTGCGTTTTAAAATGACTCAGCTTTTTCTCTGCCGCTTTTGCCGAAACAGGAAATCTCTCTATGGCACGTCCAGGCAAACAGCAAAAGCTGTGTTAAACTCTCTCTCTCCTTTATTTAAAGCCCTCTCAGGTTTTTAAGTGGATTTAGTACATCACGTTGGAGCGCCAATCTGTAGAAGGAATGGAGGGCTGCGTCCCGCCACCCGGCCACCGGCTAGCTTTACACCCGAAATAATTACACGGAAACTGTATTCTTTTAAACACTGCCTGGCCCATTATCTGTAGCCTCTTATTGGTTAATTTTCACATCTTTCTTTAACCCATATTTAGTAATCCGTGTAGCACCACGGGGTGTGGCTTACCAGGAGAGATCTTAACCTGTGTCCATCTCAGAGAGGAGAATCATGGTGACTGCCTGAAGCGTCTCCCCTCTCTTTCCCAGAATTCTGTTCTGTCTACTCCACCTACCTAATTTTCTGTCTCTTAAAGGGCCAAGGCAGTTTTCTTTATTAATTAACCAATGAAAGTAACATAGACAGATAACTCTCCTCCATCAGAGATGGAAAACTATGCTACTTAAATATGGGAGCAGGAAGCATATATCTTAATTTTGGGAGCCATCTGAGGGCTGTCAAGAGACTTGACCCTAGAGGGGTTCCCAGGTTTCCAGGGAGACGCCCCCAGCTACTTCCTTGGGCAGCTGAGGAGAGGGAGCCTGAAAAGTCCAGTTCCTATAGCCATACTGATGAATTTCTTGCATATCACCATAGAACCTCCACCTGGCGATAGATGAAGAAATGACTGAGCCCCACATTGGAGCACCGGACTGAGCTCCCAAGTTCCTGATGAGGAACAGAAGGAGGGAGAACGTGAGAAAGAAAGTCAGGACTGTGAGGGGGGCGTTCACCCATGGAGACGGTGGGACCAGAACTAACGGAAGATAACCAACTCCACTTGGAATGGGACTGATGGAACATGAGACCAAACCGGACTCTCTTAATGTGGCTGATGGTGGAGGCTGACTGAGAAGCCAAGGACAAAGGCGCTGGGCTTTGATTCTTCTGCATGGACGGGCTCTGTGGGAGCCTTCTCAGCTTGGTTGATCACCTTCCTGGACCTGGGGGGAGTTGGGAAGACCTTGGTCTTAACATATAGTAGGGAACCCTGATGGCTCCTTGGCCTGGAGAGGGAGGGAGGGGGGTATGGGTGGAGGGTAGGGGAGGGAAGGGAGAGTAGGAGTGTAGAAGATGGAAATTTTTAAATATAAAAAATAAACCATAAAAAGGAAATTCATAAAAAAAGCAAATATTGAGAACAAGTTAGGTTAAGTGAGATATGCTCAGTAGAATGTGGGCAGGGAAGTTGAGTGTCAGATATTCAACCAGAGGAAAAACACCTACAATCCCATAGTTGCTAGTCCCTAACTTTGCAGGATCATTGGAACTGTACTATGGAATTTAATACAATAAACTTCCAAGATATAAAGATACGTAGGTAGGTGGATCTTCTACTTTTCTTCAGAACCTAAATAGAAGAAAGTACTGCCTATAGAAAGTTGATTGCATATACTTTCATTCACACTGATACTTCCCCCGTCCCACTCTTCATTCATTTCACTATTTAAATATTGACACCCTTAGCACTGCATATCTATAAGATACATTTTATCCAAGCATAAGAATTTTATCAGGGACAGAACTTAAGCACATGAGAATCATCTGATTAAATGACAGGCCTGTTTCTAAATTATTATTGGGAACTGTAGCCACTTCTACCAAATAGTAACAGGAAATATAATTACTAGTAAATATAGCCTTACATGGACTTACATGAAACACTACAAAAGGAAGTGAAAATAATAAAATATTAAAACTTGAAGACATAACATCTCAACATATTTACAAAATACAACATAGAACATAAGGCAAGAGCTCAATCTGATTTCCCCATATCTATAGCACTCCTTAACAATGGAAACAAAAATCTAACAACATTAAATAACTGATAAAAAGTTCACCTTCACTTTTTAAAGTTGTCAATGACCATAATAAATTAAAATAAACAAAAGAATAAAATAAGAACATCAATTTGGAATTGCAAAAGAAAATTGCCAATAACATTACAAAAATATTAAAGGGACACTGAGACACTGAAAATGAACCAAACAGAAATTCTACAAATGAATAAATCAATCGTCAAGATAAAATTCATAGCAGACAACATCATAAAAACTGTCAGGGACAGCCCAGACATAATTTTTTTTGTACCAGAGTGGAGGTGTGGAAATAAGTGAAGCACTATTCCCATGACAGCATCAGGAGGGAGTTTTCAGTGATCCTTTATGAAATCCCAAATTTATGTCTTGAAATCTACCCATATTTATTTTCCAAACAGATTTTATATTAAAAGTAAACTGGGGAAAAATTCATTAGCATTCTGTTTCCTAGATAGTGTGGGAATGAATTAGGTCACGTCTTGCCTATCTATGCCTATTTAGACATGTCCTGCCCCTGCCCATTTTGTCACATAGACTGAAAAACACCTCTTCCCCAGGAGACCTCTTAAATTTCAATAGAAGGAGCAGAACAACATTAGCATATCCTCACCATTTTTTAGGTTGGCATCACGTTGTTTTACTATTCAAAGCCAGTCGACCACCTTCTTATGGCAGGTGCAAATTGTGTTTTCTAAGTTGTTCAGAATTTTCTGATTACCAGACAATTTAGGAATATGGGCCTGTATAATTTGGCCCCTACAATTTACTCACTCTTATTAATTTTAATAAAGCCTATGCTTCTGCAACAGGACAAATGATTGTGTCTGTCCCAGGCAAAGACTCCTTCATTTACTGAGTTTTACCCATCATTGGAACAAGCACTCTAATCATGCAAGCTTCTGTCTTAGGCATCTGGGGAGAGGAAGCTTCAAAGCCATCTCTGACTGCTGATCTCTGTGAACAAGGGAAATTAAGGCTCTGTGTTTCGGAGCCATACTTTCTTGTCAGAAGAGATCATAATGTTTTATGAATAATTATGTTCCTAAAAGCCATAGTATCCTAGTTAAAAAAGAAGGATTGCCTGAATTAAAAATATTTCTTTAGCTGGTCTAGAGCACCTCTTAATAATTTTATACTATATCAAAATCTAGAACTCTTAACACATGCATTAAATCCAAACTTTTACAGGGCATGTTTAACTTTTTTCAACATCTTATAAGCAGTTACAAACATTACCAGGTTAATACCAAAATTTTAGAATGGGAATTAACAATAAATCTACAATTTACCTTATCAAAATTTTCATAAATCCATTTTAATCAAAAGACAAGAAAATTTTTCTCTTATGGGCAAGATTCCAATGACATTGCTGTTATCAAATATCAGTTCCACTCTCTGAGCAGCAGTCAAACCCTTAGGCCATCCCCCTTTTAAGTGAAGAGGGGCTTTAGTTATTTCTTATTTTCTTCCTGAGGGGAAAGTTTAGGTCTTAGTTTTTGTGTCTAATATTTAAACTAAAATGAGTTTTGTGTTTTAAAGATTAAAAGTCAAATGTTCAGTTTATATTTTTAGTTTAGCTCCAAAGCAAACAGGATTTAGACTGCAGAAAATTGTAGTCATCATGATCATTGCAGCAGGATCTCAGTGGTGCTGTGTCCTGAATGTCTGGAAGCAGTTTAGTGTCCCTCAGTATATAATGTCACCCTGCAGTACAGAGAGGCAGTAGCAGGTCCCTTTGATAAGGCACTCCTGTCTGTGCGGGTGGGGCAGGCTGGACCATGGACGTTTCTTTAACATTTTTTATTTTGACTACTCAGTGGGGACATTATCAGTTATGATGTCATTAGGTTTGTCACTCCATTTTTGTAAACATACTCATTTAGCTTTATTTTTGTAAAAAAAGCATAAACATATTCTAAACTGCAAATTAATATAGAGCTAGGTCTTTTTCTAATTTATTGTAATAGCTTTTTTTACCTTGCCTTAACAAAGGTCGCCGTGGTGTCACCATGGCAGAATGTGTCTGTAGCTTTGCCATTCATAAAAGGCATATCACTTAAGGCATTATGTAGTGGGTTTTGATTTTTTAAAGTTGTTTTTAAGGAGCCACTGCATGCTGTACATATTTTTATTATTAAACACATATGTAGTTCTTTCACTGGAAGAACCATTTGCAGAATTTAGCATAGCATCCTTTAAGGGATCTTTAGTTATAACATTAGCAAAATATAGTTGTGTGAATAGCAGCAACCATCAGTTGAGAAAAGATTATCACTCTGACTTTTTAATTGAGCAAATACAATTGTTCAAAAATCATTATTTTAAAATTATTAATTAATCTATTTCTAAGTATAAGAAGCATTGATCATAACCAATTTTTGGGTGAAAATATTTTCTAGATTTTATAATGTTTTTCTGTACTAAACAAGCTACTGCTTTAAATTAAGATTTTAATATCCAAACTGGTAAAATGGGAAGGTATAGTCAAAAAGTCAGACTATTTTTCCATAAAACTGCTGTAGAATAAGTTTTATAAGTAATATACATACTTGCCAAAGCTAAATCATAATTAATATACCCTATATGCTTGAGTACCCATCTGGCATCTTTTGTAAGCTGTCTATTGGAAACTGGCTCATTGCTCCCTTTAAGAATTTTATTTTGTAGCTCAAGATCTTCTATAAAAGTATTATAATTATGGGTTTAGCCATTGTATATCTAATTAAAAGTTTGTAAATTATCATTTTAATCTAAGTTGTAAGTCTGCCTACCTGGTACAAATATGGGAAAAAGAAGGCATATTCAACAAATGATGCTAGCATAGTTGAATATAAACATGTAGAAGAATAAAAACAGATTGGTATTTATTGCTATGTACAAAACTCAAGTCCAAAAAAGGATCAAAGAGCTCAACATAAAACTAATCCCACTGGTCCTCACAGAAGAAGATGTTGGAAGTACATTTAAAGGCATCGGCACATCTCAAATACAACCTCAATTGCATTGACACTGAGATAAGCAATTAATAAATGAGCTATCCTGAAACTGAGAAATTTCTGTAAAGCAAAGGACATAGTCAACAAGATAAAATGTCAGCTTATAGAACAGGAAATCATCTTTACTAATCCACTCCAAAACATACAAAGAACTCAAGAAATTAGTCATCAAAAGAATAATCCAATAAAAGAATATGGGGTACAGATCTAAATAGAAAACTTTCAACAGATGAATCTAAAATAACTGAAAGACATTCAAAAAATGCTCAACATTCTTAACCATTAGAGAAATGTAAAGCAAAACAACTCTGAGATTTCATCTTATAACTCTAAGAATGGCCAAAATTAAAAACACTTATTACAACTTATGATGAAGAGAATGTGGTGTAAATAAAACTTTTCCACTGTTGGTGGGAGTGCAAACTAGCCAGCACAACCACTTTGGATACCAGTATGGTAATTTTTCAGAAAATTAGACAACAATCTACCCTTTAAAAATAGCTGCAAATACCATAAAATGTCTTGGAGTAACTCTGTCTAAACAAGTGGAAGACATGTATGAAAAGAACTTTACATCTTTGAAGAAAGAAACTGAAGACACCAGAAAATGAAAAAAAAATCTCCTATGCTTTTAGGAAGGTAAAATTAATATAGTAAAAATTACAATCTTACCAAGAACAATCTACAGATTTAATGCAAATGTCAATTAAAATTACAGCACATTTATTTACAGAACTGGAAAGAAAAATTCTCAACTTTATAAGGAAAAAACAAAACTCAGGATAACCTAAAGAATCCTAAACAATCTTGTATAATAAAGGAACTTCTAAATCCATCACAATCTCTGAATTTAAACTCCACTACATAGCTACAGTACTGAAAATAGCCTGAAAACAGATAAAAAGAACTGATATCAACACACACACACACACACACACACACCTACAAATAGCAGATTTTTTATAAAGAAACAAAAAATGTAAGATGGAAAAATGAAAGGTTATTTAACCTGCTTATTTATTTTTAACTGCCCTGAAGATGCAGCTCTCTGAGGCTACTATTTGTAAACCTGCTTGTAATGTCAGAATAACTGAAACCAGACAATGTAAAAATATGGGCCTTTATAATTCAGCCCCTAAAAACTGTCATGACTGAACTGATAACCAGCGAGACTTCAAGGGACTGACCTAGGCACTCTGCACATTTGTTATGGTTGTGTATTTTGATCCTCTTGTGGGGCTCCTAATAGTGGGAGCAAGGGATGTCTCTGACCCTTTTCCTGGCTTTTAGGACTCTACTCTTATACTGGGTTGCCTTGCCCAGCATTATTATATGTAGAAATGTTTGTTCTTATTTCAACTTGATATGCCATGTTTTATTGCTATACATGAGAGACATGCCCTTTCCTAAAGGGAAACAGAGGAGGAGTGAATTGAGGAGTGGGGACAGAGTAGGGGTGGGTAGGAGAGACTGAGTTTAGAAGAGGGGAAGAAACTGTGGCTGGAATGTAAAACTAAAAGATAATTAATTGATGTTCATGAGTGAGATTGGTCTGTAATTCTCTTTCTTGGTTGGGTCTTTGTGTGGTTTTGGAATCAGGGTAACTGTAGCTTCATAAAAAGAGTTTGTCAATGACTCTTCTGATTCTATTATGTGAAACACGTTAAGGAGTATAGGTCCCAGCTCTTCTTGGAAGTTCTGATAAATTCTGCATTAAAACCATCAGGTCCTGGGCTTTTTTGGTTGGGAGGTTTGTCATGACAGCTTCTATTTCCTCACGACTTATGGGTCTATTTAAATTGTTCACTTGGTCTTGTTTTAATTTTGGTAAATGGTACTTATCTAAAAACAAGTCCATTTCTTTTACATTTTCCAATTTTGTGGCATATAAGCTTTTGTAGTAAAATCTAATGATTCTCTGAATTTCCTCAGTGTCTGTTGTTATATACCCCTTTTCATTTCTGATCTTGTTAATTTGCAGGTTCTCTCTCTGCCTTTTGATTAGTTTGGATAAAGGTTTGTCAAACTTGTTGACTTTCTCAAAGAACCAGCTCTTTGTTTTATGGATTCTTTGGATTGTTTTCTGTGTTTCTATTTTGTTGATTTCAGCCCTCAGTTTGATTATTTCCAGTCTTCTACTCCTCCTATGTGAGTCTGCTTCTTTTTTTCTAGAGCTTTCAGCTGTGCTGTTAAGTCTCCAATGTGAGCTTTCTCCATTTTTTTAATGTGGGCACTTAGAGCTATGAACTTTCCTCTTAGCACCACTTTCATAGTGTCCCATAGGTTTAGGTATCTTGTATCTTTATTTTCGTTGAATTCAAGAAAGACTTTAATTTCTTTCTTTATTTCTTCCCTGACCCAGGGGTGGTTCAGTTGTTGACTGTTCAGCTTCCATGCATTTCTAGGCTTTCTGCAGGGAGAATTATTGTTAAATTCTAAATTTATTCCATGGTGATCCGATAAGACACAGGTAGTAACTACATTTTTTTGTATCTGTGGAAGTTTGCTTTGTTGCTGAGTATGTGGTCAATTTTTGAGAAGGTGCCATGAGATACAGAGAAGAAAGTATATTCTTTCCTATTTGGGTGGAATGTTCTATAGATGTATGTTAAGTCCATTTGATTCATTACCTCCATTAATTCTCTTATTTCTCTATTATGTTTCTGTCTGATTGATCTGTCCATTGGTGAGAGACAAGTGTTGAAGTTTCCAACTATTAGTGTGTGGGTTTGAAATCTGCCTTGAGTTCTAGTAAAGTTTCTTTCACATAAGTGGGTACTTTTTTATTAGGGGCACAGATATTTAGGAGTGAGACTTCATCCTGATGGATTGTTCCTGTTATGAGTATAAAGTGTCCATCTCCATCTCTTCTGATTGATTTTAGTTTGAAGTCAATTTTGTTAGATATTAGTATAAGCACGCCTGCTTGTTTCTTAGGTCTGTTTGATTGAAAAACCTTTTCCCAACCCTTTATTCTGAGGTAGTATCTGTCTTTGTGGTTGAGGTGTGTTTCCTGTAAACAGAAGAATGTTGGATCCTGTTTCTGTATCCAATCTCTTAGCCTGTGCCTTTTTATAGGTGAATTGAGTCCATTGATATTAAGTGATATTAATGACCAGTGGTTGTTAACTATGGTTATTTTCCCTTTTTTGGTAGTAGAGTTTATGTGTTTCCCTTCTTTGGGTTATGCTGGTGAAGGGCTGCTAGATGTCTGAGTTATTGTGGGTATTGTTGGATTCCTTCTGGCAATCAGAATCCAAGAACACATTTAAAAAATTATCCATTACGATCAAGTAGGATTCATCGCAGAGAGGCAGGGTTTGTTCAACATAAGAAAATTTATCAATGTATTCCATCACATAAATAACTGAAAGAAAAAAAATATATGATCATTTCATTAGATGCAGGAAATACATTTGACAAAATCCAACACCCCTTTATGATAAAGGTTTTAGAGAGGTTAGGGATACAAGGATCATACCTAAATACAATAAAAGCAACATATAGCAATCCAACAGCTAATATCAAATTAAATGGAGAGAAACTCAAAGCCATTCCACTAAAATCAGGAACAAGACAAGGCTGTCCACTCTCACCATATCTCTTCAACATGGTTCTTGAAGTTCTAGCATAGCAATAAGACAACATATGGAGATCAAGGGGATTCAAATCAGAAAGGAAGAAGTCAAACTTTTGTTATTTGCAGATGGTATGATAGTGTACATTAGTGACCCCAAAAACTCTACCAAAGAACTCCTACAGCTGATAAATAACTTCAGTGATGTGGCAGGTTACAAGAACAACTAAAACAATCAGTAGCCCTCCTATACACAAAGGATAGAGAAGCAGAGAGGGAATTCAAAGAAACTTCACCTTTTACGATAGCCACAAATAGCATAAAGTATCTTGGGGTAACTCTAACCAAGGACGTAAAAGATCTATTTGACAAGAACTTTAAGGCAATGAAGAAAGAAATTGAAGAGGACACCAGAAAATGGAAGGATCTCCCATGCTCTTGGATGAGTAGGATCAACATATTAAAAATGGCAATTCTACCAAAGGCAATCTATATATTCAATGCAATCCTCAATAAAATTACAACAAAATTCTTCACAGACCTTGGGAGAACAATAATCAACATTATATGGAAAAAAAACCCAGGAGAGCCAAAACAACCTTATACAATAAAGGAACTTCTGGTGGCATTACCATCCCTGACTTCAAACTCTATTACAGAGCTACAGTATTGGAAACAGCTTGGTATTGGCATAAAAACAGAGAGGTTGAACAATGGAATCGAATAGAAGACCTGGATATTAACCCGCAAAGCTATGAACACCTGATTTTCAACAAAGTAACTAAAAGTATACAATGGAAGAAAGAAAATATCTTCAATAAATGGTGCTGGCATAACTTGATGTCAACCTGTAGAAGAATGAAAATAGATCCATATCTATCACCATGCACAAAACTCAAGTCCAAATGGATTAAAGACCTTAGTATTAATTGGAACACACTAAACCTGATAGAAGAGAAAATGAGAAGTAGTCTACAACACATGGGCATAGGAGACCACTTCCTATGTATAACCCCTGTAGCACAGACAATAAGGGCAACATTGAATAAATGGGACCTCCTAAAACTGAGCAGCTTCTTTAAAGCAAAGGACACTGTCATTAAGACAAAAAGGCAACCTACTGAATGGGAGAAGTTCTTCACCAACCCAGCAACTGACAAATGTCTGATCTCCAAAATATATAAAGAACTCACGAAAATAGACTTAAAATGCTAATTAACCCAATTAAAAAATGGGGCACTGAACTGAACAGAGAATTCTCAACAGAAGAAATTAAAATGGCTAAAAGACACTTAAGGTCATGCTCAACCTCCTTAGCAATCATGGAAATGCAAATCAAAACAACTTTGAGATACCATCTTACACCTGTCAGAATAGCTAAAATCAAAAACACCAATGATAGTCTTTGCTGGAGAGGATGTGGAGAAAGGGGAACACTCATTCATTGCTGGTAGAAATGCAAACTGTACAACCACTTTGGAAATCAGTGTGGTGGTTTCTCAGGAAATTCGGGATCTACCTACCCCAGGATCCAGCAATACCACTCTTGGGAATACACCCAAGAGATGCCCTATCATACTACAAAAGCATTTGTTCAACTATGTTCATAGCAGCATTATTTGTAATAACCAGAACCCGGAAACAACCTAGATGCCCTTCAATGGAAGAATGGATAAAGAAAGTGTGGAATATATACACATTAGAGTACTACTCAGCGGTAAAAAACAATGACATCTTGAAATTGCATGCAAATGGATGGAAATAGAAAACACTATATTGGGCAAGGTAACCCAGACCCAAAAAGATGAATATGCTTTGTCCTCACTCATAAGTGGATTCTAGCCATAAATAAAGGACATTGAGCCTATAATTCATGATCCCAGTGAAGCTAAATAAGAAGGTGAACCAGAAGAAAAACATATAGTTATCCTCCTGGATAATGGAAGTAGACAAGATGGCCAGGTAAAAATTGGGAGCTCAGGGGTGGGGGTGTGGTGGGCGTAATTGGAGATGGGGAGAGAAAAGTGAGAAGGGGAGGATAGGGAGAGCTTGGGGGAATGGGATGGTTGGGATGGAAGAAGTATGGATACGGGAGTAGGGAAGTATATATCTTAATTGAGGGAGCCATTTTAGGGTTGGCTTGATTCTAGAGGGGTTCCCAGGTATCCAAGGAGATGTCCCCAGCTAGTTCCTTGGGCAGCTGAGGAGAGGGAGCCTGAAATGGCCCTATCCTATAACCATACTGATGAATATCTTGCATATCACCATAGAACCTTCATCCGGCAGTGCATGGAGGTAGAGACAGAGACCCACATTGGAGCACTGGACTGAGCTCCCAAGGTCCAAATGAGGAGCAGAAGGAGGGAGAACATGAGCAAGGAAGTCAGGACCACGAGGGGTACGCCCTCCCACTGAGACAGTGGGGCTGATCTAATGGGAGCTCATCAAAGCCAGCTGGACTGGGACTGATGGAGCATGTGATCAAACCGGACTCTCTGAACGTGGCAGCCAATGAGGGCTGACTGAGAAGCCAAGGACAATGGCACTGGGTTTTGATTCTACTGCATGTACTGGCTTTGTGGGAGCCTAATCTGTTTGGATGCTCACCTTCCTAGACCTGGATGGAGTGGGGAGGACCTTGGACATCCCACAGGGCAGGGAACCCTGACTTCTCGTTGGACTGAAGAGGGAGGAGGAGTTGGGGGAGGTGGAAGAAAATGGGAGGAGGAGAGGAGGTAGAAATTTTTTAATAAAAAAGAAGGATTATAGGAATCAGAGGGGTTGATGACACCAGAGCATGGCCCACAGAGTAAACTAAGCAGGGTGATGTGGGATTCCTCTCTGTATGCTGTGAATACCATTGATTAATAAAAGACACTGCATTGGACCATATCAGCGTAGAACTTAGCTAAGCAGGGAAAACTAAACTGAATGCTGGAAGAAAGAAAGGCAGAGTCAGAGAGAAGCCATGTAGTTCAGCGGGAGATAGATGCTAGAACTTTACCCGGTAAGCCACATCAATGTGCTGATACACAGATTAATAAAAATGGGTTAAAATAAGTTTGTAAGAGTTAGCCAAAAGAAGTTAGAGCTAATAGGCCAAGCAGTGATTTAATTTTAAAAAATAGAAATATATGGAACATACTCCAACATAATAAAATATATTATGATAAAAAATATAGCCAATATTATACCTAATGGGTAAAACAAATACCATTTACTCTAAAATCTGTAATGATAATGTGATGCTTTGGTACTTCCAATTAAAACGGTCCCCCATAGTCTTAGGAATTTGAATCCTTTTTCCCTAGTTGGGGCATTATTTATTGCTTATGCAGGTTTAGGTAATGTAGTCTTGCTTGAGAATATAGGTCATTTCTGACATAATTTTAGATTAAATTCCTTATATTATTTTCAGTTTCCTTTCTCAGAGAACAGAAAATACACTTAAAATACCAAATAGGATTGTGTGAAATTTAAAAGCTTTTGTTCCACAAAGAAAACTCCCAGCAGAGTGAATTACACGCTACCATGTGAGAAAAAAAGCTTTTCCACCTATAGTCGAGGAAGGGGGTTACTATTTAGAATATATAGATAGTACAGAATTTAAATATCAACAAAACATGACTGTAGTGTGGTGTAGGAGATCCTTCTGTTTATGTGTTTCTTTCATTGGTTAATGAATAAAGAAAATGCCTTAGCCTTTTGATAGGACAAAACTTAGGTAGGCAGAAAAGACAAAATTAAATTCTGGGAAGAAGAAAGCAAAGTCAAGAGATGCCATGGATCTGTGGCCAGAGGTAGACATGCTGAAACTTTTCTGGTAGGCCACAACCTCGTGGTGATTGATAGAAATGGGATAAATTAATATGTAATTATTTTATGACCAATAAGAAACTAGAGCTAATAGGCTAAGCAGTGAAATCAATTACCACAGTGTTTCTATTTGGTTATTTCTGGGCTAAGCTAGCCAGGAGGCTGGGACAAACAAGCTGGGCCCTCTCCTAACAACATTAGCACTCAAATGTGGTCAATTCATGTAAACCTGAGCGGGCTTGAAAAAAGGAATTCTAGAAAAAAAGAAAATTATATAGAGCGTTTTAACACAGCTTTTTGCTATTTGCTGGATGCATGCCATAGATCTTTTAAGATAATTTTTCCTGACCAGAAGTTGTAGCAAAGAAAAAAGTGATGGTTTTAACTTATTTATTTAACTTTATTTTATGACTCTTTATATTTTTTTTCTCTCACCTAAGGCCTACATACATTATCCAACACTGGATCCATTTAGAAGGTCTTTTATGTCTGAATCTGTCCTATTGTTTACTATTCAGGAGTACTTCTTAAAATGCTATGTGCTTTTTAAAATCTTAAGCTTTCTGGGACTATGCTGCCAGCTCGACCTCTGGCTCTTTTGGGAGACCAAGCATTTGGATGGGTTTGTGAGCATCGTGTACAAGTGGCTTGCTTGATGGCAACTTGAACTGGCTGTGTGCAAGGAACTGTGGTGGTATGTGTGGCTCAGAGGTGCAAGCAGATCCTCCATGCTGGACTGGGCAAGGCAAGAAGGCACTGAGCTATTACCCAAGCAATGACAGCTTAAGTTTTTAAGAAGCACATAGCATTTTAAAGAAGTACTCCTGGATAGTAAACAATAGGACCGATTCAGACATAAAGGCCTCTAAATAAGTCCCAGTGTTGGATAAATGTATGTTAGGCTTAGGTGAGAGAAGAAAAAATATAGAGTCATAAATAAGTTAATTCTTTACAAAAAGGGTAAAGTCTTTTTAAAGAGACCAAAGTGCAGATAGATTAAAGGGAGTAAATAAAAATAAGCTATGTAAAAACATAAAATTCACAGAAAGTCTGGATTATATATATCGTGTTGCTTTGAATATTTTGACTGTGAAGGAGCTAAATACAAAGAGACATTTCATTGTTTAGCCTGCTAAGCTAAATGAGCATGTATATTATAAAGGTATCTTGACTTCAGAATTTGAGTCTAAGGATATGGGGCTTTGGAAATGAGGTTTTTCTTTTGTTTTCACAGAAGATGAGAACTTGTGGGTTACTTCTAGATAAATATGGTTTGATAGACCATGCCCTGCTGAAAGGTCGCTGGGAACACCCTCAAAAAATTACTTTGCTCAACTGCTGACTGAGATGAAACTAGCACACAAGATACACCATAAAAGAACTGATTAACAGCACCCCATATAACAGGAAACAGTTTGGTAAGAAAAATCTACACCCATATTCCTGAAATATTGTTTATAATTGTTTGTTTACATTTAAAGGTGGATATGCTATAAGATGAATAATTTGCATTGGTATGGATCTTGCTTTATTGATACAAATTTAAGGTCAATTTTGGTATATGTGTTTCTTATCTTAATTAGAGTATTGTGATTATGTAGCTCATTTAAAAATATAATGTATAATAAGAAGTATAGGTTAATAGGTAATCATCTATAATAATCAAGCTTGGAGTTCATGTTAGTTAGATTTCTAGAATGTACAGAGATATATTGCAGTTAGATAGGTATTCAAATCTTTCAGAGACCTTCAGAATATGGCATTTAAATGTTGAAGAACTTAAGACTTTTCATGACACTGAGACATGTCTGTTCCTGGCAGCACCAATTACTTTGAGAGGAAGATGGGCATTGAAGAGGCTCCTTATGGAGTTTGGTTAGCCATTTGGCCAAGAACTGCTCTTTGCCTGGACTTCTTCACTGGACATGCAGGACCTGCAGAGAAATGACTGCTGAACTTGCCTAAGGGTGAGATGATCCTTTTGGGTTCCTGTTTCATGAAAGAGTCTGTGAGATATTCTGCAGGATACAAAAGAAAGTGACTGAACTGTCTTTGAAATTTTCTGCTTTGTGAAAAAGTCTGCTGGATACTATGGACCTGAAGGCTGAAGATGAATGCCCCAGTGGTACAGAAAAATTTGGGTGACCTCTCTGGGCAGCAGGATATCTGTGTCAATTCTAGAGTTTTGGGAAGTTGTTTTCAATGCACTTTCTGTTTACTTAGGTAATATCATATCCTTCTGGAGTCTTTGATGGAGTTGAAGAATTTATAGTTATAGTTGTCCTTAGTTATGATAAAAGATAAAGTAGATAAAAATATTGTAACTGAAATTTTTGCTTGATAACTGTTTTGTTAATGTAACTTTACTATGTTAATGTCTTCACTTTTGTTTAAATAGAAAAGGGGAAATGGAGTAGGAGATACTTCTGTTTATGTGTTGCTTTCATTGGTTAATGAATGAAGAATGTGCCTTTGCCTTTTGATAGGGCAGAACTTAGGTAGGCAGGGAAGACAGAACTGAATTCTGGGAGGAAGAAAGCAGAGTCAAGAGATGCCATGGATCCACAGCCAGAGGTAGACATGCTGAAACTTTTCTGGTAGACCATGACCTCATGTTGATATACAGATTGATAGAAATGTGTTAAATTAAGATGTAAGAATTAGCCAATAAGAAACTACAGCTAATAGGCCAAGCAGTAATTTAATTAATACAGTTTCCGTGTGATTATTTTGGGGCCAAACTAGCCAGGCAGTTGGGATGAACAAGCAGGCCCTCTCCTTATAAAAGTAGAGGCATTTCATTTGTATTTTAATTAACAAAGCTTGCCTGAAGATCAGAGAATAAAACAGCCCCACTGGTCAGATTTACAGACCAGGCAGTGGTATCACACATCTTTAATCCTAGTAGCCACACTAGTTTGCCATGGAAACTGGGCCTTTAAACCCAGTGGGGAAACAATCTCAGCCCTTGAGAGGATTTAAAAATGGGAGGAGACAGCTCTCAGTCTTATTATGAGTTTCCTGGAGGCAGGATTTCAATTTTCAGACTAAGGTCAAGGTAAGAGCCAGTGGCTGGCTATTTTGCATTTCTTACTTTCAGGTTGGACCCCAATATTTCTCCCCAAGTTTCTATTAATCATGCATCATTTGGCACCCAATTTTTGGGACATAAATTTATGAAAAAACCATTAGCTTGAGGCTTTTTAGCCACAAGCCCAAGCCAGAGTTGGGATTGTCATTTCAACTCTAGGAATTGGAACTGAAACCTAGCCACCTGGGTTCAGGAAACAAAAAAGCTAGTGATCCCAATTCTCATCTGCCCAAAGTTTGGCAACTACATTTACATAAAACCTGAGAGAGCTTGGGAAAGGAATCTACACACAAAAGAACAGATCCCAGCATGGATTCTTGGTAACAGCATTGTCTTGGGTGGCATCTGTTAGAGGCAAGCAGAGGTGCAGCTCCTTTAAGAGAAACTGTGGAATATATACATGCTAGAATACTACTCAGCGGTAAAAAACAATGACATCTTGAATTTTGCAGGCAAATGGATGGAAATAGAAAACACTATTCTGAGTGAGGTAACCCAGACCCAAAAAGATGAACATGGGATGTACTCACTCATAATTCGGTTTCTAGCCATAATTAAAGGACATCGAGCCTATAATTTGGGATCCTTGAGAAGATAATAAGAAGTGAACTCCCAAAAAAGATATAGTAATCCTCCTGGATATTGGAAGTAGACACGATCGCCAGGCAAAATTGGGAACTTGAGGGTTGGGCAAGACTGGGCCAAGGGAAGATGGGGAGAGAAAAGTGTGAAGGGGAGAACGGGGGGAGCTCGGAGGAATGGGGTGCTTGGGATATAGGAAGGGTGGATATGGGAGCAGGGAAGCATATATCTTAATTTAAAGAGCTACCTGAGGGTTGTCAAGAGACTTGACCCTAGAGGGGTTCCCAGGTTTCCAGGGAGACGCCCCCAGTTAGTTCCTTGGGCAGTTGAGGAGAGGGAGCCTGAAAAGGCCAGTTCCTATAGCCATACTGATGAATTTCTTGCTTATCACCATAGAACCTCCACCTGACGATAGATGAAGAAAATGACAGAGCCCCACATTGGAGCACCGGACTGAGCTCCCAAGGTCCTGATGAGGAACAGAAGGAGAGAGAACATGAGAAAGAAAGTCAGGACCGTGAGGGAACCTCCAGCTGGCGACAGATGGGGAAGGTGACTGAGCCCCACATTGGAGCTCTGGACTGAGCTCCCAAGGTCCTGAGGAGGAGCAGAAGGAGCGAGAACATGAGGGAGAAAGTCAGGAACGAGAGGGGTGCGTTCACTCATGGAGACGGTGGGACAGAACTAATGGGAGATCACCAACTCCAGATGGAATGGGACTGATGGATCATGCGACCAAACCCGTCTCTCTGAATGTGGCCAACAGCGGGGACTGACTGAGAAGCAAAGGACAATGGCTCTGGGCTCTGATTCTTCTGCATGGACGGGCTCTGTGGGAGCCTTCTCAGCTTGGTCGATCACCTTCCTGGACCAGGGGGAGTTGGGAGGACCCTTGTCTTAGCATAGAGTGGGGAACCCTGATGGCTCCTTGGCCTTGAGAGGGAGGGAGGGGAGGTATGGGTGGAGGGGAGGGTAGGGAAGGGGGAGAAGGAGGGGAGGGAAGGGGGAGGAGGAGGGGAGGGGAGGGGGGAGGAGGAGGGAAGGAGATGGAAATTTTTAAATATAAAAAAAATAAACCATGAGGAAAAAAAAAAAAAGAGAGGCTTCCTGACTCAACCTCAGTAGTAAAAACTTTGCAACTCTTAACAGGTTCTGCCATCAAACAATTAAATGGTATTTATGAGCAGGTGACAGCATGCTTCTTGGTAGTAGCATGGACTTTGAAACTCCACAGAGTTGTGGTAATAAACAAGGCTCCCTCCAGAATCTCCACCATGAAGCTAGTTGTCGAATATGTTTTCCATAATATGTTTTCAAAACAACCAATAGCATCAAAACCAAGGTAATACTCTATGGAATTATTACAGTTCACAGAAGATTAAAGGTACACATTAACTGTCTCTTATTTTAGTATTCTAATAGTATATGTGTAACTGATCACTTATAATCATTAGAAATTTACTTCTCACAGTACAGAAGATGGAATATGTGAGATTAGATATGCAGTAGGGTTAATGTCAAGTGAAGATTACATAAAAGATAATGCAGTATTGAATTTTAGAAGATTGAGAAATGTTATATCCTAATGAGAAGGAATAAATGTAAAGCAAGAGGCTATTCACTTGAGACTTTAGCTATTTCGTGAGTCCACTAATTGTATAAATGGTCCTTAGACTCGAGTCCCGTTTCAAAGTATTGGCTGATATTACTACCAATGAGCATACTTAAACTTTAGTGTCTTAGTGAGTCTAGCCATTTAATCAACCACTAGTCTAAGAATTGTTATGAATATACTTTGTAGATATGACTAATCTCAAAATGCTGACTTTAAAGAAAGTCAGTGGGTGAATCTTCCTCAATCAAAGGACTTAATTATGAAATGAAATGTCTCTCAGGAAGGAAGAGACATTGTCTCACAACGGCAAAATCTCCTCCTACCTGAATTTCCAACTTGTGAACATTTAAGTTGTCATATTGTCAGTTTCTATAACAGCAGTAGGTAATTACTTAAAACTCATTATACACAGGCTCATATGTAGCTCAGTTGTAGAGCACTTGTCTAATATACATGAGATCCAGGGTTCAGTTCCTTATACTGAACTGATGACTTACATGGCTGAAGAGTAAAATAAAGTATATTATAAATAATTTTTCTAATTTTTCCATGATTATTGTCTGTATCTGCTTAGTTCTTACCTCTTTCACAAGCATAGAAGAAGTATGAATGTTATATCAGTGAGAGTCCTCCAGAGAAACTGAGCCAAGATAAAATATACTACTTGCCTATCACTGTTTCTAAATCTATATGTATTGAATAATGAATACGTAATACACACACAGATGCACATATGTATATGTATATATTCATCTTGGGTTCTTGGATCATTTTCTCTGGAGAACCCTGGCTGATATACCATCCTCATTACTAAGTTGATAGATGAAGTTAGATTTAAGTAGGTAATCACAGTAATGGATACACAATAGGAAAATAGGATAGCTAACCGAAGATATTTTGAAAGCCAATTGCAAAAGTGTATGAAGTAGAAAAGTGTTAATTTAACATATCCTGTTTTTCATTAGAATGAGGGATAGAAGTGTTGCATAGACAGACAAGACTGGTCAATGTTTAAAAGAGTTTTTCCTCTGAAAGTCAAGTTCTGTAATGTGAGGAAAATATGCAAATTCTCTTCCTCAAGATATGTATGTGTATGTTATAATGTTGCATTATATTAGTGACAATATTACACAACAGACCTGTCTTGTGATAATTGATTTCTGGCTATGAAGCATGTGAATGCTAGCACAGTGGGGAAAAAAATTTAAATTTTATCTATTTTCGATTAATTGTAAGCAGAAATTGCTATATATAACTTGTGACAACCACAGTAAACAGCATGAAAAATTATTACATATTTTAAATGTAATTTAAAAGTAAAAATAAAATAAATACGTATAAAGTTAGTGCAAACTGAAAAATATATTTATGGTGCATGCCACCTCTTTTTAGGACAACTTAAATGTCAATTGTTATGATTATGTTCTCTGGAGTCAAGCTGGTACTCATGCATTTCTTTCTTAAGGTAAACATTGTACACGACATTGTAAATGTCCAATTTGTGATTTCAAAATTTTGTTTTGTATATATAATGAGTTGCCATTCTCATTCATTTGTACAAGATGATATCTCTCTAGATAGATCCTTCAGATATATGTACAAAGTCTTCTTCTTTGGTTTTTAAAACTAGATATTGATTTCAAGCAATTTTTACATCTTACATAATTTCCATATCATTATTATGCCATAAATTATATCAATGTCTCAATTCGAGTCTTACAGCAATTATACAAATATGATGATTTCATAGTTAAATGTAATTACCGTTATACCAACTTGGGAATTCTGTGCAACATAAAATAATAAACTTTTATTAGGATCAGGATAAAGTGAGAAGCATTTTAGGATCATTCATACGCCAAAGAGTGATGTGACATTTTTCACTAAGCACATCACACTACAACTTACAAAATACAACTTGTGCCCATGAGTTCAGCTATAAACTCTTTCCTTTTATGTTCTTTCTTGAAAGTTAGTGCATAGATTAGTCATAATGATACAGTGGGGCTGTTGAAAATTTATAAAGGAATATCACCCTTAAGCTTTGCCTATATAAATCCAGTTTGAGACTAACTTAAAGAGGACCATTTATATAAACATGACTTAGTATTCATTATCAAGAATAACATGCTTCATTTAAGCCCGTTTTACTTAGCAAAACTGGCACAAATAAAACTGACTTTATAGGGATAGCGAACTGAGGCAGTGATTTGAGGTTGTATGGTGGTAATATGATAAATTCCATTCTCACTCCTCTTGTCAACTGCTTATCAAAGCCACATAATTTGATTAATGAAATGAAATGTTTTACTGTGATTTTAAAGCTTTTAGGAGGTTATTTATAACTTTAGTTTATTTGTGTCAAAGTTTTTGTACAAATATTATTTATTTATTTTACTCATGCAACTTAAATCAGCAATGTTCCATACTAATTCACATTAAGTGTTCATGGTAGGGGCATTGTTACACAATTTTAAAATCAATTCTCTGTATTTCTTCTCAATTAGCCCTTTATAGATACTTTGTTCTTTGAAAATACTGATGTTATTGACTCGGTAGCCTAACCCTTCTATAAACTATAAACCTTACTTGGCAACAAATAAAAATTCACTATTAAATGATACTTTGACTATTTTCTTGACTGAGAAAGTCTTCATTGGTGTCAGTCCAAAATATGGCATGGTATTTAGATCTGTCCTTATTTAAACTCAAATTGATTTATCCAAGGTTGTCATTGCTTAAAAACTTCCAAGTTAAGCCTTTATCACTAATTTCTGGTTTGGGTAAGAGATATAGCATAAAGCATCTCACCCACCTTTTTTTTCCTTTTGGGTTTTTTGTTTTGTTTTGTTTTTCATACAGTGTTTCTCTGTGTAGCAGGCTGTCCTGTAATTTACTCTGTAGACCAGGGTGGCTTCAGACTCACATAGATCTACCTGCCTCTCCCTCCCAAGATCTTAGATTAAAGACATCACATCGTCACTGCCTGGCTTTATCCCCTTCTTACCTACTATTCCTTGTTTCATTTGGGAATGGGCAGTACAGGATGAACAAATGGTACAGTTGGGACTAAGATACTTTAGGTTTTTGTTGCTTTTCATGTTTTAGAAAATTAATATTTAAAGAATTACTTCAGGAGGGAACCTCTCATTACTGTGAGGCTAACACAGAAAATATTTCCTTTAAATTATACAAAAAGTCCTTTCTGGCACTAGATTTTTCTCAATCTTTGGAGTTAAACAATTTTAAACACATCTGTGTTGAAATTTCATTTATTTATTTGTTTTGGATCACTTTATATTTATATAATTTTTTATTTAAAATATTAATTTAGTAAATATTAGCTTCTTTTTTTATTTGTTGTATGTGCAAACCAGAGTTCCTATTCTTTCTTTCCTCACCTTTTCTTCCCCACTTCCTTTCTACCCCCATCCAATCCTTAGAAAGGGTAAGACTTCCCTTGGGGAGTCAACAAAGCCTAGCATATCAAGTTTAGGCAGGACCATGCTACTATCCCCTGCATCAAGCTTGAGCAAGGCATCTCACCATAGGAAATGGGTTCCAAAAGTCAACTCCTGTAACAGGACCAGATTCTAGTCCTAATGCTAGGGGTTTTACAAAGAGACCAAGCTACACAACTGTCACTCACATACAGAGGGCCTAGGTGGGTCCCATGCAGGCTCCCTCTAGATTCTATAAACTCCCACAAGTGGGGTTTAACTGTCTCTGTGGATTTCCCCATCATAATCTTGACCCTCTTGTTTGTATAATCCCTCTTCCCTCTCTTCTACTGGACTCCAGGAGCTTGTAACAGTGCTTGGTGATGGATTTCTGCATAGGATATGCATCTCTCCATCTCTATCAGATACTGGATGAAGATTCTATGATGACAATTAGAGTAGTCACCAATCTGACTGCAAGATAAGGGCAGTTCAGGCAACTTCTCTACTACTTAACTGGGGTCATACTTGTTAATTCCTGGGAATTTTCCTGGCACCAGGTTTCTCCCTAACACAACAAGGCCCCGTGTTTCAAGATATCTCTTTCATTGCTCTCCCTCTCCATCCATCCCCAACTCGACCATCTGGATCTCTAATGTTTCCATCCCTCATTTCTTCCCCTCAACTCCCTGACACCAGTTTGATGTAAGAGAGTCTTCTGTTTGTATTGATTTCATTTGTTAATAAAGAAACTGCCTCGGCCCATTTAATAGGCCAGCCCTTAGGTGGGTGGAGTAGACAGAACACGAAGAAGGAAGTGAGGTAGATGGCTCAGACAATTGCCCTGCCTCTCCTCTCTGGGACAGTCGCCTTGAAGCCAGCCACCAGGTCAGACATGTTGAATCTTTCCCAGTAAGACATCACCTCGTGGTGCTACACAGATTATTAGAAATGAGTTAATCAAGATATGAGAATTAGACAATAAGATGCTGGAACTAATGGGCCAGGCAGTGTTTAAATGAATACAGTTTTTGTGTTGTTGTTTTGGATAATAAGCTAGCCAGGCGGCAGAGAGCTGGGCAGCGGGAAGTGGCCCGCAGCCCTTCACTACACCAGTTTAACCAGAATATCTCATATCTTTCCCTTCTCAGGGTCTTCTTTGTTACCTAGCTTCTATGGGGCTATGGATTGTAGCCTCATTATCCTTTGCTTTATATCAAATATCCACTTATGTGTGAGTACATAACTTGTTTTGTGAGACCAGAAAAACTGAAGTGGGAAAAGATTCCAATTTTGTATTGAGACCTTTTGGGACTTCGAACTTCACTACAACCCCTGAGAAAAGCCAGAAGTCTTGAGGCAGGCCCCGACAAGGGAAGTATTAATTAATGGAAAGACCCAAGTTACACAAAACTGCTGACTGGTACCCACACCCCCACCTGTAGTTACATAAAAGTTGTTGACCACCTATCTTCCCTTATAGGGTGAGTAACAATGGACCAATCAGATAAGTTTCCAAACAGACCCTGTGGTTAGCAAAGGGTAAGCAGATGTCCTGAGGATTGGACCAGGAGACAGCTGCTATGAGTAAACTACATCAGAAAATAACAGCTAAATTTTACCTAACCTTTAGTAACTTGAGATATAGAATAAGCAATTTTGTACTTTGAACCTGTAATTTTATGACTGCTCTGTGTTTTTTGTCTTTATAAACCCCTTACTATAATAGATGATGTCCTTCTCCCTCTGTCTCCTGTGTCAGATTGCAAGGTAGGGAACCCGTGCTATTCTGTATACAATAAAAGAAATCTTGATTTTTGCATTCAGAAGAGTGTGGCTTTATGGAGGTCTCCTTGGGAGTCTCAGGACTTGGGCACAACAGTTTGTCTTTCTGGGTCTGGTTTTTCTCACCAAGTATGATTTTTTTGTAGTTCCTTCCATTTGCTGCAGATTTCACAATATCATTGTTTTTTTCCTACATTGTGTAAATGTACCACATTTTCTTTATCCATTCATTAGTTGAGGGGCATCTATGTTGTTTCCAGGTTCTGGCTATTATAAATAATGCTACTATGAACATAGTTGAGCAAGTGTCTTTTATAGAATGATTGAGCATTCTTTGGGTATATACCAAAAAGGTGGTATTGCTGACTCTTGAGGTAGATGGATTCCCAGTTTTCTGAGAAACCATCATATTGATTTTCAGAGTGTTGTGGGAGCTCCTTCTGCTACTTCAGCCAATAGCCGCTGAGGTACCAGCCCATTGGGGCATGGTCTCTCTTTTTAAAAATGTGGCCACTTCCCTCCGCTCTCTCTCTGGCTTCCGGATCTGCTTCTGGTGACTAGGCTCCCTTCCTGATTGCACAGAGGGCTGTTGTCTGGGACGGTGATCTGTAAGTTTTTCCCCTTTAAATAAATAACCATTCTATTAATCATAATTCCAAACTGGTGTGGGATTGTTTGTGATTTACACTTTCATCTGGCACCCAACATTTGGTTTTAGGACCCCTCCTTTCCCCCGCTCGGCTGCCTGCCACCAGCGTGGCTTGGCAATTGCCCTCCCTCAGCCACGGCCTGTGCCTTGTGCGTGGAGACAGCGTTTAATATAAATTATCACACAGTGGCTTTTCTTGCTAAAATTCTTTATATTTTCCCTTTACACACCTCAGATTGACTCCAAGTCCCCACGCACCCTATCATTTTCCTCCCCACATGGATTTAAACTCCATAGGCTCACATAGTCTCTGCCTGCCTAGCCTACTCTTTTCTGAGACGCTTTTAAATCTCCCTTGCAAGCGCAGCACTTGAGTGGCACAAACCAGAGAGTAGGCGGTTGCCGCGGGGGGGGGGGGGGGGACTGCAACCCCTCAGGGCTACTCTGTCACGTGGAGGCCATACGCCGCTGTGGCTTCCAGGTTGCTTTTCTTTACCCTTGGATTCTGGGTTTCTAGTTCTGTGTATGGAATTGATTTAATTACATTTTCTTTGTTGAGCAACTCGCATTTCCCATTTTTTAACAAATACTAAGGCGGACACTAAAAGAGGACCCCATTTTAGTCAAATTTGCAGCAGTTCTAGTCATGACTCTGTAACAGCAACTCCGGCTGGATAATAGGTAATATGGCAGTTTTTGTTTCCAACGCAAATTTTACTGTTTTGTTTATTAAATACAATGGTTTATATCATGTAAGGTTTATATGATTATGGGGATGCCTTAATTTGCTTGTTACTAGGTTTCAGTTTTATTTTCCATATTCTATCATTAAAAAAGAATAAGGCACTCGTAAGAATGATACAATCTCTATGGACTAATAATGAACAATTAGTTGAAAGGATTAAAATTATTGAAAATCTGAGGTTATCTGAACAAGTGGATACTATGATAGACAAAATTGACTCCATATCCAAGGGTACTAGGAAGTTACCTGAAAGGGTTCAGGCTGTTGAATTTGATGTTCAGACGTTATCACAAAGTTTTGATAAGGTAACAGACAGAATGTACCTCCAAGATGGGAATCTACATGATGTACAAGAAAAGTTTAAAGAGGGCATGTTATCTTTGAAGGAAAAAATTAAAACTTTGGAAACACAGGTACAGAATAGGGACCAAAAAATTGATACCTTAGTGAAATCACTAGAAACACATACAGGTCAGGAGATTCGGGATTTAAGAGAGATGATGATAAAAAGATTTAAAAAGATTGAAGAACTTATTGGAGCTGGTAAACCGAGTAAGGAGGCACAAGGACAGGATACAATGCCACCAACAGCTATTAGAACTGGCTTACCCAAGGTTTTAGCGACATACCCTGTAATTTCTTCTGACAAAGCATCAACTTCTAAAGGCTCAAAGGGAGTCAAAGAAACTAGATGGAAGCTGATAGAACTGAATGATCTAAAAGAAATTAAGCAAGCTGTTGTTAATTATGGCTTGCACTCTGCATTTGTTAAGGAAATAATAAAGACTTGGGCTTCTAATGTCAGAGCTACCCCCCATGATTTCTCTCAGTTAGTGTCTGCAGTTTTAGATGATGGACCTTCCTTGATGTTTGGAATTTATTTCAGAGAAGAATCCAAACATATGGAACAGCAAGGAAGAGCAAAAGGTGTGGAGGTTTCCCAAGATCAAATTCTTGGTGTAGGAGCATATGCTGATCCACAGGTCCAAGCTCTTTACGACGAAGAAGTATTATGTCTATGTCACCAAGCAGCCTTAAATGTTTGGAATAGGATACAAGATCCAGCAAAAAGGGTCGAATTATATACCAGGATTAGGCAGGGACAGAGAGAACCCTTTATTGACTTTTTGCAAAGATTAATTAAGGCTCTGGACATAGGGGTAACAGACCCAGAAGCTAGACGAATACTTCTTGAATCTCTAGCTTTTGAAAATGCAAATATAGATTGCAAAAAGATAATTGGGCCTTTAAAGTCTAGATCAGCACCTATGGATGAATGGATTCAGCATACAATGAATGTTGAGATGTTTAGTTATAATGATGAATCTTGGGTAGGAGAAGCAATTTCCAAAGCAATGAGGAGACATCAAACTGCCAGGTGTTTTAATTGTGGTAAATTAGGGCATCTGCAAAGGGATTGCAGACAAAGAACTTCTAGGAATAATATCTTCTCTGGGAATGACAAAAATAGGAGACCTCGGCCTTCAGGTATATGTAGGAGATGCGGTAAAGACCGACATTGGTCCAACGAATGCAGGTCAACAACAGACAGACAAGGAAACCCAATACCATCGGGAAACCCCTTGAGGGGCCTCTTGCAGGCCCCCAAGCCAACAGTGGCCCAGTCATTCCCAGTCACAGTGGAGAACATGCCTCACCAAGAAAACTAAAAGCTCCAATTTCTGCTGTAAAAAGTAATACTGGTCTAAATGATGAATTACATGTGGAGGACAAGTCAAAAAATCCAGTAGGACAGAGTAAACGTATATTTTGGCAGACTTCTATTAATGATCAAAGACCAAAGCTAAGAGTCTGTATAAATGGCATTTTTATTGAAGGCTTATTAGACACAGGTGCGGATGTAAGTTTCATTACTCCAGAATCTTGGCATCCGAATTGGCCTCTTCAAGAGGTAGATATTCAGTTCCTAGGAATTGGAACCCTATCTCGTGTAAAACAAAGCACAAGATGGGTCGAATGCATAGGGACTGAAGGGCAAATAGGAAGACTAAGGCCATATATAGCCAATATTGCAATAAATTTATGGGGCCGTGACCTGCTACAACAATGGAATACCCAGATTAACATTCCTGCAGTCTCAGGAACTCATAATTCTGGGAAGGATGTAATAAAGTATCATGCACAAAGGTCACCAGCCATTCAGGCTGTACAAGAACATAAAGCAAATGACAAACCTTTAGAGGTACCAACAGCTCTACCTTTAAAATGGCTAACTGAGAAGCCAATATGGGTTAAACAATGGCCTTTAGCTGAAGATAAATTACAGGCATTGGAACAGCTGGTACAAGAGCAACTAGATGCTCACCATATTGAGGAATCAACCAGCCCTTGGAATTCTGTGTTTGTTGTAAAAAAGAAATCTGGTAAATGGAGAATGGTAACAGATCTAAGAGCTGTCAACAAGGTAATTCAACCTATGGGCCCACTATAATCTGGAATTCCTTTGCCTTCTCTATTACCAAAATGATGGCCTCTTATAGTTATTGATTTGAAAGATTGTTTTTTCACTATACCTTTACAAGAAAAGGATAGAGAAAAATTTGCCTTCACTGTGCCTACTTATAATAATTCTCAGCCTACTAGGAGATTTCAATAGACTATCCTCCCACAGGGGATGCTCAATAGTCCTACATTGTGCCAATATTTTGTAAGTAAGCCATTGGAAATATTCATAAACAATTTCCCAAGTCAATAATTTATCATTACATGGATGACATTTTGCTATCTGATTCAAATAAAGATATTTTAGAAAGGATGATTGAAGATGTAAAGAAAGTTTTGCCTAAATGGGGATTACAAATTGCCCCTGAAAAAATTCAAAGAGGAAATTCTATTAATTACCTAGGTTACAGAATAGGGTTAGAGAAAATTAAAAAGCAAAAGGTACAAATTAGGAGAGACAGGTTACAGACTCTTAATGACTTCCAAAGATTGTTAGGAGACATTTCCAGTCTTCGACCAGCTGTTGGGATAATACCTGATCTAATAGTTCATTTAAACAAAACCTTTGATGGTGATAAAGATTTGAATAGTCCCAGAAAACTGACAGCTGAAGCAGAAAAGGAACTGACAATGGTTGACGAAAAATTACAGGAGGCACATGTGGATAAGGTGAACCCAAATCTTAGCTGCATCCTAGTCATATTGCCTTCCAGAATTTTTCCTACAGGGATTTTAATGCAGAGGGAAGATACTATTTTAGAGTGGATATTTATGCCTAATAAACCAAGTAAAAAATTATAAACTTATGTGGAAAAAGTCTCTGAATTAATTATAAAAGGTAAACTGAGACTTCATCAACTAGCAGGTATAGACCCAGCAGAAATTATAGTGCCTTTTACTACTGAGGAAATAAAAAAGTTATGGGAAGACAATGAACCATGGCAAAGAGCTTGTGCTAATTTTTTGGGAGAAATTAATAGCAACAATCCCAAAAGTGATAGACTTAACCTCATTAAGAGAACTTCTTGGATTCTTCCTAGAATTGTACGAGATGCTCCAATAACTGGAGCCTGTATGTTTTATACTGATGCAAATAAATCAGGGAAAGCAGGTTACAAGTCAGATGAATTGAGTAAGGTTGAACAAAGCCCTTAATGGCAGAATTATATGCCATTCTTATGGTGCTAAGGGACTTTAAAGAACCTCTTAATATAGTTATAGATTCACAATATGCAGAAAGAGTTATCTTGCATATTGAAACTGCTGAATTTATTCCAGATGACACAGAGTTGACTTCATTGTTTATCCAGGTACAAGATATAATTAGGAATAGGCTTTGTCCAATGTACATAACACACATCCGGTCCCATACGGGTCTGCCTGGTCCTCTAGCACAAAGTAATGCTGAGATTGATCAATTATTGATTGGAAGTGTGTTGAAGGCCTCAGAATTTCATAAAAAGCATCACGTCAATAGTAAAGGCCTAAAGAAAGAATTTTCCATTACATGGCAACAAGCTAAGGACATTGTAAAGAGATGTCCTACTTGTTCTTTCTATAATCAAACACCGTTGCCTGCAGGGAGTAACCCAAAGGGTACTCAAAGGAATGAAATCTGGCAGATGGATGTGTTTCACTTTATGGAATTTGGTAAATTAAAATATGTACACCACACCATGGACACATATTCAGGTTTTCAATGGGCTACTGCCCTGAGCTCAGAAAAGGCCGATTCAGTAATCACACATTTATTAGAAGTTATGGCCATCATGGGTATACCTGCACAAATAAAGACAGACAATGGTCCAGCATATGTATCTAAGAAAATGAAGCGCTTTTTTGATTATTATAATATTTAGTGTATTACAGGTATGCCAAATAATCCTACAGGTCAGGCAGTTATCGAAAGATCAAATCGTACTATAAAGGATATGCTGAACAAACAAAAAGGGATGGAAAATACCCCAAGAAATAGATTGCATAATGCTTTATTAACCTTGAATTTTCTTAATGCTAATGAGAAAGGAACAACAGAGGCAGAAAGACATTGGATAATGGAAAAGTCTGCTGAACTAAATCAACTGAGTTATTTCAAAGATGTGCTGACCTCTCAATGGAAGCCAGGAGATGTGCTACGTTTGGGAAGGGGTTTTGCTCTTGTTTCTACAGGAGAAGAAAAATTGTGGATACCATCAAAATTAATAAAGGTTCGATTTGAAGAGGAGAAACCTCTTGGAAAGGTGAAATGACAGCTCATCCACAATGATGATATTCATACAGGTGGTAAGAAAAACATATAGAATGGGGGCAGGGTTCTGTTCTTATCTCCACAGGTAAACATTCATCTTTGAAAACTTCAAGGGACCCTGGATGTTTGAATACTGACAGATGGAAAAATAACTGCCCAATAGGGATTATCAAGAAAACTGAATAGATTCTGCAAGTAGAATATACTAAATCATATTTCTAAATTTATAGAGCTGGTTTTGGAGTTGGACTCTGGCTCAGTCCCTCTCTAATTCCAAGCCTGTTGTTAAGAGAAAAACCCAGAGTTTCTGGAATTTCTATCTCATGTCAAGAGCCATGATATGGGACAGAAAGAAATATGAGTTTAGAAAACATCTTTTCTGTTCTTCATATCTCTCATACATTTCATTGAATATATCTATCATGCCTTTCATTGAATATATGTGTGTCTATATATGTCTATATGATTAATGTTTAACCTTTTCACAATGAACAATGAGTTTTTCCTGAAGTGACATTTGAAGTTTCCAGGAAGAAGTTGGGGCCCCATAACAACAACTCCACTTGGTTGATATGACATCATGATACTGATAGCGCTATTATAAGACTACAAGACCTGTTTTGGGTACCAGCTGCACAAGACGGTTCCAACTTGGTTAGCTGAACTGGTGCACACCTTGTACAACATTCTGGACAGGCCTGCACAAAATACTCAGAGACTATTTAAAATTTTAAAAGATATTGATCTTGGAATTTAACCATCATTTTACTTTCACAGGATCCCCCAGAAAGAACGTCGCCCCCATGACAGCTGGAAGTAATTCTAGAGGACGACATCCCCTCTCCCCATAAATTTTTTTCCTTGGGTTTTGGGACATTATTTAAGGGTTGATTATAATTAGTATACGGTTGAGGGTTGGGGTGGGGAAGGAATTTTTAAGCTCAGGGATCTTTTTGAAAAAAAAAAAGAGGGGTAATTGGATGATGGGATAATAGATTTGTAATTGTGAGTTACTGCTTTTAGACAAATAATTTGGTATCAATTCTTGTATATTGATACAAAGTTAAATTATATTGACTATTGTATGCATGCATGTTTCTACCTCTGTTTAAAACATTTATATATTGATATATATTGTATTGATATATATATATATATATATATATATATAGTATGTATTTACCATATTGCATTGTATATTTGTACATTGTTTATATTTGGAGGTCATATTGTCCTCATTTATTGCACAGTTGTTTATCGTCTTAGTCTTTAAGTTAGATAGGCATTGAGAATTATGTAGATCAGTAGTCATCTATGTTTGTCATTTGTAATTAGACTAATCAGGTTCATTAGATAAATAGAGATTATACTCAGAATAGATAGATAATCTTCAACCTCTTCAAAGAGCTGTAGAAATGGCCTTTAATTTAACTCAGAGTTCCATGGTAGACAAATAATTTGGTAGTGAGTCACAATTGCTCCTGGCAACACCGATCTATTCA
Source organism: Arvicola amphibius (assembly GCF_903992535.2). Classification (NCBI taxonomy): domain Eukaryota; kingdom Metazoa; phylum Chordata; class Mammalia; order Rodentia; family Cricetidae; genus Arvicola; species Arvicola amphibius. The sequence goes on from NC_052065.1 coordinate 104,992,559, forward strand.
CGAGAGAACGTTGAGCATCAAAGACACTCCACGTGGAGCCATTCTTCTTGGCATAACTGGCCTTTGGGCAAAGAAATGCCCATACCTCAACCACTGACAGATACAGAGTATCCATAAATAGATAAAACAGGACTTTCATATCCTGCCAAGACAGGATAAGATAGTTCTGAAAAGTTTCTTGCCTTTGAAAATGGTATGTCAGTTACGTTAGGCCTTTGCCAAAGTTGGTTGCTTCAATGCTGCAAACGTGACTTTGGGTGATTGTCCAGGTAGCTAGTTGTCTCTGTGATTTGTTGCATATTTTAGAAGTTGTTTGAATGCACTTCCTAATTACTCAGGTAACATTATTTTCCTTCTCAGATCTTCGATGGGGTTGAAGACTACATAAATGTAGTTACTTTCCTCTCATGACTTGGCCAAGTTATTTATTATACAAGACTTAAGCTAGTTGGAATAGGATATTTGTGCTTATTGTATATAATTTCATAGTAGGTTTAGAATTCTCTTACTTAAACAAATGAGGGAGGTGTTGCGGGACTCCTTCTGCTCCTTTAGCCAATAGCTGCTGAGATACCAGCCCATTGGGGCATGGTCTCTCTTTTTAAAAATGTGGCCACTTCCCTCCGCTCTCTCTCTGGCTTCCAGATCTGCTTCTGGCGGCTAGGCTCCCTTCCTGATTGCACAGAGGGCTGTTTTCTGGGACGGTGATCTGTAAGTTTTTCCCCTTTAAATAAATAACCATTCTATCAATCATAATTCCAAACTGGTGTGGGATTGTTTGTGATTTATGCCTTCATCAGAGTGTCTGTAAAAATTTGCACTCCCACAAGCAGTGGAAGAATGCTCCCCTTAATCTATATGCTCTCCAATGTAAGCTGTCATTTGTGTTTTTGATCTTAGCCATTCTGATAGGTGTAAGATGATTCCTCAGAGTCAGTTTATTTGCATTTCCCTGATGACTAAGGATGTTGAGTAATTCTTTAAATGTCTTTCAATCATTTAAGATTCTTCTGCTGAGAATTCTGTTTAGGTCTGTACCTCATTTTTAAATTGAATTATTTGGTATTTTAATGTCTAGTTTCTTGCATTGGCGGCTACTCATCCCTTTCTCCAACTGGTGCTATCAGTGTCTTTGGTTGAATTCTTTATATATTTGTGACATCAGCCCTCTGTTAGATATGGGGATGGTGACAATCTTTTACCATTCTGTAGGCTGCTGCTTTGTCATTTTTACCATCTCCTCTGCCTTACTTGTAAAAGAATACAAATAAATCCATATCTATTACACTGCACAAAACTCAAGTCCAAGTGGATCAAAGACATCAACATAAATACAGTTACACTGGACCTGATAATAGATAAAGTGGGAAGTAGCACTGAACACATTGGCACAGGAAACTACTTAAATATAACACTAGTAGCACAGACACTGAGACCAACAGTTTATAAATCAGGACTCTTTAAACTGAAAAATTACCTTCTTTAGCCAAGCATAAAATCTAAACCATAACATCATAAGATGGGGAAAATCTTTGTACTATACAATCATAACTGAGTATATAGTATATAGTATATTATTTATAGCAGCTGTCATTTTAAAAACTTCCTCTTTTATCAAGTTTCTATTATCCACATGAAAATTATTTAATGAAATCTGTGGATTTTAAGAAAATATTGACAAACATGAACTATTTACATAATTAATCTTGTATTTAAACACTTTTCATTCAATGGAGAACTCTAAAATCTTTAAGTCATTTAAAAATTATATTGATTTTTTTTCTACAAAAGTTCTTATCTACTTTCAATTTTGGGTGATGTAACAAACCTTGATTCTCAGCAGACGTAGTTTTCACCTTGAATAGGCATATATTTTGGAAGTTTCTAGAACTAAATTTTGTTTTAATGAGTAAGGAAGAAGTGGTGCTAATAGCCTCAGTTCAGTAGAGGCAAAACTTCCTATGGAACATAAAACTGAAGTTCTAACTCAGTGTTATGTGCATTCTAAGAAGGTGCTCTACCACCGAGTTACAACTCCTGACAGAATAAGCATATAATGTTTAGAGATTCTTGAATATATCAAGTGAACTAACACTGATTATTAACTTGAAAAAAAATCTATCATATCATATCTTCTTTACTGGTGTATTCTTAATAGCTGAAATCTGAATGTGAATTTTTTTTCTTGCCTGCAGTGAATCTACAACAATAATCAATGATTTATACTTTACTGTAGTATATACTTAACAATTGATGTAGGTGTGTCTTCTATCTATCTGATGATTTCATTGGTTAATTAATAAAGAAACTGCTTGGCCTGATAGGTCAGAACATAGGTGGGTGAAGTAGACAGAACAGGATGCTGGGAGTGAGGCAGACACATTGGGCAGACGCCATGGAGCCAGCCGCCAGGTCAGACATGCTGAATCATTCCTGGTAAGCTACAACCTTGTGGTGCTACACAGATTTTCAGAAATGGGTTAAGCAAAATGTGAGAATTAGCCTATAAGAGGCTGAAACTAATGGGCCAGGCAGTGTTTAAATAAATACAATATGTGTGTTGTTATTTCGGGGCATAAGCTAGCCAGGCAGCCGGGAGCCTGGTGGACAAAAAGCAGGCCTGCCCGCAGCAAATCACTACAAACAATTGCTGTCTCTTTTTATAAAGCATAATGATATTAATGTTATCATTTAGATATTTCCTAATATCATATATTATTTGACATTTTTCTTGAGACACATTTTCAGATATATCCCAAGTTAACCTGTAACTTTCTATATAGCACAGGCTAGCCTCAGGCTCCCAATGACTCTTTCACTTTCCTCATCAGTAATAATTAAGAATAAATATTACCTGTAAAATAGAATCTAAAATTTTATATTAATATAATAAAAGCAAAATATGGTCTACTCTGTCTAATACTTCCTAAAATATTTTGACTACAAATAAATGTTTAATGAGCAAAAACTAATTCTTGATGATAAATATAGCAAATAAATATTCTCAGAAAGAAGTTTGATATATTTTAAATGTCAAATAAAATTATACCCTGTAGAAAGATGCATGACAATTAAACTGCAATGAGTCATACCTTTTAAGTTTTTGACAATCTTAGAAATGCATCACCTGTATATTTCCATATGTGGAGCAGAAATCCAATATAATTGTCCAAAGGAGTACATTGTAGATGGTCAGTTGATGAACCCTACTAAAGCTTATAGTGAGAATAGCATGCCACATTTATCAATTGATAAACATTCTCACAATTTATAATATCCTTTTATTAAATTATAAAAGCAATGAATATTTTTCATATACTTTATCACATTCTAATTCATGCAATTTTCTATTCCTATCATCTTATTTATCTCTTAATGTCTTTAGATAGCAAGTGACTATATTTCAGAATTTTCTGCTACTATGTTTCATTTGGTTTAATTTATATATTAAATTTTGAATAATGTCAAATTAATATCACATAAATTTAAGTCATTCACTAGTGGTATAGAGTTCTAATTAATGATTTTCTTCATAGATATCAAATATATCCCTAACTTCAAAAGCAATGGCAGATATAAATAATAAATAAGATAATGCTATACTAAGATATAATAAATAATGGAGGCTAGTTTTTGATAATTCTCATTTCTTTAGTTACATACAAATCATTGGAAATGGAATGCTCTTATGAAGTTATTTTTTTCAAATTAAAAACTTTAGCAAATTTGCAATGTAGAAGTTATAGCATGTAGCATCTTTGTAAACATTATCTAAAACAACATTGGCATTTATGTAATAAAGTTATAAGAGATGTATTTTAAGTAAATTTAACTTATATTATTAACTTATATTTAATACCATAAACATTTTTTTTTTACTGAGGAGAGATTATATTAAATTTTACCATTGAACTTAAATAGAAGCATGTTGCAGTTAGGTTATGATAAGTTATCTATCAGATTTGATTAACTTTCAAGTCCTGATCACAGTACAAAGCTTTCAAGAACATTTAATGGGTGTGTCTTTATTAAAATAAAATGTGCAATTGACTAAAGTGTGAAGAGTTCTGAAATTTTCGCAAACTCTTTAGATGAAAAGTCCCAAAGTATAGTCTTTACTTGAGAAGGCTTTCAATGATATTACATTCAATCATTTTTAGCAAAAACATTTATCATTAATAATAATTAAAGGCCTAGTATATACTTTCTAAAGGCATCAAATTAGAGTCTCAATTGGAAACACCTTTGTACTTATTTTTTTATGTCGTTTCCTCATTTCTGTTAACAGGTAACTCAAAGAAACTTAAGGGATGAAGGATTTATTTTGATTCATAGTTTAAGATTGGATAGTGTGCTTGGCAGTAGTGGCACACACCTTTAATTCAGTACTTGGAAGGCAGAGGCAGGTGGATCTTTGTGGGTTCAAGTCAAGCCTGGTCTATAGAGTTCCATGAGAACCAGTGCTATTACACACAAAGAATTCTTTTCTCGAAAAATGAAAACAAACAGAGGATTCAATAGTCCACTGTGGCATGACCATATGACCAAGTTCATGGCAATAGAGATATCTAATTGTGGCAACTTTAAGGCAGATAAGGAATATGAGCAAGAATGCTAGAACTCATTGTTATTCAGTCAAATATCCAGTTAATAGTATAATATGTCTCCCATATTTAGGGTTGCTTATCTCCCTTAAATTAATAATCTCTGAAAATATCCTTACATACACACTAAAAAGGATTTTTCCAAGATAATTTTAACTCCATTTAAATTGATAATGAAGATTGTCACAAGAATACTCCTTGTCAAATTGGCACACAAACAGATTACTTTAAGCCACAGTAAACCTGTTCTCTGGGTCTCAAAATATTATGGATATATCATAATATAAGATGTATGTAATTTATCTTTTAAGGGTCCCCCTCCAGAGTCTTGACAGATTTTAATACCCAAAGTAGAAGTGTCTTCATATATGTAAGACAGTGTCTCAATTGTGAGCCACACTAAAATGAAAATGAAAGTCTTACATTCAATATATAGTGGAGTAGATCAACTATTCTCATTCCAATAAATAATAATAGGCACATGGCAAGAAAAATTTGAACCAAACTATCACGTACACCTAGCTTTTTTTTATTTTGCCCATGGGAAGCCCTGTCCCCAGAGTTATGTTACCTACAGCATGCATAGCATCTTTTGTTGCCTGGGTGTACTTTTGTATCAAAGTTTTCCTTGTTAGGTATTCAATGGTCATTTAATTTCCAACATCCTGAGTTACCTATTGAAATTTAGTCTTCTCCATCACACTTTCAAAAAACAGTTTCTTAGGATATCCTTGTAGGGATTCTGACCATGTACTACATTGACTGGCTTTAGCAGTTTTCTAAATGTTTGATGAACTCCTCATTGACGCTATAACACTTAATTTTTATATGACTGAAAAAACAGTACACGGTGAATATCACTTCTACACTTTAGCCCTAAGTTGATATCTATTTTGGGAGTCTTGGACAACAACTCTTTGTTCATTTGAGTGCCTTTGATGATGAACCCAGGAAACATATTCTGAGATAACCATTTAGGTGAAGGACATTACTCGGTCACATTCTTAGTTTGTAATATTTTCTTAGAAAGGAATTTTATTTTTATAAACTGAAGCCTACATGTAGGGGTCTCACTCTCAGAAAACCATCTTTACTATACTAACCCTGAGTGAGAGTTTTCATTTAATAGTATTTCTCTAAAAATTAATAAGGGTTACTGTGTGGTGGTTGTTTGAAACAAAATGGCCCCCCAAAAGGAGTAGTACTCCTGAGAAGTATAACTTTGTTGAAATAGGTATGCCCTTGTTGGATGAAATGTGTCATTGTGGGGGTGGGCTTTGAGGTCTCACATATGTTCAAGCTACACTCAGTATCTCAGACCACTACAGGTTGCCTACTAGATCAAGAGGTAGCTCCTTTTCCACTCTTAGCTCTTTTTCCATCACTCTGTCTGGCTGAATGCTGCTACCTCATACCATGATGATAATGGACTAAACCTCTGAAACTGTAAGCCACTCAATTAAATGATTTACTTTATAAGAGTTGCCATGGTCATGATGCCTCTTTATAGCAATGGAAACAATAAGTCAGTTGTCAAAAATCCATAATAATAATAATAATAATAATAATAAATTTTTAAATTTTGAATATATATGTGGAGTGATGGTTTGAAAGAAAATGGCCCCAAAGGAAGTGACACTACCAGAGGGTATGGCCTTGTTAGCTTAGGCACGTCACTGTGGAGGTAGGTGGACTTTCAGGTCTCATATATGGTCCAGTCATGTCCAACGTGCCAATGCACTTCTTGCTGTTTGTAGATCAAGATGTGGAATTTTCAGCTCCTTTTCCAGTACCACGTCTGCCTGCATGCCATCTTGTTCCAACATGATCATAATGGACTGAACCTCTGAACTGAAAGCTACCCAATTAAATGTATTTTTTTATAAGAGTTGCTGTGATGATGGTGTCTTTTCACAGCAACAGAAACCCTAACCAAGACAATGTCAAAGATGAATAAATAATATAAAGTTAAGGTAATAACAAATACTTTTTCAAGGTAAGAACTATGTAGGGGCAATATTTCCACCAGAAATTACAATCTTTACAGAAAAATAATAACCATCCTTAGTTGTTAAACTACTTTTTATTACCATTTTTCTTGAATTTAGAATTATGTGAGACCAAACTCTGGTCTCTATCTATGAGGGAAATTACAGAGATATTCAAGTGACAATAGAAAGCTTGCCATAAATATAGGTGTACCATCTCAAGGTCTAAGGTCCCAAACTAAATCAAACTAATTCTTAAAAGATAAGAAAGCCAAATAAAGTCTACAGTTGACCTTTCTCTGCTTGGGTCTGCCAAGATTTTAGAAGGCCTGCTGTATGTTTCTATCACCATGAACTCTGTCATGTCTACCCCAATTTTGATAGACTGTATAATCTCAAATCATTTATCAAAATAAACACTTTGCACCACAAACTACTTTCTGTCAGATACTAAATCACACTAATGAAAGAAATAATGTATAAAATGATTTCAGGACTAAAGACACTGTTCTACCAAACCGGATCATATGTTTTTTATGCATTTGGAACTGGTTTGTGGAAAAAATGTATATGATTAAGAGCTGTGAGCTTGAGAAAACTTAAAATATTATAAGCAGTTTAGTGGACTATTGAGACATGAGGTTAGTATATCATAATGATAACAGAAATGAATAAAATGGAAAATATGCTCATAATATTTCAGAGAGGAACATAAGACTATTTGGAACTGAACTAAAAGCCATTCATGTTAGTTTCTAGGAAAGAATATGTCAGCCTTCTACTTTTATCCTGAAAATTTGCATAAAGCTGAATTCAGAAATAAGCTGTTTGGTTAAAGAAATTTTAAGGCAATATAACACCCAAGCTGTTCAGAATGGGGACTGCTTCTTCCTCTTCTTAGGCTCTACAGTATAAGACAGAAAAATGATATAAAATTTCTGTTTGGTGAGGAAAGGCATGTGACCAAGTTTAACATTAAAGATGAGGCTACAAAGGCCCTTTTAAACCAAAAAATGTAACTTCATACTTTATATTCTCCACAGCAATTTGCTTTCATACTTACTGTTTCTTTTTATTTTATTTTGCTAAATAAGCATTGAGTCCACATCATACACTCAATACATTGTGGCAAATAATATTACCTACAAACATATTTTTAATTATCAAGTTTTTTCTTTTTGTAAGTTTTAGGGAAACATTTGTTCTACTTGAAATTTTGCATTTTGTGACCTCTTTATCGCCTCTCTGTCCCCAAGTGATCTCAAAAATACTGAGAGAAAGTTTACCTCTCTATAAGAGCTTCAGAGGCATCAATGACTTTGAATGGGGAGACAATTTTAAAACAAGAACAAGTTGTTGGGTGAGTACTCAAATCTAAAAATCTCTATATGTTAACCCTGTTTTTGAACTTTTTAAATAATTTATTCTCCTTTTCTTTCTATGGTTTCTTTCTTTCTGTTCCATTTCATTTTGATGACAATTTGTACTTTGAGTTCCTCAATCCTTTCACACCTCATTAGGCAGATTAATAGCTGTTAAAAAAAAACCTTTAATGGCTAAACTGTCTCTGCAGTCCCTTTTATAACATTTTATTCTTTCTGTCCAATTATTATTAACAAACTGCATCCTTGTTTCAGAGGTTCTTTTATACATAATCTCAAGTACTTCATTTTTGAATCACAAATTGAAACCTGAAACTCTACTGAATTAAGCTTCATAGACTCAACATTCATTCAGACTTTATTCTTTTTTTCCCTCTTTTGTGGAATCACTAACTCATAGTATTTTGCTATAATGACCACCAGCGGAACAGGTCTGATGTGTCTGGTCCAGGCTCAGGGATCTGCCTTGTTCTTTGGCCTTCTTGGTGAGTTTGCTCTTCTCTCCAGTGTGTCTGGCCAGGGTTCAACTATCTAGAGAGTTGAAGCATTGTTTTGAATTGAGTACTTGGAAATATTCCAGATGGTACACCAGCTCATTCATTTCATCTCAGAACTTCTCTACCCATCCAACCATACTGCCTATTTGGCAGCTCACTGGGTCCATTGGGTTAGAATTTCACAGGAACCTCCACATATTACAGGAAATCTCAGACATATTGCATAAATTTGACTTGAAGTAAACAAGCAATGCTTATCTCTCACTATATGGTGGGTGACAATATACAGCTGCTGAATCCAAATATGGCATTAGTAATTCAAAAGGTTCCTGGAGGGTCATTAGTACCTAGTTCTTGATGAAATTTTGGAAATGTCATTTCTGGTAGCAGCTAATAAATCTGGAGCAGCAACATCAAAAGGGCAAATTACCTTGTTGGCAAGAGGGAAGCCTAACAAATAAAACGAGATGATTTCTTTCTTCCATGCACACCCTTTTTTCCAATTTGTTACCAAAAGTTGCCACCCACATTCATAGTGGATTTTCCTCATTAATCAAGGCAATCAAGGCGCTTCTTCAGGTAAGCATCCATTCTGAGATGATTCTGATTTTCAAACCAACCATAAGAAGCATGTAGGAATTACCTCTTCAGCTGACCTCCAAAAGAAAATATACAAAATTCTTTCACTCCACACCTAGCAAAGAAATGAACCTAGTGATAAAAGGATGTTGTGTGATATTTTGTTTATGTTCTGACAAAGAATGCTTGCTTGGAGTTAAAGGGTAGAAATAGTCACTAGTTAACCTTATAGGTTTGGAGGACTGTAGAGATAAGACAGAAAGTGGTAAGGCAGGCTGAGGCAGGATCTCTGCCCTTTTGGATGAAGGAATGGAAAAGGCAGGAAATCATTGTTTGCTGCTCTACTGCTTCTCTGATTCACCAAATTTTTACCCAATATCTGACTCTGGATTTATACTGATAAAGGTTAGTTAGATTTTGCTTCATCTGGCATCTAATTTGAGGCCAGAAAACATGAGATAACCACTTGCCCTAATTTGCAGCCATCACAGCTGCCACTAGTGACCACAGCTGCAGCCATAGCTGCCAGAGTCTGCTGGATTTTTTCTCCTTTACTCCAAGTCATCAGAGCAAGCCTGGGATTTTTCTGTTACAGCCTCTTTACAAGAATCTCCACAGGCACTTGGGCTCTTAACACCACCAAAGTTAGCTCCTCAATACCAAGGAGTTCTGCCTTCAGGCAGGTCCTGCCAGATGTCCTTTTGTGTGATCACTGCGTACATTTTTCTGACAGCCAGCTCCCTCACCCCATAGGTTTCAGGCTTCCTCAAGACCCCCACTTTGGGTTTGTGCCACACTAGGAATCTGCCTTGACACTGCTTGTGCTTCTACCGTTGTTGTAACAGTCACACAGCTCACAGTTGTATGCTATTAGCTTCAACTGTCATCATCCAGACTATGAACTGCCTGTGTCCTCTGCTCAGACATACTATGTGGCAGTTGCCAGTCTCATACTTCACCATCATTTGGTGAGGCAATTGGAAATTCTTAAAGGGGGAATTAGTTAAAAGGAAGAAAAAGTGTTTTCCCATGTTAAAAAAATTGAAATACTATTATGATGGAGGGAGTTAGGTCTCTCTATGAGTCAACAATGAATGGCTTACAAATGGAATGATTGAATGAAGGGATAATTAAGTTTGCTGGGATTTTCACATTGTCAGTTGTAAATATTATTGGTTGAGTAATTCTTTTTTATCACTGAAGAAGTTGGTTGACATGAGTGTCAAGATCCACACATTAGAAAAAGTTACTAGAGAAAATAATTCCATTTTGACTGGTAAGCTACAAGAGTTAAGCAATATTCATGCAAAAGCAGAGGAATTTAAAGGAGAACAAACCACACCATTACATTATAAAATTAGAGAGGAACAGTCCAAGCTTTTCAAACAACCAACCTTAATTTATACAATAACTTTACCAAAACAACTGCCCAATGACAGGTATACACAGAACTATGTAAAAACTGATTATATTTTTGTAGAAATATTAGATTTGAAGAAATTTAAGGTTGCATTAATCTCATATGGTATGTATTCACCTTTTGTGAAGAAAAGGTTAAACTCATGATTAACTAGTAACAGGATTGCTCCACAAGACTGAAGAGACTTGATTACAGCAGTATTGGAACCTGGCCCTCAGTTGCAGTGGAGGACTAAGTGGAAAAATGAGACTAGGATTATTGAACAAAGAAGTAGGGCTAGAGGTATTGAAATTTCCCAAGACCAACTTCTTGGAGGGGGACATTATGCTGACATACAAAGTCAGTGTCTATATGATGACCACATCATGGCTCTATGTCACGCAGCAGCTTTGAATCCTTGGGAAAGAATTGAAGAAGTTGGAAAGAGAACTGAGTCATTTTTAAAGTTATATGTATCCCCAAAGAAACTTTCACTGATATTTTACAAAGATTGATTTCAGTTGTAAATAGAATGATACCAAATTCAGAAGTTAGACCAATACTAAATGAACCTTTATTTTTGAAAATGCTATTTTACAATGCAAAAGGGTACTTAGGCCTTTAAAGGCAAGATCAGAACCCTTAGAGGAATGTATCTGAGATATAGTCAACATTGAATTCATAACTATGAAGATAACTGGGTAGGACAGATGATTTCCAGAGGCTTGAAGAAAAAATAAAATGCCCGATGTTTTAATTGTGACAAACAAGGTCACCTAAAAAAAGGATTACAGGCATGGTGTTCCTATCCTAGAAACAATGTTTTTTTTTTCTAGGAATACTAAAACAAATCTTTCCATTCTGAAGTATGCAGAAGTTGCAGCAAAGGCCACTACTGGACCAAAGAATGTAGATTTACTAGGGACAGACAAAGTAACCCTTTGCTATCTGGAAATGCATTGGGGGACCTCTTGCAGGTCCCCATGTTAAATTTGTTTCAGTAATTCCATGTCATCATGGGGAAATTTTCTCTACAGAGCAATTACAGGGCCTAATGACCTAATGCATTTTGGAATAAGAAACCTTCTCTAAAAGAGAAAAGAAAAATTTCAAGCAAAACCACAAAGTAAATATTTTGGCAAACTTCTATAAATGATCAAAGACCAAATCTAAAAATACAAATAAATGACATAGTATAAATATCTTGATCAAAGGTAGAAATGTATATTGTAATATGATAAATATATCCTGAAATATTATCAATATACAAAATGTCTTAAGCAGAGGTAGAAGCATGCATACAATATAAAAAATACTATTATTATTAGTGTGAGTAAGCTTACACTAATATATTATCTTGTCCAATTTCCCTTTTTTCAAAGATATCCCTATCCTACATAATTTTCTCCCACACCCCAACCCTATACAAATTATAATCAACCACTAAATGATGTCACTAACCCTGAGGACAAACTTCATTGGGAGAGGGGTCATCATCTTCTACAATTACTTCCAGCTGTCATGGGGCTATGTTCTTTTTATGGGATCCTGTGAAAGTAAAATGATGGTTATGTTTCAAGATTATTGTCTGGTATAATTGCAAATAGACTCTTATGGAATTATGAGGCCTTCAACACACTTCCAATAAGTGGTCAATCAATTTCTGCATTACCTTGTTCTAGAGGATCTGGCATACCATTATGTGTGATGTATATGGGACAAAGCCTATTCCTGATTATAGCTTGAACCTTTTAGAATAATGAAGTCAATTCTGTATTGTCTGGTATAAATTCAGCAGTTTCAATATGAAAGACAACTCTTTCTGCATATTGTGAATCAGTAACTATATTAAGAGGTTCTTTAAAATCTTTTAGCACCTTGAGAATAGCATTTAATTCTGCCTTTTGGACAGAATTATAAGGTATTTGTTCCTCCTTACTTAAGTCTTCTGATTTGTAACCTGTCTTCTCTGATTTATTTACATCTGTATAAAATGTGCAGGCTCCAGTTATTGGAGTATCACACATAATTTTGGAAAGAATTCAAGAATTTCTCTTTATAAGGTAAAGTTTATCACTTTTGGGATAATTGCTATTAATTTCTTCTAAAAAATTAATACAAGTGTTTGTCATGGTTCATTGTCTTCCCAAAACTTTTTTATTTCATCAGTAGTAAAAGGTACTATAATCTCTGCTGGGTCTATACCTGCTAATAGACAAAATCTCAGTTTATCTTTTATAATTGATTCAGTGACTTTTCCACATAAGTTTTTAATTTTTTTACTTGGTTTATGTGGTAAAAAGATCCATTCTATGATAATATCATCCCTATACATTAAAATCCCTGAAGGAGAAATTCTGGAAGGCAATGTGACTAGAATACAATTAAGATTTGGATTCTCCTTATCCACATGTGCCCCTTTAAAATCTCCTCAACAATCAACAATTCCTTTTCTGCTTCAGCTGTTAATTCTCTGGGACTGTTCAAGTCTTGATCACCATCTAAGGTTTGTTTAAATGAATTATTAGATCATGTGTTATCCCAACAGCTGGTCATAGACTGAAAATGTCTTCTACTAATCTTTGAAAGTCATTCAGATTCTGCAACTAGTCTCTCCTAATTTGTGCCTTTTGTGTTCTAATTTCTGTAAACCTATTCTATAACCTATGTATTTACAGAATCTCTTCTCTGTATTTTTTCAGGAGTAATTTTTACTCCTCATTTTGGAAAAACTTTCTTTACTTCTTCACACATTCCCTCTAAACTATCTGTTTTGGAATTATATTCTGCTTTCTAAATTTCTTAAGGTAAGTGCTCATTTTTAACTTTCCTTTTATTTATTCATTGTCTCTTTCATATCATGCATCTTAATCCCACTTATTTCCACATCCCTTCGTATCATTCTTTGCCCTACCATGCGGCAGAATGGGTGGAAGAAAAATCCTCCCTTATCCCTCACAACACTCAGAAAAGTGGGCCTTAATCTCTCTTGGGCAGCACAGTAAGGCCGACTCTATTGACTGTGGGGCATGCTGTCAACCACCTTCTTATAATGTGAGGGTGGGAGATCTGGACCCACCCTTCATCCACCATGTAGTGGTGTGGGCAGGGGAGAGATGTCCTCTATTCCTACCTTTGCTGCTTGTGGCAGATGCAATAGCTGGAACTGAGGGCAGAAGAGCTGAAGAGATGGTCCACCTCTTGCTCTTAACTGCAAGGTGTGAACTAGCTGAGACACTGCTGGAAAGCTCACCCTGGTGCTGATGACAGGGAAGAGCTGGCCAAATGATCTAAAATTATTGCAAAGTGGTTTTCAAAAGAAGTTTTAAAAGTTAGATAAACTGTGTTATTGTTCATCAGATTGTGTCTTTGGATTAAGCTCAATCTATAGACAGTGGTAAATTTTGATCATGTTACTTCAACAGAATTATTTTGCCATTATAATTATATATTTTAATCATGATGCTATTATTTGAAATAAAGTTATAATTTAAATATAATGAACTGATTAGTTTTATTTATTTTTCAAATGGTCATCATTTGGAATATACTCATTTTAATTATATTGCTGAGATCATAGTTTGCTATATTACAAGCATCTTCCTTCCATCTAAGTCTGCAGAGAATTTCTCTTTCATTTCAATACCATATATGATTCAACTTCTTTGGTGTAATTGGAGTATTTTTATCATCTTTTTACAATGAATTCTCTTTTTATCTTTACACTCAATAGTAAAAGACAAAGAGGTCAATTTTGTCTGGCTTCTATGAGATGCACAGATAGTATAATATAAACTGTGTATTTTTAGCACCCTGGAAGTAAAAGCAACATCCCTGTATGTGTTTTTATTTTTACCAGTTGATCCATTTACTCTCTCATTGAATTCTTTCATGATATGTGATTTTCCTAAGCCATCCTAAAACAGTTTGGATTTCATTTGATCAATATAGGCCATAAATCAATAAATATAATTGCTTCAATTTATGGATAATGGGGAAATCATAAATTAGTGGAAAGATAAACTATTTATAGGACACTTAAATGGTCATTTTCTCAAAATGAAAACATATGGCATAACTCTCTTGTACCTACAGATCTTTGTGAAATGGGCAGCCAAAATATTAGAAAGCAGTGTATAACAAACTATTAAAAGAAAAAAATATATCATTTTAATCTTTCAAGTATATTGACAGTTCAATAACAAAGTCATAATTAAAAAGATATCCACCAATAACATGGAAAATAATAGTACTATAAAAAATCTTATGTGGCATAAAATTTTGTCATAATTCTTGAGGATAATATATAGCTAGGTGTAATTTTCAGTTAATTTTCATTTATTTATTAATATTTCTGTGCTCAAAGTATCATTCAGCAATACAGAGATTTTTTTTAATAAGAAGAGGAAAGATACTCAGTCTGTTTAATTTTAAATTAGAGCAGTTTAATTATGTATTTTTCACATTATTCTCAATATAAGGGTCTAAATGATTTTACTGCTTTTCTGGGTTGTTTAAAGCAAACAACTTCACAGGATATTTTCAGGTTATTCTAAAGTAATAGATAGTATTAAACTTATTAAATATTTACCTATGGATCTATTTACTGCAAGATCAGTCTTCTACTAATTATTTTGTGTCATCTATACTAAAATATTTCTCTAATTCATGTCAAAATCAAATCAATAACTAATATTATAATAAGATAAAACACTGTTATAACTGAGGAAATAGATTTACACCAATTTTAGAATCCAAACACATGATGTTTAAAATAGATATATTCTACAAAATATTGCATGTGAATATAGAAACCTGGGAAAAATGACTAAAAGTCCATTTATATACACTTTAATAAAGTATTGAAGAATTTTGGATATGAAGTAGGTGGTATAATAGAATCAACACATGATGCAGAAGAGATTGCTCAGGTATTAAGATCATTGTCTATTCCTGCAGAAATAGGTTATATTCTCAGCACCCACAATACAGTTAACAACCATCTATAAACTCCAGTTTCAGAGAATCTGATACCCTCTTCTGGCATCTACAGAGAAAAGGCACGCAGATGATAAGCAGACATACTTGCAGGCAAAACACACACATGCATGAGATAAAAATAAATAAAATCATTTTAAAATCAACATATTCAATACTATAAATGCAATGCAATTGTGGAGAAATAAAATCAACCGTTTAGCTAGCATTAATATTTACATTTAGGAATTATTTAGGAGAATAAGTGATCAATACTTTTTTGATGTATATTCACAAAATCTTAAGTAATGCTCATTTAAACAGACAGGTAAATTCTCTTTTTTCTTAAGGGTATACTGGACTAATGATGTACATCTAGTGAGTCAAATGAAGTATGTTCTTAATGAGAATAGTTGACAAAATTTACTTTAAATTATGAGTTCATTCTCTCATCTTTCATCATTCATTTTGGAAGGTGCTGATTACCAATTTAGAAAGAAAATTAACTAGAAGACTTCACGGTGACAAACTGAAATGTTCATATAAAACCCACAAAGAAATGTAAGGAGTCCTACCAAAAGTACTGTAAATAAGCTTAGATGAAGCTTATATAGCAATGAAAGCTGCAGCCCTGTTTGATATCATGGCTATAACTTTATGGAAGAATTGCTCAGTTAAGCTTTTTCCAATTCCTGATTCATAAGTATGTAAAATTATGAGAAATTTTTTGTTGTTATTGTTTTAAATCTCAATTCATGGGGTTAATTTATTATATAACCTTGAATAGCAGTCACAAATGGTGAGTATACTTTTAAATATATATCAAACATGTTCATGAGTCTAAAAATGATAAAAATATTGTTTTTGAATTGTTGGTGAATAATGAGGAATATTGAATGAAGTAACACATGCCAATATAGACATACATGCAGACATGTATATTTAAACCTTTTGTGGATATAGGCTATCTAAGTAGATGGATTATTCTTTTGTTATTTAGTGCTTTTATATGTAGTTTTAATCATTAATCTTCATGTTGTTTTATCCCAGACTGCTGATTTGGCTCTACTCCCATTTTCAGTAAAATGAATCAATTATGGCAAGAATATAACTTTTCTTCCATGGGCCCAGAAATTAGCAATCTCTTGTAAAGAAGCTTCTGTTTTAGTACTGCTAGTATCTTTTCTATGGGTATTCATTGGAACCTAAATGAAAATGTTTTGAATATCACAAAAGCATAGAATTATGTGTCTGGAAACAAATATGAAAAAAATCATATGAATATACTTAAAATATATATTACCTATGAATTTTAATTGCCCTCATCATTTTTAAACTAACAAATCAGAAAATGAGACTTTATCTCCTCTATTACCTATGGCTTTTATGAAAGTAACACCTGTAAATGGGTATAGAAAAATGGCAAATTTAACAGACAAGTTGTCATTTGGGTAATGATATGAAATATTATACCTACTTCATCCACCTTGATTTGTATATCCCTAGTTTGTCCATGATATACGCTTTTCTTCCTCCATTTCAGTGAAAATTATAGAAAGCTTTCTTATATATATTATTAAACATGATGTTAAAAACTTATAGTGTCTTCTTCATTGATTATAAACTAAGTCATTATCACAAGACTTGATGTATATAACCTACTGTCTTCATCAAAATACTCAGTGAATATCAGAGCCGTTATTATGTATTAGATAAGGCATTTTGGTGTCATAGAAAATAAAGTGATTATAAAAATTGGCTATACATTTATTTAAACTGAACAAAATCAAGTGTTATGATAAAAACACTGATTAAATATAGTAACATGTCAATATGGATATGTGAGTTAAATTTTTTATTAGATAACTTTATGAGTCAGTCAAATTTTTTATTGTTTTTATTGAACTATATGTTTTTCTCTCCTCCCCTCTCCCTTTTTCCCTCCTCTTCTACCCTCTCCCACAGTCCCCATGCTCCAAATTTACTTAAGAGATCTTATCTTTTTCTACTATCCATATAGATTAGATACATGAATGTCTCTCTTAGAGTCTTCTTTGTTGTCTAGGTTCTATGGAATTATGAATAGTAGACTGGGTTTTCTTTGCTTTATGTCTAAAAGTCACTTGTGAATGAATACATATTGTATTTGTCTATCAGGGTCAGAGTTACCTCACTCAATATGTTTTCTGGATCCATTCATTTGCCCATAAATTTTAAGCTGTCATTATTTTCCTTGCTGTGTAATATTGTGCTGTGTAAATGTACCATGTATCCTTAATTCATTATTCAGTTGAGGGACATTTAGGCTGTTTTCAGGTTCTGGCTATAGCAAATAATACTGCTATAAATATGGTTGAGCACATATTCTTTTGGTATAATTGAGCATCCTCTGTGTATATACTCAAAATTGGTATTGCTGGGTCTTAAGGTAGATTGATTCCTAATTTTCTGAGAAATCACCATACTGATATCCAAAGGGGCTGTACCAATTTGCACTCCTACCAGCAATGCAGGAGTGTTTCACTTTCCCCACAACCTCTCCAGTATAAGTTGTCATCAGTGTTTTTGATCTTAGCCATTATTACAGGTGTAAAATGGAATGTCAGAGTTGTTTTGATTTGCATTTCTGTGATGGCTAAGGATGTTGAGCATTTCTTTAAGTGCCTTTCATCCATTATAGATTCCTTTGCTTAGAGTTCTCTGTTTAGGTCTGTACCTGGTATGGAAATTCCTTTTGTGTATGTGTTGCATTTACTGGTTAATAAAGAAGCTGCTTTTGGCCAATGGCTTAACAGAATATAGCCAGGTTGGAAGATGTATATATAGAGAGAATAGGCAGAATCAGAGAGAAACCATGTAACCACCAAAAAAGAAAGACCCAAGCTGCCAGTTGTAACCCTACCATTAGGCCATGAACTTAATGGAAAAATATAAAATAATAGAAATGGGTTAATTTAAGATATAAGAGCTAGCTAGAAATACACTTAGGCTATTGGCCAAACAGTATTACAAATAATATAGTTTCTGTGTGATTATTTTGAGTCAGGGCTATTGGGAAATGAACTATCGCCTCCCCCCAACAGTGTCGAACCTCCCTCAACAGATTGGCAAGTCAACATTTGTCAGCTAAATCCACATAAAAATCTGAGAGAGCTTACAAGGCATTCTAGACACAAAATAAGCATTTTAGTGCAGTTTCCTTGTAGCCTCAAATTATTTTTTTGGATGGGCTTTTGTAGCTTTTTTAAGAGAGGTGTAATAAAACTGCACAGCTTCTTTAAAAATAGTAGCATTCTGATTTGCCACCACAAATGGTTCTGACTCTTTCAGGATATCTGGTTATGGGGCATTATAAATGGGGTTTGTGAGAAGAGTCCTACAACTTTCTTGATGACAGCATAGACATGCTGTGTGCCTGAAAATGGGATTGTGAGCATGGCTCTCAGAGGCAGCAAACATGCCTCTACCATGTTGAACTGGGTAGAACCAACAGGCAAGACTAAGGAGTTGGTCCTAGCCATGCCTGCTTAGCATTAAAAAAAGGTGTTCCTGTTCAGAAAATAATTACAGATATGCAATAAAGACAGATTCAGATAAAAAAAGGACCTCTATATTGGATAAATGTATGCAAACTTTGGAGACAGAAGAAATAGAATAGAGAGTTATAAAAAGAATTAAATGGTTTTAAAATTTAAAATAAAGAGCTTGAATAGACAAAGTAAGGCAGTTATAGAGTAAAGAAAAATAAGCTACGTAGAGATGGAATATACACAGAGAGTCTGGATTATGTATATTATTGTGTTTTCTTTTAATTTTTTGACTTTGAAGGAGCTAAGTACAGAGAGACATTTCATTATATGGGCTGCCAAGATAAACCAACATATATATTTTAAAGGTATCTTTACTTCAAATTTCAGTCTAAGAATTTGGCGCTTTGGAAAGGAGTTTTTGTTGTTGTTGTTTTCACAGAGGATGAGAACCTGTGGATTCTTTTCAGACTAATGTTGTTTGATCATGCAAGACCCCCTGAAAAGTCACCGTGAACACCCAAAATACATGCCCAACAAAAAGCATGAAACAGTTCGTAGAGAAGGACACCCAAATTTCCAAAAATGGTTCATAAATGTTTGTTTACTTGTAAAGGGGGATATGCTCTAAACATGAATACTTTGTATTGTTATAGATCTTCATCAATTAATCCAAATTTAATGTCAATTTTGTTATATGTATATTTCTGTTCTTGATTAAGGTATTGTGTTTGTGCAGTTCATTTAAAAAATGAAAAGTATAATTAAGAAATATAGGTTAATAGGTAATCACCTATAATAGTCAAGCTTTAAGTCATATTAGTTAGGTCTAAATTTACATAAATATATTTCAGATTGAAATTTATTTTTCAAACCTTTCAATGACTAAAGATATGGCATTTAAAAGGTTTTAAGAACTTATTCCTTTCATGACAATGAGACACATCTACTCCTGACAGCAGCAATTACTTCAAGAGGACATTGGGCATCAAAGAGGCTCATTATGGAGTTTGTTAGCCATTTGGCCAAGAAACTGCTCTTCCCTGAACTGTATGACTGGACTTCCAGGACCCACAGAAAAATGACTGCTGAAGTTTCCCTTTTAAAGAAGGTGAGAAAGTTCTTTGGGGTTTCTGTTTCATAAAAGCATCTGCAAGACATTATCCAGGACACAGAAGAAAGTGACTGAAAAACAGCCAAAATAGGCAAAACAATCTTTCAAATGTACAGTTTCATAGAACAGTCTGCCAGATACTATGGCCAGTAGGATGAAGGTGGGTGACCATAATGTTATAGAAAAACTTTGAGTGACTGTCCAGATAGTGAGATGTTTCTTCTGTCAATTATAGAGTTTTAGAAGTTGTTTACAGTGCAATTCTTGTTTACTTAGGTAATATTTTATCTTTTTGGAGTCTTTGATGGTGTTTGAGAGTAGACAGTTTCAGTTTTCCTTATTTATGATAAAAGATAGATATAAATATTATATCTGTAATTTTTGCTTGATACCTGTTTTGTTATATGTAATTTTACTATGTTAAAGTTAAAACATTCCTATTTATTTAAACAGAAAAGAGGAACTTGTATGGGAAGCCTTTCTGCATATATGTTGCCCTGAATGGTTAATAAAGAAACTGCTTTTGGCCAATGGCTTTACAGAATATAGTCAGCCATTGGCCAAAAGCAGTTTCTTTATTAACCAGTCAGGGCAACATATATACAAAAAGGCTTCCCACAACACACACACACACATATACATATATATGTATATGTATATGTATATATATACATATACACATACACATATATACATATATATGGAGAGAGAGAAAGAGAGGGGGGAGAGTAGGCAGACTCAGAGAGATGCCATGTAGACACAAGAAGAGAAAGAAGCGATCTGACAGCTGTGACATTGCCGGTAAGCCACAAGCCTCATAGTAAAATATAAAATAATAGAAATTAGTTAAAGATTTAAGAATTAGCTAGAAATATGCTTAAGCTATTGGCTAAACAGTATTGAGCAGTTGGGAAATGACTTAGTGACTTCCCCCAATATGTACTCCATTTTTAAATTGGATTAGTTTTTCTTTTGATGACCTATTTCTTAAGGTATTTTATATTTTGTATATCAGCTCTCTGTCTGATATGGGGTTGGTGAAGATCTTTTCCCATTCTGTAGACTGTCATTTTGTCTTTTTGACCCTGACCTTAGCTTTACCAAGGCTTCTCAGTTTCAGGAGGTCCCATTTATTAATCATTTCTCTAGTGTCTGGGATACTGGGGTAATATTTAGGAAGCGGTCTTCTGTGCTAATGTGTTCAAATGTATTTCCCACTTTCTCTTCTATAAGGTTTGGTGTGGTTGGTTTTATGTTGATGTCTTTGATCCATTTGGACTTGAGTTTTGTGCATGGCTATAGATATGGATCTCTTTTCATTCTTTTACTTGTTGATATCCAATTATGCCAGCACCATTTGTTGAAATATTTTTTCCATTTTTTTTATTCTTTGTCAAAATTCAGGTGTAGATAAGTATGTAGACTGTTATCTGGGTCATTGATTCAGTTACATTGGTCCTCCTGTTTGTATTTATGCCAATAGCAGGCTGATTTCAGTTCTGTAGCTCTGTAGTGGAGTTTGAAGTCAGAGATTGTGATGCCTCCAGAAGTTCCTTTATTGTACAAGATTATTTGGACTATCCTGGGTTTTTTTTTCTGTTTTTACATATGAAGTTGAATATTGTTCTTTTGAGATCTCTGAAGAGATCTTTGTATTAGCTCTTATAACTTATACCAGCCCATTATTCTCATATATGTTAGCCACATGGCTCAGTACCTTTTTCAGCAGGGCAGGTCACATCCTGCTTATTCCATGGTCTGGGCAGGACTTTGGAAGAATGGGTTTCCTCCTTCCTATAATTCTCCTGTTCTCATTGCCCCACCTCTACTTCCTGTCTTGTTTTCTCACCTCTACATCCTGCCTGGCTAATGGCCAATCTGCATTTATTTAAAACATAATTGACAGAATTATTTAATACCAATTTATCATCTGTGTAAATGAGGAATAGTGATTTTTTGAGTTAATATTGTATGCTGCTACATTACTGAAGATGTTTATGAACTATAGAAGTTCCTTGATAGAATTTTTGGGGTTACTAATGCAAACTGTCATATCATTGGCAAATAGTGAGAGTTTGACTTCTTCTTTTCTGATTTATATCCCCTTGATTCTACTTACTTCTCTAGCTAGAAACTAAAGTACTATACTGAATATATATGGAGAGAATAGACAACCTTGTCTTGCTCCTGATTTCAGTGGGATCTCTGTGAGTTTCTCTCCATTTAGTTTGATATTAGCTGCTGGCTTGTTGTATATTGCCTTTATTATGTTTAGGAATGTTCACTGTATCCCCGCTCTCTCCAAGACTTTATCATGGAGGGATGTTGTATTTTGCCAAAGGCTTTTTTAGCATATAATGAGATGATCATGGTGATTTTTTTATTAGTTTGCTTATACATTGACAGATTTTCATATGCTGTACTATCCCTGCATCTCTGGGATAAAGCTGATCTGATAATGGTGGATGATTTCTCTAATGTTTGCCTGAATTCAGTTTGCTAATATTTTATTAAATATTTTTTTGCCTTAATATTCAAGGGTGAGATTGATCTGTAATTCTCCTTCTTAGTAATGTTATTGTGTGGTTTGGGTATCAGGTTAATTGTAACATCATCAAAAGAGTTTGGCAATGCTCTTTCTGTTTCTATTGTGTGGAACAATTTGAGGCGTATTAGTATTAGTTCTTCTTTAAAAATCTTGCAGAATTCTCTGCTGAAACCATCTGGTCTTGAGATTTTTTTGATTGGGAGACTTTTGATGACTGTTTCTATTTCTATATCAGTTATAGGTCTACTTAATTTTCTTATCTGGTATTAATTTAATTTTGGTAACTGATACTTATCCAGAAAATTGTGCATTTTCTTTAAGTTTTTCAATTTTGTGGAGTACAGGTTTTCAAACTATGACCTAATGATTCTCTGAATTTTCTCCATGTCTGTTGTTATGACCCCTTTTCCTTTCTGACTTTGTTAATTTGGATATTCTTTCTCTGCTTTTGGTTAGTTTGGATAAAGGTTTGTCTATTTTGTTGATTTTCTCGAAGAACCAACTCTTTGTCTCATTGATTCTTTGTATTGTTTTGTTTCTATTTTGTTGATTTCAGCTCACAATTGATTTTTTCATGCTCTCTAGCCCTGTTTGGTGAGCTTGCTTCTTTTTGTTGTAGAGTTTTCGGGTGTTCTGTTAACTCCCACTATTGTGGGATATTCTAGCTTCTTTATGTAGGCATTTAGTGCTATGAATTTTCTACTTACCACTGATTTCATTGTGTCCTATTAATTTGGGTGTGTTGTGTGGTCATTTTCATTGAATTTTAGGAGGTCTTTGATTTATTCTTTTATTTCTTTTTTGACCCATTGATGATTCAATTGAGCATTGCTTAATTTTTATCATTTGTGGGCTTTCTGAAATTATTGTTGCTGTTGAGTTTTAATTTTAAGCCATAGTGATCTGATAAGATACAGGGTGTAACTTCAATTTATTTGTGCCTCTTTAGGTTTCATTTGTTACCTAGTATGTGGTAAATTTTTGAGGTTTCATGAGATGCTGAGAAGAATATATATTCTTTTATGTTTGTGTGCAATGTTCTATATATGGATGTTAAGTCCATTTTATTCATAACATCTCTTAGTTCCCTTATTTCTCTGTTATTTTTTTGCCTGATAGACCTGTTTAGTGATGGGAGTGGGGTGTTGAAGTTTCCGACAATTAGTATGTGGGGTTTAATTTGTGAAGTAAACATTACTTTTACATATGAGGGTGCCCTTGTATTGGGGGCATAGATGTTCATTATTGAGATATCCTCTGATGAATTTTTTTCTGTGACTAATATGAAATGTCATTCTTTGTCTTTTTTTTGATTGATTTTAGTTTGAATAGCTACAGCAGCTTCTTTCTTACATCCATTTGATTGGAAAATTTTTCTCCAACGTTTAATCTGAGGTGAAGTCTGTCTTTGAGATTGAGGTGTGCTTCTTGTATGCAGAAGGATGGATTCTGTTTTCATATCTAATATGTTAGCCTGTGTCTTTTTAATAGGGGAGTTAAGTCCATTTATATTAAGGGCTAATAATGACCAGTGACTGCTAGTTCCTGTTATTTTAGTTTTCATTGTTGATTATGTTATTGTGCATGTTTTTCCTTGTTTAGGATTTGCTGCTGTGAGTTCATCTATTGTCTGTTTTTGTGGATGTAGCTAATTTCCATGGGTTGGGGTTTGCCTTCTAGCACTTTGTGTAGGGCTGGGTTTGTGGCTAAGTATTGTTTATATCTGGTTCTGTCATGGAATATCTTGTTTTGTCCATCTATGGTAACTGAAAGTTTTGCTAGGCATAGTAGTCTGGGCTGGCTGGCATCTGTGGTCTACTTGACCAGGACCTCCTGACTGTCATGGCTTCCATGAGAATTCAGGATTAATTCTGATAGGTCTGCCTTTATATGTTACTTGGCTTGTTTCCTTTGCAGCTCTTCATGCTCTTTCTTTATTCTGTATGTTTAGTGTTTTAATTATTTTGTGGGTAGGGTATTTTTTTTGATTCATTCCATTTGGTGTTCTGTAAGCTTATTGTATCTTCATATGCATATTTTTCCTCAGGTTGGTAAAGTTTTCTTCTACAATTTTGTTGAATATATTTTCTGTGCTTTTGAGTTGGACTTCTCCTTCTTCTATCTTTAATATTCTTAGGTCTGGCCTTTTCATGTTGTCCCATATTTCCTGGATATTTTATATTAAGCTTTTGTTAGATTTAATGTTTACTTCTGTTTGTTTTTTTTTTTAAGATAGGGTTTCTCTGTAGCTTTGGAACCTGTCCTAGAACTAGCTCTTCTAGACCAGGCTGGCCTCAAATTCACAGAGATCCACCTGCCTCTGCCTCTTGAGTGCTGGGATTAAAGGCATGCACAACCACTGCCTGGCAGATTTAATGTGTTCTTTAACTTATGATTCTATTTCCTCTATTGTATCTTCTGCCCTTGAGAGTCTCTCTACCATCTCTTGTATTCTGTTGTTTATGCTTGCCTTGTGGTTTCTGATCATTTTCTCCTAATTTCCATTTCTATAGTGCCTTCAGTTTCTATTTTCTTTATTTTCTCTATTTTGGCTTTCAAGTCTTGAACCATTTCTTTCATCTGTTTGACTGATTATTCCTAGTTTACTTTAAGGGATATATTGATTTCTTCCAATTTTTTGTTTGCTTTTACCTCCATTTCTTTAATGATTTTTTTCATTTCTTCTTTAAGGGCCTCAAACATTATCATAAAGTTATTTTTAGGTTATTTTCTTCTGCTTCATCTATATTACTATGTTTAAGTCTTGCTGTTGTAAGGACACTAGTTTTTGTTGGTATTGTGTTGCTCTTTGTGGAGTTGAGTATGTTTTAACCTTGTCTACCCATCTTTTCCTCTGATTGGTGTAGCTGGGTCTGGGTCTCTGGTGATTAATTTCCTAGGTGCCAATAGATCCAAAGCTCAAATGGTTGCTCCTCGTGGTGTAGTCAGGGTCATGGTTCTACTCACCCTGGAGGTTACTTGGTGTTCTCAGAGGTGGCTTGGGGTTCCTAGGGGTTGTTCTGCAATTCTGGTGGTTGTTTGCACTTCCTACCACAGAGGTTGCTTACTTGGGGCTGCTACTACTGAGGTTTATTGCCATAGGCCTGCTCAGAAGAGGTCACTGACTCAAGCTTGCTCTGGCAGAAGTCTTTGGCTCAGGATTGCTCTGGTGGAGGTTTCTGGCTTGGGCCTGCTTCCTCTGAGGTCACTGGTTCACACTCAATACCACAGATGTCTCTGACTTATGCCTGCTCCCTCAGTAATGGCTCCCTTGTACCTGCTCCTGTGGAGGTCATTGCTTTGAACCTGCTCCAGTAGAGGTCCCTGGGTCAAGCCTGCTCCTATGGAGGTCACTGCCTCAGGCATGCTCCAGCAGAAGTCACTGGCTCTGGCCTGTTCCTTTGGAGGTTTCTGGCTTAGGCCTTCTTTAGTAGGGGTCACTGGTTAGGGCCTGCTTCAACGAAGTATGTCACTAGCTCAGGCATGCTCCTGTGGGAGTCACTCAAGTCAGTTAAATTATTTTACACTTAAAATATAATTTTATCTTTATATATAACATTTTTAAAAAATACATATGCGATTTGTGAAATCTGATGATATGTATTTCTACTATTAATATTACTTGTTCTCTCAAATGAAATAGAAATAACTATAAACAGCAGAAGTAACAATTTACTTAGTTGTTTTATGATAGTTACTTCTCTCCTTTTCCTATGCCTTTTTATAAGTATGCAGTTGTTTTCAGTAAGTAATATTATGTTAATTATAGAAAGACCAGTCCATGTAATACATAACCAATGTCATCATTGAGGCCTTTTTTATGTGTAATATCAGCAAGAGAACTATACTTTATGCATGACAATGAAAGGCAAAAATGAAAGTAGAAGAAAATCTTGGTAATCAGTCCCTCTACACAGAGTTTTTCAAGGGAAGAGATGGTCAAAATCATCTTTTGACACATGTGAAAATGTTAATGCACTGTGGGTTCTGGTTTTTTTTTTTTGCATTGCAAAAGTTAGTGTCATCACAAAATGCACATAAAAGAGAGGTGGAAAAGGAGAAAATGGGATAAAAATAACCATGATCATAAAAATAAGGACATGAATATATAAAGGTTGGCACTAACACCAACTGAAGAAAAGTTCACTAATTGTTAAATTAGTATGACAGAGATCAAATAAGAATCTGTTCCCCTAGGTAATGTTTTCACATCCTGAATGTTTCCTTTATTTATTATGGGTAAGGATATTAGTTTTATTCTAACTACATAGACCAAACTGACTTTATTAAATAAATAGAAGTTACCAAAAAGTGGAATGTAAATGAAGCTTGCAGACAGGTATTCCAATTAAAGGCTTATAAATTCTGACAGATCTTTACTTTAGATCCTGAAGTACACTAAAGCTTCTCATGAATCACTCAACCTTTCATGCATTTCTAAGCCACTTTGCTCTATTGCTTTTACCAAGCTGAGGGCTCTTAACTAAAGTGAAAACAGTGTACATTACAATCTGAATCTTAAGAAAGTTTTCTTTGAAATGTGAAATAAATTGTATAATTTACTTAGAAATCTCAACCTTCTTGCTATCTAAAATCAGAATAAGAATGATCCTGTGGCAAATGCCAGAGGAATTCAGGGGTCATGATATTCATTTTCTTTTGTCTTCATCATTTTTGAAGATTTTAGACATACACTAGAAAAGCAGGTAGAAGGATAATATGTAAAAACCTTTTCTTCTATTCAAGTTCTTTAGCTCTCCAAGTAATTTCAAAATGGTTTGTATGCTATTGAGTTGAATGGCAGTGAGAACAGTTAAATTACTATATTTTTTCATGTGCTAATAAATTACACAAAGGCAAGAAGAAATTACTTTATATAAAGTAGGAGTCACTGGTAGGCTATAATATATTGTCACAATTCCTCCTTGTTAAACAAACATTGGGTATAGTAATTAGTATTTTATCAACTTATTCATGTGAGAGTCCACTCTGTGTGCTGTGATTATCATGAATGAATAAAGAAACTACCTTGGTATGTTGATAGGACAGAACTTACATAGTGGGAAGGAGTGGACTGAATGTTGGAAGAAAGAAGGGTGAAGTCAGGGGACACCATGAAGCTGACACCCCTGGAGATAGACATGCTGAAAATTTGCTGGTAGGCCACAACCTTGTATTCATACACAGAATAATGAAGATGGGTTAACTAAGATGTAAGAGTCAGCCAATAAGAAGTTAGAGCTAATGGGCCAAGCAGTGATTTAATTGATATAGTTTATGTGTGGTTATTTGGGTTCTGGACATTTAGGCTGAACAAGCGTCCTCCTCTAACAACTGATTTTCTTTTTCATTTTTCATTTGTATTGAAAATAGTTTTTACCTCACACAATAAAGCCTGACTATGATTTCACTTTCCTTATTCTTCCCAGTTGCCCCTGTCTTTCCATTTTCCCCAGTTCCATATCCACTCTGTATCCTTTCAGAAAATGGCAGACCTCCAAGAGACAATAACCAAACATTGAAAAACAAGATACAATAAGACAAAGGCAAAATCTTTCCTATCAAGGAGGAATGAGGCAACCCAGCAGAAGGAAAAGAGTCCTAAGAGTAGGCAAAAGAGTTGGAGACATACCCACACCAACTGTTAGAAGTTCTACAAAAGCACCAAGATAATAGCTACTGCACATACACAGAGGCTCTGCTGTAGATCCATGCAAGCCCTATGCCTGTTGCTTCAGTCTCTATGAACTCAAATGAGTACTTCTTATTTAATTAGTAGGTTATATTATACTGGTGTCTTCCCTCTCCTCAGACACCGACAGTTTTTTCTTCATCTCTTCTGAAGTGTTCCATGATCTCCAAAGGGAAACAAACACACATCTTTATTGAGGGATTTTGAAAAGATATCAGATGATCAAATATGATACAGCTACTTTCGGGTAGATTTCCAAATCAATGGAAGTGCCTTGATAGAAATCTATGCAGAAAACATATGAATATAATTCCTCACATTAGAACAGAAGATACTCAGGAAGAAGTGCATTAATAAATTGAATACTGACATTAATCATTTTAGGGATCGTAGGAACTTTAAATTTTCATTAAATAAATTTGATGAAAATAATAGCATGTAAAAAATATCACAAATGAAGAAATGACACATTTAACTACAAGAATTAACAAAAAATATAAGCAAGGGTAAAATTATAGTACATTATTTGGTTTAGTAGTGAATTCTATTTGAATAGACACAAAAACAAGAAGCAAATGTTTCCTTAGCTTTTGATAGCTTTGTAGGCCTGCTCCACAAGACTATCTTCCAGGGTTTAGGTCAGAAGTCACAGAGCAGTGAAAGGAAATCACTGCTTAATCTGATGAAAAAAAGGCTCACAAGAATACTGTTTTAGTCATGCCCCTTTATTCTTCTGCTTCTATTCTAATTCTCCTGTCCTCATTCCAATTCCTATGAGTTTCTACTTCTCTAGCCTCAAATTTCTTTTTCCAGAAGGCTATAGCAATTAAAATATTACAAGAGTTACCTCTCTATGATCACAAGTACATTCCTAGGGTGAGCTATAATATTCAGAGCCATTGACCATGGTAAAACAAGGTTTCAAGGTTCAGGAGTAAAAAGTGATATGAGCCCAGAGGGACAGTGTCTATAGGTCTTTTATCAATTAGACTTGGCAAGCAAAGAATTGACTTGCTTTTCTTACTGTACTTTGTTTAGCCACCATAGACAGACACCTGTGACTCTGACCTTGTGCACAGTTTCTTAAACAATTGTTTTAAAGTCTGTTTTTCTGATATTTTTCACATTTGATAATTTTATGCCATAGGCATGATGATTACAAAAATACTTTACTATTTTAATTTTGCTATCAATTCTGAACATGAAATTTTTTTTGCTCCTATAGATATTTAAATGATCATCTTTAACTAAAAATTGCCACTAGAAATAAACTTTCAAAGTCATAAATATAGATTTAAGACAATATCCAAGAACTGTAGCTTACCAACTGTATCCCTGTCAATATTTTTTAGTTAGTGAAAACAGATTATACAAACTTGTTTGCAATACATAATTTCCTTTAGCTTATTTTTAATTGAAAGAATATTTCAGTAAAATGATTAGCAAAGGCAATGGAAACTATCTTAAACAGACTGAATCACCCCTTGCAGGACAACATATTCCAGGGCAGGCCTCAATTCTTGGATTATTTGAGGAACATAAACTGGAGTTTATAGGAAATAAGCAAAAAACGTGAAGTTGTATGAATTTAGAAGAGAATGGAGGGAAATTAGGCATGTGAAAAGTTTGGATAGAAGGGAAGAATGTGATCAAATACATTGTATGGAATTCTCAAAGAATCAATAAAAATATAATTAAAAATAGTAAAATCACACACACACACACACACACACACACACACACACATATATATATACCATTTAAAAAGCCAGTTTTAAGAAATAATTAAGATGTTTGTTTCTTAAAATAAAATACTCAAAATAGCCATTTTTACCAGATTTTTGTCGATGATTTACGGGGTTTATTTAAGCTTCCCCGGACAGAGGGAAAAGCTCTACATAAATATGTTTTCAGTTAGGTATTTATTCCTTCCTCCTCCATTTCTCTTGATCTGAATTTCCTATTTAGAATTTAGAGGCCTTCTGAGAGATGATTACACATAGACAACACAGATTTCTTGAGAATGTACTCATAATAGTTACTGATCTTCAAGGTTGTGACAATAGACGTCCCTAAAGAAGCATAGATCCTGCTGGGCTGGAAGCAAGAAGATTTCCCATAATGGCAAGTTCCAACACAAAGGTGAAACCACAAATCATGAAATGCCACTTGTACAGGACAGATTCAGGAGGGACCAACCTGTCTGTAAGTACGATATAACAATGAATATAAGCTTCTGAATGCTATGCATCTGGGAAAATTTCAACACAAATCACCTTTAATCACAATATTTGTAGTTTTAGTTAGTATTTATCCCTTTTGGGGTATAGGGCACAGACATTACACAGATATTAGAAAAGTGAGAGAGTGTGTTGTCAAAGCTATGGCTTCAGTCAGAATAAGATACTACATATTTGACAGAAACCCTACAAATGCAAAGAGCACAGAAATAGCTTCTGATAGTGTTCTCATGTTCATGTATACCAGAGAAACCCTGCATCATTAGTCAATAAAAGATAGCTTTTAATCTAGAATTTTCAACTTTATAAATATCAAGAATTTCAACTTTATAAATACCAGAAAATTCACAGGGAAGAACCCCAGTGTTCTTCATCAATGAGATGTTTACATCAAGAAAACTTCAGTCAATACATTTGCATTGTTGAATCACCTGAGAATGTACTCAGACACAAAAGTTACATATCTATTAATCCATGGAGCACATATTTTGTTGGAGATTTAGCTCCATGATATTAGAGTACACTAGACACAATCTGAAACATATAAGTATAATACAAGTATACATTACATAAATCACTCTACAACCTTTAGGAATTGAGAGAATTCACACTGACCTAATCCTGAGGTATGACAGGAAGTGATATTTTCAACAATTTATTGTTTGTTCTATAATAAACATGTAAGTCCTCAACATTTCAAAATGAATGTGAAAGATCTGTACCTATAGTCACAAAGACATTTGACAATTGTATAGAAGAAAACTAACATAATATTGATGAGAATTTAGATCTTTTCAGATAACTGATTCTGATTAAAGAATGAAAATGTAGCATGGTGTCATGGTTGAGGGAACATGAATATAGTACTTGATAACATCAAGAAATTAAGTATATCCAGTTCAATAGAGCAGCATTAACATATATGGAGGTAGTTAAAATTCTTGATAAAAATCTGTGTATTTGAAACTAGCTTTTGGGGAAAAAATACATGCTGGTTGTGGACAGCTGTAATTCAGCAGTAGGGGGCAGAGACAAAAAGACTGAGAGTTTGAGACTAGCTGTATCAATTGAGTCAGACACTGTCTTGAAAGCACAAACCAATCAAAACAAACCCAAAATACCATAAAACACTATGCCAAGAATAATAAATTTAAATATAAACTAAAAATGTAGAATACACTATTATGTGTGGTAAGGATGCCATTACTGACCAAATATGTGTATTTGTTTCAAAGATAAATGTAAATAAGAATAAAAGAACATGTGAGTTTTGAGGCAATGCCACCATAAAATTTTATAAACTCTCATGGCAAGTATTTGTTTCAAGGTTTAAGATTAATGATAAATAAGTAACTTTTGGAAGTTCACAGGGTGTCCTGGTTAATTTTTTTCCTTCAATTTACCTGAAATAGGTTTATCTGAGAAGAGAAGACCTCAACTGAGAAAATATTTACATATGTCCCTAAGGGAAATCTAATTGAAGCATTTTCTAGATTAAGGATTGGTTTGGGATAACCCCACAGAAGTCAATACTACATAGATAGGTGGCCCTGGATTGAATAAAGCATGGTCTGATCAAGCCAGTAAGTAGCATTCTTCCATAGTTTCTGCTTCAGTTCCCATTTCCAGGTTACTGTCTTAAGCTCCTGCCTTGATTTCTCTAGGTGATATACTTCAACTGGAACCTGAAAAAAAAGCCTTTCCTCCAAAAGATGTTTGTGGTCATTGTGATTTATAACAAGGACAAAAAGCAAACACAGGGCAATTATTTTTTTAAAACGGACATATTCTATTTCTTAAAAAGGGGGTGGCAAATACAACATTATGCCTAGTGTGTTTTCTTCATTTCCTATGCAGAATTCGTATGAAAATACCAAATATTGCTGTCTCATGCTATTACATCTTGAATGTTTAGATTCTTTCTGTTTGAACCAATTCTGACTTACTAATATGTTAAAAGATACAAACCAAGGAAACAAACCAAGGAAGCCAACAATACCCATAGCTCTTATATCTTAAATTAACACATTTCTATTACTTTATATTTTACTATGAGGCTTCTAGTTTGTTACCTTACTTATTGCTTCTTGGGCAGCTACATGGTATCTGCCTGACTCCACCTTTTTTCCTGCGTTCAGTTTAGATTTCCTGCCTAATTGTAGGCCAAAGCACCTTTTTAAATTAACCAATAGTCATAAAACATATTCACAGCATACAGAGGAGAATCTTACATAATTTCACCTCCTGTTTCCTTACCATGTCTCACTGGCAACTCCTCTGACTCTACCTTTCATTTTCCTAGTATCCTTAGTCTGGTTTTCTGTTGACTGCAGTTTTCTGTCCTACCTGGTAATTGTGCTCCCTGGTTCCCACAATTGTTAAGCACCAAAGAAATCACACAGAAATCTATATTAACTGTAAACTGATTGGCCCATTAGCTCAGGCTTCTTATTAACTCTTAAAACTTATATTAGCCCATTATTCTTGTTTATGCTAGCCACATGGTTCTGTACCTTTTTCAGCAAGGCAGTCACATCTTGGTTCTTCTGTGAGAGGCTCACAACTGCAGAGTTATGGAATTCCTCATTCCCAGAATTCTGCTGTTCTCATTGACCTGCCTCTAATTCCTGTCTGGCTGTCCCGCCTATACATCTTGCCTGGCTACTGGCCAATCAGTGTTTATTTAAAATATAATTGACAGAATACAGACCATTATACCACACCACTTCCCCATCTTTTTTTAACCAAGGAAAATATCCATAGTTCACTTTTGTGAATGTGGGCATAGTTTTCCAGGCTACTTCCTACTGGTTTCCGGCACTTATGATCTTGGGGACCTAAAGAAAATTTAGAATTATGATCAAGTCCTTACTGTAGTATCCTGTGAGGCTTGATCATCTTGGGCAGCATCTTGAATCTATTCTGGATGTAGAACTCTGAAATCTGGGCCATCTGTTCCTACAGAAATTTTGCAGGTTGTCATCTTTGATCAAACCTGATTTTTCTTAACTCAGAATGAATCCACAGCCTTCATTTCCTGTGGAAACAAAAGAAAAATCTTTTCTCCAAAGTAACATACATTTTGACTTCAATTTTGAAGTCAAGGTATTTTCAAAATGCCTATCTTGAATTAATTCAGCAGCATTTATTAACAAATATCTTTCAGCAGCTGTTGCTCCTTCCTCAGCATTCAAACAGTTCAAAGAGAACATAACAGCATACAGTATCCAGACTTTCTGTGTATTTTTATCTTTACATGGCTTTATTTTAAACTCTATTTCTTTTATTTTTAATGTTTTGCTCTTTTAGACAGGGTCTCTGTGTATCTTTGTCCTGGAACTCATTCTGTCCTTGAACTCACAGAGATCTAGATCCTCCTGTCTCTCCCTCCCAAGTGCTGGGATTAAAGGTGTATGCCACCATACCTTGAACTCACAGAGGTCTGTCTGCCTCTATCTCCCAAGTATTGGGATTAAAGTTGTGTGCCACCACACACAATTACTCTCTTTTCTTCTTTTTTATTTTAAGGGCTTTAGCCTTTTTCCCCAAGCTTGCATATATTTTAACACATTATAAAACATTTAAAGGTTTTCTTAATCTTTAAATGTCTCTGTACTGTATCTCTCTCATTTTCTGACCACATGTGTCTTTAATTTGTTAAGCAATATGGGTAGGATTAAAGCTGTGACTTTGACAGCTGGATCCAGCCCATTCCTTAGCTTTCTGAGATTCCAGCCTCATGGCTGAGGTACCTGCTGGAGCCATGTTTATGGCCACAACTCTATGGTGTTTCAAGGTACCTGCCACCAACTGTGGTCAGCTTTTCATCAACACCATTTAAATGTTTCATGGCAGAACCTCTTTAAAAAGCTGTAAGGTTTTGCAGCTAAAGCTAAGTCAAAAAGCCTCTCTTAAATGAGAGTGCTCACCTCAAGCAAGCAGAGCCCACCTGAGAAAATGCTGCTATCAATAAGCCATGCTTAACTCTATTCTTTTCTGTCTAGAATTACTTCCCAAGCTCTGTCAGGCTTTATGTGGATGCAGTCATACACACGTTGAGCAGTATTTGTTGGAGGGAGCGGGCACTTGTTTGTCTTGGCCGCCTGGCTAGCTTATACCTGAAATAATCACACAGGAACTGTATTTATTAAAACACTGGTTGGCCTTTAGCTCCAACTTCTTATTGGCTAACTCTTACATATTAGTTTAATTAACCATCTCCATCAATCTGTGTATCACCACGTGGCTGTGTCTTACCTGAGACACAGCTGGTATCCATCTCAGGCAGAGAATCCATGGCTTCTCTCTGTCTCTGCTCTTCTTCCTCCCAGCATTCAGTTCTGTTTTCTCTGCCTACCTAAGTTCCACCCTATCAACTAGGCCAAGGCAGTTTCTTTATTGATCAACTGATAAAAGCAACACAAAGCAGAAGGAACTCCTACACCAGTTCTCCCACCTAACTTTATCCTATTCTGCTATTAGTCATTCAGCTTCTTTATTAAACCAATCACAGTGATATATATTCACACAGTGTAAAGGAATATTCACACACTGAGATTTATGTATGTAAGTATGTCATTAGGACTCATTTTATGGCTATGTGCCTTTAGGAGAATAGTACTAGTTTTTCTCTAGGCTCATGATCTGCCTAGTCCAAGATTCTCGACTACTTTAGCAGTATCATATATGGGCTCCATTTCATGGAGTGGGCCTTATATCCAATCAAAAAGTGATTTGTTACTCCCATAACATTCATGCC
This sequence comes from Arvicola amphibius, assembly GCF_903992535.2. Classification (NCBI taxonomy): domain Eukaryota; kingdom Metazoa; phylum Chordata; class Mammalia; order Rodentia; family Cricetidae; genus Arvicola; species Arvicola amphibius. The sequence continues at coordinate 105,027,865 of NC_052065.1, forward strand.
ACTGTTGAACCAGTATAACTTGAGGTCAGGTCATTGGTGTAGGTCACTGGGTTTGTAGATGGGAGATACTCATGATTACATTTCTCTCCCAGTAGAGTGCAGCATACCTTCCAGTACAATGTACACTAGTCTGCAGGAGTGGAGATTCTAGTTAGCCAACGACTTTACTCCTCTCTGTTAAATTAAATATGTATGTGTTGTCCTCAGAAATATGACCTTACATTCTCATTATGAATAATAATCAATGCCCTTGCATCCTGGTTAGGATTTTTATTGGCTATGATGAAATACCATAACAAAAAAAGTTGAGGAATAAAAGTATGATTTGGCTTACACTTTCTCATCATAGTCCATCACTGAAGAAAATCATGTAGGAACTTAAACAGGAATGAAACTGGGGGGAGTAGCTGATGCAAAGATCCTGGAGGTGTGCTGTTTACTAGCTTGTGCTTCATAGCATACTCAGCCTGCCTTCTTACAGAACCCCAAACTACCAACACAGAGATGGCAACAACCCACAATGGTCTATGTTCTCCCACATCAAACACAAATTAAGAAAATACTCTTCAGATTTGCCTACAGCCCAATCCAATGGAGGCACTTTTTATTGATATTTCCTCATCTCTGATGACACTAACTTGTATCAAGTTGTTATAAAACTAACCAAAACACTTTGACAATAGTCTTTGATTTTTAGAAGTTTCCATGGGGCACTTTGTACCAGTGATTCAATAAAATGTATCCTAATCCAGGCACAGGTGATTTTACTTGGTGAGATATCTAATTAGGACATTGTCTGCCCTCAAAACCTCTATAATGTATTCATGGTCTCTCTCAAAATAATGGTATATTTTAAAATTAATGTTATGTATATTACATACATTTTACTACATACATAGTTATAACCTGCTCATTTTATCCTTTGATGAAGATACATTGATGTTTTGATAAGTGATTTTTCTAGTTTTTAATGTTTTTTACAAAGTACAAAATTTGAAATAGAGACAGTAGTGAAATTATTCTAAAAATTTCTAAAGTTAAATTTTTTGTCAAATAAGATTTCCTTCACATTGTTAAATATATTTCTTTATTTGGCATATTTTAGGTATGTTTATAAATATTAGCAAAATTAAGTAATTTTTAAAAAATTAATAAAAAATCAACTTTCATTTGAAGGACGTTACAGCATTGTAAAGTTGCAATTCAAGGCAGCATTTTGAATGAAGAAATTTTCACATAAATACAGACAGTAATAAAATCATTGTAAAATTATTATATAATTAATTAGTATCCTATCTTCTAATAAAGCAGAAGTGTAGTAGGAGGTCTCTTGTTTGTTCCTAGATGCTCAGCCCCAAAATAATCACACAAGAACTGTATTAATTAAATCACTGCTTGGGCTATTAGCTCTATCTTCTTATTGGCTAGCTCTTACATCTTAATTTAACCCATTTCTATTAATCTGTGTATCGTCACATGGCTGTGGCTTATTGACAAGGTTCAAGCTGGCAACTTACATCTTTCCACTCCAGTGGCTACATGGCTTCTCCTTTTCTCCCAGCATTCAGAATAGTTGTCACCACCTAGCTCTACTTAGTTCTATCACAGGCCCCAAACAGCTATTTTATTAACCAATGATATTCACAGCATACAAAGGAGAACTCCACATTACAGACATACTAATCATTTGGCTTCAAGATATTACATGTAATTGATATTATACATCACCTCCAATGCAGCTCCTTATTTGCATATGTGAATGGAATACTTGTATATTTCAATCACACTGTTATAGTTTGATAATAAATTAAATTATTAGAGAGAATAAGGAGAAAGGGTATGGAGCAAGCAGAGTGGAGATGAGGATGAAAAAGAGAAAGTAGAGATGAAAAGAATTGGACAGAAGGAAAAGAAATAATACAGAAAAGTTTACCTTTCATATTTCTTTTGTGGTAGGCAAACTGTAAGTAGCTTCCATGATACTTGACTACTAATGTTTATGTCCTCATAGAATTACCTTGCTTAGGACATAGGTGAAACTAGTGACTTTCACCTAAGCAACAGAATACAGCAAATATCTTAAAGATATCCCATTAAACCCCAAATTTCTACCACTTTTAAAAGTATCAAGATGAGGAAAAAGGCTTTTGCTTACAGGTCTTTGGGGAACATTTAAATCTAAATCATAGTTAAGTGGCAATGATTTTAAACATGGGGACATCTGAATTTTTTTCTCTTCAGAAATGAAGGATTTTGGAAAATTTGCTCAAGAAACTTAGTGGTAGGATAGAACATAAAACCAGGAGTCTGTTTTTAGTCCTAATATTTGTACTACTATTTGAGGAGAAATCCATACTCTATTCTCCATCCATCGAAAGAAATATCATTTGTTTAGTATGTAAATAAATGTAGAATTATATTATCACACTATATTTCTGGGTTTTCTTTTCATGTTACTAGAAATGATTTTCTATCACAGTAATAATTCAGGAAATTTATCTTGAGATCAAGTTGTTTATGAGTCAAATTTGTAGAGCTCAATTTATTTTTGCTTTTGCTTATTAAACACATATGATTATTTTTTAAATGTAGAACAGAAAATTATACAGTACAAAATTTCACTGTGTCCACTAAGCAATACACTTTCTGTAAGGGGCTTCTAAGCCATTGCATCAATACTGAAATATTATAATTCACTACTGAAATATAATAATTCACTACTGTGGTTAACTTCAAATGATTCTATACTAATCTGCTATCTATCAAATACATCTCATATTATTTTCTATATAACAGGTTTAATTTGAATTAAGAAAAAAATAGTTCAATTTCTGAAACATTAATTTGCTATTCTGAACACTACAATTCTAGAATATCATGAAACAACTAAAACAACAAATATTTGATAGTCAAAATTCATTTAAATGAAACTATCTGACTAGGTAATCTTTGAAACTATAGAACTTTGATTATGGGTAGTTCTTTTTAAGATATCTACACAAAGGAGTGAATAGTTAGGTACATGTTTGAAAGCTATAGCTGCTCTTTCCAAAGACATGAATTCAATTCCCTGCATCCACATAGTGTCTCATAGCCATCTGTAACTACAGTTACAGAATACCCAATTCTTTTTCTGGCCTCCGGTGTGCACAATGCTTGCACTTGGTTGAGAGGAATACTTGTAGGCAAAATATCTATACACATAAAATAAAATTCAAAAATTTTAAATATTTTTCTGTGAAAGTAATTGATGGAATAATACTGTACTTTTCCTTTTCAGTTCAAAATCCACAAACATAGGTTTGTATTTTGTCTGTCAATTTCTATTGTGCAGTGAATGACTCTATTGCCTAAGTGCTCCCAGAGAAGGAAATAAAACAAAAGAAAGAAAGGGGTAAAGTCAAGAGAAATAGAAATGTTCTCACGAAAAGTGTGTGGAATTACATTTTTCACAAAAGAGTGTGAAAATAGTTAATTTGTGAAATAACTTATAATCAAATGGTATGTCATTTGCTCATTGTAGATGATTCTATTCTTGTAAAACTCAGGGATCATAAAATTATTACAGGTGTTTTACAATGCATAATTTTCTTTAAGATAACATTTGGTTCAAATACAAAATTATTCACATGAGAGCAAAAGCAATATTAAAAATTGTATTAAATGGTATAAAAAGTAACACCTGTGTCTAGATTATTCACAATAAAATATTCAAATGTAAATAAGTGTATTGCTATGTAAAATTTCATTTGGTTAATTTGAACAACAATAAGACACATACTCAGAATGTCAATATAGAGAGTAATATATCCTGGTCTTAATTTTTGATAAATGTATCCATATCAAACAAGTCAATAAATCCATTGTTGCCTTTATACAGTTTAACAGAGAGCAAGGCAATTTAGGGTTTGGATATGCCAGGGAATACCAACTGAGGTGTAGTTGTCAATCCAAATTCTTCATCTTATTTTTGTATTCTAAGGCTTCCTATAAGTCGATAGAGACCATTTATTAACACTTTTTCATTACTCAGTCATTACACGACTGAGTTCAACCATTTCTATTTCATTTACATTTTTAGTTTTGTAAATATCTTGTAGATAATAAATATATTTTGGTAGCCTAATGTTGTAAAAGTGTTAAACTAGTGCTCATAAACAGTATTGAAAATCACATTTTTATTAGGTTGGCATGAACCATGTTTTAAAATATCTTTTAATATGAAAATGTCTGCAGTTTACTAGGTCATAAGTGCAGTTTGACAATGGAGCACATATGAATATTTCATCCAGCAAAGGGGATGATTCTGTAATTATAAATAGACCTGTTCCTACGCAAACTGACAGATTGGGTTTTAAAGAAAGTGTCTGAAAGTAATAGTGCTTGGGTAAATGTTTGGGTAAAGCAGAGATACATGTTATCTTTAGGAAGCTACTTTTAGATGCAAAGAAATCTGAAAAGGAATCATTATCAGACACAACTGTAAGTTAGACAATGTTACCTCTCTAGTTTCTATGCTTGCTCTATGTGTTGGCAAACCATTCAATTAGGTAATATAGGTAATATGAGTTCTTGTTACTTTCTTTAATATTATCTTAGTAAATTTATTGGATATCATGTCACCAAGGTGATAAAATAACTTGAATTAAAATAAAGTATAAATATTATCTTTCCTTGTGTATTCTTCTTCTACTGAATATTTAATAGGCTAGTTTCTCCAAATGATACTGGCTAATAGAGAACTGGATTTTACTCTTTAGCACTTTCATGCTAGTCTTGCACACCTTTGCTGTAAATTTTGATGACAAAACACAATGAACACACACACAATAACCATTGCACAACTGCAGGATAGGATCAGTAGGATTTTATATTATTGATCCAGGTGTAAGGGCACATTCCTATAATCCCAAGGATTTGGGATGTAGAGGCAGGATTAGGAATTCTAGGTTGTCATTACAGTGTAAGACCAGCTGATTTGCAGGAAATTGTATCAAGAAAATAAAACAAAACAAAAACACATATGCAAAACAATAAAAATTGTAGGGCCCAGGTCTACCCTTGTTCCTGGGTTCCATCTTGAGGACAGTTTCTGGTCAGCTAACTAAGCATCCTGTTTGTTCCTGTGCTCCCTCTGCCCAGCCTTGTCATTAGCTGTAGGGCATTTTTGACTCCATCGTTGGTATGGTAATTTTCCACCTGCCTGGGCAGCAGCGAGGTATATAAGGATTTCACCAAAATTAAATAAATGGAATTTGGCTGATCTCCTTTCGAATGACCCAGGTCTCTTTGTGTGTTTTTTTTTAATTTCCAGGCCCTTGCCCAACTCGAGTAAGGTACAGTGGCGCGTGAACTGTACCAAAGGGGAAACACAGAATCAGGTGTTACAAAAAATTACTATGCATTGTGGTAATTTACCATAAGACTAAATCTTTAAAATATATATTTAGGATCTTTGAGAATAACTTAGAGTATTAAATAAGTAAACAGACATATTAATAACACTCTAATTTTACAGACATATACTATGAGGTCCTGGTCAGAAGAGAAAATTATCCATAGTTCTAGGAAAAGAATGAGATGGTTTGAACTTTTTAAGTGGTCAATAAAATATGCACACATAGATGAATTTGTATTAGAATCAAAATCTATCTTAAGGAAGTTTATAAACTGTGAAACTTTATAAATTATAGTGACTCTGTGATTTCGGGCTGTCACCAGGATAGAGAAATCTGAAATGTAAAAATGGGATACCATTTCATAATCAATTATTTAAAAATGTAAGTACTTTCAAAATACTGGGTGAAAATGTAAACTTTTTAATCAATTAATTCAACCACTTAAATGTATGTTTATAGCTTTAAAATAGTAAATGGATGTAAAAGCATATATTAAAGAAGAAAACGTTATTTCAGACCACTCTGTTAATATATGCTTTCACACTTTGTACCATTCTTTACCAGAGGACTATGACATGGATAAAACTGGTATTTTAGGGTAATTAAAAAATGTATGTTTGAAAGTTGGTAAGTAGTTTCTTGGAAGCTGTTTTTCCTTTCATGCTGCTTTTTATTGTAAGTTGTTTAGCTTTTACTTCTGTAAAACTTACTTCATATTTCCTTTGTATTTTTGTTTATATTCTCCTGTAATCAGAGCATTTCTTTCCGCCTATACAAATTTGTTTTCCTAAGGATAAAGAAAGGACCTGCAATGAAAGATATAACACTCTTTGCCAAAACTATTCTTGTCCTTTGAAAATGTCCCTACACATCTAGAGTTTTCTTTGAACATGCAATTCAATTTGTAGTCTTGCTGTTTCTTAGCAAAACTGAACTTTCATTTCTTTCTGTAAACTATATTTTCAAAGGAAAATATTTTGAAAGCTAGTTTCAATAAGTTAATATACTTTTAGATTAAATTCTATACTTTATCCTTCATACAGTATCACTGAACCAAATATGATTTTGACTTTAGAATTATATAAAAATAAATTCTAACCTAAAAAGTTAATTTACATAAAATCTGCTAATATCTCCAATTATATCACTATATATCTTTAACTCTGTCATAATACAGAATAAGTATGCCTTTTTCTATCTGCTTATTATATTTCTTCTTTTTGTACAGCTCAATATGCAGCTCAATTTTATTGCAAAATATGCTAAACTACAGTTTCATGAAGGATAGCATAAAAAGTGCAGAGTCTTATATTAATACACTATTATTCACCTTAAAGAATACAAAAATCACTCAAAGAACTGCATAATAGCATAAAATCTGCCTTTGATCCATGCACCATTTTCCACTAACTTCACTGGGAGTTATATGTAAAAATTGAATGCAAGATTCCATCTCCTGAATATAGACTTTAATCTTGTCACTCTCCATTGAAATATGTTCACCTCTGGGAGTGGAACGAAAAGCTATTTGAAAACAGTTCACATGTTTAGAAAAGGAGTCTGTTACTATTCAAATCAGCAGAAGGAATGTGTTTACTTGTTATAATTGTTTTCATAAATGTACCAAACACTATCAATGGCTCCTAGACTCATATACAATATTTAAAAAAAAAAAAACTTAAAACACGATCCAACAAAATGGAAGAAGAAAGTCAGAAGAAAAATAAATTAAGCACTTTATAACATGCTCATTTATGACAAATAAGTTCCTAATGGGGTAATTGCCTGGTTACTATCTGGATATCCTGATAAAGCCAGCTTAAAGTTGAAAACACCAGAAAAACTGATTAAAATGTTCATTAAATGCCAAAAAAATATTCTTTAGATTCTCAGAATAATTGGTAGCAATGATAAAGATTCACTAAATGTAATCATTAAGGATATATTTGGCAATGGCTCAAAATATTCTCTCAGGTGGATTAAACAATTTTGAAAATTATTTTTAACAAGATCATGTCATGCTTCATCAAAGAACAATTTTATTGTAGTTCTAACATTTTATCATATACTTGCAGGTCACAGCAAACAGACCCACTGACAATATAGACAAGCAAAAGTTTATGGCAGTTACCTTGCCCCTTTCCTTTCTCTTTATGTGATGGCACTGAATTTCTATGTCTTTCACATCGTGGCTCATTTTCTGAAGATTTTCATTGTATTCATTCTTTTCAGTGGTAGTCATAATACTTCTTTCTGCACATTAAAAAATATCAGCCAGCCAGGTGTGGTGGCATAGGCCTTTAATCCCAGAACTTGGGAGTCAGAGGCAGGTGGATCTCTGTGAGTTTGAGGACAGCTTGGTTTACAAAGTAAGTTCTAGAATAGCCAGAGTTACAAAGTGAAACCTGCCTCAACCTCCCTCCCCCAAAAGTGAGTCACATTAGTCATTTAGAAAAGGCCAATCCAAGACAGAAAGAAGTTATGTGAGGTATGTGACCAACTTTACACTATATGGTCCAATGTTGGCATATCTAAGATTCATATATAATTAGTACAGATTAAGCAATTTTAAGTAAACCATGCATCTAAGGTTCCTCATTTGAGGACTTCATATATATATTCAAGACAAGGTTTCTTTGTAGCTTTTGTGCCTGTCCTAGAACTAGCTCTTTTAGACCAGGCTGGTCTCGAACTCACAGAGATCTGCCTGCCTCTGCCTCCCGAGTGCTGGGATTAAAGGTGTGCTCCACCACTGCCCAGCTATCTCGTGATTTATTGAGATAAAATTCACATAACATAAAGTTAAAAATTCATCATTTTAAATCATACTTTTATTTCAGTGGTGGAAAGGGGATATATAAAGTACACTCTCAATTTTGTAGAGCTGATTCCATTTATACAAATATTTTCATAATGCATAAAATAAAGGTTGTGCCCACTGCCTTAGTTTACTTTCTATTTCTGTAATAAAGAATATGAAAAAAAGCAACTTTGGAACGAACAGTTTCTCTGATATTATAGTTTAGAATCCATTACTGAGAGAAGTCAAGGTAGGAACCAAAGACAGAACCCAAAAGCAGAGAATGAAGCAGAAACGATAGAGGAATGTTGCTTACTTTCCCTATGGCTTACTCTTCCTGATTTACTATACATCCCAGGACCACCTGTCCAGGGATGGCACCATCTAAAATGGGATACCCCCCACATTAATAACCAATTAAGAAAATGCTCAATAGGCTTATTTATGAGACAATATTATGGCGGCATTTTCTTAGTTGCTTTTTCTCCTTCCCAGTAAATGTCACCATACATTTACTTATTCTGGATATTCCCTGTAACTTTAACCAGAAAGTATGTGGCATTTTGTAGTTTGGGTATTCATATGGGGCAAACTGCTTTTAAATTTCCCTCATGTTCTATCATAAATTGGAATATCAAGATTTATTTTGAATGACTTTTATAGATTTAAAGTGTATGTTTATCCATGAATTAGTAAACGGACATTTGAACATTCTATATTTTTAGCTGTTAAGACTATTGTTTCTATGAATACTTATTCACAAACTTCTGTGTGAACATGTTATTTTTTATCAATTCTTTGAACTAAATATATGAGTGAGATTGATGACTATATAGTAATTCCATATTTAACTAAATTAGAAATTTTATAACAAGATTTTCCACGGTGAAATCATCATTTTTCATCTCCTTTTGCAATGTATGAGAGTTGCAATTTATCCACATCTGAACAAATACTTGCTACTTTGTTCCTGAATTATTATTATCATCATTATGATGATGATGAAGGTGATGATGATAGAGATGACAATGAAAAATAATGATGGTAGTAATCATCTTACAGGGTATTAAGTTTTAAGAGTCTCTTACATATTATGTGTATTCAACTCTTATACTGTTTCATATAACAAATATTTTCTGCTTTATATAAGGTTTGTTTTTACTTTCTTGAAGTCACCCTTTGATATACTGTTTAAATTTAGACTTATAAAATGTCTTTCCATAAATTTTCTATAGCACTTTGTCTGCAACAGTTACTGTTATAAATTTTACTTTTGTAGTAACTTTCATTGGTTCCTTTCATAAGCATGTCTATTATTATATACTACTATTATGTATAATCATCTGACAGATGGTCATTCTGTAGCACTTCTGCTAAAGTTAAGTTAGGATAGAAATGAACAAAAATAATTTGCTTGAGTTCCTTTATAATTCTGTTTCAATTATATGACTGACAGTTGCTCTATATAGAATTGTTCCAAAATTAGATAAAATTTAGTTTATTATTTTACTTCCTTATAAATGTATACCCTTTTGGGTCATATTGACTTTCCCATTATTTTATGTGATAAGGACTTAATTTATAAGTCTATTTGGAAAAATAAGTTATGATTGTTTTATATCAATTTTTCAAAGTATGTGTTTTCTTACATTGCATTTTAATACCTTCTCTCCAACAGATATTCTTTAATTATGTGTGTTTTACAAAAATCTGAACATCGCCTCATTCATTGTAATATTTAGTAATTCTAAGAGACTCTTTAGCAGTCTTCAAATTTCATTTAGACTCTCATGAGAATGGTTTATTTTCTATTTTCAATTTCCTCACAATTACTACAATGAAATGTAGTGATGGGAGCGGCAGGCTGCACTCCACCACCCAGCTAGCTTTACCTGTAATAATTTCATGGAAACTGTATTCTTTTAAACACTGCTTGGACCCTTAGTTTTAGCCTCTTATTGGCTAATTCTTATATCTTGCTTTAACCCATATTTAGTAATCTGTGTAGCACCACGAGGAGGTAGCATACCAGGAAGGATCTTAGCCTGTGTCCGTCTCAGAGGTGTCTGCCTGACTCTGCTTTCTTTCTCCCAAAATTCTGTTCTGTCTACTCCACCTACCTAATTTTCTGTCCTATTAAAGGGCCAAGGCAGTTTCTTTATTAACCAATGAAAGTAACACATAGACAGATGACCCTCCTCCATCAATGAGATATTCTTCTAAATTGTTGACATTAACATAAAAGCTAGTAGAAATCTGATTTTAAAACACAAGGGATGCTACTTTGAAATTATTATAAATCACCAAAGAAATAAAGTATTAGCATCATTTTCTGACAATAACTGAAATAGTATCTTCTACTATTAAACTGTGTTAATTGTTTATGCTAGCAAGGTTCAGTAAGGTGTTTACATACACATATACAGTATGTATTAACCATCTCTGAAAAGACCATTCCCACTTTTTCTCTCTTCATGCCTTCCAAATAATAAACACTTACATGCCAACATTATTTTGAAATGGCATGAACATTCTAATGTATTTTCAGAGGTATAGGGTGATTGCTTATTAGATTATTACCATGTATAAATTATCACCATTATAAATATAAATAAAAATATATTTCATTGTGAAATTTTCACACATGCATTTAACATACTTTGGTCACATTCATCCCCATTACCATCTATTGTCCTTGTCTCATTCCTGATCATCTTCTTCCCAACTAGTCAGCACTTCTATTTTTATACAATTAATTAATGAATTAATTTTTGAGGCAATGAGTTTCAGCAGGATAACTCAAAGTAGCATGAGTGAGAGGCTATTTACAAGACCATGCACAACTTCTCAGAGGCTACACCATGAAAGATAATGTCTATCTTTCCCTTAACAACCATTAGCTGTCTATAGATCTTCAGAGAGTGTAGCCAATTTGTGAGTTCTCCCTCTTGGATGATAGAATACTGATTGGCCCAATTTTGGTTAAGTCTTGTGTAGGTAATAATTTTGAGTAAATTCTGTGAATCAATAGAATTTTCCTTTTAAATGCTGAAATTGTGTTTCATGGATTGAATGCATCACAGTTTGTATAACTAATCACCTGCTAAAGATCTTCTGGGTTATTTGAAGTTCACAGATGTTAGAAATAAATCTTCTATAAACATTCATGTACACAATTTCTGTAAAGATGTTTTCAGATTGATTGGATACAAGCTATGACACCAATTATTTGTTGTATAGAAAGAATAGAAAGAATGATTAATTTTGTTAATCTTGTCAGTGTGCTTTCCAAAATGACTTGACTCTTTTTGGACTCTCCATATTCTCAAAACAGCATTTGCAGTTGACATTTTTATTTTAAATATAGTCAACTTGGTAGACATCTGGAAATCACATTGTAGGTTTATTTTACATTAACTTAATGTTAACAAGCTTGACAATCTCACATTATCTTTGCTCTTTGCTCAGTTCTCCAACTGGATACCTTGATGATTTTTTTCTGATGAGTTTGCTTTAATTCTATGCAGTAGCCTTTATTCAGTATGAGTTTTATACAAGTTTTGTCTCAGGGCATATGGTGTCCTGTCATCTAAAAGTAGTTCTTTATGGAGTAATTTTTATGTTAACAAAGACCACTTTATTGGTATTTAGGAAATATCATGTATTTGATAACAATCTGAGAACTTTCTTATTGCCTCAAATCCCAAGTTTTAGTTCTTTGAATTCTTTTTCTAAAGTTGTCTAGTCCCAAATTTTTACCTTAACTGTGTTATTGTAAGCTTTCCAACTTATAAGACGTAAGGTTTAAGTTTCATTACCTTTTTTATGGATATCCAATTGTTCAAGCACTTAATCTATTGCATCTGGAGCAGTTTTCCATACTTGCATTATCAGACCACTGTTGAATTTTCTCTTTTGTTCTTAATTATTCACCTATCTATCCTCCCAAAACTACCAGCAAATCTTTGTTACTGCAAGTATGTGATAATTTTTAAAATAAAGGACACAAGTTCTTCCCACATTGGTATTTTCGAAGTCATTCTAGCTATTTTAGATCATTTGCTTGTTTATACAAGTTTCAAAATAATCATGATGATATTCAATAGAACTTGCATTAAATACATATATCAATTTGATAAAAACTAACAATATTTTGATGTTCATTTATGAAAATAATGTATCTTTCCATTTTTTAAATTTTTCTCTGTTCTTTCCTCATAATTGTGCTGCATCTAGGTTTTCTCAGATGACTAGATAAATAATATATTTTATTACTATTATGCTAAAATATAATTATTATATATTGTCCTGTAACCTTGCTAAGCTCACACATTAGTTTTTTCAAAATTTTAATATTATATTTTATTCTATTTTATTCATATGTACATTTTACCTGTATGTATCTCTGTGCATGCCTGGTGTCCATGGGAGACAGAAAAGGGCATCAGATCTACTAGGACTGGAGTTACAGAAAGTTATAAGGCATTATGTGGGTGCTAGAAATAGAAATTGGGCCTTCTGAATTAGTAGTCACTGCCCTTAACCACAGAGCCATCTCTCTAATCCTCACATGATAGTTTTATAAGTATTTATAAAGAATTTATTGGAAAATTTTGCATTGTCAAGATGTGCAATTAGGGTCAGTTAGCTTATTCTTTCCTGCTATGCATGCAATAGTTCTTTAACTTCTGGTTCCTATAGCCTTTCCTTCCCATCCTCTGTAATTTTTGGAGACTCTTAGAGTAACATGGTGCTATAAATTACCCCTCTAGGGGTAAGGACTCCAATATCACTAATTTTTTTTAAGTTTGATCAGCTGTTTCACTTTTGCTCATAGTCCATAATCAAAACAAGCACCTCTGGTGAAGGTGGAGAGCAGTTTAATAAATGAGTAAACACATAAATATTTAGAATATACTTGATACTAATTCCATTTAGCAAAATAATAATAGTATATTCTCTCTTGTTTTGAATTTTTATTTATATTGCCCAAAGATATTTGAATATTTACATAAACTCAAAACTAGAAATAACTCAGTGTTCCTCAGTTGAAGGAATGTATGCATAAATTATGATAGGTCAATATTGTTGTAAAATATTATTTTAAGATGTATAACATTTGTTTATGCTGTGTTATATTTGTTTCAATGATGTAAAGATGTGTTGCATTCTTTTCTGTTACATTTGTTTAACTCCGTGAAGCTGCACCTGTCTAAAAAACATGATGGTGTAATAAAGAGCTGATAGGCTAATAGTAAGGCAGGATTAAGGATAGGCAGGGCTGGCAGGCAGAGAGAATAAATAGGATGAGAAATCTGGGAGAGAGATCAGGGAGAAAAAAAAGGAGAGGAGGACATTAGGGACCAGGTGTCAGCCATTCAGCCACATGGCCAGCTATGGAGTAAGAATGAAAGTATGATAAAAGTTATTTACATAAAAAAGAAGCTAAAAGAGAAAGTAAGATATACATAAATAAAGATAAAAGCCCAGAGGCAAAAGGTAGGTAGGATAATTTTAAATACAAAAAGGTTGATAGATCCTAAGCATCCCATTCCTCCGAGCTCCCCCCATTCTCCCCTTCATGCTTTTCTCTCCCCATCTTCCCTTGACCCCGTCTTGCCCCACCCTCAAGTTCCCAATTTTTGCCCGGCGATCGTGTCTACTTCCAATATCCAGGAGGATTACTATATGTTTTTCTTTGGGTTCACCTTCCTATTATCTTCTCAAGGATCCCGGATAATAGGCTCGATGAAGCATATATCTTAATTAAGGGAGCCATCTGAGGGTTGTCAAGAGACTTGACTCTAGAGGGGTTCCTGGGCTTCCAGGGAGATGCCCCCAGCTAGTTCCTTGGGCAGCTGAGGAGAGGGAGCCCGAAAAGGCCAGTTCCTATAGCCATACTGATGAATTTCTTGCATATCACCGTAGAACCTCCACCTGGCGATAGATGAAGAAAATGACTGAGCCCCACATTGGAGCACCGGACTGAGCTCCCAAGGTCCTAATGAGGAGCAGAAGGAGGGAGAACATGAGAAAGAAAGTCAGGACCGTGAGGGGTGCGTTCACCCATGGAGACGGTGGGACAGAACTAACAGGAGATCACCAACTCCAGTTGGAACAGGACTGATGGAACATGCGACCAAACTGGACTCTCTGAATGTGGCCGACAGTGGGGGCTGACTGAGAAGCCAAGGACAATGGCGCTGGGCTTCGATTGTTCTGCATGGACAGGCTCTGTGGGAGCCTTCTCAGCTTGGTTGATCACCTTCCTGGACCTGGGGGCAGTTGGGAGGACCTTGGTCTTAACATAGAGTAGGGAACCCTGATGGCTCCTTGGCATGGAGAGGGAGGGAGGGGGGGTATGGGTGGAGGGGAGGGGAGGGGAGGGGGAGGAGAAGGGGAGGAGATGGAAATTTTTAAATATAAAAAAATAAACCATGAAAAAAAAAGAAATCCTAAAAAAAAATTAAAAAAGCTCAATAGAAACAAGCCAAGCTAAGGCTGAATTTTCATAAATAATGATAAGCCTCCATTTGTGGGTTATTTGGAAGCTGTGTGGCTGGTCCCCAAAAGGGTAAAGAGTAGAAAAACAACAACAACATTTTTTTTACTTAGATAATATTTTTTTATTTTTTTTAATAATTTTTAAATTTTCCACTTCACACTTTTCTCTCCCCATCCCCCCATCCCCCCATCCCACCCCACCCCCATGTTCCCATTTTTTGTCCGGCAATCTTGTCTACTTCCAATAACCAGGAGGATAACTATATGTTTTTCTTTGGGTTCACCTTCTTATATAGCTTCTCTAGGATTTTTTTACGAATTGTAGGCTCGATATCCTTTATTTATGGCTAGAAACCAATTATGAGTGAGTACATCCCATGTTCATCTTTTTGGGCCTGGGTTGCCTCACTCAGGATGGTGTTTTCTATTTCCATCCATTTGCATGCAAAATTCAAGATGTCATTGTTTTTTACCGCCGAGTAGTACTCTAATATGTATATATTCCACACTTTCTTCATCCATTCTTCCACTGAAGGGCATCTAGGTTGTTTCCAGGTTCTGGCCATTACAAATAATGCTGCTATAAACATAGTTGAACAAATGCTTTTGTAATATGATTGGGCATCTCTTGGGTAAATTCCCAAGAGTGGGATTGCTGGGTCCTGGGGTAGGTTGATCCCGAATTTCCTGAGGAACCGCCACACTGCTTTCCAAAGTGGTTGCACAAGTTTGATTCCCACCAGCAATGGATGAGTGTACCCCTTACTCCACAACCTCTCCAGCAAAGGCTATCATTGGTGTTTTTGATTTTAGCCAATCTGACAGGAGTAAGATGGTATCTCAACGTTGTTTTGATTTGCATTTCCCTGATTGCTAAGGAGGTTGAGCATGCCCTTAAGTGTCTTTTGGCCATTTGAACTTCTTCTGTTGAGAATTCTCTGTTCAGTTCAGTGCCCCATTTTGTAATTGGGTTAATTAGCATTTTAAAGTCTAGTCTCTTGAGTTCCTTATATATTTTGGAGATCAGACCTTTGTCTGTTGCGGGGTTGATGAAGATCTTTTCCCAGTCAGTAGGCTGCCTTTTTGTCTTAGTGACAGTGTCCTTTGCTTTACAGAAGCTGCTCAGCTTCAGGAGGTCCCATTTTTGCATTCCAACATTGGGTTAGAGTAAAAGATAAAGAACAACATTTTGCATACCAGTGGGGGACCGAATTTCCATGTAGGGGCTAAGAAAGCCGAAATAAAAAAAAAGAGAGAAGAAAAAAACATGGCTCCTTTAAGAGGTACTGCTGTTCAGCCTTAAGCACTAAACAGAAACTAGAAATGGCAAGCTAAGTTAAAAACCACTTGTGGTAACACAGGTACTGGCTTCCACAGCTAAAAAGGCTTAATGCAGCTCTCTGTTAGGAACCTCCAACTGGGCTGTGAGCTTGAGGCTTTGCTTTCCAAACCGGAGAAGCAGGCCAAACCAACCACCAGAGCTACATGGAGGTCCTAGTCTCACTGATTAGCAGGTTTTTTGCTCATGCAGACAAAAGGCTAAAAGATATTCAGAAAAAAAAAATGGTCCCGATGGAAAAATCTCTAAAGTAGTTCTAGTGTGTTTGATGATGTGCATAGGCTTAAGAAAGAAAAAAAATGTGTATAGATAGTCATAGAAATTAAGAAATAGTTTATAAATTAAGTCTTTAGAGATAGTAAAAGTAATATAAAGGAAAAAAAACACATAAAGATAAGAAATAGACAGGAAGTCTGGATCCTGTAAGTATCGTGCTGACTTTGAATTTTTTGATTGTTGATAAGCAAACGAGAGTTGCTAAGAGACATGGGATTGAAAGAACCGCTAAAATAAACCAGCCTAGATATTGTAAGAATGCTTTAACATTGAGATGGAAATCAGAAAATATATTTGCCAAATGGAAGTTAAAGATGCTTTGGAGAAAATGTTTTGCTTTTGTTTCCACAGGAAACAAGAGGCTGTCAATTCATTCCAAGTTAATATGGATCATGTTTCATTAGGGAAGACCTCCTGAATCTTGACAGGTGATACCTATCAGGAAAGACTACTGCTGACCTTCTCAGGGCTTGGTCATCATCTCGAAATTTTATCAGGAACCCCTAAAGATATCTTTGTCCACTTTCAACAGGAAGCTGTTTAGAGAACATGACGTCCACATTCCCGTGAATTAGGTTATGGGAGGCTTTTTAACCACTTGGTGGGTTATAGATAGTTGTTATAATTTAGTGTAATATATGAATGTAAAATAAAAAGACAATAATTTATCTCATATTTTGCACTGGCACAGATTTTGATATATTGATACAAATTTAAAGTTATTTTTGTTATATTGAATGTATGTTTTTTCTCTTGTTTGGGATCATGTGCTTATGCAGCCCACTTAAAAGTGTCCTGTATAAATAACAAATGATGTTAGTAGTTAATCTATAATAATTACACTTGTTGTCACATTAGGTATGTTTTCAAGGTTAAACAGGTTTATTTTAGACAGATGATTTTCAAGCACTTCAAAACCTACAGAATACAGCTTTTAAGATGTTTAATAACCTAAACTTTTTTATGAAATGAGACACATCTGCTCCTGGCAGCACCAATTTACTTCATAGGTGGATGTTGGGCATCAAAGAAACTTCATAGGACTTGAGGCCTGTTGGCTGAAGATGGATGACCCAATTTTTCAGAACTTTAGGTGACTTTTCAGGCAGATGTCTCTGTTGTTAATATTAATTCCTTCTGGGTCTTTGATGGAGTTAAAGACTAAATAATTAGAATTTCCATTTTCCTTAGTTATGATAGAAGGTAAGTTAGGTATAAATCTTTGTACTCACTAAAATAAGATTGATAATGTAATGTTTCTCAGAATTTGCTAAACACAAATGAATGACTAAATATTGTGAAAGCAATTCTTACTTGATAACTGCTTTTTGTAGTTGTATGTAGTTTCACTATATCAAAGTTAAAATCTTTTATTTTTATTCAGACAAAAGGGAAAAATGTTGTAGATTATTTTAATATATGTTACATTTGTTTTTGCTGTGGAACATTTGTTCAAATGATGCAAATATATCTTGAATTCTTTTCTGTTGCATTTATTTAGGTATGTGAAGCTGTGTTACTGTGCCTGTCTAAAACACCTGATGGTCTAATTAACAACTGAATGGCCAATAGGAAGGCAGGAAAAAGGATAGGCTGGAATGGCAGGCAGAGAGAAAAATAGAAGGAGAAAACTGGGAGGAGAAAAAGGAGCAAGAGAACAAAAAAAGGAGGATGCTAAGGGCCAACCACATAACTACACAACCAGTCACTGAGTAAAAATGAAAAATTCCATGGAAAAGCTGCTCATACTATTAGAACAAATTTTGAATTATAAAACTGTTAACCATCAATAATTAATCTTCACAAATTGATCTGTTTTGTCTTAATATACATTCCACAATATCTTGGTGTGTGTATGTTTTTATCTATACAGAAAATAAAAGCTCACAATGGAATCTGTAGTTCTCCTAAGCATTAACATTATAGCTGTCAAATCATGCACTGACATTCTAGGGGATTGAATTCTCTATTATTTAAATTTTAATCTTTTTAAGATCAAAGAATAGTTATACTATTTCCTCCCTTCTCTTTTTCAGTCACCCCTTTCCATGCACTCTCTCCTCTTAGATTCCTGGCCTCTTTTTCTTTAATTGTTATTTTACACATAAACATACAAATACACATAAACACACACATACGCATATAACCCATTTAGTCTAATTAGTATTTCTTGTACATATATGATTGCAGAGCTGACCACTTTGCATTAGAAAAACAAATTAGGTGCCTCATCCCTAGGAAAAACTATCCCTCTCTCAGAAGTCATTATGTGCCTTTAATTCTTTGGCTAAGAATTGGACTCCATGAGTTTTGAGCTTTTCCCTTTCTACATTTTCATGTCTATTGGTGTTCTCTTTGTCCAGATCTTCTCTAAAAAGACATATAGTTGAGGGATCATGGGTAAAGTTTCCAGTCATATCTTGGAGCAACATCTCAAATCAGACTTCCTGGCCTTTTTGTCTCTTACAGTTTTTAAATTCCCTCTTCTATGATGTTCCCTGAACCTTAGGTATAGACATTTTGTTGAAGATGTGTCTGATGAAGCCAGGCAACCCACAGTCATTTCTTCACTGCATTTTGACAATATGTGGCTTTCTTTAATGATCTCCATCTGATACAAAGAGAAGAGTCTTTGATGAGGGTGGGAGCTACACTTATCTGTGGGTATAAGTATTTAGAATATAGTTAGAAATAATATTGATAAGAAAAGTGACAGTTGTAGGTTGTCTTCAAAGATTCATTACCTCACTAACCTGGGATAGCTAGCTATGTTTCCAGTACAAGATAAGATTTTCCTCCTGTTTAGCAGACCTTAAATCCAATTAGGTAGCTGTTATGAGCTGCCAAGTTATGAGTACAACTGATGGACCTTAGGAATATCTTACCGTGCTAGTCATTGTTGTGGTGCCTGGGCATCATAGCTAGATAGGGCTATTGTTTACTTCCCTCCATTAGCAGGTTGCATAGTATCTTTATGTCCTATGATATTTTGCCCTCAGTGAGTAGGCTTTCAGGTTCTATCCAGTTTGCATCCTCCGAGGCCTGTCTACAAAATGCATGATGCCTTTAACAATATGGAGTAACTTTCACCTTCTGTGAGGCAACCAAAGGTAACAGCAAGAGGCTGTATTGTTTTGAGGGTCTCTTATTAGCTCTTGTAGCTTATATTAACCCATTATTCTGATCTATTTTTGCCATATGGCTTTGTACCTTTTTCAGCTGGCAGGTCACATCCTGCGGTCTGTGTAGGACTGGGAGGAATAAACTTCCTCCTTTCCAGAATTCTCCTCTTCTCATTGAATCATTTCTACTTCCTGTCTGATTTTCCCGCCTATACTTCCTGCCTGGCCAATCAGTGTTTATTTAAAACATGAACGACAGATTACAGACAATTTTCCCTCACCAAACTTTAATCCTAGCACTTGAGAGGTGGAGGCAGAAGAATTTCTGTGAGCTGGAGGCCAAACTGGTTTACATAGTGAGTTCCAGGACAGCCAGAGTTATATATTGAAATAGTGTCTTGAAAATAAAAAAAATCATGGATTTTTTTTAAACATCTTCATTGTTGCAGAAAGTAAAACTCCCATTTTAATTGTTAGTTGTTTAAGAAGTAGGCACTTGTCTACAAGATCAAGATATTCTACCATAGACAGGTAAAGGCCCATAAATTTTTCCCTATCTGAGGACCTATTGGCAATTGATGGCTGTTTGTGAGGAAATAGTTTTGAGAATGTGGTCAGTATGAGGTTACCTATAATCCTGTAGATGATCCTATGCCTGTGCTTATACAAAAATACTCTATGGGTTAAAAATAAAATATGTAGTTTAGAGAGGGTATGTTAGGAGGTTGCATGAAGTAGGAGGGAGTACTGCTGATGTATGTAATCCAGATGCATTTTGTGCAGGGGGGCTATGCCTGATCATAAAACCCCAGTATCTTCAAGCTCCAATGAACCCACATTAGTTGATTCTCTGGGCTGTGTTTTTGTGATATCCTTGAAGCCTCTGGCTCACACAATCCTTCCTCCCACTCTTCTATAGGATTCCAAAATCTCCATCTAATGTTTGGGTGTGAGTCTCTATATGTGTTTCCAAAAGTTGATGCCAAGGGAATTTTACCAACATTATTAGATTACATGCAAGGCATATGTTATCAAAATAATTTTCTAATGATTTTTAGATAAGGGTATCAATAACTCATAATAAATTATCTTAAGGTGGTTGGGCATAATACTATTTCAATCAGTTCTTTGATCTTCATGTTATGAACCTTAAAGTTTCAAGTGCAGTACACATGGGTATTGAGTCTTGTCAACTGAATATTACAATAATCATTTACAGTAATAAAAATTTTGCTATTTAATTTCAACTTTGAAAATATTTTAATACTTTCAAACTTACTTGTAAAACTCAAACAGAATTGGAGAAATGGGTCTCTGGTTAAGAGTACTTGCTGCTTCTGTAGAGGCTGGCTTAAGCTTCCAGAATCCACAGGGTGGCTTACAACTATCTGTAACCCCAGTTTCAGTGGATTTATAACTCTCTTCTGCCCTTCATGGGCACCAGTTACGTGCATGAAGTAGTTACATACATAGAAGACAAATACTCAAACACATGAAATTCAAAAAAAAGTTTAAAAACAAAATAACTCATCATTTCAGTTAACAAATAAATCTATGTTAAGATATTGTTTTCTTTCCTAATGCACAATATATCAGCTAGGTGCAAATAATTGGTTGTCTTGAAAGCCTAGACAAAAAACATTGTCATACTAAGGCCATGTTTGGAAAATATAAAAATGGAAAATATTCACAATATATTTTCACATCAATCAGGTGAATATACTAGCATATCTAGAAGGAAAGATGCTATTGTAAGGTGATAACAGTGAAGCAGAGTAAACAAACATCCACAAAATCTAATTCAAAACAACCAATGAAATACTTGACAAAAGATTGTCATATTACATTTCTCAGCTCTCTGAAAATCAATCTAATATTTATGGCTATTCTTCTGCTCACTAGAATCTAGTACTTATTTTAGAAACAAAACACCTAGAATTGCTGTAATAATTCAAAAGATGTATGTTATTTGAACTTACTCTATCATAATCTACTTTTTGCCAGATTGGCAATGCTCTTGATAACAATACTATATAACCATGCTGAAAACCAGTAACTTGGCAGGTGTGTGGAAGAACTAGTATTGAACTTGAGATCCTTCCAGGTTTCATCCCATGAAATTATCATTATTTGGCCATTTTCCTTCAAAGATGGGACTTACAACATACCTTTTGTAAGGAGCATAAAGTTAAATGAAATATATTTCCTTGGTGCCTTGGTCAAAGCAATTACAGGAATTCTTTGCCATTTTTGTTTCCTAATGCAAAAGATAAAATATTGTACCAAAGACTAGTCTATCTGGCAACTTAAAATGACAAACTTTCAAATGACCTATACATAGTAACTTATAGATCTAATACATTCTTGAGATTATGTAACACCTTTCCCCAAGGGGTTTATGTGTGTGTGTTTTCAGGGCTGTGTGGTCATTCAAGGAAGATCTCAGAAGTAAACAGTTTTCAAAACAATTTTTGAGTATCAATGGTGTATCTCAGTAAAGATTCAGAACTATTTGGCAAAACCTAAGGAACTTAAAAAGGGGGGAATTTAAGAGACTCTTCATACATCCAGTCATTTGCATACTATTAAGCTACACTAGATATAATTTCAATGACCAAAAAAAAAAATTTACTTTAGAAAAGTTACCAAACAGGCAATTGAAAATAGCAAAATATTACACATGAGGAATATGATTTGCCAGTATTTTATTGTGTATTTTTGTGTCAATGTTCATGAGGAATATTGGTCTATAATTATTTTTTTTAGTTCTATCTTTGTATGGTTTGTGTTTCAGGGTAACTGTAATCTCATAAAAATAGTGTGGCAATGTTCCTTCTGTTTCTATTTTGTGCAAAAATTAAGGAGTACTTGTATTTGCTCTTCTTTGAAATCCGGTAGAATCCTGTGCTAAAACCAAAACATGTGGTACGTTCACACAATGGAGTATTACTCAGCAGTAAAAAAAAAATGACATCTTGAAATATTCAGGCAAATTGATGGGGCTAGAAAAAATATTCTGAGTGAGGTAACACAGATACAGAAAGACAAATATGTTATTATTCACTGATAAGTGGATATTAGCTGTAAAGCAAATGAAAACAAAACTACAAAGCACAATTCCAGAAAAGTTAGGTAAAAAGGGGAAACCTAAGAGGGACACACATGGAGGGCCCAGTAAGGAAAATAATTGATATCCTGGGCAAACTGGAAGGGGGATAGAAGGGAGGGGATGGGAGATGGGAACATGAGAGACCAATAAGACAGTATTTATGGAGGGATGGAGGGAAAGAGCAATGACAGAGAAAGCAAGAGGGGGAGGGAGGGAGAGGGAGAGAGAGAGAGAGAGAGAGAGAGAGAGAGAGAGAGAGAGAGAGAGAGGAGAGAGAGAGAGAAATGTAATCCATCATATAAAAAACTGAAGGATAAAAACCATATGATCATCTCATTAGATGCAGAAAAAGCATTTCACAAAATTCAACATCCCTTTATGATAAAGGTCTTGGAAATATTAGGGATACAAGGGTCATTCCTAAATATAATAAAGGGTATTTACAACAAGCCGACAGCTAACATCAAATTAAATGGAGAGAAACTAAAGGCCATCCCACTAAATTCAGGAACACGACAAGGCTGTCCACTCTCTCTTTGTCTCTTCAATATAGTTCTTGAAGTTCTAGCAATAGCAACAAGACAACATAAGGGGATCAAGGGGATTCGAGTTGGAAAGGAAGAAGTTAAACTTTCGTTATTTGCAGATGATATGATAGTGTACATAAGTGACCCCAAAAATTCCACCAAAGAACTCCTACAGCTGATAAACTCCTTCAGTAACATGGCGGGATACAAGATCAACTCCAAAAAATCAGTTGCCCTCCTATACACAAAGGATAAGGAAGTAGAGAGGGAAATTCAAGAAGTATCACCTTTCATGATAGCCACAAATAACATAAAATATCTTGGGGTAATGCTAACCAAGGAAGTGAAGGATCTATTTGACAAGAACTTTAATTCTCTGAAGAAAGAAATTGAAGAGGATACCAGAAAATGGAAGGATCTCACTTGCTTGTGGATTGGGAGGATCAACATAGTAAAAATGGCAATTCTACCAAAAGCAATCTATAGATTCAATGCAATCCCCATCAAGGTCCCAACAAAATTCTTTACAGATCTTGAAAGAAAGATCTTGATTGAGTGAGCCACCATGGGGTTAGGGAGAAACCTGGTGTTAGAAACATTCTCAGGAATCTACAAGGATGACCCCACTAAGACTCATAGCCATAGTGGAGACAGTGTCTGAAAGGGCGTTCCCCTGTAATCAGATTGTCCTATCCTAATTGTCATCATAAAACCTGCATCCAGTAACTGGTGGAAGTAGATTCAGTCCCCCACTTCCAAACACTGCATTAAGCCTGTGGAACTTGGTTGAAGAGTGGAAGGAGGGATCATATGAACAGGGGGTGTCAAGAGCATGATAGGGAAAACCACAGAGACAGCTGAGCTGAGCTAGTGGGAGATCATGGACTATGGACTGACATCTGGGGAATTTCCATGGGAATGAACTAGACTTTCTGAATGCTGGTGACAGTTATATGGCTTTATCTGTTGTGGGGAATGGCAGTGGCACCAGGAACTATGCCAAGTGCATAAACTGATTTTTGGAGCCCATTCCTTGGTCCGTTGATATGGCAGACTTTGTTGACTTCCCAAGGAAGGCCTTACCAACTCTGAGGAGTGGGTGGGGAGTGGTAAAAGGGGAAGTGGGAGGATGAGAGAAGGGGAGAAATGCAGAATTGGAATTGGTACGTAAAATGAAAAGTAAAGTATTAAATAATATTTCTGAAAAAGGAACATTTAAGAGCTGTCATATAGAACTGCTATAATATTTAAAACATCCAATTTTCAATAGAAATCACAAACATGCAAGGAAAAAATAATTCATGATTAATATACAAAACAAAAGCAATTAATAATAAATGTCTTTGTGAAAGTGAGGCATTGGAGTCACTCAGATAATTAAATATTTTTAATTACCTAAAAGTAGCCTCCATAGGACTAGATGAGACCTCATTCTCAACAAAACTAAAATTTATATAATTAAGTGTTTAAAAGAAGAAGGATAGAAATGTAAATCCTATAAATTCAATATGTACAGGAGAAAATTCACTGTAGAAGGCAGAAGAATAAGAAATGTAAAAATGGACCATAGAAAATTATTCAGCACATAGACAAGAAAAGAGTGAATAAAAATGAAATTAGCTTAAGAGACATAAGAGGCACCATCAAGATCACAAACAAAAGAATGAGGAAAGTTACAGAAGAGTGTGGAAAAATGGAAAATCAATACCATAAAATTTCCCAATTATGAGGGAAAATATGAATTTAATATAAAAAATCAACAAATTCTGAGAGGAATGACCAGAAAGATATCTAAACCTAGGCCTAAGGTATAACATAGTTTAAATACAAAGACAAAATCTTTATTTTGATGATGGTTTCTTATATCTTCATTGTGTCCATAGTTGTGAAGATGCCCTCTGCCAAAGAAAGGTATAAAACCTTTGCAACTTGCTCCTCCCACTTCACTGTGGTGTTCATACATTACAGATTTGCTTGCTTCGTCTATCTGAGGACCAAGAATTGTGACACATTGAGAGATGACACACTGATGGCAGTGACATATACTGTTCTGACACTTCTGCTGAACCCCATCATTTACGGTTTAAGGAACAAAGACATGCAGACAGCTCTGAGAAAAATACTGGATCATGTAATTAAGGGCTTTCTTCAAATGTTAAATAAAAGAGCTCAGAACATTTGAAAAGCTGAAATGATTTTGTTAAATAAACGATGAAAAGTCGAGTACTTCCAATAAAAATAATTACAGTGCCCAAAGAAATGGAAGTGCCCAATTGCCTGATAAGTTTTAGTTTCATATTTATTTTACTACAAAGTCTGCTTTCAGCCATGAAAACATACATACAAGTCCATCAACTGAGCAAATTGGATTTATATATTTAGAAATATTCATGTATGTGACAAAAGTTCATTTTAAAAAGAGGTCATGAACTTGAAAGAGAACAATGAAGGATACATGGAAGAGTTCAAAGGAAGGGTAGGGTAGCAGGAAATGATGTAATAATAATCTCAAAAAATAAAAGGAGCAATTAAGAAACAAGATGGAAATTTCAAATATTAGAATATTATTACATATTTACATTCATATATAGAGAGATCATATAGCGTAATTTTTTAAAAAAACTTGTTTAAAAATTCCATGCTTTCATGACATTTACCTTTTTTTTTGATTTTTGGAGACAGGGTTTCCCTGTAGTTTCTAGAGCCTGTCCTGGAACTCGCTCTTGTAGACCAGGCTGTCCTCGAACTCAGAGATGCGCCTGCCTCTGCCTCCCGAGTGCTGGGATTAAAGGTGTGCGCCACCACCGCCCGGCAACATTTACCTTTTAACAAGAAAATAATATTAAAACAAACAGTAAGAGAGAGAAAAAAAGATACAGAGAGAAGGAAAGTAAGAATAAAATTAAATTCAAAGGAAACATGGCAAACCCACATGTTTACAGTTGACTTGAAGGAATAACCACAATGCAGAGAAATAACAAAGAATTTTAAGAAAATATTCTGCTAAACTTTATTCAAACATAAGGAAGAGGGCTGATTTTTATTATTACTTTATAAATAATACCAATAAAAATTCCCACTTCTTCCCCTCCTCCCACTTCCCTCCTGCTCCCCCACACCTCCAGTCCTAAAAGAGGGCAAGGCACCCTGCCCTGTGGGAAGTCCAAGGCCTTCCCCCCTCCATCCAGGCTTAGGTAGGTATGCATTCAAAGAGAATAGGTTCCCAAAAAAACCAGAACATACAGTAGAGACAAATCCCTTTGCCATTATCATTGACCCCTCTGTCTGCTCCAACTGTCAGCCACATTCAGAGTCTAGTTTGATCCCATGCTCGATCATTCATTCCCAGTCCAGCTGGAGTTGGTGAGCTCCCATTAGCTCAGGCACACTGTCTCAAGTGGGTGAACCAACCCCTCATGGTCCTGACTTCCTTGCTCTTATTCTCCCTTCTTCTTCTCTTCAACTGGACCTTGGGAGCTCAGTCCAGCGCTCCAATGTGGGTCTTTGTCTGTCTCTGTCTCCATCCATCCCTGGAAGAAGGTTCTATGGTGATATTCAAGATAGTCATCAGTCTGACTACAGGGCAATGCCAGTTCATGCACCCTCTCCTCCCCTGCCCAGGGTCCTAGCTGGGGTCATCTGGTGGACTCCTGGGAATCCGTCAGAGCCAAGCCTCTTGCCAACTACAAAATGACTCCCTCAACTGAGATATCTCCTTCCCTGCTCCCATATCTGTCCTTCTTCCATCTCAACCATCCCACTCCCCCAAGCTCTCCCCAACCCTCCCCTTCTCTCCTCTCTCTCCCCCTGTCCCCTTCCCTCTACTACCCGCCCCCATCAGAAATAGAAATTTTGTATTAATCAAAACTATATTTTACATAGGAAAAATATGTAGTGTGTTCCCAAATAAATAAAAACTATGAAAAAATTATTACTAGCAAACTTACTATATAAATAGTATTAAATTGAATGTTTCTAGCTCAAAGGGTAAGACATTAAAGATTAAATCAAAGCAAATTTAAAAAGTAAATGCCAAGAGAAGCATTAATTCCATTGACTAATATAAGAGCTCATATGCATGGGGAATTGGTGAGCTATCTTCATGGTTAAGAACACTAGAACTCAGGTTCATTTGTTAGCCTCCCAACTCCCATCAACTCCACTTGTAGGGAATACAACACCCACTTCTGGTCTCTGTAGACACAGAATGCATATGATATAAGGCATCCATCAAAATATATAAGACATACACATAAAAATAAATAAATATTGCAAAGATATAAAAACATATTTTTATAATAATTATTTTGCTTTAAGTAAACATTTTCATGAATTACAAATATGTTGAACAGATCCAAAATATCTCTGTAGTTTGTACAACAAAAGCATACAAGTTCAGCTATTTAGTGGATTAATAAAGGAACAATGTTTTGCATGGTATTTATAGTAATTTGAAATTAATATGAAGTAGACTAGTATAAGTTAAAATATTAATTTCATTCCATCTGGCAACTATTACTAAAACATGTGTCATAAGAAATGGAAAGGGAATTAACATAGTAGACTACAGTAGATTAAAATATAAATGATCAATATTTTAGCTTCTTTCAGTTGTAGAATCTGAGGTATATGATATGAAAGTAGAAATAAACATGTGTCATAAGAAATGGAAAGGGAATTAACATAGTAGACTACAGTAGATTAAAATATAAATGATCAATATTTTAGCTTCTTTCAGTTGTAGAATCTGAGGTATATTATATGAAAGTAGAAATAACACTATTTACGAGATAGAAAATCAATAGTCTGATGAGAAAAAGAGTAAAAGAGAAGATAATGGGGAATTGAATAAGATAAAATAAATTTTCATGTTGAAACATTCATTTTGTGCATTTGTTTTTAAAAATAGTATGATAAAATAGAATTTAGATTAAAATACAATTTGCTAAAAATAAAATATAAAAAACAATGCACCATGTGAATAATCTTAGAGTACTAAAGTACCTAAATCAATTGCATAAATAGACTTTAATAAAAACTGGTTAATGGAGATTAGGAATAAAACCACTAGTCTATGATGAATACAGAAAAATTATAAATATCTTTGTTCATAGCAACAGAACATAAATAAATAAAATAAAACCTGACATAATCTAAAGAGAAAGCAAAACTATTCAGAAATTTTAACATCTCTTATTTTGTAATTGACATAAAAACACTAAAGATGCATGCAGTTATAATACACATAAATATATCATCTTAAAACAATAACATATAAACTCTTTCAAATTTTTGAAGAACATTATCAAGGATAAATCACATATGAGACAAGAAGGCAAAACTCAGTAATTTTAAAAGTTCTTAAATTATATGCAGTACATGCTCTGAGAACAACAGAATATGGTTATAATTATTCTTACACTGTAAGAAAATGATGCTGGTAAAGCGGGTCTTTCAGAAACATAGGTTATAATATAAAATAGTATATGATTAACTTATTAACAAAAAATAGCATTTCTATATTAATCACTGACTATAAAAATTTCTTGTATGAATACCATGTTTTGTCAAGAAATCACAAACCATTTTTATCAGAATCAGTCATTCTTCCTCAAAGCACCTTCTCCACAACACTAGCTCCTTAGGATATTAAATAATATTATAATGTTATTTATTTATTTTTCATCTGAACTGCAGTTTCCCCTCCCTGCTTTTCTTCTAGTCTGTCCCCACAATACTATCAATCCATGTCTTCTCTATTTCTGTTCAGCAAAGATATCATGGATAGCAAGAAATTATGGATATCAACAAAACATGGGTACCAACAAAACACGGCAAATCACGTCTACTTGTTTTAAGGCTGGGCAATGTAATCCAGTATGAGGAATAGAGTTCTAAACAATTACTCTATAAATAATTGTCTCACATGGAGGTCATTTTGTCACTCTGGAAAACATAACAGTTAAGGACAAATATCTGAATGATGATAGGTGTTGAGAAATACAATATCATGTACAAGGTGAATAATAAGTTATTGTCATGTAAGCATCTAACAAATTCTATGGGCTGTAAGTTTATGTTTTCTCAATATTAATCTTTTAAAATCCTAACTAAAAACTGAAGCTATTAGGAGGCTATGGGTACAGATGCTTTACAAATGAAATTAGGTTCTTAAGGAAGAAGAAGCAGAGTAGTTTCTTAGCCCGCTTTCATGTAAGAAGATATGCAGGCCATGATTTTCTTGAAGAACTGAGCCCCCCTCAAACACCAAATGTTCTGGTGTCTTGATATTGGACTTCACAGGTGACGTGGGAATCCCCTCTGTGTACTGTGATTACCCTTAATGAATAAAGAAACTGCTTTCAACTTATAACAGGGCAGATTTTAGCTGGGCAGGGAAACCTAAGCTGAATCCTGGGAGGAAGAAGGGTGTAGTCAGAGAGACCATGGAGTTGCCAGAGACAGACGCTAGAAACTTTACTCAATAAGCCACAGCTACATGCGATATACAGATTAATAGAAATAAGTTAAATTAATGTAAGAGCTAGCCAATAAGAAGCTAGAGCTAATTGGTCAAGCAATGATTTAAATAATATAGTTTCTGTGCATTTATTTTTGGGCAGAGTTGCTGGGAACTAACTAGGGGCCTCCTATAGCACACAGGCTATAGAACTCTAAGAAATAAATGTGCATTCTTTATAGGCCATCCAATTCATGCTATTTTGCTTCAGCCGACCTAGTAGTCTAATATGCCCAGGGAGAATAAATGATGAAATTAACTGATAGCTACTATTTATTGAGTATGTACCATGTGCTTACCAAAATCATATTTTATTATCTCATTTGCTTTGTGAGGTTTCAAAACTATCTCAACCTTATAAAGGGAATACCAATATCTCTTTCCTACTAATGGTAAAACAGAATCTTGGAGAAAGCAATTATCATTCAGAAAATGTATTTAGCAGTTATAAGCATTACAAAAAAATGAATGAAAACAGGATAACTTTTAGGACATAAGAAGTCCTTAATATATGTCAGTTATAATATTTTAAATATAAGATCATATGATTAGATGTATAAATAACAGTTTTTATATGTGAGAAAGAATAATTACCCCAAAGAAATTTTGTAAAGATTAAATGAGATAATACGTGGATTGGATGGGCACATATTAAGTACTTGATAAATGTTAGTTATTATTTCTTCCAATTCCAAATATAGAAATGGAACCATAAAAAGTGTACGTAGCCGGGCGGTGGTGGCACACGCCTTTAATCCCAGCACTCGGGAGGCAGAGGCAGGCGGATCTCTGTGAGTTCGAGACCAGCCTGGTCTACAAGAGCTAGCTCCAGGACAGGCTCTAAAGCTGCAGAGAAACCCTGTCTCGAAAAACCAAAAAAAAAAACAAAACAAAACAAAAAAAGTGTACGTAGCTTGTCTAATGTCATATGAGCCATAATAGATCTAGATCTATATCCAATAGCCTCAAAACATAAGTTGGACAATGTTTTACCAGTGATCAATATTCATTCCTCATCTGATTAGCAAATTTGGAGAAAGTGCTCCACAAACAACATTTAAATGTTCCACAAAACAGATTTTAAATGTAGTGAGGAGGCCCCACTTTTCTTTTCCTTTTGTCAGATCAGCATGTAAAGAAGTTTAATATAATCAAATCAGTTTTTAAATTTAAATAATATTTCCCTCAAGAGACCCAGAAAGATTGTCAAGAGAATAAAAAAGATGGAACAGTAACATTTAATGAGAGGTAAGTGGATGTAATCACAGCTGTTATACAGAATGCAAATATTGTGCCAAGGAAAGCAAGTTCCAGAAAAGGGGTGTCCAAATATGCTATAGTCATTTGAAAGGAAAATATATCAATTGAAAAAAAAAACACTTTGTCTTAAGGTAGATCAATTCCCAATTTTCTGAGGAACTGCCATACTGATTCCATAATAGAAGTGCAAGTTGGCGCTCCCACCAGCAATGAGGAGTGTTAGCTATACCACTCTTGGGCATATATCAAAAGGACACTCCATCTTACCACAAGGACACTTGCTCAGTTATGTTCATTTTGGCTTTATTCATAGTAGCCAGAAACAGTAAACAACCTAGATACTCCTCTACAAAAAAAAAATGGATAAACAATTGAGTCATACTCATATGTTTAAAAAAATGATATAATTGACCAGGCAGTGGTGGCATGTGCCTTTAAACCATTACTCAAGAGGCAGAGGCAGGCAGGACACTGTGAATTTGAGGCCAGCCTGGTCTACAGATGGTGTAGGAGATCCTTCTGCTTTTGTGTTGCTTTCATTGGTTAATAAAGAAACTGCCTTGGCCTAGTTGATAGGTCAGAACTTAGGTAGGCGAGGAAATGAATGCTGGGAGGAAGAAAGGCAGAGTAAGAGAGAGTTGCCATGGAGCCACCTGAGTCAGACATGCTGAATTTTGCCAGTAAGCTACTGCCACATGGCGATACACAAATTAATAGAAATGGGTTGAATTGAAATGTAAGAATTAACCAATAAGAAACTAGAGCTAATGGTTTCTGTGTGGTTATTTCAGGTGTAAGCTAGCCTGGTGGCCTTCTCCTTGTAACATACAGAGCAAGTTTCAGGGTAGGCTACAAAGATACACATAGAAACCTTGTCTCAACCAAACAAAACAAAATATTGGCATCATGATGCAACTAGAAAAAAAATCATAGAGCATGAGATAACCAAGACTCTGAAAGACAAATGCATATATTGATTTATAAATGGATATTAGCAGATAAGTAAATGCTAATCAATCAATAATTCATAAGCTCAGAGAGTTAGGTAAAGAGGTAAGCCATGGGGGGAGGGAACACAAGGATCTCCTTGGGAAGGGATAACAGACTAGATTTTGCAGGAGGACTGGGGATGGGTGAGGTTAGGAGCAGGAAGGAACAGGTTGGGTGGAGAGAGAGTAAAATGTGAGACAGGTGAAATTTGGGGCAGCATTTGT
Organism: Arvicola amphibius; assembly: GCF_903992535.2. NCBI lineage: Eukaryota > Metazoa > Chordata > Mammalia > Rodentia > Cricetidae > Arvicola > Arvicola amphibius. The sequence goes on from NC_052065.1 coordinate 105,059,935, forward strand.
GGGACAATGTAGAAACCTACTGTAGTGAAAACTCTGAAATCTATGAGGGTGACACTAGTGAGGACTTCTGTTAAAGGAAGATACAGTCAGAACTGGCCATGTTTTGTAGCTAGGCAAGACTTCTAGTAGTGTGATTTGGTATTATTCCATTGAGTTGTTGACCTAGGGTGTCTTTTGGAGATCACTAAATAACCCAGACTTATGCTAGGACAGAGAGTTGCTTTCAGTAAACTGACAGCAGGGCCCTATAACAAAAGACAACATTCATACAACTCACTCAACTGAGCAAGGTGGAACTGGTGCCTATAAGTAGCTTTCACTCCTAAGTTCCTGCATCTCACTGGTGCAGGAAGACACTCTGCAGGTTACTGAAAGAGAAACCTGGACACCAACCCATTCATAAAATCTTTGACCTACCATATGTCCTTCCTGTAAAATATGCTGAAGCAGTGGTGGTACAGAATTTGAAGGAGTGGAGAACCAACATCTGATTTAACTTGAGGCTTACCCCATGAAATAGAGCCCACTGTGGTCAGAAACCAGACACTGGATAGGCCTGAGACCTAGAATAGAGCCAGCCATGACTGGCAAAAAATATCAAGGAAATTACTCCTAATGATATTCTACTGTACTCACAAATTGTTGCCTTGTCCAGTCATCATCAGAGAGGCTTCCTCAGGCAGCAGATTGGAGCAGCTAGAGACACCAACAGTCAATATGCAGAGAAAGAATATAATTAGAGGTCTTCTTCAGGTTCTTCCCCTTGAAGATTGGGGAACCCCATGGAAGACAAGGAGAAAAGATAGGAGTCAGAGGGGATGGAGAATGCCAGACGAACATGGCCCACTAAATCAGATTAGCAAGCCTCATATGGGTTCACAGAAGCTGATAAAAGACAAGTATGGGACCCGCATTATTTTATGGCTGTTAGCTTTGTGTTTTTGTGGGTCCCCTAACAGTGGGAGCAGTTATGTCTCTGCTTCTTGTCTGCTTTTGGGACTCTTCCTCCTATTAGGTTGCCATGTCCAGCCTCAATATGAGGGCTTTTGCCTTGCCTTGTTTTTATCTTGTTTTGTCAAATTTAGTTGTCTCTTGGAGGGCTCCATTTTGTTAAGAGAAAAGGGAGGAATGGATCTTCGGGAGAGGAGAGACGGGTGGAAGCTGGGAGGAAGGAATTGAGAGGAGACTGTGATCAGAATGTAACATAAGTGAGAAGAAGCTATTTTCAAATAAAAAAATTAAATATGTCTCCAGAAGACCAGGATGTAAGGAGACGAGCCTGTAGGGTATCAATTACTGATTTACGGAAAAGACACTAGCCCATTGTGGGTAAAGATACATCTGGGAAATTGATCCTCGGTTCTATCAGAAAGTAGTTTGAGCAAGCCTTGAGGAGAAGTCCAGTGAGCAGCAGTCTTTCATTGCCTCTGTATCAACTCCTGACTCCATTTGTTGCATTGTTTGATTTCCTTCCCTGACTTCCCTGACTAAGGAACAAGGAGGTGAAAATGAAAGCCAAATAAATCCTATCCTCCCCAATTTGCTTTTGGTCATGGTGTTTCATTACAGCAATAGTAACCCTCTGTGGCCATGAAGCGGGATGCCCCCCACTTTGGCCATAATCTAGATAACTTTACTGGATGTTTATTTCAAACTTTGAGATTGACATAAGGACTATAGTACACACAAGAGGAAAACTCTACTATACCCAAACATTTCCTAGCAAACATTCAAAAGTCTATGCTATGGCTGAATAGATTGGTAAATGAAAAGCAGTGACTGTACATGCCTAGAAATTTAGAATATTTTGAAGAAAGTTTTACAGAAAGGAAATGATACGTAATGTCCACGATGTCGTATATGGAATTCCACATATTTCATAACAAATAACTCATCATATTCCTTAAATAATTCTGCTACTGCTACTCTCTAGCAATAGCTTCTGTTGTTCATACCCCTGTACACTGACAATATTGGTTGGAGGCCCTCTGCCAATATAAACTCATAAATAAAACTAGGGTATAAGGACAATTGGTGAAGTATATTTGGTGTGGTATAGAAGAGAGAAGCAGTAGAAAAACAAGCAAGGAAGCAAAGAAACAAACAAAAACAAAGCAAAAAAAAACAGGATATAGGGAAGTACATGAAAAACTGAAAAAGTTGAGGCAGAAATGATAACTTCACAGTTAAAAAAAAAAAACTCTTACAAAAAACCTAACAGTTGTTCCCAGCCCCCACAGAAGGGAGCTCAGCTCATAACTACACTTAACTCTGACTCCATCATGCTCCATATTCTCTCATTTGCCTTCATTAGGACATACCCTCACATGCCCATACCCACACACAGACACGTAAATTCATCAAAATTATTATTTTTTTTTTGTTTTAGAAACAGGTTTTCTCTGTAGCTTTGGAGCTTGTCCTGAAACTAGCTCTTGTAGACCAGGCTGGCCTCGAACTCAGAGAAATCTGCCTTCCTCTGCCTCCCAAGTGCTGGGATTAAAGGCTTGAACCACCACTGCTTGGCTTCGAAATTAAATAAAATAAATCTAAAAAATAACTGAAACAGAATTTACCTACTTGTTCCAGTTAAAACCACAAAATTTATTGAGCTTGCCCTGAGGTTAGAAGAGCAGGAGAGCTATTCTTGCCCCTCATCAGCTGCAGCATTCAGGAGAGTGGCCTTTACCCTTTTCCTGGAAAACACAGGAGAGCTGGAGCTGAAGGTATATGTATAGAGAAACGACCCTGAGGATGTGAAAGCAGAACTGCCTCTGAACCTTGATAATCTCTGCAAGGGGTGAACTAGCCAGGACAAAGCTGGAGAGCTCGCACTGGTAATGAAGATGGGAAGCTGGCAGACTGACCAACCCTGTAACTATCCAGGCCCAGAAGCAGCAGTATATCCAATATCCACCCCATCTGTGATCTGCTGGTGCACGAGTTTGGGGTCCTGTGGACCCAAAGCTTCAAGATCGCCATGAAACAGGGCAGGAAAAGGATGTCCAGGAAGAGTCCCAGTGAGGGCCAGCTTTGATGGTGTAGCAGAGACTACAGCTCTTGAACCAGACCAATGACACTTTGTAATGAACACTTGCATATAAAAATGTGTGGGCAAAGGAATTTACTGAGTGACTCACTGAGTCACACTGCTGCTTCCATGATGAGATTTTTTTGTTTCCCCCCTTTTCTCTTGAAGTTTATTTTGTTTTATTCTTGGTGGAGGAGAGAGATGGATGGGATCTAGAGGCATGATGTGAAAGACAGAAAGAATAAATACAAAGAAAGTTAAAAATACATAAAAAGTAAAATGATAGTGCAGCAAAGTTTCTCGATTAACTTTAGATTTGTCCAAATTAATCAATTGCCGAGGTTTCTTAGCCAGAATCAGTATCGAGACTCAGATGATATGTGAACAGACTTTCCTAAATTTAAGTCTGAAATACCTGAATTTTGATATTCATAGTGCCCACTATGCTAATTTCAGAAGAAATTTATAATGGGCACGAATATTTTGACACATATGCAAAGATTCAAATGTACTAAGTCTTTGGTACAAATTGGATTAAAAATGTCACATGATAGACCCTATGCTCAGATAAAATACTTAATAAGTCCAAATATAAATCAAAGCAGCCATGGGAAAGAATGAAATCCATTATACTAAACTTTCTAAGGGAAAGGATGATTATTTCCACATTTCTTCCTTCTGACAGTTTAATTTCCTAATATTAAACTTTGAGTGACATACAATGTGGACAACATTAGAACATTAAACATGCGGTACATCAATGAAAAAATTTATGTCCTATACCCTCTATTATTAAAATTGTTAAATCTTGTAGTTTGAAATCATATACAAATATATAAATATATATATTCATATATATGTATGTATAAGTCAATATATTCTATGTAGCATTTTATCAACATTCTGTCAGCAAAAATTGTCCCTCATATATAAGGAGAAGTAATATTTAGATCTCCATAGACTATTTCATTAGTCTTTATGTCATACAACATTCACAGGCAGTGTCTTAACCATATTGACTTATCTTTCTTGAAAGACACATGTATGACATAACATGGATGTCATGATTTGAGAAGAAAAATTCTTTGATATCCTATTCATATTTACAGATACAAAAGCATGCAAATAAAGTGAGTAGCCTTTGGTTCCATATTTGGTCATGCCATCCTGCTTAAATACATAAAAGTCATTTCACATATTAAAAACTACTACTTTGTTATCACGTACAAGACACAATTAATTATTTTAGCACCCCCAATATGAAACAAGTCTAGCATCTTTACAGCTTATTTAATGGTTCTCTTAGAAGTCTATTTCTCTCTTTATTCTCATTTATGTTTTTTACTGGTAAATCATTTCAAGGGCAATGCCACTTTCTCTAATAGACTCAGAATAATATGCTAAAATTGCTATTCATTAGGCACTCCTACTAATGCTCTAAACCTATTCTGTCTATAATGTTTTTTAGTAATATTATATGCATTCTAAAATCTCTAGACCTGCTCTGATATCTGAAAGTTATGCATACATTTTTTCATTAATAAAAGAAATTTATTCCTCAAAAACTTAGAGATTAAGAGGAAAAATCATGGCACTGACCAAGTATATGGTTGGTGAAATTCTGTCTCTTCTATGCATAGATTCTAACTTCTGTGGAAATTTATGGTGATAGGAGGGCATAAAGGATGAACAACTCAACCTCTTTCATGATATCATATATTTCATTCCTGAAGGTTCTCTTCTAACAATATAATAATTAATGGAAGATATAGTTTTAAATTTTTAGTATTTAAGATCATTATTAACATATATTAATTATACATAACTAGTTTTATTATATAATGTATTTTGATGATATCCATTCCCTTACTATTCTTAGTTATCAACCTCCCTCTGTTTCTATCTCCTTCCTCTTAGTAACTAGACCCCTTTCACTCACTCTTTCTTTCTTGATTTGTGTGTGTACCAATGATTTAATGAGGGTTACTTATATGAGCATGGGTCAAGAAAGACGTTGGAAACTTGCCAGAGCATGGGTCAAGAAAGACCATGGAAACTTGCCAGAGGCTACAATACTGAGCAAAATGTTTCTCCCTTCCTCAAAAATCATTAACTGCATGTAGATTCTCAGAGAGTAATAGGGTCTATGTATATCTCCTTTTGCAACTATTAACTGTATAAAAGAATGCTGACATAGCTGGTTAAATGAATGTTGATGCAATTTATGGCAATTTATCTTTTTAATCCAGTAATCAGAATATTGATACAGAAGAACCAAGCCCTTAATTATTTTCTCTTGGCTATTAACAACACTTCATCCAGTCACTTTCTTACCAGATGCTTCAGCTTGTGAATATATGCATGTATACTCATTAGTAATCTTGTAGGCTAATAATGTAGTATGATCATATTCATTCCCCTATCATCCTCTCTTATCAGCCTCTCCCTCTTTCTGTGCTTACTACTAATTAATAAGGCTACATATTACCACTACTAATTAGACACCTTTTGGTGCACATTCTCATACACACACATCTTGCTCAGCTTCTATTATGTTGCTTGAATATATGTTTTTAGGACTGGTCATTTGGTAGTGTATAATCAATTGGTGTGCTCTTCCCTGAGAAAGACTATTTTGATTGTCTCTCAATATCAGGTTGTAGTTTCCTATAAACCATGCAGAGCAAGTAAATCAAACTGAGGTTATCCTTCTATGGAAGACAAATATGTCCTATCTTTTTAATAATGCAATGTTCACGAATATCCACTTTTTCTCAACTGCAAAGTCAACATAGTTTTATATGATGAGGACTATTCCCCTCTCACAGACTGTGGGTATCTATGAGTAATTATTTTTACCATTCTGTCCAGTGCTGGGTATTCTGTGTTAGCCCACATTCATAACACTACTTCAGGAATCATTCCTTAACCACAAGGGAAGCAAGTAATTAAACACAGCCTTTAATTTAGTCACCAATAAGCCCAGATGCATATCCACCACCTGTCTTTCTAGAAAAAGTTCGTTCTCTACCAGACATGAAAAACGAGAGATGCATTTTATTTAGATATACATATTGTGTCAGAGTAAATATGGGATATGTAAGGAAATGATGTACAAATGAGTCACGTTTAAGAATTGTAGCCTAGATAATTTTTCCCTTCCCAGACTAAAGTTGTGAGTCATGGGAATAAAAGATAAAGAACTAAAAAACGTTAAAAAAGCAAAGTAGGTGAGTTTAAATACCACTTCTCAAAATGTTGCAAAGAAACATGTGATACAGGAGAAGGATGACATAAAAGAGCAAGGAAGCAGGTAGATCATGTACAAACACATTTAAATAGAAATCAACATTTTATTTAAACAAAGGAAAATGTGCATTTGTAAGAATGGATCAACTGTGCAAAAGCCATGGCAGGAACCGTATCTATTATTTTCTGCTACACATTCTCAGAGTCTAATGGGCAATGGATACTAAAACTCAATAAAAGATGCTCTAATGAATCTAGTCTATTATATTCTTTCCTGGTTTATGAATTCATGATTGTTTTGCTATTTTTCTCTCCTAGGATATTGTAATTAGTATAATTTTCCATACGTGACTACCCCCCCAGAAAGGATCTTTACTTACAACTTTAACTCAGTTATTAACTGTATCTACAGACATAGCAATGCTTAGATTTGTCAACTTGGCAAACTGGAATCACATGGGAATAGATTATCAATTAAAGTTATCTGTTCAGACTGGCCTGTGGTAATATCTGTGGGAGATTATCTTGATTACATCTATTTAGGTGGGAAGGTTCTCCCATCATTCCCTAGGCAACAATACTGAATTCTGTTAATAAAAGACAAAGCACTCTGGAAGAAAGAGTGCATTTATTCACTTTGCCTCTGTCCTTGACTGTGAATGTAATGTGACAAGTTCCCTCAACCTCCCACCACAGTTACTCCTACAGTTCTGTATTTTTACCTGGAATATGAATCAAGGGCACTCTCCCTGTAAGTTGTATTTGTTTCAGCACTTGATAAAGGCAACAAAAAAGTAGATTGCAGCATCACAACTGTACATCAGGTCAACATGTTTAGGCCTGGATCAAAAAAATAAAATAGCAATATTCATGCCACTTATAAAACCATCAATGAATAAAAAAAATAAGATGAGAATGTTTGTGTATTTTCCCATACAAGTTTTGCTAATTTAAATACCACTAATTCACGTACTGGGTGTTCTCCAAGGGTCTCCCTTAATAAACTAATGCTACTGAATGAGGCTTCTATTGGTTTTACCTACAACTAAGATATATTCATTTTGCTTTTTATTTGTTCGTAGAAATCAAAAATCTTTGACATTTTAAAAAATAACTGTAAGTAAAACATTGTCCTTCCATAAAAAATAAATATTGTTTAATTTTTGAATGTAGAATTGAGAGGTGAATAAAAGTAGGGTCTTTAATTTGGTTATATCATTCTCCTGCATCAGCTACAGGAGGTCTAAGCCTATTATGCACAGTAAATTCCTAATGATTGTTATTTTTCTATTATTGTAAAAATTTGAAACAGTAAAAACTTTCCTCTATGCACAGGAAAATTTGTAGCTATCCAGCTACATTCATATCTAATCAGAAAAGAATAAATTTTGGTGCTGGGGAGAAAATACCTTGCTAAATCCACCTAATTTTTCTTCTTAATCTTACTTTAACCTGCATTAATTTTCCTTTGTATTTCCTGTACAAATGAAGGGTAGTTCTGGTATTTGACTCAAGGAATAATCTACTAAACCTATTATAACAAACCTGCAAAATATATACAGATATGTTGAAATGTTTTTATTTTAATTAGTATTCATCCATAGGTAAAGTTTATTTCCTTGTCTAGATTAGGTATAGTAGATTATCTGATATGATTTCTTTAAGAATTAGTTATAAAACAAATTTTTTGTATAATTTGATTTTTTTCAAAATTTCATACATTCATACAGTATATTTTCATATTGCCTACTTCCCCTTACTTCCAACTTCCCCAGGACACCTTAATACACGTCTACTCTGATTTCATGTCCTCTTTCATTATTTTATTTATACTATTATTTATTACTAATTATTTATCATTTATTACCATCAGAAGTAGTTATTGTAGTAGGTTGTTTTTAAAAGACCTTCACAAGACCAGACAGTCAGAATGTCAGCAGGGATGTAGTAATGACTACCAGGACCCTATATCTGGAAGAGGATTTATGGGAAGTTGTGATTGCCACTCTTGGTTGTCACTTTGACTACATCTGGAATTACCTAAAATCCAAATGGCTGGGCACACCTGCTGTAAGGGAAGCTTTTATTTTTTTTAATCAGTTGAAGTGTAAAGACCCATTTTAACCTGGATCTTTCAGTGAGAAGATATACATTTAATTCATATCTTTTGATATGGGAAGTTTTGCCTTTAATCTAGGCCATAACCTTCTGCAGACAGCCTATACAAAGGACATAGAAATCTTGTTATCTATTAGCTTGCTCTCAATTTCATTACAAGCCCATTCCTTCCCTGTCATTAAAGCCTACTTCTTTAGGAGTCTGGCATATACTGAAGACCAGCTAAGACATCCAGTGTCCTAGACTGAAAAACTACTATATACTTGGACTTTCCATTGATTGACAGCTAATGTTTAACTGGTTGGCCACAGCCTGAAAGCCATTCTAATAAACCTGCTTTCTCTCTCTCTAAAGATTAATTCGATAAATTCTGTTCTTCTAGAGAACAGTGACTAATACAAAGGCTTACTTAAATTTGGGGGTATGAACACTAGTAGGTTGTCTAATGTGCTAGTCAATGGCACCACATCCATGTGTATATAGTTAGCATTAATGGAACTCCGGAGTTCTTAATGAAATGAAGAGTGTTTTATAACCTGGAAAAATTCCTTTCCAAATCTTAGCTTCTGACAACTTATTCCCTGAGCTGAATTCTTTCCCTAAGCCTCATCTTTTATGCTATAATACCGTAAATAATTTAATCACAAATTCTCTAGATGTTAATTGCATCTTTAATTTCATTAAGTTTTAAAAACTTGGGTAAAGGGAAAACAAGATACAACATTTAGTATGTATTTTAATTTCAACTGCATTGAAGAAGCAGACTGTAGGCAAACAAAGTAAGATTATAGATGATTAATATTTTCTTTCTTATTCATTTTTATAATTCCAAAGTTTTTCCAAGTACAGAAGTAATTTCAGTAATAATGAAATGTTTTGTAAGCTTTATTTTTTTGAGAAAATAGTCAAGCAGAATAATATTATGAAAGTTCTAAAAGGCTTTTAAGTCTTTGCTTCCTCTGCTAGGCCATACAGCTTTTTCTAAAATTACATTTAAGTTTTCCTTCTGGGGATTAATTTATTTTTTGTTAATATAAGTCAAGAAGAATGGAAAATCTAAAGTTACCAGAATGCTTTAAGGAATTATGTATTTGCATCTATTATCTTTTACTCACATGGGGAAAGTGAAAAAGGATTACTGAAGCAGAGTCTACTGCAAACTTACAAAATCTTGATCGAATCAATTCAATACTTCTTCATGGGGATCCCTTATAACAATATTGGTATCAATTCTACCAAATTCCCTCTATCGACATTAATGTTTAATACTTTGTGCTTATGTTTAAGTCTAGCACATTCAGCATTCAAGAATTACATGGTTTCCACTGACTCACCCTAATTTCAGAGTATATTTATGCTATTTAGGATACCAGTGACATTCCAAACATTCAACAACAATAAAAGTAAATAGCAGGGAAAAGGTCAAAAATAATGTCACTATAGTATTTGGATAGATGTGCTACAGACACTAAGGGAACATGGATGCAAGCCTAGACTATTATACCCAGCAAAGCTTGCATTCACCATTGATGTAGAAAACAAGATATTCCAGGACAAAAACAGATTTAAACAATACGCAGCCACAAATCCAGCATTGCAGAAAGTAATAGAAGGAAAATCACAAACCAAGGAGTCCAACAACGCCCACAATAACTCAGGCATCTAGCGACCCTTCACCAGCACAACTAGAGGAAGGGAAACACACAAACTCTACTACTAAAAATGACTGAAGTTAACAACCACTGGTCATTAATATCACTTAATATCAATGGACTCAATTCACCTATAAAAAGGCACAGGCTAAGAGACTGGATACGAAAACAGAATCCAATATTTTGCTGTTTACAAGAAACACACCTCAACCACAAAGACAGACACCTACTCAGAGTAAAGGGTTGGGAAAAGGTTTATCAAGCAAATGGCCCTAAGAAACAAGCGGGTGTGGCCATACTAATTTCCAACAAAGTTGACTTCAAACTAAAATCAATCAGAAGAGATGGAAAGGGACACTTTATACTCATAACAGGAAAAATCCATCAGAATGAAGTCTCAATCCTGAATATCTATGCCCCTAATATAAAAGTATTTGTGTGAATGAATGATTTAATTTATTATTAATTTTTAAAATTAATTTAGATTTATTTCTTTTGTTTTCAAGTTCTTTATTTCGTTTTATAATTTTTAAATTTTTATTTATGAGATTAAAATATAGTTACAGTATCTCTCCCTCCACTTTTCTTCCTCCAAACTATATGCTCCTCCTTTTTCTCTTCAACTCCATGGCCTATTTTCTCATTAACAGTCATTGCACACATGTACATATGTATACATACATTATTCTATTTTTAAGCTTTTTATTGATTCTTTGTGTTTTTTAAATCATGCATCCCAATGCCAATCATCTCCCCATCCATTTGCCACCACCTATTGTTCTTACAACCTCCCCCCAAAACAAAACAAAACTTAAAAGTATAGCCTAAAACCAACAGAATATCAACAACAAAAGGAAGAAAAAATAAAAGAAATATGTAAATGGAGACTCAGCATTGGTTTCCTGGCCACCCAGACCCAAATAATCACACAAAACTATAATTATTACAATACCTCTTTTCCAATGGTTCAGGCATATTCCTAACTAGCTCTTACATCTTAAATCAACCCATTTCTATTAATCTATGTATTGCCATGAGGCTGTGGCTTGCTGGTAAGGTATCAGTGTTTTTCTCCTTTGGCATATATAATGGTATCTTCCTGATTCCACCTTCTTTCTCCCTGCATTCAGTTTAGTTTTCCTGCCTATCTATATTCTGCCCTGCCATAGGCAAAAGCACCTTGTTTTTTAACCAGTGGTAATAAAACATATTCATGTCATACAAATGGAAATTGCACCACACTCATCTTCTCATCTGCTTGGCACACCCTCTTCCCTTGTGACCTCCCCTCAAAACAAACAAAATTTTAAAGTATAGCCTTAAACAAAACAAAACCTAAACAAAAAAATCAAGAAAGAAAGAAAGAAAATTTTATTGTGGAGGCTAAGGTGTGGCCCAGTAAGTGACAGAGTGTACCCTTCAGTCCATACAATTTTTCTTCTAAGTGTTCTTTGCAGCAGATCATTGGTCTGGCTGTGACATTTGCTATTCTCTAGGTACTGGGCCCCCACTGGGGCTCCTCCTGGATAACCTGCTCTTGTCCTGTGTCATGAGGGATCTTGTCAAAAACCCTACAGACTCATGAAAACTGAATAGCTATGTACTGAGTTACCACTATATCGAGAAAGAAATAAAGAAACAAAAGACTTCATAGAATTCAATTAAAATGAATGCACAACATATTCAAACTCATAGGACACAATAAAAGCAGTGTTAAGGGGTACGTTCAAAGCACTAAGTGCCTTTATGAAAAATTTGAAGAGACTTAAGAGCACATATGAAAACTCTAGAACAAAACCAGGCACACCTAAAAGAAGTAGATGGGAGAAGATTTGCAAACTAGGGTCTGAAATCAATAAAATAGAAACAAACAAATCAATACAAAGAATCAATGAAACAAAGAATTGGTTCAAAGAAAGTCAATGAGATAGACAAACACCTATCAAACTAACCAAAAGACAGAGAGAGAATATCCAAATTTATCAAATCATAAATGAAAGGGTATTATCTCTTCTTTGGAAGCCAAGTAATATTCTTCAACAAAACTGTCTGACCCTGGGCTTTTTTTTTGGGGGGGGGGATTTTTAATGACATTACTCTCCAAATTATTTCACAACATATAATCAGAAGGAACACTGCCAAATTCTTTCTATGAATCTACAGTTACTCTTATCCTGACAACACACAAAGACCCAACAAAACAGAGAATTACAGATTAATTTCATTCATTAACATTAATGCAAAAGTACTCCATAAGATACTGACAAAACAAACCCAAGAACACATCAAAAAGACCATCTACAATGATCAAGTGGGCTTCATCACAAAGATGCAGGGATGGTTCATCATATGGAAATCTATCAATGTAACCAACCGTATAGACAAACTGAAAAATAAAATCTACATGATTATCTCATTAGATGCTGAAAAGGTCTTTGTGAAAATCAAATACTCCTTTATGATAAAAGTTTGTTGTTGTGATGAGCTGCAGGCAGGCCTGATTTTCATCCTGCCCGTCTTCCGTCCACTGGCTAGCTTATGCCCTGAAATAACACACATAAACGGTATTCATTTAAACACTGCCTGGCCCATTAGTTTCAGCCTCTTATTATCTAATTCTCACATCTTGCTTTAACCCATATTTAGTAATCTGTGTAGCACCACGAAGTGGTGTCTTACCAGGAAAGATTCAGCATGTCTGACCTGGTGGCTGGCTTCATGGTGACTGTCTCAGAGAGGAGAGGCATGGCGATTGCCTGAGGCATCTACCTCACTGCCTTCTTCCTGTTCTGTCTACTCCACCCACCTAAGGGCTGGCCTATTAAATGGGCCAAGGCAGTTTCTTTATTAACGAATGAAATCAAAACAAACAGAAGACTCTCCCACATCAGTTTGGGAGAGATCATGGGTACAAGGGACATACCTAAACAACATAAAAGCAATATACAGCAAATTAATAAGTATACATCAAATTAAATGAAAAGAAACTTAAAGCAATTCAGCTAAAATCAAGAGCAAGACAATGTTTCCACTCTTTCCACACCTATTCAATGTAGTACCTGAAAGTTTAGCTAGAACAGTAAGACAACTAAAGGAAATCATGTGGAGACAAATTGGAAAGAAAGAGGTCAAATTATCATTATTTGGAGATGATATAATATTAAATATAACTGACCCCAAAATCTCTACCAAGAAATTCCCACAGAAAATAAACAACTTTAGTAAAATTGCCAGATAAAAGATTAACTAAAAAATTAAATAAATAGCCCTTCTATACACAAATGATAAATGGGCTAAGAAAGAAATCAGAAAGTCAACACCCTTTACAACAGCTTCAAATAATGTATAATATTTTTGTGCAACTCTAAGCAAGTGAAGACCTGTATAACAAGAAACTTGGGTCTTTCAAGAAAGAAATTAGAGAAGATGAAAGAAGATGGAAAGATCTCCTATACACATGGATCAGTAAGATTAACAGTAAAAATGTCCATCTAATCAAAAGCAATATACAGATTCAATGAAATCCCCATTAAAATCCCAACACAACTTTTACAGACCTTGAAAGAACAATATTCAACTTCATATGATAAAATAAGATATCTAGGATAGCTAAAACAATAACATACAATATAAGAACTTCTGGAGGTATAACCATCCCTAAATTTAAGCTCTACTACAGAGCTATATTAATAAAAACTGCATGGTCCTGGCATGAAAACAGACAGGTGGCTCAATGAAGTCAAATAGAAATCCCAGATGCAAACCCACACATGTATGTACAACTTTTTTGACAAAACACCACAATCATACAATGTGAAAAAAGGAAAAAAATCTTCAACAAATGGTGCTGGTCTAACAGCATGTCAACATTGATTTGCAAATTGATCCTTATTACTCACACTGCATAAAATTCAAGTCCACGTGAATCAAAAACTTCAATATGAAGCCAGTTATACTTAAACTGACAGAGGAGAAAGTGGGAAATTACCTTTAAGGCATTGGCACAGTAGACAACTTCATGAACAGAACACCAATAGAACAGGCACTAAGATTGACAATTTATAAGTGAAACCTCATGAAATTAAAAAATTCTGTAAGGCAAAGGACACTGTCAATATGACAAAATGATTACCTACATAGTAGGAAAAGATCTTCACCAACCCAACATCTGGCAGAGGGCTGATTTCTAAAATATACAAAGAACTCAAGAAACTGGATACCAACAAACCAAATAATCCACTTAAAAATGAAGTACAGATCTATCCAAGAATTCTCAACAAAAAAAATCAAGACTGAGAAGCATTAAGGAAATATTCAATATCCTTAGCCATCAGGGAAATGCAAATCAAAATCACTCTGAGATCCCATCTTTTACCTGTTAAGAATGGCTAATATCAAAAAACACAGCCGGGCGGTGGTGGTGCATGCCTTTAATCCCAGTACTCGGGAGGCAGAGGCAGACGGATCTCTGTGAGTTCAAGGCCAGCCTGGTCTACAAGAGCTAGTTCCAGGACAGGCTCCAAAACCACAGAGAAACTCTGTCTCGAAAAACCAAAAAAAAAAAAAAAAAAAAAAAAAAAAAAACCACAATGGATCACATGTGCTTGCTGGAGAGGATTTTGAGCAAGTGGAACACTCCTCCATTGGTAGTGAGAGTACAAACTTGTACAGGCACTTTGGAATTCTGTATGGAGGTTCCTTAGAGAACTGGGAATCAACTTATCACAAGACCTAGCTATACCACTCCTGGGCATATACCCAAGTGATGCTGAGTCATACCACATGAACACTTGCTCATCTGCTCATCTGTGTTTATATCACCTTTGTTTATAAAATCCAGAACCCAGAAATACAGAAATAACCTAGATGTCCTTCTACTGAGGAATGGATAAAAAACAAATGTGATACATTTATACAATGTAGTATTATTCAACTGTTAAAAACACAGATATTGGTATATTTGAAGGCAAATAGATGGAAATAGAAAAAAAAATCATCCTGAATGAGCTAATCTAGACCAAAAAGACAAACATGATCATGATATGAACTCACTCATAAGTGGATAGTGGTTTTAAAATAAAGGTTATCTATGCTGTACCCCACAGACCCAGAGAGATTAGATTACAAGGATATTTCAGAAAGGGGACCCCCATATATCCTTGAGAAAGAGAAATAGAAGTGATTTCTTGAGAGGACTGAGGAGAAGTGGGGATGGGAACATTAGCAATCAGGTTTGGGCACAGAGGAGGAGAGGGCTGAGGGGGATGCTTGGGTAGGGCATTTGGGTTAAGAGGAAGCATGGTGCAGGGGCAATCTCATAGGAGTCTACTGGCAGGACCTCAGTTTAGATTCCTAGCAATAGTGGATAAGTAGTCTGATCTGATCTAGTTGTCTCCTGTGATGACATTGGTGCCTTGCCCAGTTGTCAACCAGCATCTAATGGAGGCAGATTCAGATACCCACAGACAAACTTGAGGAAGAGTTCAGGAATTCTGAGCAGGAAAAGGGAGAATTGTAGAAGTCAGAGGGGTCAGGAACACCATGGCAATGCTTACATAAATAGCACCTTTGAGCACTCATAGGGGCTCATAGATACTGAACTGACAACCAGGGAGCCTACAATGAGACTCATCTATGCAGTCTGCAAATATGTTACAGTTGTGTGGCTTGTTCCTTTTATTAGACACATAATAGTGAGAACAGGATCTGTCTTTAACTCTTTTATTGGCTCCTGGGACCTTACTTCTCATACTGTATCATTTTCCCAACCTTAATATATGGGGAGGTTCTTATTCTTATTGCAACTTGATATGCTATGCTTTATTGATACTCATAGGAGAAGTGCCCTTTATTGAATGGAGAAAGAAGAGGAGGGGAGTATAGAAAAGGGACAAAGGGGGAAAAGGACTGTAGGGAAGTATGGGTGTTGGTGTTGCAGCTGGGATATAAAAAAAAATAGATAAATAAAAAATCTGGTATTCTTTGTGTCTCCAAACTTTTGTGCTATAAATATTCCAAATGAAAATAGTAAAGATAAGTATCTATTGTCTTCTCAAGCCTTTATAGTTTCAGTACATATATTTAGGTTTTTAATCTATTTCAAATCAATTATCTGATATATGGAAGAGGGCCACACTTATCTTTTTTTACATGTAGTTATCATGTTAACCAGGTAGTCTTGTTGAAAAGGATATATTTTTCAATGTATGTTCTTGGCACACCTGTTTATAAAGGGTAATACTTAAATATGTATGTCTACTTCTAGATTTTCAATATCTCATTCGTGCATATGTCTATACTAGTAAAAGTATAACATCTTATTACTAAAGTATTTTTAAAAACTGTAAATGGGAATATGCTGATAGCTTCATTTAGAATGCTGTTTTTATTCTTATCCATCTTTTGACATTCTATACCAATTATAAGATCAACCTATCTATTTTGACTTAAAACATGCTGGTACCACAGCAGTAATTATATTGGATCATAATAGCACTAAGGAATCTGTTTCCATCTTCACCACATTGTCTTACATATATGAACATATGTTGTGTTACATTATTCCTGGAGCGACATTAACAACAGTCTACTTACTCCAGATGGGGAACCATGATAGAGTTCAACACAGACACTACAAAATTGGTGTACCAATAAGTTTTGTTTCCATTACAGAAAAGACAGTGAGGGATTACATATAGAAGTAGAAGTTACACAAAGACAGCTGCATCACAAAAGTCCACCACAGGATGGGTGACATATCCCTCCTGGCTAGCTTATGCCCCGAAATAACAACACACAACTGTATTCACTTAAACACTGCCTGGCCCATTAGTTTCAGCCTCTTACTCACATCTTGACTAACCCATATATAAAAATCTGTGTAATACCACGAGTGGTGTCTTACCAGGAAAGATTCAGCATGTCTGACCTTGCAGTTGGCTTCATCGCATCAGTCCCAGAAAGGAGAGGCTTGGTGACAGCTTGAGGCATCTAACTTCCCTCCTTCCCAGCATTCTGTTCTGTCTACTCCACCTATCTAAATCCTGCCCTATCAAAAAGCTAAGGCAATTTTTTATTAACCAATGAGAGTCCTCCATCATTTCCCCTTTTTCTGTTTAAACAAAAAAGAAAGGCTTTAACTTTAACATAGTAAAATTTCATATAACAAAAGTTATCAAGTAAGAATTACAGTTACAATGTTTATATCTATTTTATCTTTTATCATAACAAAGGAAAACAACTATAACAATCTATCTATTCTTCAACTCCATCAAAGACTCCAGAAGGATATAATATTATCTAAGTAAATGAGAAGTAAGCAACTTATAAAACTCTAGAAATCACAGAGACATCTTGTTGCCTGGACACTCACCCAAAGTTCCTCTGTACCGTTGGGGCATCCATCTTCGGCCTTCAGGCCCATAGTATCCAGAGACATTTCCATGAAGCTGGAAATTTCGAAGGCAGTTCAGTCACTATCTGCTGTGTCCTTCAGAATGTCTTGCAGACTCTTTCATGAGTCAGGAACCCTGAAAAACCATCTCACCTTTAGACAAGTTCAGCAGTCCTCGCTCTGGGGGTTCTCTGTGTCCAGTTTATGCAACAGTCCGGGCAAGAGCAGTTTCTTGCCCAAATGGCTATCAAACTCTATAAGGAGCCTCTTCGATGCCCATCTCCCTCTTGAAGTAGATTGGTACTGCCAGGAGCAGACGTGTCTCATTGTCATGAAAAACCCTAAGTTATTAAAACATTTAAAATGCCATATTCTGTAGTCTTTGGAAGATATCAAGAATGCCTATCTAACTGAAATATATCTCTATATATCTAGAAAATCTAACTAACATGACTATAATCTTGACTATTATTGATGATTATCTATTAACAACCTATATTTCCTAATTATACATTACATTTTTTAATGAACTACACAATCACAATACCTTAATCAGTATCAGAAATACATAGGCATATAACAAAATTGACCTTAAATTTAAATCACTAAAGCAAAATCCATATCGCAAATTATTCATATCTACATCATATCCCCCTTTAAATGTAAAATAACATTTACAAACAATATTTGGGAACATGGGCGCAGTTGTTTCTCTCCAAACTGCTTCCTGCTTAATGGGGATGCTTTTAATTAGGTCTTTCATGGTATAACCTGTTTCCCAGGTTCATCTCAGTCAGCAGTTGAGCAAAGTAAATATTTTTTCAGGGTGTTCACAGCAACCTTTCAGGAAGGCGTGGTCTATCATACCATATTGGGATAAAAACAATCCACAGGGTCACATTTTCTGTAAAAACAAAAGAAGAATCTCTTTTCCAAAGTATCATATCCTTAGATCCAAATTCTGAAGTCAAGGTATTTTCAAAATATCTATTCTGGAATAGTTTAGCAGCATTTATACACAAATATCTTTTATCAGCTGTTGCTCCTTCCTCAGCATTCAAACAATTCAAAGAGAACATAATAGTATACAGTATCAAGATTCTCTGTGTATTTTCCATCTTTGTGTGGCTTTATTTTAACTTCTATTTCATTTATTTTTACTTTTATTTTTTGAGACAGGTTCTCTGTATATCTTTGTCCTGGAATAACTCTGTAGACCAGGCTGTCCTTGAACTCAGAGATCCTCCTGTCTCTGCCTCCCAGGCATTGGGATTAAAGGTGTGTGCTGCCACACCTTGAAGTCACAGAGGTCAATCTACCTCTGCCTCCCAAGTGTTGGGATTAAAGGTGTGTACTACCACAGGCAACTACTTTCTTTCTTCCTTTTATACCCTAAGAACTTTAACCTTTAGCCTGCATATATTTTTAACACATTGTAAACCATTTAGAGATTTTCTTGGACTTTGAATCTCTCTTTACTGTATATCTCTCTCCTTTCCTAATCACATGAGTTTTTAATTTACCAAGCAATATCGGTAGGACTAAAGCCATGGCTTTGACAGCTAGATCCAGCCCATTCCTTAGCTTTCTGAGATTCCAGCCTTGTGGCTGAGATACCGGCCAGAGCCATGTTCATTGCCACAACTCTACAGTGTTTCATGGTCCCTGCCAGCAAGCAAGCTGCAGCATTCTGCTTACAGACCACACTAATTTGGACCACCTGCCTGAAAGAGTCAGAGTTTGCCCTGGCAGGAGGGCCCAGAAAGACAGCATTTTAAAACAGCACAGCTTTTTTCCTGCTACGGCTGAAAACCAAAAAGCATGCAGTCAGCTTTTCATCAACACTGTTTAAGTGTTTTGCAGCTAAAGCTGAGTCAGGAAGCCTCTCTTAGATGAGAGTGTTTGCTTACCTCTAGCAAGCAGAGCAGACCTGAGAAATTGCTCCTACCAAGAAAACATGCTTTACTCTATTCTTTCCCAAGCTTTCTCAAGCTTTCTGTTGATTCAGTTATCCATGTCTGGGCACTATTATGTAGTAAGTAGGCAAGCAGGCCTGCTTTTCATCCCAGCCAGGTCCCACATGGATAGCTTTACACTTGAAATAACAACACACAAACTGTATTTATTCAAACACTGCTTGGCCTATTAGTTCTAGCTTCTTACTAACTCTCGCATTTTGATTAACCCATATTTAGTAATCTGTGTAGCACTACAAGGAGTGGCTTACCAGGAAGATTCCAGCCTGCATCCATCTTGGAGAGGAGAGTCATGGTGACTGCTTGAGGCATCTGACTAACTTCCCTCCTTCCCAGCATTCTGTTCTGTCTACTCCACCTATCTAAATCCTGCCCTATCAAAAAGCCAAGGCAGTTCTTTTATTAACCAATGAGAGTCCTCCATCATATCCTAAGAGCTGGAAGCTTGGAGAATGCTGTGCAATGTGAAAGCAGTTCAACAGGTTGGAGAGTATCCTTTTCAGACAGTTGTATCTGTGTTGACTTCTTCCAGGCATCTTAATTTCTCTGAATGTGACTCTCATCAGTCTTTACAGCTATATGCTAGGGAGTGAGATACCTAGTGAATATGTTCATGTTCAGGTACTTCTTGAAACTATTTTAAGCTGAGAAGGAGACAGAGACGAAGAAGACGAAGAAGAAGAAGAAGAAGAAGAAGAAGAAGAAGAAGAAGAAGAAGAAGAAGAAGAAGAAGAAGAAACCACTTTGGAGAAGGCTGTGACAGCAATCCAGTTTGGATAGAGGATAGAGGAGTTTGTAGGGGGGTACTAGTGTAACAGGACTGTAGTGGGAGCAGCGGGCCACTTCTCGCTGCCTGGCTCCCAGGCACCAGCTAGCTTTACCCAAAATAATTACACGGAAACTGTATTCATTTAAACACTGTCTGGCCCATTAGTTTCAGCCTCTTATTGGCTAATTCTCACAGTTTGCTTTAACCCATATTTAGTAATCTGTGTAGCACCACGAGGTGGTGGCTTACTGGGAAAGATCTTAACCTGTGTCCGTCTCAGAGAGGAGAGGCATTGTGTCTGCCTCATTGCCTTCTTTCCAGCATTCTGTTCTGTTTACTCCACTTCCCTAATTTTCTGTCCTATCAAAGGGCCAAGGCAATTTCTTTATTAATCAATGAAAGAAACACATAGACAGATGACCCTCCTCCATCAGAGCGCAAGGCAGTGCAGAGGTTCTTCCATCTGAGACCAGTCCAGGTAGAATTAGCATTTTATCTCAGTCTGGTAGAATACTGTGGAAAATTACAAAATTCTATTCTAGGACCAGAAGCCAAGATGGCCCAGCTGATTTATCATAACTTATATTAAACTTTGCCCTTGAACAATCCTCCCTCTGTAGGTACCAAACAAGAGGATGGAATGTGCCTTTCATCTTTAAAGGCCCTATTTGTCTAAATGCTTAGGGATTTTAGGTTCTTAGGTTCAAATACCTGAGTGTAGTCCCAGTTGGCTGAAATAAAGACTTTTAATTGGTTATAAACTATGTATGAATAGTCCCATCTGGTGGGCTCCCTATAATAATAAGCAATGGTTATTGTATATATTTATTAACTTCTCAAATAATAAGTATTTTTAAAGTTTACTTTTTAATTCTATTGTGAATTAAATTGTTTTCTTAATTTCTGTAGTTTTAATTTTTAGTGTACAGGTTTAAGCCTGGCTATTGTGTATTGTACTTATATCATTCAGCCATATAAAAATCACATTAATTTACTCATGAAATGTTGTGATATATATATATATATATATATGAAACCTGTTTATAGAGAATTTTATCTTTTTCTTCTTTTATAGACTGTGTTAGCCTGTGATTATTTTACATCATTATGTATTTCATTAAGATATTTTCATTTGTGCTAGACAAAGAGGTTCATACATGTAATTCTTCCACTTAGGAGCTTGAGACAAGGAAATTACTATACTTTCTAAAATTCAAGGACAGCCTGGACTACATAATAAGTTCCAAGACTGCATGGGCTAAAAGGTGAGACTTTGTTCAATAAAACAAAATAAAAAACATTGACATTTCATTGTATATATACAACACATTTTTTCATATGTTGGTGACACACAGGTTCATTCTATAATCTGGTTATTGTAAATAGTGCTGTAGTAAACATGGGACTGCCAGTATCTCTTGACTTTCAATCATTTTGCCATTTTTTCCTTCAAATTGATGACACTAGAATTTATCAGTCTAATGTTGAATAGAACTCATTGAAGCAAACACTTGAGTTCATAATGCTTTCTATAAACTGCTCAATTTATAATTGTAATTAGCTTACCCCTATAGATATATTTCTTCCCTGACCCAGGGGTGGTTCAGTAGTTGACTGTTCAGTTTTGATGAATTTGTAGGCTTTCTGGGTGTAGAATTGTTGTTCAATTCTAGCTTTATTCCATGGTGATCCGATAAGACACAAGTGGTTACTACATTTTTTTGTATCTGTGGAAGTTTGCTTTGTTACCAAGTATGTGATCAATTTTTGAGAAGGTTCTATGAGATGCTAAGAAGAAGGTATATTCTTTCCTATTTGGGTCGAATGTTCTATAGATGTCTCTTAAGTCCATTTGATTCATTACCTCCACTAGTTCTTAAAGATAGGTATTTAGAATACAATTACATAATATACTGCTTTAGGAATTACCAATAGTCAGTTTTGCTCTAGGATCCATGATCTCAACAGCCATGAAGAGCTTGTTAGTTTCTTGTAGAAGTTCTGTTGTAGCATATATTTGGCCCCTTTAAAACTTAACTCAAGTATTCCTTGCTTTGTAACTAGAAAATTTCATTTGTATACATCCAGTATAATTCTTAAAACACAGTGTTTTACTATTTCCTTTTTTTTTGCTTTTTCTCTATTGATTTTAGCTTGTTTCTTCTTATTATCTTCCATTTGCATTTCTGAAAAAAATGCCATGTCACAGTGTGCTTTTTGTTTTGTTTTTGTTGATTTTGTATGTATCATAGGATATTTCTTTGTGATTACTATGAATCTTCTATGGTGCATAAATATATTACTTCAATTTGAAAATGTTACATTGATTGCAAATTAAAACAGTCTTAAATATTTGTTTGAATCTTCTTCCTTAGCTTTGAGTTTCTAATGTACTCATTTTATTTTGTAAAGATCTCAGTCAATTACCACAGTTATTATAATAGAAAGCAAATTCATCATGGTTACAATGGTTAGGGTAGTCTTACCTTGACAACACACTTAAATTACTGTAGTTTCTGTGACTTCATATGCTTACACATTGCCCATTAATATGATTTCCTTTATTCCAGAAGAATTTTTATAAAACTGATCTGATTAGCAGAAAGAGAATGGATCCTGATGGAAGGGGAGATGGTAAGGAACTGGGAGGAATAGATGGCAGCAAAACTGTAATAAAGATACACTGTATGAGAAAATAATCTATTTTCAAAAAAAGGGGAAAATCCTAAAATGAAACAAAAATCCCAATTTATAAAAATTTATGCAGGAAAATTTTAACCTGTCATTTATTTTTGGGAGATTTTAAAGATTCTGTATATGGCAATATTGGGTGTCATTTTATTCACTTCAGGACTTTGAAAATGTTATCATACTCCATGCTTTCATATATAATATTTTTCTGTGAAGTGAACTTCTAGTAATATTACAGCTTAAATATATATTTAATATTCCTTTTTCTTCCCACATTTAGGATCTTCTCTTTGTGTTGGACCTCTAAAAATTTGGTTATAATACATCTGGAACCAGCATATTTTGATGAATCTTATTTGTAATCTTTTACCTTTTTGTTGTATTTTTGGTGTTGTCTTTTTGTTTTTTGTGAGCCAATGATTTTTTAAGTTGTTTCTACTAGTTTAGTTTGGGGTAGCAGTTTTAACCAAAAGGTAACCTAAATAATACAACATTCTTGAAAAATAATAAAAATTAATTATAATAATACTAAAATTAATGCTAGTTTAGTGTAACTTTGAAGAACTCATGTTCTGTAGTCAAACTTCCTGGCTTTAAAGCATCAGTATAACATAAACAGGATCAGTAAACTGGGTTAAATATATTTCATCTCTATTTCAATTTCCACTTCTGAAAATGGAAGTAATGTACATTTCCATAGGGTAAATATGAGCTCAGAAGGAGCCATGGAATGTAGACTATAGTATCCAACATAAAACAAGTAAACACTGTTTATTGTTACTTATTTAGTACTGAGCTAATGCTGTCTGACAATGCATATGTCATTATGTGTGGACTGAATCTACAAATGTTCTGAAGTAGTTTTAGAAAATTATTGGCATTAAAAAATAATAGACATAAACAAAAAAATAATAGACACAATTCAACCCATAGAAAATAGAAATGATATATAAGAAGAAATAAATTAAAGCCCCCTGGAATTTTTTATTTTTTAACTGCTCACATGATAAAAAACATTTAAATGTACATCATTTCTGTGGGTACCTTTGACCATCTAATAACTGCATAATTTGGAATTACTCCAGGTTTAAAAAATCTTTTGCAAATATTTTCTTAAATATATTTTATGCTTCTTTCACTTTTTCTAGTCTCTTGACTGTTAATGACTTAATATTTGGCCTTTTAATATTCTGCAAATTTCAGGACCTTTCTTTGTCAATTTCCATTATTTTTGTTTTTATTTTCTGCCTATATACTTTCAAATAACATGTATCCAAGCTCATTGTTTGCTGCTGGTTCTTAATGATTTTCTTAACATTCTCTATTACATAGTTTTTTATTGCATGATAAGTTCAAAAAAGTTTAGTATCATTTTAAAGATTTATGTATATTATTTTAAGTGTGTGTGTGTGTGTGTGTGTGTGAACAAATGTCCACAGAGGCCTTGTAATTGGAATCACAGATAGTTATGAGCTGACTGATATGGATGCTGGGAATAGGGCATTTATATTTTTAGAAAAGTGATACATGATTTTAAGGTATTATTTCAATCTGATAAATTTCTCTGATAAATTTGTAAATTGCTTCTCTGTATTTCCTTGAAGTCTGTGCTTAGCTTTCATAAAATAACTATTTTGAATTGGCAATTTCTTCATGGAAAATTGCCCCCATAATATTATCTGTGCTTGATACTGTCATAATCTCTTGATTATTATTGATGCTGTGGATAAGTATCAGTATTTGTACATTCAAGGCAGGTATTTATTCCAGTCTTAGGTGTTTAAATTTGTCTGCATTTGTCATTCTGCATACACTTGTCAAATAATACTGAAGGCACTAGAGTGGTGCTTAGGTTCAAAACTGTCTTTATTGTCAGAATCACCAGATGACTTCTGGATCAACTATTTTATAGAACCTACAGAGCCTGTTATTAAAAAGCAAGAGTTATATTATGAGTGGGATAATTCTAAGGCTCTAGACAGAGCTCTGTTAGAATATTTTATGGAACACACCCTAGAAATCTTACCCTAAAGACTAAGATAAATCCTCCCTGGTCCTTTTTTATGCAATAATGATTGGGATCATGGATGAAAGAGGTCGAATCCTAATCTTAGAGCATTTGGGAACCCAATTCCAACAACACTTTTGACATATAATCCATACTTTATGAAGAGGCACTAGCATATGTGACTCTTTATTGTCCTCTTGGTAGATGCTTTTCCTTAAGTAATCAAGTCAAAACATAATCTTTGGGAAATGTTATTTCTAAATTTGATTCCAGAAACACAACATACTATTTTTCCATTTATATTTCTTTACCTTTTACCTAAATCCAATATCCCTACAAATCATTTTAATCTATGGATTCAGAAGACTTAAAGTGGGGCTCTTCCACCATTTTGCTGGTGGCACACATACAAATATCTTTGATGGTATTTACTAAGTTTCTTCTTTTATTCACTTTCCTACATTTTGTATGTTTTCTCCTCTTTGAACTATATAATCTTCATGAATCTATTTTCATATCAGTCAATTATTTCATCTGCTGAATTTGTTCCTAAGAGATCTTCTAAGTAGAATGTTTTTATTACACATTTCAGCTCTCAAATATCTCCTTTATTACTTTGGACATGTTTTGACATTAAAAAAAATCCTTTGGTGAATGATCATTCCCTAAATCTTGTTGTTCTTTGCCCATGGATTCCTTTGACTTACTGAGGATATTTAACTTAGCCGATTCAAAGTTTTTCTTCAGTGAGTTCAAATTCTGTGCTTCTTTAGAGATAGTTTCTATTAAATTGCTTTTACCCTAGACATAAAATATATTTGATTCTTCACATGCTTTATTATATTGTGCTTAAAACTGGACAGTTCTGCAATGTACTAACTCTGAAAATCATACTCTTCACCCTTTCCGGATTTACTGTTGATGGTTGCTGTGGAGTGTAGTTCTTTTTTTTGTGACTTTCCTTACCATTTTTAAAGATGGCTTCTTATTCTGTCTCTAAATTCTCTTTTGTTAGGATGTGGTGAACTAGGAATTTTACAAAGATTTATTTAAACACATGTAGAATAAAACAGAAGAAATTAAGGCAGGAAGAGAAACAGAGAGAGAGAGAGAGAGAGAGAGAGAGAGAGAGAGAGAGAGAGAGAGAGAGAGAGAGAGAGAGAAATGAAATTAAAGTAGAATGAAGATAAGGAAGGAAGTGCTCTGGGTATTTTCAGGTTAGCTTTGAATTGGATTGAACACTCATACAAGAAACCTACCATTTTATACATTCTTATGTAGCCCAAATTTAATTGGTCTTAATAATAAAAGCCTGCAATCAGTTATCTGGGGGTGAAAACTGAGATATCAGAGAAACAGTGCAACCAGCCACTAGAGGCCAGGGAGTGGTAGCACACAAGTTTAATCCCACAACTCAGGAGACTGAGGCAGACTGAGCTCTGTTAGTTCAAGGCCACCCTGGGCTACATGAGATTGATCCAAGTTTAAAAAGGAAATAGAACTCAAACAAAAGTGATCCTAGGATTTGGGATCACAGGTGATTAATCCCAGCACTAGGGAGGCCATATATATTGTCCATGCTTGTTCATGCATTGAACAGTAAGCAATATCTAATAATGAAGCATTATTGAATGCTAGTAAATCCATCCATAAAAGTGAGATGTTTATACCTATTTGCTTGAGAATCTAAACATGTACCAATTATGATTTCAAATTGAAAGTCTTTAGAGATAGGTGGTAACAGTTTGAAAGGAGAAGGAAGCATTTTTGCTTCATGGGAAAGTAATACAAGAAGATATATCAAAATTTCACAATTTAAAAAAAATCCAATTCTGCCACTAGTTTTGTAGCTTATATGTAGACAGAGTTGCTGTCCTACCCAGTACTGAAGCCATTCCAACCTAAAGAAACACACCAAGGCTTATATTAATTACAAACTCTTTGACATAATAGCTCAGGCTTATTATTAATTAGCTCTTACAATTTAAACTAATCATAATTTATATCTGTTTAGCCATATGACTTGGTACCTTTTCTCAGTACAACATTCTCATCTTGTTTCCTCTATGTCTAGATTATGACTGACTCTCTGCCTTTCCTCTTCCCAGAACTCTTCTAGTCTATTGCCCCACCCATGTGTCCTACTTGGCTAGTTGTCAATCAAAGTTTTATTAAACCAATATAAATAATAAAACTTTACAATGTACAAGAATATTATCCCACAGGATTTCCCCCTTCTTTCTTTTCAAAACAGAAACACTGAATCAAATCTCCTTTGTTTAGCTTTTTTCCTGACAACTATCTACAGGAACCTGTAACCAACACTCTAAGGAAAGCAAACATCCATAATTCAATTTTTGGGAATGTGGACTTCGTTTTCTACACTACTTCCAGCTGACTGGGGATGCTGGTAATCTTACAGTGACCCAAAGAAAATTTAGGATCATGGTCAAGTCCTGCCTGGAGTATTCTGTGAGGCTAGATTATCTCAGCCAGGAGTATTGAAACTGTTCTGGATGTAGAACTCAGAAGAAGCTGCAAAAATGTGTTATAAAATATTGGATCTTCTGGATCATTTTTTCCCAAAGGAGATTTTTCAGTGGACCTTCCTTGGTCATACCTTATTTTTCTTAACCAAGAATAAATCCACAGGCTTCCATTTTCTGTAGAAATAAAAGCAAAACCTCTTCTCCAAAGTAACATATCTTTGATTTAAATATTGAAGTCAACACATTCTCTAAATATATAGATTGGATTAACCCAGCAGCATTTATAAATGTCTTTCAGCAGCTGTTGTTTCTTCCTCAGCAGTAAAACAATTCAAAGACAACAAAAAACATACAGTATCCAGATTTTCTTTGTATTTTCCTTTTTATGTGTCTATTTTTACTCTATTTCATTTATTTTTGTTTTAATTACTAAAGCAAACCTTATTCTAAAAGACAATATGCGTGATTTTGTTTTCCTGAAAAGTAAAAACTCTAATCTTGAGGTTAGAAAAGTATCATATCATAAACATAATGCCACTCACTTCTTCCTGACATGCTATAGAAAAAGTAAAGAAACATTAGTTTACACAGATAATATGGATAATATGCCAGGTTATCAATTAAGTCTAACTTCAAAATTAGTAGTTTCTTATATGGTTTTGTTTATCTTCCCAACTAGTGCTATAATAAGGAATGTTTATACTTTGCAATTAGAAAATTACCCTCATCAAAACATAGAAAACAAGCAAGTTTTCCTTTCTAAAATAAAGTACACCTGAAAGCTTTCAGTTATCAAGTAATTAGTATATTGACATATTGCTTTCATATTTGAAAAGAAAATAAGAATGCTTACAATGCTAGTGAATTAACCACTGTTCTGACATCTTGATTAAACAGATTTTTCTATCAACTGGAGTTCTTTATTCATAGTCTTTGTGATGTTTTGTTGGGAGTATAAAATTAACTTTATAACTCATTCAGCACCTATGTCAACTCAAATTTTGAAATTTTAGGGCTAATTGGTCTTTATTTGGGTATATTATATATACCAAAACCTAGATAAAGGATTGAACATCAAAACAAAATGAAAGAATATCTACAAAATACAAATCATTATTTTTTAACAAGACCACCAGGGAAGGTAAAAGCATCATAATGCTTTATATAATATAATTCCATTATTATAGATATGATTCTATCCATACCATAAGCAAAAACAAAAATTCTTTATATGGGTAGAAGCTGAGAACATTTCCTGGTGATAAAAAGTTTATCAATAGAATGAGGCACTTAATTTTCAGTTAGTTTTTTTTTTAAGGCCTCCTCTTTCAATATAACTTTTTTCCCATCTCTAGGAATGCATACTTATCATCAAAAAAGAGGAATATCTATTGAACCACTCAGTCAGCTACTCAAATATTTTTTACTGTATGTATTATAAAAGAATATAGAAAAGTACATATGTTACTCAAGAAACAAAACGTATGAGAATAATATGGAGAAAAATAAAACAAAGAAATAATAATCCATGTGGATGAGATTGGTGAGTATTTTTTAATGTCACAGAGCCTCATGGAAATTGCCGTCAATAGAATTGAAATTTCAGAACCTTCCTTTCAGTCTTGCTAATGATGGCTCAGGAAGATGATAATCTTGGCTTACTCTCATGTATATATTTTCACATATATCTTGCTTCCCTGTTGACTGTTATTAAATGAGGTGTTGAGGGCTCCACATAATAAAATAAATTATAAGTTTTTAACTCCATTAAATATATAACCAAGTACTAAAGGAAAATCAAAGGGAACATTTACAACTGTGAGTTAAATATTTTTCCAAATAATTGAGAGATTATAGAAGTTTATGGCATTTTTCACAGATAGTTGATAAACTCATGTTTTTCTTGCAAAACTAGGCAGACTCATAGGGCACAAAATGGATTGATGATATTTATTTTGTGTCTTACATATATTTGGGGGTAGAATGTCAAGAAAAATACAATCAAATTTGATTCATATTTATTCTTCAGTATCTACAATATTTTACTGTACACTAACCTGAAAAAAATTAACCTGATACATTGGAAAGATTTTATTGTGACATTCTTCAGTAACTTTTATATACTGTTTCTTTTCATAATTTGAGAAGCAATAATGATTTTTGTTATAAATTTCTTCATAAATATTCTTACTGATGGATGATGCATTTATTTAAGCATCAGTGGACAAATAAAGTTATCCATGGGTGACTAACAACCTTGAATAAATACCCCTTCGCTCAGTTGCTATCCACAGCACCTAAGAAATGCAATTACATGCTGGGACCTATTATCCCAATTAATGGACTGTTTTATATTCAATGTGCATTATACTTGAAACACTTTAGAGGTCTGGCCTTCACTTAACTATGGGCATAGGAGAAATTTATAACAAATAGCCAAGAAAAGCCTTTCATTTACTTACCATGATATGTCGCGTGTAATTATACTTTAAGCATAACTAGGCAAGGCTCAAAATACCATTTGACTTAAACCATAATAAAATTATATTTCTTAAACTGTAACAAATATAACTTCATAATGAGCAAGTCATTGTGGGTTACTATAATACTGGACTCTTCGTTATCAGTTATGTCTAGTTCTCTTTTCTGTTAATGATGTGGTCAAAGGCTATACTTGATTATTATTTATTGTATTCAGAGAGATTTTCATTATTCCAGGCATATGAACAGAAAAAGCAGCAATACACAGAGGTCTTTGACTAGCTAGATGCATGAACAAATAAAATAGTCTGCTGATAAGTACACAGCCTCTTGTTGTGTTGCTACTTCGTAAATTGTCAGCCTGGGGCTATATTTTATGGCATTGGAATTTGACCACTGAAGTTTAACTCTACTCCCTCTGGTGGTTTCCAAAGCTGTATCACCAAAGCTATAAAATAAAACACTGTTGTAATTCTTCTCCTTATTGTAAGAAGCATTGATTGCCTCTGATTGTATATTATAGCAAAGGGGCAGTCTATTACATGAATTTATTGCATCTTATACCTGATAATTACTGGAAGTTATTGAACAAGGCAGGGAGTTATAGCCAGCAAGTTCCTGCCCTAGCTGAGGAAGCAAATCTACAGATATTTAGTGGATCTAAACAGCTGTAAACAACACATCCTGTTTACAGTGTGATAGAAATATATAATTTAGAATGTAAGTGAGCTTATTTTAAGAGTCATACTGTGAATACCATGATATTAGATTTGAAATATAAACATAGTCAAAATTCTGTGCTAAGAAAAACAACTTTGTTTCTTATAACCTTATCTGACAACATATAAAAATGTCAAAAAATATCAGACTACATGGGGTTACTACTTGATGTGAGAAGGTCTTCTATCTATTGGTTATTAATAAAGAAAACTGCTTGGCCTGATTGGTCAGAACATAGGTAGGTAGGGAAGACAGAACAGAATGCTAGGAAGAAGGTAGTGAGGCAGGTAGGTGCCTCAGACAAACGCCATGCCTCTCCTCTCTGAGTCAGTCGCCATGAAGCCAGCCACCAGGTCAGACATGCTGAATCTTTCCCTGTAAGCCACCACCTTGTGGTGCTACACAGATTACTAAATATGGGTTAAAGCAAGATGTGAGAATTAGCTAATAAGAGGTTGAAACTAATGGGCCAGGCAGTATTTAAAAGAATATAATTTGTGTGTTGTTATTTTGGGTGTAAATCTAGCCATACAGAAGCTGGGCGGGACGAAAAGCAGGCCTGCTCGCCTCAACACTACAACTACTTTAAGTAAAGTGTGCTTTCAGGATTTCAACTTAAATCCTTCATCTATAGTGCAAAAGACATGTTTAACAATATTTAATTTACACTTAAGATTGGAATTGTTGATTTAAACTCACTTTTAGTTTAAAAAGATATTCACTAACCAAAAATATAGCCAAGATTTAAATATTACTAATAATTTCTCTTTCTATAAAACTCACAACAAAATAGGGAAAATGCCAGAATTTGGCTTTTCTTAAGTACTTGTATCTATTTATTTTCATATAATTTGTTCCATCCAAATTCAGAAATGTCACAGTTGCACAATAGTTAAGAAAGCACTTGTCTTATTTATAGATCATAAAATCACTTAATTTAAATGTTCTCTGACTGACAATATAAAACTACTTCTTAGCTTAACAATATCCAGAGGGGCCACAAATCTGAAGAAATAGGGGAGTACAGAGTAAGGAGAAGCAAGCAGTTGTTTTATGGTAATTACATTTAAATAAAAAGATTATGGCTGGATTCCATATATTACAGCTTTTTGCCTAAGGCAATCTATGATTGATGCAAAATGAGCTTCATAAAACTAAGAAGAAACTGTGAAACTATAATGATCTGAAGAAACATGTAATAGAATTAGAGGTAAGAATATAGGTAGCATAACAGCGCTATTGTCCATATCAGCTCACAGACATTCTGTTCATTTGTACAAGACCTGCACAAGATCAAGCCTGTAAAAATTCAAGTATGGATGGGGAGGGGATGCTGAGACTCTGCCTCTACCTGAAGATAACATGTTATTAGAATAAAAATATCTGAATGAGAAAAAATTGCCTGTTTGATGCTTATTTCCTAGTAAATGGCCCTTACATCATACAGGCAGCATTATTTGGACCCAAGGAATTACTAATAACCATAAAAAAGAAGACATGGAATTAGGAGCACAACAGGGTAGGGGCACTACAGAGAAATAGTGAATGATAAATTTGATAAAATAGAATATATATATATATATATATATAAATATATATTGCAAAGAATAAATAAAATATTTTTAAAGAACAGAGCCAAATAGTCCTTTAATGTGAGTCAAATTCTCTAAGATGTATAATGAGCATTTATAGACCAATAATGAATACCAAGAAAAAAATCAGAACAGCAATTCTTTTCACAATAGCCTTAAAAAATAACAATAATATATTAGGATGAAACCAAGATAAAGAAGTTAAAGTCTTCTCCAATGGGAACTTTAAAAATTATTTAAAAAATCCAATTTTATTCAGAATGGATCAATAACAGCCATATATAATATATATTATATATAATAATATATAATAATTCATATAACCATATGAATGCAACAAATTACATGTAAAAGTCTTCAACCATAATTGCAAATAATTTTGTGAAGAAACTGGAAGTTCTGATTTCATTAAAAAATATACAGTCTACTATTTACATGAGCTATATTATGTGTCTTTAGTATGCAAATTTTTCCAAGGAGTACTGTGCAGTGTGTGTCTGTATGTATGTGTCCACATGCACACACATATACACATATGGATTATTGTATACTTCCACTATAGACTTAAGAATGTATGGGGAAGGAAGGTGGTGGTGGCACATACCTTTAATTTCAGCACTTGGAAGGCAGAGGCAGGCAGATCTCTATTGGTTTGAGGCCAGCCTGGTCTATAAGAGCTAGTTTTCAGCTCCAAAGCTACTGAGTAATCCTGTCTTGAGAAAAACAACAACAAACTTTGTATGTCGAAAGGAAAATGATCCAAGATATCTAAAGGAATATTGTAACAGAAAAATTTATTTTGAAAATTTATACTGCAGCTTTTTAAGATTTACTGTAAAACCATTGGAATTAAGAAAATATGGTAATGGTTTAAGATAATAAAACCAATTGAGAAATCAAAGTAGACAGTCTAGGAAGTTTTAAATGATGGGTTGACTTTTGAAAAAGTCATAAAAGCTAATGGCAAAAATAATTTTCTCAATGAATGAAAATGGAAGAGCTGCAAAAATAATCCTTAACAACTATTTTGTATCATGACTGAAAATAGTTTGTGCTAATTCATATTAACAAAATACATAAAATCTCTGAAACATATAGAAGAAACATGCATAAATAATTTTATTGATTGAGGTTGCAGTAGGGATTTTACACACGAAGCAATACTGATGACAGAAAACTTCCACTTATTCAAACAAAAAAATAAATGGCTGGATAAACAGAAAATGAAAAAATATTTTCAAAGTACAACCAGACTAAAAACATACCCTAGGTATCTAAAGAGCCTTATCAATCAATAATAAAGGATAATTACACAGTACAAAAGAAAACTTGAGCAGATTTTAACATAAAGTAAAATAAATGGCAATTAAGCACACTAAAAATAAAACACCTTTTTCATCATTTCTTGTCAAAAGAATTCAACTTAAAACTACAATGGAGTGGCATACTATTACATCCAGAAGAGCTACAATTATTAAAACTGATATTTGCAAATATTGGCAAGAATGTAATATAACTGGATGCTTCACAAATTAGCATTACAAATGTAAAATTGTTTATATACTTTAATAAGCATCCATCTCAATGAAACGATATTAAAATAGCAAAGAATTTTTAACAATTTTATATAAAACTCCAGCTGAGGTCAAAATATAGCAAAAGAAAAATCAGAAACAAATGCCTTCTTGATTTGCTAGATATAGCCATTGTGCTAGAAGTGCAATGAAGAAGTTTTCTGGAATCAAATTAATGTTCTATAACTTCATGTAGTTTTGGATTATATGAGTATATTAGTCAGTCAAAGCACATAAAAAGGTCACTTAAAATTTGAATATTTTATTGAATGCAAATTTTTACTATAAAGAAAAATTCAAGTGTAATCATAGTCAACTCTAATTAAAGATATCCACCCTGAAATGTTTTATGAATAATGTATAATGCTGCCACCTTACTTTGAAATAGATCTAAATAGATTTTTTATAGATTAACAAAGGATTGGTCTAATACATAACCCATGTGATGAAATAAATATGAAAAAGATTAAATTCCAAGGTTTATACAATGAATAGGTTGTTTTACTGTTAATATATATTGTTCCTTTTTGCTTATTTAATTTTTCATATAATGTTAGAATATTATATGACTTGAAACTTAATTTTAAAGTATTAGCAATTAAACTATTTTAAAACTCAATTATTACATAATAGCCACTTTACTTGACATAATGAGAATTATTTCATGAATACAGGGAACATTTTACTTAATAATTCTTTTACTTCATGAATTCATGTTTTCCTATTCAGTTATCACCTGGACTAACATACAGAGTAAAGAATAGTTTCATTCAGGCCTGATTTCCTGGCAGGGTTGGTTTGAAGGCTGAGCAAATCTAGGCCTTATTATGCTTTTTGAATACTTAGTAGTCATGTAGTTAGACTTAAAGAACTCTTTGGAGTTTTAAAAATCCACCAAAGAATGTGTTTAGAGGTCAGGACATCATATTCTATTAGAAGAAAGCATAATAGACATGTCCAGACTAAAGAGAATAATGTCATATAAGTTATAGTTCAGTTTAATCTGCCATTATTATTTTTCTATTTTAAACATTTCAAGTGAATCAGTCTCACTATTGAAATATGCAGTACTGATTACATACATGCTGACGCTTCGTTATCTATGGGCAGATAAGTGATATGTGATTTTAATTATAATTCTGCCATTAATGACCTTAAAGTTTGTGCTGGTATGGGTGACAGAAAATCATAAGATCACAAGGATGTGATAAGTACTTTATTGAAAGTACATACAATAATAGCTAGGGTCAAAGAAGATCAGCAGGGAAGATTGTGGTAATATTTTATTTGTGATTTAAGAAATAAAGCTTCCTTGAAGATCAGAGTGTGGAGTTAGCCACACTAGTTAGCCATAGAGGACAGGCAGTGGTGGTTAATCTCAGCACTGAGGAGACTGATTTAAACAAATCACTGTGACTTCAAGCCCACCCTGAGCTACACGAGATTTAATCAGTCTATAATAAAAATAGAGCCAAGTGGTGGTGGCTCATACCTTTAAGCCTGGCACTAAGGAGGTAGAGATGGGAACTGATATGACTGGGTAGAGAGAGGAATATAAAGTGTGAGGAGACTGGGGCTCATGGCATTCAGTCTCAGAATTCATAGATCATTTATTGGATTTTGTTCAGGAAAGAAAAAAGAGATAAATGCTCTGTTTTTAGGAATTAGAACTTTATCTCAAGTAAAACAGAGTTGAATGTATAGAGTCAGAAGTGCAGAGAGGAAAATTAAAGCCATATGTAGCTAACACATCAATGAATTTGTAAGGACTTGTTTTGTTACAACAAGGTAATATTCAGATTAACACTCCCCAAATCTTAGAAACAAATCATAAATTTATGTATGTTACTAGGAGAAATATTAGAAAGTATTATAAAGAACAATCACTAAACATTCAGGTTTTACAGGAATAGAGCACAACACTTGCTGATCTTTCAAAGTCACCAAAATACCTACCTTTAAAATGGTAGACAGACAAACCTCTATGGGTTGAGCAATGACCCTAAACAACAGAGAAACTGCAGGCTTTAAAACAACTGAGACAGAAGCAACTATATGCTCAGCATATTGACTATCAACCAGCCTTTGGAATTCTCCTTTATTTCTTGTTAAAAGAAATCTGGAAAATGGAGAATGGTGACATATCTAAGAGCTGTTAAAAAGATTATTCATGCAGGGCGGTGGTGGCGCACGCCTTTAATCCTAGCACTCGGGAGGTAGAGGCAGGCGTATCTGAGTTTGAGGCCAGCCTGGTCTACAAGAGCTAGTTCCAGGACAGGCTCTAGAAACTACAGGGAAACCCTGTCTCGAAAACAACAACAACAAAAAAAAAGATTATTCATCCAGTGAGCTCTCTAGAGTCTTGCATTCCTTTACCTTCTCTATCACCTAAAGAATAGCCTCTTCTCATTATTGATTTAAAAAATAGTTTATTCACTATATCTTTATAAGAAAAATACAGAGAAAATTTACCTTCATGTTGCCTATTTATGATAATTCTCAGCCTGTTAAGAGATATCAATGATAAAGTCTTCCACAGGGAATGTTAAATAGCCCCATCATATGCCAATGTTTTATGATTTACCTGTTAGAAATTAACCTTAAAAAATTTCCTTGAGCTATAGATTACCATTACTTGAATGACGTCTTACTAGCTGATTCAAATGTAGATACTTCAGAAAGAACGTTTAAAGAGGGAAAGAAAATTTTGCCTTGTTGGGGATTACAAATTGCTCCTGAAAAAATACAAATAGGAGATTCTATTATTTAGAATATAAAATATGTATACAAAAATTAGAACCCAAAAGATACAAATTAGAAGAGATAGATTACAGACTCTTAATAAATTTCAAAAATTGCTAGGAGACATTTCCTATCTACAGCCCACTATTGGGGCAAAAAAATTATGAACTGAATAATAATTTGTTCAAAACCTTAGGGGGTGACAAGGACTTAAATAGGCCAAAAGACTTATCAGCTGAACCAGAAGAGAGAATTTCATTTGGTGGAAACAAAATTCCAGGATGTACATGTGGATTATTTGGATCCAAAGCTTGATTGAATTTTGGTTATTGTACCATCTAACAATTCTCCTATAGGAATATTACTGCAGAGAGAGGAATGTTGACAGAGGTTTCTGTTCCACCAGGTCCCACAGTTGTTCAGTCCCAAAGAAATATACAGAGGTCTACATTAATTATAAACTGCTTGGCCTATAGCTCAGGCTTCTTATCAATTAGTTCATACATATTAACCCACAATTCTTCTCTGTATTAGCTATGTGGTTTGGTACTTTTCATCAGCAAGGCATTCAAATCTCTGTTCTCTATGTCTGGGTGATGACTGCAGACTGAATCTTTTCTCTTCCCAGAATTCTCCTGTTCTCTTTGCCCCACCTCTACTTCCTACCTGTTTGCTCCACCTATACTTTCTGACTAGTTATTTTCCAATCAACATTTTATTAAATAAGTACAAGAAACAAAACTTTACAGGGTAAAACCAGTGTCCCACAGCAGAAGAAATTATCTTAGAATGCATTGTTTTACAATATAAACTGAGAAAAAATTAAATCTTATGTGAAATTGTCTGAGTTGATTCTAAAAATAAATTAGAAACTTATTCAATTAGTAGGAATAGACCAAGTTGAAAATATAATACCTTTTAATAATGATGAAATAGACAAATTTTAGGCAGAAAGTGAACCCTTGCAAAGAGCTTGTAATAATTTTTTGGAAGAGATTAACAACAGCTATTCCAAAAGTGAGAGAATTCAGTTCATGAAGAGAACTAACAGGATCTTTCCTTGCAGTGTATGAGACATACCAATAACTGAAGTCCCAACATGTATACTGATACAAATAAATCAGGAAAGGCAGGTTACAAATAAGATAATTTAAATAGAGTTGCTAAAAATCCTTATGATTCTCTTCAAACATCAGAATTATGTGCTATTTTCATGGTATTAATGGATTTCACAGAATCTCTCAGTATAGTTACTGATTTGCAATATGCATAAAGAGTTGTTTTGCATATTGAAACTGATGAATTCATAGCAGATAATGCAGAATTGAGTTTATCATTTATAGAAATTATAAGGAAATGCCCTACTTTTTCTTTCTACAACTAAACTCCACTCCCTACAGGAAGTAACCCAAAGGGTACTCAAAGAAATAAAATCTGACAGATGGATGTGTTCCAATTTTTAGAGTTTGAAAAATTAAACTATGTACACCACAACATTGACACCTATCTAGGATTTCAATTGGCAAATACTTGTAGTTCTGAAAGTCTGTTTTGGTAATCGCACAGTATGCTGTCCAAATTGGACAAGTAGGACACAAAAGAGAGTGTCTGACAAACTTTGCCAAGACATGGAAGTATAGCCCTTCAGAATATCCTGTTTCACAGAAACGTCTGTCAGGTCTGCTAGGCCAAAGACACATGCCCTAAAATTACAGAGGAATCTTAGGTAACTGTCATTACAGCTAACAGTTGCTGTAATTTTCTACATTTTTAGAAGATGCTTGCTTGCACCTCCTGCTTTCTTTTTTTTTCTTTTTTTTTTTTTTTTTGGTTTTTTGAGACAGGGTTTCTCTGCGGCTTTGGAGCCTGTCCTGGAACTAGCTCTTGTAGACCAGGCTGGCCTCAAACTCACAGAGATCTGCCTGCCTCTGCCTCCCGAGTGCTGGGATTAAAGGCGTGCGCCACCACCGCCCGGCATCCTCCTGCTTTCTTGGATAATATTATTTCCTTCTTGGCTCTCTGAAGGAGTTGAAGAGTAGATAGTTTTCCTTGTTTACCAGACTCAGAAAAGACATTCACTAAAGAAAATAAAGTATATAGGGTTGAGAAACATAAAAAGATAATTTTGGATTGGTAATGAAAGTTAGACAAAGAAATTAATTAGGTACAACACTTTGGACTCATCAGGATAGAATAGATAACAGTATTTTCTCTCAATTTTTCAAATGTAAATGGACTAGATGCTGTTGATATATTTATTGGCAGAATATATTTTATGTAGTTAGTGTACTTATTGTATGTAGTTTTTCTTGTGTTAGTTATAACCTTTTTATTTTAGACAAAGAATGAAAAATATGGTGATATTTTGCTTTTGCTTTAACAAATAAAGCTTGTCTGAAGATCAGAGGTTGGAGTTTGCCACTAGCTAGTCATAGAAGCCAAATAGTGGTGGCACATACCTTTAATCCCAGCACTCAAGAGACAGAGGAAGATGGACCACTGTGACATCAAGACCATGCATGGCTACATGAGATTTAATCTAAAAGAGAAACAGAGCCAGTCTTTGGTGGTTCATACCTTTAGTCCAAGCACTGGGGAAGTGGAGACAGGAAATGATATGGCTGGGCAGAGAGAGGAATATAAGGCAGGAGACAAGAGCTCAAGGTTCAGACTGAGCTTTTGTAGAGATAGCATTCAGTCTAAGGGCTTGTAGAGACAGGATACCACATTCAGTCTGAGGATTTTGTAGAGGTAAGAACTAGTGACTAGCTGTAATACTTCTCTGATCTTTTAGCTTTTATGCACAAATATCTGACTGTTGGTTTTTATTATTAATACCAATTAAAAATCACACTACAAAAGTTTTTTTCTGTAAAAAAGTAAGGACTTAATGGAAATCTAAATCAAGTGCTGGAAATTTCCCCCACACATCATGTAGCATATTGTCATTTACAGAGAAAATGGACACAAACTCCTTTGACTGGAAATTATTTGCTCTTTCCCCTGTTTCCTAACTAAATGACACATTGCTTTTCTGTGTGACCTTTTACACCACCATGTACTTTTGTCATAATAGCTTGTATTTTGTCTTTAATAGTGGAGGAAGTTTTTTAATATTAGAGAATACTTATTTATTTCTGTTTAATGGATGAATAATTAAATTGTCTTAATGAAATTTTTTATGAAGGAAAAATAGCAAAGTAATTTCCTTCTCATACATCTGAGTTATAAAAAATGCCCAATAAGTTATGTAGAAATTAGCTTAGCCTAAAGCAGAGTTATTCAAAGACTGTTTGAATTCTTCAAAGTCTGCTAGCAATTTAATTCTAAGAGCAAGAATGGAAACTTCTTGAAAAAATCTTATTAAATGATTTTATGTTGGATTTTCAGATGAGTAAGGACAACACCACAGTCTAGACAAGTGTGATGTTAAAGATTTTGTCTTAGACAACAACCTCCTATTTCTCTTCCCATCAAATGACTCGTCACAAGTAATTGTTGCAAAAATCATAGAAGAAAAGCAAAAGCAGGAGAGGAAGAGGAACAGGAGTAGGCAAGGAAAAGGAAGAGGAAGAAGAAGAAGAAGAAGAAGAAGAAGAAGAAGAAGAAGAAGGAGGAGGAGGAGGAGGAGGAGGAGGAGGAGGAGGAGGAGGAGGAGGAGGAGGAGGGGGGGGAGGAGGAGGAGGAGGAGGAGGAGAGGAGGAGGAGAAGGAGGAGGAGGAAAAGGAGGAGGAAGAGGAAGAAGAAGAAGATAAACAACAAAAACAAAGTGAACAAGTGTGCTGGACAAGAAAGAATATAAGTGGATAAAAAGGAAAGAAAAATAACCACAATCAAATCATGTGTCAGTAACTACCTTCACTTTTATGAGAGCCTCAATTATTCTTTTGTGTTGAATATTCCATGATTCTTTCCTAAGTATATAATTTATATGTATATAACTTCATTTTGAATATTTTTATCATATTGACATGTTTATATTTTAATTTTAATAAAAACTTATATTCTTGGCACATACTCAGAGACTAAAACTGTTAAGAACAGAAGTGAATATTTATGTTTCCCTAAACATCGTTTGCTTCTAACTCAAATTATTAAAACTATTTTACTATTATGTATGGTAATTTTCCCAAAGGGTATTGGGTAACCAAATATGTTGTGAATTTTACTCTTCATTTATTAGCATATCATATTACTTTAGATATTCATGATTTATTCTTTTGACTAAAACACTATTTCCATAATATTTCACAAGTAACTTTCAAATTTCTTTCATTATGATAATTATCACTGATGTCAAACCAAGTCATAAGTAAAGTCAGAATGAAAGCAATCATACTAAAGAAAAATTTGAAATCATTCATCATTGTTATCATCCTACTTGTATTACACACACACACACACACACACAAACAAACACACACACATTTATATATATATATATATATATATATATATATATATATACATATATATATATATGTTACTTACTCCATTTAGTATTTTTCATACGTATTCAGTACTGGCAATTTGGGGTTAGATAACCTATTACATGGCTTGTCATCCCTGGAACAAAACTGATTCTCACTCTTAGCAGCTATTACCTACTTGCTACTTTTTATACTGGGCCTTATGCAATTTCCCCTACCCATGTTGGCCTGCCAACTGGTGTTGTATATTTGCAAATCTTTTTCAGGGAATGACACTTTAGGGATTTCTTGAGGGCTGCTTCCTTGCTATAGAAAATACTTTTTCCTTGCAAAAGTCTTGATCCTCTGCCTCTTACAAACATTCTAGCTCCTCTTTTGGGATATTCCCTGAGTTTTGGGTGTGTAAGTTGTTTTGTAGGTGTATCAGTTGGGACTTTGCATTCCATTTTGACAAGCTGTGATTTCTATAATGATCTCTGTGTGTTACAAAATGAAACTTCTTTGATGAGGAATGAGTGCTAGACTTATCTGATTTAGGAAAGTGGTAGTAGTAAGTTCTTTTCTATGATTCATGACTGATGTAGAATTCTCTATATGCTGTGAATATATTTTACTGCAATTGATGAATAATAAAATTCTTTTCGCCTATGGCTGGGCAGAAAATAGGTAGGTGGGAAAAGTAAACTGAATGCAGGGATAACAAAAGTGGAGGCAGAGGCACCATGTAACTACTGAAGGAGAAAGGTACCAGAAACTTACAGGTAAGCCACAGCCTCCTGACAATACACAGATTAATAGAAATGGGTTAATTTAAGATATAAGAGCTAGCTAGGAGTATATCTGAGCCATCAGCCAAACAGTGTTGCAATTGATATAATTTCTGTATGACAATTCAGGTCTGACTGGCTGTGAATGAAAGTGCAGTATCTGTTGACACATGACTTTAACAGTCACGGGTAAAGTGTAAATTTAAAGTGCAAGATATGAATTCCATCCTATGTAATTCAGGATGCATTCAAATTTAGCTCAATTTTCTTCCCCAGGAGGCCTCCAAAGCTCTAAAATTACTGGGACTTACAACTGCACATATCTATCTCCATGTTTATAGAAAGGTTGTTGTAGAACTCCATTGTAAATTTTTGTAGTGACAGATTAGTTTGTACGTAGAATAGATTACCTATGGACTATAGTATGTTAGGGTTCTAATGAATTTTTACCCCTCTTTCTTGAAATTTATGGTCTTGTCACTCATTAAGTCCATACTAAACTGTTGAACAAATGAGAAACATCTATAAGAGAATTCACATATAATATATTTTTTAACCTTAATACCAAGTGTTGTGCTGTGTATTTCACTGAATTGCTGTAAAACGTCTGAGTTTAATTCACAACACCACCAAAAGTTGCACAAACAAGATTGGTTTCTATAAGTTTTCCATTGCTTCTTTAATTTAGAACATTGGTTAGTCATCTCTTTCTTAAATAAATTAGGATTTTGGTTATAGCAGAGAGTTAACAAAGAAACACATTCAAATGTGTGTCATGTTAAAAAACAAAGTATCACAATGAAAGTTGCAATTAAGATGAAAATGGCAACTAAAGTATAGACACATAATTTTAAGCCTTTTTTTCCTAAGTAAAAAACTGGGGGAGGTCAAAGAAAAAATAAAATTTCCATTTTTCATTTTTGTCTAATTTCCCATTTTGTTTAGAAAGGTTTGAAAAAAATGAGTCACCGTTTCATAGATAATTTGGCCTAAAATTCATGTCCTACTCACTCTGAAACTATTTATAGGTTTTTATCTACTGTTGATTGACTTAAAGCAATTTGGTTTTAAAATGTCAAGCTTGTCATATTTATAATATTGAATCGTGAAATGTGACATTGCCATAATAAAGTAAATTTGGTTTTCAGTTGAAAATACTCTGGAATTTTAAGATACCATATTTGAAATGTTTTTCTTTATATTTTGTCAGCATTTACACATCATAAACCTTATCATTCAACATGAAGGATGAGAAAACTTAAAATCCCTTTTTTTGTAATTAGTACACTCAAGACAAAATTTTTTATTTAGATAAAAACACATGCCATGATATACATCCTCAGTAACTTCTAAGTGTACAGTACAAGAGTGTTAATTCCATTTTTATACCAAATGTCTAGAATATCATCCCTGAATATATATTTCTAGAATATATACAGTGGGTTTGTAGTACATGACCCACTTGTCAGACATGCCCCCTTAACCACTTTCTTTAATCACTGGTAACTACTACTCCTTTTGTTTCTATAACCATGAATAGCCCAGATAATCCATATTATTGAAAAATGGAACATTTGATACTCTATGACTGTTAAATTTCAAATAACTTATATGCTTATGAATACATGACACACATACCTTTGTTTTATTGGTGCCATATATATATATATATATACATATATATGTATATATATATATGTATATATATAATTTTATATCTATAAATTCCTC
The DNA here is from genome assembly GCF_903992535.2 of Arvicola amphibius. Taxonomy (NCBI): domain Eukaryota; kingdom Metazoa; phylum Chordata; class Mammalia; order Rodentia; family Cricetidae; genus Arvicola; species Arvicola amphibius. Next base: position 105,103,348 of record NC_052065.1, read on the forward strand.
TCCTGATAGATATTTAGTACATATTTCTTGATTACAGTGAATAATTCAAGCTCAGGAAAGAGTACCTATTATATGACCCAAATTTTTTGATGAATTAACTGTCATAGCAGAAACTAGAAACTATTTTTTAAGATGGTGAATATATTCATCTAAATAGAAGTCAGTATATAAGGGTCAAAATAGTGGAAGAATGACACTAACAACAATTTATAAATCTACTGAATTACTCTATCATCATAGCCCTAATGTACAAAAGTCTGAGGTAAAGACAGCATCAAAGGAGTAGTGATTGTTCAGCAAGACTGCACATGCACCTCGTTCCCCCAACTCTGTTATGATGCTGTTTGACACCTCCAGGTGTTCCTCCAAAGAATTCTCTGTTCAATAAACTTGAGAGGTTTGGCTGACCTCACATAGCTTTAAGGCTACTCCAAAGATTTGTGGGGCCCAGAAAAAAAATAGTATCTGGAAGAAGAGTGGACCTGCTCAAAGAGATCCTTTTTGTACAGTTTCTTCTGTCCTTCAAATTTGTAGTCCTCTTAACTCCCAAATGTGGCCTGATGGCGTAAATCACAAACAATCCTACACCAGTTTGGAATTATGATTAATAGAATGGTTATTTATTTAAAGGGGAAAAACTTACAGATCACCGTCCCAGACAACAGCCCTCTGCGCAATCAGGAAGGGAGCCTAGTCATCAGAAGCGGAGCCGGAAGCCAGAGAGCAAGCTGAGGGAAGTGGCCGCATTTTTAAAAAGAGAGACCACGCCCCAATGAGCTGGTATCTCAGCGGCTATTGGCTGAAGGAGCAGAAGGAGCTCCTGCAACACCTCCTGTTGTGTTCTTTTATTTATTTTTTATTTTTTTATTTTTTTGGTTTTTCGAGACAGGGTTTCTCTGTAACTTTGGAGCCTGTCCTGGAACTAGCTCTTGTAGACCAGGCTGGTCTCGAACTCACAAAGATCCGCCTGCCTCTGCCTTTGGAGTGCAGGGATTAAAGGCGTGCGCCACCGCCGCCCGGCTATTTTTTTTTTGTTTGTTTGTTTTTGGTTTTTCGAGACAGGGTTTCTCTGTAGCTTTGGAGCCTGTCCTGGAACTAGCTCTTGTAGACCAGGCTGTGTGTTCTTTTAAAAATGCTGTGGAGTCCCAGGCAGCAGACAGTGGGCCCAGGGAGCAGCCAGTCCCAGGCAGAGATGGCTGCCGGTCCCTGAGCAGTGGCTGGTCCCAGGCAGGGAGACACATGGCAGGCCGGCAGAAGACAGAGATATGGTGAGGTTGAATATTTATTCAGGGGGGTTATAAAGGGGGAAGGGAGAAGGGGAGAGAGAGAGAGAGAGACAGGGGGAAGCAGAGAAGTGGGGAGAGAGGCAGAAGCGAAGCTGCCTCTCCGAGAGGAAGATGGAAAAGAGAGTGAGCTCAGGCCGGAAGCTGAAGTTCAGCCTGCCTCAGCGGATGGGGAGGGAATGGGCATGGCTTGTCTCTTAAAGGGACAGGGACCAAAACCATAACACCTCCCCCTTTTGTTTAAGTAAGAGAGTTCTAAACCTACTATGAAATTATATACAATAAGCACAAATATCCTATTCCAACTAGCTTAAGTCTTGTATAATAAATAACTTGGCCAAGTCATGAGAGGAAAGTAACTAAATTTATATAGTCTTCAACCCCACTGAAGATCTGAGAAGGAAAATAATGTTACCTGAGTAATTAGGAAGTACATTCAAACAACTTCTAAAACATGCTACCTGGACAATCACCCAAAGTCACATTTGCAGCGTTGAAACAACCAACTTTGGCTGAGGCCTAATGTAACTGACATACCATTTTCAAAGGCAAGAAACTTTTCAGAACTATCTTATCCTGTCTTGGCAGGATATGACAGTCCTATTTTATCCATTTATGGATACTCTGTATCTGTCAGTGGTTGAGGTATGGGCATTTCTTTGACGAAAGGCCAGTTCTGCCAAGAAGAAAGGCTCCACGTGCAGTGTCTTTGATGCTCAACATTCTGTGTAAAGCTAGCTGGCGGCCAGGTGGCGGGACACAGTCCGCCGCTCCTTCTACAGATTGGCGCCCAACGTGATGGACTAAATCCACTTAAAAGCCTGAGAGGGCTTTAAATAAAGGAGAGACAGACTTTAACACAGCTTTTTGCTGTTTGCTGGCGTACCACAGAGAAATTTCCCTGACTCAGCTGCCATAACAGGAAAAAACCTGTGCAGTTTTAAAAACGCAGCTTCCTGCGCTATGCCGCCAATGCAAACTCTGGCTTTAAAGCATTTCAATGGCTTTTATGGACTGGAAGTTTGTGTGCCCGCTTGGGATCGGAAAGAAAGTACTCTGAGACTATGCCAATGACTCAGAGCTCCCCGCCTGCACCTGGGCAGATGGCAGAATCAGGCTTAGGCAGGCAGGAGAGCATGGCGGATTTCTTCCTCCATACAGAGAGATGTTTTCAGACTGCGCAGTGCTCTGCACGTCAGATTTTATTGTAACTTGGATGAAAAGAGTTTCTGTGCCGCACGCTCAGAGTTAAAGTGCTGAGTGCGGCTCCTACCTGGAGGCCCCAGAGCTAGCAGAAAATGGTACGTCCTCCATTTTGAAATTGGAGAGAGGTGGAGCCAACATCCAGAGCAGACCACAGCTCTGCAGCTCAGAGCTGCTACCTATTCAGAGTCACAAGCGGCTCAGCCATGTTGGACTGGGCGTGGCAAGCCCACAGTACCTGTTTTTGACCTAGGAATGTCACAGCTTAGATTCTTAAGTGTGTAGCGATTTAAAAGCACAAAACAAAAGTGCTTCTGGATAGTAAAAAGTTACAGATTCACAATAGGACAGATTCAGACATATGAATGTACGTAGGCTTGAGAGAGAAGAAAAAATATAAAAAATAAAGTTAATGCTTTAAAAAAGGGTAAAGTTTTTAAAGAGACAGAATAAAGTAAACTGATAGAGTAAAAATAAGCCATATAAAAATGGAAAATTCACAGAGAGTCTGGATTATGTATTTTGTTGTGTTTTCTTTGAAATTTTTGACTGTAAAGGAGCTAAATACAGAGAGACATTTCATTATATGGGCTGACAGGCTAGACCAGAATGGACATCTTAACGGTATGACTTCAGGATTTGGATCTAAGAACATGATGCTTTGGAAAAGAGTTTTTTCTTTTGTTTTCACAGAGGATGAGACTCTGTGGATTGATTCTTTTCCAATATGGTATGATAGACCACGCCCTCCTGAAAGGTTGCTATGAACATCTTCAAAAAATTACTTCACTCAACTGCCAACTGAGAGGAACCTAGCACACAGGTTACACCATGAAAGATCTTATTAACAGTGCTCCCATTCAGCAGGAAGCAGTTTGGAGAGAAATAACTTCGCCCATTTTCCCAAATATTGCTTATAAATGTTCTTTTACCTTTAAAGGGGGATATGATATAGATATGAATAATTTGCGTTGGTATGGATTTTAAGGTCAATTTTGTTATATGTATATGTATTTCTGATCTTGATTAAGGTATTGTAATTGTGTAGTTCATTTAAAAATGTAATGTATAATTAGGAAATATAGGTTGTTAATGGATAATCATTGATAATAGTTAAGCTTGTAGTCATGTTATTAGATTTTCTAGATATGTAGAGATATATTTTAGTTAGATAGACATTCTTCATATCTTTCAAAGGCTGCAGAATATGGTATTTAATGTTTTAATAACTTAGGGTTTTTCATGACAATGAGACACGTCTGCTCCTGGCAGCACCAATCTACTTCGAGAGGAAGATGGGCATCGAAGAGGCTACTTATGGAGTTTGTTAGCCATTTGGGCAAGAAACTGCTCTTGCCTGGACTGTTGCATAAACTGGACACAAGGAACCCACAGAAAGAGGACTGCTGAACTTGCCTAAAGGTGAGATGGTCTTTTGGGGTTCCTGATTCATTAAAGAGTCTGCAAGACGTTCTGCAGGACACAGCAGAAAGTGACTGAACTGTCTTTAGAATTTCCTGCTTCATGGAAATGTCTGCTGGATACTTATGGGCCTGTAGGCTGAAGATGGATGCCCCAACGGTACAGAGGAACTTTGGGTGACTGTCCAGGCAGCGAGTTGTCTCTGTCATTTCTAGAATTTGAAAGTTACATATGACTTGTTTACTTAGGTAATATTATATCCTTCTGGAGTCTTTGATGGAGTTGAAGAACAAATAGATAGTTATAGCTTTCCTTAGTTATGATAAAAGATAAAATAGATCTAAATATATTGTAACTGTAATTCTTGTTTGATAACTGTTTTGTTATATGTAATTTTACTATGTTAAAGTTAAAGCCTTTCTTTTTTGTTTAAACAGAAAAAGGGGAAATGATGGAGGAGTGTCTATGTGTTACTTTCATTATTAATAAAGATACTGCCTTGGCCCTTTAAGAGAACAGAAAATTAGGTAGGCGGAATAGACAGAACAGAATGCTGGGTAGCAGGAGTGGGGAGACGCTTCAGGCAGTTGCCATAGTGAGTCTCCATGCTTCTCCTCTCTGAGATGGATGCAGGTTAAGATCTCTCCTGGTAAGCCACACCTCGTGGTGCTACACGGATTACTAAATGTGGGATAAAGCAAGATGTGAGAATTAACCAATAAGAGGCTGAAACTATGGGCCAGGCAGTGTTTTAAAAGAATACAGTTTCCGTGTAATTATTTTGGTCAAAGCTAGCCGGGTGGTGGGCACAGTCCCTCTGTTCCTTCAACAGTGGCCAAATGTGGAATATTAGCAGTATTAATATCTAACACTGGTAGAGTGCCAGTCAGAGGTCTCTAACCTGTGAGAGTCACTGCATGGGCTACGCCTAACGAAGCCATTAGGATAATAGCAGCCAGAGTCTTAAAGGTCATTATTTACACAATAAAAGTAGAAGATGAAGTCCTGGTGTGTACATTTCCAAGTTTTGTTTAGAGGATGACATTTTGGGGATTTCATGAGGGTAGGTTCCTTTTCATATATGACTTGAAATATATTTTGGAAATAGAGTCCCTTATTTTTGTAAAATGTCAGCTAATCCTTTTGTACCAGAAATAAAATATGGAACACACTCTTCTGTTGAATTCCAAAGAATTCCTTTTAGCAATACCCAGAAAGTATAGATTTGGTGTGACAAGAGATAAATTTCAAAGAAAATCATTGATATTAAAAACTAATAATTGACTGGTTTAGTTTTTTTTTTGGTAAAGAGACACAATGACCATAATAACTCTTAAAAAGGAAAGTGTACTTGGGTAGGTTCAGATGTTTAGGTCCATTATCACCATGGTGGGAAGCATAGCTATGTGCAAGCCGACATGCTGCTGCAGAAGAAGCCAAGAGTTTTATCTACATCTGGATCAGCAGGCAGCAAAAAAGAGAGATATTGGTCTTGGGATGAGCATCTGAAATTTCAAAGCCCACCACCAATAGCACACTTCTCCCAACAAGGCCTCATTTCCTACGAGTTTCACTTCCCTTGAGCACATACAGTTCATTTTCATTCTAATCATCACATTGACTTTTATAAGTACATTGTCAAGGCAAAGGACAAATGAGTAAAGAGCTACAACCAAAGTAAATTTGGAGAAAGGAGTGTTATTTTGACATTACAGTTTGAGTAAGATGAGTCCATCTTGAAGGGAAGGCCTGGCAGTAAGTGTCAGACATGGAAGCAGGAGCAAGATGCTTTAACTGAAAGAAAGAGAGAACTGAAAGTAAGTCAAGGCTACTTACTTTCAAAGCCTGTCTCCAGGGATATGCTTTCTTAAGCAAGGCCAAGTCTCCTACACCTCTCTAATCCATGCCACCAACTGGAAACCAGGTGTTAAAATATGTAAACCTATATAAACCAATATATGTATTGTTAAAAGAAGTAAAAACCTCAGTATTTGAAAATAATTTATATATAGAAGCAGCATGTATGAGAACATGGGATTGTTAGTCATGGCAATTCAAAAGTATTAGAATGTATGGGGTTCATTTAATTCTTAATTGTGATTATCCCTTCTTATTCTCGTACTTTAAAATTTCTCAGTTTAAATAGCATGCTATTCAAACTATCCCATGTATACATTTAGTATTATATATATATGTGTGTGTGTGTGTGTGTGTGTGTGTGTGTGTGTGTATATATATATATATATATATGTGTGTGTGTGTGTGTGTGTGTGTGTGTGTGTGTGTGTGTGTGTATTTTATGAGTGACTATAAACTCAAATCACATTTCTAGTGTATATTTTCCCCCAGAGCTTCAAAAACACTTTCTGAAGTTGTATTATGTTCTTTTAATTCATTTCCAAAAATGCAGTCATTTTATGGAAAGACATATTTATGAGTAGTAAAATAAAATTTAATCACTCATGTGCATATTCTGAACAGAGGAAATAATATCAATAACCAAACAAAATGCTTTTCAAAACTTACTGTAGTGGAAATCATTTGACATGTTTCTCTTTTCCATTTTATGGTTCTCTAGTTAGAAATGAGAGAAAAAATGAATTCAGTGCTTCTGAAACATTATGAATCATTTTCAATTTATAAATATCCAAAATTTTAGCTAGAAAGTTAATCAGTCTCTCGTTTTTATTTTGTTATGATTAATTAGCTCAAAAAAGACTTTACTTACATCATTAAAAATAATAATTATTGTTAGTGAAAGATAACTAAATCACCATTTAAAAATGATGGTCATAATCAACGATCTCCATATCTTATATACAATATTTGTCAGCCTGTTCCTTTTACTAATATGGGATATATAGATTTTCATGGTACATTTCTAATATGCCAATGTTTTAACACCAAAATTTTATTTACACGCTAAACCATTTCTGCAAGTTTGCTACTAAACATTAGTCTTTTAAAAAGATTTTATATATATATATATATATATATATATATATATATATATATATATGAGGTATTTGCTTAAATAAAATTTCTGGCTGCCAATCTTCTCATTTCTCTGGTTGAATCAAACAATCTAACAGATTCAAGTCACTGTGAAAGTCATTATATTAAAAATATTTTTTTCATGTTAAATAGTATATATGCCTCAGCAGTGATTTTCTTGGAGAGACTAGAACTAGAAATCCTCTGAGGTCATTCCCATTCTGCTTCTACTGATGTTATCTGATTCAGCTGTTAAATAAGCAACTGATTCTCAAAATGGATGTATAGAAACTGTTTAACTAATTAGTACAAGAGTAAGGCAAATATGGACTTCTTTCTTTTAATTTTTTGAACAAGTCAAGCTCCTATAGTCTACTTTAACTGAATTTAACACATCAATAAATGCTGAAAAAATATTCCATCTGAAACTTTAAAAGATAATGTACAGATAACATATAAAGATAAGGCAATATGTGTTGTCATTGAACTTCAACTTTAGAAAATGTTAAATGAAAAATTTTTAAATAGCTTTAATATAAGAAAAGTCACACTATTCTATCATTTGAATGGCAAGGAGGAAAGGAATGCTGTATCAAATTTTAAGTATAATCAAATTGTTACAGAACTAAATATTTGATATCTTTTTACCTCAGAGAACACTATTTTGTCTCATGTTTCTTTGAGTTTAAATAATTTAAACATTTCAATGAAGTGAATAATGCACTATTTTTGATGGTTTATTGTAGTAGTATTGATATACTTTTCAAAAAGTTTCTCAAAGTTCACCCCATTTTTATTCATAGTAGAGTCACCTTCCTGTTTAATACTATTAATTGTCATTTTGCCTATCTACCATATTTGGTTTATCCAATCTAGGCAATAGGGTTGGAGATGCTTTTGCCCTTTGACTGCAGTGAAAAATGCTGCTATGAATATGAATAAATGTTTTACTTTAAATCATATTTTCACTTTTTGTTTATATAAGCTGAAATAGAATTTCTCTATTTTATCAAATTACAGGATTCCTAGAGGAGAGGAAAGAGTGAAAAGAAAGAACTGAAATAAATTTTCATCCAAGTCAATTCATGCAGAAAATTCCACATTATTCCAAGCATCATGTTTATCTTAGTTGAATCATATTTTGTAAACAAGAACTCATATTGCGTTGCACAGGGTGGTTTTAATCTCTCCATGCAGGTGATAATATTCTTGAGATCCTATTCTGTCTGCCTCACTTCCCAAATGATGAAATCACAACCATGTACTACAATGTTTGGTCCATTAACCATTTTTCATTTCAAACTGCCACGGCTCATTTTTAAAATGTTGTTGTTTATTTTTTGAGAATTTTGTGAAACAAATTTTGATCATATAAGTAATCTTCTCTCAACTCCTCCAAGATATTTCTCCACCTCTCTCCCGACCAAACTACATGTTCTCCCTCCCAAATAAAATTTAGTTTGTTTTGGCCAGGTACTGTTGGGCATGGGACCTGGCCTGGAGTATGGTTAATGTAACAGGTGCCTTTCTTTTTTAAATATTTATTTTATTTTATTAAAAGTTTCCATCTCCTCCCATCCTCCCACTTCCCTCCTCTCCCCTCCGCCGACACCTCCACTCTCTCCCTCTCCAGGCCAAAGAGCAGTCAGGGATCCATCCACTATGGGAAGTCCAAGGTCCTCCCAACTCCCCCCAGGTCCAGGAAGTTGAGCATCCAAACTGACAAGGCTCCCACAGAGCCCGTCCATGCAGTAGAATCAAACCGAGCTGACAGGTGCTTTTCTTTTAAAGAAAACTGCCTTCTCTTTGTCAAACAGCAGTCACATGCCAATAGTTCCTTAGTAGTATAACTTTGTACCTACTGGCCCTCAACCTTTTTGGTATTTTGTCTGGACTGAGGTATACTGATAGAAAGAGACCTTGGAAATGCCCAGCCTTAAATATTATGTATATGTATATGTGAAGTACAAAAATAAATGTGGAAGAGGGGCCTGACTAGGACCAACTTTGTGTCTTTGCCTGTTGGCTCTACCATGCCCAACATGGCAGAGGTATGTTCAGTCCCAGCTCTGCAAGTAATGCTCACAGCCTGATTTTCGTACACACAGCAGGTCTATGTTGCCATTACATAAGTTGCAGCACTCTGTTCACAAACCCTGTTTCAGTGCTTGGCCTCCTAAAAGAGTCAGAACTGTTCATGCTACTAGCATGGAACAAGAAGCCTCCATTTCTTATGCTGAGTCTCTAAGCCTTCTGAAAAAGCACCCCTGCTTCCTACCAGCTAGCAGAGCCTATCTAAAAAGATGTTACCAAGAAGTTGGCTCCTGTTTTTCCAAGTCTTTAAGCCTTTTATTTTAAAGCTCTCTTAAACTTTATGTGGAAATTTTTGCCACACATCAGGTGCCAATCTGTTGACAGTGGCTGCTCGTTCGTGTCCCGGTCACCCAGATCTGAAATAATGACACAGAAACTATATTATTACAAAACTGCTTGGCCTACTAGCTCATGCTTCTTATTGGCTAGCTCTTCTATCTTAAATAAGCCCATTTCTATTCACCTGTATATTGCCTTGTGGTTGTGGCCTCCTGATAAGCTTCCTTCCAGCGTCCAGGATCTGTCTCCTGCAGTGACCACATTGCTTCTCGTTGACTTTCCCTACTCTCTCCTCTATCCGTAATTCATGGCTTTCCCTATTCTATGCTGCAATAGGCCCAAAGAAGCTTCTTTATTAACCAAAGGTACTCACAGTACACAGAGGGTAATCACACATCACCATTGTGTTTGGTTACATATATTTTGCGTCATTCATTTGCTTTCTGTATATCATTTATAATGTGACTATGTAGCACAATTCCTTCCCTCTTATATTTTTTTCTCTACCTCTCATTCCTTTCCCTCTCTCTCTTCCTCCCTTCTTTTCTTCCTGGCTGTCTTTTTTGTTCTTTCCTTCTTCCTTCCTTTCTTTCCTTCTTCTATGAAATAATATATTGTTATGTAGTCCATTCTGGATTTGAACTCATGATTCTCATTTCAAGTTTTGAGCCTTATATCACACATGCAGCTCTAATGAAATTTCAATTCATAAATAGAATGTATATTAACATTTACTAATGTCTAATATATAACACATTAAGCATCCACTTAGCTGTTATTTTAATCAAATCATAATATGGTCTTTATTAATTTACTTTTTATTTAACAACAACTTTTTTTCATTTTATATCCCAATCCAAGTTTCCACTGCCTCCTCTCTTCTAGTTCTACCCAACCTCCTCCACCCCAACCCCATCTACTCCTCAGAGAGAGTAAGGCCTCCCATGGCAAATTAACACAGTCTGGAATATCAAGTTGAGCCAGGACCAAGGCCCACCCCGTGCATCTTGACTGAGCAAGTTATCCTTCCATAGGGAATCATCTCCAAAAATCCACTTCATACACTAGAGATTAATACTGGTTACATGGCTAGTGGCCTGACAAACTACCCAAGTCACACAACTGTCACCAATATTCACAGTGCCTAGTTTTGTCCTATTCAGGTTCTTCAGCTGTCAGTGCAGTCAGTGAGTTTCCACTATCTCAGGTCAGCTATCTATGTGTTTCTCTATCATGATCTTGACCCCTTTGCTCCTCCCTTTCTTCGACTAAACTCCTAGAGCTTGGCCCAGTGCTTAGCCGTGGGTCTCTGCATCTGATTCTATCAGCTGGAATATTGATGAAGATTATAAGATTATATAACAATTAGGGTAGTCATCAATCTGGTTATAAAGAAAGGCCAATTCAGGCACCATCTCCACTATTGATTAGAACTTTAACTGGTGTGTCATCCTTCTGAATTCCTGGGAATTTCCATAGTAACAGGTTTCTCCCTGACCCCATAATGGATCCCTTTATCAAAATATGTCTTTCTTTGTACTCCCTCTCTAACCCTCCCCAACTCGAACATCTGGTCCTCTGATGTTCTCCTCCCCTTTCTTCATACCAAATCCCCTTCACCCTCCAACCTACCGCCGTGTTCCCAACTTACTCAGGAGAGCTTATCTATTTTTCCTTTTCAGGGGATCCATGCATGTCTCTCTTAGGATCTTGCTTGCTACCTAGATTCTCTGAGGTTGTGGACAATAGGCTGGTTATCCTTTGTTTTAGGTTGAATATCCACTTATGAGTGAGTATATGCCATATTTGTATTTCTGGGTCTGGGTTATTTCACATAGGATGTTTGTTTAGGTCCATTGTTATTGTTTTTTACCACTAATACTCCATTGTGTAAATTTACCACATTTTATTTATTCATTTTTTGGTTGAGGGGCATGTAGGTTGTTTCCAGGTTCTAACTATTATCAATAATGTTACTATAAGCATAGTTGAGCTGGTGTACATGCGGTATGATTGTGCATCATTTGGGTGCTGCAGGAGCTCCTTCCACTCCTTCAGCCAATAGCCTTTTAGATACCAGCTCACTTGGGCATGGTCTCATTTGCTTTAAAAAGCAGTGGTAGCCATGTGCTTGATCTCTTGCTTTGGGTTCTTTATCCAGCTACTAGACTCCATTTCTGGTCGTGCAAAGGACTGTTGTCTACTACAGTGATCTGTAAGTTTTTCCTTTAAATAAATAACCCTTTTATTAATCATTATTCCAAACTGGTGTGGGATTGTTTTCTGACTTACCCCTTCATTTGGGTATATGCCCAACAGTCATATTGCTGGGTCTTGAGGTAGACTGACTGCAAATTTTCTGAGAAGCCATCATACTGATTTCCAAAGCAGTTGTCCAAGTTTGCACTCCTACCAGCAACAGAGGAGTGTTCTCCTTACCCTATGTCCTCTCCAGTATAAGCTTTCATCATTTTTTATCTTACCATTCTGACAAATGTAAGATGGTATCACAGAGTTGTTTTGATTTGCATTTCCTTAATGGCTAAAATGAGCACTACCTTAAGTATCTTTTGACAATTTGAGATTTCTCTATTGATAACTCCGTTTAAATCTGTATCCCATTTTTGATTGGATGGATAAATTGCTACTCTAATGTCTAATTTCTTGAGTTCTTTGTTGTATTTTGAAGATAAGCCCTTTGTCTGATATGGAGTTGGTGAAGGTTTTTTCCCATTCTGTAGGCTGTTGTTTTGTCTTATTCACTGTGTTGTTTGCCTTTCAGATGCTTTTAAGTTTCTGAAGGTCCCATTTATTGATTGTTGCTCTCAGTATTTGTGACACTGATGGTATATTTAGGAAGGATCTCCTATAGTAATGCATTCAAGAATACTTCCCACTTTCTCTTCTATCAACTTGTTGTTGGATTTACGTTGAGGTCTTTGATTCCATGTGGCCTTGAGTTTTGGGCATGGGAATAGATAGGGATCTATTTGCATTATTCTTAATGTTGAATTGCATTTATGCAAGAACAATTTGTTGAAGATGCTTTCTTTTTTCACTTGTATACTTTTAGGTATTTTATCAAAAATCTGGTGTTCATAAGTGTGTGGTTTAATGTCAGGGTCTTCGATTTGATTCCTTTTGTCTACCTGTTTGTTTTTATGCCAATACCAAGTTGTTTTCATGACTATAGCTCTATAGTCGAGCATGAAGTCAGGGGTTGTAATGCCTCCAGAAGTTCCTTTATTGTACCAGATTGTTTTGGCTGTCCTGGGTTTTTTTTGTTTTTAGATATGACATTGAGTATTGTTCTTTTGAGTTCTATGAAGAATTTTGCATGGATTTTTATGGTGATTGCATTGAATTTGAAGATTGCTTTAGGTAAGACTACCATTTTTACTTTCTTGATCCTACCTATCCAAGAGCATGAAAGATCTTTCCATTTTCTTTATCTTCTTCAAATTCTTTCTTCAGAGACTCAAGGTTTTTGTCATATAGGTCTTCCATTTGTTTAATTAGAGTTAGTCCAACATATTTTATGTTGTTTGTGGCTATTGTGAAGGGTGATGTTTCTCTGATTTCTTCTTCAACCCCTTTGTCACCTGTGTATAGGAGGGCTACAGATTTAGTTTTTGAGTTAATCTTTTATCTGGCCACATTACTGAAGGTGGTTATCATCTATACAAGTTTCCTTTTAAAATTTTGGGGATCACTTATGTATACTATCACATCATCTGCAAATACCAAAAGTTTGACTTCTTCCTTTTCCATTTTTATCACCTTTATCTCCTTTTGTTGGCTTATGACTCTAGCTAGAACTTTGAGTACTATATTGAATAAATATTGGGAGAGTGGAAAGCCTTGACTTCTTCCTGGTTTTAGTGTGATCAATTAGAGTTTATCTCCAGTTAGTTTGATGTTGGCTGTTGGCTTGTTGTATACTGCAATTCATTATGTTTAGGTATATTCTTTGTACCCCTCTTCTCTACAGAACATTTATTATGAAGGGGAGTTGGATTATACCAAATTCTTTAAGCTTCTAATGACATGATCATGTGGGCTTTTTTCATCTTTTTTATATGGTATCTTACATTTACAAATTTTTATATGTTGTACCAGCCCTGCATCTCTGGGATGAACTTTACTTGACCATAGTGGATAATTTTTCTGATGTGTTCTTAGACTCATTTTGCCAGATTTATATGATTATTTTTGCATCAAAGTTCATAAGTAAGATTTGTAATTCTATTTCTTTGTTGCATTTTTGTGTTATTTGGGTACTGGGATAACTGTAGCATCACAAAAAAGAGTTTTGTATTATTCTTTTTGTTTCTATGGTGTAGAAGGTGTAGAATGATTTCAGGGTACTAGTTTTTCTTTGAAATTCTGCTAGAATTCTTCACTTAAACCATCTTGTCCTGGTTTTTTGTTGCTACTGTTGTTGTGAGATTTTTGATGACTATTTTTATTTACTTAGTGGATATGGGTCTATTAACTTTTTATCTGATCTTGATTTAATTTGTTTTGTTGTGCTTATCCAGAAAATTCTCTCTTTCAGATTTTCCAATTATATGGAGTACAGTTTTTTGAAGTATGACCAAATGATTCTCTGGATTTTCTCAGTGTCTGTTATGCCCCCCTTTTCATTTCTGATTTTATTGATTTGGATATTCTCTCTCTGTCTATTGGTTAGCTGGATCAAATTTTGTCTACCTTGTTGATTTTCTCAAACAACCAACTCTGTTTCATTGATTCTTTGTATTGTTCTGTTTATTTTCATTTTATTGATTACAACCCTCAGTGTGATGATTTCCTGATATCATCTCCAAAAAAAAAGAAGCAAAAAGATGAATTCTTTTGTCCTACAACTTTCAGGTGTGCTGTTAAGTTGCTAGTAAGAGATTTTTCAAGTTCTTTATGCTATAAAATTTCCTCTTAGCACCATTTACATAGTGTTCCATAAGTTTAGGTATGTAGTGAATTCATTTTTGTTGAATTCTAGAAAGCCTTTTACTTCTTTCTTTATTTTTTTCCTTGACATTGTGGTAATTCAGTTGAGCATTGTTCAATTTCCATGAATATATAGGCTTTCTTTAATTGCTGTTGTCATTGAATTCTAACTTTAAGCCATGGTGATCCTATAAGATATCTGTAAAGGCTTGCTTTGTTACTGTGTATGTGGTCAGTTTTCGAGAAGTTCCATGAGGTGCTGAGAAGGAGTTATATTCTTTTGTGTTTTCGTAAAATGTTCTATAGAAGACTTTAAAGCTCACTGGAATCATGACTTCTGTTAGTTTCCTTATTTCTCTGTTAAGTTTCTGTCCATTGGTGAAAGTGGTATGTTCAAGTCTCCCACTATTAGTGTGTGTGGTTTGATGGGTGATTTAATCTTTAGTAATGTTTCTTTTACAAATGTGGATGGACGACCTTGTATTTGGGGCATAGATGTTCAAAATTGAGACTTCATCTTGTTAGATATTTTCTGTGATGAATATGAATGTCCTTATTTATCTCTTTGATTAATTTTATTACGACATCTATTTTGTTAGATATTAGGATAGCTACACCAGCATGATTCTTAGGTCCATTTGATTGGAAAATCTTTTCCCAACCCTTTATTTTGAGGTAATATTTGTCATTGAAATTGAGGTGTGTTTTTGTATCCAGCAGAAGGATGGATCCTGTCTTTGTGCCAATTCTGCTAGTAGGTGTCTTTTTATAGGTGAATTGAGTCCAGTTATTTTTTATTTATTTTAATTAAAAACTTCTGCCTCATCCCCACCTCTCATTTACCTCCCCCTCTCCCCTCCACTCAACCTCCCTCTCCTGTCCAAAGAGCAGTAAGGAATCCCTGCCATGTAGGAAGTCCAAGTGCCTCCCCTCTCCATCCAGATCTAGGAAGGTGAGCAGCCAAACAGGCTAGACACCCCCAAAGTCATTATGTGTAGTAGGATCCAAATCCAGTGCCATTGTCCTGGGATTTTCAGCAGCCCTCATTGTCCGCCATGTTCAGGGAGTCCGGTGTTATCCCGTGCTTTTTCAGTCCCAGTCCAGCTGGCCTTGGTGAGCTCCAATTAGATCAGCCTCATCATCTGGAGGGAGGGTGCACCCCTTGCTTTCCTGACTTCCTTGCTCATGTTCTCCCTCTTTCTGCTCCTCATTTGGATCTTGGGAGCTCAGTCCGGTGCTCCAATGTGGGGCTCTGGCTCTATCTCCATCCTTCCCCAGATGAAGGTTCTATGGTGATATGCAAGATATTCATCAGTATGGCTATAGGATCTTGCCTTTTCCGGCTCCCTCTTCCTCAGCTGCCCAAGGAACTAGCTGGGGGCATCTCCCTAAATACTTGGGAACCCCTCTAGAGTCAAGTCTCTTGCCAACCCTAAAATGGTTCCCTTAATTAAGATAAATGCTTCCCTGCTCACCCAAGCTCTCCCCATCCTTCCTTTCACACTTTTCTCTCCCCATCTCCCCTTGCCCCCATCTCACGCCGACCCCAAGTTCCCAATTTTTGCCCGGCAATCTTGACTACTTCGAATATCCAGGAGGATAACTATCTGTTTTGCTTTGGGTTCACCTTCTTATTTATCTTCTCTAGGATCATGAATTATAGGCTCGATGTCCTTTATTTATGGCTAGAAACCAATTATGAGTAAGTATATCCCATGTTTATTTTTTTGGGTCTGGGTTACCTCACTCAGAGCAGTGTTTTCTATTTCCATCCATTTGCATGCAAAATTCAAGATGTCATTGTTTTTTATTGCTGAGTAGTACTCTAATATGTATATATTACATAGTTTCTTCATCCATTCTTCCACGGAAGGGCATCTAGGTTGTTGCCAGGTTCTGGCTATTACAAATAATGCTGTTAATGAACATAGTTAAACAAATGCTTTTGTAATATGATAGGGCATCTCTTGGGTATATCCCAAGAGTGGGATTGCTGGGTCCTGAGGTAGGTTGATCCCGAATTTCCTGAGAAACCGCCACACTGCTTTCCAAAGTAGTTGCACAAGTTTGCATTCCCACCAGCAATGGATGAGTGTACCCCTTACACCACAACCTCTCCAGCAAAAGCTATCATTGGTGTTTTGATTTTAGCCAATCTGACAGGTGTAAGATGGTATCTCAAAATTGTTTTGATTTGCATTTCCCTGATCGCTAAGGAGGTTAAGCATGACCTTAAGTGTCCTTTGCCCATTTAAACGTTTGTTTTTGAGAATTCTCTGTTCAGTTCAAGCGCCCTATTTTTTTTAATTGGGTTAATTAGCATTTTAAAGTCTAGTCTCTTGAGTTCCTTATATATTTTGGAGATCAGACCTTGGTCTGTTGTGGGATTGGTGAAGAGCTTTTCCCAGTCAGTAGGCTGCCATTTTGTCTTAGTGACAGTGTTCTTTGCATTACAGAAGCTGCTCAGCTTCAAGAGGTCTCATTTATTCAATGTTGACCTTAATGTCTGTGCTGCTGGGGTTATACGTAGGAAGCAGTCTTCTGTGCCCATATGTTGTAGAGTACTTCCCACTTTCTCCTCTATCAGGTTCAGTGTGTTCAGATTAATATTGAGGTCTTTAATCCATTTGGACTTGAGTTTTGTGCATGGTGATAGATATGGATCTATTTTCATTCTTCTACAGGTTGACATCCAGTTATGCCAGCACTATTTGTTGAAGATGCTTTCATTCTTCCATGGTGTACTTTTAGCTCCTTTATCAAAAATCAGGTGTTCATAGATTTGTGGGTTAAGATCTGGGTCTTTAATAGATTTTGAAATCAGGGATGGTTATGCCTCCAGAAGTTCCTTTATTGTATAAGATTGTTTTGGCTATCCTGGGTTTCTTGTTTTTCCATATAAAGTTAATTATTGTCCTCTCAATATCTGTGAAGAATTTTGATGAGACCTAGATGAGGATTGCATTGAATCTATAGATTGCCTTTGGTAGAATTGCCATTTTTACTATGTTGATCCTCCCAATCCAAGAGCAAGGGAGATTCTTCCACTTTCTGGTATCCTCTTCAATTTCTTTCTTCAAAGACTTAAAGTTCTTGTCAAATAGATCTTTCACTTCCTTGGTTAGAGTTACCCCAAGATAGCTTATGCTATTTATGGATATTGTGAAAGGTGATACTTCTCTGATTTCCCTCTCTGCTTCCTTATCCTTTGTGTATAGGAAGGCAACTGATTTTTTGGAGTTGATCTTGTATCCTGCCACGTTACTGAAGGAGTTTATCAGCTGTAGGAGTTCTTTGGTGGAGTTTTTGGGGTTGCTTATGTACACTATCATATCATCTGCAAATAATGAAAGTTTAACTTCTTCCTTTCCAATTTTAATCCCCTTGATCCCCTTATGTTGTCTTATTGCTATTGCTAGAACTTCAAGCACTATATTGAAGAGATAAGGAGAGAGAGGACAGCCTTGTGGTGTTCCTGAATTTACTGGGATGGCCTTGAGTTTCTCTCCATTTAATTTTATGTTAGCTGTCAGCTTGCTGTAATAGCCTTTATTATATTTAGGAATGACGCTTGTATCCCCAATCTCTCTAAGACATTTATCATAAAGGGGTGTTGAATTTTGTCAAATGCTTTTTCAGCATCTAATGAGATGATCATATGGTTTTTTCTTTCAGTTTATTTATATGATGGATTACACTGATGGATTTTCATATGTTGAACCAGCCCTGCATCTCTGGGATGAAGCCTACTTGATTGTAGTGGATAATTTTTCTAATGTGTTCTTGGATTCGGTTTGCCAGTATTTTATTGAGAATTTTTGCGTCAATGTTCATGAGTGAGATTGGCCTGTAATTCTCTTTCTTGGTTGAGTCTTTGTGTGGTTTAGGTATCAGGGTAACTGTAGCTTCATAAAAGGAATTTGGCAATGACTGTTCTGTTTCTATATTATGAAATACCTTAAGGAGTATAGGTATTAGGTCTTCTTGGAAGTTCTGGTAGAATTCTGCATTGAAACTATCAGGTCCTGGGCTTTTTTTTGGTAGGGAGGTTTTGATAACAGTTTCTAATTCTTCGCGACTAACAGGACATTGAGATTGTTCACCTGGTCCGAGTTTAACTTTGGTATATGGTACTTACCTAAAAAAAAATGTCCATTGCTTTTATATTTTCCAATTTTGTGGCATACAGGCTTTTGTAGTAAGATCTAATGATTCTCTGAATTTCCTCTGTGTCTGTGGTTATGTCCACCTTTTCATTTCTGATCTTTTTAATTTGCTTGTTCTCTCTCTGCCGTTTGATTAGTTTGGATAGGGGTTTGTCAATCTTGTTGATTTTCTCCAAGAACCAGCTTTTTGTTAAATTTATTCTTTGGATTGTTTTCTGAGTTTCTATTTTGTTGATTTCAGCCCTCAGTTTGATTATTTCCAATCTTCTACTCCTCCTTGGTGAGTCTGCTTCTTTTTTTCTAGAGCTTTCAGGTGTGCTATTAAGTCTCCAATGAGTGCTTTCTCTGTTTTCTTTAAGTGGCACTTAGTGCTATGAACTTTCCTCTTAGCACTGCTTTCATAGTCTACCATAGGTTTGAGTATGTTGTGTCTTTATTTTCATTAAATTCAAGGAAGACTTTAATTTCCTTCTTTATTTCTTCTTGAACCAGGTGTGGTTCAGTAGTTGACTGTTCAGTTTCCATGAGTTTGTGGGCTTTCTGGGGGTAGCATTGTTGTTGAATTCTAATTTTAATCCATGGTGATCTGATAAGACACAGGTGGTTACTAATAATTTTTGTAATTGTGGAAGTTTGCTTTGTTACCGAGTATGTGGTCAATTTTTGAAAAGGTTCCATGAGCTGCAGAGAAGAAGGTATATTCTTTCCTACTTGGGTGGAATGTTCTATAGATGTCTGTTAAGTCCATTTGATTCATTACCTCCATTAAGTCTTTTAATTCTCTGTTAGGTTTCTGTCTGATTGACCTGTCCATTGGTGAGAGAGGAGTGTTGAAGTCTCCTTCTATTAATGTGTGTGGTTTGATGGCTGCCTTGAGTTCTAGTAATTTTTCTTTTACATAAGTGGGTGCTTTTATATTAGGGGCATAGATATTCAGGATTGAGACATCTTTCTGATGGATTTTTCCTATTATGAGTATAAAGTGTCCCTTTCTACCTCTTCTGATTGATTTTAGTTTGAAGTCAACTTTGTTAGAAATTATTATGGCCACACCCACTTGTTTTTAGGACCATTTGCTTGATAAACCTTTTCCCAACCCTTTACTCTGAGTATATGTCTGTTTTTGTGCTTGAGGTGTGTTTCTTGTAAACAGCAGAATGTTGGATCCTGTTTTCATATCCAATGTCTTAGCCTGTGACCCTGTGTCTTTTTATAGGTGAATTGAGTCCATTGATATTAAGTGATATTAATGACCAGTGGTTGTTAACTCCTGTATTTTTTTGTAGTAGAGTTTGTGTATTTCCCTTCTTCTAGTTGTGCTGGTGAAGGGTCACTAGATGTCTGAGTTATTGTGGGCATTGTTGGACTCCTTGGTTTGTGATTTTCCTCCTATTATTTCTGTAATGCTGGATTTGTGGCTACGTATTGTTTAAATCTGTTTTTGTCCTGGAATATCTCGTTTTCTCCATCGATGGTGAATGCAAGCTTTGCTGGGTATAGTAGTCTGGGCTTGCATCCATGTTCCCTTAGTGTCTGTAGCATATCTATCCAAGACCTTCTCGCTTTCATTGTTTCCATTGAGAAGTTAGGTGTGATTCTGATAGGTTTCCCTTTATATGTTACTAAACCTTTTTGTTTCCAGCTCTTAATATCTGTTCTTTATTCTGTATGTTTGGTGTTTTGATTATTATATGGCGTGGGGATGCTTTCTTTTGATCCAGTCTATTTGGTGTTCTGTAGGCTTCTAGTACCTTCATAGGAATATCCTTCTTTAGGTTGGGGAAATTTTCTTCTACAATTTGGTTGAATATATTTTCTGGACCTTTGAGTTGTAATTCTTCTCCTTCTTCTACCTCAATTATTCTTAGGTTTGGTCTTTTCATGGTGTCCCAGATTTCCTGGATGTTTTGTGTTAAGAATTTGTTGGATTTGTTTTGTTCTTTAATCAGTGAGTTTATTTCCTCTAGAGTATCTTCAGAGTCTTCCATCTCTTGTATTCTGTTGGTAATACTTTTCTCTGTAGTTTCTGTTCATTTACTCAAAACTTCCATTTCCAGTCTTCCATCGGATTTTGTTTTCTTCTTTACCTCCATTTCATTTTTCAGGTCTTGAACTGTTTCCCTTACCTGTTTGATTTTTTTTTCTTGGTTTTCTTGGGTATCTTTGAGAGATTTATTTATTTTGTCTACCTTTTTGTTTGTCATCTCCATTTCTTTATGGCAGTTTTTTTACCTCCTGTTTAAGGTCCTCTATTATTTTCAAAAAGTACTGTTTAAGGTCAATTTCTTCTATTTCTTTTGGAGTAGGGTGTTCAATTCTTGTTGTTTTGGGATACCTGGATTCTGTTGATGTCATGTTGCCTTTCTTTTGTTGGAGGAGTTCTTGCATTGGTGCCTGCCCATCTCTTCTTTCAAATGGGGCCAAGGGAGACCTGGTGTCTTGGTCCAATCTTTGCTGTGACTGAATCTGGGTGGATCTCCTTAGTGCAGGAGCAGGAGCTATTCCTGACTGGATGGAACTCCTCAGCACTGAATCAGGGATGCTGGTAGCCCCAGAACACCACCGACAAGAGGGCGAACTTGGTGGCAGGGCAGGGTTGAGTACTGCACAGCGAACCTTGCAGCATAAGCTGAAGGTACCTACACACCTTTGCTGGAATCCTCAGACCTGCCTGGAGGGCAGACTCTCACCCCTTTGGGTGGATGGCCTTGGTGCAGGAGCAGGACACTGGTCCTGAGCCCAGGACCTTGAATACACTAGGGAAGGCTTGGGAGAGGCATGGGAGGGTGTAACAAAGACATCCCTGGACCAGGAGCTGGGGGAGTGGGGCTGTACTCTCTTCCAGGGCAAGTCGCCCCAGGATTGCACACACTCACCCGTCCAGATGGAACTCCACAGCACTGAATTGGGATTCCTGGTCGAGTCCAGTTATTTTAAGAGATATTATTAACCAGCCATCATTAGTTCTTTTTGTTTTTTGTTTGTTTGTTTGTTTGTTTTTGTGGTGTTATTGTTTGTGTGTTTCCCTTCTTCAGGTTTTTCTGGTATGGGATTATCTATTGGCTACGTATTTGTGGCTGCATCTAATTTCTTGGGTTAGCATTGGGGATTTCCTTCTAGTACTTTCTATAAAGCTAGGTTTGTGGATAGGTAGTGTTTAAATATGGTTTTGCCATAGAACATCTTGTTTTTCCCATATATGGTGATTGAAAGCTTTGCTAGGTACATTAGTCCTACCTGTCATCCATGATCTAATATTGTCTGCAGAAAATCTGAAGGACCTTCTGACTTTTAATTTTATTGGGAAATCGGGTGAAGTCCTGATAGGTCTGCCTTTATACAATACTTTACCTTTTCCCTTTGCAGCTCTTAATATTCTTTCTTTATTCTGTGTGCTTAGTATTTTGTTTATTATTTAGTAAGGTGTCTTTTTTTGGTTTAGTGTTGCAGTATGAAAAATTCCCACACTAGCCCCAAATGGAGTATAAAAAGGTTTATTTATTTTGGGGAAAAATCACAGCAAGAGTAGAAATCCACAGTCCTCTGCATATGTGAGGAACTGGAATTGTATCCAGAAGTCAAAGGGATCACACATACCTCTACATCTGCATTTGTAGTACAGAAGACAATGACCAAAGTGGCCTAGCATCACAAAGGTCATTGGCTGAAGGAGTTGTTATGGCACCTCCCATTTTGTCTAAGTAAAAGAGTTCCAAGCCCAATAAAAAACTGTATACACTAAGAAAAATTTCCAAGTATAAAATTAGAATTATAACCAGCATGAACAATATCAAGCAAAAAACATGTGCTAAATGTTTCAATAGTTTTCCTATCCTACAGAGTCTAAATGTTAGATGTGGCTTGACTAAACCATGAGAGGAAAGTAACTATGGCTATCTAGTTTTCAACTCCATCAAACACCTGAGAAGTGAAATAACATTACTTGAGAAAACAGGAAGTGCAATCAAGCAATTTTCAATAGGTGCAAGAAATGACAGAGACAACCAGCTACCTGGGCAATCACCCCAAGTCTCATTTGCAATGTTGGGACAACCAACTTTGACTATAGTTTACAGTAACTGACAGGCCATTTCTAGAGCCAGGAAAATTTTAAAAACTGACTTACCCTGACTTGGCAAGATTTGGAAGTCTTTTTCCTTGTATCCTACTTGTCTAGTCTGGATACCATGTATTTGTTCAATGGTCAAGTGAGGGGCAGTTCTTTGCCCAAATGCCAATTTTGCCAAAAAGTAAACAAGATCCAAGTGTAGTGTCTTTGGTGCCAATATTCTCTTAGGAATAGATTGGTGATGCCAGGCTCAATTTTGTCTCATGTCAACAGAATCATAAGTTATTTAAATGCCATATTCTATAGTTATTTTAAGTGCTTGAATATTACCTATCTATGTGGCATACAATCTCTGTGTATCTAAAGAACCTTATTAGTCTAAATATAATAAACATGGATGATTATTGACCTATATATAATTCTTAATACATATATAGCTTAATGACCAAGACTTTATATTAAAATATTAAATAATATTTAAACAAATATGCAGCAAAATGAGGACAATGTCCTCAAAATGTAAATAATACACAAATATCTTGATCAGTATTAGAAATTTAGGGTACAATATGATAAATATATCCTAAAATTGCATCAATATACAAAATAGCTTAAACATAGGTAGAAAATGCATGCATAAAATATGAAAAATAATTTGAAAAGGTACACAAATATTGTAAACACAAATAGGAGCATATTCAATATTGTAGTCAGAGGCTGTTCATTTGTTCTCTGCCACTCAGATTTGAAATAACCACACAGAATTATATTACTTGAAATACTGTTGAACAGTACCTAAAGCATACTGCTAGGTAGCTCTTTTATCTTAAATTAACCCGTTTATATTAATCCGTGTATTACCACGTGGCTGTGGCTTACCAGGTGAAGTTCCAACATGTCTGTCTCTGGTGGAGACTACATGACTTCTCACTGACTCTACCTACTTTCTTCCAGCATTTATTTTAGTTATCCCACCTAGCTCTCTTCTGTCCTATCATAGGCCAAACCGGCTGCTTTATTCATTAACTAATAAAAGCAACACATATATAGAAGTATTTTCCCTTTTCTGTCCAAATAAAAAGGAAGATTTTAACTTTAACATAGTAAAATTACATAAAACAAAACAGATTTCAAACAAAATTTACAGTTACAGTATTTATATCTACTTTATTATTATAACTAAAAAACTGTAATTATTATCAGATGTATAGTTCAATATGATAAATATATCCTAAAATTGTGTCAATATACAAAATGTCTTAAGCAGAGGTAAAAGCATGCATGCATATAATATGACAAAATTACTTTGCCTAGGTGTACAAATATTGTAGACAGAAAAAGAAACATATTCAATATAATTTGAATTTGTATCAATATACAAGAATCTATACCAATGTAAATTGTCTATAAATAATAGCTCACAAGTATTCACTCTATTACTCAATTTTATTATTAGTGTAAGCTCACATGAATCTACTTATTATTCTATCCCATCCAATACTTTTATCTATTTATTTGATTATTTATTGTTTATTTTCAAGAGATCCCTGAGTCTACTTCATTTTAACCCCAATACTATAAGACTTATAACTAACCCATAATAGATGTCCCTAAACTTGAGGATAAGCTTTGTTGGGAGAGTGGATGACATCTTCTAGAATTACTTCTAGTTGTTATGGGGGTAAGGTTATGGGATCCTGTGAAAGCTAAAATGATGGTTTACTTTCAAGATTACTATCTGGTACAATTGTAGATAGTCTCTGAATAGTCATTTCGGTTTATTTTGAAGATCTTATTTGAATTTCTGACCAGAATGTTGTAAACTGGTACATCATCTCAGCTAGCCAAATTTGAATCATCTTGAGAAATTTATAATGCAAAATTGATTTTAAAGTGGTGCTATAAACATAATGACATCTCATCAACCAGGTGGAGTCATTGTTGTGAGTCCCATCTTCTTCCTGGAAACATCATGGATTACTGCAGGAAAATTTATTGTTTATTGTGGAAAATTTAAACATTATTTATATAGATATATATTCAACAGAAGGTATCATGGAGACAAAAATAGATATGTAGAGAAGTATAATTTTTCCTAATTTTTTACTTCCTTCTGTCCCATAGCAGGAGGCTCTGGATATGAGACAGAAACTATGATTTTTTTTCTTTTAACAACATGCTTGGATTTAGAGAAGGATAGTCATTGTCCAACTCCAAAGCTATCTTTGATTTTTAAGTGAGCCATGACTATTGTTATATTGAGGTATAGGGAGATATGTGTATTTAGGTAGTGAAATTTTACCCTGCAGATGATATTGGTACCATAAGTCAAATTTCTCTTTGCTTGGTGAATCTTTCTGGATAGCTATCTTTTCTTTTTTAGGCATCAACATGTCCAAGGTCCCTTTACTCTTTGAAGGTGGGGATTTTCCTGCAATGACAAGAGCAGAATACTACCCCATCACTTTTGTGGTTTCCTTACCAGCTGTATGATTTTCACCTCTGTGGATTAGCTGTCTTTACTATTTCTCAGGAAGTTTCTCTTATTTAAACAGAATCTTTATTAATTTTTATGGTATCCATAGCTTTTTTTTCTCTTGTGGAAACAAGAGTGAAACCCCATCCCCAACATAGTAACCTTTTGGTTACTTCCTGCAAGTAGTGGTGTTAAGTTATATAAAGTATGACATCTCCTTATAATAGCTTATTACCATGTAATAGAAAACTCCTTTTTTACACCTTTAATATTGACATTATGCTTTTTATAAAATTCTGAGGGATTCAGCGCATTTCCAATCAATAATTGATCAATTTCTACATTACCTTGTGATAAGGGCCTGACAGACATGTATGGGATTAGATGTGTGGTATAGAAATGGGACAAAGCCTATTCCTGATTATATCTTGAACCTGAATAAATAATGAAGTAAATTCTATATCAACTAGTATAAATTCAGTGGTTTCATTAAATAAAACAGTGCTTTCTGCATATTGCAGATTAGCAGTGATATTGAGAGATTCTTTAAAATCCCTTAGTACCATGAGAATAGCATATAATTCTGACTTTGTAAAGAATTATAAGGACTTTTTCCCACTATACTTAAATTTTCTGATTTGCAACATGCCTTTCCTGATTTATTTGTAGCATTATAGAATGTATGGGCTTCAGTTATTGGTGTGCCATATGCAATGCTGGGAAGGAGCCAATTAACTCTATTTATAAGGCTAATTTTATTGATTTTAAGATAGTTGTTATTAATCTCTCCCAGAAATTAGCACAAGTTCTTTGCCAGGGTTCATTGTCTTCTCATATTTTTTTTTAATTTCATCATAGGTAAAAGGT
Source organism: Arvicola amphibius (assembly GCF_903992535.2). NCBI lineage: Eukaryota > Metazoa > Chordata > Mammalia > Rodentia > Cricetidae > Arvicola > Arvicola amphibius. Next base: position 105,129,151 of record NC_052065.1, read on the forward strand.
ACTATAATCTCTGCTGGGTCTATTCCTGCTCATTGATAAAGTCTCAGTTTTCCTTTTATAATCAATCCAGAAATCTTTTCCACATAAGATTTTAATTTTTCCTCTGTGGGAAAAAAAATCCATTGTAAGATAATATCTTTCCTCTGCATTAAAATTTTTGTAGGAGTAATTTTGGAAGGTAATATGACTAGAACATAGTTAAGATTCAGAGGAGCCACATGATCTACATTTAACTCCTGTAATTTCTCTTCAATCAAAGTTAATTATTTTTCAGCTCCAGCTGTCAATTCACTAGGACTATTTAAGTCTTTGTCACCATCTAAGATTGTATTTAAATGAATTATTTGATCAAGTGTTAGCCCAGAACCTGGTCATAGATTGGAAATGTCTCCTAGTAATCTTAGAAGTCATTGAGAATCTACAATTGATCTTTCCTAATTTGTGCTTTTTGGGTTCTAATTTTTTGTAAAACTATTTTATAACCTAGATAACTTATAAACCTAGATAAGTGATAGAATCTCCTCTTTGTATTTTCTTAGGAGCAATTTATAATCCCAAATTAGGCAAAACTTTTTTTTTTTTTTTACTTTTCAAACATTCTTTCTAAAGTATCTACATTTGAGTCAGATAGCAAAATACCATCCATGAAATGGCAAATTCAGGAAATTGTTTATGCATTATTTCTAATGGCTGACTTATAAAATAGCACAGGGTAGGGCTATTTAATATTCCATGTAATTGGACTCTCCATTGATATCTCTTAGTAGACTGAGAATTATAAGTAGGCACTGTAAAGGCAAATATTTCTATCTTTTTCTATAAAAGTATAGTAAAGAAATAATTTTTAAATAAATAATTATAGGCAATAGGGAAGGAAAAGGAATTCTTGATTGCAGAGGATCCATTGGTTGAATCACTTTACTGACCACTCTTAGATATGATACCATTCTGTATTTCCACATTTCTTTTTTTTTTCTTTTTTTCTTTTTTTGGTTTTTCGAGACAGGGTTTCTCTGCAGCTTTTTTAGAGCCTGTCCTGGAACTAGCTCTTGTAGACCAGGCTGGCCTCGAACTCACAGAGATCCGCCTGCCTCTGCCTCCCGAGTGCTGGGATTAAAGGCGTGCGCCACCACCGCCCAGCGTATTTCCACATTTCTGTTTAACAACAAATACAGGAGAATTCCAAGGACTGGCTGATTCTTCAAATATGGTGAGAATCTAGTTGCTCCTGTACCAACTGTTCTAAAGCCTGCAGTTTCTATTCTATTAAAGGCCGTTGTTTTAACCTATGTTGGTTCCTTAGTTATCTACTTTAAAAGTATGGCCAATGGTACCTCACAAGGCTTCCTAGTTGTTTTGTCTTTTTGTACAGCTATAATGGCTGCTGCCCATTTTTTATAGTGTCTTATAATATCTTTCCCAGAAACATGAGTTCGTTTATGTTCTGTTTCTGAGAATGCAGGAATGTAAACCTGAGTATCCATTCCAATGCTGCAACAGATCACAACCCCATAGATTCACTGCTATACTAGTGGTATAGGCCTTCCACTCTGTCCTTCTGTTCCTATATACTCCACCCATCTCCTGCTTTGTTTTACTTGAGATATAGTGCCAATTCTTAGGAATTAAATGTCTGCCTCCTGAGGAGGTCAATTCAGGTGTCAAGATTCTGTAGTAATAATAGTCACATCCACCCCCATTTCCAGTAATCTTTTAATCATGATGTTATCTATTTGTACTCTCAGCATTGGTCATTGATCATTTATACATGTCTGCCAAAATATATGTTTCCTATTTTCTATTAGATTTTTTGATTCATCTTCCATGTTTATTTTATCCAGAGCAGTATGTTTTGTTTTATTTTTTGCTTTGTTTTTTTTTTTTTTTTACAAATGGCACTGGCTTTTTAATTTTCCTAAAGAGATGTGTCTTCCACAGTGACAGGGAATGACTGGACCATGTTTGAAGAGAAGAGGGGACCTGCAGAAGCCCCACAAAGGAGTTTCCCAATGGTAATTGACTACCTTGTTTTTATCTTGTTGATCAATATTCATTGGTCCAATGCTGGCCTTTGTCACATCTTCTACATACAGAAGTTTAAGACTTCTATTTTTGTCATTTTTCAGAAGAGACATTATTTCTTGGAACACCTTGTCTACAATCCCTTCTCAGCTGTCTATTTTACCATAATTATAACATATGGCATTTTGATGTCTCTTCATACTTGTGGGAATTGCTTCTCCTATCCAAGCCTCAGAGTTACAGTCAAATGAATCAACATTGATTATGTGTAGCATCAATCCATCCATTGGTATTCATCTGATCTTTAAAGGCCTAATTATCTTTTTGCATTCTAAGTTGGCATTTTGAAACCCTAGTGATTCAGTGAGTACTACCTAACTTCTGGATCTGTTACACCCATTTGCACAGCTTTAGTTAATAATTGTAAAAAGTCACTAAAGTGTTTTCTTGGGTTTTGTTTAAATTTAGTATATGATTCAATTCTTCTTTCTAGTTCTTGAAATCTATCCCAAACATTTAAGGTGCTGTATGGGAAAAGATGTCTTCATTGTAAATAGCTTGACTCTGTGGGTTAGCATAACAGCCCTTGCCAAGAATTTGATATTGGGAACCCTCAAATTCTTTGATTCTTCCTTGCTGTTCTAAAGCTTTATCCCCTCTCTCCAATAGCCCTTCTACTGTAGCTGTGGTCCATTCACAAGCACCACTAAGACTAACTGAAGCCAAAAATATGGAAAAACTATTCTTGTTTAATTTCTTTTGAGGAGAGGAGGTACATGCAAAGGATTTAGCATTGCCACTACCTCTCAAATTCAGAAATGATTTTTCAAGAGTTTTAGCTACTTATCCTTGGCTTTCTTTGCTTACTTTAAGAGATTATTTGATCTCTCCCAATTTATTTTTGTCTTTTCCTCCACTTCCTTAAGAGAATTTTTGTTTCCTCTTTAAGGGCATATATATTATCTTCATGAAGTTACTTTTAAAGTAATTTTTTCTGCTTCATCTGTGTTACAATGTTTAGCAAGCTATTATAGAAACACTAGTTTCTGGTGGTGCCATATTGCACTTTATGTTGTTGAATGTATTCATAAACTCTTACCTAACCATCTTTTCATCTAATCTGTATAGATTGGGCCTGTGCCATATGGTCACTCTTCTCACAGTTGCAGGCATGGCCTGTGGCTCAGATGATTGTTCCTCTTTCAGATGCTGATGGTTCTGTTGGTAGGTCCTCCAGGAGCAGGCAGGGTTGAGGCTTCAGTGGTCCCTGATATGTTGGGATATTGTTCGTGGTGTTTGGAGTCTGTTGACTTGTCTCAGGAGTTTCAGTGTGTGAAGAAGGGACACAGGATGTGCCCCTGGAGCCTAGGGACTAGGAAGCAGGGCTGTCCATCCAGGAACCCAGACACTCATCTCCTCTTCCAAATTCAGACTCTTCTGGTAGTAACTGATGTGGTAGGGGATAGTTAGGGGTATGGGAATGCTGCTGAAGGGTTTCTGGGGATTCAGTGATTTTTTTGGAGGGGCTCAAGATGTGTATCTGTAGGCTAGGGCCTAGAGCGCAGTGCTGACCAGCAAGGAGACCAGAAATTCACCGCCTCCAGTTGTAATCAGGGCCATAACTCCATGCCATACTCCATGTTTAACTTATGTGCATTTGTATAGATGTTCACCTTTCTAGGCTTAAGTGTTTATGCACATATTTCAGAAGTTGACACCTGGTATATTACCTCTATCACTCTATACCTTTCATTTTTTTTTGAATATTTCAACCATAAGTATTGTGCTTTCAATTCACTATTGATAAATGCTTGGATTATTTATAGTTTGAAGATGTTGTCATTATATGGTTTCAAATGTGGCTACTTATCCAAATACATACATAGTATAGGGTAATTTTATTTCATTTTTCTTTCTTTTAATGAAAATATATTTATACAATATATTCTGGTGACAGTTTCCTTTCCTGAAACTTCTATGAGAGTCCCCTTACTTCTCCCACATTATCTTTTTTTCTCTCCTTAAAGAGTACTATAGTACTAAAATTAATAATACAAACAGTACTAAAATTAATAATAAAATAAAACCAAAGGGGAATAATACAAAACAAACAAACATAAGAAAGAGCCAAAGTAAAAAGAATGAGATAGACATGTAGATACAGAGGCACACATATTTATGTACACAAGAATCCCTAAAAATCACAAAGAAGCCATAATATATATGCAAAGAATGCCTCTCAAAATCTTTTGAGATTAAGAATCTCCCTAAAGATGCCATTGAGCACATTTTTGTTCTCAATCCATTGATAAGCATAGGTCCTTGACTTAACAATGGTTTATGTCCCCAGTGAGACTCCACTGGAGAAAACTAATTCTTTCATTTGAAAGTGGTTATCAATAGTGCATAGTTACTGGATAAGGGAGAGGGTATTGTGTCCACTTTGCCACTCAATGTTGGAACCTTATGTAGCAGTATGTGAGTGTTAGGTGTTATGTCTTGCACAATCAAACTACAATCCGTATATCCACTGAGGTGGCATATAGAGTACAAGTCTCAGGGTCATGGTAGATCTCACTGGGAATAAGAAACATGTGAGAGGGCCTTCTGTTTTAATAAACAAACTGCCTTGGCCAGCCCTTAAGTGGGTGGAGTAGACAGAACAGGAAAAAGGAAGTGAGGTAGATGGCTCAGACAATTGCCCTGCCTCTCCTCTCTGAGCCAGTGCCATGAAGCCAGCCACCAGGACAGACATGCTGAATCTTTCCTCGTAAGACACCACTTTGTGTTGTTACACAGATTATTCGATATGGGTTAGTCAAGATGTGAGTAAGAGGCTGAAAACAATGGGCCAGGCAGTATTTAAAAGAATACAGTTTCCGTGTAATTATTTTGGGGCATAAGCTAGCCAGTGGCCGGGAGCCGGGCGGCGGGAAGCCAGCCCACAGCTCCACACTACAGAAACAGTATAATTTGTACATGGTTCTGATAAAAGAAAAGCCATAAAAGGACTTCTAACAACATTCTGCTCTGCTCATATATCAGTTTTTGTTCAGCCATCATCAAAACATCTCCTTGCAGTAGATGAGGACAAATAAAGTGACCCATAGGAAAACAAAGTGCAGAGACACCTTGAAACACTCAATCAAAAACAAGATGCCTCTGTTGTGGGGGTTTCTGTCCTGCCTTGTTCCCACAATAGTTAAGTCCCAAAGTAATCACACAGATGTCTATATTAATTATAAACTGATTGGCCCTTTAGCTCAGGCTTCTTATTAACTCTTATAACTTATATTAGCCCAGTATTCTAGTATATTTTAGCCTCATGACTCAGTACCTTTTTCAGTGAGGTAGTCACATCTTACTTCTTCTGTGTCTGGTCCCAGACTCTGAGGAATGGGCTTCCTTCTTCCCAGAATTTTCCTGTCCCCATTGACCTGCCTTTACTTCCTGTCTGGTTGTCCCACCTATACTTCCTGCCCTGCTACTGGCCAATCAATGTCCATTGACCAATGTCCCACACCACGTCTCCATCAAAATTCTCTTCTCAAGACTCAGAAAGCTCAGATGAAGTTAACACAGAAAGACTGTGAGATGCTAAAGAGACAGAGAACACTAAGTGAACAAGATCCTCTAAACATAGCAGTACTAGCATACACAGGAACTCACAAACACTGTGGCTGCATGTACAGTTTAGGGTGCTTTTAGACAAGAAAAGAGCTTAAATAATTTAGATAATTTTAAACTCATACACACTGCCCAATCTTTTTCAAAGAGTTTGTGTCATAAGCAGAGTAATATTTACTCAATATTTCTGACAATATATGGTCTTTTTTCTCTTTAAATTTTTGTTTATTTGTGGAAAATGTCTTATTTACCTTGAATTTACATTTCTCTTGAAGGACATACCTTTATTGAATTTGAATGTCATTTGTGTGGTGTTTTAGTTTAAAAGCCCTCCTATTTTTCTAAATTGTCTGCTGTTTTATTTCTTTGTATTAGTTTTCCATATTACATACACACAGATATATATGTATATATTAATAGATGTTTTCAGTAATATATAGTAAAATGATTTCTCTCTGTGTCTTATATTCCATGAATGGTGTATATTTTCAAACATTTATTTTGCTTCAGTTCTTTTTAGTAAAAATATTCTTACCTCAAAGACTTGAGTTTATGGTATGGAGCCAGTGTTTGGGTTTACCTGTAGAAACTTTTGTTGATTTATTTTTGCTATTTTTATGGGTGTTTCAGCCTATTCTGCTGTACTTGTCTATTTGTCTAATACAAAACAAAAACTAAACTGTGTTCACAAAAAGAATACTAGCATATAATAAACCAAGTTTTAATACTATTTTGTATTTTGATGGTTTTTTTTATTCTTCACTCATACAATGATTTTCAATGTAATATTTTAGAACTGACTTTTTCAAGTTCCATTAAAATGTCTGTTTGTATTCAATTGAAATTGCATTCACTCCTCTTTAATTGCATTTTTATTGAGACATAATTCACATTACATAAAATTTACCATTTAAAAGTGCCCACTTCAGTGGAGTTTTTGATTATTCACAGTGTTAATCAACCTTCACCACTATGTAATTTAGGGCCATTTCCTTCAACTGAAAGAAAAAATGACACTATTAGTAGCCATTTCAAGTGGTCTTTACCTTTTTCTTTTTACAATAAAAACCCTATTTTAGGAATTCTGGATTTTCTTATTATGGAAGCTTCATATAAGTGAATGAAAACAATAAGTAATTTATGTGTCACGCTTCTTGCATATTGAGTCATAATATGATATAACTGTTTTCCACTTGAATAACTTTCAAACTGTTTTTCAGAGCACAAATAAAATTTCCTTTTCCACCAATTTGTGCTATGGATAAAGTTCTCATATGATTTTACCAGTACATATTTCTCTGTTTTGTTTGTTCAGTCATATTATAGAAATCATAATGGACATGAAGTGGCATTTCACTTGTTTTTTTTTTAGTGTATTCCTAATGAGTAATAATTTTGTACACTTTAAAATCATGATTAGTGATTTGCACATCTTCCTTGGAAGATATTAACTGGATTCTTCTATTTTTAATTAGATTGAGTATATTGTGTGGTCAATTTTGTATGGTTTTTATATTCTGAATGCTAACTCCTTTAAGGTAAAAATTAATAACATTAATTTCATTCCGGTAAATAATAATGTTCTCTACTATTCTATAGGTCATATGTGCTTTTTAAAAACTCTTCTCTCATATATTACATCCTAACCACTGTTACTTCACTCCTCCCAGTTCCACCCTTACTGCTTCTCTCTCCAAGATTCACTTCTCCTATATTTTCCTTTAAAGAAAACACTAGTCCTCCTCAGTATATCAATTAAATATGACAAAATACATTACAATAGTGCCAGGCACAAACCCTCATATAAAGGCTGGATAAACCAATGCAATAGGAGGAAAGGAATTCCAAGAATAGGCAAAAGAGTCAGAAACATTCCCCACTCTCACTGTTACAAGTCCCACAAGAGCACCCTGCTAAACAAATATAGCATAATATATGCAGATGACCTAATTAAGACCCATAGACAGTCCATGATTGTTACTTAAGTCTATGGGATCTCCTATAAACCCTGCGGAGTAGATTCTGTGGTAAGTGTCCTAGTTATATCAGAGACCCCATGCACTCCTACAAGCTTCCTCCTCTTCTTCTAGAGGTTCCACTGGATCCAACTAGTGTCCATTATGAATCTATGTATCTGCTCCCTTTAGTTGCTAAATGATACTTCTCTGATGACAATTGGCTAGGACTGATCTATGAGTATAACAGGATCATCATCAGCAATCCTTTTATTGATTTTTTCTCCAGTCATGTTTGGTTCTATCCTGCATTTCTGGACAGTCCAGCCTCTGGTTCCTGGACATCCAAGCACTGTCAGATATGGACTGCATCTCATGGCATGGCTCTTAAGTTGAATAATTCACTGTTTGGCCAGTTCCACAAGTTCTGTGCCACAATTATCCCAGCCCATCTTAAAGACAGGACAGGTTGTAGGTTGATGGTTTTGTGTATGCATTGGTGTCCCAGTCCCACTGCTGGAAACTTTGTCTGGTTATAGAAGATAACTGATTCAAACCCCTTACGAGGAGCCTTTACTAGGGTCACTCTTACAGATTCCAAGGAGCTGCTACTGCACTAGATTTCTATATTGCCCCAGAATTACCTACCATTCCAATTGTCTCTCACAGTACTCTCCCTCCATTCCCTCTTGTTCACATCCTCACCTATCCCCACTCTACCAGAAAATTCTGTTGTATTTTAAGTAACAAAAAATATGGAGGGGAGGAGAGAACATATATATCTCCCTGAGAAGAGGTTGCTTTCACTTTTGTCACTTTTGTATGTATGTGGTTTTACATGTGTGTGGGGGTGGGTGGGTGTTCTGTGTTGACCAGAGTTTGTAATTAAATGTTTTTCTCCATCAGTTTCCCCTTAATTTTTGAGACAGAATCTCCCAATAAACCTGGAATTTATCTATTTAGTTAAGCTGGATGACCAATGAGCTCCAGAGATATTTTTGTTCATGTTCTGTCCAAGACATTGGGGCTTAGTGGATGCTCTGGATCCACATTCAGGTTTTCATACTGTGGTAGAGACAGCTTGACTGACTGAGACATGTCCTGAACCATTTTGATAAAATCACAAAAAATTTTAATTTTGATGACATCCAATTATCTTTATTTTCTTGTTGTGTTTTTAGTGTTGTGGCTAAGAAGACAGAATTACTCCAATATTATGAATATGCTTGTCTTACTTTTCTCAAGACTTTTGTATTTCTTTATATTTACATACGGAGAATGCAGGGGTGAATGGTTTCTCAAGGAGCTGTGAAATGCTACTTTTGGGTATTTAACCCTAAACAGGACATTCAAACAACCTATGTTGCTCAAGGAACATGGAAGAAGTTGGGGTAGAAAAAGTATAAAAGCCATAATATATATAATGCTTTATACTGAGACTAGTACAGTCAATGGAGTTATAATCTCACTGCCTGCATTAGACCAGCATTATACTGGTCATTTCAACAGTACCCGTGGGTTGTGAAGGTGCTTAATGGGCCCTACCACTCTCTGCTGAATTTTTGGCTACCAATAGCTTCTGGCAAAGGGCAGTCATTGTCTTAAATTGTTTATAGACTTAGGAGTTCAACAGGCTCCAATGAATAGATACAAACGAATAGTTACACATAGGTGATCCTCATTAATATCAATGAATCAGAAAATAACAAGTAAAAACAAACTAAAAGAATAACAAAAATTTACAAATGTGAGAAAGAAACATGTAAAAATAGTGCAGATTACTGTTTGTAGAAGGGAGACATAAGAGGATGGAAGTGTATAATGAGATGAACTGTATATGTACATGGAGAACAAATTGAATAAAAGTTATGAAAAATCAAGTAGACAAAGAAAATTACTTCATTATCTTATATATGGACTGTAATAAAGCTAATCTTACAGCAGATGGTGATTACGAAAACCCTGCTGAATACTCAAAAGTAACTTTTAAATATCTCACCAATAGCTTCTAAAACTTATGTAACAATTTTAGCAGGAGACTATCATGAGTATTCCTTTAAATGCCAATTATAATATATTAACATATGAGAGATTCTATAGAGTATGTAAGGAAAAGGAAATGAAAATATGAATCAAAAATAAAGCAAAATAAATTCTAGATATATATTCAGACAAAATACTAAAATTTATAAAAAAAAAAAACACGTAGCTGACCTTAGGTTATTATTTTCAGAAGCCATAGTCATTTTATATATGAGCAACAAATTATTACAACCAATTGAAATTCAAAACATTATATTCATATAAAATTTTAAGGTGAATACTAATAAATACTAAGAAATCCATTAAAAGATCTATAATAACTATTTGGAGAAATTCTATTTACATTTTTATTAAATAACAAAAGATAGTTTAAGTTGATAGATAAGACATACATAATTGTATAATACAAAGATTCAATATCATCTTAATCTGAAAGCTTTTCAAATTTACTTATAAATTGAGTTAAATTCTTTCAAAAGTTTACCGCAAAATGATAAGATTTTCACAGAGCCAATATATTTTACTGGTGTGGAGTTATCAAAATGATTAGAAAAGAATGAAACCATTTTAGTTACTAGTTTCCAAAGCATATTATAAATATACAATAAAAACTATTTGATGTAAGGGAGAGGGAATAAAGAAATGAATTAATGAAATAAAATGGAATATAATATCTAGATAGAAGTGGATACATAATTTAAAACACTGCCTTATTTAGAGTTACTACTGCTGTGATGGAAACAGAAGTTAATCAAAAGCAAATTGGGGAAGAAAGAACTTGTTGGTCTTCTACTTCAACCATTATACTCTATCATTGAAGGAAACCTGGGAAAATATTCAAACAGGGCAAGAATGTAAAAGCAAGAGCTGATGAAGAGATCATGGATGGATGATATTTAATGGCTTGTCCCTAATGGCTTCCTCAGCTTTCTTATAGAACACAGGACCATCAGTCCAAAGTGGTACCATGCACAATGGATGGGTCCTGTCACATCAATCAATAACTAAGAATATTCTACAGGCTTGTCTGCCTACAGCAGGATCTTATGGAAGCATTTTCTCTATTCCTTTTATATGGCTCTAGATTGTATCAAGTTAACATAAAATTGGCCTACACAAACAAATAAGGAACATGTGTTAAAAGAAAGAAAGCATAACACTTTTGAATATAATCTCATGTCAATAAGAAAATTAAAATGAAGCAGAAGCTAAATGTATGACATATTCACAAAGAGTTAATATTTGAGTACAAAAAATAATTAGGCTAATGGAATTTCCATAAGAAAGGAATTTAAAATCTCTTGTGGCTCCCTCCTTAGTCACTGTGATAGTGAATTGCTATATAAAATCAGGTATTACTTGTAATCTGCTCTCTGGTTTCCATTCTTGCCATATAATCTCTCTTTTTTTATATTCACTTGCACCTCTTGCTTCACCTGCTATCACATGACGATGCAAAGAGGCTCTTACAGAAGCAACATGATATTGTTTGGACTTCTTTACCCTCTACAGCTCTGAGCTGATAGATGTCCTTCCTTCATATTTGCTTTTACATTGAACTATTTTATTAGTCTTTTTCAGAATTTCATATAGCATATTTAATCATATTTATTCTTAATCCTACAACTCTTCCTAGATGTAATACCCTTCCCTACCAATCTACATTTGTATCTTTTAACAGTAAAAAGCCATCAAGATCATTGTGTGTTGCCCAAATATTCTTGGATGTATAGCCTTAAACTGGAGCATGGTTGACCTTCTAGGTGCTACAGTCTCTAGAGACACCTGACTCTCCCTCTTTGAGTAACTAAAAATTACAAATATCTCTTTCACTACTTGTGGGAACTTGGGTTTATTCTCCAAATTGGTCTGGTTTGGCCTTGAACAGGTTTTGTGCATTCTATCCCAACTGCTGTCAGTTCATATGTACAGCTACCATGCTACATCCAGAAGACACTGTTTCCTTGAAGTTATCAACTGTCACTGAATCTTACACTATTTCTGAGCCCTCTTTCACAATGAATTCTGACTTTTGAGAGTAGAAAGTATAGTATATATGTTCCAAATAGAGTTGTGAATTCTACAGTCCTTGTTCTTTGTCCTAATCACTATCAACTGCAAACAGAATCTTTTTATTAGGGTTGAGAGATTCATTAATCTACAGGTATAATGATAAGTCAATAGGAATTGTTTTAATGTAGAAGAAAATTTGTAGGTTTTCCCCTAGGGGCTATGGCATGATAAGGTATAAGTTCTCTGCCTGATAATGGTGATTGGTAAGACTATATCTTGTGGAGCAGAGGTTAAAACCAAACAAGAAAGTGGTTTGAAGAACTCTTATGTTGTTCATTACAATATTGGATCTGTGACTGTGTCTTGTAAGGGCAATAATTACTGATGCTTTCAGCTTTCACAGATAGGTAAAATTGACTAGTACATTTATCATCCATAGCATGCATAGTACCTTCCAGCACTCTGAGAGTTAGAAAGTATGTATAGAACATAAAGTTTAAAACCTGTTTGATTTTCTATAATTTTCTTGATTGTTTATGACTTAATTTTATGTGATTTTCTTGATTGTTCTAGAACTTAATTGTACGATGTCTTCAACAATAGACTTTTGCTAGAAAGTTCTGGAGGATAACCAAGATCATTGACGAAAGTTTGTAATGTTTAAGAGTTGGTGGGACCACATCAGTCAAAAACTCGAAAAGAGGTAGCCCTCTCTAATAATGTGGTCTTTTTGTTAACCCTCCTATATAAACACACACAGACACACACACACACACACACACACACACACACACCATTTCTGATTGCAATGTCCTAAACAGAAGCCTTTTATTCTATTTTAGATCAGGCTTTTGCTTAGTCTCCTTATCTTCTTCAGCACAAACCTTGGTTCCAATGATAAAATTTCTGGTGCTCCTTGACTCTTCAAACAATGTTTTATATTTCTTTCTTCATCAGTTTCTTGTTTCATTATAGAATTGCATAAGAGTGATTCTTATTAACCACCTGAAAGAATCAATGTTAGGTGGCTATGAAATCTTCTACTAAAGTTATTAGTCCATTACTTTTTTTGCAGGATAGTTATTCTTTATTTTACAGCTAATATCCACTTATGAGTGAAAAAATACCATGTTTGTCTTTCTGGGTCTGGGTTAACTTACTCAGGATGATGTTTTTTCTAGTTTTCATCCATTTGCATTAAAATTTTCTAGTGCTTTTATTTTTAACAGTTGACTAATATCCCATGTGTAAATGTATCATACTTTCTTTCTTTTTTGGGTTTTTTTGAGACAGGGTTTCTTTGTTGCTTTGGAGCCTGTCCTGGAACTAGCTCTGTAGACCAGGCTGGTCTCGAACTCACAGAAATCTGACTGCCTCTGCCTCCCAAGTGCTGGGATTAAAGGCATGCACCACTACCACCCGTCCTCATACATTTTTTAAGCATTCCTTAGTTGAGGGACATCTATGTTTTTTCAGGGTTCTGGCTATTACAAATATAGGTGAAATTAACACATTTGAGCCAGTGTTCTTGTGGGAATTGAGCACTTTGGTTATATGCCCAAGAGTGGTATAGCTATGTCTTTTGGTAAGTTGATTCCTAGTTCACTGAGGAACCTCCACACTGACTTACAAAGTACCTGTACAAGCTTGCACTCCCACCAGCAATGTAGGAGTGAACCCCTTCCTCCATATCCTCTCCAGCATGAGCAGTCCCTTCTGTTTTTGATCTTAGACATTATGGCAGATGTATGATGGAGTTGTTTGGATTTCTATTTCCCTGATGACAAAGTATAATGAACATTTCTTTTTTTAAAATTTATTTATTTTTTATTAAAAATATCCGCCTCCTCCCCACCTCCCATTTCCCACTTCCTCCCCCATTCCCTTCCCCTCCCTCACCAATCCAAGAGCAGTAAGGGTTCCCCGCCCTGTGGGAAGTCCAAGGTCCTCCCCCTTCCATCCAGGTATAGGAAGGTGAGCATCCAAACAGGCTAGCCTCCCCCACAAAGCCAGTACATGCAGTAGGATCAAAACCCAATGCCATTGTCCTTGGCTTCTCAGCAGCCCTCATTGTCCACTATGTTCAGGGAGTCCGGTTTTATCCCATGCTTTTTCAGTCCCAGTCCAGCTGGCCTTGGTGAGCTCCCATTAGATCAACCCCACCATCTCAGTGGGTGGGTGCACCCCTTGTGGTTCTGACTTCCTTGCTCATGTTCTCTCTCCTTCTAGAAGCTCCTCATTTGGACCTTGGGAGCTCAGTCCGATGCTCCAATGTGGGGCTCTGTCTCTATCTCCATCCATTGCCAGATGAAGGTTTTATGGTAATATGCAAGATATTCATCAGTATGGCTATAGCATCGGTCCATTTCCGGCTCCCTCTCCTCAGCTGCCCAAGGAACTAGCTGGGGACATCTCCCTGGACACCTGGGAACCCCTCTAGAGTCAAGTCTCTTGCCAACCCTAAAATGGCTCCCTTAATTGAGATATATACGTCCTTGCTCCCATATCCACCCTTCCTTTATCCCAACCACGTCATTCCCCCAAGCTCTCCCCATCCTCCCATTCACAATTTTCTTTCCCTATCTCCCCTTAGCCCCATCCCACCTCACCCCCAAGTCCCCAATTTTTGCCTGGCAATCTTTTCAACTTCCAATATCCAGGAGGATAACTATATGTTTTTCTTTGGTTTCACCTTCTTAATTAGCTTCTCTATAATCATGAATTATAGGCTCAATGAACATTTCTTTAAGTGTTTCTCTGCCATTTGAGATTCTTTTGTTGAGAATGCTGTTTAGAACTGTACCCTGATTTTAATTGGATTATTTGGTTTGTTGATATCTATTTTCTTGAATCTATTATGTTTTAGAAATCAGCCCTTGATTAAATGTTGAGTTGGTAAAGATTTTGTCCAATCCTGTAGATTAACATTTTGTCCTATTGATAGTGCCCTTTACCATACAGAAATTTTCAATTCCATGAAGTCCCATTTATTAACTGTCCATCTTAGCTTCTGTGCTATTAGTGCTCCATTCCTAAAGTAGTTACATTACCAATGCATTCAAGGCTACTTCTCACTTTCTCTCCTACCATGTTCATTGTAACTGGATTTACATATGGGTTTTCTATTCAATTTCTTTGATCCATCTGTCTGTTTATATGCCAATACCATGCAGTTTTTAATTACTGTAACACTATAATATAACTTAAAATCAGGGAAGGTGATGCCTCTGAAAGTTCCTTTCTTGCACAGAGCTGTTTAAAGATATCTTGGGCTTTTTCTTTTTCCATATGAAGTTCAGTATTTTTCCTACAAAGTCTGTAAAGAACTATGTTGGGATTACATTGAGTCTGTAGATTGCTTTTGGCAAGATTGCCATTTTTACTAATTTAATCCTACCTATCCATGTGCATGAGAGAGTTTTCCACCTTCTGATATCTGCTTCAAATTCTTTCTTCAAAGACATGAAGCTCCTGTTATTTAGGTCTTTTGTTTGCTTGGTTAGAGTTACACCAATATGCTTTATATTATTTGAAGCTATTGTAGAGGTTGTTGATTTTCTGATTTCTTTCTCAGCACATTTATCATTTGTATAAAGGAGGGATATTAAATTTTAAGTTAATCTTGTATCTAGCCATTTGACTAAATGTTTTTATTAGCTGTGGGAGTTCCCTGGTAGGGTTTTATGAGATTGTTTATCCTATAATATCATCTATGAATAATAATACTTTCACTTCCTCCTTTCCAATTTGTAACACCTCAATTTCCTTTAGTTGTTTTATTGGTCTTGCTCAAACTTCAAGTTCTATACTGAATAGATAAGGAGAAAGTGGACAACCTGACTTATAAATGATTTTAGTGGAATTGCTTTGAGTTTCTTTCATTTTAATTTGATATTGGCAATTGGATTGCTGTATATTGTCTTTATTATGTTTAAGTATGTCCCTTTTATATCTGATCTCTCCAAGGCTTTTATCAAGAAAGGGTGTTCGATTTTCTCAAAGGCCTTTTCACCATCTAATGAGATATCTCTTACACATTGCCTATATTGTGGAATGCATTGACAGATTTTGTATGATGAACCATCCCTGCATCACAGGGATGAAACTACTTGGTCATGGTGGATGATATTTTTGATGTGTTCTTGAATTTGGTTTGCCAGTATTTTATTATTTTGTGTCAAAGTTAATGAGGGAGAATGAGCTGTAATTCTCTTTCTTTGTTGCATCTTTATGTGGATTGGGTATCTTGGTAACTGTAGCCTCATAAAAAGAATTTGGCAATATTCCTTCTATTTTTATTGTGTAGATCAATTTGAGTAGTATTGGTACTACATTTTCTTTGAAATACTGGTAAAATTCTGCACTGAAACCATCTGGTCCTGGGCTTTTTTTGGTTGGGAGTCTTTTGATGACTGCTTCTATTTTTCTAGGAGTTATAGGTCTATTTAAATTGCTTATCAGGTCTTATCCAAATTTTGGAATGTGGTACATATCCAGAAAATTGTCTATTTCTTTTACATTTTCAATTTTCCAGAGTATGAGTTTTCAAAGTATGTCATAATGACTTTTTTAAAGTCTGCTGAACCGTCCCCCTTTTTCATTTCTGATTTTGTTGATTTGGATATTCTCCCTTGTAGCAGCAGGATGCCTGTTAATCCTGGCTGCCCAGAACTAAAATAATCACACAGAAACTGTGTTATTTAAATCACCATCTCTATCTTCTTATTGGCAAACTTTTATATATTAATTTAACCAATCTCCATTAACCTGTGCATCACAAGGTCGAAGCCTACCAGCAAAGTTTCAGTACATCTGGAAATATCTCTGTGTGTGGTGGTGGGAATCCCCCATGATCTCCTGCCTGTACACTCCTAACAGTTCTGATTCCACTGCCTACCCAGATTGGGTGGGTGCTGTGTTTCGGCCATGGTCTCAGCTACTTTCCCATGCGGACATACAAGCACTGGGGCCCAAAAACTCGGTTCAAATGCTCCATAATGGACCTACAGAGAGTCATAGCTCATGCTCACAGCACGGCCAAGGAAGCAGGCATTTCAAAACCAACACTTTTTTTTTTTTGCTACCATTGAATCAGGAAAACCTCTCTTAAAGAAGCTGTGGCACACATCCAGCAAACCGTAAGGAGCTGTGTAGTTTGTGTCTAGAATTTCTTTTTAAGTTCTCTCAGGTTTTAAGGGGATTTTACTCAACCATGTTGGCACCAATTTGCAGCAGCAGGCCGCTTGTTCTTCCCTGCCATCCAGAACCAAAATAATTACACAAAAACTGTATTGTTTAAATCACTGCTTGGCCCATTATCTCTAGTTTCTTATTGTCTAAATCATATATTAATTTAACCCATCTCTATTAATCTGTGCATCACCTCGAGGTTGTGGTTTCAATGCATCTGTCTCCAGCAGCAGCTCCATGGCTTCTCTCTGCCTCTGCCTCATTTCTCCCAGCATTCAGTTTAGTTATCCACCACCTAGCTCTGTTCCCCTATATCTCTGCTATAGGCTGAAAGCAGTTCCTTTATTAACCGATGATATTTACAACATACAGAGGGGAATCCCACATCAATCCCTCTGCCTTTTAGTTAGTTTGAAATAGGGTTGTCTACTTTGTTGATCTTTTCAAGGAACTATCTCTTTGTTTCATTGATTCTTTGTATTGTTCTGTTTCTATTTTATTGATTTCAGTCCTCAGTTTAATTATTTCCTGCCATCTTCTGTTCTTAGGTATATCTGCTTCTTTTTGTTCTAGAGCTTTCAGGTGTGCTGTTAAGTCACTAGTATTGGATCTCTCCAAATTGTTCACGAAGGCCCTTAGTGCTATAAACTTTCTTCTTAGCTCTGATTTCCTTGTGTCCCACGAGTCTGTATGTGTTATAAATTAATTTTCATTGAATTTCATGAACTCTTTAAATTTTCTTATTATTTTTTTCCTTTACCCAGTGGTCACTCAATAGAGAATTGTTAAGTTGCAATGAGTTTGTAGGCTTTCTATTGTTTCATTTTATTTAAATCCAGCATTAATCCATGGCATTCTGATAAGATACAGGAGGTTGTTTCTAATTTTTTTTAGCTGTTGAGACTTGCTTTGTGGCTGAGTGTATGTTCAAGTTTTGAAGAAGGATCCCTGAGGTGTTGAAAATAATATGTATTCTTTCGAGTTGGTTAAAATGTTTTATAAATATCTGCTACGTCCAGTGAGTCATAATATCTGTTAGTTCTTTATTTCTCTATCTAGTTTCTGTCTGGATGATCTGTCTATTGATGAGAGTCTACTATTATTATTGTGTGGGTTTCTATGTGTGATTTAAGCTTTAGTAACATTCTTTTCCAAATAGTTGTATACTTGCAATTGTCATGTTGATGCTCAGAATTGAGACCAACTTAGAGGGTTTTTTTTTTCCTTAGATGAATATGAAATGTCCTTTTAAATCTCTTTTGATTAATTTCATTTGGAAATCTATTTTGTTAGATATTATAATAGACAAGTTGGCTTGTTTCTTAGGTCCATTTAAATGGAAAATCTTTTTCAAATCCTTCACACTGAGGTAATATTTATCTTTGATGTTGAGGTGTTTGTCCTGTATGCAGCACAATGATGGATCCTGTTTACTTATTCATTTTATTAGCCCTTATCTTTTATTAACAAATTTATATTGATGCATATTAATGATCATTGATTGTTAATTCCTTTTATTTTGTTGGTGGTTGTGGTGGTGGTGGTGGTGGTGGTGGGGTGTGTGTGTGTGTGTGTGTGTGTGTGTGTGTGTGTGTGTGTGTGTGGGTGGGTGGGTGTGATTCCCTTCTTTGGATTTTGATGCTGTGAGATTATCTATGTTCTGTGTTTTAGTATGTGTAGTTAGCTTCCTGGGGCTGGAGTTTTTCTTCTAGTACCTTTTAAAGGGGTTGATTTTTGGATAAATATTGTTTAAACTTGACTTTGCCATGAAATATATAGTTTTCTCCATATATAGTGATTGACAGTATTGCTGGACATAGCAGTCTGTAGTCTGTGCTGGCATCCATGGTCTTAGAGTCTGGAAAATATCAGTCAAGGCCCTTGTGTATTTTAGCATCTCATTGAGAAATCATTCTGATTCTAATAGGTATGTCTTCATATGTTACTTGGTTATTTTCTCTTGCTGCTTTTAATAGTCCTTTGTTTTGTATGTTTGGCATTTTGTTTATTATGTGGTGAGGGGTTTTTCTTTCCTGACTCATTTAATTTGATGTTTTGTAAGCTTTCTGTACCTTTATAAGCATGTCCTTATTTATGTTGGGAAAATTTTCTTCTATGATTTTATTAAGTGTATTCTCTTGGGATTGAAGCTGGATTTCTTCTTATACTTCTATTATTTTCATGTTGTCCCAGATTTTCTGGATGTTCTGTATTAGGAATCTTTTTTAGATTTAACATTTTTTAACTGATAGAAATATTTCCTTTCTTATGTCTTCAGCACCTGAGATTCTCTCTTCCATGTCTTGAGTTCTTTTCATGATACTTGCAAGTGAAGTTCATGCTCACTTACCCAGATTTTCCATTTTCAGAATTACCTCCATTTGTGTTTTCATTATTATTTCTATTTACAATCTCCGGTCAAATTGTTTCCTTTACCTGATTGTTGTTACTTTAAGGAATTTGTTTATATCCTCTATAAAAACCTGTACAATCTTTATAAAGCAATTTTAAGCTCATTTTCTTATACTTCAGCTATGTCGGGTTGTTCAGATCTTGATGATATAGAATTGCTGGGTTCTGGTGATGCCATATTTCTCTTTGTGTTATTGATTATTTTCTTATACCACGACAACTTACAAAATAAATTTATGTTTATTACTCCAGAGGGATAAGAGTCCATCATCACCATCATGGCAGCAATCACGAATGATGCTGAAGCAAAAGCTAAGATTCACATACAGAAAACAGAGAAAGCTCACTGTGGATGAACAGTTTTTGAATCCTTAACAATGGAGCAAGTAACATACATCATTCAACAAGACCAACCCTCTTATATCTTTCCAAACAGCCATCAACTAAATATCAAATCCTTAAATGACCCACTTATGTGGGAACATTTTATTTAAACTATCACACAGTGTAATAATAAATGTCCTATTTAGAGTTAAGTAGTCCAGTTTCTTATTCTTGGTATGTGACTAGTTGTTTCTGTCTATATTAATAGCTGTCTATTGCACAAAGATTCTTTCTTTGATGAGGGTTGAGAGATGAATAAACCTATGGGTGTAAAGATAAGTATAAGAAGCAGTTTAATACTATTATCATTTAACAAACAATTTGATTTTTCACTTGGGACTAATGATCTTCCCAGTAACAGGTCCTAGACTGAGTTAACAGTAACATGTATGAATTTCATTATATGGAGCAGGCCTTAAATTCCAAAAGAAAGTTGTTGGTTACTTTCATAACATTGTGACATTATTGAACCAGTGAGAATATCTTTCCAGATCAGTCATTATTCTAGATTTTATATACCAGAGATGGGTAAAACTATTGACTACTTTTCTTAACATGGTATTAAGTATATTGCCTTCCAGTAATGTGTGGGCTAGCCAGTAAAAATGAACCTATCAGTTCAGTAGCAGTATGATTTATCCATTACTCAATACCTCTATTACTTAAAATGTAATATGTTTTGAATATTCTAGATACAAAACCTTTGTTCTATATCTGTTATGGAATTTTCCGCAAATGCTGCCTCTTCACTTGAATGATGGTCCTCTTTGCTTTATAGTACCTTTTTTTGTTGTTTCATGAAGACCCATTTGTCAGAATATTCTGTTACTGTTATTTTGTTCAAGAATCCCTTTCCTAGTCTTATAAGTGATGCTTTCATGTTGTTCTTATATGTTCAAATACATTCTCCTTTTCAGGGATTGTTTTTTTTAAATGACTACATATTTAAAATTTATTTTGGCTTCACTCAAAAAGTCACTGACTACACACTAAACACAAAATATAAGAAAAGCAAGACAATTTTCTGTGAATGATGAAGGGTTTTTTATTTGCTTGTTTGTTTTTTGAGACAAGTTTTCTCTGTAGCTTTGGTGGCTATCCTGGAACTAGCTCTTGTAGATCAGGCTGACATCAAACTCACAGAGATCCACCTGCCTCTGCCTCCCAAGTGCTGTAATTAAAGGCATGAGTTACCACCACCTGGCTTCAAGATTTTAAACATATATGGAATATGCATATTTTAAACTAGGTTATGTTAATAACCTGTCAATTATGGAGCATATAGATTATCGGTAGCTAAAGTACTTCACAGGAGTCATACTGACTTTATAGAATAAGGTATTCTCTTACTTTGTTAGTCCCCCTTTATTTCTTCCTGTGCAAAATATTCCACAAGAAATAACACTAATGACCAGATAATAACATTTTGTATGTGTCTGTGCCATTAATCAACATACTTGAATCCAATTGAGCTATTATTTAACCACATTTAAATCCTGAATGCATTTTATTCTGCCTTGGCAGTGTTTACAATGTGATCTTCATTAGAATGTATTTTGAGCATTCTCATGCTGGCATGGCCATTATATGTATTCTGTACTGTGAGCAGTAAATCATGTGGAAGATGGCTAGATGTAGAATTCAAGGGTCCAAAATAATTTTATACTTTATTGTTTCTCAAGGACTTAAAAGAAATTTATTATATATCTACCTCTGGAAAATAAACATATTACCATGATAATCCCTCATTGATCTATCACTTTCAAGTACATCTAATGATATCATCCCTGGTCCTTTTACTCTGGAGAGTCACCATAAAGTAGTTTGTATATGTACAGATATCTTGGTAGAGGTCAGGAGTAAATCTGGAAAACACTAAAGGGATTTTATTATTTGAGTCCCATCTCAGGAAGCTCTTCTCATTTGCTTATGAAATGGTCTTGATCACTTATACTTAATGCCTGTCTCATAGTAGTATAAAGTTATATTAAAATTAATTATTAAAAAATTCTTTTCTAGTAAAAATAAGAAATTTTTGTTGTTGAGCATCAAAATATAGCAAATATAGCATGCTCTCTTCTCTTCTGCTTGCCAGCCAGAGACTATGGCATATTCTATAGCACCATATAACATTAAAAACATGATTCTGAATCATGTAGACATGGTTTGAATTTTAGCTTTCCAACTATATAGGCTTATGTCCTTAGGCAGTGTTTTCAATAGGGGTGAATGTGTTTCTTGCACCATCCTGGAAGTATATAGAAATACCTGACATATTTTAGGCTATAATAGCAGGTGAGTACCAGTATTTCTACCGAATAGAATTATCATTAGAGTATATCCTGCAGGTAGCAGGATACCAGGGCACTTAAGCTTTGGGGCTTCCGAAGCTGAGATAGAGAGCTGTGACAAAGTTTGCAATGGGTCTTTGGGAGTGCTTATTGATAGACTGTCTGCAGTGTTTGATCTGGCTCTGACTGAAGCTTCAAAGTAATCCATTCAAATCCATGGCCCAATTTCTCAGTGTCCAAAAAGAGTATGAGTTGCTCTTCTAGGTGTTCTATAGAATTGAACTTATTAGGATATAGGCAACACCACTCTTGGCTTGTTTGCATGTATGTGCTCTGGGAATTCTTGTGTATTCTAGGGGCCCCAATGACCCTCTTCACTATAAGCTCCCAGATACCTTAGGTTAGGTTAAATCAGAACCTCTTCTGTCTCTTGACAAAAGTATAGAGCAATAAAAAAAAAAGCATTGCCATAAAGGCAAGAGGGTCATAGAAACAAAAGACAGTATAATCCCTGCTTTCCATAGGCCTGTAAATTCTAGGATTCTTTAACAAAGGAAAATAATGACTGTGGGAAGATTGCTATCATCCTTAAAGTTTTTAAACTAAAATTAATCAAATTGCATGATGCTTTATTTTATGAAGTCATACTGAAGAAGACAGCATGATACTGATACAAAGACAGAGATGTGGACAAATAGAATGGAAAGAAAAATAGAATGAAGTCTACACAATAGGGATAATTAGCTGATTTTCATCAAATGTGTTAGTAACAATTTTTTAAAGACATAAACAGGCCCAGAAAACATACAATTTAATTGCTCAATATCATTTTTCTTGAGGGAAATGCAAATAAAAACAACAGTGAGATACCGTTTACTCAAGCTATAATGAGCATTATGAATTCTAAAAAATAACACATGATAGAAAAAAAGTGGAGCAAGGAAAACATCTGTACAATATTGGTGGTAGTATAATTCTGTTTGGCTATTATGGAGAAATATAACTTTCCTCCAACTCCAAATTAAAGCTGGAAATACTATATGGCCCTGATAATTTATGTCTGGCATCTACTTAAAGAAAATTAAAACTAAATACCAAAGATGTTATACATTGTCATTATTACTTCATTATTATTTACAGTAACTGTAATATGAAGCCAGCACATATGTCCAACAGCAGATGAACAGATAACACAAATGAGGTATACATATAAAATGGATTGTTGTTTAGCTATGAGGAAGAATGAGAATCCTATTACTATCTTACCTCCCCATTAAATTCACTGGCAAAGATAATATTATCTGCATTATTCTCAAGTTGACAACTATGTACCCTAGCTCTACTTTAAGTACACCTTGTGGTGACATTAGACCCACCCTGATAAGACAAAGCAATCTCTTTGCTTAAAAATTGTTTATTTGAAATTTTAATTCCATTAAAAACAACTTTTTGACATCTAACAACAAATATACATGTCTATGTTCAAGAATATTGATATTTTCATGGACAATAACTATTACTACTACACCTTATTCTAGCAATCATGTAAGTGACAATGAAAGTGTTTCATTCCAGAGTAGATTCAAGTGAGCTGCCAGATTGGATAACAAATTCATTTTCTAAATATTTTTAAAGAATATATTGTAATTATTTTATTATGTGTATGTGGGGTGGGCATAAGTACAGGTCACTATGAATTCACAAGGAGGCCAGAGGCATTAGATCCTGTAGAGCTGGAGTGACAGACAATTTGAGACCTGATTATGGGTCCTGGGATATTATGCAAGGCCATTTGTTCATTTACTGGCAGCCCAGACTCCCAAAATAATCACACAGAAACTATATTGTTTGCAATTCTGTTTGCCCTAAGGTTTAGGGACATCATTTAGGGGTTGGTTATAATTGGTATATGGTTGAGGGTTTGGGGAAGAATTTTATAGTCTCAGGGGTCTTCTAAAAACAAAAAGAGGGATAATTGGATGGTAGGATAATAGATTGGTATTTGTGAGTTATTGTTTTTAGACAATTATATTGGTATCAATTCTTGTATATTGATACAAAGTTAAATTATATTAAATTATGTATGTATGCTTCTACCTCTGTTTGAAACATTATGTATTGACATAATATTTACCATATTGCAGTGTATACTACTACCTCTTATCAAGATACTTATACATTGTTTACATTGGAAGGTCATTGTTCTTATTTATTGCACAGCTGTTTATTATCTTAGTCTTTAAGTTAGATAGGTATTCAGAATTATAGAGCAATAGTCACCTATGTTTGTCATATTTATATTTAGGCTAATCAGGTTCTTTAGATACATAGAGATTATATTCAGTATAGATAGTATAGTCTTCAACCTCCTCAAAGATCTGTAGAAAATGGCCTTTAATCTAACCTAGTGTTCTGTGGTAGTGAGATACAATCACTCCTGGCAATACAGATCTACTCCGGAGAGAATGTTGAGCACCAAAGACACTACACCTGGAGCCTTTCTTCTTGGCAGAACTGGCCTTTGGGCAAAGAAATGCCCATACCTCAACCACTAACAGAGATATAGAATATCTGTGAAAAGATAAAACAGGACTGTCATATCCTGCCAAAACAGGGTAAGATAGTTTTAAAAAGTTTCTTGCCTTTAAAAATGGTATGTCAGTTATGTTAGGCCTTAACCAAAGTTGGTTGCCTCAACATTGCAAATGAGACTTTGGGTGATTGCCCAATCATGAGGTGTGGCTTTGTTACTGAAAGCCCAGGTTTTGACCATCTCTCTAACAAAGGACGAATGTATTCTGTAAGTCACAATGGCTTGTTTAATTTGTTTTAAATCACTCATACGTATGGGCTACCATGTATATTACTTGATAACCTTAGGGTATTTGGAGCCAGCTACTTTTTCTGACATTATTACTGGAAAGGCAGGTATGAAGGATGTCAGAATTAACACATACCCCAATCCACTCTCAACTTCCAAGGGTGACCTCAGAAGTTTGGATAGGGGTTTTTCAATATTGTTGACTTTCTCCAAGAACCAGCTTTTTGTTTCATTGATTCTTTGGATTGTTTTCTGTGTTTCTATTTTGTTGATTTCAGCCCTCAGTTTGATTATTTCCAGTCTTCTACTCCTCCTTGGTGAGTCTGCTTCTTTTTTTCTAGAGCTTTCAGGTGTGCTGTTAAATCTCCAATGAGTACTTTCTCCGTTTTCTTTAAGTGGGCACTTAGTGCTATGAACTTTCCTCTTAGCACTGCTTTCATAGTGTCCCATAGGTTTGAGTATGTTGTGTCTTTATTTTTGTTAAATTCAAGGAAGACTTTAATTTTCTTCTTTATTTCTTCCTTGACCCACGTGTGGTTCAGTAGTTGACTGTTCAGTTTCCATGAGTTTGTAGGCTTTCTGGGGGTAACATTGTTGTTGAATTCTAATTTTAATCCATGGTGATCCAATAAGACACAGGTGGTTACTAATATTTTTTTTGTAACTGTGGAAGTTTGCTTTGTTACCGAGTATGTGGTCAATTTTCGAGAAGGTTCCATGAGCTGCAGAGAAGAAGGTATATTCTTTCCTATTTGGGTGGAATGTTCTATAGATGTCTGTTAAGTCCATTTGATCCATTACCTCCATTAAGTCTCTTATTTCTCTGTTAGGTTTCTGTCTGATTGACCTGTCCATTGGTGAGAGAGGAGTGTTGAAGTATCCTATTATTAGTGTGTGTGGTTTGATGTCTGTCTTGAGATCTAGTAATGTTTCTTTTACATAAGTGGGTGCTTTTATATAAGGGGCATAGATATTCAGGACTGAGAATTCATCCTGATGAATTTTTCCTATTATGAGTATAAAATGTCCCTTTCCATCTCTTCTGATTGATTTTAGTTTGAAGTCAACTTTGTTAGAAATTAATATCGCCACACATGCTTGTTTCTTAGGTCCATTTGCTTGATAAACCTATTCCCAACCCTTTACTCTGAGTATATGTCTGTCTTTGTGGTTGAGGTGTGTTTCTTGTAAACAGCAGAATGTTGGATCCTGTTTTCGTATCCAATCTCTGAGCTTGTGCCTTTTTATAGGTGAATTGAGTCCATTGATATTAAGTGATATTAATGACCAGTGGTTATTAACTCCAGTCATTTTTTTGGGTAGTAGAGTTTGTGTGTTTTCCTTCTTCGAGTTGTGCTGGTGAAGGGTCACTAGATGTCTGAGTTATTGTGGGCATTGTTGGACTCCTTGGTTTGTGATTTTCCTCCTATTATTTCTGTAATGCTGGATTTTTGGCTACATATTGTTTAAATATGTTTTTGTCCTGGAATACCTTGTTTTCTCCATCAATGGTGAATGCAAGCTTTGCTGGGTATAGTAGTCTGGGCTTGCATCCATGTTCCCTTAGTGTCTGTAGCACATCTATCCAAGACCTTCTGGCTTTCATGGTTTCCATTGAGAAGCTGGGTGTAATTCTGATAGATTTCCCTTTATAAGTTACTTGACCTTTTTCCTTTGCAGCTCTTGATATCTGTTCTTTATTCTGTATGTTTTGTGTTTTGATTATTATATGGTGCGGGGATGCTCTCTTTTGATCCAGTCTATTTGGTGTTCTGTAGGCTTCTTTACCTTAATAGGAATATCCTTCCTTAAGTTGGGGAAGTTTTCTTCTATAATTTTGTTGAATATATCTTCTGGGCCTTTGAGTTGTAATTCTTCTCCTTCTTCTACCCCAATTATTCTTAGGTTTGGTCTTTTCATGGTGTCCCAGATTTCCTGGATGTTTTGTGTTAAGAATTTGTTGGATTTGTTTTGTTCTTTAATCAGTAAGTTTATTTCCTCTATAGTATTTCAGAGTCTGAGATTCTTTCTTCTCTCTCTTGTATTCTGTTGGTAATACTTGTCTCTGTAGTTTCTGTTCATTTACCCAGAATTTCCATTTCCAGTCTTCCCTCGGATTGTGTTTTCTTCTTTATTTCCATTTCATTTTTCAGGTCTTGAACTGTTTCCCTTACCTGTTTCATTGCTTTTTCTTGTTTTTCTCAGGTATCTTTGAGAGATTTATTTATTTCGTCTACTTTTTTGTTTCTCATCTCCATTTCTTTATGGCAGTTTTTCACCTCCTGTTTAAGGTCCTCTTTTATTTTCATAAAGTACTGTTTAAAGTCAATTTCCTCTCTTTCTTTTGGAGTAGGGTATTCAATTCTTGTTGTTTTGGGATCCCTGCATTCTGGTGATGTCATGTTGCCTTTCAGGTTGTTGGAGGAATTCTTGCATTGGCGCCTGCCCATCTCTTTATTCAAATGGAGCCAGGAAAGACTTGGTGTCTTGGTCCCATCTTTGCTATGACTTACTCTGGGGAGATCTCATCAGCGCAGGATCTGGAACTGTTCCTGACTGGATGGAACTCCTCAGCACTGAATCAGGAATGCCTGGTAGCCCAAGGACACCGAGGACAAAAGGGCGAACATGGGGGCAGGGCGGGATCCAGTAGCACACAACAGACCTTGCAGCCCAAGTTGAAGGTGCCCTCACTCCTTTGTGGGAATCTTCAGGCCTGCCTGGCGGGCAACTTCTCACCCCTCTGGGTGGATGGCTTGATACAGAAGCAGGAAACTGTTCCCGAGCCAAGGACCTTGCATACACTAGGGCAAGCTTGGGAGAGGCAGGGACATGTGTAACAAAGATACCCTTTCAGCCTATAATCAAATACTTTATAAATAGTTCATAATCAGAGTATATAATTTCATGTTTATTATGCTTTACTCAGTATAAAGGGTTTAGGTACTAACTGTGAATAGACATATAAAAATCAAGATATGTGGTCTTTCTATTCTACTGAACAATTGCTGAATTTGGCCCTGCCAATCAATACCATTTTTCTTCAAAATCTCTGGTCTGGCCTCAAATTCATAGAAATCTGCCTGTCTCTGCCTCCTGAGTGCTGGGATTAAAGGCATTTGCCACCACTGCCTGGCTCAAAATCTCTGGTCTAATATACAGTAAAAGAAAAGTAGATATTCTCATATTCCATGACAGAAAAATAAAGAAAAAATATAAAAACAACTCAAAATTCCATGAATATGTGTTTGATTGAGTAAAAGTAATTTCTAGTATATAAAGAAAACCAATCATTTTAAGCCATGTGTAAAGGAAATAGTACACTGAAGTTTTGTGTACACCATTATATACAAAAGGCATTTATCAACTAACAAAGAGAGAAATTAGAGATATCTCTTTTATATGTGGTGATGGCATTGCTTAAGCACCTTTTAAGTTCACTTTTTTTTTCAAATGGATCATGCAGGCATTTCCCTTAAAACATATAATACTAGTCCATTTTCTTATATATATTCCTATAATCTCTCCCTGGTGTTGGATGCCATTCTGTATAATATGAATATGTTTTATTATCATTGGTCAATAAATAAGCTACTTTGGTCTATGGCAGGATAGAATATAGTCATGGTGGAAATCAAAACAGATACAAGGAAAAAGAAAATAGAATCTGGGAGACATCTGCAGCCACTGAGGAAGCAAAATGTGAAGTAACAAGTCATAAGCTTCATGGTAAAATATACAATAATAGAAATAGGTTAATTTAAGTTGTAAGAGCTAATTAATAATAATCTGAACTAATAGGTCAAACAGTTAATAATTGATATTAAGAATCAGAGTGGTTTTTTTTTTGGAGCTGGTAGTTGGGATAGAACCCTCTAGTTACAAATGGTGTACCAATGTGAGACTCTGGAGTTATGCAAATGATTGTGCAGTATCTATGTAAAGCTGCTCAGATTTCATGAATTTTCCTGACTCTTAGAATACTGTAGATGGGGCGGCGAGGCTGCGTCCTGCCACCTGGCTAGCTTTACCCAAAATAATTACATGGAAACTGTATTCTTTTAAACACTGCCTGGCCCATTAGTTTTAGCCTCTTATTGGTTAATTCTCACATCTTGCTTTAACCCATATTTAGTAATCTGTGTAGCACCACGAGGTGGTCGCTTACCAGGAGAGATCTTAACCTGTGTCCATCTCAGAGAGGAGAAGCATGGCGACTACATATGGTGACTGCCTGAAGCGTCTCCCCAACTCTGCTTCCTTTCTCCCACAATTCTGTTCTGTCTACTCCACATACCTAATTTTCTATCCTATTAAAGGGCCAAGGCAGTTTTTTTATTAATCAATGAAAGTAACACAGACACTCCTCCATCATTTCCCCTTTTTCTGTTTAAACAAAAAAGAAAGGCTTTAACTTTAACATAGTAAAATTACATATAACAAAACAGTTATCAAGCAAGAATTACAGTTACAATATTTAAATTTATTTTATCTTTTATCATAACTAAGGAAAACTATAACTATTGAACCAATCTTCAACTCCATCAAAGACTCCAGAAGGATATAATAGCACCTAAGTAAACAAGTCATATGCAACTTTCAAGCTCTAGAAATGACAGAGACAACTCGCTGCCTGGACAGTCACTCAAAGTTCCTCCGTACCGTTGGGGCATCCATCTTCGGCTTTCAGGCCCATAGTATCCAGCAGACATTTCCATAAAGCAGGAAATTCCAAAGACAGTTCAGTCACTTTCTGCTGTGTTCTGCAGAATGTCTCGCAGACTCTTTCACGAATCAGGAACCCCAAAAGACCATCTCACCTTTAGACAAGTTCAGCAGTCCTCTTTCTGTGGGTTCTTGTGTCCAGTTTATGCAACAGTCCAAGCAAGAGCAGTTTCTTGCCCAAATGGCTAGCCAACTCCATAAGGAGCCTCTTCAATGCCCATCTTCCTCTTGAAGTAGATTGGTACTGCCAGGAGCAGACGTGTCTCATTGTCATGAAAACCCTAAGTTATTAAAACATTTAAAATGCCATATGCTGTAGCCTTTGAAAGATATGAAGAATGCCTATTTAACTAAAATATATGTCTATAAATCTAGAAAATCTAACTAACTTGACTACAAATTGACTATTATCGATGATTATCCATTAAAAACCTATATTTCCTAATTATACGTTACATTTTAAAATGAACTATAGAATCACAATAGCTTAATCAAGATCAGAAATACATATACATATAACAAAATTGACCTTAAAATTCATACCAATGCAAATTATTCATATTTATATCATATCCCCCTTTAAATGTAAAAGAACATTTATAAACAATATGTGGGAATGTGGGCGCAGTTATTTCTCTCCAAACTGCTTCCTGCTGAATGGGGGTGCTGTTATTTAGGTCTTTCATGGTGTAACCTGTGTGCCAGGTTCATCTCAGTTGGCAGTTGAGTGAAGTAATTTTTTGAGGGTGTTCATAGCAACCTTTCAGGAGGGCATGGTCTATCATACCATATTGGGTTAGAAGCAATCCACAGGGTGTCATCCTCTGTGAAAACAAAAGAAGAAACTCTTTTCCAAAGCATCATGTTCTTAGATCCAAATTTTGAAGTCATACCATTAAGATGTCCATTTTGGTCTAGCCTGGCAGCCCATATAATGAAATGTCTCTCTGTACTTAGCTCCTTTACAGTCAAAAATTTCAAAGAAAACACAATAAAATACATAATCCAGACTCTCTGTGAATTTTCCATTTTTATGTGGCTTATTTTTACTCTATCACTTTACTTTATTCTGTCTCTTTAAAGACTTTACCCTTTTTTAAAGGCATTAACTTTATCCTCTATATTCTTTTTTTTTCTCTCAAGCCTACGTACATTCGTCCAACATTGTGACCCATTTAAATGTCGTTTATGTCTGAATCTGTCCTATTGTGAATCTGTAATTCTTTACTATCCAGGAGCACTTTTTATAATGCTAAGCACTTCTTAGAAACTTAAGTCGCACCATGTAGAGGTAATATGGTACCACCTGTGTCCTGCCCAGTCTAAACCTTAACTGCGCTGTTATTATGGTAATTACAATAGATCTTGCCTGAGATCAGCACAGTTCAGCATGGCGGAGCAGAGCCAGAGCCACTCCGAGCTGCTCCTGCCTCAGTCATTTGGTGTCCCTGAGCCACACACAGTTCCAGGCACACAGCAGTCCACATTGGAGCTGCACTCAGCAGTTTAATTCTGAGACTGAGCGTGCAGCACAGAAACTCTTTTCATCCAAGTTACAGCCAAGTCTGACATGTAGAGCACTGCACAGTCTGAAAACATCTCTCTGTATGGTGCCGGGAATCTGCCATGCTCTCCCACTTGCCTAAGCCTGATTCTGCAATCTGCCCAGGTGCAGGCAGAGACCAATGAGCCATTGGCATGGTCTCAGAGTACTTTCCGATCCCGAGCAGGCATACAAACATCCAGTCCTATAAAAGCCATTGAAATGCTTTAAAGCCAGAGTTTGCACTGGCAGCACAGAACCAGGAAGCCACATTTTTAAAATGACTCAGCTTTTTCTCTGCTGCTATTGCCAAAACAGGAAATCTCTCTACGGCCTGTCCTAGCAAACAGCAAAAAGCTGTGTTAAACTCTCTCTCTCCTTTATTTAAAGCCCTCTCAGGTTTTTAAGTGGATTTAGTCACCACGTTGGAGGGCCAATCTGTAGATGGAGTGGCGGGGCTGTGTCCTGCCACCTGGCTAGCTTTACCCAAAATAACTACATGGAAACTGTATTCTTTTAAACACTGACTGGCCCATTAGTTTTAGCCTCTTATTGGTTAATTCTCACATCTTGCTTTAACCCATATTTAGCAATCTGTGTAACACCACGAGGTGTGGCTTACCAGGAGAGATCTTAACCTGCCAAGGCAGTTTTTTTTATTAATCAATGAAAGTAACACATAGACACTCCTCCATCAGAATACAAACAAATGAAAGCAGAAACAATTACTTCAGAAGAACATATAAAGGTAATACTAGAGAAATCCCCAATATAGTAATACTTTACTATGGATATAGGGCCTAAGAAAGCTTTAAAAAGTTCTAAATGCACGTAAATGGAGTTGTACTGGGCTTCCTAGTCTCAAGGTCTCATGCTAGCAACAGCACAGTGACATGTTGTCAAAGAGCTACCTATAAGATGGCCTTAGGCAACAGTCACCAAGAGCTATGTGGCATGGCAGGTTTCTACAGTCTCACATAGGCATTGGTACAGAAAGGCTAATCACCCAAGAACTATGTGGTGGATTTAACTTTTGTTTATATAGACTAAAAGCTTCTGTGGGCCGACTGCACACTACCTGATGGCAGTATGGAGAGGTGGCTAAGCATGATGCTTATTTCTACCTCCACCATTTTGAAAAGTCATAAAGGGCAGAACCAGCAGTCAAAGCAGTTGCTTTGGTCCTAGTCACTTACCTAGCCCACTTACCAGTTTAAAATAGTGATCAAAAATTACAAATACAAGCCGGGCGGTGGTGGCGCACGCCTTTAATCCCAGCACTCGGGAGGCAGAGGCAGGCGGATCTCTGTGAGTTCGAGGCCAGCCTGGTCTACAAGAGCTAGTTCCAGGACAGGCTCTAAAAAAGCTGAAGAGAAACCCTGTCTCGAAAAACCAAAAAAAAAAAAAAATTACAAATACATAATAATGGCAGATTCAGACAAAACAACCCAAAACAGGTAACGGTGTGTTTAAAAAAATATACTTAGGCTTGGGAGAGCGAGGAAAAAAGGGGTATAAATTATTATGAAAAGCAATAGTTTTAACAAATAAAACAAAAACTTTAAAAATAAAGTAAAAGTAATATTAAAAGCCATATGGAAAATATGCAGAATCTGAATTCTGTATACTATTCTGTTTTCTTTGATTTTTGACTGTTAATAAACTAACTGCAGAGAAATATTTGATTGTAGGAGCTGCTAAGCTAAACAAAGATAAAGGTATCTTGACATCAAAATTTGGGACTAAGTATACATTACTTTGGAAAAAAGGTTCTGCTTTTGTTTCCACAGAAGATGAAAACCTACAGATTCTTTACAGGCTAATATGGTTTGATCAAGTAAGAGGCTGTGAGAGTTCTCTATGGGTATGAAGGCCAAGGGGATCCAACATTCAGAACAACTTAAAGACAGGTGGCTGATACGACACAATCCTATAGACAGAATTTAACTGTAATCATAAATTTTCTCAGGATTCTCATAAGATTACCAACACCTCCAATCAGCAAGAAGTAGTATAGAAAACTACTAAATAAAAATTACTAAACATTGTTTATATTTTTGTTCCCATTTAAAGGGGCATTTTTATAAATGACTAATGGTCATAGTCAATCTCCTTCTAAAGAAAAAAGAGGGATATGATATAGAAATGATAAAAAAGATAGATTATTAAATCTACTTTAATCCAAAAAGCAACTGTTAACCTCAAAATACATTACATTGATGATGAAAGAGTGTCTATGTGTTAATTTCATTGGAGGAATGTCTATGTGTTAATTTCATTGGTTAATAAAGAAACTGCCTCGGCCCTTTAATAGGACAGAAAATTAGGTAGGCGGAATAAACAGAACAGAATGCTGGGTAGAAGGCAGTGAGGCAGACGCTTCAAGGCAGTTGCCATAGGCAGTCGCCATGCTCCTCCTCTCCAAGACAGATGCAGGTGCAACCACCTCATGGTGCTATATAGATTACTAAATATGGGTTAAAGGAAGATTTGAGAATTAACCAATAAGAGGCTGAAACTAATGGGCCAGGCAGTGTTTAAAAGAATACAGTTTCCGTGTAAATATTTTGGGTAAATCTAGCTGGGTAGTGGGACGCAGCCCCACTGCTCTATCTACACATTGATATGGATTTTGATTTATTGATACAAATTTAAGTTAAATTTTGTTTTATATATATATATATATATATATATATATATATATATATACTTGTTTAAGGTATTACGGTTATACAGCTCATTTAAAATTTTGCTATATATTTAAGAAATACAAATTCATAGTCATCTATAATAGTTAAAATTATAGACATGCTAGTTATGTTTTCTAAATATGCAAAGATATATTTCAAATAGATAGGTAATCTTCAAAAATTTCAAAGACATTCAGAATATTGCATTTAAAATGCTTTAAGAACTTAGACTTTCTTGAAGGTGAGACAAGTCTGTTTCTAGCAGTACCAATTACTTCAAGAGGATTATGGGCATTGAAAAAGCCTATATATGTATTTTGTATACTTTTTGTTTGTATTTTACATACCATTATGTAGTTTGTATACTTTGTTGCAAGGCTTGCCATCTGGGCAAGAAACTTCTCTTGCCTGGAAAGCTTGACTGTATACTGCATAAACTGCAGATGCAGGACCTACAGGACAATGACTGTGAAACTTGCCTAAACAAGTCCTTCAGGGTTCCTGCTTCATGGAAGATTCTGCCAGATATTCTACATGATATAGACAGAAATGACTGATCAATTGCCAATATATGTCAGACAGTCTTTAAAATTTCCTGCTTCATTGAAAAGTCTTCCGTATAACATGGGCCTATCTATAGGCTGAAGATGGATGCCCCAACATTATAGAAGAACTTTGCATGACTGTCTCAACAGTCAGATGTCTCTGAAATTCCTAGAGTTTTGGAAATTGCTTGTAATGCACTTCATGTTTACTTAGGTAATATACCCTTCTGGGGTCTTGAATGGAGTTGAAGACTAGATAGTTATAATTATAGTTTTCTTTATTTATAATAATTGAGAAATTAAATACAAAACTTTAGACTCACAAATATATGATAGATGATAGTATATTTTCTTTAGTTTTGATAAATACAAATAAAATAAATATAACTATAATTGTTGCTTGATATATGTTTTGTTATATGCTATTTTATAAAGATAAAGTTTGAACCTTCCTTTTTAATTAGACAAAAAAATGAGATGATATGGGAAGTCTGAGTACTGTCAATATGTTTTATTACAATTGGTGAATAAAAATGTGCTTTGGTCTATGGCAGGACAGAATATAGCTAGGTGAGAAAAAAGTTAAGGCAAAAGAAAGCAGAATCTGATAGATGCAAGCAGCCACTGGGACTTGAATAACTAAATGCTTCTACATTAGGAAATTTTCTCAACCCTTGATGGAGAAGAAAATAAAGTCGAGTTTCCAGCACAGGACTCAGCATCAAGTTGGTATAAACTATGCACAGGTCAGAGAAACCACAAGGCACCTGTCAATGTAAACAAGTTTCTCATGTAAAGAACCTCTTCAGGTTAGACTAAAGTTTCATTTAAAGCTATGAATACGGTAAAAGGTGTACCCCATGAGGCACACAGTCAAAACCCACATTTGGGCCATATTAGTTACTAGGGTAGTGAAACATAATTAAGATGAATTCTCTCAAAACATTATGTTCTTAAATAATAATGAAGAATTTAACATATTATTTCAATATGTAAATTAATAATATATCCATATATACAACTTCAATAGTGTCAGATGACAGAGTTCTAGATATTTGCTGTATGTTATATTTATATTTAAGTATACTGAACTGTGTACTTAATAACTGAGGTTGCAAAAAATGTAACATTCAATGTAAGGATACTTGGAAAAGCTCCAAGACCCCAAAAGACAAATATTGCTTGGCTTATCTCATAGAGTAAATGTACATTTTTAAAGGAGAGAGAGAGACATGAGAGTATAAGATGACCAATGAGAACATAAAACAAATAAATGAGAGAGTGAATATAATCAGTATACATTTTATATAGAAGAGTAAGGTTATAACAAAATTCATTATTTTTGAATAATCAATATACTAATAAAATTTTAAAAGTGGGCTATTAAAGTCATATGTATCTTCTGTGCTTTTATAGGTATGTGCATAGTATTTAAGAGATGATTTATTCCAAAATGGTAAAATAATGTCATCAGACATAGTTTTGTGCATTCATATATATGAAACTAAATGCATGGACATATAAACAATAAGATTTCTTGAAATTTTCTTGGTTTATTTATCTTTTACTATGTTTCCAAATTTTTATTTTAATTTTTATTAAATTTGTTATTTTATATATCAATCACAGTTTATCCCTACTCTTCTCCAGTTATACACCCCTACCTCCCTTCTACTCACATTCAATTCTCAGAAAGGGCAAGGCCTCACATAGGAGTCAGCAAAACCTGGTATATCAAATTGAGGCACTACTAAGCTTTTCCCCTTGCTAATTGTTCTGAAGTGGAATTATGCTACATTCAAAACAAACAACAAAATTGACTTGACATCAAAATTTGCATCATGTCACCTTTGTTCTCAAATATATCAAATCAAAGAAAACAGTCCTCATCAGAAGACAAAACCCCTCTACAGTTGAGAATCAGACTTCATTTAAAGCATGGATTTATCAAAAACTGCACATATTTTAAAATTACTTCTACTGTTCTTTTTCTGTTTATGTAAGCACAATTTTTCTCATCTTTAAGGGATGTCAAAACACAAAGAGCTTTATTGTTCTTCCTGGTTTTGCTCAAAGGCTACTGAGAAGCATTTTCCACACCCCATACTTAATACAGCATACTAACTACAGATACCTCACAAAACCTGCCACTATTAAAGATGCCTGCTTTGATACTGATTTCGCAGGATGTAGAAATGTAATTAGACATTATATACTAATGGTTTTAATGGTTGTCAACTTAATAAAATTTTAAATTCACTATGGAAACAGATGGCTATGCATGTCTGTGGTAGATTATCTATGTATGTTAGGTCAATCTCTATGGAAAGATGGTAGTATTAGGAGCAGCGGGCTGCATCCCCACCATGCTACCAGTTTATACCTAAAATAACCACACAGAAATTATATTAATTAAACACTGCCTGGCCCACTCTCACATTTTGCTTTAACTCATTTCTGTTAATTTGTGTGTCATCATGGGGTCATGGCTGACCGGGGAAGATTTAGCATGTGTGACCTGGTGGCTGGCTCCATGGTGGCTCTCTCTGCCTGCCTTCTTCCCAGCATCCTGTTCTGTCTACTCCACCCACCTAATTTTCTTCCCTATCAAAAGGCCAAGGCAGTCTCTTTATTTAACCAATGAAAGTAACACATATACAGAAGAAACTCCTACACCATTTCTCCTTTTTCTGTTTAAACAAAAAAGAATGGCTTTCATGTTAACATAGTAAAATTACATATAACAAAACAGTTGTCAAGCAAGAATTACAGTTACAATATTTATATCTATTTTTTCTTTTATCATAACTAAGAAAAACTATAACTATCCATTCTTCAACTCCATCAAAGACTCCAGAAAAATATAAATTACCTAAGAAAACAACTTCTAAAACTCTAGAAATGACAGAAACATTTCACCAATGATCCAAAATTCTGGAGATGTCATTGTACAGCTAGAGTGCCAGGGAGAATGTAAGCTAAGAACAAGCATTGTTTGCACTCTACTTTCTGATTTTGAGTGTAATATAAGTAGTATAGACAACTCCCGGTTCTCTTTACATGTCTTCTTTGCCATGATGGACTATATCCCTAGAACTGTTATCTAAAATAGATCTGTAATTACTTAATTACTTTTATCAGGTATTTCATTATATCAATGAGAGGAGCAACTCATGTAAAACATTAAGCTACATATATTTTGCTAAATCTGACCATGTGCTCCTCAGGCCTTTGGTTTCAGCAGAATGCAGAGAAGTTTAAAACATTGGTGTATTAGTTATGGCTACATTTGTGATGAACTATCACACTAAAAATCAACTTGGGGAAGCAAATGTTTATTCTGCTTACATTTTCAGGTAACACTCTGTCTTAGGGCCTTTTATTGCTATGAATTGACATCATAATCATAGCAACATTTAATTGGGGCTGGCTTACAATTATCCAGAATTGTCGGAATTGGCATGCTGGGAGAGATGGTTATGGAGAGTCAGTGAGAGTTCTATTTCCCAGCTCTCAGGCAACAGGAAGAGAGAGTAAGCCAATGAGCCTAAGCTAAGTTTCTGAAGCCTCATAACCCGCTCTCAATGACACACTTCCTCCAACAAGGCCATATGTATTTTAACCAGGCCATATTTCCTAATATTGCTAAATAATGCCATTTCCTATGAGCCTATAAGAGACATTTTCATGGAAAACATATCACTGAAGGAAGTTGTGATAAGAATTCATATAGTATAGAAATTTAGATGCAGGAGCTGTTGCAGAGACCATGGAGAACTACTTCTTACTGACTTGCTCTTGGTGGCTTGCTCAGCCTGCTTTCGTATAGAATTTAAGACCAGTAGCCCATGACCAGAACCCAGGACTGCCAACATTAATCACTAACTAAGGAAAGGACCTATAGTCTTGGCTAGATAACAATTTTATAGAGGTATTTTCTCAGTTGAGGTTCCCTTCTCTCAGATGACTCTGGATTTTGTCAAATTGACATAAAAACAGGCCACAATCCTTTCTTTTAAAACCCTAGCATGGTGGAGAGAATGCTCTTTTGGTGGGATCTTTGGAAATAGGAATGCTGAAAGAATACCATCAACGAAGTCCAAATCAAGAGGTTTCAATGAGGAACATGCATTTTATTGAGAACTTGTACAGCACTCATGTGCATGGTGATATCATGGCAAACAATCTGGCTACACTCTACCCATGTATTGAGAATCTAAGTGAGGCTGAATATGGGACAATGGACCTATTTTTGTTGTCATAATTTCAAAATAGGTTACCATTTTAAATATGCTATTACCATTGCTTACTGCTTTTATTTGGATCTATAATAAAAGAAACAAAATTGTGAAACAATGGTATTAAAATTGTGTAGTTTAGTAAAGAGAAGCATATGAGTGCATGTAAACTAATAGATAAGAAATATCTGAAAGCAGTTCTAATTGTAAAAGAGACTAATGCCAATGAAAAGAAAGCAAGTGCTTTGTACTGAAAGAACAGGGAAGGTGTCCTGAGGAGCAAATCCTAATTACTTCAGGTTCCATTTTATGTAAATATAAATATGAAAAGAGAGAGTTTAAACAGATAATGCCACTGTTCCCTGATTCATCTTTCCTTGAAAGGGACTTCATGAGTAAGTTTCACTGGGGTCAGCAAACAGAAACTACTTCCAAGTGAGCCAGAATATGTTCCTACTTAGGAGCAGACCCTGGCAGCATGGTCTGAATGCTACTAGTTTTGTGGGAAAGCATAGGATAGAATGAGTCATGGAATCTTGTCTAATGGTTCTAGAGTGCTTTTGAGGCCAGGAAACTAGTAGTAGGTCAGAGTCCCTGCAAAAAGGTCTTGAGATGCCACTACATAAAGTACTGAATGAGATGTTTGTGTTATAATAGGGGCTGGAAGATGTTAGAGGTTCTAGAATCATGGTTCATTTTACTGAGAAAAGTTTCAGGAGAAGATTAGAATTGGCTGAGTAAAGAATAAAGCTTCTCTCTATATACACTTTTAACAGTGTTGAAAGTTAAATATTATGGATACTTTTGAAGCTGGAGTGAATATATTTTGCATTGTGATATGATAATGAAACTGGGAACAAGGGGTGTTGCAATGTTATGTCTTAAAGATAAATATATTTTTGTGTCAAGTTGATGGGAGGAATCATTGTGATGATTACTCTCAGTACCTAATGTGATAATATCTAGAATCACCCAGGAGGTGGGCCTTTGGTCATGACTGAGGTAGGATTATTATGCTTAGGTTAATTAATGTGAGAAAAAAAGCCCAATGTGGGGAGTGTCATTTTATAAGTTGTGGCCCACACTAAAAAAAAATAAAAGTGAGAACATCATTAATGTGAATAGTAGCATATAGATGTTATGAGGTCCTTGTGATCACATACACCACTGGGGAAAACAGTAATAATAAATATACATTCTCTTCTCTTAAATAGAAGACATTTATACCTATTTCTGCCTGTTAAGATGGGAATGGATATAATTAATAACTTTGTGATCTTTGCTATCTGTAGGGTCAGGTATTAACTGAAACCCTCAGAGGTCCCAGACTCTTCCCAGACTCCTGAGCATTGTTTCCCAGTCAGTAGAACCTATTCTTATGAAAGAAGTAACAGGTACTTTGCAAAAGACATGTTCAAGGAATTTTGACATAGTTATTCTTTAAGCTTCATTGTGATAAATTGTCACAGGAAACTTTTTTTGAGATATTGTACTATGTTTAAATATGTTAAAAATAAACTTTTCAGGGAAGAAATTTGAACCAACACCAGCTAACAAAGTCATGTTGAACTTTATTTCCTTTTTGCCTCATAAGGATTATTTCATTGCCAGCCATGGTGTTTGCAGGTATTCTTCCCCAACACTCACTCACTCACACACTCACACACACACACACACACACACACACACACACACAGAGAGAGAGAGAGAGAGAGAGAGAGAGAGAGAGAGAGAGAGAGAGAGAGGAGAGAGAGAGAGAGGAGAGAGAGAGAATATCATTTCATGGCACATAGTCCCAGACTGTAAAATGAAAATAGAAAAAGGGAGAAAGCAAGCTATGTACAAGAATCTACTGTTTTCTTCTTCCTGAGTATAAGTGTGCTATTCTGAGTCACTTGTTGGTTGTACCACCATGACTTTCCAACTTCATGTACTGGAAATGTAGCCTCCTTATGTTGATCTTGTCAACATATTTAATCACAGCAATGAGACAAATATTAATAGTGAAAATTTAAATGGCAGCTTTAAAGTGATGCCACTCCTACCTAGACTGCAATAGAAGGCATGTGAGTGACGTGAAAAAGTGAAGAAATGAGTAAGGAAGTAGAATGGGGACAAATGTTGTTCATTTTCTCTACTTTTACACAGCAGAGAATTTTATGTCCTTCATTCTGAAGCTACCAAAGCATTCCCACTTGTTTCTAGCCTCTTCTCCCTTATGATCTTGCTCAGAGAAATACTAGTATTCCTGTTCATCCCTGTCATCTTTTAAAATGCTTTTTATAACAACAGTTCCTTTTTATTTTAATTTTTATTTTACTTACAACCTCAGTTTCCCTATTTCCCCTTCTCCTGCTCTCCCTCTCTTTTCCCCTTCCCAGCCCCGTCCACTCCTCAGAGGGCATAAGACCTCCGTTGGTGAATCAAGAAAGTCTGGCATACCAAGTTGAGGCAGGACCAAGCCCTTCCCCACTGTATCAAGGCTGAGCAAGGCATCCCACCATAGGGAATGGGCTCCAAAAAGCTTGGATCTGGGACAAATTCTGGTCCCACTGCCAGGACCTTCTGCAACAGATCAAGCCATATAATGTCACCCACATTCATAGGGTCTAGTTCAATCCTATGAAGTCTCCTCAACTGTCAGACCAGAGTACATGTGCTCCCTCTAGCTTAGATTAGCTGTCTTTGTGGTTTCCCCATTATGATCTTCAGAACCTCCCTTGCTCATGTTATACCTCTTCCTTCTCTTCAACTGAACTCCAAGAGTCCATCCCAGTGTTTGGCTTTGGGTAACTGTATCTGCTTCCTTCAATTACTGGATGTAGGCTCTATGATGACAATTAGGGTAGTCTCTAATCTGATTATAGTGGAAGGCCAGATCAGACAACCTCTCCACCATTGCTATGAGTCTTAGCTGGGGTTTCAATTTGTTCCTTATGGAAATGATCATTCCCCAAACTAATTCTACTTCATCTTTCTCTACCACCATTTCTACCCTTTAAATTCCATTTAAACACTTTAAATCATCATCATTTTCTAAAGACAATAAAAGTATGGACATGTGTGTATATTTGAAAATGCAGGGGACATTAAAGTGAACAAGATATGACAATGTCTACACCATTGCTTCAAAAATTACTGATTATTTCCCATTAGGACCCCTCCTTTTCATCATTATCATACCTCAAATGCTAAACATATCTTTGAGAAAATTTAAAATTTTAAACTGACAGGATTATTTTTATTGTTTCTTATCTCATACTTATTGGAAGAATGTAAATAAAAGTTTCCTTTGTGTGGAGTGAGATCTATGCTACCAGCCTACCTTGGCTTTCTATAATTTTGAACCCATTGAAGGAATAATTATAGAAGTATAATAGCATATTATAAAAATATAAATAAAAGAATATTGAAAAAAGATAAATTATAAGTCATGATACCTAACTTACCCATTACTCCATGCCAGAAACCTAGGAAAAGGTAAGTCTAAGAGAAGAATTTGTCATATGTAGGGATGACATCAAGTTTTTCCAGAAGTCCAGTATTATCAGTCACTCCTTTCTTCCTCTTTCTCAGAAACAGCAGAGTTTCCTACCTCCAAGTTACTATGATTTGGACAGTGAGAAATATCAGGGAAAATAGTTGTTGATTGTACTCAAACACCACAACCCATTTGATTCTTATAGTTCCTAAAAGAAGGACTATCTGATAGTGAATAAGATTGAAATTAGGCAACCATGCATGCTTTTTACTAGGAACTAGCATCAGAAAACACCTTGACAGTAGATCTTAGTAAACATTGAAGGAGGACACTAAAAAGAAATGCCACATTAGCTCAGAACTGAGTAAAATAAAGGGTATTTATGTAGGGGTAGACTGACAGTGCACAGTCCTCTGCACAAATGGGGAAATCCAGCAGCCTGAAGAGAGAAGATGAATGAACGCTTTACATGGCATTTATAGTGTAAAAGGCTATCCTCAAATGGGCTGGTAAGGGAAAGGCTGCTGGGTGAAGGATCTTCTACAGCAAAACTTGCTGGAATCCTTCAGGGAACTTAAGGATACCATCGGTTTGGAAGCAGCAAGAGATAAACTCCAATTGCTAGCTATATTCTGACTTTTACTTTCCTGGAAGCCTTTATCATTGGGGAGCAAAGAATCTGCTGATGGGATCCAAGAAGAATGGTTCTCCATACACTAGTTCTATTTTTCATTCAATTATCCCCGACCAGAGAGGCGCCATCCATGTAAAGCAGCACGGTGGTCCTTTGATACTTTTTATCCACCGTTAACTGAAAAGGAATTTAAGATAGGGGCAGTTGTTGAATAAAGGGCAGACTATATATCTAAATACTTTTTTCAGGTCAACCCATACTCCATGCAGGCAGGCAAGTGAGCAGCTAGGAAAATATCTGTGACTGATGGGAGAGGTCCTTCTGTCTTGGTTAATGAATAAAGAAACTGCCTTGGACTGTTGATAGGGCAGAACTTAG
This sequence comes from Arvicola amphibius, assembly GCF_903992535.2. Taxonomy (NCBI): domain Eukaryota; kingdom Metazoa; phylum Chordata; class Mammalia; order Rodentia; family Cricetidae; genus Arvicola; species Arvicola amphibius. The sequence goes on from NC_052065.1 coordinate 105,172,143, forward strand.
GTAGACGGGGAAGACAGAACTGAATGCTGGAGGAAGAAAGGCAGAGTCAGAGTGAGAGTCCATGAATCTGTGTAAGACATGCTACCAAGACATTGCCAATAAGCCACTGCCACATGGTGATACACAGATTAATAGAAATGGGTTTTAAAAAAAGATGTAAGAGTTAGCAATAGGAAGTTAGAGCTAAAGGGCCAAGCAGTAATTTAATTAATACAGTTTTGTGTGGTTATTTCAAGGCTAAGCTGCAGCCTCCCCCTGAAATATGTGGCTGGAGAGAGAAGAAATGAACAGAAGTCCAAAAAGCCCTACCTGTATTTTTGTGAGTCCACTTTTATGATCTTGTTTCTGATCATATGTCCCATTTGGGGCCAAGAAAAAGAACCAAGGTAAGTCCATTCATTAAAGACTTTTGAATTTTGACCTTAGAAATGACTGCAAATATGGACCTGGGCTGTTTTTTTTATAAGCAAGAAATACATGTCAGTCTATTTTTTCTAAACAATTCTCTCACCTGTCATCTAAGCAAGCTCACCACAAACATCATGATGTACTGACCAGAAAATACTATAAAGGTCCACTTCCTAGCAAACACTAAACAATGGCAAGTGTTTCATGAATTGCATGAAATTTATCAAATTTGTTATTAGTACTACATCTCTGCCTCTCATTAAAAGTTCATTCTTTATCATCAAAAATATTTCATTCTCCATCTCCCATCATAATATGCACCAAAGAATTTCTTTTTTCTCAATTGATCATGCTTCTTGACTTAAGCCAATGTGAGTCTCATTCCATTCTAATAAGGTGTTTTATTGTTTGTTTTTTCTCTTAGGGAACATTCTAAAGGAATATGTTCACCTTCGTGAGCAACAAAAACATTAATAGTCCTGAGACAAAATAAACAGGACCTTCCCATAAAATGTAGAATGCAAAAAGAAGTAAGCATAAACACAGCAATTGTTTAAAGATGTCTTCATTTTCAAGGAAAAGTGGTATTATAAATTTAACAGTGTTTTTAATTGTGCTATCATATGGCTGCCTCCAGTCAAATGTATGCTTTTTTAAGAAAAGAAAATTAATAAGAGAAAAGAATAGTTTTAAAAAGCTTCATGAGTTGAGCTGCTTTGGGATGTCATATAATCGGGAACAGCTGTGCCAAATCCACCATCTGCAAAATAGTGAAAAATAAAAAAAAAATCACAATTTAAAAGGTGGATGTGACACTTCACAATAGTTCTTTTTTATCTCAAGTAAGTTAATAAATAAAAATATAAATATTGACATATTTGTATGCATGTGTGCCTTCCCATAATGAGGAAAAGTAGTTAATTTGGAAAATAGGAAAATGGACTGTACATTTTACTCTATACATTTTCACACTTAACTTTTCTTTGAAGTTGTAGTTGGATCAGAAGAAGGAGTGAATGTTAAGAAATTGGTTTTCTCTTTGGAGTGTTTTCATTACTTACCTTCCTGAAATCAATAAGGTGGTTTTGGTTGAAAATTTTTCCTCTCAAGTTGAGCACACACCTTTGCACATTTAAAGCAGCCTTTGCACCATGAGCGATTCACAGCTTTACATAAGGAGCAGACCCAATTCGCTGGAGTATATGAGAGGGGTTTCTCCTGTTGTATGGTTTCAAAGGATTTTGCCCCTTGAGCTTGCTTGAATTCAAAGGCCTTTACCCCTTGAGGTTGCTTGAATTCTAAGGCCATTACTTCTTGGGGTTGCATGGATTCAAAAGCCATTACTCCTTGAGGTTGCATGGAATCAAAGGCCATTACTCTTTGAGGTTGCATGGTTTCGAAGTGTTTTATCACTTGAGGTTGCTTGACATTTGGCTTTGGAGGCAGTTGTTTTGAGGGGCATTTATTCGGAGAATAACTTTTACTTTTTCTTAGAGGACTGGCTTGGAAACTATTTGGCTCTTCTTTCTGGCCCTGGGTCTTGCCAGTCTCCTGATCTTTCTTCAAACTAGGGCTTGCATCAGTAGCCGGGGTTGTCATCTGCTGAAATGTGTTTGTGCTATCTTCTCCCAGGGCAGCTGTGCCCTGGGATGTCTTTGGGTCCTCTTCTCTTCACTGTAACACTGCTTCCCAGGTCTGGCCTCTTCAGAAGAATTCCTGGATATTTTTTCAGGGTTGGGCTTGTTTTGTTCACCTGGGTAACTGTTTCCTGGGCAGTTATTGAATCTTCTTTAGTGCTATGGCTGACGCTATCTTTTAGGTCAACCACCTTCTTGGGATTCCCTGGATATTTCTTCTTGGTGCAGCTAGTTTCATTTCTCTGGGAAGGCATCCCCTGAAGCATTACTTGTTCTTCCTTTATGCTGTGATTACTGTTGACCTCGAGTGCAGTGGTTGCCTGCTCCTTCACTGGACTTTTCTTTTCAGTGGCAACCTTCATCTGGGATGTGACATTACTTTCCTTGGGGTTGTTGTTGCTGATATCCTCATGGAGTGGTGTTTCTTGGGGTTTCTTTGGACCTTCTTCACAGTGACTTACACTGTTTCCCAGATGACTTACATCCTGGAGGTTCTCAGGATATTCCTTATGCCTGTGGAAAGTTTGGCCACAAGCAGAAGCTGTTGCTTCCCGTGACCCCATTGAAACCCACAAGCCAGGTTGGTAAATTGCTGCAGGAGCCATCTGAGGTACAACTGTAGCCATGGCTGCTGTTGTTGCTCTTGATTCCATCACTAGTGGGCATGGCACAGGTGTTGAATATGGGAATGCCAAGGGAACTTGAGTATTGAGTGGTAGTGGATGTGGCACAGGCATTCGAAGAAAGGGTTGCACTGATTGTACCCAAGGACCAGGAAGTCCTGGCAAATAAGACAAGACTGGTGAGACAGGCATCTGGGCCTCCAAATTCGGCATGTTCTGGGCCTCTCTAGATCGCCACTCTTCCTGCTCTTCCTCAAGGGGCCACACTGATGCACTACCCCGTTGCATTTTAGGTTCAGGCACATCAGGCAAGGCAGACCTCTCTGCTTGGAGCAGCCTCCCACGCAGTATTTCACGCTCATCCATTGCCTCTTGTAGCGCGGTCTGTGTGGAAACAAGTTGAGCTGCTGCCTGGTCCCTCTCCTCTCGCAACCTCTGTAGTTCAGAGGCCAGAGTCCAGGAAGCTGTTTCACGCTCTCCCACCTGTTCCTGTAGCCTCACAACTCTACGTGCCTGTTGCTCACGTTGCCTAGCACCTACTCTCACACTCAAAGCCAACGCACTCCAGGTACAAGCCCTCTTGAGGGAACGTGGCACTTTCGGGTCAATAAGGATGGTACGAAGGTGGTCTTCTATCTCATTCCATGACCGAGATCGAAAGGACATGTAGAATTCTGGACCCCCTCCATTCATAAGGACTTCATTGTTAATGAATCTGATTACTTCAGTATGGTGGAAGCCACTGTTATGGTCTCCACATTCAACTGCCATGACTTTTGCAGCTTAGCCAATTAATACTCTCATTTACCTCCACTATGGTTACTGACACAGTTGCCACACATGTGGCTTAATTGCTGCCCCTCCCATCCAGATTCAGTCCATGTCGAATCTTTGTTTCCTCATTTACCTCCTTCATCTCTCCTTATTTCTCCAGAAAACAGAGAAGCTGATCTCTCACAAAGCCCTCTGTACTCAGCTGTGAGTGCCTACTGCCCGGGTAGTTAAGGAACAATCCACAGGATGCCTCATAAGGGTAAACAACTAAGTCATGCCACATGGCATGCTGGGAAATGTCATTCATCCTTAAACTACCTAAAAGAAGCTCAGGGAAGGCAGAAACTGTGAGTACTGTAGTGAACGCAGAAAAGGACGCATGAATTCTAGAAGACCTTAAGCTAGTGAATAAAATGAGGTCTTCAGTAACATACCTGTTGCGGATAAGCAAGATAGAATTTCTATACTGGGTAACAGATGAGGAAAGAGCTAGAGGAACTGGGCTAAAGGCATAGTAGGTAACAGTTTCATGCCTTCTTGTATCATGACAATGATACAATATGGGCTTTCGCTTTTCTTTTTCTTTAATGTGTTTTTGTTTTTGGTTTCGTTAAACCAAAATTGGTAAAGGAGAGGAGGTGCATGGATGCATTGCCAGAGATATGAAACAGACAACTGGGCTTGCAAAGGTGGCGTCAAGACTAGAAAATGTGGGAGTAGTGGAAACCAGATTATTATGTATCTCTACATAAGACGAATTGAGAAGTAAGTTTGGGGACACTAAAAATCCAAAAAGGGTTCAAGATTTTTAAAGAGACTGCTGATGAACACCATTTCCCTTACTGAGTAAGTAAGGAAGAGAGAAGCAAGTAGGAGGTAGTCTAGGAAGACTAAAGACAGAAAGCCACAACCAAGGTGCAACGCCCCTATTCCATGAAAGGGAAGAGGAAATTTCAGAGCTTCTCCTCTAAAATTAGAATTCTCTTATGCAACATTTTCATCTAAAGTGAAGAACATTGGATGTCTGAAGTTTCTGGAACCTTCTGTGGGCAATTACAAACTAAGGATAAGAGCTGTTCTATTTTCGAGTGGAAGGATGGAGTCATTCTTGGTCAACTCTTGTGTAGTCATATATCAGTCCCTCTCATGAAAAAAAAAGAATCTCTGTTTTCCAATTTAATACTAATTTCTCCATCTGCAATTTTAATACCTGGCGCTTTCCCATTCTCGATCTCAAATCACACATATATCTCTACTGATTTATATCTTTTTCAGTCTCCTTCATTCTACCAGCTTCTTTCTCAATATCATTTGAGCATACTTAAGTTTATCACATACTATTAGAATATTCTAGGCTTCATTTTTCTATTCCTTAATTTCCTACTATATAACCACAGAAAATATCAGAAAGGTAGTATCAGTGTCTTTCCCTGCCCAATAAATCAAAGTTTCCCAATATTCATTTCTTCCAATGTGACCTTTCTGAAGCATTGATAAAGAGAAAGAAAAAGGACCTAAAAATGAGCTGCCAGAAAAAATGAAAATCAATAGAACCTACCACTCCATTATTAAAATCAATGTTTACCCACATTTTTCTAAAACACAGACTACTAATTAAAATAAAGTTCATTTGAGTCAATGATTTGATAACTTGACTACTACTAAGTAACTGTTAGTCAGGTAATATATACTGTGTTTATATTTTAGACAAAGGGATGGTTCATGTCCTCAGTAGAATGATGCAGAATGGTGTGGGATTTCATTACGTTGTTCAGGAGAAAGTGTAAATTTAATTTTACATTTGCAATTTTCCACTTAATATTTCACATATTAACCTGAAGGAAGGGAAACTATGAAGAGAAAGAGAATACTGTAAAGTAATTTCATTTTCAAATCACCTCCCTTGTAACTACTGAGGAAGGCTCTTTTGAGAAACTGGGGCTTAAGCTGTTATTTAAACAATGTATAAGACTTACATGAAGATATTGAGGAAGAAAGCAACTCTAAAGTTGGTAAGTTGGTATTTCTATATTATTTATCAGTTGGCTGTTTGGGAAAGATCTGCAATTGGTCATACTGTTCTGTCATATCCAGTTAAAACACAGTACTCCATTTGTAGGACAAATGTTCTTGAGTTTTCATCCTACTACATTTTTAAAACCTTGCATCTGGTCTCCCACCTACCTGCCATGTATATTCAACTATTTGTATGGATGCTCTTGCGAGAGATATACACCTCTGATACCACCAGGAAGGCACCGTGTGGTGTACTATCATTTCTGTTATTTCCAGGGTCTATGTGTCTTCTGGGTCCTGAAGGCATTATCTTCTACTGATCAGGAAAAAATCATATTCTGTATATGAAAGTAGAAACAAGAGTGTGCTTTATAAGCGGAATTAGTCAGAAGCATGGGATATTCAGAAATATAAAGACCAATATTAAAGGAAATATAAATTAATTTTAATACAATATAAAATTTTGTTCATTTGTCATGAAAACATATAATAAAATGGAAATATTTAATATGACCTTCAAATATCACTAACATAATATATCTACCTGTGAAAATAAACATATATAAATCTTACCAAAATAAAGGCATTTTACTGCTTCAACCAGTTTTGAATAACTAATATGGAAATCATCTCTGTGTTGCTAGACCTATTAAAAGGCAAGTGTAAGAGAAATAGTTTACAACTATTATTATGTATGAGCTATGAAAATTGTGGAAATTATAAATAGTAGCATCTATAGGTTGTCAAAAATGTTATTACATGAAATACTTTTGTAGGTGGAGGCTGTTCATTCATTCCTGGCTGCTAAGACCCAAAATAATTACACAAAACTCTATTAATTAAATCACTGCTTGTCAGTCACTTAGGTTGTATTGCTAGCTAGCTCTTATATCTTAAATTAAGCCATTTTTATTAACCTGTGTATTGCCATGTGGTTTGATTTACCAGGTAAAATTCTGTCTGGCATCTATCTCCAATGGGGCTACATGGCTTCTCACTGTCTCTGTCTCCTCTCTCTCTCTCTCTCTATATATATATATATTTTTTTTTCCAGCCTGACTATACTCTGTTAAGCCATTGGCTGAAAGCAGCTTCTTTATTAACCAATGTATACATAGGGGAATCCCACATCACCTCCCCTTTTCTGTCTGAATAGCAAAGGAAGGTTTTAACTTATTAATATAAATTACATATAACAAAACAGGTATGAAGCAAGAATTTACAGTTACAATATTTATATCTACTTTATCTGTTATTATAAATAAGGAAAACTATAACTAATTCTATCCTTCAACTTCATCAAGACTGCAGTAGGATATAATATTACCTAAGTTAATAGGAAGTTCATTGTAAGCAACTTCTAAAACTCTAAAATTGACAGAGACGTCTCACTGAATGGACAGTCACCCAAAGTTCTGTAATATTGGGTCATCCAATATTCAGCCTACATGCCTATAGTATCTGGCAGACTTTTCCATGAAGCAGGAAATCCAAAGATCTGTTCTGCCTTGTAATGGCAAAAGTCCATCAGTTTCTTTCTTCTGTGACCTGAAGAATGTCTGGCAGGCTCTTTATGAAGCAGGGAATTCTGAAAAAAACTGTCTCACCTTTAGGAAAGTTCACTTGTCATTTTTTTCTATGGGTCCTGCATGTCCACTCTATACGGCATAACATAAAGCAGTCCAGGCAATTGAAGTTCTTGCCTGAATGGATAGCAAATTTCATAAGGATCATCATTAATGCCCATCATCTTCTTGAAGTAGATTGATGCTCCCAGGAGATGTGTCTCATTGTTATGAAAAGTCCTAAGTTCTTAAACATTTTAAATGCCATATTCTGGAGGTCTTTGAAAGGTCTGAAGAATAACTATCCTTGTTAAATTTATCTCTGTACATCTAGAAAACTTAACATGATTTCAAGCTTGACTATTACAGATGACTAACCATTAATCTATTTTAAGATATACATTACAGTTTTAAATGAGCTGCACAAACACAAAACCTTAATTAAGAGAAGAAACTTGTATATATGTATATATACAAGAAAGTTGATCTTAAATTTTATCAATAAACCAAGATCCATACCAATGCAAAGTATCCATCTCTATAGCATATCTCTCTTTAAATGTAAAGAAAACATTTATAAAACAATAATTTAGTGAATTTGGGTGTAGTTCTTTCCAAACTACTTCCTGCTTTTTGTTGGGTGGAGGTAATTGTGGGGGGTTTTCATAGAGACCTTTTGGGGGTTCTTGGTCCATCAAACCACATTAGCCTGAGACTAATTCACAGGTCTCATCCTCTGTGGAAACAAAGAAGAATCTCTTTTCCCAAGCAACTAATCATTAGACTCATATTTTGAAGTCAAGATACCTTTAAAAATATATGTTGATTTAGCTTAGCAGCCCATACAATGAAATGTCTCTTGTGTACTTAGCTCCCTTCATAGTCAAAAAATTGAAAGAAAACATAATATCATACATAATGCATATTTTGGTGTATATTACACCTTTATGGACACATATTTATTATTCTTTTACGTTTGGTATACAAGCTTACTTTGTGGTTTTAAAGCCTTTATTTTAAAAAAAAAACATTTACTTCTTTGTATAACTCGCTATACTCTTTTTCTTCTCTTTCAAGCCTACACATTGTAATTCACTTAGAGATCTTTTTCAACTGAATTTGTCTTTATTGTGTATCTGTAATCCTTTTTATAACCAGGACCACTTTTTAAAGCACTAAGCAGCATGGCTAGAACTAAGGCTGCTTTGCTTTTTGGTTTTACTCAGTCCAACATGGCAGAGGCATATTCCATGCTTCTGAGATGACTGGGTGGGATCTGTCCTCACTACCTCAGCTCTGGAAGCACTGTGCAGCAATATGGCTATATTCTGTCAGCCATTGGCTGAAAACAGCTTCTTTATTAACCAATGGTATACAGAGGGAATCCCACATCATACTTCTGGTGACATTAGTAATTGTCATGATAGTCTAACTTGAAGGATTCATTGTGTATATGATGTGGGATAATGCTCTTCTACACAGTAAAGATATGTCACTCATATCAGATTAATAAAACTCTGATGGCTACCACCAGGCCAGGAGGTATAAGCAGGATAATAAGACTAGGAGTATTCTGGGAAAAGAGAGACATCAGTAGCAAGCTAGATGCAGAGGAGAAATGTGAGAATGCCTTATTGAGAAAAGGTACCAAGCCACCGGCTAAGCAAATAGAGAATTATAGGTTAATTAAGTAAGTCATAGAAGTAGTTAGAAATAAGCCTGAACAAGTAGGACAAACAGTTTATAATTAATATAATCCTCTGTGTGTTTATTTGTGACTGAACAGCCATGGGGCTGGGCAGGACAGAAACTTCTTCTATATGTTATATAGCAAATGTTACACAATAATGGATATACCTAATAGACTACTACTGCCTTAAAGACCACCTATTTTAATGATCATTGTTCACTAGTTTCTAGTGTATTGTGTTTTGCAAAGAGTCATTTTCTAATCTACTACTTCTTATTCTGTTGTTTCTCAATATTCATTATCAATGAGATAGAAATATTACAGTCATCTTCATTAGGTATGTTTTAATTAACACAAAATTAGGATACAGTCATGTTCCTATCTATGGTTTTATACTTGTTCTTACTATGACAAAAATGATGAGGCTCTACTGATGCATCTAATTAATTTAATTTATTTGTTTGATATTGATTGATTAATTAATATTAGTCCATTAATCAAGATAGGCCATTGTACAAATGGTCACATTAGTAAATGTTGCAATTAATACAATGGAAATTATACTCTGTCCATTATATAAATTAGTAATGCCCATAAGAAATATTTAATTAATAAATGTTAAATATGTGCAATTGAAAAAATTATCTAAATTGTCTTAGCTTTTCAACTAGGAAACAAGTATGAAACTTAGAATTCTAATGCTCGTTGTTCTTTATTCATGCTTTATTACCTCTTGAATTGCTACTCAATGTTTTAATTTACTGAATTTTTACATACTTTATCCAGTAGTCTAGCAGAATTAATCTTGCTGCATTCACACAATTCTGCCTAAGTATAAGTTTAGAGGAGAATTGGTCAGCATTTTACTACTGAACCTCTACACTGTATTTGGTATTGAAAATCACACTCCATTCTCTGAAATTCTCATACTCTTTACTTTCTGAGAATTTAATATTTTGACTATTATTTTTTATTTTGGTATGAGCTACTTTCCTTTCGTTAAATAGATATTGGTGCTCCTGGATTTTATATTGTTCCTCTTTTTATTTTACAACTTTATATCGGTTGGTCAAATTTACATTAAAGCTTCCTAATATTGCTCCTTGCGATGCTCACTCATATATGGTGTCTCTAAACTCAGTCTCTTATGCAAGTATAAGACTTGTAATTATATAATGAATTTTCCAAATGCTTCACAAAACCTTAATGAATAAAAACTGGAACTTATCACATTTTCCTCTCTTCTTGGGGTTATTTACTATCCCTTATCATCATCTGTTCAGTTATCCAACTAGAAATTTTTTGGGGGGTTTTTTTCGAGACAGGGTTCTCTGCAGCTTTAGAGCCTGTCCTGGAACTAGCTCTTGTAGACCAGGCTGGTCTTCCCACTCACAGAGATCCACCTGCCTCTGCCTCCCGAGTGCTGGGATTAAGGCGTGCGCCACCACCACCCGGCTAGGCCCCAAACTAGAAAATATAAGCCAATGAAATTCTTCTGTTCTTCCTTTCCCCTCTGTCTACTTGGGCATATGTCATTTGTCATTTTGGGGCTTTCATTGATTTATTTTTAGTCTACAATTTCCCAAAAGCAACTGTCATAATTTCTTAGTAACATGACTTCATGGTTATTCTACCAACTTCATATATTTCCCTTTGAATTATTTTAACAGAAAATATCTAGATTAAACCTATTTTCAAAAATTTATGTAAGTGCTATGCTTAAAATATCCATTGCTCCTTATGGAATAATGCATAACTTTTTATTCCATTAGGATTTTCTAATAGCACTGACAATCTCATTTTTAATCCATTCCTCTGCCTTTATTCAAGAAATGTCTAGCTGTTTCTAGTCCCTCTCACATATTTTATTGTTTCTCATTATTTAGCTAACCTTTACACTTTTTATTTGCCTGGATCTAAGAATTCTCCACATAGTTATTTTTTAAAGATTTTTTTTATATTCAAAACAAAAGATTAAAAGCTAAGATCTAAATATGAAAGGGAACATAAGGTATTTATCTTTCTGGACATGAGTTACTTCATCAGTAGTGTTTTCTACTTCATTGTTTTACCTAAAAAGTCATGATTTATTTTCTTTTATAAATGAATAATAGTCATTTATGTATGTATGCTACATTTTTCTTATCTGTGCATTATTTGATGGATATATAGGCTGATTCAATTTCTAGTTATTGTGAATAAAGGAACTTGAACATAGATATAAAAAGTTATTCTGTAGGGGATATAAATTCCATTGTGTATATGCTCAGGTGTAGGTTACATGGGTCATATGGCAGCTCTAATTATGGTTTTGAGAAACTTACAGACTTATTCTCAAAGTGACTTATCCTGTTTACATCCAGCAAACCAATTTATATATGAGTTCCCCTCCCCCAATGTCAGCATTTGTGTTATTTGTATTGTCAAATATGGTCATTCTGACTGGAGTGAGGTATCTTAAGGTAGTTTTAATTTGCAATTTCCTGATGGATAAAAGGCTATTAAGCTCTTTTTAAATTGTTTCCTAACCATGTACATTTTTTCTTTTGAGAATTTTCTGTGTCTCTTCCATAACTCATTTTAATTGTTTATTTTATTTTTTTTACTTTTACTAAAAATAAATTCTTCTCTCATATAATGTGTCATGATGACAGTTTCCCTCTCTCTAATGCTCTCACTCTTCCCCACTTTCTCTCCCATCCAATCCGCTGCCTTCTTTCCCTTCTTAGAAAAGAACAGCTTCTAAGTGATATCACCAAATATTACAAGTAACATATAAAATAAACAGAACCATCACATCTGAATTTTGGCAGGCAAACCAACAGAGAGAAAGAACCCAAGAACAAAGCACATGAACCTAGGACCAACTCATTCACACATTCAGTAGCCCCATAAAATACTAAACTGAATGCTACTATGTATGTATATTATATATATATATATATATGATATATATATATATATATATGTGTGTGTGTGTGTGTGTGTGTGTGTGTGTGTGTGTGTGTGTGTGTGTGTGTGTATGTATGTATGTTATATATAATGCAGAGGACATATTGAAGACATGTGTCAGCCCTCTGTGTGTTACTTTAGTCTCTGTGAGTTCATATGAGCCTTGATCAGTTTCTTATTCTCTTTCTGCTTCCTTTCAAGCAGGTTTCCCTGACCACTGACTGGGCAGATTTTATGGAGATATCTTATTACACCTATGTATTACAAGATCTATCTATCTGTCTGTGTGTCTGTCTGTGTGTCTGTCTGTCTGTCTCTATCTCTCTCATCTGACTGTCCAGCTCTGTGTTTTCTGTATCCCCATTTGCTACAGGAAGAAACATCTCAATTCTGGCTGAATAAGGCATGGGTATAACAGTATACATTAGGAGTCATGTTTTGTTACATTTTTTAGAACATATTTGGATGTTTGCACTAGGTCTCTGGACTGTTTGCTTTCTAATTCTTGGTCATCTAAGCTGTATTAGGTATGTGTTTTATCTATCTTATGGAATGGGTCTTAAGTCATGTCAGATATTGGTAGGTTTTATATGCAAGTTTTGTTTCAACATTACCCTATCATATTTTTCAGGCAGAACAGATTGTATATCAAAGGTTTTTGAGACTAGGTGGGAGTTTATGTTTATCCTTTGGTAGCCTGAAGAGTAATTCCCATACCAAAGAAAGTAGAACATAGAAATGAAGGTTCTGTGTAGGGACCAGCTTACCCACTCCATATTCAATGAGTTGTGTGTCTTCAGAATGGCTAAGATCAATATCACAAGTGACGGTTTGTGCTGTGAGGATCTGGAATAAGGGAACACTTCTCTATTCCTTATCGGAGTGCAAACTTGTACAGCCACTATGGAAATCAGTATGGCAGTTCCTCAGAAAGTTGAGAATCAATCTACCTCATTATCGGAGGTATACCTCTCCTGGGTATATACCCAAAGGGCACTTCATCCTACTGCAACAAGTATACTTGTTCAACTGTGTTCATTGCTGTTCTATTCATAATACCTAGAAACTGGAAATAGCCTAGATGTGGCCTCCACAGAAGAATATATTAAGAGAATATGATAATTTACACAATGGAGTATTCAACTAAAAATGACACCATGAAATTGTAGGCAAAAAGATAGAACTAGAAAACATCCTTAATGAGATAACCCAGACTCTGAGTGATAAATATGGTATGTATCTGATTATATGTGTCTATTACCATTAAATAGTGGTAAAAATTGCAATATATAGTCCTACAGAGATTTGGCATAGAGGAAAAGACTAAGGTAACACAATGGATTTTCCTGGGAAATAGAACAGCATTTATGAGTGAAATAAGGGGTGGGGAGAGGAAATAAAATAGAATTTATGGGTAGAATGTGTGTGGGAATGGTACTGGAATCAGAGTAGGGGGGGATCATATGGGGAAGAGGAAATGGCACAAGGGTTGAAAGAGGGAATATGTGGCAGGACAGCTAAAATTGCACAGGGTATTTTAGGGGTGGTAGAAAACCCTCGTTCAGTGTAAACTTCCTAAATCATATGAAGGCAATCTTAATGAAATATCCTGATAATGAGGAAAAAAGAATACCAACTGGCCGTCTCTTGTCATGACTTGAGACTCCAGTACCATGTCTGAGTTGCATGTAATTGAATGGTGGACCAAATGGGTCCTATGGAAATGTCCAAACAAGCCTAATATATTACCAAGACAATAGTTTGCTCTCTTCAAGCTAACTGAAAGGACACCCATTGCTGAAGAGTTATATATTTTCTTAAAAGAATAGTGTTTTGTGTTGTTTGTTTAATTTTATACCCAAATCTTCTGTCAGGTGAATAGATGGCAAAGATTTCCTCCCTCTTCTGTGAACTTTCTACATAATTTGATCAAAGAAGGTAGAAGTGTAGTAGAACACAAGTGAAAGGAATGAAAGGAAGGGGAATACTGAAGGTTAATGAATTAAGCATTAATTGGGAAGGAGATTTGGTGAAAAGATGAGGTACTGCTATTTTAAAACAAAGTTAAGGGTGCTTGAAAAAAAACTTAGGGAAATAAACCACTTATTTGGAGGAAGAGCTGAGTTTTCTGAGCTCCAAACTGGACAATCACACTAAGTTCAAGGGCACATCCCATGACCCACCCCATCCACCACGACAGCCCCCCAAGTTGACCAGAGAGCAGCATCCTCCTCCCAAACCCTAATCATACCCTTCTGCATCAACAACCGCATGACCACAAAACCCACCTAAAGAATTGGAAAGGAGCAAAACCCTAGAGCCTCAGGCTCCATCTGCCAGTTAGAGGGAGAAATAGGGAGACAGCAGTGTAAGAATACATTCAATAGCATAAAGAGCCATATGCCAACAACCAGAAACTAATGGTTCTACATAGCAAGACTTAAACAACCCATCACAGATGAACAGAAATAAATGATCTTAAAAATAACTTATGAAGATGTTAGAGGCACTTAAAGAAGAATTTAAAAAAAAATCTTTAAAGAATGGAGGAAAAAAACAAAACAAAGAATTTGACAAAAAATATGATTTCCCTCAAAGAAAACAAGGAAATCAGAAAAAAAAACAATCAAACAAGTGAAATTAAATGTCCAAAGATTTGAAAATAGAAAATAGAGACAGTAAAAGAAAAAATTCAGAAAATGGAATTATCTGGGTAAATAAACAGAACTACAGAAGCAAGCATAACCACACGCATGCAAGACATGGAGACAGAACCTCAGATACTGATGATATAATAGAGGAACTAGATTTATCAGTCAAAGAAATGTTAATACATCAAATTCTAACTAAAAACATCTAAGACATCTGAGACACACCATGAAAACTCCAAAACCTAAGAATAATAGGGATAGAAGAAGCAGAAGATTCCAGTTCAAGCACAAAAAATATATCCAAGAGAATCATAGAAGAAATCTTTCCCAAACTAAAGAGGGATATGCATATGGAGAGACAAAAAGCTTACAGAACACTAAATAGACTTGGGCAAAAAGACCCTTGTCTTAGGATAATCGAAACACTTAACATGCAAAATGAGAAAGAATGTTATTATCTACTAAGAAAAGGCCAAGTAACATACAAAAGGGACTTATGAAAATTACACCTGTCTTCTCAATGGAAACAGACAGAAGGTACTAGACAGACATACTGCAGACACTACGAGACCATAGATGCCAGTCCAGACTACTATACCCAGCAAAACTTTCAATAAACATAGACAGAGAGAACAAGATATTACTTGATAAAACCAGATTAAAACAATATCTATTCACAAATCTAGTCTTACAGAAAGTACTAGCAAGAAAACCCCAACCACCCCAAAATTAGCAGCACCCACAAAAATACAGGCAACAGACAAACTTACACCAGGATACCAAAAGGAATGAAAACACACAAACATTTTTACCACCACCACCAAAACCAAATATAATAGAAATTAACAATCACTCATCATTAATATCTCTTAATATCATTGGACTCAAATAGCCTATAAAAAGACACAGGCTAATAGAATAGATACAAAAACAGGAACCATCCATCAGAAGCATACAACAATAACAACAAGAAAACTCAATCTCAAAGACAGATATTACCTCAAAGTAAAAGGTTGAGAAAAGGGTTTTCAATTGTATAAATATAGCTAGTGTGTAGCTATTCTCATACATAACAAAGTTGGATTTGAACAAAAATTAATCAAAAGAGAGAGAAACATTTAATATCAGTCACATGGAAAAACTACCAATTTGAAGTCTAAATTAATTTTTTTGGTCTGAAATATTTGTATTGCTTTATAAATAATACCATTCAAAAAATTTCCTCTTCCTCTCCTCATTCAATTTCCCTCCTGCTCCCCCACTCACCCTCCTCCTTACCCCTCCAGTCCTAATAGAGGGCAAGGTACCCTGCTTTGTGGAAGTCCAAGGCCCTTCCCCACTCCATCCAGGATTAGGAAGGTATGCATCCTAACAAACTAAGATTCCAAAAAGCCAGTACATGCAGTAGAAACAAATCCCTGTGCCATTATCATTGGCTTCGAAGTCAGCCCCCATTGTCAGCCACAGAGTCCAGTTTGATCACATGCTTGTTCAGACCCAGTCCAGCTGGCTTTGGTGAGCTCCTATTAGATCAGGCACACTGTCTAAGTGCGTGGACCAACCTTTCGTGGTCCTGACTTCCTTGCTCATCTTCTCCTCATTCTACTCTTCAACTGGACCTGGAGCACTTCATTCCAGTGCTCCTATGTAGGTCTCTGTCTCTATCTCTATCCATCGCCGGACCAAGGTTCTATGGTGATATTCGAAATATTCATCAGTGTGACTATAGGACAAGTCCAGTTCAGGAACCCTCTGCTCTGCTGCCCAAGGATCTAGCTGGGGACATCCCTGTGGACACCTAGGTCCCCTCTAGAGCCAAGACTCTTGCCAACACTAAAGTGGCTCCCTTAATTAATATACCTTCTTCCCTGCTCCTATAACTGCCCTTCCTCCATCTCAACCATCCCATTCCCCCAAGCTCTCCCCAATTGATCCCTTCTCCCTTCTCTCTCCCCTTCTCCATTTCCCCCACCCCCATGATCCCAACTTTTGCCCAGCGATCTTGTCTGCTTCCAATTTTCCAGGAAGTTCAATATGTTTTTCTTTGGGTTCACATTATTATTTGGCTTCTCTAGGTTTGCAAACTATAGGCTCAATGTCCTTAGTTTATGGCTAGAATCCACTTATGAGTGAGTACATAGCATATTCATCTTTTGAGTCTGGGTTATCTCACTCAGGATAATGTTTTCTATTTCTATCCATTTGGATGCAAAATTCAAGATGTCATTGTTTTCTACCACTGAGTAGTACCCTACTGTGTATATGTTCCACACTTTCTTTATCCATTCTTCCATTGAGGGGCATCTAGGTTGTTTCCAGGTTCTGGCTATTACAAATAACACTGCTATGAACATAGTTGAACAAATGCTTTTATACTATGATTGGGCATCTCTTGGGTATATTCCCAAGAGTGGCATTGCTGGATCCTGAGGTAGGTTGACTCCCAGTTTCCTGAGAAACCGCCACACTGATTTCCAAAGTGGTTTCACAAGTTTGCATTCCCACCAACAATGGATGAGTGTTCCCCTTACTCCACATCCTCTCCAGCATAGGTTTTCATTGGTGTTTTTGATTTTAGCCATTCTGATAGGCATAAGATGGTATCTCAAAGTTGTTTTGATTTGCATGTTCCTGATTGCTAAGGAGGTTGAACATGACCTTAAGTATCTTTTGGCCATTTGAAGTTCTGTTGAGAATTCTCTGTTCAGTTCAGTACCTTATTTTTTTAATATGGTTATTTAGAATTTTAACATCTAGTTTCTTGAGTTATTTATATATTTTGGAGATCAGATCTTTGTCTGATGCGTGGTTGGTAAAGATATTCTCCCATTCAGTAGGTTGCCTTTTTGTCTTAATGAGAGTGTCCTTTGCTTTACTGAAGCTTTTCAGTTTCAGGAGGTCCCATTTATTCATTTTTGATCTAATTGCCTGAGCTACTGGGGTTATATGTAGGAAGTGGTCTCCTGTGCCCATGTGTTGAAGACTCCGATATCAATCCTTATTTCTATGAACACCTGATGTTTTCAATGAAGTAAAATAGTACAATGAAAAATAAAAAAAATCTTCTTTAACAAATGGTGCTGGCATACTGGATGTCGACATGTAGAAGAATGCAAATAGATTTATATTTATCCCCAATGCACCAAACTGAAGTCCAAATGGATCAAAGACCTCAAAATAAATCCAGTTACATTGAAACTGATAGAAGAGAAAGTGGGTAGTAGCTTTGAATGCATGGGTATGGGAAACCACTTCCTAAATATGATACCAGTAGCCCAGACACTGAATCACTTAATAAATGGGACCTGAAGAGATTGAGAAACTTCAATAAGACAAAAAACATGGTGGAGAAAGTCAGGAACGTGAGGGGTGCGTTCACTCATGGAGACGGTGGGACAGAACTAATGGGAGATCACCAACTCCAGTTGGAATGGGACTGATGGATCATGCGACCAAACCCGTCTCTCTGAATGTGGCCAACAGTGGGGGCTGACTGAGAAGCAAAGGACAATGGCGCTGGGCTCTGATTCTTCTGCATGGACGGGCTCTGTGGGAGCCTTCTCAGCTTGGTCGATCACCTTCCTGGACCTGGGGGGAGTTGGGAGGACCTTGGTCTTAGCATAGAGTGGGGAACCCTGATGGCTCCTTGGCCTTGAGAGGGAGGGAGGGGAGGTATGGGTGGAGGGGAGGGGAGGGAAGGGGGAGAAAGAGGGGAGGGAAGGGGGAGGAGGAGGGGAGGGAGGGGGAGGAGGAGGGAAGGAGATGGAAATTTTTAAATATAAAAAAAATAAACCATGAGAAAAAAAAAGAAACACTTTTTCTACTACTTTGCAGACATTATCTTTAAACACCATCATTAAACATTATGTGATGAAAAAACAAACAAACAAACAAAAAAAACATGGTCAACAAGAACAAAAGGGAAGCCTATAAAATAAGGAAAGATTTCACCAACCCCACATCTGACAGAGGGTTGATATTCAAAATATATAAATTACTCAAAAAACAGATACAAAATTACAAAATAATCCAATTGAAAATGGGGTACAGATCTAAACAGTTTTTGTCAACAGAAGAAACTCAAATAACCAAAAGACAATTAAGAAATTGCTCATCATTCTTTTTGTTTTTATTTATTTATTTATTTATTTATTTATTTATTTATTTATTAAAAGTTTCCACCTCCTCACATCCTCCCATTTCCCTCCCACTCCTCCCACTTCCCTTCCCCCTCTCTCTCCAGTCTTAAGAGAAGTCAGGGTACCCTGCCCTGTGGGAAATCCAATGATGTAGGTGTGTCTTCTGTCTGATGATTTCATTGGTTAATTAATAAAGAAACTGCCTTGGCCAGCCGTTAGGTGGGTGGAGTAGACAGAACAGGAAGAAGGAAGTGAGGTAGATGGCTCAGTCAGATGCCATGCCTCTCCTAAGTTAGTCAGACTGCCATGCCTCTCCTCAGGGAGAGAGATGCAGTGGAGCCAGCCACCAGGTCAGACATGCTGAATATTTCCTGGTAAGACACCACTTTGTGGTGTTACACAGATTATTCGAGATGGGTTAGTCAAGATGTGAGTAATAGGCCAGGCAGTGTTTAAAAGAATTTAAAAATTTGTGTGATGTTATTTTGGGGTATAAGCTAGCTGGTGGCCGGGAGCTGGGCAGGATGAAAAGCAGGCCTGCCCACAGCTCCTCACTACAGTCCAAGGCCCTTCCCGCTCTATCCAGGTCTAGGAAGGTGTACATCCAAACAGACTCGGCTCCTAATAAGCCAGTACATTCAGTAGAATCAAAACTCAATGTCATTATCATTGGCTTCTAGGTCCGACCTCATTGTCACCCACATTCAGAGAGTCTGGTTTGATCACATGCTCATTGAGTCCCAGTCCAGTTGGCCTTGGTGAGCTCCTATTAGATTAGTCCCACCGTCTCCATGGGTGGACGCACTCCTCACAGTCCTGACTTCCTTGCTCATGTTCTCCCTCTTTCTGTTCTTCATCTGTGCCTTGGCAGGTCAGTCCCGTGCTCCAATGTGGGTCTCTGTCTCTATCTCCATCCATTGCCAGAAAGACTCAACCAAGAAAGAGAATTACACAACAATCTCACTCATCAACATCAATGAAAAAAAATTCTCAATAAAATACTGGCAAACCAAATCCAAGAACACCTCAAAAAGCTATACATTATGATAAAGTAGGCTTCATCCCAAAGATGCAGGGCTGGTTCAACACACAAAAAAACATCTATCAATGTAATGCATCATATATAGAATCTGAAAGAAAAAATATGATCATTTCATTAGATGCTGAAAAAGCATTTGACAAAATTCAACACCCCTTTATGATAAAGGTCTTGGAGAGATTAGGGATACAAGGGTCATTCCTAAATATAATAAAAGCAATAAACAGCAAGCCGACATCTAACATCCAACTAAACTGAGAGAAACTCAAAGCCATTCCACTAAAATCAGGAACAAGACAAGGTTGTCCACTTTCTCCATACCTCTTCAGTATAGTGCTTGTAGTTCTAACAATAGCAATAAGACAACATAAGGAGATCAGGGGTATTCGAATTGAAAAGAAAGATGTCAAACTTTCGTGATTTGCAGATGATATGATAGTGTACATAAGCAACCCCAAAAACTCTACCAAAGAACTCCTACAGCTGATAAACACCTTTAGTAATGTGGCAGGATACAAGATCAACTCCAAAAAAGCAGTAGCCCTCCTATACACAAAGGATAATGAAACAGAGAGGGAAATCAGAGAAACATCATCTTTCACAATAGCCACAAATAGTATAGAGTATCTTGGGGTAACTCTAACCAAGGAAGTGAAAGATCTATTTGACAAGAACTTTAAGTCTTTAAGAAAGAAATTGAAGAGGACACCAAAAAAATGGAAGGATCTCCCATGCTCTTGGATAAAGAGGATCAACAAAATAAAAATGGCAGTTCTACCAAAAGCAATCCATAGATTTAATGCAATCCCCATCAAAATCACAACAAAATTCTTCAGAGACCTTCAGAGAACAATAATCAACTTTATATGGAAAATCAAAAAACCCAGGATAGCCAAAACAATCCTATACAATAAAAGTACTTCCGGATGCATTAATATCCCTGACTTCAAACTCTATTACAGAGATAAAGTAATAAAAATAGCTTGGTATTGGCACAAAAACAGAGATGTTGACCAATGGAATTGAATCAAAGACCCAGATATTAATCCACAAACCTAGGAAAACCTGATTTTGACAAAGGAGCTAAAATTATACAATGGAAGAAAGAAAGCATATTTAACAAATTGTGCTGGCATAACTGGATGTCAACCTGTAGAAGAACTAAAATAGATCCATATCTATCACCATACATAAACTCAAATCCAAATGGATTAAAGACCTCAATATAAATCTGACCACACAGAACCTGATAGAAGAGAGACTGAGAAGTAGTCTGCAACACATGGGCACATGAGACCACTTCCTACATATAACCCCAGTAGCTCAGGCAATTAGAGCAAAAATGAATAAATGGGACCTCCTGAAACTGAAAAGCTTCAGTAAAGCAAAGGACACTCTCATTAAGACAAAAAGGCAACCTGCTGAATGGGAGAATATCTTTACCAACCACGCATCAGACAAAGATCTGATCTCCAAAATATATAAATAACTCAAGAAACTAGATGTTAAAATTCTAAATAACCATATTAAAAAAAATAAGGTACTGAACTGAACAGAGAATTCTCAACAGAACTTCAAATGGCCAAAAGATACTTAAGGTCATGTTCAACCTCCTTAGCAATCAGGAACATGCAAATCAAAACAACTTTGAGATACCATCTTATGCCTATCAGAATGGCTAAAATCAAAAACACCAATGAAAACCTATGCTGGAGAGAATGTGGAGTAAGGGGAACACTCATCCATTGTTGGTGGGAATGCAAACTTGTGAAACTACTTTGGAAATCAGTGTAGCAGTTTCTCAGGAAACTGGGAGTCAACCTACCTCAGCATCCCACAATTCCACTTTTGGGAATATACTCAAGAGATGCCCAATCATAGTATAAAAGCATTTGTTCAACTATGTTCATAGCAATGTTATTTGTAATAGCCAGAAGCCGGAAACAACCTAGGTGCCTCTCAGTAGAAGAATGGATAAAGAAGGTGTGTCACTTATACACTTTAGAGTTCCACTCAGCGGTAAAAAACAATGACATCTTGAATTTTGCATGCAAATGTGTGGAAATAGAAAATACTTTACTAAGTGAGATAACCCACACCCAAAAAGAGGAATATGGTATGTACTCACTCATAAGTGGATTCTAGCCTTAAACAAAGGACATTGAGCCTATAGTTCACGATACAAGAGAAGCTAAATAATAAGGTGAACCCAAAGAAAAACATATATTGAACTTCCTGGATATTGGAAACAGACAAGATCGCCCAAAAAAAGTTGGGAGCATGGGGGTGGACATGAGTTGGGAGGAAGTGGAGAAAGAAGGGAGAAGAGGAGGATGGGGAGAGCTTAGGGAAATGGGATGGTTGAGATGGAGGAAGTGTGGATTTGGGAGCAGGGAAGAAGCTATCTTAACTAAGGGAGCCACTTTAGGATTGGCAAGAGACTTGGCTGTAGAGGGGTTCCCAGGTACCCAAGGGGATTTCCCCAGCTAGGTTTGGGCAGCAGAGGAAAGGATGCCGAAACTGGCCATCTCCAATAACCACACTGATGAATATCTTGCATATCACCATTACTTATCATTCTTAACCATCAAGGAAATACAAATAAAAATAACTTTCAGATACCATGTTATCCAATCAGAATAGTTAAGAACAAAAACACTAATGACAATTTATGCTGGAGAGAATGTAGAGTTATGGGGGAAATCCTTCATTGTTGGTGAGAATACAATCTTGTACAGCCATTTTTTAAATCAGTATGGTGGTTTCTCCGAAATTTGGGAATCAATCTACATCAAGAACCAGCAACATGACTCTTAGGCATATACCCAAAGGATGCAGACTCATACCACAAGGACACCTGCCTCAACTATGTTTATAGCAACATTGTTCATAATAGCCAGAACCTGGAAAAAAATGTGATTTTCCCTCTACCAAAAAAGAGATAAAGAAAATGTAGTACATTACCAATTGACTATTAACTCCTCAGTAAAAAATATCCAATATGTCAACCTTCAAATGGATGAAACTAGAAAAAAAATCATCCTGAGGGAAGTAAGTCAAGACCTAATGTAAAACAAACACGGTATATACTCTACCGTCAAAGTGGACATTAGACATTAAAAAATTATAACCATGCTACAAACACAACCCAGAGAAGCAAGATAACAAGGAGAAGCCTAAGAGGACACATATGGAGGGCCCCGGAAGGGGAAATAGTTAAGATATCCTGGGTAAACTAGGAAGGGGGTGGAAGGCAGGGATGGGGATTGGGAACATGAGGGATCTAGAAGGGCCGAGTTGGGGGGGAAGGTATTGAAGAGGTGAGAGAATGAAAGAATGTATGTTGATAGAGAAAGTCATTAAAGAGTTAAGGTAAAACTGGTGCTAAGGAACTCCCCAGAAATCAGCATGAATGGACCCCAGATAAAACTTTGGCAGTATTGAAGAGGGTACCTGAACTGGCCTTCCCCTATAATCATATTGGTGACTACCCTGATTTTTCATTTTAGAACCTACATTCAGTAGTGGATAGAAGCAGATACAATGATCCATAGCCAATCATTGGGGCTGAGCTCCTGAAGTTTAGTTGAAGAGAGGAAGGAGAGATCATATTAGCAAAAGAGATCAAGATCAATGGGGAAAACCACAGAACGTTGATCCCAGCTAGTGGGCACTCACAGACTCAGGACTTACAGCTGGGGAACCTGGCATGGGACTAAAATGGGCCATCCAAATGTGATGGCAGTTATGTGCTTGATCTGCTGTGGGGGAACCCTGGAAGTAGGACTAGGACTTATCCTGGATGCAACAAACTGATTTTTGGAGCCTATTCCTTACAGTACTGATACCTTGCCTCAGCCTTGATACAAGGGCAAGGGACTTGGTCCTTCCTCAACTTGGTGTGCAGAGTTTGTTGATTCCACAAGGGAAGTGGCTATACCTCCTTTGTTGAGTGATGTAGGTGGAAAGAGGTTATGTAGGGGTCAGGAGAAGGAAAGAAAGGGGGAAGTTTTGTTGGTACATAAAATGGAAAAAAACATAAATAAAAATTTAAAACCTACTAGTTAGTATACAAATATCAAATTAAATAAATATTTTAAATACTAGAGTCCAAATCAAATGATATTGCATGGATAAACAATGTTGCTCATAGAGAGAGCATGGATTATTAAATAAAACTCACAGGATAAGGCATGTGATACCTCCCCATGACTTATTGGTCAGGTAGGTTCCAGAAATCCTCCAAAATTATACAAGTTATTGGGTTTGTCCCCTGGTTATCCACCATGATTACACAATAAAGCCCTATTGATAGTGATATCAAATAAACTGGCTCTAGGACATGGCACAAATAGTCTCAGACCAAGTTGGAAATAACAGGACTATTACCTAACTTTCAAGTTTGAGAAGGTGCTATGCAGGATACGGGTAGAGAAGACATCAATGGGCTTATCCAGTCCTGGATCTTGTATGATGTAATAAGGCCTGCTTGGAAAGATGTGACTACTATTTGCAATAGTGATGCAAACTGTTTTTCAGTAAATACCACTTTCTTGATTGGGTTTGAGGAAACATCTGCCTGGTACTGTAAATAATCCTGGCTAAAACCCCATAGCTGGGATTATAATAAACCCTAGGGTAAAACCTCATATTCAGTCTATTAAATGGTCATGATATTAAATTATCTTATGATAAGTTTTATGTTATTATGAAGTTTATACTCATAAACCTAAAATGCCCTAAGCGTTGAAGGAAGAAGCATCACTTTGGCAAAGGACAGCAGTGCATGAAGAGATGCATTTTGTTCAAATGCTAAGAATAAGAGAATGAGCACAACTATTTAAAGAAGGACAACTATATTAACAACAACAACAGCAATAAACCTCTGAAAATACCATGTAAGGGTAAGCAGAAAGAATATAAGGGACAGAAATGGGAAGGAATGACATTTAAGTCATTTCCCCACATTATAGAAAATTAGAGTGATGATTTTGTGTGTCATTGTCCATTCATAACTTTTAATTTGGTATTTTACTATCACAAAGACTTTAGTATTAATAATCAACTTGGAAGATGAATCATGATTTAAATATATTGAACATAAATTTAGCAAACATTGTATATCTATATCACAGACAATTAGTCTCAGCATTTATCTGTATTACATCAAAATTTTCATATGCCCATCTAGAGATATTTTTACCGATTATCAGTATATTTTCAATTCTTTTTACAGAGTTCATATGTAATGAGGGCTGCAGGCCACTTCCCGCCGCCCGGCTCTCCGCTGCCTGGCTAGCTTATGCCCCAAAATAACAACACACAAACTGTATTCATTTAAACACTGCCTTGCTCATTAGTTTTAGCCTCTTACTCACATCTTGATTAACCCATTTCCAATAATCTTTGTAGCACCACGAAGTGGTGCCTTACGGGGAAGATTCTAGCGTACGTCCATCTTGGGCCCCGAGCTTCATCGCATCTGGCTCAGAGAGGAGGGCAATGGCGATTTATTAACTTCCCTTCCCAGCATTCTGCTCTGTCTACTCCGCCCACTTAAGGGCTGGCAATCAAATGAACCAGGCAGTTTCTTTATTAACCAATGAAATCATCTCCAACAGAAGACCCTCCCACAGCATTCATGTGTTCAGAATCATTTTGGAAACAACAAAACTTTGATTTCTTTGTGAATTAACCTAGGCCAGGCAAGTAGTGGCACACAAGACCTTTAATCCCAGCACTCAGGAGGCAGAGGCAGGTGGATCTGTTTGAGTTTGAGGTTATTCTGGTCTACAGGAGGTAGTCCTGACAACCCCAAAGCTATAGAGAAACCCTTTCTTGAAAACTAAAAAAAAAAAAAAAACAAAGCAAAAGGTTGTAATCATATTTCTAGTCTTGAGGATGCAAAGAAACAGAGAATAGGAAGATACAAGAAAATAATGACTGACTCCTAGACAGTGCTATTTGTCTTATTCAAAATGTCCATAGTCTCTGGATATATAACCTTGTGACATTTAATATTTTTCTAAATTGATTAATATGTGGAATATCTGGTTAAAAACACAAAATTATAAATTTTCAGGATATCCACTTTGGAAAACTGTAGTTTGGGGGAATGAACTGAGACAGGATATGTCTTTTATTACCCATTTTCCATATGAATATAATGATATCATTGGGCTTAGGAAACACTAGTTTATAACACTTTTGAAATAGGATAGACTACATGCAAAAATAGATTATAAAGAGTACCAAATAAGTGATACTGAATGATATCCTTATTCCTTTACTCAAATTCTGATATCTAATTAGTTTTATGTGTATTTTTTCTGAAACTCTATCTATGTGAAAGATATAATGTTATAACATGATGTGATCTTATCCCACAAATTTTCTCAGATATCCAAGTACATGTGTAGTAGGAGCTGCGGGCCGCCGCCTGCTCCTGCATGGCTAGCTTTACTCTCATATTGATTTTTCCTTAGACATTTGATTTCATTCCTTCATCAGAAATATTTGACACATATTACTTTTGTTTCTGATGTCATAGACAGAGTACAGGGATTTGCACTTTCCAGAATAATTTATACCACTAAGCTAAATCTTCATGCCTAACATTACTTTTTCATTTAAGGAGGTTTCAAATCTCAAATTTTCTTTGAATAATGATCATTTTATTCAATTTATTCCTTTGATAGGTATAGGTCAATATTTAAAGAACAGTATTTGAATGTATAGAATCATAAAACTAATTAGAGGAGTAAGTGCTGAGTAAGAGCAAATGGGAAAAATCTTATTATTTACACTAGAACTTTTTTCATTTATTTTACATAGAACCACAGTTTCCTCCTCTCTCCTCTACTTTCCCATTCCCTCCCCCTGCCTCACATTTTCCTCCCCTCCCGATTCAGTCCTCCCAGTCTCCAATCAGAAAAACAATACAAAGAATCAATGTGACAAAGAGTTGGTTCTTTGAGAAAGTCAACGAAATAGACAAACTTTTATTCAATCTAACCAAAGACAGAGAGAGAATATCCAAATTACAAAATCAGAAACAAAAAGGGGAACATAACAACAGACATGAAGAAATCTGTACTTTGAAAATCTATCCCCTTCTGAAAATTGGAAACTTAAGGAATGGACAATTTTCTGGTTAAATATCACTTACCAAAATTAAATCAAGACCAGATAAACAAATTAAATGAATAAAGTAGATTTTGTACATTTATACAATAGAGATACATAGCAGAAAAAAAAAATGACATCTTGAAGTTGCAGGCAAATGGATGGATCTAGAATATATCATATTGAGTGAGGTAACCCAGACTCAAAAGACAACATGATATATACTCACTCATATGGGTTTTAACACATAAAGCAAAGAAAAGCAAGCCTATAATTCACAATCCCAGAAAACCTAGACCTCAAAAAGTATCCTAAGAGAGACATACAAAGATCTAATTTATATAGGAAGTAGAAAAAGGCAAGACCTCCTGAGTAAATTGGGAGCATGGGGACTATGGGAGTTGGGTAGAAAGGCTACAACTCCTAAGCCTTCCAAAAACTGTTCAAACGTGAATAAACCCAGCATTCAAATATATGAGCATATGAGGGACTTTCTTCATTTAGACCACCAATTTCAATTCCATAGGTACCATTGGCTTGTATCTATATCTTAATACAAAATGCACTTGTTTAGCTTTAAAAGTTCCCCATCTTCCACAGTCTCAACACTGTTTAAAAGTCCAAAATCTCTTCTGTCATTCAAAGGAAATTTTAATTGTACCTCTGTGAATATAAAAAAACAAGTTACATACTTGCAGTGTACAATGGCACAGGTTATACATTATCATTCCAAAATGAAAAAAAAAATGTGAGCATAGTGAGGAAATACAGAATGAAAGTAAAATCAAAACCCAGCAGGGCAATTTCCAAATCCCTCATCTCCATGTCACATAGATGACACTATCTTCCCAGCTTTTCTGGCTGCCAAAAATGGTTTTCTCCTGGTTTTGTTCAATACCATATATACTTCTCTCCCTGGCAGACATCCTATGGTTCTGCCACCTCAACATTTTGGGATCTCCAACACAATCAAGGCTTCACTTTCATAGTCTCATGAAATAAGTGGTCTATGGGTCACCATGCAGGCATTCCCCTACTACCGACCTGGCCTCAAACTGGCTTTGTTTAATCAGGAAGGAGGGTTTCACAACCATTTTGCTCCTGTGTTCTTTCTGACCCTAAAAACAATCCTATGGCCTAGGCTGCAAGTTCTGCTGTTTGCTTGGGATGACGTTTAGCTTCTTCCTTGAATTACATTTTAATAACCTTTGATTTGTTGTTTTTTTTTTAGAAAAAGATAATGCCTTTGGCCTTTTCCGTTTATAAGTTGCATGATTGTCCTGTAGTCAGATTGATGTATATCTTAAATGTCTCCATAGAAACTTCATCCAGCAACTGATGGAAACAGAGGAAGAGACCCTCAGCAGAGCACTGGACTGAGCTCCCAAAGTCCAGTTGAAGAGTGGAAGGACTGAAATATGAGCAAAGAGATGTCAAAACCATGATGGGGACACCTACTGAAACAGTTTTACCTGAGCTAATGAGAGTTCACCAACTCCGCTGGACAAGGAGGAACCAGCATAGGTTCAAAGTAGTCCCTCTGAATGTGGGTGACAGCTGTATGGCTGGGGCAGACTGTAGGGCCACTGGCATTGGAATGCAAGACTTATCCCTACCGCTTGTACTGGCTCTTAGGGAACCTATTCTCTTTGGATAGATACATTGCTCAGCCTAGATATAGTAGGGAGGGCTTTGGACCTTTCCCTAGCAATGTGCCTACCCCACTCTGAGGAATGGTTTGTGGGTGGGTGTGATAGGTAGAGGGAATGGGAGGGGCGGGAAGGGAGAGGGAACTGGGATGGTATGTAAAATGAAAAAAAAAAACAATTTTCTTTTAAAAAGATAAAATAATTTTAAAGAAGAGTAAAAAAGATTTCATGATTGTCTGTGTGGGTTCTTATCTTAGGGCACCCCTCTTTTTATTACATTTCACTCCAGGCCTCTCCTTATCACTTTCAGCACAATCCTGGCTCTAACATTACATTTCTTTGTGTTCCTTTCTCCTCAAAATGTACCTTTTTATTTCTTTTTTCCCTACTTGTTATTTTCATTATAGATTTATATGAGTTGTGAGCACTAATAACCACACAAAAGAATTAATATTAGGCTAGCTTGAAAACACCCTCTCTCAACAAATTAGCCCAAAATGCTTCAGTTTAGTCTCATTCAGATTGTCAAAGAAATTAGTAAAAAAAAAAAGTTCTCGATTCATTCTTATACGGCTTCTTAGAAAAGTGTAAAGATATTCTTTGCAAAAATATCACCAGAAGGTCTTTAGCATAGTTTCTAAAATTGTTCCTCTTTGAAACCTCCTGAGCTGGACCTCCATATTCTCAGCACTGCTGTCTACTAAGATGGCCTGTTGAACCTTAGTTACAATATTCAACAGCTTTCCTGGTTCAAAATTCTCAAATTCTTCCATATTTTTTCAAATAATTAAGATAGTCATGTCTATCAGAGAAACATGCCATTCCCTGATACTGACTTCTCTCTTAGCTACTTCATAGTGCTGTTAAGAGACACCAGGACACTGACTGCATAATGTCTAGTGATGGTTGTTCTTTGGGGAAAGGGAAGCCCATGAGGCAGAGAAGTTTAGCTGAGTGAGAGGGATGAGAAGAGCCGAGGTACTGAGTGAGCCTGGAGGTCAGCAGACACTTTACTAAGCTAATAGGCACCCGAGTTAACCATTTGTCTGAGTATCTTTGGATGACATTAAAGATGTTTTCTTGATGATAATGGAAAATAATTTCTGTAAGTGCTTTTTAGCTGAATTAGGGCATCAATGTCAGGTCTAAGGAAGCCTGGAAATGCTACTCAAAGGCTAAGAGTAGAGAGAGGAGTGTAGGCTGAGGAACATCTGCAAGACCCGCATGGGCCTGGCGAAATACAGGCAGCTTAAAGCATATGGAAGTACTGGTACAAGTCAGAGGTGCATGCTGGTTGGGAATTCCTTAAGCTTTCAATTAAAGGAAATACAGTGTGATAGAAGGATATTGGACTTTGCTATTATTTGAATATGAAGACCCACCCCCCTGCTCTAAAAGTTCATATTTTGACCTTTTGGTCCTAATCTGTTGTTGCTACTTGGGGAGAGCTGGAACTGTAGGAATGAGCCCTAGCTGATATTGATGGGTCACTGTTTGGAGGTCTTGGGTTTACATTATTCTCAGCCTCTTTCTGTTAAATTCTCTATTTATGTTTGTTTCATTTGTTTGCTTCTTGTCAGACATGAGCTAAAGCATTTCTGGTTTATTATGCTGATAAATGATATATTGCTTGAGCATGTTAACTCCTAAATACTAGATTTATAGTTAATTACAGCAAACTAATAACCTATTAAATTATACATTTCAGTGCAGAAAGCAGAATTTCTTGGTGTAAAGCAAAACTTCACTATTCACTATTTTTATTTTTTCTGAATATCAAAACTTTCCAAGATATGAACATTTTCATCATAGCAAATGCATTGATTATATTAATGACAACAGGTCAAGATTAAATACTAAATTTCAACACAAAACTTCATTTCACTTTACTGAGTCTAAATTTAACTCATCTCTGATTTATAAATTTGTTGTGAGGAAATTTTTTCCTGGGTCAGGGAGGTAAACTAGGCAATATCTTTCCTCCTCATAAGTTCCCAAATACAAAGTTAAACTTCATCTAAACTATCTTGAGAAATCAATGACAGTATTGGGGTTACTAATAGAGAACTTTCAACAAGATCATTTGTGATCCCAAAGCAGCCTTACTACAATATCTTCAGTGTGGTTTTACCAATAACAGCATGAAGTGCCACTCTCCAGTTTTGTTAGCCTATAAATTATAGCCTCTCCTTAATACCATGAGGTTATAAGTACTTAGGTTGGGAAAGTGGCTGAATACTCAGGTGATGGTGTCATGACCCTCTTCTCTTTCGGTGATGGAACATAAATACCAACAAGCTCAGATGTGATAATCTTTAACAAGCAGGCAGAGGTAATCTCCCCAAAACGAAGGCTGTTTGACTCAGAGAATAATGCTGTGCAACATTAATGAATTGTGAAATTCTAAGAGAAAAAACTTCTACAAAAATTTATGGACATCAACAAACACACCTCATCCAGACTTCAGATTGCATAAACACCATTGGGTAAATATGTGATATTCATATTAAAATACTGAATTTTTAACACTAAAGTTCTACAGTTGTGTCTGTCCTGTGATATTGAAACCTCTTCTCAAAACAAAATAAGGCTTTTTGGCTTGTTCAACATTATGCGTTTCCTGTGTTTACTTTAAAGAAAACACATCTGGTAGGTAAAAGGTTAGGATAAAATAAGGAAACTACTAAATAAGGAATTAGTAGAATTTATCACCAACATTTAGAAAGCAGTTCGATTTGTGTAGTGTTTCAGAAGTAATCTAGGGCTATCCAATGTGATTTTCTATCAACGTGAAGTATTATTGACCATTGGTGCTTAGCTCATTTTTTCAACCCTCACAACAAAAAGTAGTTGTAGATTTAATGCTTCATTCATCTTTATAATAAATGTTATTGATTACTCATTACATACCTAGCACTGTGTTAGGCACTAAAAGAAAACAGACATAATAAAGCACATTCAAGTTCCCAAGGGGGTCTTGCCTAATGGGAGAAATAACCTCAGAAGCAGATAATTAAAATACAATGTACTAAATTCTGTACAAGTGATGTCTTTAATATTCTATTGGAGCAGTGGTATAGGATTACTTAATTCTACTCAAGAGTGTCATAAAAAGATTAATAGAGGAGTACTATGGCTAAATCTTCACGCCAGATTTTTCAAAGAAGTCAAGACAAAGAAGGGAACCTATAAGCACAGAATGCATAAGTAAAAATGTTTTTCCCCTGCTTTTCAGGAAATTGCTAATTTTCCTGCGTTACACTTAACATTACAAATAAGAAATTAACATGGAAACAAGTAAGTTTATATTTCCTTAATGGATTCTAGAAACAGCATTTATATATTTTCTCTCTTTTTCTCTGCATCTCTTCCTACTCTCTATATCTGTATCTAGTCTCTCCTTTCATTAAAAAGTGCTGCCATACAATCCAAGGTCATGCATTCCCTGGTTAAGTACCCTGCCACTAAGTGATTATTTCATAATATTTTGGTTATTTCATAAACTTTTTATTCTATTTATGTGTTCTGGGTATATAAAAGTACTCACAAATGAAAGATAAATCAAGTTGTTTCTCTGGAATGCTTTCAACATTCAATGGTTTTGTTGTTTGTTTTCTTGCTTACTTTTTAATCCAATACTTCTTCAAAGAATAAATAGGGATCTTTTATCCTAAGTGAATACAACTTTTAAATAGAACAAATGCTGCCGGAGGACCTTCCGCTTCTTCAGCCAATTGCCACTGAAGTACCCCCCAAAATAGATACCTCTTTAAATACTAACTGGTGTGGGATTGTTTTTGCGCATTAAACAAACTTCAGGGAATTGCTTTACTTCTTCATTGGTTCTATAAAAAGACTTCCCATTGAGTTTCTTTAATAATTTTTGCTTAATTTTTTTGCATACAACTTATTTTGATCATATGCTTTTCTTTCTTAAAAGAATTTAATTTTGGGCCTGCCTGATGCAAGAGTACTTATTTGATCAAATAAGCCCTATAAAATTGTGTGCTTAGTTTTTATATTTTCATTCTTGACTTTTTAAAAATTAGGTTTCTTTAATTACCATACATACTAATGAGTTTCATTTTGTCTTTACTGATGAACCCCTCCAGCTTCTCTCTTTTGTCTTTCTTCCTACTTCCCCATAGTTTTTGCTTCACGGATTCTCTATTTAATTGTTCCCCTCATGTTGGAGGGAGGCCGCTTGTTTGTCCCAGCTGCCCAGAACCAAAATAATCACACAGAAACTGCATTAATTAAATCACTGTTTGGCCCATTATCTCTAGCTAACTCTTACATCTTAATTTAACCCATTTCTGTTAATCTATCTATATATTACCATGAGGTCATGGCCTACCAGCAAAGTTACAGCATGTCTATATCTGGTGGCAGACCCATGGCATCTCTCTTACTCTGTGCTTCTTTCTCCCAGCATTCAGTCTAGTCTTCCCACCTACTTAAGTTCTTCCCTATCACAGGCCAAGGCAGTTGTTTCTTTCACTAATCAGGTCTTTCATGGTGTATCCTGTGTGTTAGGTTCTTCTCAGTCAGCAGTTGGGCAAAGGTATTCTCTTTGGGGGGATGTTTACAGCAAACTTTCAGGGAGTCTTGTTCCAAAACAACCATATTGGTCTGGAAGCAATCTTCAGGTTCTCATCTTCTGTGGAAAACAAGAGAAGCCCCTCTTTTCCAAAGCAACATATCCTTAGACCAAATTTGGAAATCATGATACCTTTATAATATACATGCTGGTTTAGAATAGCAGCCCATACAATGACATGTCTCTCTGTTCCTAGATCCTTCACAGTCAAAACATTCAAAGAAAACACAATAATATACATAATCCAGATTCTCTATATATTTTCTATTTTTACATTGCTTAGTTTTCTTATTCCTTTTGATCTATGACTGTCTGTACTCTGTCTCTTGAAAGACACTAACCTTTTTTAAAAGCATTAATTTTATTTTATGATTGTCTATACTCTTTTTCCTTCTTTCTTCCAAGCCTACATATATTTATCCAACACTGTGACTCATCTGGATTTGTCTTTATTGCATATCTGTAATTCTTTTCCTGTCTTGAAGAGCTTTTAAAATGGTAAGCAGCTTGGTTGCAGCCACTGTGGATGCTGGATCCACTTCTATCCATTTTTAATAGATTTACTGTTAGCTATAGGGCCGCCAGGCAGGAGTTGCACTCAGCACTCCAACCCCAAGAATGAGCATGCAGTGCATAAACCCGTTTTATCTGAGTAACAGCCAAATCTGCCATGCAGAGCACTGTGCAGCTTGGAAACATCTCTGTGTGTGGCCGCAGGAATCCGCCATGGTCTCCTGCCTATGAAAGCATAGTAGACCTGAACAGAATGCTGGGAGGAAGAAGGCAGAGTCAGGGAGATGCCATGGAGCTGCTGCCGTGCTGAAACTTGGCTGGTAGTCCACTACCTCATGGTGATATACACATTAATAGAAATGTGTGAAAATAATATGTAAGAGTTAGCCAATAAGAAGTTAGAGCTAATGGTCCAAGCAGTGATTTAATTAATACAATTTCTGTGATTATTTTGGGTATAAGCTAGCTGGGTGGCCAGGAAGAACAAGCAGCCCCCTCTCTTGGAAGACCCTGCCTCTTCTCAAACTTTTCCTCCTTTAACTGTCCTTTTTCTAGTTTTATGAATTATATCCACATATACATATATACACACATGTATTCATACATACACACACACACACACACACATACACACACACACACACACACACACAAACACATATACATATGTTGTTGGGGTTTCTTTCCTGCTCAGTCCTTGTTCTGTCGGGTTTCCATAGTTATTAAGTCCCAAAGAAATCACACAGAGGTCTACATTAACTATAAACTGATTGGCCCATTATCTCAGTCTTCTTATTAACTCTTATAACTTACATTAGCCTATTATTCTTGTCTATGCTAGCCACATGGCTAGATTCTTTTTTTCAGCAAGGCAATCACATCTTGCTTCTTCTGTGATGGGCTGAGCAATAGGTTTCCTTCTTCCCAGAATTCTCCTGTTCTCCTTCACCCACCTCTACTTCCTGTCTGATTGTCCCACCTATACTTCTTGCCTGGCTACTGGCCAATCAGTGTTTATTTAAAATATATTTGGCAAAATGTAGACAATGGTCCCACACCATATATATGTTCATGTGCATGTATAAACATACAAAACATACACACACAGGTACATATATATATATGTATGTATATACATATATGTATAGTATGTAAACAAAAAATTAAAGTATCAGATCTACATTTGAGAGAAAATGTGATAATTAACTTTCTGAGTTTAGAATAACCTAACATACTATTTCCTAGTTCTCACCATTTTCCTAAAAGTACAATGACTTTTTTCAAGATTATATAAAATATCATTCATTAAGCATATGCAGTACATTTCCTTTATCTATCCATAGATATGTAGACTAGTTCCATGCCTTTGCTTTTGTGAATAGTCTACCATTAAACACGGATATGCAAGAACCCCTGTGGTAGTATTTAGAGTTCTTCAAGTATACTCTTGGGAATGATTTATCTGGCTCATCTAGTAATTCTATTTTTAGTTGTTTTTTATATAGCCTTCAGAGTAACTGAGTCAGGTTATATTTGCTCCAGCAATGAATAAGACTATATATTTTTCTCTTACCTTCACTAAATTTGTTGCCCATTAGTTCAATCCCCTTTGTTAGGATATCAGTTCTGAGTGGGAGGAGATGAAATAATCTAGTATTCCCTTCTGTATATGTGCTGTTTTTGTTGATTAATGAAAAAAGAAGCTTCTTTGGTCTGAGATAGGACAGAAGAGAGTGGGGCAGGGAAACTAAACTGTTTGCTTGGAGAAAGAAGGTGAAATCAGTGAGACACCATGTAGCAATAGGAGAAGACAGATTTGCCCTGGAACATTATTGGTAAACCATGAGCTTCATGGTAAAATATAAAATAATAGAAATAGGCTAATTTAAGATGTAAGACTTAGCTAGAAATATGCATAAGCTAATAGGCCAAGCAGTATTGTAATTAATATAGTTTCTGAGTAGTTATTTCAGATCTGGGCAGCCAGGAAACTAACTAGCGGTCTCTGCCTAAAATGAAATACCCAAGTAATTTTAATTTGGTTTTTTTTGGATGGTAAAGGATTTTGTATACTTTTACAATTGTTCTGTGAACAGATTTTTCTTTTCTATTCTTTTATAATTTTATTTTTAAAAACTTTTTCATTTTACATACTGATTGTACTTCCCACTCCTTCCCCTCTTCCCATTCCCTACAAATTTCCCCCCATTCAAACCCCCATCCACTCCTTAGAGAAGGTAAGCCTCATTGATTTGAGGAAAGACCAAGTCCCACCCTAATATATCTAGGCTGAGCAAGGTATCCCTTCAAAGAGAATGAGTTCCAAAAACTAGTACAAGCAGTAGGCATAAATCCTGGTCCCAATGCCAGTGTCCCTGCAGTCTGATCTAGCCATAAATTGTCACCAACATTCAGGGGGCCTAGTTTGGTCATATGCTGGTTCCTTACCTGTCCAGCCAGAGTTGGTGGGCTCCCATTAGCTTACATGGGCTATTTCAGCGAGAAAATCACATCTTGCTTCTTCTGTGGTGGGCTCACAACTGCTGAGCAATGGGCTTCCTTCTTCCCAGAATTCTCCTGTTCTCTTTTAACCACCTCTACTTCCTGTCTGGTTGTCCTGCCTATACTTCCTGCCTGGTTACTGGCCAATCAGCATTTATTTAAAATATAATTGACAGAAAATAGACAATTTCTTGATCTCTTTGCTCATATTCTCACTCCTCTCATAATTCAACTAGACTTTGGGAGCTCAGCTCAGTGCTCTACTGCTGGTCTCTGTCTCTGCTGCCACCAGAGTTGCTGGATGAAGGTTCTGTGATGACATTTAAGATAATCCATGCTGGACAGGGTGGAACAAGCAGGCAGGGCTGTATTTCCCCTGGCAATTCTGTCATTTAAGTTCATAAGAAGGGCTTAGCCTTTTAAGAAACACTTCTGGACAGAAAGGGCTTACAGATACACAATAGGACAGATTCAGACACAAAAGAACTCTAAACAATTCACAGTGTGTCTAAAAATATACATAGACTTGGGAGAGAGAAAAATAGAGTCTAGAGAGATATAAAAATAAGTAATTTTTTTTTAAAAAAAGGTAAAATCTTTAAAGAGACTGAGTATAGATAGTCATAGATTAAAGGAATAAAGAAAAGAAAAGAAATATTAAAAAGTAATACAGTTAAAACACATAAGCCACATAAAGATGAAATATACACAGAGAGTCTTGATTGTATATATTATTGTGCTTTATTTGGATTTCTTGACTGTGAAGGAACTAAATAACCAACATATATTTTTTTGTCTTCAAAATTTGAGTCTAAGGTTATCTTGCTTTGAAAAGAGGTACTTCTTTTGTTTCCAGAGAAGTTGAGAACCTGTGGATTGCTACCAGAATAATGTGGTTTGATTGACCAACATCCCCTGAAAGGTCACTCACTGTGAACACCCCCAAGAAATACTTTGCCCAATAGAAAGCAGCAAGCAGTTTGGAAAGAGCTATGCCCACATTCCCAAATATTGCTTATAAATGTTTGTTAACAATTAAAGGAGTATATGCTATAGAGTTTTGCTTTGGTATGGATCTTGGTTTATTGATACAAATTTAATGTCAATTTTATTAAACTGTATATATGTATTTCTGATCTTGATTAAGGTATTATCATTGCCCAGCTCATTTAAAATGTAATGTGTAATTAAGAATAATAGGTTAATAGATAATCGTATATAACAGTTTATCTTCTAGTCATGCTAGTTAGGTTTTCTAGACATATAGGGATATATTTCAATTAGATAAGTGTTCTTCAAACCTTTCAAAGACCTATGGAATAATACATTTAAATGTTTTAAGAACTTAGGACTTTGACAGCAAGAGACACATCTGCTCCTGGCAGCACCAAGCTATTTCAAGAGAAAAATGGAAATTGAAGAGGCTCTTTATGGCATTCATTAGCCATTTGTTCAAGAAACTGCTCTTGTCTGGACTGCTTGTTGCTGTGCTGTATGAACTGGAAATATAGGACCTGTAAGGACTTACTTGTGGTGAGATGATCTTTTAGGTTTCCTGCTTCAGGAAACAGTCTGCTAGATATTCTGCAGGACACAGAAAAAAGTGACTGACAAACTGCCAATATAGATGGACTTTCTTTGAATTTTCCTGCTTCATGGGAAAGTCTGCCAGATGCTATGGGCCTATAGGTTGAAGATGGATGCCGCAATGATACAGAAGAAATTTGGGTGCCTTTCCAGGCAGTGAGATGTCTCTGTCAACTCTAGAGTTTTGGAAGTTGCTTACAATGTAGTTCTTGTTTAGTTAGTTAATATTATATACTTCTGGAGTCTTTGATGGAGTTGAAGAATAGTTGTAATTATAGTTTTCCTTAGTTATAATAAAAGATAAAGTATATATAAATCTTGTAAATGTAATTCTTGCTTGATACCTGTTTTGTTATATGTAATTTTACTATGTTGAAGACAAACTCTTCCTTTTATTTAAACAGTTAAGGGGAGGTGATGTGGGATACCCCTTTCTATGCTGTGAATACCTTTGGTTAACAAAGAAACTGGCATGGCATGATAGGATAAAACAAAATTAGGTGGGGAAAGCTAAACTGAATGCTGAAAATAATGAGGCAGAGTCAGATAGAAGCCATGTAGCTCTGTCAGAGACAGACAATATAACTTTACCTGATAAGCCACAGCCACATGGTGATATACAGATTACTAGAAATGAGTTAAATTAATATGTAAGAGTTATCCAATAAGAA
This sequence comes from Arvicola amphibius, assembly GCF_903992535.2. Taxonomy (NCBI): domain Eukaryota; kingdom Metazoa; phylum Chordata; class Mammalia; order Rodentia; family Cricetidae; genus Arvicola; species Arvicola amphibius. Next base: position 105,210,284 of record NC_052065.1, read on the forward strand.
GTTATGGCTAATGGGCCAAGCAGAGATTTCATTAATACAGTTTCTTTGTGGTTATTTTGGGAGTGTGGACAGCCAGGAAACAAACAAGCAGTCTCCTTACTACAGTTAAATCTATGATTTAAGGTTTAGAAATGTTTCTTTTACATATGAGGGAGCCCTTGTCTTTGGGGCATAGATGTTCAGTATTGAGATTTCCTTTTGATGGATTTTTACTGTGACTAATATTAAATGTCCTTCTTTGTAACTTTTGATTGATTTTAGTTTGATTTCTAGTACTTTTTGTAGGGCTGGATTTGTGGTTAGGTATTGGTTAAATCTGGATTTGTCATGGGATATTTTGTTTTTCCTTCTATGGTGATTGAAAGTTTTGCTTGGTATAATATCTGGGCTGGCATCTGTGGTCTCTTAATATCTTCATAATGTTTGACCAGGACCTTCTGGCTTCTGAGAAGTCAAGTATAATTCTGATAGGTTTGCCTTTATATGTTACTTGGCATTTTCCCTCTGCAGCTCTTAATATTATTTCTTTATTCTGTATGATTCATGTTTTGATTATTATGTGACAAGGGGACTTTTTATTTTGATCCAGTCAATTTGGTGTTCTGTAAGATTCTTGAATTTTCACAGGCATATCTTCCTTTACATTTGGAAAGTTTTCTTCTATGATTTTGTTAAATATTTTCTGTGCTTTTGAGTTGAATTTCTCCTTCTCCTATACCCATTTTTCTTAGGTTTGGTTCTTCCATGGTGTCCTATTTTTCTGGATGTTTTGTGTTAAGCTTTTGTTATACTTCATGTTTTCTTTGATTGATGAGTATATTTCCTCTATTTTATCTTCAGCCCTTCAGATTGTCTCTTCCATCTCTTGTATTCTGCTGTTTATGCTTGTATTGTGGTTCCTGATCATTTTCTCAGGATTTATGTTTCTATAATTGACTCAACTTATGTTTTTCTTGTTGTTTCTATTTCAGTTTTCAAGACTTAAAAAGTTTCTTTCACATGTTTGGTTGCTTTTTTGGTTTACTTTAAGGGATTTGCTAATGTCTTCAAATATTTTATTTGTCTTTTCCTCCATTGCTTTGAGGGAATTTTCTATTTTCTCTTTAAGGACCTCAAACATTCTCCTAAAGTTATGTTTTAGGTATTTTCTTCTTCTTCATCTATATTTGGTTGTTCAAGTCTTGCTGTTGTAGCATTAGTTTTTACTGGTGTTGTGTTGTTCTTTGTGGTGTTGCATGTGTTCTTACATTCTACCCATTTTTTCTCTAATAGGTATAGCTGGGGCTCTCTGTGACTCTGGTTATCAATCTTGTAGATGCCAGTAGATCCAAGGCTCAGATGGTTGCTCCTCGTGTTGCAGTCAGGGCCATAGTTCCAGTCACCCATTGGTCACTCTGTGTTCCTGGAGGTTGATCGGCATTCCTGGGGCTTGCTCTGCTCCTGTGGAGTTCACTGCCTCAGGCCTGATCCAGTTTAGGTTGCTGGCTCAGTCTTGTTTGCATTAATATCTCTGGTCTGGGATCTGCTCCTGCAGAGGTCACTGGATTGGGATTGGTCCCACAAAAGTTTCTGGCTCTGCTGTACTCCCTTGGAGGTCCCAGACTCATGCCCAGACCCACAGAGGTCCCGGCTCAGGTGAAGCCAAAGTATTTTTGTACATCTGAGATTCTCCAAAGAAAATGAATATAAAAATAAGATTTCTATCTAATCTAATTCTTCTTAGAGCACTAAGTCCATCTTTATTATTTACTTTGCAACATTTTGGTCATAGTTTGACATTTGAGAATGTGTAGACTCTACATTCTCTTTACCAATGTGCTCCTCATAGTAGAAAAATGTCTATGCAGTTTTGGTGTTTGGATATCATTTTTTTTCTGATGAAACAATTATTACCAAGGGTTCTGGAAAGATTGCCAACTAGTAAAATATTTTTCATCTGTGCATGATAGCCTGGTTTTGTATGCCCCACATTCACTTAAAAATCTGAGGAGGGCTGTAGTGTATGGTGCCTGTAATCCTGGCAGTGAGGAAGGGGAGCTAGGAGGATCTCTGGAATTCATTATTCAGTCAGGTCACAAATTAAGTGTGTGATTCTGTCAAAATTAATTAATTAATTAATTAAGAGCAGTTGAGGAAGATATGTATTTTCTTCCTCTGCCTACATAAGCACAAGGAATCACACACATGCACATGTACACAAAGAAACACACAGAAAGAAGCCTATAATGATCAGAAAACATATGGAGACTATCTAAAACTGCCAAACTTGACTATCCAGTGAAAACTTTCAAATTTTCAACAAAATGACTCATATTCTTAGCTTTTAGATAATGTTCTTAGATTTTTAGGTAATGCTCCTCTATAACACTCAAGGCTGCATTTCATTACATACTCTGAAAGTTTTCAATTATATTTTTCTGCACTAAATAGCAGGATATAAAAGTCATATAGTCTAATCAATCAATAATGCTCCTAAGTAAATGATGTACAGAGTCAACATGCTTCAAGACTACAAGTGTACTTAGGACACAGACTTGTAGTGTAGGAAGAGGGCCTGCTTGTTTGTTTCAGCTGCCCGGCTAGCTTAGCCCCAAAATAAAACACAGGAATTGTATTAATTAAATCACTGCTGGGCCCATTAGCTCTAACTTTTTATTGGTTAACTCTTACATATTAGTTTAATCCATTTCTATTAATCTATATATCACTATGAGTTTGTGGCCTACCAGTAAAGTATCAGAATGTCTATCTCCAGCAGTGGGTCCTTGGCATCTCTCTGAATCTGCTTTCTTCCTCCCAGAATTCAGTTCCATCTTCCTCACCTACCTAAGTTCTTCCCTATCAGACCAAGGCAGTTTCTTTATTTATTAACCAATGTAAGCAATACATGAACAGAAGGTCCTCCTACAGCATTTCCCCTTTTCTCTTAAAAAAGTAAGGCTTTAACATAGAAAGATTCTAGCAAGAATTACAGTTATTATATTTATATCTACTTTATCTTTTATCATTACAAAGAAAAACTATAGCTATAAGTTCTTCAACTCCATGAAAGACTCTAGAAGGGTATAGCATTACCTAAGTAAACAGGAAGTAACTTCCTAGAATTGACAGAAACATCTCACTGTCTGGACAGTCACCCAAAGTTCTTCTGTACCATTGGGGCAGCCAATCTTCGGCCCACAAGCCCATAGTATCCAGCAGACTTTCCCATGATGGAAGAAATTTCAAAGATAGTTCAGTCACTTTCTTCTATATCCTACAGAATGTCTCACAGAATCTTTCATGAAGCAGGAATCCCGAAGAACCATCTCACCTTTAGGCAAGTTCAGCAGTCATTTCTCTGTGGATCCTGTGTGTGTTTTCTGCTGCTTTTACAGTATAAGATACCACACCCAAATGGGCTTGTATCTTATAGGCTATTGGCTGAAGGAACAGACTGTTCTCCCACAGCACCTCCCCTTTTTTTAAATAAGAGAGTTCCAAACCCAATACAAAACAATATACACTGGGAACAAATGTCAAGTATAATTAGAATTACAACAAACATAAACATTATTCAGCAAGGAACATATGATAAATATTTTAATAAACATTCTATCCTATAGAGTCCAAGTCTTGTATGGGAAATGGCTTGGCTATATCATAGGAGTACAGTAACTATAACTATCTAATCTTCAACCCCATTGAAGGCCTGAGAAGGGAGATAATATTACTTGAGCAGACAGAAAGTATAATCAAGTAGCTTCCAAAGTGAGCAATATATGACAGAGACAATTAGCTACCTGAGCATTCACCCAGTCTTGTTTTGCAACATTGAAGTAACCAACATTGGCTAAGGCCTAGCATAACTGACAGATCATTTTTCAAGGGCAGGAAAATTTTAAAAACTGTATTACCCTGTCTTGGTAAGAATTGGATACTATGCAACTTGTCAGTGGTTGAGGCATTGTGAATTCCTTGGGCAAAGGCCAGTTTTGCCAAGAAGAAAACAAGCTCCAAGTGGAGTGTCTTTGGTGCTCAACATTCAAGAATAGATTGGTACTGTCAGAAACAATCATGTCTCTTGTCAACAGATCCCTAAATTATTTAAATGCCATGTTCTACAGATCCTTGAAGTGGTTGAAGATTACCTATTTAGACAGAATACAACCTTTATGTATTTAAAGAACCTAATTGATCTGACTATATGTACAACAAAAATGAACAAATATTGACCTATAATAATTAATACCTATATAACTTAAAGAGTAAAACTTCATGTCAGAATACTAAATAATATGTAAACAAATGGGTAATAAATGAGGACAATGACCTCAGAATGTAAACAATCTATAAGTATCTTGATCAGAGTTAGGACTAATATATAATTCAAATGAAAATATACCCTAAAATTTATATATTAATATATATATGTATATATAAAGTTGTATATACAAAATATCGTAAACTGAGTTAGAAACATGCATATATACAATATGAAAAATAACTTTGTACAAATAATATAAACAAAAGTAACTAATATAATTTGAACTTTTATCAATATACAAGAACTATACCAATATAAATTATCCATATATAATAGCTCATCAGTACTTACTCTATTACCCACTATTACTATTACCCCCCTATTTTAAGAAATATAGTTTTACCCCAACCCTCTATCTAATACAACTAATAATCAAGAACCCCTAAACAGTGTCCCCAACCCTATGGCAAACTTTTCTGGGATGGGGGCATCGTCTTCTAGAATTGCTTCCCACTGTCATGGAAGTGATGTTCTCTTAATGGGATCCTACAAGAATTAAGTGGTGGTTAAGTTCCAAAATTACTATCTAGTATCTTTGCAAACAATTTCTGAGCAGTCAATAGGGTTTTTTTCAAAGTTCTCATTTGGAGTTCTGGCCAGAATATGAGAAGGTGTACCATTTCAGCAGCTGGCACCCAAAAAAAGCAGTCTTACATAGTAGTGCTGTCAGCATAGCAATGTCGTCTCACCTAAGTGGAGTTGTTGCTGTGTGGCCCCATCTTCTTCCTGGAAACTTCAATGATTACTGCAAGAAAAGGATTTGTAGGAAAATCTATTGTTCATCATGGAAAACTTAAACATAATTCATATAAACATACATACATTGAAAAATATGATGTTGACCAAAATAGGCATAGAGAAAGTAAAATTTTTCCTAAATTCTTGCTTCTGTGCCATACTAGATGGCTCCTGATATGAGACAGAAACTCTGAATGTTCCTTTTAACAAAACACTTGGACTTAGAGAAATCCAGAGCCATTGTCCAACTCCAAAACTAGCTGAACATATATATATATATATATATATATATATATATATATATATATATATATGGGGGGGGGCGTGTATGTGTGTGTGTGTGTAAATTTAAGTGTAACTAGTACCTTTATATATAATCCATATTCCGTTTTCGAGATGATCCTTAGTGGATAGTCATTTTTCCTTCTGTCAGCATTCAAACATCCAGGGTCTCTTAAATTGATGACATGTAATTTTCCTGCAAAGATAAGAGCAGAACGATGCCCCAACCCTATATGTCTTTCCTTACCACCTGTATGGTTGTCACTGTTGTGGATGAGCTGTCACTTCTTTGTTTCAATAGGTTTCTCCTTTTCAAAGTGAATCTTTATTAATTTTGATGGTATCCATAATTAAAATCTCATTTATGTAAAAATTTGGTGTTTTGTACTGTTCCATAATGAGTTAAATGCTACTGTTTTAGTTATTGTTCATTGTCTAAATTGGATACCCCTAATGTGATACTTTCATACAAAGTACCGTAACTGTTAATTATCCAGTTACATTCTATGCTAATTATTAACCCATGAAATTTTAATTAAAATTTGCTTCATTTATATTCATTATACCTTTATTTACAAATTCAAAATATCTTAAAGTAAATCCCCTGCAAGTCTGGTTGATCAATCACGAAAATCCTACTTATCCTCTTAACCAGGAAGAAAGAATATAGGAGACAAGTGGTATAAGAACAACTCTGTTCCTTAATGGGCATGTGAGTATGTATGTCTATTGCTATTAAAAGAAGTACAGATACAAAAGTCTTGTTCTCTTCTTTTCTAAATTCTAACTTCATTTTTAAGATCTATTATGAAACAGATACGGTAAGGTCCCTTGTGTCTTGGTTATTGTCCTACTCATAGCTGACAGAATAGTTATTTATGACTGGTAGAATAAATGAATGAATAAAAAGAGTCATCCCAGGCTATTATTTAAATCACAAGGCCCCTAAAATTTCCTTATATAAAAAATAGGAATAATATGTAGTTTACATTACTAACTTGACATCCTTATCTCAAGTGTACTTTATATGGCACTACCACATTAATTTTCTAATACACAGTTTATGCAACCCTATCACTGATTACATTTATTTCACTGTTGTATAATTATCTCTTTTCTTATCTAATTTTTGTCAGTGGATTATGGATTTGTAGAAGATTGATACTTGACATTTAAATTGTATCCCCAGAGCAAGTAATGTGAAAAACACATAGCAGGTCTCAATGAATGCTTAGTGAATGAATAAATCTGCCTAGGTCATTGAAATAGTTAAAATGAAAGTAGCTATTACAGCTATTAAGTATCTGAGTACCAAATTTGTTATCCTTATGTTCAAGGTTGACCCACTGAGAAGGTTTTTACTCTGTTATTAAACTGCATCATGTAAAAAATTAGCTTTTCATAGAAAATTAATTCTTCAGAGTATGTTAATTGTGCCAGTAGTGGCTGTGTTTACAAAAGCAAAAGAAATAGAAAGCTAAGTAACTGTTCTATCATTTTAGTCAATATTGACAGCTATTCTAGAGCACCCATGCAACTTACTTTTTACTTAAATAGTATAGATTATTGTCTCAAATCTAAAAAGAAATAATAAACCTGCATTTGTTCCCCATGTTACATAAAATTGGTTGTTGTGACATGCAAAATTAGAGCTTATATAAAATACTAGTTCCAAAGTACTAGTTTTTAAAGCATCACGAGGACCTAGTTATAAGTCACTTCGCCACTGTAAAAGCTACATGCCATGCAGCTTGAAGGGAACACTATTGAAGATTATAGCTATCAATGGAGGACAGTAAATAATTAAAAATTTACTTTCACAAGTAAACATAATTGACAGTTGTACATCAACAAATTTAAAACTTTCTGGGTTACATTTATTCTACAAATAAAAAGCCCAAATTGTTAGAGACAGTATGTGATGTGGTATGCCATTCTGTATACTGTAAATATATTTTATTACCATTGGTTAATAAAGAAGCTGAATGGTTCTGAGTCTACGCATTAATCCCTACATCTGCAATTAGAAATATCTCTGACCAAGGTTGGGAACAGCACATATTTATTATTATAAACATAAATATACAGACCTCACTTTAAGAACATTACTATTTAGCAAAACAACATTAATAGGCTTTCTCCTAAGACTTATGGTTTCTATAGCCATGGTTTTAACCATGTTTACAGGACTAGAAATGAATTTTTCCTCTTGAGATGACCTCAAATTAAGTCAAGAAAGAAGTATATTCTCCCGATAAACATACTTGACACTATTATATTAGTGCATATACCTTACCTAGCAGATTCTTACTGTAGCATGCTAGGTCCATCTTAAGGTAAGTTTACTTATGTTTTTTTTTTTTCCACCAATAGTCTATATAGCACCTTCCACCACGAATGAATTAGTCATTAGGGAAGAAGCTTCTACTTTAATTACAGATTGATTTCATTCTAAGTCCTGCTATAAAAATGCATGGTGTAGTTATGAACTTAACGTCTCTTTATGGTGGGAAACCAACAACAATGTCAATGATAAAAGTGGGGTGTGTCTGGATACAACCTGGTCAGTGACTAGTCAAGAGGTTACCTGTGCTTGATTGAGATTTTAGTTAATAATCATTGTCTTCTTCTGGGACCAGCATTGTTTAATCATGAGAGGTACCTCTGTTCAAAGTCCTTTTTAAAAGGAACTTTTTTTATTTTTTTTATTTTATTTTTTATTTTTTTTGTCTTGGAAGCTTTTCGTTTATTAAATCTGACTCATCAGCATTTGTGGTGATCCAGCTAAACTGTCCAGTTGTTTCAGGGATCTGCTTTCGTGCTGGATAGTGCAAATTTCTGAAAGATGAAGATAAAAAATCATATACATTCTCTAGAATGTCTTCTATTGTTAAGGCCCCAAAACAGAACTGGGTTTGGAGTAAAAAAAAATATATTTGTGATTTTTGTTTTATTACTGCCTATGCCTGTTACTCTAGTCTAGACCATATGATTTAAAAAGTCAAGCTTCCCTTCCAGTTGCTTCAGTGATGTGAATTTTTTTCCTCATTTTTTTTATTAAAGATTTCCATCTCCTCCCCCTTCCCTCCCCTCCCTTCCACCCATACTCCCACTCCACCCCTCTCCAAGACAAAGAGCCATCAGGGTTCCCTTCACTATGTTAAGTCCAAGGTCCTCCCAGCTCCCCCTAAGTCCAGGAAGGTGAGCAACCAAACTGACAAGGCTCACAGTGAGCCCGTCCATGCTGTAGAGTTCATGTTCATTGCCACTGTCTTTGGTTTCTCAGTCCTCCTCCACCTTCAGCCACATTCAGAGAGTCCGGTTTGGTCCCCTGTTCCATCAGTCCCATTCCAACTGGACTTGGTGGTCTCCCGTTAGATCTGTCCCACAGTCTCAATGGGTAAACGCACTCCTCACGGTCCTAACTTCCTTGCTCATGGTCTCCCTCCTTTTGCTCCTCATCGGGACCTTGGGAGCTCAGTCCGGTGCTCCTATGTGGGGCTCTGTCATTTTCTCCATCCAACGCCAGGTGAAGGTTCTATGGTGATATGCAAGATATTCATGAGTATGGCAATAGGATCTGGACATTTCTGGCACCGTCTCCTCAGCTGCCCAAGGACCTAGCTGGGGGCGTCTTCCTGGACACCTGGGAACCCCTCTAGAGTCAAGTCTCTGCCAACCCTAGACTGGCTCTTTTAATTAAGATATATAATTCCTTGTTCCCATATCCACTTTTCCTATATCCCATCCATCCTATTCCCCCAAGCTCTTCCCATCTTCCACTTCACACTTTTCTCTCCCTATCCCCCCCCTCCCCCCATCCCACCCCACCCCCATGTTCCCAATTTTGTCCGGCAATCTTGTCTACTTCCAGTATCCAGGAGGATAACTATATGTTTTTCTTTGGGTTCACCTTCTTATATAGCTTCTCTAGGATTTTTTACATATTATAGGCTCGATGTCCTTTATTTATGGCTAGAAACCAATTATGAGTGAGTACATCCCATGTTCATCTTTTTGGGCCTGGATTACCTCACTCAGGATGGTGTTTTCTATTTCCATCCATTTGCATGCAAAATTCAAGATGTCATTGTTTTTTACCGCCGAGTAGTACTCTAATATGTATATATTCCACACTTTCTTCATCCATTCTTCCACTCAAGGGCATCTAGGTTGTTTCCAGGTTCTGGCTATTACAAATAATGCTGCTATAAACATAGTTGAACAAATGCTTTTGTAATATGATTGGGCATCTCTTGGGTAAATTCCCAAGAGTGGGATTGCTGGGTCCTGGGGTACGTTGATCCCAAATTTCCTGAGAAAACTCCACACTGCTTTCCAAAGCGGTTGCACAAGTTTGCATTCCCACCAGCAATGGATGAGTGTACCCCTTACTCCACATCCTCTCCAGCAAAGGCTATCATTGGTGTTTTTGATTTTAGCCATTCTGACAGGTGTAAGATGGTATCTCAACGTTGTTTTGATTTGCATTTCCCTGATTGCTAAGGAGGTAGAGCATGCCCTTAAGTGTCTTTTGGCCATTCGAACTTCATCTGTTGAGAATTCTCTGTTCAGTTCAGTGCCCCATTTTTTAATTGGGTTCATTAGCATTTTAAAGTCTAGTCTCTTGAGTTCCTTATATATTTTGGAGATCAGACCTTTGTCTGTTGCAGGGTTGGTGAAGATCTTTTCCCAGTCAGTAGGCTGCCTTTTTGTCTTAGTGACAGTGTCCTTTGCTTTATAGAAGCTGCTCAGCTTCAGGAGGTCCCATTTATTCAATGTTGCCCTTAATGTCTGTGCTGCTGGGGCTATACGTAAGAAGTGCTCTCCTGTGCCCAAATGTTGTAGAGTACTTCACACTTTCTCCTCTAACAGGTTCAGTGTGTTCAGATTGATATTGAGGTCTTTAATCCATTTGGACTTGAGTTTTGTGCATGGTGATAGACACGGATATACTTTCATTCTTCTACAGGTTGACATCCAGTTATGCCAGCACCATTTGTTGAAGATGCTTTCTTTCTTCCATTGTGTGCTTTTAGCTCCTTTATCAAAAATCAGGTGTTCATAGGTTTGTGGGTTAAGATCTGGGTCTTCTATCCAATTCCATTGGTCGACTTCTCTATTTTTATGCCAATACCAAGCTGTTTTCAATACTGTAGCTCTGTAATAGAGTTTGAAGTCAGGGATGGTAATGCCTCCAGAAGTTCCTTTATTGTATAAGATTGTTTTGGCTATCCTGGGTTTCTTGTTTTTCCATATAAAGTTGATTATTGTCCTCTCAAGATGTGTGAAGAATTTTGATGGGATCTTTAAGGGGATTGCATTAAATCTATAGATTGCCTTTGGTAGTATTGCCATTTTTACTATGTTGATCCTCCCAATCCAAGAGCAAGGGAAATCCTTCCATTTTCTGGTATCCTCTTCAATTTCTTTCTTCAAAGACTTAAAGTTCTTGTCAAATAGGTCTTTCACTTTCTTGGTTAGAGTTACCCCAAGATATTTTATGCTATTTGTGGCTATCGTGAAAGGTGAAGCTTCTCTGATTTCTTTCTCTGCTTCCTTATCCTTTGTATATAGGAGGGCAACTGATTTTTTGGAGTTGATCTTGTATCCTGCCACGATACTAAAGGAGATTATCAACTGTAGGAGTTCTTTGGTGGAGTTTTTTGGGTCGCTTATGTACACTATCATATCATCTGCAAATAACGAAAGTTTAACTTCTTCTTTTCCAATTCGAATCCCCTTGATCCCCTTGATTTGTCTTATTGCTATTGCTAGAACTTCAAGCACTATATTGAAGAGATAAGGAGAGAGTGGACAGCCTTGTCGTGTTCCTGAATTTAGTGGGATGGCCTTGAGTTTCTCTCCATTTAATTTTAATGTTAGCTGTCGGCTTGCTGCAAATAGCCTTTATTATATTTAGGAATGACCCCTGTATCCCTAATCGCTCCAAGACCTTTATCATAAAGGGGTGTTGAATTTTGTCAAATGCTTTTTCTGCATATAATGAGGTGATCATATGGTTTTTATCCTTCAGTTTATTTATAGGAAGGATTACATTGATAGATTTTTGTATGTTGAACCAGCCATGCATCTCTGGGATAAAGCCTACTTGATCATAGTGGATAATTTTTCTAATGTGTTCTTGGATTCTGTTTGCCAGTATTTTATTGAGAATTTTTGCATCGATGTTCATGAGTGAGATTGGCCTGTAATTCTCTTTCTTGGTTGAGTCTTTGTGTGGTTTAGGTATCAGGGTAATTGTAGCTTCATAAAAGGAATTTGGCAATGACTGTTCTGTTTCTATATTATGAAATACCTTAAGGAGTATAGGTATTAGGTCTTCTTGGAAGTTCTGGTAGAATTCTGCATTGAACCCATCAGGTCCTGGGCTCTTTTTGGTAGGGAGGTTTCTGATAACAGTTTCCAATTCTTCGCGACTAACAGGCCTATTTAGAGCATTTACCTGGTCCTGGTTTAACTTTGGTATATGGTACTTATCTAAAAAAGTGTCCATTTCTTTTACATTTTCCAATTTTGAGGCATATAGGCTTTTGTAGTAAGATCTAATGATTCTTTGGATTTCCTCTGTGTCTGTGGTTATGTCCCCTTTTTCATTTCTGATCTTATTAATTTGTGTGTTCTCTCTCTGCCGTTTGATTAGTTTGGCTAGGGGTTTGTCAATCTTGTTGATTTTCTCCAAGAACCAGCTTTTTGTTTCATTGATTCTTTGGATTGTTTTCTGTGTTTCTATTTTGTTGATTTCTGCCCTCAGTTTGATAATTTCCAGTCTTCTACTCCTCCTAGGTGAGTCTGCGTCTTTCTTTTCTAAAGCTTTCAGGTGTGCTGTTAAGTCTCCAATGTGTGCTTTCTCCGTTTTTTATATATGCTTAATTTTGCTTGACCAACTTTTACCCTTTCCTTCCTCTACCACTGTTTCCTACTCCACTAAAACTCTTAGAACCCAGTATTAGCTCCTCTATTATTTCATGTTATATGATGTGCTCTACTATCATTTTATTATTTTTTCCTGGGGTTTCAAGATCTTAAGTTCTCATGTAGCTTCTTCATAGATACTTCTTTCTGATTATGGTGGAGCACAATGATAATATATTCTAAATAGGCAGAGACAAAATAACCAGTAGACTATTTTTAATGTGACAAAAGGAAAGAACTATTTCTTAGCATACACCAGTGTTACCATTGTTAAAATGTTATATGAGTCCTTTGAAGAACATAAAATAGAGCTTTGAGGAATATGATAGTTATCACACCACACTTTCATAAATGTGGTCATTATGTGTGGCAAAGTGGATAAAGACTCAAAAGTAAAATTTAGTGGCCTGACAGAAAGTTTTTATACAGATGATATTGCTATTAAGACAAAAAGAGAATTGAAAGTCCATTGAGAGAATCTCAATCTCATTCTGCAATTTAACTGGCCACTCAGTCACAAGAGATCTATTACATTCTTCTTTTGCTTGCTAAGAAGAGAATGAAAACATCTTTATGTTGTTTTCTTCAGAGACATTTGGTCTTGAATCACTTGAAATAAATTGGTTTTGGAGTAGAAGAAAACTACTGGAGTATGATTTGCAAAAAGAAATAACGATTAGGGTTCAAATAAATGTGATGGAAATATACGACTTTGTCAGAAGTGAGTATATGTCCCTAGAATTTCATTTATGACCTGACAGTAAGGAGCTTAGAAGACTTCACTCTATCTTAAAGAATAAAAAATGTCAATAAAGTGAAAGACAAATTATTGTTTCACTTGGCAGAAAAGTGGTATCATGGAGAAAATAGTAAATATAAGTAAAGAAATGGAAATCTTAGAAAAAAATGGAAAGTAAATACATATCAAGAAAAATAGAAAGGAAGCTTGCTTTTGGTATGTTCTTTGAAATTACAAGTGTCTGAATTTGAGTAATGATGGTAAAGAGCCCTCCTTTTTTAAACAAACCTAGTCTAGCTTTGGATTTCTAGATCAACCAATACCCTTGTCATAGCCCTCCAATTAGCAGGGGCACTAAAGAGATAGCACCATCCCAACTGATGGGAGAAATGTCTAAGACTGAAAATAACTGAGGGAAAAGAAGTATCCATTTTGAGAGGATCAAAGTGAACAAGACAGAAGCCCAATATACTTTATTAGCACAAAATGTTCTCTGCCTATGTTCTATGTTGACTCATTCTGGTAAACTGACTTACTCTTGACAAAGCTATTACAAATGCAAAACAATACAAAAATGTCAGGTAATAAAAATCCCTGGCCAAACTTCTTTCCCAAAGTCAAATGGAGCACAGGAAGAGAAGCTTAACTCAGTAAATTCTAAGACCATCAACTCCTGCTGACTCAGTCTTCAGAGTATAGTAAGTGGTAATAATTATAGTATACTTAAAATTATTGCATTTTATTTCATTTAATTACTTCTTTTTTCTATTATAGCACTTTAATCTTTTTTGTTTTATTAGTTTCTACTATGTTAAAGGAATTTAAACCAGCAAAATCTCTTACAGTAAATATTTATCCTTATAACCACATATAAGTATAGTCTTCACACTTCATCAAGGAAATTTCTTTGTGTAAAAGACAGAGAACACTACAGAAAACCACAACCAATCATTATTATGTGCTATAGATCCAATTCCAATGGATATATATAAACATACATACATAATGTATAATATATACTGTATATAGTATTATAGTATTATATAATTATATATAGTATGTGTGTATTTATTTACACACACATAGATGATAGAAAGATAGATAGATAGATAGATAGATAGATAGATAGTTAGATAGATGATTGATAGATAGATAGATGATAGATAGATGATTGATTGATAGATAGATGATAGATAGATGATTGATTGATAGATAGATGATAGATAGATATAGATAGATAGATAGATAGATAGATAGATAGATAGATAGATAGATAGATTGTTTGATAGATAGATGATAGATAGACAGACAGACAGACAGACAGGCAGGCAGGCAGGCAGACAGACAGACAGACAGACAGATGATAGATAGATAGATAGATAGATAGATAGATAGATAGATAGATAGATAGATGGATGGATGGATATACACATAATACACTTTAAGACTTAAATCTAGGGAACATTTCAGACAAGATAGAAAGACTATAAGAGCCAAAGGATCAGGGAATTTGCTGTGAAACTGTGTCTCCTCATGATGCCAGAAGCAACATCTACAATCTCTCCAATGTGACTGCCCAATTGAGGCCTGAACAAAGAAGACACTAAAGAGCATGACAAAATGGAAGGGGAAAACCCTATAAGGCCTTAACCATTCATAAAAATTTACAGGAAACTTAGTAAAACTCATAGTAAGAATGGTGATCCACCCCAGGGAAGAACACACCAATTGGTTTTCCATTGTGAAATGATCAGCCTTAAAAATACATATAGAAGTAACATTATATAGGCATAACAGCTTATATTTTAGAATATATATATATATATATATATATATATATATATATATATATATGCATTCAGTAGCTGATAAAAAATGTGGTCATGAATTTGAAGAAGAGTAGTAAGAGGTATATGGGAGGGATTGGGGAAAATGAAAGGAAAGAAGAAATACTTTAATTAGACACAATCTTTGCTTCTTATATATTGCATTTACTATATTTAGGTATGTTTCTTGTATCCCTGATATCTCCAATACTTTTATCATGAAGGGATATTGGATTTTGTCAAGGGCTTTTTCAGGATCTCATGAGATGATCATGTGGTTCTTCTTTTTTATTTTGTTTAAATGGTGGGTTACACTGACAGATTTTCATATGTGAAACCACCACTGAATCTCTGGAGTAAAATCCTCTTGATTATGGTAGATGATCTTTCAGATGTGTTATTGGATTCAGTTTGCCAATATTTTATCGCATCTTTTGGTATTAATGTTCATGAAAGAAATTTGTCTGTAATTCTCTTTTTTTGTTTGAGTCCTTGTGAGATTTATATATCAGGGTAACTGTGGCCACAGAAGAACTATTTGGGAATGCTCCTTCTGTTTCTATTTTGTGGAATAATTTGATAAATACTAGTATTAGTTTTTCTTTGAATGTGTGGTAAAATTCTGTGCTAAAAAATCTGGTCCTAGGCATTTATTGATTAGAAGACTTTTAATAATTGTTTTTATTTCCTTAGGGCTTATATGTCTGTTTAAATTGTTTATCTGATCTTGTTTTAATTTTGGTATGTGGTATATAAATATAATAAAAGCAATATACAGCAAATAATAGTCAACATCAAATTAAATGTAGAGAAACTTCAAAGAATTCCACTAAAATCAGGAACAAGGTAAGACTGTCTACTCTCTCATATCTATGTAATATGGTACTCAAATTTCTAGCTAGAGAAATAATACAACAAAAAGAGATTAGGGGGATAAAAATTGGAAGGGACGAAGTCAAAGTATCATTATTTGCAAATGACATGATAGTATGCATAACTTAACAAAAATTTCTACCTGTGAACTCTTAAGGCTGATAAACACCTTTAGTGAAGTAGAAATGAATAAGATTAACTTTAAAAAGTCAGTAATTCTCTTAAATACAAATTATAAAGGTGCTGAGAAAAAAACATGGAAATATCAACCTTCACAATAGCCACAAAACATAAATATCTTGGTGTAACTAAACCAAGCAAGTAAAAGAC
The DNA here is from genome assembly GCF_903992535.2 of Arvicola amphibius. Taxonomy (NCBI): domain Eukaryota; kingdom Metazoa; phylum Chordata; class Mammalia; order Rodentia; family Cricetidae; genus Arvicola; species Arvicola amphibius. The sequence continues at coordinate 105,226,314 of NC_052065.1, forward strand.
TTGACAAGAGATTCAAATCTTTGAAGAAAGAAATTGGAGATGATAGCAGAAGAAATGATCTTCCATGTTCATAGATAAGTAGTATTAACATAGTAAAAATGGCCATTTTACCAAAAGCAATCTACAGATTCAATGCAATCCCCAAAATTCTAATGCAAGTCTTACAGACCTTGAAAAAGCAATACTCAACATCATATGGAAAAAAATGAGGATAGCTAAAACAATTCTCGACAATAAGAGAATTTCTGGAGGTATCACTATCTCTGATCTCAAGTTCTATTACAGAGCAATAGTAATTAAACCAGCATGGTATTGACAAAAAAACAGAGAAATTGATCACAGGAATCAAATCAATGACCCAGACATAAACTCATACAGCTAGATACTTAATTTTTGACATAGAAGCCAAAATTATACAGTGGGGAAAGAGCATCTTCAATATAATGGTACTGATACAATTAGGTGTTAGCATGAGGAAGATACAAATATATCCATATTTATCACCTTGCACAAAACTCAAGTCTAAATGGAACAAAAACCATATATAACATTAATCCAGTTATGCTGAACTGGATAAAAGAGAAAGTGGGAAATAATCTTGAACATATTGAACAAGCAACACAGACACTGAGATAGACAATAACTGTGATATCTTGAAACTGAAAAGTTTCTCTAAGCTGAAAGACACTGTCAATAGGACAAAATGGTAGCCTACAGATTGAGAAAATATCTTCACCAACCCCACATATAACCAAGGGCTGATCTCTAAAATATGTAAAAAACTCAAGAAACTAGATATCAAAAAACAAATAATCAGATTAAAAATGGAGTATGAATCTAAACAGAAAATTCTCAACAGAGGAATCTCAAATGGCTGTAAAGCACCTAAAGAATCTTCAACATACTTAGCCATCAGGGAAATGCTAATCAAAATGACTCTGAGAATCAATCTTATACCTGTGTCAGAATGACTAAGATCAACAACACAAATGACAGCTTATACTGGAGAAAATGTGGAGCAAGGGCAACATTCCTCCATTGTTAGTAGTAGTGCAAACTTGTACAGCCACTTTGAAAATCAATATGGCAGTTTCTCAAAAGACTTGGATTCCATCTACCTCATGAAAGTCTTTAAAGAGACGGAGTACAGACAGTCATAGATTAAAAGGAGTAAAGATAATAAATATTAAGAAGGAATAGAGTAAAAACTAATAAGCCATGTAAAGATAAAGATTACACAGATAATCTGAATTATGTATAATTTGTGTCTTCTTTGACCTTGAAGGAGATAAGTACAAGGAAATATTTTATTGCATGGGCTGCTAAGCTAAATCAGCATAGATATTCTAAAGTTTTCTTGACTTCAAAATGTCGGAAAAGGCCATTTGTTGGTTCCTGGCCTCCCAGCTAGCTTAGACCCAAAATAATCACACAGAAGCTGCAACTCAGTGGGACCTCCAGGTAGGAGCCGTGCTCAGTACTTTAACTCTGAGAATGAGCATGTAGCACATAAACACTTTTTATCTGAGTAATAGCTAAATCTGCCATGCAGAGCACTGCCAAGCCTGGAATATCTCTGTGTATGGCAACAAGAATCTGCCATGCTTTCCTATCTGTGAATGCCTAGTATACCTGATTCCGCTGCCTTCAGAGACAGGGAGCAGTAAGCCCTGGGCATGGTCTCAGCTATTTTCCTCCTGACCCTGAGTGGGCATACAAACACCCAGGCCCACAAATGCCATTTAAATGCTCCATAGCCAGAATTTGAGCTGGCAGCATGGCCCAGGAAGCTGCACTTTAAAAGTATGCAGCTTTTATTTATTTATTTATTTTTTTGCCTCGGCTGAATAATAAAACCTCTCTTAAAGGAGCCATGCCCACTAGCAAACAGAGCCCACCCAAGAAAAGCCAACACCAAACCATGCTTAACCCTGTTCTTTTGTGTCTAGAATTACTTTTTTAGCTTTTTTAAGGTTTTTATGTGGATGTAGTGTCCCACATTAAGCGCCAATCTGTTGGAGGAGGTCGCTTGTTCATCCCAACCACCCAGAACCAAAATAACCACACACAAACTCTATTAATTAAAACACTGCTTGTCCCATTGGCTCTAACTTTTTATTGGCTAACTATTACAATTTAATTTAACACATGTCTAGTAATCTGCATCACTATGTGTTCATGGCTTACCAGCGAAGTTTCAGCACTCTGTCTCCAGCTCCAGCTCCATGGCTTCTCTCTGACTCTGCCTCCTTTCTCCCAGCATTCAGCTTAATTTTCCCCACCTATCTCTGTTTCCCTATAGCTCTGCTATAGGCCCAAAGCAGTTTCTTTATTTATTAATGGTATTCAAGCATACAGAGTGAAATCCTACATCACCAAAATTTGAGTATAAGGATATGTTCCTTTAGAAAAGAAGAGGTTCTTCTTTTGTTTTTATAGAGGATGAGAACCTGTGGCTTTATTCCAGGCTAATGTGGTTTGATGAACCAAGATGCCCTGAGACATCACTGTGAACACCCTCAAAAAATTACTTTTCCCAATAAACAGCAGGAAAAAGGTTGAACATAACTACACCCATATTCCCAAATATTGTTTGTAAAGGTATCTTTACATTGTAAAGGGGGATATGCTGTAGAGATGGATATTTTGCATTGGTCTAGATCTTGGTTCATTGATAAAAGTTTTAGGTCAATTTTGTTATATGCATATTTCTGCTCTTGATTAAGTTATTATGTTTGTGCAGTTCATTTAAAAATGTAATGTATAATTAAGAAATATAGGTTAATAGATAATCATCTATAATAGTCTAGATTGTAGTCTTGTTAGGTTTTCTAGATACATAGAGGTATGTTTCTGTTAGTTGGGTATTCTTCAAATCTTTCAGAAACCTTTAGAATATGGCATTTAAATGTTTTAAGAACTTAGGATTTATTATAACAACGAGACACATATGCTCCTGGCAGCACCAATTACTTCAAGAGCAAGATGGGCATCGAAGTGGCTCCCTATGGTATTGGTTAGCCATTTGGGCAAGAAATTGCTCTTGCCTGGACTCCTTGAGGAACTGGACATGCAGGACTCACAGAGAAATGATTGCTTAACTTGCCTAAAAGTAAGACAATCTTTCAGGGTTCCTACTTCATGAAAGAGTGTGCTAGACATTTTTCAGGACAGAGAAGAAAGTTACTAACAAACTTCCATATAGGTGGAACTGTCTTTGAAATTTCCTGTTTGATGAAAAAGTCTTTTGGATACTATGAGCCTGTAGGCTGAAGATGGATGCCTCCCAAATTACAGAATAATGTTGGGTTATTGCCCAGACAGCAAGAAGTCTCTGTCAATTCTCCAGTTTTGAAAGTTGTTTACAATGCGCTTCCTGTTTACTTAGGTAATAATATGTCTGTGATGGAGTTGATGAATAGATACAGTTTTCCTTAGTTATAATAAAAGATAAAGTAAACATAAATATTGTAACTGTAGTTCTTGCTTGATACCTATTTTGTTATATGTAATTTTACTATTTTAAAGTTAATTTTTTCCTATTTGTTTAAAGAGAAAAGGGGTAATGGTGTGGGAGGTCCATCTGTCTATTGTTGCTTTTAATGGTTAATGAATAAAGAACTGCTTTGAGCTTATGGCAAGCCTCAAATAGAACTAGGCTGGAAAACTAAACTGAATGGTGGGAGAAAGAAATGCAAAATCTGGGAAAAGCAATGGAGTTTCTGAAGAAAGGTGCTGTGAACTTTTCCAAGCAAGGCACAGCCTTGTGACAATACACAGATTAATAAAGCTGGGTCAAATTAATATGTAAGTTAGCCATTAAGAAGCTACAGCTAATACGCCAAGCAGTGATTTAATTAATATAGTTTCTGTGTGATTATTTTTGGGCTAAGTGGGCAGGAACTAACTAGTGGCCTCCTTACAATAACCCAGAGGTACCACTCCTGGGAATATACCCAAAGAATTTTCAATCATACCACAAGGACACTTGATTAACTATGTTGATAGCAGTTTTATTTGTAATAGACAGAACCTGGAAACAACCTAGATGATCCTCAATGAAGTCTGGATAAATAAAATGTGGTACATTTACACAATGGAGTATTTTTCAGCATTTAAAAACAAAGGATGACATCAGGAAATTGAAAGGCAAATATATGGAACTAGAAAAGAATCATCCTGAAAAAAATAACCAAGACCCAGAAAGACAAACATGGTATGCACTCACTCATAAGTGGATACCAACTGTAAAGGATAATCATGCTACAATCCATAGACCCTGAGAGTTTAAGCAACATGGAAAAAGGGGAAGGGGAGGGGACCACATGGATCTCCCTGGATAAGGAAAATAGAAAAAAAAAATCCTGGGTCAACTGGGGGTAGATGGGGATGAGACCTTGAGGGATCAGTTTGGATATGGATAGAGGGGTACTGAAAGAAATGAATGGAAAAGTGGAAGGAACTTTTCAGGGTAAACCTGGGTTGTTTGTTTTTCCATATAAAGTTGATTATTGTTCTCTCAAGGTCTGTGAAGAATTTTGTTGGGATTTTGATGGGGATTGCATTGAATCTATAGATTGCCTTTGGTAGAATTGCCATTTTTACTATGTTGATCCTACCAATCCAAGAGCATGGGAGATACTTCCCGTTTCTTGTATCCTCTTCAGTTTTTTTCATCAAAGACTTAAAGTTCCTGTCAAATAGATCTTTCACTTCCTTGGTTAGAGTTACCCCTAAGATACTTTATGCTATTTGTGGCTATTATGAAAGGTTATGTTTCTCTGATTTCCTTCTCTGCTTCTTCATCCTTTGTGTATAGGAATGATACTGATTTTTTTGAGTTGATCTTGTTTCCTGCCACATCACCGAAGGTATTTATCAGCTGTAGGAGTTCTCTGGTAGAGGTTTTGGGGTCACTTATGTACACTATCATATCATCTGTAAATAATGAAAGTTTGACTTCTTCCTTTCCAATTTGAATCCCCTTGATCTCCTTATGTTGTTTCATTACCATTGTTAGAACTTCAAGTAAAATATTGAAGAGATATGGAGAGAGTGGACAGCCTAGTCTTGTTCTTGATTTTAGAGGAATGGCTTTGACTTTCTCTACATTTAATTTAATGTTAGCTGTCAGCTTGCTGTTTACTGCTTTTATTATATTTAGGTATGAACCTTGTATCCCTAATCTCTCCAGGACCTTTATCATAAAGGGGTATTGAATTTTGTCAAATGATTTTTCAGCATCTAATGAAATGATCATATGTTTTTTTTCTTTCAGTTTATTTATATGATGGATTACATTAATAGATTTTCATATGTTGAACCAGCCCTGCATCTCAGGGATGAAGCCTACTTGATCATAATGGATGATTTTTTGATGTGTTCTTGGATTCGGTTTGGAGTATTTTATTGAGAATTTTTGCATTAATGTTCCTGAGTGAGATTGGTCTATAATTCTCTTTCTTGGTTGAGTTTTTGTGCGGTTTTGGTATCAGGGTTACTGTAGCCTCATAAAAAGAGTTTGGCAATGATTCTTCTGATTCTATTATGTGGAACACATTAAGGAGTGTAGTTATTAGATCTTCTTGGAAGTTTTGGTAGAATTCTGCACTAAAAGCATCTGGCCCTGGGCTTTTTTTTTTTTTTTGATTGGGAGGTTTTTGATGACAACTTCTATTTCCTCATGACTTATAGGTCTATTTAAATTATTCACTTGGTCTTGATTTAATTTGGGTATATGGTATTGATCAAAAAAGTCCATTTCTTTTTCATTTTTCAATTTTGTTGCATACAGACTTTTGTAGTAAGACCTAATGATTCTCTGAATTTCTTCAGTGTCTGTTGTTATGTCCCCCTTTTCATTTCTGATCTTGTTAATCTCTCTGCCTTTTGATTAGTTTGGCCAGGGGTTTGTCAGTCTTGTTGATTTTCTTGAAGAACTAGCTCTTGGTTTCATTGATTTTTGGATTGTTTGTGTGTTTCCATTTTGTTGATCTTAGCCATTAGTTTGGTTCATTTCGAGTCTTCTACTCCTCCTGGATGAGTCTGCTTTTTTTTTCTAGAGCTTTCGGCTGTGCTGTTAAGTCTTTATTGTGAACTTTTTCTGTTTTCTTTATGAGGGCACTTAGTGCTGTGAAATTTCTTCTTAGCATTGCTTTCATAGTGTCCCATATGTTTGGGTATGTTGTGTTTTTATTTTCCTTGAATTCAAGGAAGACTTTAATTTCTTTCTGTATTTTTTCCTTGACCCAGGGGTGGATCAGTAGTTGATTGTTCTGTTTCCATGAGTTTGTAGGCTTTCTGAGGGTGGAATTGTTCTTAAATTCAAACTTTATTCCATGGTGATTCTATAAGACACAGGTGATTACTACAATTTTTTTGTATCTCTGGAAGTTTGCTTTGTTACCAAGTATGTGATCAATTTTCGAGAAGGTTCCATGAGATGCTGAGAAGAAGGTATATTCTTTCCCGTTTGTCTGGAATGGTCTATCAATGTCTGTTAAGTCCATTTGGTCCATTACATCTGTTAGTTCTCTTATTTCTCTGTTAAGTTTCTGTCTGGTTGACCTGTCCATTTGAGAAAGAGGAGTGTGGAAATTTCCTACTGTTAGTGTGTAGGGTTTGATGTGTGATTTGAGTTCTAGTAATGTTTCTTTTACATATATGGGTGCTTTTATATTAGAGAAATAGATATTCAGGGTTGAGACTTTATCTTGATGAACTGTTCTTGTTATGAGTATAAAGTGTCCTTCTCCATCTCTTCTGATTGATTTTATTTTGAAATCAATTTTGTTAGATATTTGGATACCACACTGTCTTGTTTCTTAGGTCTGTTTGCTTGGAAAACCTTTTCCCAACCCTTTATTCTGAGGTAGTATCTGTCTTTGAGGTTAATGTGTGTTTTCTTTAAAGATCAGAATGTTGGATCCTGTTTCTGTATCCATTCTCTTAACCTGTGCCTTTTTATAGGTAAATTGAGTCCATTGATATTATTGACCAGTGCTTGTTAATCTGGTTATTTTTTTGGTGGTAGTATTTGTGTGTTTCTCTTCTTTGAGATGTGTTGGTATAAGGTTGCAAGATGTCTGTGCTATTGTGAGTGTTGTTGGCTTCCTTGGATTGAGGATTTCCTTCTAGTACTTTCTGTAAGGCTGGGTTTGTGGATACATATTGTTTAAATCTGTTTTTGTCATGGAATAGCGTGTTTTCTCCATTGATGGTGAAAGAAAGCTTTTCTGGGTATAGTATAGTAGTCTGGGCTTGCATCCATGGTCTCTTAGCATCTGCAATATATCTATTTAAGACCTTCTGTGCCCAAGCATACTATAAAATCATATGTTGAACTATGTTCATAGCAGCATTATTTGTAGTTGCCAGATCCTGGAAACAACCTAGATGTCCCTCAATGGAAGAATAGATAAAGAAAGTATGGAATATATACACATTAGAGTATGATTCAGTGGTAAAAATTAATGACATCCTGAATTTTGCATGCAAATGGATGGAAATAGAAAACACTATCCTGAGTGAGATAACCCAGACCCCCCAAAAATGAATATGGTATGTACTCTCTCATTAGTGAACTCTAGCCATAAACAAAGGACATTAAGCCTATAGTTCACAAGCCTAGAGAAGCCAAATAACAAGGCAAAGAAAAGAAAAACATATATAGATCCTCCTGGAAATTGGAAGCAAACAAGATTGCTGGGAAAAAGTTGGGAGCATGGGGGTGGGGGTAAGGGTGGGGTTGGGGGAAGAGTAGAGGAGGAGAGAGAAGGGAGAAAGGAAAGACAGGAAAGAGCTTGGGGGAGTTGAAGGGTGGAGATGGAGGAAGGGCAGATAGAGGAGCAGGAAAGAAGATAGCTACATTAAGGGAGCCATTTTAGGGTTGGCAAGAGACTTGGCTCTAGAGGGGATCCCAGGTGTTTATGGGGATGTCACCAGCTAGGTCCTTAGGCAGCAGAGTAGAGGGTGCCACAACTGGCCTTATCCTACTACCACACTTATGATTATTTTGAATATCATCATAGAATCTTTGTCCAGCGATGGATGGAGATAGAGACAGAGACCCTCCTCAGAGCAATGGACTGAGCCCCCAAGGTTCAGTCGTAGAGCAGAATGAGAGAGATGATGAGCAAGGAAGTGTGGACCATGAGGGCTTAGTCTACCCAATGAGACAGTGTGCCTGTTCTAATGGGAGCTCACCAAATCCAGATGGACTGGGACTGAATTAGCGTGCTATCAAACTGGACTCTCTGAATGTGGCTGAAAATGGGGCTGACTGAGAAGCTATTGATAAAGGCACTGAGACTTGTTTCTACTGCATGTACTGGCTTTTTGGGACCCTAGTTTATTTGGATGCAAAGCTTCCTAGGCCTGGATATAAGAGGGAGGGCCTTGGACTTCCCACAAGGCAGGGTTCCCTGCCCTCTCTTAAGGAGGGAGCAGGAGAAAGGAGGGTGAGTGGGCAAGCAGGAGGGGAATGGGAGGAGGGGAGGAAGTATAAATTTTTGAATGAAAAATTAATAAATAAAAGAAGATCTTCTGGCTTTCATGGTTTCCATTGAGAAGTCAGGTGTAATTCTAATAGGTTTACCTTTATATATTACTTGATCTTTCTCCTTTGCAGCTTTTAATATTATTTCTTTATTCTGTATGTTTTGCGTTTTGATTATTATATAGTGAGGGTTTTCTTTTTTTTTTTTTTTTGATCCAGTATATTTGGTGTTTTGTATGCTTCTTGTACCTTCATAGGAATATCCTTCTTTTAGATGGGACAGTTTTCTTTTATAATTTTGTTGAATATATTTTCTGGGCCATTGAGCTGGAATTCTTCTCCTTCTACACCAATTATTCTTAGGTTTTGTTTTTTTTATGGTGTCCCAGAATTCCTGGATGTTTTGTGTTAAGAATTTGTTGGATTTGCTGTTTTCTTTATCAATGAATCTATTTCCTCTACAGTATCTTCATCACCTGAGATTCTTTCTTCTCTCTCTTGTATTCTGTTGGTTATACTTGTCTCTGTAGTTCCTATTCGTTTACCCAGATTTTCCATTTCCAGCCATCCCTCAGTTTGTGTTTTCTTTATTACCTCCCTTTCAGTCTTCAAGTCTTGAACTGTTTCCTTTACCTGTTTTATTGCTTTTTCTTGGTTTTCTTGGGTATCTTTTTTTTTTTTTTTTTTTTTTTTCCTCATGGTTTATTTTTTTTTATATTTAAAAATTACCATCTCCTTCCCTCCTCCTCCCCCCTCCCTCCCCTCCTTCTCCCCTTTCTCTCCCCTCCTTCTCCCCCTTCCCTCCCCTCCCCTCCACCCATACCTCCCCTCCCTCCCTCTCAAGGCCAAGGAGCCATCAGGGTTCCCCACTCTATGCTAAGACCAAGGTCCTCCCAACTCCCCCCAGGTCCAGGAAGGTGATCGACCAAGCTGAGAAGGCTCCCACAGAGCCCGTCCATGAAGAAGAATCAGAGCCCAGAGCCATTGTCCTTTGCTTCTCAGTCAGCCCCCGCTGTTGGCCACACTCAGAGAGACGGGCTTGGTCGCATGATCCATCAGTCCCACTCCAACTGGAGTTGGTGACCTCCCATTAGTTCTGTCCCACCGTCTCCATGAGTGAACGCACCCCTCTCGTTCCTGACTTTCTCCCTCATGCTCTCGCTCCTTCTGCTCCTCATCGGGACCTTGGGAGCTCAGTCCAGTGCTCCAATGTGGGGCTCAGTCACCTTCCCCATCTGTCGCCAGCTGGAGGTTCCCTCACGGTCCTGACTTTCTTTCTCATGTTCTCTCTCCTTCTGCTCCTCATCAGGACCTTGGGAGCTCAGTCCGGTGCTCCAAGGTGGGGCTCTGTCATTTTCTTCATCTATCGTCAGGTGGAGGTTCTATGGTGATATGCAAGAAATTCATCAGTATGGCTATAGGAACTGGCCTTTTCAGGCTCCCTCTCCTCAGCTGCCCAAGGAACTAACTGGGGGCGTCTCCCTGGAAACCTGGGAACCCCTCTAGGGTCAAGTCTCTTGACAACCCTCAGGTAGCTCCTTAAATTCAGATATATGCTTCCCTGCTCTCATATCCACCCTTCCTATATCCCAAGCACCCCATTCCTCCGAGCTCCCCCCGCTCTCCCCTTCACACTTTTCTCTCCCCATCTTCCCTTGGCCCAGTCTTGCCCAACCCTCAAGTTCCCAATTTTGCCTGGCGATCGTGTCTACTTCCAATATCCAGGAGGATTACTATATCTTTTTTGGGAGTTCACCTTCTTATTATCTTCTCAAGGATCCCAAACTTATAGGCTCGATGTCCTATAATCATGGCTAGAAACCGAATATGAGTGAGTACATCCCATGTTCATCTTTATGGTTCTGGGTTACCTCACTCAGAATAGTGTTTTCTATTTCCATCCATTTGCCTGCAAAATTCAAGATGTCATTGTTTTTTACCGCTGAGTAGTATTCTAGCATGTATATATTCCACAGTTTCTTCATCCATTCTTCCACTGAAGGGCATCTAGGCTGTCTCCAGGATCTGGCTATTACAAATAATGCTGCTATGAACATAGATGAGCATATGCTTTTGTTGTATGATTGGGCATCTCTTGGGTAGATTCCCAATAGTGGAATTGCTGGGTCCTGGGGTAGGTTGATCCCGAATTTCCTGAGAAACCACCACACTGCTTTCCAAAGTGGTTGCACAAGTTTGCATTCCCACCAGCAATGGATGAGTGTGCCCCTTACCCCACAACCTCTCCAGCAAAGGTTATTATTGGTGTTTTGGATTTTAGCCAATCTGACAGGTGTGAGATGATATCTCAAAGTTGTTTTGATTTGCATTTCCCTGATAGCTAGGGAGGTTGAGCATGACCTTAAGTGTCTTTTGGCCATTCGAACTTCTTCTGTTGAGAATTCTCTGTTCAGTTCATCGCCCCATTTTTTAATTGGGTTAATTGGCATTTTACCGTCTAGTCTCTTGAGTTCCTTATATATTTTAGGGATCAGACCTTTGTCAGTTGCAGGGTTGGTGAAGATCTTTTCCCAGTCAGTAGGCTGCCTTTGTGTCTTAGTGACAATGTCCTTTGCTTTACAGAAGCTGCTCAACTTCAGGAGGTCCCATTTATTCAATGTTGCCCTTAAAGTCTGTGCAGCTGGGGTTATGCATAGGAAACGGTTCCCTGTGCCCATTTGTTGTAGAGTACTTCCCACTTTCTCCTCTATCAATCTCAATGTGTTCAAATTAATATTGAGGTCTTTAATCCATTTGGACTTGAGTTTTGTGCATGGTGATAGATATGGATCTACTTTCATTCTTCTACAGGTTGACATCCAGTTATGCCAGCACCATTTGTTGAAGATGCCCTCTTTTTTCCATTGTGTACTTTTGGCTCCTTTATCAAAAATCAGGTGTTCATAGGTTTGTGGTTTAAGATCCGGGTCTTCTATACGATTCCATTGGTCAACTTCTCTGTTCTTATGCCAATACCAAGCCGTTTTCAATACTGTAGCTCTGTAATAGAGTTTGAAGTCAGGGATGGTAATGCCTCCAGAAGTACCTTTATTGTATAAGATTTTTTTGGCTATCCTGGGTTTCTTGTTTTTCCATATAAAGTTGATTATTGTCTTCTCAATCTCTGTGAAGAATTTTAATGGGACCTTGATTGGGATTGCATTGAATCTATAGATTGCTTTTGGTAGAATTGCCATTTTTACTATGTTGATCCTCCCAATCCACGAGCAGGGGAGATCCTTCCATTTTCTGGTATCCTCTTCAATTTCTTTCTTCAAAGACTTAAAGTTCTTGTCATATAAATCCTTCACTTCCTTGGTTAGCGATATTCCCAGATATCTTATGCTATTTGTGGCTATTGTGAAAGGTGATACTTCTCTGATTTCCCTCTCTGCTTCCTTATCCTTTGTGTATAGGAGGGCGACTGATTTTTTGGAGTTGATCTTGTAGCCTGCCACGTTACTGAAGGAGTTTATCAGCTGTAGGAGTTCTTTGGTGGAGTTTTTGGGGTCGCTTATGTATACTATCATATCATCTGCAAATAATGAAAGTTTAACTTCTTCCTTTCCAAATTGGATCCCCTTGATTCCCTTATGTTGTCTTATTGCTATTGCTAGAACTTCAAGCACTATATTGAAGAGATAAGGAGAGAGTGGACAGCCTTGTCGTGTTCCTGAATTTAGTGGGATAGCCTTGAGTTTCTCTCCGTTTAATTTGATGTTAGCTGTCGGTTTGCTGTAAATAGCTTTTATTATATTTAGGAATGACCCTTGTATCCCTAATCTCTCCAAGACCTTTATCATAAAAGGGTGCTGAATTTTGTCAAATGCTTTTTCAGCATCTAATGAGATGACCATATGGTTTTTTTCCTTCAGTTTGTTTATATGATGGATTACATTAATAGATTTTCGTATGTTGAACCAGCCCTGCATCTCTGGGATGAAGCCTACTTGATCGTAATGGATAATTTTTCTAATGTGTTCTTGGATTCGGTTTGCCAGTATTTTATTGAGAATTTTTGCATCCATGTTCATGAGTGAGATTGGCCTGTAATTCTCTTTCTTGGTTGAGTCTTTGTGTGGTTTAGGTATCAGGGTAACTGTAGCTTCATAGAAGGAATTTGGCAGTGACTCTTGTGTTTCTATATTATGAAATACCTTAAGGAGTATAGGTATTAGGTCTTCTTGGAAGTTCTGGTAGAATTCCGCATTGAAACCATCTGGTCCTGGGCTCTTTTTGGTAGGGAGGTTTCTGATAACAGTTTCTAATTCTTTGCGACTAACAGGACGATTTAGAGCATTTACCTGGTCCTGGTTTAACTTTGGTATATGGTATTTATCTAAAAAACTGTCCATTTCTTTTACATTTTCCAATTTTGTGGCATACAGGCTTTTGTAGTAAGATCTAATGATTTTCTGAATTTCCTCTGTGTCTGTGGTTATGTCCCCCTTTTCATTTCTGATCTTGTTAATTTGCGTGTTCTCCCTCTGCCGTTTGATTAGATTGGCTAAGGGTTTGTCAATCTTGTTGATTTTCTCCAAGAACCAGCTTCTTGTTTCATTGATTCTTTGGATTGTTTTCTGTGTTTCTATTTTGTTGATTTCTGCCCTCAGTTTGATTATTTCCAGTCTTCTACTTCTCCTAGGTGAGTCTGCTTCTTTTTTTTCCAGAGCTTTCAGGTGTGCTGTTAAGTCACCAATGATTGCTTTCTCCGTTTTCTTTAAGTGGGCACTTAGTGCTATGAACTTTCCTCTTAGCACTGCTTTCATTGTGTCCCATAGGTTTGAGTATGTTGTGTCTTTGTTTTCATTAAATTCAAGAAAGACTTTAATTTCTTTCTTTATTTCTTCCTTGACCCAGGTGTGGGTCAGTAGTTGACTGTTCAGTTTCCATGAGTTTGTGGGCCTTCTGGGGGTAGCATTGTTGTTGAATTCTAATTTTAATCCATGGTGATCCGATAAGACACAGGTGGTTACTAATATTTTTTTGTAACTGTGGAAGTTTGCTTTGTTACCAAGTATATGGTCAATTTTCGAAAAGGTTCCATGAGCCGCAGAGAAGAAGGTATATTCTTTCCTATTTGGGTGGAATGTTCTATAGATGTCTGTTAAGTCCATTTGGTTCATTACCTCCATTAAGTCTTTCAATTCTCTGTTAGGTTTCTGTCTGATTGACCTGTCCATTGGTGAGAGAGGAGTGTTGAAGTCTCCAACTATTAGTGTGTGTGGTTTGATGGCTGCCTTGAGTTCTAGAAGTGTTTCTTTTACATAAGTGGGAGCTTTTATATTAGGGGCATAGATATTCAGGATTGAGACTTCATTCTGAAGGATTTTTCCTGTTATGAGTATAAAGTGTCCCTTTCCATCTCTTCTGATTGATTTTAGTTTGAAGTCAACTTTGTTGGAAATTAGTATGGCCACACCCGCTTGTTTCTTAGGGCCATTTGCTTGATAAACCTTTTCCCAACCCTTTACTCTGAGTAGGTGCCTGTCTTTGTGGTTGAGGTGTGTTTCTTGTAAACAGCAAAATGTTGGATTCTGTTTTCGTATCCAGTCTCTTAGCCTGTGCCTTTCTATAGGTGAATTGAGTCCATTGATATTAAGTGATATTAATGACCAGTGGTTGTTAACTTCAGTCATTTTTAGTAGTAGAGTTTGTGTGTTTCCCTTCTTCTAGTTGTGCTGGTGAAGGGTCGCTAGATGCCTGAGTTATTGTCGGCGTTGTTGGACTCCTTGGTTTGTGATTTTCCTTCTATTACTTTCTGCAAGGCTGGATTTGTGGCTGCGTATTGTTTAAATCTGTTTTTGTCCTGGAATATCTTGTTTTCTCCATCAATGGTGAATGCAAGCTTTGCTGGGTATAATAGTCTAGGCTTGCATCCATGTTCCCTAAGTGTCTGTAGCACATCTATCCAAGCTCTTCTGGCTTTCATGGTTTCCATTGAGAAATCAGGTGTAATTCTGATAGGTTTCCCTTTATATGTTACTTGACCTTTTTCCTTTGCAGCTCTTAATATCTGTTCTTTATTCTGTATGTTTTGTGTTTTGATTATTATATGGCGTGGGGATGCTTTCTTTTGATCCAGTCTATTTGGTGTTCCGTAGGCTTCTTGTACCTTCATAGGAACATCGTTCTTTAGGTTGGGGAAGTTTTCTTCTATAATTTTGTTGAATATGTTTTCTGGGCCTTTGAGTTGTAATTCTTCTCCTTCTTCTACCCCAATTATTCTTAGGTTTGGTCTTTTCATGGTGTCCCAGATTTCCTGAATGTTTTGTGTTAAGAATTTGTTAGATTTGTTTAGTTCTTTAATCTGTGAGTTTATTTCTTCTATAGTATCTTCAGAGTCCGAGATTCTTTCTTCCATCTCTTGTATTCGGTTGGAAATACTTGTCTCTGAAGTTTCTGTTCGTTTACTCAGAGTTTCCATTTCCAGTCGTCCCTCAGATTGTGTTTTCTTCAATACCTCCATTTCATTTATCAGGTCTTGTACTGTTTCCCTTACCTGTTTGATTGCTTTTTCTTGTTTTTCTTGTTTTTCTTGGGTATCTTTGAGAGATTTATTTATTTCGTCTACCTTTTTGTTTGTCATCTCCATTTCTTTATGGCAGTTTTTTACCTCCTGTTTAAGGTCCTCTATTATTTTTATAAAGTACTGTTTAATGTCGGTTTCTTCTATATCTTCTGGGGTAGGGTGTTCAATTCTTGTTGTTTCGGGATGTCTGGCTTGTGGTGATGTCATGTTGCCTTTCATGTTGTTGGAGGAGCTCCTGCATTGGCGCCTGCCCATCTCTTCCCCAAAGAATGATGGATCCTTCTGCAGACTGTGAGGTCCCCTTGCAGGCCAAGCAGCTCTCGGACAAAGGCCTACCTTGCTCCGGGCAGTCAAATGAAGGAGGGGACCTCCCACCGGCCTGGGAGCACTCAATTCCAGGTCCCCAGAGCCCAAACAGGCTGAGCTGTGGGATTTTGTGGCCCCAAAGACGGGAGGATGAGGAAGGGGGAGGGGGGGAGGATTCTGGGTGCAAGCTGGGAAGGGACAGGGAGAGAGAGGCAGTATCCGGGGAGAATAACCCCTGCAGGAAGAGCAGGAAGTGTGCTGGTGGCAGGGGGGGTTGTGGAGAGTCGGTGGTCCCTCTCCGGGCAGCTGCCGCGGTTCGGGCACTCACTCCTCACTCACCCCAAAGAACGATGGATCCTCCTGCAGATTTTCAGGTCCCCTTGCAGGCCAAGCAGCTCTCGGACAAAGGCCTACCTTGCTCCGGGCAGTCAAATGAAGGAGGGGACCTCCCACCGGCCTGGGTGCACTCAATTCCAGGTCCCCAGAGCCCAAACAGGCTGAGCTGTGGGATTTTGTGGCCCCAAAGACGGGAGGATGAGGCAGGGGGAGGGGGGGAGGATTCTGGGTGCGAGCTGGGAAGGGACAGGAAGAGAGAGGCAGTATCCCGGGAGAATAACCCCTGCAGGAAGAGCAGGAAGTGTGCTGGTGGCAGGGGGAGTTGTGGAGAGTCGGTGGTCCCTCACCGGGCAGCTGCCGCGGTTCGGGCACTCACTCCTCACTCACCCCAAAGAACGATGGATCCTCCTGCAGACTTTCAGGTCCCCTTGCAGGCCAAGCAGCTCTCAGACAAAGGCCTACCTTGCTCCGGGCAGTCAAATGAAGGAGGGGACCTCCCACCGGCCTGGGTGCACTCAATTCCAGGTCCCCAGAGCCCAAACAGGCTGAGCTGTGGGATTTTGTGGCCCCAAAGACGAGAGGATGAGGAAGGGGGAGGGGGGGAGGATTCTGGGTGCAAGCTGGGAAGGGACAGGGAGAGAGAGGCAGTATCCGGGGAGAATAACCCCTGCAGGAAGAGCAGGAAGTGTGCTGGTGGCAGGGGGGGTTGTGGAGAGTCGGTGGTCCCTCTCCGGGCAGCTGCCGCGGTTCGGGCACTCACTCCTCACTCACCCCAAAGAACGATGGATCCTCCTGCAGATTTTCAGGTCCCCTTGCAGGCCAAGCAGCTCTCGGACAAAGGCCTACCTTGCTCCGGGCAGTCAAATGAAGGAGGGGACCTCCCACCGGCCTGGGTGCACTCAATTCCAGGTCCCCAGAGCCCAAACAGGCTGAGCTGTGGGATTTTGTGGCCCCAAAGACGGGAGGATGAGGAAGGGGGAGGGGGGGAGGATTCTGGGTGCAAGCTGGGAAGGGACAGGGAGAGAGAGGCAGTATCCGGGGAGAATAACCCCTGCAGGAAGAGCAGGAAGTGTGCTGGTGGCAGGGGGGGTTGTGGAGAGTCGGTGGTCCCTCTCCGGGCAGCTGCCGCGGTTCGGGCACTCACTCCTCACTCACCCCAAAGAACGATGGATCCTCCTGCAGACTTTCAGGTCCCCTTTCTTCTTGGGTATCTTTGAGAGTTTTATTATTTTCTACTTACTTTTTGTTTGTCTTCGCTTTCATTTCTTTTGGGGAGTTTTTCACTTCCTGTTTAAGGGTCTACATCATTTTCATAAGGTTACATTTAAAATCATTTTCTTCTGGGTTAGGATGTTCAAGTCTTTCTGTTGCATGTTTGCTGGATTCTGGTGTTATTGTTGCTTTTCAGGATGTTTGAGGAATTCTTGCATTGGAGCATGCCCATCTCTTCCTTCAAATGAGGCCAGCAGAGTCTTGGCTTCTTGATCCAATCTTTGCTGTGATTGATTGTGTACTTGGGAGTTTTTCTTTGTCTTCCCTCTCTTATGTCCGCTAAGCACTGGAGCAGGTTCTCAGATCCCTTCTGCCCTGAAGCCAGCTGTGTTGGGGGATCCAAGGACCTTGCAAATGAAAAGGAAGGTGGGCTTGGGGGCAGGGTGCGATGGTACAAAGAAGCCCCAGCAGCAGGAACACTCCCCGCTGGTCTTCCCGACCTATCAGCCATGAAACAGGGTGTGTGTGGGGATTCAAGGACCTTGCAGATGAAAAGGTGGGCTTGAGGGGCAGGGTGGAATGGAGTAAAGAAAGCCAGCAGCAGGGAACTCACCCTGTTGGATGGCCAGAAAAGCTTAGGGAATTGGAGGGGGACTGGATTAAGTCCCCCAGACTGTCTGGCTGTGTGGCCACTTACTCACATCTCCATATTCCCTCAGTGATGCAATAATTTTGAATAAATGTGTCTAATAAGTACAATAAAAAACATACCATCAATTCTCAGATTTATTTTAGTTTTATGGAAGTGGATTTTCATACAGACTTTTCTCAAATGATAATGATGACTTCTAGCAAAAATGATGTAAACATATAATATTCAAATAATCACCCATACAATTTTTCACACCTTACTTTATGTATTCTACAACTAAGGAACTCATTATTCTAAAGTTTGAAATACATATTTGCCATTGTTTCCCCAAACTTAGTAAAGTGTTTAATTTTTTTAAGGAAGCATCTATTCTGAAATGTTCCCAACCATCTTTTAAATTGTTATGAAGAAGACTGTAGCAAAGTGCTTGTCTCTCTGTGAACCTGTGCAGAATCTCTACAAATAACTAGGGAAAATAAGTATCATACTTGGCTCTTGGAATAATTCCCTTGTAATAGTCAAAATTGTGAGATTATTTTTAACAAAACCATGTTTTTCAAATGGAAAAGAGAACAGGTGGCTTAAAGAGGAAAGTATTTTAGCTTATGAAAGGGACTATGTCTCTCTAAATCCATAAATAGCATCTTGTCTTATAGCTGTTCATTTCTAAAAATTTGAATGCTTTTGGCTATAAAAATATTTTACTTAACAATTTTGAAATATGCTTTCAGGAATGCATATTTGATTTTTAATGTTTTAACACTGAGAATATCATTGTGAATTATAAGATTTCTCTGTATTTAATTTCATTTGTTGCTGTGGGCTCTGAAGAAAAAGATTTTAGTGAAATAAAGGTTAATAATAACTTTATTTTAACCTTAATTATTTTTCTTTCTTTTTTCCTTTTACTTATCTTTAAACTGGTTAATTGTACTTCATGCCCTATAAATTAGGACACCAATGACACTTTTTTCCAATTAAGAGTGAAAATCTTTTTTGATCCATTGACTCTTTATGAGATGAAATTATATTTTTCAGACTAACGTGCATGACAACATAATTCTCTATACTTATTATTGTTCTAATTTGTTGCTTTAATGTGATGTATCAGAAGAGGTGTAATGTCATCTGCTTATCTAAGACATTAATAACTTTCATTAATAAGAAGAGTCTAAAAATAGCTTTGAGACATATATTTGGCCCTTTAACATTAAGTGAGTGCTTACTAAATGTTTGACACTTTCAATTATCAAATGTATATTAAATGATTCAATACTAAAAAGAATTCAATGACTTGGAAATTATGTATGTAATGATTATTTAAATTATTAATTATTAATGAAAACATGGGAGTCAGATATGGGGTTAAAACTTGATTGATCAGAGAAGCAAGCAGTGACAACCTCTCTCCTTCCTTCTTCCATTCAAACTGTCCATGAATCTTTCTAACCCTTTCTTACTACTTCTTATGTTTCCCTATATATATCCTGGGTACTCCAAAACCTCTAGGGTTGATTCTGCTCAGTTAGTAGCTGCCTCTTCCCTCTCATTCATTGGCAGTCTCGGGAGGATCAGAGTATGATCAAAATTTCCCACAGCATTTCCCCCATTTTGTCTAAAAAAACCAGAAATGCTTGAACTCTAACACAGTAAAACCATATATAATAAGAACAATTACCACCTAAGAATTCCAGTCACAATTCCCAATCTATTTGCATTTGGTAAATTCAGAGAAAATACTCCATTATCTATTCTATCTTGTTGAGTCATAAGTTTTATAGCTATTTATATTCATTTTCTATTCTAACTTTTATTACCAACTCAAAACTATCATTTTAGATCTCAAAGTATTTTCTTAGATAAACATATTAATCTTTTATGTCTCTCACCCTTATATATTTTAAACCTCTTTTGTGTGATTCTTTTTCAAATTTAGTAACAAGGAAAATTGTAACTGTAGTTGGATTACTTTTACACTAGCCCCACACTGGAATACCAAAATGTTGTTGGTTTTTTTACTCTTTTACTCTTTGCTCTTTGGGGGCCTACCATTCAGGTCCCAAATAGATGCACACAGAGTCTTATTCTGTTTTATAAATTTCCAGTATTAGATTGGCTTATTTCTAGCCAGATTCTTAGAATAA
Organism: Arvicola amphibius; assembly: GCF_903992535.2. NCBI lineage: Eukaryota > Metazoa > Chordata > Mammalia > Rodentia > Cricetidae > Arvicola > Arvicola amphibius. The sequence continues at coordinate 105,245,993 of NC_052065.1, forward strand.
ATTATCCCATCTACCTTTTGTTTCTGGGTTTTATTCCTTTTTCTGTTTTTGTATACCTTCCTTTACTTCTTTCACTGTGACATGGTGTATAGCTGTGTAGCCAGCCCCTGATGCTCTCCTATCTATGTTCTTTGTTCCTCTTTTTCTTCTTCCAGATTTCTTCTTCCATTCATATACTGTGCCTGCCATCCCTGCCTATTCTTTCTCCTGCCTTATTATTGGCTGTTCAGTTCTTTATAAGATCATCAGGTGTTGACCCAGGCAAAGAATCACAGCTTCACAGAGTTAAACAAATGCAGCATTAACAAAAGCAACACACTTTTACATTGTTGAACAAATGTTCCAAAGCATAAACAAATATAATACACATTAAAATAATATTCTACATTTCCCCATTTTTCTCTAAATAAAAAGAAAGGTTTTAAATTTAACACAGTAAAACTATATACAACGGAACAGCTATCAAGTAAGAATTAATTTACAATATTCAGTCCATTTGCATTTAGCAAATTCAGAGAAAATACTACATTACCTATTTTAGCTTAGTGAATGCAAAGTTTTATACCTAACTTAATTTTTTCATAATTAAAACAAACCTGCAACTGTAACTATCTGGCATTCAACTCCATCCAAGACCTCAGAAGTAATTAATATTACCCAAGTAAACAGGAAGTACATAGCAAGCAACTTCCAAAAGTCTACAAATAACAGAGACATCTGGCTGCCTGGACAGTCACCCAAAGTTTCTTTGCAACATTGGGGCATTAATCTTCAGACTACTGGCATAGACTATCTGGCAGACTTTTCCCTGAAGCAAGAAATTTGAAGGATTATCCTGTCTTGCATTGGCAAAGTTCAACAGTCACTTACCTTTGTATCTTCAATGTCCAGTTTGGATAGTATACTGTTAGCAGTTGAGGCAAGGACAATTTTTTTGCCCAAATGGCTAGCTTTACAAGAATGAAAGCAAATTTTATACAGAGGTTCTTATTTGCCCTTCATCCTTTTTTGAAGTTGTCCAGTGCTGCTATGAGTACAGACATGTCATAAAAGGCTTTATGTTATTAAAACATTATACATGTCATATTCTCTAGGTCTCTGAAGTATTTGAAGATCATCGACCTATTTAAAATATATGTCTGCTTAACAGTGAAAACACCTTACATGACTATAAGTTTGGTTGTAATAGATGACCTTTCTTTCTGTATATATTTCTGTTGTCTGAGGTGATGACATCTTTTTTTGTATTTAAACACTGCCTAGCCCATTAGTTTCAGCCTCTTACACACATCTTGACTAACCCATATCTAATAATCTGTGTAGCACCACGAAGTGGTGCCTTACTGGAAAGATTCTAGCATATGTTCATCTTGGGCCAGAGCTTCATTGTGTCTGGCTCAGAGAGGAGAGGTATGGCAGTTGTCTGAGCCGTCTACCTCACTTTCTTCTTCCTGTTCTGTCTACTCCACCCACCTAAGGGATGGCCAATCAAATGGGCCAGGCAGTTTCTTTATTAAGCAATGAAATGAACTCAAACAGAAGACCTTCCCACATCATTTCCCCTTTCTCTGTTTAAACAAAAAAGGCTTTCAAGTTAACATAGTAAAATTACATATAACAAAACAGTTATCAAGCAAGAATTACAGTTACAATATTTATATCTACTTTATCTTTTATCATAACTAAGGAAAACTATAACTATCTATTTATTCTTCAACTCCATCAAAGACTCCAGAAGGATATAATATTACCTAAGTAAATGAGAAGCAAGCAACTTACAAAACTCTAGAAATCACAGAGACATCTCACTGCCGGGACAGTCACCCAACGTTCCTCTGTACTGTTGGGGCATCCATCTTCAGCCTTCAGGCCCATAGTTTCCAGTAGACATTTCCATGAAGCAGGAAATTTCAAAGACAGTTCAGTCACTATCTGCTGTGTCCAGAAACCCAGGATAGCCAAAACAATCTTATACAATAAAGGAACTTCTGGAGGCATTACCATCCCTGATTTCAAACTCTATTACAGAGCTACGGTATTGAAAACAGCTTGGTATTGGCATAAAAACAGAGAAGTCGACCAATGGAATCTAATAGAAGACCCGGATCTTAACCCACAGACCTATGAACACCTGATTTTTGATAAAGGAGCCAAAAGTACACAATGGAAGAAAGAGGGCATCTTCAAGAAATGGTGCTGGCATAACTGGATGTCAACCTGTAGAAAAATGAAGGTAGATCCATGTCTATCACCATGCACAAAACTCAAGTCCAAATGGATTAAAGACCTCAATATTAATCTGAACACACTGAGCCTGATAGAGGAGAAAGTGGAAAGTACTCTACAGCATATGGGCATAGGAGAATGTTTCCTATGTATAACCCCAGCAGCACAGACATTAAGGGCAACATTGAATAAATGGGACCTCCTGAAGTTGAGCAGCTTCTATAAAGCAAAGGACACTGTCACTAAGACACAAAGGCAGCCTACTGACTAGGAAAAGATCTTCACCAACCCCACAACTGACAAAGGTCTGATCTCCAGAATATATAACGAACTCAAGAGCCTAGACTTTAAAATGCTAATTAACCCATTTAAAAAATGGGGCTCTGAACTGAACAGAGAATTCTCAACAGAAGAATTTCAAATGGCCAAAAGACACTTAAGGTCATGCTCAACCTCCTTAGCAATCAGGGAAATGCAAATCAAAACAACTTTGAGATACCATCTTATACCTGTCACATTGGCTAAAATCAAAAACACCAATGATAACCTTTGCTGAAGAGGTTGTGGGGTAAGGGGTACACTGATCCATTGGTGGTGGGAATGCAAACTTGTGCAACCACTTTGGAAAGCAGTGTGGAGGTTTCTCAGGAAATTCGGGATCAACCTACCCCAGGACCCAGCATTTCCACTCTTGGAAATATACCCAAGAGATGCCCAACCATACTACAAAAGCATTTGTTCAACTATGTTCATAGCAGCATTATTTGTAATAGCCAGATCTTGGAAACCACCTAGATGCCCTTCAGTGGAAGAATGGATGTAGAAAGTGTGGAATATATACACATTAGAGTACTACTCAGCAATAAAAAAACAATGACATCTTGAATTTTGCATGCAAATGGATGGAGATAGAAAACACTATTCTGAGTGAGGTAACCCAGACCCAAAAAGATGAGCATGGGATGTACTCACTCATAATCAGTTTCTAGCCATAAATAAAGGACATCAAGCCTATAATTCGTGATCCTAGAGAAGATAATAAGAAGGTGAACCCAAAGAAAAACATATAGTTATCCTCCTGGATATTGGAAATAGACAAGTTTGTCGGGCAAAAAATTAGGAACTTGGGTGTGGGTGGAATGGGGGCAAGGAGAGATGGGGAGAGAAAAATGTAAAGGGGAGGATGGGGAGAGCCTGGGGGAATGGGATGGTTGGGATATAGAAAGGGTGGATATGGGAGCAGCGAAGCATATATCTTAATTAAGGGAGCTGTTTTAGGGTTGTCAAGAATCTTGACTCTAGAGGGGTTCCCAGGTATCCAGGGAGATGCCCCCAGCTAGTTCCTTGGGCAGCTGAGGAGAGGGAGCCGGAAAAAGCCAGTTCCTATAGCCATACTCATAAATATCTTGCATATCCCCATAGAACCTTCACCTGGCTATGGATGGAGATAGAGACAGAGCCCCACATTGGAGCACCGGACTGAGCTCCCAAGGTCCTGATAAGGAGCAGAAGGAGGGAGAACATGAGCAAGAAAGTCAGGACCGTGAGGGGTGTGTTCACTCACCGATATGGTGGGACAGAACTAAGGGGAGACCACCAAGACCAGTTGGAATGGGACTGATGGAACATGCGATCAAACCGGACTCTCTGAATGTGGCTTATGGTGAAGGCTGACTGAGAAGCCAAGGACAATGGTGATGGACTTTGATTCTACGGCATGGGCGGGCTCTGTGTGAGCCTTGTCAGTTTGGATGCTCACCTTCCTGGACCTGGAGGGGGAGTTGGGAGGACCTTGGACTTAACATAGTGTAGGGAACCCTGATGGCTCTTTGGCCTGGAGAGGGAGGGCGTGGGGGTATGGGTAGAGGGGAGGGGAGGGAAGGGGGAGGAGGGAAGGAGATGGAAATTTTATTTTATTTTTTTCTCTTTTTTATTAAAAATTAAAAAAAATTTTTAAAAAGCTGCACTGTTTTAAAATCCCTGCTTTCTGGGGTGTTCTGCCAGTGCAAACTCTGACTCTTTTAAGCAGGAGGTTTTGCTACAGAAAGAGTATTTGAGTGTTGTTTATAGACACACTGTTGCAACTTGCTTGCTGGCAAGGACCTTGAAATTCCATAATGTTGTGACAATAAACATGGTACCTCTGCCATGAGCTTGGAATTTCAGAAAGCTAAGGAATTGGTTGGATCTAGCAGTCAAAGCCATGGATTTAATCCTCTCCATATTGCTTAGCAAATTAAAGTCTCAGGTGATGACTTCTTTAGCAGACCTTGAGAAAACTGAGATAATGGTCAAGTACTGGAAGCATAACTGTTGTCTAATCTCAGTGTTATGGGAAAGCGCAGAACTTATCTGAAGTCCTGATTAAAGTTGTCTACCTATAAGGCTGTACGATCTTAGCAATCCACTTTTAAGTTGTCCTAAGTAGTTTATAATCCAAAGCTAATCTTTAGGTGATATTTCTTGGCAATCAGGGTTTAGGTGATATTTCTTGGCATTACCACAATCCACGTAGATTAATCATTGTGGGACAGCATCATTCTTTTGCTTACTTCAAAGGTCATTGATTGGAATGGACATGGTTCACTGAAAAAAGCTTAAATATTTTAAATGTTGTATGCAGTAGATCTTGGAGAGGCTAAAAGACAACTGTTGTGGAACAGAATATATTTGTTTAACTAAATAAAGATATGTTACTTTGCTTGTATTGAAGTATAATTATTTAACTAGGTAAAGCTATGTTGCATCTATTTAGTTATACAAATGTGTGTTGATTTTCGTTTAATGTTATATTTGTATAACTAGGTAAAGATTTGTTGCTGTTTCACCTTGCCTGTCTAAGGCACCTGATTGGACTAATAAAAAGCTATGTGGCCAATAGATAAGCCGAGGTAGGCAGACCTGCCAAGCAGAAAGAAAGTGGAGCTAGCCAGCAATCCAGAGGCCAGTCCACCTGGGCCCAGACAGTGTGAAACCAGACATCCAAATGTGGGGGAAGTAGGTGAGCTGGATGGATGGCATGTAGCTAAGATAAACAAGCCTTGAAACATAGATGAATAGAAATGTGTTAATTTCAGTCTTAAAAAAGTCAAGCTAGAAAAGAAAGCCTAAACTAAGGCCAAGAATTTATAATGAACAAGTCTGAGTATCATTATTTGGGAGCCTATGGTCCAAAAAGCCTACTACTGACCACAATTGATTAAATACGCCTGTGGTATACAAGCTTAATTTGTAGTTGCCTGCTTCTGACTCAAGCCTGAAATCATGTACAGGAAGTTAGATGAAGCCTATTTCTAGAATTAATTAGTATTCTATATGATCATAAATATTCCAACAGAAAGTATAAATTACTATATAATAAAAATGTTAAGATATAATATTTATACCTGACAAAAAGTTTTAAAGAGTCAAAATAAAATGAAAGGATTATGAGATTTGTGGCAATAGAATAGTCCCTGAATCTTGGTTTTTCTTCTGTCCCACACCAGGTGGTTCTTCTCACATGAGACAGAGATTTTGGATTTTCTTTTAACAAGCTTGCTTGGGTTTAGACAATGAGAGAACCATGATCTAACTCCAAAGCCAGGTTTGGTTTTTAATTAAATTGGTACTACAAAAGACTATTTGCCTTACATATCTGTAAAGAGTGGCAGAAAAAAATATTTGCGAAGATTTATTAAATTTTATCCTGTTGGAAATGATATATAACATTAGGCCATTTACTCTTGGGGGAATATGATTTTTTTTTCTTGATGAGTCATCCTTTTTTTAATATCTTTAGTTGGATGCTTTTATTTTCCTGGAAAGACAAAAACAAAATCCTGGCACAATCCTAACTTTAGGGACTTTCCTACTTTGCAGATTATATCTGATCAAATGAAAAGCATTTGTTATTTTTATAGATTAGTTCAGCTTGCAAGGCCATGCTGTTGGATAAATTATCACCTCTCCTAATCAAGGGAGTCTTTTCTGTACAAATCTAATCTTTATTAATCTTGATGGTATCCATAGCTTTTTTTCTCCTGTAGAAATAAAAGCAAAACCTTTCCCCCAATGTAACACATATCCTGCTTTCCATTATGAGATAAATACAGCTTTTAAATATATAGACTGATTTAATTCAGCAGTTTTTTTCTACTATCAAATATCTCTCCACATCTTTCATTCCTTTTTCATTAACATTTAAAACTTTTAAAATTTAAAGTTAATAAAAGATTGTGTAATCTTTCTCTGGCATCTTTAGTACCCAATTCTGCTTATTAATCATATCATTTAAGATATGGTTGAAAATTCTGTAACTGCTTGTTCTGTAGGTTTTTTGTGACATACATATAATATATGCTTTATATTGAAAAACATATATAAACCACACATGTGAATACATATACATATATGTAAAGCATATATGTAGGAGGACTACCTGCTTGTTCATTCTAGCTGCCCGGTTAGCTTAGCCCTGAAATAACCCCACAGAAATTGTATTCATTAAAACACTGCTTGGCTTGTCAGCTCTAACTTCTTATTGGCTAACACATATTAATTTAACCCATTTCTATTAATCTCTATATTGTCACGTGGCTGTAACCTACTGGGTAAAATTCCCAGAATCTTTTTCCTGCAGCTCCATAGCTTCTTCCTAACTCTGCCTCCTTTCTCCCAGCATGCCATTTAGTATCCCCCACCTACCTAAGTTCTGCCCTATCAACAGGCCAAGGCAGTTTCTTTGTTCATTCAATATTGAAAGCAACACATAGACAGAGGATCTCCCACACCACATATATAAAGAAAAAAACTTCTCCATTTTACTAGAGACATATGCATTGTGAGTCCAAGTTTGTACCTGAATACCCATTATGACCATAACTTCTAATAAATATGTGATGACATAATCAGCCTTTTCAGAACTCAAAGCAGTTGCATATTGAAATCCTGTATGTATGGTATGGTGCACATCCTTTACTTTTTCAAACATTGCCAAATGAAACATATCTATTTGTTGAATTTCATTTCTTTGAGTACTCTTTGGGAGACTTCTGGCAGGTAGTGGATTTTGATTATCCAAAGAATAGGTAGTACACTTTCTTATAATTTTCTTGGATTTTTGTGAAGTGATAGAAAAACATTTCTTCAAGCCTTTGCTATTAACATGGTGTTTTCTATGAAAATTTGAGTCTTCCAGCACATTTTCTAACAATGGCTGATCAATTTCATCATTACCTAGTACTTGAGGACTTGCATACTCAAGAAGAGTGGGAGTCTTCTGTTTAGGTTATCTCTAGAAAAAATTGTTTTCAGGAAAAGCTTGCCTACATTCACTTTTCAAATAATCTTGTTTACCACAATTAAAACATCAACATTTTGATTTTTCCTAAAATTTCTAAGAATTACTTCTCCTATAAAGCAGCATCAAAAATATGAGATCTGATATCAGCTGTATTTCTAATCTATTCATCTATTGATGCTGACCTTGCCTTTAAAGCCTAATACTTGTCTAACTTCTGCTTCTGTTCTCATTCATTTTTACAGCTGAAGTCAGTCTTCATTTAAAAATTCAGTGAATGTTCTTTGGGGCCTTGTATAATTTAGTAAATGACCTCAGTCCTCTTTCTGGATCTTCAACCCTGTCCCCAAATGCTCAAAGCTGCAATATGACATAGTGCCAATGTATGATCATTAAATCTAAACTGTCTTTGCAAATCAGCATACTTGTTTTCATTGAGAGATTGATATTGGGAAATTTTTATACTCTAGCCCTACATAATTCTATGACCCTAGCTTCCTCTTTCCACCATATTTACGATTGTAACTGAGGATCAGGCTCCAATATTGCTGTCGCTAAATCTTTGCAGGCTGGTAGAAAAATTCTGTTCTCAGTTGCCTATGAATTTAATATCTGTTTCACATAAAGTGAATGTGTACAATATGAAATAACTGATTCTTTAAATCATTTCAAATCTAAAATTTCAACAGGATTCCAGTTGAATTTTGAATAGCCATGGGGATGTCTATCATTGGTGTTTATTCTTGTGTTGTATCTGGATAAACCAATATTGATTTTCTAATAAACTTGAGCTACTCTTCTTTAATTTTGTAATGTGATGATGTGGTAGATATTACTCTAAATTCCTCTGCTAGTGTATTAATATTTTTCTTATTTTCAGTAGTAGGTCTTCCTAAGGTTTGCATCTTACCAGTCAAATTTTTATTATTTTCATTAAGAAGTCTTTCTAGGACATGTATTTTATCAGTAGCAAGTCTTCTAAGGCTTTATCTTATCAATAATATGTCTTCTTAAGTTTGTATCTTATCAGTCAAATTTTCACATTTAGCACTGGTATCAGACCACTTTTTAAAAGGATGAAATATGTATTTACCAAATTTATAGTAATTATAATCAATACTATTATGTCAATAACAGCTAAGTGGTTTTTTCCCTCATTTATTTGTTTCTATTTTCAAGCCATCCACAGTAGCACGTAAACAGTGGTCCCTAACTTCCTGCATTGTAATTTTTATGATTCTTAACATAAGAAAGATTTTCCCCATTTAAAAAAAAAGTTCCCCTAAGGGGAGATGGAGAGAGAAAAATGTGAAGGGGAGGATGGGGAAAGCTTGGGGGAATAGGATGGTTGGGATAAAGAAAGGGTGGATATGGGAGCAGGGAAGTCTATATCTTAATTAAGGGAGCCATTTTTAGGGTTGTCAAGAATCTTGACTCTAGAGGGGGTTCCCAGGTGTTCAGGGAGATGCCCCCAGCTAGTTTCTTGGGCAGCTGAGGAGAGGGAGCCTGTAATGGCCCGATCCTATAGCCATACTGATGAATATCTTACATATCACCATAGAACCTTCATCTGGTGATGGATGGAGATAGAGACAGAGCCCCACATTGGGAGCACCTGACTGAGCTCCCAAGGGTCCAAATGAGGAAGCAGAAGGAGGGAGAACATGAGCAAGGAACTCAGGACCGCGAAGGGTGCACCCACCCACTGAGATGGTGGGGCTGATAGAATGGGAGCTCACCAAGGCCAGCTTGGACTGGACTGGAAAAGCATGGGGTATAAAACCGGACTCCCTGGACATGGTGGACAATGAGGGGCTGCTGAGAAGCCAAGGACAATGGCACTGGGTTTTGATTATACTGCATGTTACTGCTTAGGGGGGGCTAGTCTCTGTTGGATGCTCACCTTCCTAGACCCTGGATGGAGGGGGAAAGAACCTTGGATTCCCACAGGGTCAGGGAACCCTTATTGCTCTTCGGACTGGAGATGGAGGGGAGGGGAGGTTGGGCGAGGGGGGTAGCAAAATGGGAGGCAGGGGAGGAAGCAGAAATTTTTAATAAAATAATAATAATACAATAACAATAACAATAACAACAACAACAACAACAACAATAATAATAATAATAATAATAATTCCCAAGTTCTGACAGCAATGGCAAAGCTTTGCAAGGGTAATCAGCTTTATTTGTGGCACTTGACTACGGGTGGAGGTTAGGGATGCCAGGCTAGCTGTGACTGTTCAACATGGCTGGGCAGAGGAACTAAGTTGTGCACAGCTGTGCCCCTCAGCAATGTGCAGTGTTGGCATCAACAGGAAAAGCATGATCCTGAACAAGTACGAGTAGGTGTCAAGGCAGCCAAGCTGGCCTGGGTTGGTGACCCAGGGAGGGGGCTTCAGGGAATGCCCATGTGGCAGGAAGTGGTACATTGCGTGGCTAACCCCAGCAGTTTGGGACAAGAGGTAGGCAGGCAGCTGAAGGCTGCTGTCGAATGACTACAATGGAAAAAGCCTGTACTCTTGTGGAGACCTGTGAAGAGGAAGACAAAACTTACCACAGTGGTGGCTGCAGAAAAGTGGTGGGATAACTGCCTTTACATACTTTACATAATATCATGCTTGGGCACCAGATGTACTGATTATCTAAATTATTTTGCTATTAATGAAAACTCAGGAGTCGATAAGGGGTTTAAAACGTGATTGATCAGATGAGTGAAGTAGACCTGACCAGTGATGATCTTTTCTCTCTCTTCCTCTATTCAAATTGGCCATGAATCTTTCTAACCCCCCTTGCTATTCCTGTGTCTCTCTCTATATGTGTCCTGGATTCTCCAAAACCTCTGTCTGATTCTGGTAAACTTGTAGTTAGAGTTTGGCCCTCTGATTCAAGGTAAAATTAGTTCTTGCTTTCAGTAGTAGAGTGTCAGAGTATGATCAAAGTATTCCACAGCAGATTTATAGTAAACAACATGAATAAATACGCTCAACCTACTTTATGATTTCAAACTTCTGTTTGTCTTATGGATATATGTTGCCATGAAATGGAAATCTGTAAATGATATTTTTATACTTAATTCTTATACTATGTATACAGTTTCTTAGTATCTTTTTTGCATATACATATATATATTATATTTAAAATATTAAAAGTTTCTCTTGGTAACAATATTATATGTGATTTCCACTTTGATTTTTATATGTTGTGTTATGGCTTGAACATAGTCTGACATTACAATATCAAGAATTCATTAAAGTCTTGAACAGTATATACTCCTCAAAATATAATATTTCAAATTATAAATATACATAGAAAAATATGATGCTATATGAGTTATTGATATGGTTTCAATTAGAAACCATATCAATCACCATATTCTGATTATCTCTAAGGTACATTTATCTCATAGTCAAATGTTTAGGAGATAAGTCAAAGTTTTTTTCTTTGAATAAGCCAAATGATCATATATACAATCCAATTCTTTTGGTTTATTTCTACCCTTTTAAAATAAGCTTGGAATAGTCAAACCGTTTATACAAACATAAAATCTGCAAACTGTTTTCTAGAACATGTCCTCATGAGATACAGTAAAACTACACATGTATATCATATCAGGGCTCAATGAGGCAATCCAGTAGGAGAAAAAAAGGTTCCAAGCACAGTTAAAAGAGTCAGAGACAACCCCACTCCCATTGTTGGAATCTTTTGTATTTCAGAGACTATTTTAAATAAAGAAACCAAACAAGGTAATCAAAATCTTTTGGAGCAAGGCAATGTGCAGAATTTTTAAAAAGCGTCCCGCTGGGCGGTGGTGGCACACGCCTTTAATCCCAGCACTCGGGAGGCAGAGGCAGGCGGATCTCTGTGAGTTTGAGGCCAGCCTGGTCTACAAGAGCTAGTTCCAGGACAGGCTCTAAAAAAAAGCTGCAGAGAAACCCTGTCTCGAAAAACCAAAATAAGAAAAAAATAAAATAAAATAAAATAAAATAAAATAAAATAAAATAAAATAAAATAAAAAGCATCCCGGTGAGTCTAATTACCAGTGAGTCTTTTGTGTAGGGTTGAGGCCTGTGGACTTCCTATGTTCATTATGGCATGCCTACTGTTGGTGTCCTTGTTCAGCTCATGTTTAGACAGTCTTGTTCGTGATACTTTATGGGATTAGGTTCTGACATTCCTGGGAACCTTGTCTCACAGGAAAAACCCTGATTCTTTGACTCTTAAATTTTTTCTGTACTGTATTCCCAATGATTCGCAAGCCTTAGGTGTGGGAGAGGTTTTGTAGGTTTAGCCTTTGTAACTGGACTCTGAAAGTCTGCATTCTTTGAATATGTATTTATTCATTTTAATTGTCAAATAACATTATGCATATTTATTTAAAATATTTGGCGTTTCAATCTATGTTGTTATTATAGAAAAATTCAATCAGGCTAATTAACCTAACTTATACCTTACCAATTTACCATTACAGATAAATTATATAAAAAGTAATAGGTTTCTCAAATAAAGGAAATACAAAACTAATTAGATAAGAAACATTTTCCCAGAAATGAAGTTTTCTATTTTCCTCTATGATGTGATATTACCTCGTTTAAAAGAACCCACTTTCCAGGCAGTGATGGCACACACCTTTAAACCCAGCTCTTGGGAGGTAGAGAAAGGTAGGTCTCTATGAGTTTGAGGCCAGCCTGGTCTACAGAGTTAATTCTAGAGCAGCCAAGGCTGTTATACAAAAAGAACCTAATCAAGTGGAACAATCTAAAACAGGTTTATCTGAAGTTAATATGGATACTGAGCAGTAGCCATGGTATAGCCTAATTCATGTTTTCTTGAAATTGTCTCTGCTATAGAGATTGGTCCATTAATCTTTTTTCTTTATTATTATTATTATTATTATTACAAATTTTCACCTCCTCCCCTCCTCCCATTTCCCTCCCACTCCCCCTACTTCCCCTCCTCCTCCCTCTCCAGTCCAAAGAGCAGTCCGGGTTCCCTGCCCTGTGGACTGGGACTGATGGAGCATGTGATCAAACCGGACTCTCTGAATGTGGCTGACATGGAGGGCCGACTGGTCCATTAATCTTGTATTCAGTCTTACTCAAGTTCACAGGACATGGAATGCATGCAAATTATTGTATGCTAAACACATAGACATGAGCTTACTAAAGGATGCATTTCCAGCACCTGGGTCTCAAAACCAGCATCATAAAATAAATAAAATATAAAAACAAAGTTAGATTTCTCTTATGCATTTTTCTAACATTCTTCTCAGTGAATGATGTCTTAATGTAGCAACTCATTTTCAGAAGAATTTTATTCTATTAAAGAGTACAGAATTTCTACAGTTGAACATTCAGAGTATTAAAATGTAGAAAATAATCATATTTATATTGACTGTCAATTTGACAAAATCTAGAATCAGCTAGTAGATGAGCAACTGGATACTCCTATGAAGAATTATCTAGATTAGGTTAATTGAAATGAGAGGATTTCACCCTAACTGCATGAACAAAAACAAAATGGTGAAAGGGAACTGAGCAACAACATTTATCTCTCATTCATTGCTTCAAGACTTGGATACAGTGTAACCAGCTACCTCAAGTTCCTGCCTCTAGTATTGTTATGTGATATTTTGATTGTGTTCTGACAAAGTTTGCTTGCAGTCAGAGGTTTGGAGGACTATATAGAGAGGAGACAGGAAGTACTAAGCTGTGGTTGAGAGAAGATCTTAACCCTTTTTGAACTGGGGAATGGGAAGAGATACAAAGCAACTAGCTTCCTCTGATCTTTCAAGTTCTTACCCCAATATTTGGCTTCTAGGTTTTTATTGATGAAGAAAATTAAATTAATGCTTCACAGGATTTTCCTATCTAGTTGGAAATAAGACACCCTTGAACTGCAAACCCACAAAAACCTTACTTTACTTTAGTTTCTTCGGTCATGTATTTTGACATAATTTTTTTCTTTTTTTTTCTTTTCTTTTTTTATAAAAATTTCCGCCTCCTTCCCACCTCCCATTTCCCTCCCCCTCCCCCCACTCCCCTCCCTCTCCCTCTCCAGACCAAAGAGCAGTCAGGGTTCCCTGCCCTGTGGGAAGTCCAAGGTCCTCCCCACTCCAGCCAGGTCCAGGAAGGTGCTCATCTAAACAGACTAGGCTCCCTCAAAGCCAGTACATGCAGTAGGATCAAAACCCAGTGCCATTGTCCTTGGCTTCTCAGTCAGACCTCATTGTCCGCCACTTTCAGAGAGTCCAGTTTTATCCCATGCTTTTTCAGTCCCAGTCGAGCTGGCTTGGTGAGCTCCCATTAGATCAGCCCCACCATCTCAGTGGGTGGGCGCACCCCTTGCAGTCCTGAGTTCCTTGCTCATGTTCTCCCTCCTTCAGCGCCTCAGTTGGGCCTTGGGAGCTCAGTCCAGCGCTCCAATGTGGGTCTCTGTCTCAAAAGTAACTAATACAAGAACAGAAAAATTGTGTATGTCTCCAAATCAGACACTTAGTTTGTAAAAGCCATAGAATCACAAAGAGTTCAAGGCTACATAGCTAATTCAAGGCTAGTTCAGGATACATATGACTCTATCAAAAACAAAACAAGTCCATATATTATAATCTTTATAAACAGAGTTTTAGGTCATAATTCATTTCTCCATCCCTGGTAGTCACATTCAGAATTGGCTTTAAAAAATAGAACACCAAACTACCATGATAGTAATAATCGTAAATGAATATAACAAGCAAAGCATTAACAATCAGAATGAACAAATTGAAGACAGAAGATCACAGTTACGTTAATAAGAAGTTAAAAACTTAGTTAACTCTATTCTCAAGTAGATAGAAGTTTTTTGGCTTTGAAAATGGAGAGGTTTTTGTAAAGAAAAAAAAGATAACTATTTTGACACTGCCTAATTTGTGACACATTTTGTGCCACTACAGACTTACATACAAGATCAACATGTCTGTCCCAAAAAGAATCCTACTAATAGAATGAGGAGAGGTGCATTGGTAGAATTTGGAAAAGTTCATTCCATTCAAATAAAATATATATTGGACATTAAAAATCACTTCAATTGTTGAAGAACAAGCAAGACCTTTATCTTATTCTGTTATTGTCATTTCTTTGCTCATAATCGTGCAGTAGAGTTTTCCACATAGAAGGGCTAGATCTCAACAAGAATTATATGTAATTTTTAAACTTCTCAGCAAATCTTTCCTTGACCAAAACTGACTTTGTCCAAACTAGATTTTGTTTAGTATTTATGTGTGCCTAGAGGGTGATAAGCACTATAAGTGCAATGAATAAAATAAAATACATTTGGTCATATACTCTGACACCTAAGTCTTTCCAAGGGATCTGGGGAAAAACGTTGTTAAGCAGGTGCTTTGACGTTTTTAGTCTACTAACGGCATAACTGCTGAAACAGGTTAGTACCTTAGTGGCCTCCCTAAGCCTCTAATGCACTCTGAAGGAGAAACTTCTTGGGAATATTAACCTGTAAATCGCATACAAAGTTTTGATCCAGTGCTAAAGGAATAGTGGAAGTATATGTTAGATATAGGATGAATAGTGTTATACAAAAAAATACCAGAAACTGAAAGAAAAAGCCACATTTCCAAAAAAACAAGGCACAGAATATAAGGTGTATGAAATAACTAAGGCTATTTTCTTCACAATAAAAATTAATAGACCTACTAAGGATGCATTTCTTTTCCTCTGCTGTATGTCATTTAGAAGATAGAAGTTACAAAATAATCCCACACTAGCTCAGAATTTCATATAATAAAACATTATTTATTTAGGGATAGACTCACAGATCACACTATTCTACATGAACAGGGAACAGAAACCTAATCAAGAAGCCGGGAGAGAGAGAACAAAAGCATACTTTACATCAGCATTTATAGTATAAGAGGCCATGTCCAAGTAACTGGTATTGTAAAGGCTACTAGCTGAAGGAATCCCCACAGCACCTCCCACGTTTGCTTAAATAAAAGTGTTCTAAGCTTAATACAAAAGTATATGTAATAAGAGCAAATATCAAGCACAAAAATTAAAATTACAACTCGCATAAACAATATCAAGCAAGGAACATATGCTAAATGTTTCAATAATCACACTATCCTTAAGAGTCTAAGTCTTGTATTAGAAATGATGTGTCTAAATAATAAGAGAAAAATAACTACAACTATCTAATCTTCAACCCCATTGAAGGTCTGAGAAGAGAGATAATATTACTTGAGTTGGAAGGAAGTACAATTAAACAGCTCCAAAATGTACAGTAGATGACAGAGACAACTGGCTACCTGAGAATTCACCTAGTCTCATTTGCAATGTTGAAGCAACCTTGACTAATGCCTAGAGTGACTGACAAACTATTTTTGAGACAGAAAAAAAATCAGAATTGTCTTACCTTGTCATGGCAAAGTTTGGCAGTATTTTTTTTCTTGTATCCTACATGTCCTGTCCAGACCTTGTGCATTTTGTCAATGGTCAATGCATGGGCAGTTCCTTGTACAAAGGCCAGTTTTGCCAAGAAGAAAACAAGCTCCAAGAAAAATGTCTTCATTGCTCAACATTCTCTTGGGACTAGATCAGTGCTGCCAGGAACAATCATGTCTTAAGTCAACAGAAACCTAAGTTATTTAAATACTATGTTCTACAGTTCCTTGAAGTGGTTGAAGAATACCTATCTCTGCAGAATACAATCTCTATGTATCTAAAGAACACGATTATTCTAACTATAAGTATGTTAAACATGAAAGATTATTGACCTATAATACTTAATACCTATATAACTTAAAGACTAAGAGTTCATATTAGAATATTAAACAATCTTTTTTTTTGTTTGTTTGTTTTTCGAGACAGGGTTTCTCTGTGGCTTTGGAGCCTGTCCTGGAACTAGCTCTTGTAGACCAGGCTGGTCTCGAACTCACAGAGATCCGCCTGCCTCTGCCTCCTGAGTGCTGGGATTAAAGGCGTGCGCCACCGCCGCCTGGCTATATTAAACAATCTTTAAACAACTGCGCATCAATTGAGAACAATGACCTCACAATGTGTACAAGTGTCTTGATCAGATGTAGAAATGCACAATGCAATATGATAAATATATCCTAAAATTGTATCAATATGCAAAATGTCTTAAACAGAGGTATAAACATGCATGCAGACAATCTGACAAAATAACTTTCCATAGGCATATAAATATTGTAAACAAAAACAGGAGTTTACTTAATATAACAAATACAATTTGAACTTATATCAATATATAAGAATCTATACCAATATAATTTGCCCATAAATAATAACTCACAAGTATTTATTCTATTACAATTATTATTAGTGTGAGTAAGCTCACACTAATCTACCTATTATCACATCCAATTTTCCTTTTTTTAAAAAGAGATCACTGAGCCAACATAATTTCCACCCTAAGCCCTAACCCTATACCAATTTTAATCAACCACTAATTGATATCCCTAACCCTGAGGACAAACTTTGTTGGGAAATTAAATCTTCTAGAATTACTTCCAGCTGTCATGGGGGCAATGTTCCTTTTGTGGGATCCTGTAAAAGTAAAATAATAGTTAAGTTTCAAGATTACTGTCTGGTATGATTTCAAATAGTCTCTGAATACGGTTTTTCTGAGGTTCCTACTTGGAGTTCTGGCTAGAATGATGTAAAAAAGTTCACCATTTTAGCTAACTAAGTTGTAACCATCTTGAACAACTGGATTTTTCTGAGGTTCCTATTTGGAAGTCAAAACCTTGTAAGAAGGTGTACCATTTCAGTTAATAAAGTTGGAAACATCTTGAGCAGCAGGTACCCAAAACTGGTCTTAAAGTAGTGTTATCAGCATCGTGACATCATATCAACCTGGTGGAGTCCTTGTTGTGGGGGCCTATCTTCTTTCTGGGAACATCAAGATTACTGCAGGAAAATCTATTTTTCATTGGGGGAAACTTAAACATTTTTCATATAGGCATGTATTCAATGAAAGACACAATATAGACAGGATAGGTATGGAGAAAAGTAAAATTTTCATAAGATCTTTCTTCTTTCTGTCCAATATCAGATGGCTCCTGATATGAGATAGAAACTCTAAATTTTTTAACAACATGCTTGGTTTTAGAGAGGGGTATCCATTGTCTACTCCAAAGCCAACATTGATTTTTCAAGTGATTTTATATTTTTTACTGGGTATTAGGTATTTTTATATATGTACAGAGAATTTACATATCTTACCATGCAGATGACCTGTCCTCATAATTCATATTCCTCTTTGTTTAGTGATCCTTTCTGGATAGTTATGTTTTCCGATTAGGCATCCAAACATCCAGGGTCTCTTAACTTTTCAAAGATGTGTATTTTCCTGCAAAGACAAGAATAGAACCCTGCCCCCACCCTTATGAGGTTTCCTTACCACCTGTATGATTGTTACCTCTGTGAATGAGCTGTGATTTCTCTATCTCAAGAAGTTTCTCCTTTTCCAATCAAATCTTTATTAGTTTTGATGGAATCCATATCTTTTTTCTCCAGTGGAAACAAGAACAAAGCCCCCTCCCCAACATAGCAAATCTTCTGGTCTCCATTCTGAGGTCAACACATCCTTGAAACACACAGCCTGATTTAATTCAGAAGTCTTTTCTATTATCCAGTGTCTCTCTGCTGTAGTTTCCTTTCTCATTAGCATTAAGAAAATTCAAGGTTAAAAAAAGCATTATGAAATATATTTCTGGGGGTATTTTCTATGCCTTTCTGTTTGTTTAACATGTCCTTTATAGTTCAATTTAATCTTTCTATTACTGCCTGACCTGTAGGATTGTTTGTATACCTGTAATATGTTTTATATTATAATAAGCAAAAACTGTTTCATTTTCTTAGACACATATTCTGGACCATTGTCTGTCATTATTTATGCAGGTATATCCATGATGGCCACAACTTCTAATAAATGCATGATTACTTAATCAGCCTTTACTGAGCTCAAGACAGTTGACAATTGAAAACCTGAATAAGTGTCAATGGTGTGGTTTATATAT
Source organism: Arvicola amphibius (assembly GCF_903992535.2). Taxonomy (NCBI): domain Eukaryota; kingdom Metazoa; phylum Chordata; class Mammalia; order Rodentia; family Cricetidae; genus Arvicola; species Arvicola amphibius. The sequence continues at coordinate 105,264,529 of NC_052065.1, forward strand.
TTTAATTTTCCAAATTCTGCAAAGTGGAACACATTCACCTGCCACATTTCATTCCTTTTAGTACTCTTTGGGTTACTCCATGCAGGTAAAGGTAAATTGGTCATAGAAAGATCAAGTAGGACATTTCTTTATATTCTCCTTAGCTTGTTGCCATGTAATTGAAAACTCTTTCTTTAAACTTTGCTACTGGCATGATGTTTCTTATGAAATTCTGAGGCCTTTAGCACACTTACAATCAATAGCAGGTCAATTTCTGCAGTACCTTGAGCTTGATGACCTGACAGAACCAGATGGGATCAGATGTCTGTTATGTATATGAAAGAAACCTATTTCTGATTATATCTTGTACCTGAGTGAATAACAAAGTCAATTCTGTATCATCTGGTACAAATCCAGTGGTTTCAATATGCAAGACAACTCTTTCTGTATATTGAGAATTAGTAACTATAGTGAGAGGTTCTTTAAAACACCTTAGTACCAGGAAAATAGCATATAGTTCTACCTTTTTGGACAGAATTAAATCTTCTGTTTTGTATCCTGTCTTTCCTGATTCATTTGTATCAGTATAAATTGTATAGGATCATTATGTACAATTTGTGGAAGAATCTAAGTAGTTCTCTTTATAAGGTTAATTCTGTTGCTTTTGGGATAGTTGCTGTTAATCTGCCCTAAAAAAATTATCACAAGCTCTTTTCCAAGTTTCATTGTCTTCCCATATTTTTTTAATTTCATCAGTAGTAAACAGAACTATAATCTCTGCTGGGTCTATAGCTGGTAGTTAATGAAATCTCAATTTTCCTTTTATAATTAATTCAGAGACATTTTCCATATTAGTTCTTAATTTTTTGCCTGGTTTATGTGTTTAAAAAATCCATTCTAAGATAATATATCCCCTCTGCATTAAAATTCTTGTAGGGGACATTCTGGAAGGCAGTATGACCAGAATGCAATTAAGATTTGAATTCACTTGATCCGCATGTGCCTCCTGCAATTTCTATTCAATGACTGTCAACTCTTTTTTCCAGTACAGCTGTTAATTCTCTGGGACTATTTAAGTTTCTGTCACCATATAAGATTTTGTTTAAATAAATTATTAGATCAGGTGTTATCCCAACAGCCAGTCATAGACTGGAAATATCTCCTAACAATTGTTGAAAGTCATTAAGAGTCCACAATCAGTCTTTCTTAATTTGTGTTTTTTTTGTGTCCTAATTTTCTGTAAACCTATTTTATAACCTAAAGAATTGACTGAATATCCTCTTTGTATTTTTTCAGGAGCAATTTGTAATCACTATTTAGGAAAAAAATTTCATTACTTCTTTAAATGTTCTTTCGAAAGTATCTGCATTTGAATCAGATGAGAAAATGTCATCCATGTAATGGTAAATTATAGACTCAGAAAATTGATTACATATTATTTCCAATGACTGACTTACAAAGTATTGACACAGGGTGGGGCTACTGAGTGTTTCTTGTGGTAGGATAGTCCATTGGTATCTCCTAGTATGCTAAAATTTATTATAAGTAGACACTGTGAAGGCAAATTTTTCTCTGTCTTTTTCTTGTAAAGGTATAGTGAAAAAACAATCCTTTATATCAATAACTATAAGAGGCCATCCTTTTGGTAATAGAGAAAGCAGAGGAATTCCAACTTGCAGAGGGCCCATAGGTTGAATTACCTTATTGACAGCTCTTAGATCTGTCACCATTCTACATTTATCCCAGCTAGCACAGTCTGTAGATCTTGAGACATTTAATCTCAGGATCATGGGTTCAACACCACATTGGATGCAAGATGAAGATGGAAGTTACAAAATAATCCACACTAGCTCAGAATTGCATATAATAACTGATTTTATTTAGGGATAGACTCACAGATAACAGTCTTCTGCATAAATGGGGAACAGGAACCAAACCCAGAAAACAGGAGAGAGAGAGAGAGGGAGAGAGAGAGGGAGAGAGAGAGAGAGAGAGAGAGAGAGAGAGAGAGAGAGCAATTTACATCACATTTATAAGTATAAGAGTATAAGAGTATAAGAGGCCATGCCCAAGTGGTCTGGTATCTTAAGGGCTACTTGCTAAAAGAATTCCTAAAACATCATATAATAGCTTATATCATTGTAGAACAATATTCTTGTTAGATTGTTAATTTTCACACACACACACACACACACACACATACATATTACAATTTTATGTTAAGGGAAATAGTAGGTGTTTAGATTTTATTCACTTACTTTTGATAGTTTTTATTCTTATAGCAACATGCCTTTTATTTAGAAAAAATAGGGGGAAAAAGTCAACAATTCTGCCAGGTAGAATGACCACTGTTAACATTAATTTCAATTCTAGTTCTATTTATTTTTCAGTACAGAAAAATTATATTCTAATGCAAGCTTTATTGTTATGAACAAACATTAATTGGGATATGTCATGATAGTTGATACAGATTGTTCTATTTAAATACTTTCACATGTTCTCCAGGCCACATGTATAAACAAATCATCTCTCCATTTGCATGCATGGAAATATGCTAATATAAATATTTGCGTATATGGCAAAACATATTTCTCTTCATGCTATGGTAAAATCTACAGTTTGTATTTAAAATTTGCATTTAGTTAATAAAATAATGATCTCTAATGTGCACTCATCTTGTTCAAAATGCAGTAGTGCTATAAGTGGGTTTTCATAAGAAAACAATCATTGCTCATCTTACATAGAGTCTGAATTTTAACTCTCAGTGTTTAAATAATTGAATACTTTGCTTAGGAAAGAATAAATAAAGGTAAAAGAAAGAAGGAAAGAGGAAAGTGGATGGAGAGGAGTTTTACTTTTAACATGAGAAAATATTTATTATTTCTAATATATAAAAAGTATTTGCTTAAAACTCTATTATTACTTCCTGTATAAAATAGTTTTAGATGCATATATGACACATTAAATCATTGGGGCATTTCAAAAGATATATTTGAGTGGAAATGATTTTTAATTAAATGAGGAAAATAACTAGGCATTGATATTCAACAAAAATATACTTTCAGTTTTGTATTCTATAAATAATTTTTGCTATCCTTTAATATATATGCATTGTATTTTATTTGCTAAAATATAAAAGATTCTGAAAAACCAAGTATTCATTGACACATGAGGAAATTATATGAGGAAGAAACTCTCAAATGAATCAATGAATAACCAAAGTATTTAGCATTTCATTGCAATCTTTACTCAGCCATTCCATTTCTCTAGTGAATATAGCCCAAACCTCAGATCCATAATCTATAAAGTTACAACCTATGATATCTTGCACTTTTCTAGGAAAGTGCTATATGTGAGCACTTTGTGCATCTAGATCTATTTATGTTTTTGATTTTGGAATTTTAAAATCCATTATCCTTATGAACTATTCTTTTTGAGTTATCCACATTGAAAACTTTTTAAAACAATGCTTCCACTACATTCTACATTCTTCATTTATAAGATACACTAATCTTCCCTAATGCATTTTTCAGGGCTTTTACTCGCAAAGAATTTCTCACTGATTTCATACTTTAGAAAGCAGTTTACAGGAAATTCATACACCTTCAGAGTATTCTGGGAATGTGCAATATCAGTTTGTTCAAATGTTTTTATTTTAGATAGATAGATAGATAGATGATAGATAGATAGATAGATAGAGCTATAAATATTATAGATGTTTATAATGTAATATAATTCTGTGTTAACATAAAATATTTTCCAATGTATTTTTCAACCATACTTGGTTTTCTTCAAACCCCTTCCTTCTCTAACCTTCTATATTATCCTTACTTCTTCCCATTTAAATGCTCCCTTTATATTTCTCATTCCTCTCCCACCCCTTCATTCTACCTTTTTATTTTCTTGGTATCTTCATTCATAGCAGATGATATAGTCACATCTTTAGAGCCACAAATAAGAAAGAAAATATAATGTATATCTTTCTCAGTATGGTTTACTTCACTCACTGTAGTAGTTTCTATTTCCAGCTATTTTCTTGAAAATTTATAATTTAGTTTTTCTTTACTATGAAATAAAATTTCACTGTATACATGTACTACATATTTAATATGTACTCAACAGTTGATAAACATTTGCTTTCTTCCTTTTTCCTAGCTATTATTAGTAGAATAGAAATAAACGTGTTAAAGCAAGTATTTATGGAGTAAATACCATACCAAGTAATTTGTGTACATGACAAAGAATAGTATAGCTGAGTCATATATTTTACATGTGTTTTTGAATTTTTGAGAATTAACCATACTTATTTCCAGAGTAGCTAGACAAGTTTGCAATTCTACCATATCTTTTTGTGTTTTTAGTTGGTTTATTTTTTCTCTTTTTTCTTAGCCTTTCTCACTGGGGCTTGATACAATCCCAAAGTAGTATTGATTTAATTTTCCCTAAATGCTAAAAAATGCTAAATCTTTTTTACTATTGCAAACTCTATGTTCATACCTATTTTGTTTTGTTTTCTTAAGTCTGGGTTTTGAATTCTTAATATGTTCTAGTTATTGACATTTAACATATTAAACTAAAAAGCATATTTAAAGAAATCAATAATAAAAATTAAATACTAATTTATCCAGTGTCAGTACCAGAAAATAAGATATCATTTAAAATTTCTAATGGTGCTTAAGATCAGTTGTTTTACGGTTTAAAGATCAGATAGAATCAAGTACCAAGCAAAGTTCAAAAATATTACAATCTCATGTTGAACAGAAAGGCTAGATAGACTATGTTATACTTATACATTCGTCCTTTAATAGAAACATTATAACTTCATTTTTTCTGAAAATGAAAATTTCAAATTTTTGTAAATCAACCTGGAATGTGGGATATTTCTATTTTTGTGAGGATTTCAATCACAATAACAGAGGAAATATTGAGCAATAAAAGCACATATTCATTTCAAGTACTCTCACATAGTGACTAATTATTTAGTTCTCCATGATATGAAACTTATACAAGTCTGTGAAAAACTACCAACATAGAAGAAAATAAAACTCCCCATAATCTAATAAGCCAAAGGTAAGTATTACTGAGATCGTACACAATAAAAACTATCAAATTTCTACAAAAAGGATAAAAAAGATTTCAGTAGTAAATACTTTGTATATTATATTGTATTATTCTCTTGTTTTATTTTAACAATGCAAATTCAAAGGAACATTTTTAACTCAAAAACCATGCAAAAGTAGACTTTGGGTTAAGCTTTATCCATAGACTGTCAGCTGTTACAGCTTATTTAGTGAATATATCTAACAACATTTTCATTTCAAATACTACTTTCTATACACGCTTATTAAATATACAAAAATTATTCAAATAGCAGTATTTTATAATCTTTTCATAATTAAAGTTTACCAAGTTTTATTTTGGCTCATTCTTTTAAACTGTTCCAATGCTAGACATATTTAAACTCTGCTTCTCCTCAGCAAACCAATTTCAGAAAGTTATTTTTATGATTTTATATGTATGTAATTTATACACACAATTTAACATTTATTCACCGAATTAGCCTATAATTATGTTGTGTTTGTCATTCTTAAGTATACATATAATAATCCTACTACATTCAACACAAATTTCATTCAGTGATTTATTTTTAAAATATTTAAAAAACTTACCCTTCCTTTGGTAATGACATATGTAGATACATAAATTGTGATAAGATATTCTAACCTATTTTAGAGAGCCTTTGTTTGACCATACTCCATCTAAAAATAATATGTTACCAAGTACATTCTCTTTTCATATTGTTTGTCATTTTTCATAACAGAAAGATTTTTCAGACTATAGTATATATTCGTCAATTCACAAGGTTTATATGGTGGCACATGTATATAATTCTAGTACTTTTGAGACTATAACAGAGGGACATTCTGAAGATCGAGGCAATCTTTGGAAAGTTAGCACATTCCAGTCTAGTCTGTGCTAGAGAGTGAGAGTGTGTCTTAAACAATCAATAGGCCAAATTTTTTTTCTTTCAAATGAACAACCTGGCCTGCTAAAAATCACATTATAAGTTTGTATCATATTCAGATACAAAATATTTTTCTGTTAATCACTAATTAAAATGTAGTGTACCTATAATGAGTAATGTGCACCCAAGTTGTGCTTTATAAAAATAATAAATAATTATAAACTTTTATGCAGTTTTATATTGTAGGAACCCCTGTCCCCTTCAGTTTTCTCTAATTCAGTGTTGCTTTATGGAATATTTAGTATGAATTTGAATATGTTCATTAACATATTATATTAATCATGTTGTCAGATGACTCTGGCTCATTGTTCTCAAGAACATATACTATACCATTTTCTTCTTCAAACTGTGATAACTGATAAAAATCTTCATTCCTTATAGTTATTTAAATAATACCCCCTTTACATTCTTTACTCTTTATTCCCTCTATATACTGATCTGGCATGTTCATCAGCACAATGTATGCATTTTGTATTCTAACAGTGACCAGAAATGAAAAATATTTTGGCTATTTACAATAGAGATTCAATAAAAATTTTAAACCCCTTCTTGTATCTCCTTTCCCAAGAATATTAATAAAAGAAAATGGGGTTGAAAAGTGAGATACAAAAGCTTAAGAAGTCATTCTTAAGGCATAAAACTAACTATGGTGCCTCATTTTGCTTATTGTTTCCTTTAACTAATGACAAATCTCCCTCAATGTTGACTACTCCATGATCCACACAAAAAGTATTTAGAAATATAGTTCTCCAGATTTTCAGAAAAATTCCCAGACTGCATCTCCAAGGATAATTGACTGCTTCTCATTGACATGATCTGGTATACCACATTATAAAATTATAAATAATTTTTCAACATTTAATACATTCTCCTCATTCTAGTATTATATGTGTATATAAAATATTCTTTTCTTAATATTTTAATATATATTTTAATTGTTAAGTTAGCATTGTATATATTTGTGAAGGGCAGCATAATATGCTCTTCTATTCTGTTGATTATTTTATTAGAATACATTCAGTGTATACAGTAATTTTTGATCCACAAAAGTTTTGCTGTGAGGTTTCAGTATTTAACAATTACTCTTAATAGAAATTTAGGGATTTTTTTATAAATGTTTTTCTTTTCCCACTCTCCCAGTCAGTATTAATGTGACAGGCATGATAATGATCCTAAAAAGATGTCTGTATTGTATATTTTAGAGGCTGTAAATGCATTGCCTTATGATCTGAGGAACTTTATAGACTTGTTTAATATTAAGAAAAGGGAGATGACATTAAAGATGCTTTTAAAATCCATATGGAAACCTACTACATATGAGATTAGTTGGAATTTGTCTGTATAGGTAATAATGTTCCTTACAGAAGCATATGTGTTTTAAATGAGCAAAGTATCAAACTGCCCTCTAAATCCTTATCTTTATGTTGATAGGTTAGTCTAACTTCCAGATCTTATGAAAAAAGTTTATCTAGTGAATTGAAGTTAACACAGAAACTAAAAATTTTCAACATACATAGAATAAGTGTCTGTTGTAGTAGGAGGAAGACACTTGTTTGCCCAGCCACCAAGAACCAAAATAATCACACAGAAGCTACATTAATTAAATCAATGCTTGGTCCATTAGCTCTAACGTCTTATTGGCTAACTCTTACATATTAATTTAACACATTTCTATTAATCTGTATATTGCCATGTGGCAGTGGCTTACTGGGTAAAGTTCTATCTGGCTCCAGTGGGACTACATGGTTTCTCTCTGACTCCACCTCCTTACTCCCAGCATTCAGCCTAGTTTTCCCCACCTAAGTTCTGCTCTGCTATAGGTCCCATAAGGATTCACCTCTGTATGCTATGATTACCATTAATGAATAAAAAAAAAACTGCTTTGGACCCAGAGAAATCTTATTCATTCTCCATGATATTCTACTTCACTTGGGTCCCAAAGGCACTATAATCTTTATAGCCATAAGCCAAAATAGATATTTTCTTCTTTATTGAGATATATTCTTAGCACAGCAAAAAGCTAACTAGCACATTTAATTAAGATATGTATTTGACGTCTTTTCTACAAGTCTGTTTTAAGTTTTTGTTGCTGTTGTTGTTCAAACCAATACTAAAATCTATTATACATTTGATATAATACCAATAAAAACAATTCTGTTCATCTATTTCCAAATTGTTTTTTACACTATTGTCTTATTTTTCCCTCAAGAACTAATGCAACATAAAACCATAAAAATTTTAAAACAGGAAATAAGTAAATACAGATGTAATAGGAGAAAAACGTATCAAGAATAGGAATATATAATTAAATATAAAGCAGAGAGTAATTCAAGTAAGCATCCTATGAGTGTATATGTTACAGTGTGCTCTTAACTTTGTAGTACCTAATGAGAAAAAGAAATCTCATCATTTATATAACCCACCCTTTCTTTACTTTCAATGTCTCAAAATGCTTTACTTTCTCGAAATTAAATTTCAGTTGAAACTCACATAACTTGAGAATCTCCCACAAAATGGTTAATATATATTATGGAATGATAGCATCCACAAATTCAAAGCCTACACTAAATTATATGATGTGTGCTATATTTCAATGAATATTGCTTTGTTTATGGCTTTCCAAATCAATATACCTGTAACCTAAGTTATAGACTATCATAAGTACTTTTGAACCATAGGAAACCCACATGTTTGACATCTTCAAAGCTGACAGTCTTAACTGCAGAATGAAATTTGTTCATTTAGTAACTTTGTTATCTTCCCATAAATAGCTTGATTCTTTTAGTCTCCCCAGAATAAAATTTTTTTCTCTCTGTGTATTATTAAAGGTAGAAAATTCTTTATAGCATTGTAAAAGAGATTCTAGGTAAGGGAAAATACAGATGAGATTAAGGCTAAAGAAATATGTGTTAACTGTTCACTAGAAAACTATTTTTATGTAAAAAGAATCATACTGTGTTCTCAGCTAGGTACATAATTCTGTCTTAAACTCTTTTGTTAAAAGAATGAAAACAGATTGCCTTCAGATTCCAAAAGATCTTTGATTCTATATCATATTTATCTCCCCTCTGAATATACAAATCCTTACATAAAATAAGATATTAAAACATAGCAGAATAGGAATTCATGATAGTGCAACTGAAAAATGATTTAAGTGTTTTTCTTTAATTTATAATGCTAGACATGATTCCTTTGTTTTGATTGTACTGTTTGATGGTGGAAAATGCATCATCTTTATTGAATACTTAAATTGTAGTGATACGCTGGCTGTTTCAATACTATAAACCAATGAAATATTTAAATGTTGGAAATTGATAAAGGAAAGTTATAAATAAGTTATCTTTTAGAATGTGAAGTTAAATTTTCATACGCAGGGAGTTCCTTATTCTCTAATTAAAACAATACATTCTATTATTTAATATTCTGAATGACAAATATCACATCAGCCAAGCATATGGAGAACTCACTAGGCTTTATAATGACATTTTAAAAGAAAAATAAGTTACCAAAGAGCCAAAGAGATGAAGTCAAATAGATGGGAAAAAACATTACAGATCAGAATAGAAAAATTGGTGAAATAAAGCTGAACAATAGTAGTAAAGCAATATTCATTTTCAATATTTTAAGTCCTATTTTATTATTAAACTCTGACATGTGTTACATACATAGTTCTTCAATTTCCAAGCAAACTATGTGCTAAGTAATTAAGAAAAGTGGAGTTTCATATAGGTTGACCTGATTGCCAAATAACAATTGAAACAAACCCATAGACAAGAAGAAAAGTTTGAAAATTTGAAGGTATCAGATCCACAACAATGATTTCGGGGGGGGGGAGGAACTGAAAGAAAAAGTACCACGCAGACTCTTCTTACCCTGTAGCCTAAGCCAATGCCCTCCCCCTTCTAGAGATACCCTGGGTTGTTTGCATAAAATAGAGAAGAATTCTTTTAATTCCTTTTGTTTTGTAGTCAATGTTTTTAGCCTTGCTTTAGTAGAATCACATTCTTTTGGTTTGATTAATGTATAAGGAAATCTGTGTGAGGCCGGAATAATGAAAATATGCATAATTGTTTTAAAAATATGATTCCCAAGTTTCCTGAAATGCTCTCTGTAGACAAGTGACTTTACATTTATCTTTTTGTTTTCTTTAAATTTTATGAATGGATACAGTGTATGACAAAACATTTGCTTTAGGTCCAGCCATAATACCCAGCACATCTCTATCCCACCTTCCATGTATATAATGTATATATGTTTGTATATGCACATATTCATGTGTGTGTGTGTGTGTGTGTTTGTGTGTGTGTATGTGTGTGTAGGTTTACTTTAATCGTGACCATACATGCAAGGTCTGTAGTGGTCATTTACTGGAGAATAGGCAACCTGCCAGTGGCCATCTTCCTAAAGAAAAATGACCCACTTTCCCTCAGGAGTCCTTCCGTCATCCATACTGGAAACTCAAACTGGCTTGATCCTATGCAGGTCTTGAGCCAATAAGCTACAGTAAGTGATTTTATGTGTGCAAAAGCAATGGCATGCCCAGAGTACAGAATTTCAATGCACTCCTCCCCATTTTCTGGCTCCTACATTCCTTCTACCCTCTTGTGTTCTCTGAGCCTTAGGTGGGAAATGGGGAGCAAGTTGATAGAGATGTTACATATAATGCTAAGTACTCAGAGTCAATTAGTCTCAGTATTTTGAGCATTTATGATTCTTTGTATTAACCATTATCAACTGCTTTAAGAAGTTTCTCTAACCAAGGTTGAGAGCAATACAAAATTACAGATATAAACATAAATTTTTAGAAAGCAGTTTTGATGTGGGAGGGTCTTCTGTTTGACTTGATTTCATTGGTTAATAAAGAAACTGTCTGGCTCATTTGATAGGCCTGCCCTTAGGTGGGTGGAGTAGACAGAACAGAATGCTTGGAAGTTAGTCAGACCACCGTGCCTCTCCTCAAGGAGACAGATGCAATGAAGCTCCAGCCCAAGTTGGACATATGCTAGAATCTTCCCAGTAAGGCACCACTTCATGGGGCTACACAGATTATTAGATATGGGTTAATCAAGATGTGAGTAAGAGGCTGAAAGTAATAGGCCAGGCAGTATTTAAATGAATACAGTTTGTGTGTTGTTATTTCGGGGCATAAACTAGCCAAGTGGCCGGGAGCCAGGCAGGACACAAAGCAGGCCTGCCCGCAGCACATCACTACAGAATGGCGCCCAACGTGGATAACTGAATCCACAGAAAGCCTGAGAGAGCTTGGGAAAGAATAGAGTAAAGCATGTTTTCTTGGTAGCAGCAATGTCTCGGGTCTGCTCTGCTTGCTAGAGGCCAACAAGTGCTCTCATCTAAGAGAGGCTTCCTGACTCAGCTTTAGCTGCAAAACCCTGCAGTTCTTTTAAGAGGTCCTGCCATGAAACACTTACAAAGTGTTGATGAAAAGCAGACCACATGCTTTTCCGTTTTCAGCTGTAGCAGGAAAAAAGTTGCACTGTTTTAAAATGCCAACTTTCTGAACCATCCTGCCAGAGCAAACTCTGACTCTTTCAAGCAGGCAGTCCTGACTATGGAGCTTTTGAGTATTGTTTAACACTGTTGCAGCTTGCTTGCTGGCAAGTACCTTGAAAAATTGTGGAGTTGTGGCAATGAACATGGCTCTGGACGGTATCTCAGCCACAAGGCTAGAATTACAGAGAGCTAAGGAATGGGCTGGATCTAGCCGCCAAAGTCACAGCTTTAATCCTACCGATATTGTTTGGTAAATTAAAGACTCATGTGGTCACAAAAAGGAGATATACGGTAAAAGAAAGATTCAAAGTTGAAGAAAATGTCAAAATGGTTTACAATGTGCTAAAAATATATGCAGGCTAAAGGTTAAAGTTCTTAAAAGTAAAAAAGAAAAAGAGAGTATTTTGGGTGTGATGGTACACACCTTTAATCCCAACACTTGGGAGGCAGAAGTAGATTGAGATCTGTGACTTCAAGGTGCGGCAGCACAACCTTTAATCCCAATGCCTGGGAGGCAGAGATAGACAGATCTCTGTGAGTACAAGGTGTTGTAGCACACACCTTTAATCCCGGCACGTGGGAAGCAGACAGTGGATCTCTGTGAGTTCAAGGACATCCTGGTCTAAAGAGTTATTCCAGGCCAAAGATATATAGAGAACCTGTCTCAAAAAGTAAAAGTAAAAATAAAAGAAATAGAGGTTAAAAATAAATCCACACAAAGATGGAAAATACACAGAGAACCTTGATACTATATGCTATTATGCTCTCTTTGAATTGTTTGAATGCTGAGGAAGGAGCAACAGCTGCTAAAAGATATTTGTCTATAAATGCTGCTGAACTAATCCAACATAGATATTTTGAAAATACCTTGACTTCAGAATTTGGATCTAAGGATATGATACTTTGGAAAAGAGATTCTTCTTTTGTTTTTACAGAAAATGAAACCCTGTGGATTGCTTCTATTCCAATATGGTATCATAGACCACGCCCTCCTGAAAGGTTGCTGTGAACACCCTCAAAAAAATTACTTCACTCAACTGCCGACTGAGATGAACCTAGCAGACAGGTTATACCATGAAAGACCTAAATAAAAGCACCCCCATTCAGCAGGAAGCAGTTTGGAGAGAAATAACTGCGCCCATATTCCCAAATATTGTGTATAAATGTTCTTTTACATTTAAAAGGGTATATGATATAGATATGAATAATTTGCATTGGTATGGATTTTGCTTTATTGATAGAGATTTAAAGTCAATATTGTTATATGTATTTCTGATCTTGATTAAGGTATTGTGATTGTGTAGTTCTTTTAAGAATGTAATGTATAATTAGGAAATATAGGTTGTTAATGGATAATCATTGATAATAGTCAAGCTTGTAGTCATGTTACTTAGATTTTCTAGATGTGCATAGATATATTTCAGATAGGCATTCTTAATATCTTTCAAAGGCTACAGAATATGGCATATTAAATGTTTTAATAACTTAGGGCTTTTTATGACAATGAGACATGTCTGCTCCTGGCAGGATCCATCTACTTCAAGAGGAAGATGGGCATTATAGAGGCTCATTATGGAGTTTGATAGCCATTTGGGCAAGAAACTGCTCTGGCCTGGACTGTTGGCATAAACTGGACACAAAGAACACACAGAAAGAGGACTGCTGAACTTGCCTAAAGGTGAGATGGTCTTTCAGGGTTCCTGACTCATGAAAGAGTCTGCGAGACATTCTGCAGAACACAGCAGATAGTGACTGAACTGTCTTTGGAAATGTCTGCTGGATACTATGGGCCTATAGGCCGAAGATGGATGCCCCAATGATACAGAGGAACTTTGGGTCACTGTCCAGGCAGCGAGATGTCTCTGTTATTTCTAGAGTTTGAAAGTTGCTTATTTCTTGTTTGCTTAGGTAATATTATATCCTTCTGGAGACTTTGATGAAGTTGAAGAATGGTTAGTTATAGTTATAATTTTCCTTTGTTATGATAAAAGATAAAATAGATCTAAATATTGTAACTATAATTCTTACTTGATAACTGTTTTATTATATGTAATTTTACTATGTTAAAGTTAAAGCCTTCTTTTTTGTTTAAACAGAAAAAGGGGAAACGATGTGGGAGGGTCTTCTGTTTGACTTGATTTCATTGGTTAATAAAGAAACTGCCTGGCTCATTTGATAGGCCGGCCCTTAAGTGGGTGGAGTAGACAGAACAGAATGCTTGGAAGTTACTCAGACTGTCGTGCCTCTCCTCAGGGAGACAGATGCAATGAAGCTCCGGCCCAAGATGGACGTATGCTAGAATCTTCCCAGTAAGGCACCACTTCGTGGTGCTACACAGATTATTAGATATGGGTTAATCAAGATGTGAGTAAGAGGCTGAAACTAATGGGTCAGGCAGTGTTTAAATGAATACAGTTTGTGTGTTGTTATTTCGGGGCATAAGCTAGCCAGAAGGTCAGGAACTGGGCAGGATGAAAAGCAGGCCTGCCTGCAGCACATCACTACACAGTTTGACAACATGGTCATTTAGAATATCAACATTCAGTTTCTATCCAAGGGCCTAGGATCTCTGTAGCAATGGGTTTTAGACATGCTTACAGAAGTATGCATACATTTATTCCTGTGGAACAAGCTGTAATCTAATCAAGATTGTAGTGAGATTATCTTTATCACCATAAACAGTACTGTCACTACTAAACCAGTGAACAGGTACCTAGTAGGTATATACTATATCATGTAGTTCAAATGTTGAGTTATATCACTAGTCTTTTCTACCATTACATTCCACATAGCACCTTTAATCATGATGAAAGCTAGCCAACAGGGAGAACATTCCTTATTAAGTTCAGGTTACATTTCTCTATGTCCTGAAACAAAAGGTTGTGGCATTTTCATAAATAGTTGACCATCTTCTTATAATGAGTAACCCAGAGTAACATCAGTGTTAGATTTGTTTCAGGTGCCTCAAACATCTCCCTGATCAATAATAAGAAGTTTAAACTGAAATTTTCATATAATAAGTCATGTTTTCTGAGCACACCATCATTCATTCATGTGAGGTTCCTTTGTTCAAACACTCTTCTTAAAATTGTATTTTAATTACCTTACAAACTAGTATGTTTTCATAAGGATTTTACATATTTATATTTTTGATTGACCTGCTCCCCTCCCTTCTTTCTATCATTCCCTCTATCTCTCCTAAAACCTTAGAAACCAATATTTCTCCAGATTCTTTCATATTACAAGAGATGCACTACTCCTATTATTTTTGTTATTACTTTGGTAATGAGATTAAAGGTTTCTATACAGCTTTTCAAACACACTTCAGTTTTCTCTACTTTCACTTTACCTATATTTTTCCACTTTCTTTTCTTTAATGTATACCTTCAGTGGCCAATTTCTGATTTTTATTAGCTTCCACATGTACTCCAGATTAAATACACTAAAACATTAAATTTTGAACCCATATTATATATATATATACTCCAGCTATTTACCTAATGTTTCAACCTCTGTTGAAAGTTGAAAGTTCCAGACCTTTCTTCATAGATAGCAAAAACAATCTCAAATTTTAAGCTGAGGTTCAATTGACTAAGGATAACTTAAGCAACACTAAACAAAAAGAATACTGAATGGGATAACAATATAGTAGATTTCAAATCACACTATAGTGCTTTTGTAATAACATAACATAGTATTAGTACAAAATAGAGAAAAAGATTAATAGAATAGAACAGAGGACTTAAATATAATGGTATAACTACACCTATCTAATCCTTGCCAATTATGTCAAAAGTATTCATTGGAGAGAAGATAGCATCTTTCACAAATGGATCTTGGAATAATGAAGTTCAGAGTTTAGTATGTCTAAAAAACAATGAAACTAGATCTTGTCTTTCACATAAGACCTGATAACCTCACACTGCTAGAGGAAAACTAAGGAGTACAATTCAATTCATACTTATGAATAAGGACTTTCTGAGTAAGATTCCCAAAACATAGAAAATAGAACCAACAATTCATAAACAGGATCTCACAAAGCTAAAAGACTTCTGTACACAAAGGAAATTGTCAACTTTGTGACACAATTAAAAAGACAACTAAAAAACATTAAATATCCAGAAAACAGACCACTTTAAGAAAAATGGACTATGAAACGTAACAGAAAATTCTCAAAATACAAAATAAAATAAAAATACATAGTAAACATGTAGAAAAGTTCAATATCCTTAGCTATCAAGGAAATTCAAGTTAAAACAATTCTGAGATTTTACCTTATCATAGTCAAAATGATGAGAGTCAAGAAAACAACCAACAACACCGACTGACAAGGGTGTAGAGAAAAGAAAACCCTCATTCTCTGTTGGTAGGATTACAATCTGGATGAGTCACCCTGGAAATCAGTGCAGAAAATTCTAGAAAAGCTAAATATAATTCTGGCATATGACCCAGAGAAACTACTACAAAGATACTTGCTCAGCCATGTCTGTTACTACTCTTTTCATATTAAGTAGGTACTGGAAACAACCTAAATGTCCTTCAAGTGAAAAATTGGTAATGAAACTGTGATATATATACACAATGCAATATTGCCCAGCTGTCAAGAAATGTGGGTACATTTCTAGGATTAAGGGACACAAGTCTTTCTTATATTCCTGAAAGAATATGATGCCCTATAGCATTTAATATTATTAAATATCCACATGCTGTGGGAGCTCCTTCCACTCCTTCAGCCAATAGCCTTTAAGATACCAGCCCACTTGGGCATGGTCTCTTTTGCTTTAAAAAGCAGCTGTAGCCCTTCTCTCTCTCTCTCTCTCTCTCTCTCTCTCTCTCTCTCTCTCTCTCTCTCTCTCTCTCACACACACACACACACACACACACACACACACACTTCCTGCTCCACTTCCAGCTACTAGACTCTGTTCCTGGTCATGTTGAGGGCTGTTGTCTAGGACAGTAATATGTAAGTTTTCCCCTTAAATAAATAACCCTTTTATTATTCATAATTCCAAACTGGTATGGAATTGTTTTGTGACTTATGTCTATATCCACATATCCATAAATTTCATTTGGTTTTAACATAGAATTATTTGATTCTAGTATTGGCAAAAAAATTGAATGCCATCATAACATATATGTATATATATATATATATATACATATATAAATATAATATGATATATATCACATTAATTTTATATAAGCATCTATCCTTGAAAAACTTCCAATTCTCATGACACAAAATATATGTATTTATTAAATATTAAGCTTCCACTAGATGATAGTCCTGTTATACCTACTTATTTTAATCCACACAAAAATCCAGAAATTATAGGACATTATGAAAAGACCAAATGTATTAATAATAGGGATAAAGGAAGGAAAAGAAATCCTTTAAAGGCACAGAAAATATTTTTAAAATATCATAGAAGAAAATTTCCTCACTGTAAAGAAAAGATTTCTATCAAGTTACAAGAAGCATACAGAACACCAAATAGAAAGGACCACAAAAGAAATTCTCCATGTCACATTCTATTCTAAATATTTATCTATTTATATAAAAAGCTGCAGTAGATAAAAGAACAAGTCACATATACAGGCCATTAGAACAGCAACTGAGTTTTCAATGTAGTCTCTAAAAGCCAGAATGCCCTGGATGTATGTTCTACAACAACCACAGATGCCATTGCAAAATATTACAACTAGTAGAACTGTCAGTCACATCACAATCGATGGAAAAAGAAAAATATTCCAGGATTGGATAGGTTTTGGGAGCAACAAACAATAAATGGGACCTACTGAAACTGAAAAGCTTCTATAATGCAAAGGATATAGTAAATATGACAAAACAACAGCCTTAAAAATGGGAAAATATCTTCACCAACCTCACATCTGACAGAGGACTGATCTCTAAAATATATAGAGAACTCAAGAAATTAGACATCAAAATAGAAAATAATCCAATTAAAAAATTGGGTACAGAGCTAAATAGAGAATTCTCAGAAGAATATCAAATGGCCAAAAGATATTTAAGGAATTTCTCAACATCCTTAGTCATCAGGGAAATGCAAATCAAAATGACTCTGAGATACTATCTTACACCTGTCAGAATAGCTAAGGTAAAAAGTACTGAGGGCAGCTTATGTTGGAGAGAATGTAGAGTCAGGAGATCACTTCACTGCTGGTGGGAGTGCAAACTTGCACAACCACTTTGGAAATCTGTATGATGGTTTCTCAGAAAACAGGGAATCAATCTACCTTAAGACCCAGGGATACCGTTTCTGGGCATATACCCAAAGGATGCTCAATCATACCAATAAGAACACTTGCTCAATAATATTCACAGTAGCATTATTCATAATAGCCAGAACCTGGAAACAACCTAGATGGCCCTTGACAGAAGAATAGATAAAGAAAATGGGGTACATTTACACAATGGAATATTACTCAGCTGAAAAAACCTATAATATCATGAAATTTGCAGGCAAGTGGATGGTACTAGAAAAAAATTATCCTGAGTAAAATAACCCAGACTCAGAAAGACAAACATGCTATGTACTCACTCATAAGTGGATATTAGATGTAAGGCAAATGATAACCAGAATACAACTCACAGCTCCAGAAAAGCTATATAACAAGGAATATCCTAAGAGGGACACATAGAAGTCCCAGAGAAGGGGAAATAGATGAAATCTCCTGAGTAAACTTGGGGCAAGGGGGGCGGTAAAGGGGATGGGATAAGAGATGAGAACATGAGGGAACAGGATGGTTGAGGGGGTTGAGGGATGGAATGGAAGAGCAATGAAAGAGAGATCTTGATAGAGACAGTCACTATGGGGTTAGCGTTAAACATGGTTCTAGGAAAAATCCCATGATTCCACGAGGATAACCCCAGCTAAGACATTTAGCAATAGTGGAGAGGGAGCCCAAACTGGCTTCTTCTATAATCAGATTGGTGAATACCCCAACTATCATCATAGAGTCTTCATCCAGCAACTGACTGGACCAGTTGCAGAGGTCTACAACCAAGCACCAAGACAAGCACTAGGAATCCAATCAAATAAAGGGTGGGAGGAATATATGAGCAATGGAGGTCAGGATCAGAATGGAGAAATCTACAGAGACTGCTGAATCAAGCTTGTGAAAAATCAGGAACTCTAGACCGAAAGCTATGAAACCTCCATGGGCCCGAACTATATGTGGGAGACAGTGGTGAAGTTTAGACTATCTGTGAGGCACCTGGCAGTAGGAACAGAATCTATCCCTGGTACATGGGCTAACTTATTGGAGGCCATTCCCTATGGCGGGATACCATGCTCAGCCTTAATGCAGGGTGAGGAGGGTTTTGGCCCTGCCCCAACTTAATGTGCCAGATATTATTGACTTCCCATGGGAACTCTTACCCTTTGGGAGAAGTGAATGGCAGATGGGCTGGGAGGAGGTGGGGTAAGGAAAAAGGAGGGGTGAGGAGAGAACTGTAGATGGAAAATAAGTGAAATTAAAAGAGGTAAATTATTCCAAGGTAAATTCAAATTTAAAAAATTTCTGTCCACCAGTCCAGTTCAGAAGAACATACCAGAAGCAAAACTTCAGTCTGAAGGGAAGTTTAACTACACCTAAGAGAACACAAGTAATAAATCAAAGAATAACAAATCAAAACACAGGAAATCCTACACCATGACAATAAAATTACAGCAATCAGTAAACACTTCTCATTAATAACATTAATGGTCTCAATTTCCCCAATAAAAGGACATGGTCTAACAGATTAGATTATGAAACGGGATCCATATTTCTGATGAATCTAAGACAATCCCTTTACTTTTGAGAAAAGGCATCACTCTAAGATATAAAAATAGATAAATGTATTCCAAATAAATTGACCAAGAAGCAATTAGGTGGATCAGTTTTAGTATCTGACAAAATAGATTTCAAGCCAAAATTAATCAGAACAGATAGAGAAGGACACTGCATAATCACCCAAGGGAAAAAAATAACACCAAAAGGATATTGCAATTTTAAGTATTTATGTACCAAAGGACACCCAAATTCATAAAAGAAACTACTGTAGCTAAAACCGCATATTGACCCTCACACAGTAATAATGGAATAGTCAGTCAACACAAAACAGACTACATTTTTGGTTTTCTGTAAGCTTTTTATTTTATTCTTATATTTTCTGTACTATTGTTTGATTTGATTTCTCATTGCTTTGTTTTTGTTTGTGTTTTGGAGACAGAATGTGAGGGAGAATATGAGGCTATGTAGGTAGGGATATGGGGCAGATATGGAAGAAGTTGGATAAGTGGAAACACAAGATAGAAATGCACTGTAAAAAAAACCTTAAATATAAAAAGTAGTCATTGTTTAGATTTTGATGTTGATTTTTTTCTTGGTATCATTGACAACTCAAATAAATGTTTATATATATTTTGTGCTCCTAAATATAGATTGCTATTTATTTTCTTAATATTTAATTATTAGATTATTATTACTAATTGGACAATAAAATGATGCTGTGCTGGTTTCAATGTGTTTAATATAAGTTGAAAAACAGCACAGCATCATTTTGTTTTCCAATTAATAATAATAACAATTTATTTTCAATAAAAAGAAGCAAGAAATTAAATATTGAGAATATAAATTTGAATGATGATATTTATTAAGCAAAGTGTATGTGATTTTAGTCAAACACAATAAGTATACAATATGCAGTTTCTTAAAAGAAATTTATGCTAAAATGAGAAAAGTTGATATGTTGAAATTTTATTATAATACTTAATTTTAAATACGCATTAAAACATAGTCATTCTATTCTTTCTGATAGATGGTTTATATTTCAGCCTGAATTTTTTATTACAACTTATACAAGGTTCAAAAAACTGGCAGTTTATATGTTTATCAGTTCATTATTAATCATAAAGAAAGTCTGCTGTCCCTTCCCTCAAGCAACACCACTTATGAGTATTCAAACATAGGTGCTTACCAGAAAGTGGTGAGCTCAGAGTAAAGTATCCTTTGTTCTGACGGAAATAACAGTATGAATAATTCGCATAAGTAGCATCTTCACATTAAAAAGGCAGTACACATTGTCTTCAGATCATACTCATTATTTTGGAATTGGCAGAACTTTTCTAATTTTAATCTTCCTGCCACCCCTCTTGTATATAGAAGATATAATCATTTATCTCTTTATTCTTAATTCTTGACATCACATAAGGTGTTAATATTTTCTCCAAGGGTCAGAATAGTTTCTGGTAAATCATAAAACTGATGTTCTGGGAAGAATTGCTGTAATTGCTGTTCTAACAGTTTTCTTTGTGTCTTTGTATCTATGGAGTAAAGAAAAGGAAATTTCCCTTTACTAATTGTTTTTCCTTCTCCTTTTAGTGCCAATTTCATTTTGTGTAACTACTTTAAAACTATTCTTTATAAAATGATTTCTGTCATTCTTTACAGTATCAAATTCTTGTGGGATTCATTATACAGGATTTCTACTGCTGCCTTTTTTATTTGACACAGAAATGTTTTCTTTTCTAATTTTTATGTATTTGCAATGTTTATACTCTCTACTGCACAATATATATGCTTATCTTTTTATCCTAAATTCCTTATAAACTCACTTCAATTCCAAAAAACAAAAACTAATCTCAAACATGCTCCATGCTCAGAGAAATGCTATTACTGTGGAAGTAGCTATTAGAATCCACCTAACATGACCTTGAGGCACCTCAGCCAGCCTAAACCAGAAGAGCTAGAGGTAAAAGCACTCCCCCCAACTCAGCACTTGAGATGAGATCACCATCATAATCAATTATGTCTCTGGCTTCTCTCCAACCGCTTAGGCTCATGGATTGTGGGCTTATAGTAGTCCCCTCCACTGCCATAACAATATACCACAGACTGGATGGCTTCAGCAGTCTACATTTTTTTTTACTTTTCTATAAACTGGGGGTCCATGTTGAATGTCCAAATTCTGCTTTTTGATGACAGCTGTCAAACACACAAATGATTTTTCTTATATAGTCCTTATATAGTTATTCTTCAGCACATGCAAACATGCATATGCACAGAGAGAGAGACAGAGATACAGACAGAGAGATACAGAGAGAACAACTCAAAAAGACACCAGTCAGGAGGAGATGAGGGAAGTAAAATGCATGATCAGAATATTTTATATTATTTTTTCTATAAAATTAATAAGGAAAATGAAAATAATATTAATTATAAACTCACCCTTTTGACCTCATTTAACGTTTATAACACTGTTCATTGTAAGATGTATTTTTTTCAGGTATTTATATTTGTGTGTGTGTGTGTGTGTGTGTGTGTGTGTGTGTGTGTGTGTGTGTGTGTTAGTATGGGATATGGATGCCCACAGAGGATGTCAGAAAAGGGTATCAGATCTCCTGGACCTAGATTCCAGAACTTGTTAGCTGCCACATGTGAATGCTGGAGACTGAACTCTGGCCCTTTCTACAGCAAGGACATTTAACTGCTTAGTCATCTCTCAAGCCACTTCAAAACATCCTAAAAGCCTATATCTCCAAATTCATTCATTTTGAGGGTTAGAACTTCAATATATGAATTTTGGGAAATGTAACTCAGTTCACACCAAATAAATCCATTCTAATTCCCATTTTTCTAATTTGTGGATGGTTGCTAATGTTGGTTATTCATAATTGTCACCTTGATGAGATTTAGAAACACCATGGTAACTGTGGTGGTTTGAATGAAAATGGCCCATATAGGTTCAGAGAAAGTGACACTCTTAGGAAGTGTGGCCTTGTTGGAGGAAGTGTGCCAATGGAGTTGGGCTTTGAGCTTTCAAGAGTTTAAGCTAGGCCCAGTGTCTCTGTCTCTCTCTATTACTGCTGCCTGCCTATGCAGATGTAGAACTCTCAGTTCTTTCTCTGACATCATATCTGCCTGTGGGCCACCAATAATGCTTCCTTCCACGACAGCAATGAACTCAACCTCTGAACCTGTGAACCATCCCCAATTAAATGCTTTCCTTTATAAGTGATGCCATTCAGTGGTATGGGACCTTGACCTGATAAAACAAGAAAATGACAAGTAGTTCATTGTTACATATTACCTTTAAATATGTAAAATTCTCCCATAATATCATGTTTTGCACACTTAGTCTGGAGCTACTGGTGTTTTATGGGGAAAGTAATAAAAACTTTTGGATGCATGACCTAGCTAGAGGAAATTGATCACTTTGGATATGTTCTTACAAGTTATGCCCAGGCCTTGGCCCCTTTATCTCTCCCTATTTCATGTCTGCTATTAAGTGAACAGTTTCTACCACATGTGCACACTACCATAATGTACTGACTTCACTACAGGCATAGGTATATTAATACAAGAAACCATGGACAGAACCTTGTCAAACAGTGAGCTGACTAAGTCCTCCCTCCATTTCAATAATTCTATGAGGTATTATATAACATCACATTGAAAACAATGACTAAAACTTTCAATTTCTTAAATAAAATGAAGTACTTTTATCATTGAAAGTGAATAAAAATGAAGAACAGAAGTCAGTAACTCACAAAGCCATCACCAAATTTTTAAAAATTATTTTTCATGACTCTCACTGCTTTAATATATTATTGTTCCAAAGTCATCACTTAGGTGACTTTTAAGTCACCTAAATGTACCATATTATACATTTCCTTGCACTAAACTTTTATGTAACAAAATAAACATCTCCCAGTTTTTATGATATACTTTTCAAGTCAATATTTGAATTCTTTTAACTATAAAGTTTTATATAAATTCCAGGTAAATAACTTAGAATTTTTGAGGGACAGTGAGTAAACTATGTAAGAAAGAGAATCTATTTGTTGTGGGGATAAAAGAATCCTCTAAAGAATGCTGTGGTTTGGGCAAGACTGGGCCAAGGGAAGATGGGGAGAGAAAAGTGTGAAGGGGAGAACGGGGGGAGCTCGGAGGAATGGGGTGCTTGGGATATAGGAAGGGTGGATATGGGAGCAGGGAAGCATATATCTTAATTTAAGGAGCTACCTGAGGGTTGTCAAGAGACTTGACCCTAGAGGGGTTCCCAGGTTTCCAGGGAGACGCCCCCAGTTAGTTCCTTGGGCAGCTGAGGAGAGGGAGCCTGTAAAGGCCAGTTCCTATAGCCATACTGATGAATTTCTTGCATATCACCATAGAACCTCCACCTGACGATAGATGAAGAAAATGACAGAGCCCCACATTGGAGCACCGGACTGAGCTCCCAAGGTCCTGATGAGGAGCAGAAGGAGAGAGAACATGAGAAAGAAAGTCAGGACCGTGAGGGAACCTCCAGCTGGCGACAGATGGGGAAGGTGACTGAGCCCCACATTGGAGCACTGGACTGAGCTCCCAAGGTCCTGATGAGGAGCAGAAGGAGTGAGAACTTGAGGGAGAAAGCCAGGAACGAGAGGGGTGCGTTCACTCATGGAGACGGTGGGACAGAAGTAATGGGAGATCACCAACTCCAGTTGGAATGGGACTGATGGATCATGCGACCAAACCCGTTTCTCTGAATGTGGCCAACAGCGGGGGCTGACTGAGAAGCAAAGGACAATGGCTCTGGGCTCTGATTCTTCTGCATGGACAGGCTCTGTGGGAGCCTTCTCAGCTTGGTCGATCACCTTCCTGGAACTGGCGGGAGTTGGGAGGACATTGGTCTTAGCATAGAGTGGGGAACCCTGATGGCTCCTTGGCCTTGAAAGGGAGGGAGGGGAGGTATGAGTGGAGGGGAGGGGAGGGAAGGGGGAGAAGGAGGGGAGGGAAGGGGGAGGAGAAGGGGAGGGAGGGGGGAGGAGGAGGGAAGGAGATGGAAAAAATTAAAAATAAAAAAAAATAAATATAAAAAAAAAGAATGCTGTATACCAGTGAATCCCACAGAAAGAATTGAAATTGATATCTCTGGGGCAGAATAGCTCACATAGCCATAGGCAAAATTCTGTGGATCTATCTGAGCAGCCCTATTTGATGAGAGTGTATGTTGCTGGAGATTTGTCTTTACTTCCAAATGTGCTAACTTCTCTTTTTTTGTGCGTTCAGTGGAAATTCTCCAGAGGGAATAGCAGTGACTTAAAAATAAGTACTAGCCACATTCTCTTTTCCAGATTTTGTGGCAATTTGCTGTAATTAATAGAAGAGCTCAATTTTCAAAATAACCCAAATTTACATTCAAAATAACCTAAAAACTTTTAGTTTTATGAGTTTGTAACTAATGTAACCTTCTGAAACCCAGAATCTGATATCAGTCACAAAATCTAAAATGAAGTCTCAGTGCTGAGTGCTGCAATCAAATGGCTGTTTAATACTGAAGGATGAAAACAATTACTTTCCAAATAATTGTGTTTTGTCCTTTATAATTTATTCTGAGACAGAGTCGCAAACATTCCAGACAAACCTTAGATACACTAGATAATAGATGATAACTTAAATTTCTTAATCTTCTGTCTCTTCCACCCAGGTTTTGGGCTGAGAATTATATGACATTTCACCCTGTGTGTGCTATATAGAAAATGAAACTCAAGGCTTTGTGCATATTAAGTAAGTTCATTACCAATCAAGCTAAATCTCCAGTCCCTGAATCCTTTATTTTACACACATTTTGAATAAAATAAATTATATATATATATATATATATATATATATGTATGAGATATATATTATGTGTCAATACATAAAGACTACTATACCAAATGCTTAGTATATAAGGATTTATTTTACTTTTTAATATTTTCAATATTTATTACAAAATAATGCATAATTCTATATTTGTAAAAATTAACAACATAGAAGAAATTATATCTTCATAATCCTAAAATCTTAAGATCACTGTTAATATTTTAGAAATTGTTTCAAATATTTTGATAAATTTTTATGTAGTTGAAATTATACTTATATAATTTTTATCACTTTATTTATATCATACTATAATCAGCACTTGGATTATTTAAAATGTTTCTAAACAATATTAAATGTCTAAATAATATCTTTAAACACTGTATAAGTTTTAAGTATAGCTTTAGCATTATATTGGTGTTGGGTCTGTTTAATGTTGATGTGTGATGTTTTTATTTTTGTTGATAATAATGTTAAAATTCTAAGGAAAATAAATTCCAAAAAATGACATCATATTTTATTATTTGTTACAGTAGATATCACTGCAACAATCATCTTTCTTTAAAAATATATTTTGTAGGTTTTTATGTGTAGGAATGTTTTCTTATATGAATGTAAGCACACCATGTTTGTGCCTAGGACACCCAAGGTCAAAAAGGATTTTAACCAACCTAGAATTGGAGTTACAGATAGCTGTGAGCCATTATGAGAGTGGTGGAAGCCAAACCTGTGTTCCCTGGAAAAGCAACAAGTATCTGAATCAGTGAGTCATTTTTTCAGCCCGAACATCTTTATACTAAAATTATTGAACAAATATCTCAGCATTTCCATAAACTAGGTTTATGTATGTATAATTTGTAGATTAATAAATTGTTTTCTTTTTATTTAAATATTTATTTCCTTCTTTTATATACAAAATTCTGTCTGTGTATGTGTCTACAGGCCAGAAGAGGGCACCAGACCTCATTATAGATGGCTGTGAGTCACCATGTGGTTGCTGGGAATTGAACTCAGGACCTTTGGAAGAGCAGACAATGCTCTTAACCACTTCACTATCTCTCCAACCCAATAAATTATTTTCAAAAACAAGAAAACAAGCCTGGCGGTGGTGGCGCACGCCTTTAATCCCAGCACTCGGGAGGCAGAGGCAGGCGGATCTCTGTGAGTTCGAGGCCAGCCTGGTCTACAAGAGCTAGTTCCAGGACAGGCTCTAAAAAAGCTGCAGAGAAACCCTGTCTCGAAAAATCGAAAAACAAAAAAAAAAAAAAAACAAGAAAACATTTATTGATACTGGACATGAGATCTACCATTGAGATATATTCACATCTTGCAAACAAACAAACAAACAAAAGGTTATTAAATCATCCTGGGTTTGATGACAGACTCTGAGAATCTGATAAATATATTTACTTTCAAAACTTGTGATAGTACTTGTCCCTAATATAAGATAACATGATATTTTTAAAATAAACTCAAATTGTGGAAACAACCCAAAATGTCTCCAGAAAAAGAAATTTACTAAAAGATATACCTTTGAATACTTTAAATTTTATGTAGTAATGAAATCACATAATATTTTATGGGCACAAACCCAGAAAACAGTCACAAAATTATGTAGTACAGAAAATTGAATCTGAACTTATATAGTTTTGCCATATAAACTTGTGCCTCAGACTTCTCCAAGATTCTTCCAACTAAAATCATTTCACAACAAAAATAAAATTATCCTTTCTCAGAAATCCCAGTGCCTCCACTTCAAAGTCATGTGAGCAAAATC
The DNA here is from genome assembly GCF_903992535.2 of Arvicola amphibius. Lineage (NCBI taxonomy): Eukaryota > Metazoa > Chordata > Mammalia > Rodentia > Cricetidae > Arvicola > Arvicola amphibius. The sequence goes on from NC_052065.1 coordinate 105,291,459, forward strand.
CTTAAAATAACCTAGTAATATTTATAAGTAAACATAAATTTCTGTACATAAATGAAATCATGTTTACACTTCTTTAGTAAGCAGAGACGTTTCTCTGAAAGGTTGAAAATTACATAGAGTTGCTGTTACTTATTATCCTATTTAAAAAAAAGAAGATGGAAAAGAAAAACTTTAGTTACATGTCATCCATGCTTCTAAATGACAGAAGCTCCTACATATCACAATATCACAATTACTATGAACAGAACAAAGACAAGCATGGCATAAAAGCTCTAAGGGTGGAGTAGTGGCAAAAAGAGCATAGCAGTAACCAACCGCATTCTAACTGGATTCAAGATACATTCAACAAGAGGGAAAATATGACTGGGACTAGAAACCTAGCCAATACTCTGCACTAGTGAAGCTATGGATCTTAGAAGATGAATCTAAAATCACCACATTACTAAACTAGGACAATCCCTAAGAACAATATAAACATGTCCAGAGATAAGTGTTGTTTTCATTTCTTATAGAGATAAGTTGCCTTTGCAGCAGATGGAGACCATTACAGAAAACCACAACCAAACAAAATATGGAGTTGTGGAATCCAGTCTCAGTTTATGCTTCTACAAATCACATTACACCTACAGCTCAGGGAACATTGCACAAAGGGGGAAGGAAAGATTGCAAGAGTTACAGGCCCAGGAAGTTTGCCCTGATAATGTGTCTCCTGTGAATATTAGAAACTACACCCACAAAGTCTCACTAACCTGGCTTTCGAAACATGGCCTGCATAAATTTGACACCCAATCAGCATGGCAAAGTTTATGAGGCAAAACCCATAAGGCCTCAGACTTACACATAGAACTATGGGAAACTAATAAATGTTAAGTAGGAGAAATAACCTTCTCCATGGAAGAGTATGGCAATTGGTTATCCAATACCAAATAGGCAACCTTGAAAACATACATTCAAGTAACATTACACAGACAGAGCAGGCAGTATTTTGAAATATATATGCATGTACATATGTATACATATATATGTATATTGTACATCTTAAGTATTTCAGCACATAATTTTTTATTTATTTTACTTTCCAACTCATCCTCGAGTAGAAAAGTATAGAATATAACTTATTTATGCTATCTCTAATTTGAAGCAAATTTAAACTATATTAAAACTCAGAGCATTGAGATATTACCCAAAATCAATATTTTATTTTACCACACAGTTAATAAAAATTGGTATTTTTATTATTGTCAAACTTAAGAACAATATTGATATAAATATAATGTACATAAAGGTGTCCAAGTTTATATGTATCAACATACATATATCATCACTTTATATTTAATCATATTACTTAATGTTTTCTGTTTTCAAAGTAGTAGGAAAAATTTTGAAACATTGACTATATTGATATTTATACCTACATGTTTATGTATATGTAAATATGATATAATTTTAATCATAATAACCATTATATACTTTAATATAACCTATTAGCATGACTGTAGCAAATAACATGAGTTTTCATAATGCCAATGAGAACATAGACTTATTTTCAGAATCATAGTTCACAGGATGACTCTATCTATAAAACTATAAAGTCTGAGAATGAGTAATCTCCTTTATAAATGATTCCATCTAAAGGAAAGTAATTTTCAAAATGTACAGATCAGTTCCTCCAACTTCCATTAAAAGGAACCCTGTCTCATTAAAAGTTCCACAGTGTTCATATTAAGTCATGTGCAGCAGTGAAAGGAAATCAATGGCTACTTAGACATTACAATGTTTTCTTTCTTTTGAAGTTTTGTAGCTTAACCTCAAATTCATGGTAAATAAAAAGTATGCCCCATGAGAAAATAATGATAGATGCTATAATATGACAAAAAAAGTCACGAAAAAGGTAAAAACAGCCATGCCTTAGTAGGTGAACACATTAAAATTTTAATTTTCATGCCAACAACATCTAGTACATTCTAACTCAACTCTGCCAAATATTTTCTTCTACATAAAGAGATTCATGTAATACTTTGAGTATATTCCTGCAACTGTATCAATCATCTGAACACAGACTTATACATTTGCCAAAGAAAAGACATAAGATCTGAAGACCAGAAATCAGTGTTTTAGGCAGAGAGGGTATACACAATATCTGTTCTACCTTTCTTGAGAGAGATATGTAGCTCAACCCGCATGTTAGGGGGAAGTATAACCTACCAGTTATAAGTAAAAGGGAACTTGTGTGGTTAATTAGAATTAATATCTACTAAACTGTCCTAAATTTATAATGAAATAATGCCTTCATGTATTCTTCAAAGAAAAAGAGAAGGAATTTAAATTCACCAAGAAGCTCATTACTTTTTTTGTTAAGAGCTCTTGCTTACATTCCAAAATAAAAGATATCCAATTTTTACTCAACTTTGGTGCAGGAGAATTGTCTGTATTCTGTCAATCATATTATAAATAAATGCTGATTGACCAGGCAGGAAGTATAAGTGTGTCAATTAGACAGGAAGTAGAGGCAGGGCTATAAGAACAGGAGAATTCTGGGAAGAAGGAAGCCCATTCCTCCATATCCTGCCCAGATTACTGAAGAAGCAGGAGGTGATCTGACCCACTGAAAAAGGTACCGAGCCATGTAACTAACATAGATAAGAATAATTGGTTGAAGCCGGGCGGTGGTAGCGCACGCCTTTAATCCCAGCACTCGGGAGGCAGAGGCAGGCGGATCTCTGAGTTCGAGGCTAGCCTGGTCTACAAGAGCTTGTTCCAGGACAGGCTCTAGAAACTACAGGGAAACCCTGTCTCGAAAAACCAAAAAAAAAAAAAAAGAATAATTGGTTGATATAAGTTATAAGAGCTAATAAGAAGCTTGAACTAATGGGCCAATCAGTTTATAACTTATGGAGACCTCTATATGATTTTCTTTGGGACTTGCTGGCTGTGGGAACAGGGAAGGACAGGAACCCCCATGAGCAGCAGCCCCTCCTGTTACAGTATGGTGCCCACATGGACAACTGCATCTACATAAAGTGTGACACAGCTTGGGAAGTAATTATACAACAAAATAACAGCTTCTTGGCTTCTTGTTAGCAGCAATTTCTCGGGTCTGCTCTGCTTGCTAGAGGCAATCAAGCACTCTCATTTAAGAGAGGCTTTTAGGAGGTCCTACCACAAAATACTTACATCGTGTTGATGAAAAGCTGACCACATGCTTTTTGGTTTTCAGCTGTAGCAGGAAAAAAAATCATCCTGTTTTCAAATGCCAGCTTTGTGAGCTTTCTTACCAGGGCAAACTAGGATTCTTTCAGGCAGGCCATCTGAATATGGAGCATTTGAGGGTGGTTTGTAAGCACACCGCTGCAGCTTGCTTGCTGGCAGGGACCTTGAAATGCTGTAGAGTTGTGGCAATAAAAATGTATCTGGTCAGTACCTCTGCCATGAGGCTAAAATCACAGAAAGTTGAGAAATGGGTTGGAGCCAGCCATCAAAGCCACAGCTTTAATCCTCTCCATATTGCTTAGTAAATTAAAGACACATGTAGTCAGAAAAAGAGAGATATACAATAAAAAGAGATTCAAAGAAAAAAACTCTAAATGGTTTACTGTGTGTTAAAAATATATGCAGGCTAAAGGTTAAAGGCCTTAAAAGAAAAACAAAAAAAGAGAGAGTTGAGTGTGGTGGTACATGCCTTTAGTCCTAACACTTGTGAGGCAGAGGCAGAGAAACCTCTGTGAATTCAAGGTGTGGTGGTACACACCTTTAATCCCAGCACTTGGGAGATAGAGACAGGTAGATCTCTGTGAATTCAAGGACAACCTGGTTGACAGAGTGAGTTCCAGGACAAAGATACACAGAAAACTTGTCTCAAAAACTGAAAGTACAATCCTATACAATAAAAGTACTTCTGGAGGCATTACTGTTCCTGACTTCAAACTCTATTACAGAGGTACGGGAATAAAAAACAGCCTTGTATTGGCATAAGAACAGAGATGTTGAACAACGGAATCAAATCGAAGACCTAATATTAATCCACAAACCTATGAAAACCTGATTTTTGACAAAGGAGCTAAAAGTATACAATGGAAGAAAGAAAGCATCTTAAACAAATGTAGAAGAATGAAAATAGATCCATCTCTATCACCATGCACAAAACTCAAGTCCAAATGGATTAAAGAACTCAATATAAATCTGACCACACTGAACCTGATAGAAGAGAAAGTGGGAAGTAGTCTGCAACACATGGGCACAGGAGACGACTTCCTATGTATAATCCCAGTAGGAGAGACAATAAGAGCAACAATAAATAAATGTGACCTCCTGAATCTGAGAAGCTTCTGTAAAGCAAAGGACATTGTCATTAAGACAAAAAGGAAACCTACTGAATGGGGAAGATATTCACCAACCCCACATCAGACAAAAGCCTGATCTCCAAAATACATAAAGAACTCAAGAAACTAGACATTAAAATTATGAATAACCCAATTAAAAAATGGGGTACTGAACTGAACAGAGAATTCTCAACAGAAGTTCATATGGCCAAAAGATACTTAAGGTCATGTTCAACTTCCTTAGCCATCAGGGAAATGCAAATCAAAACAACTTTGAGATACCATCTTACACCTGTCAGAATGGCTAAAATAAAAAACACCAATGATAACCTATGCTGGAGAGGATGTGGAGTAAGGGGTACACTCATCCATTGCTGGTGGGAATGCAAATTTGTGCAACCACTTTGGAAATCAATGTGGCAGTTTCTCAGGAAACTGGAAGTCAATCTACCTCAGGATCCAGCAATTTCACTCTTGGGAATATAACCCTAGAAGTGCCCAATCATACTCCAAAAGCATTTGTTCAACTATGTTCATAGCACCAGTATTTGGAATAGCCACAACCTGGAAACAACCTAGGTACCCCTCAATGGAAAAATAGATAAAGTGTGGAACATATATACATTAGAGTTTTACTCAGAGGTAAAAAACAATGACATCTTGAATTTTGCAGGCAAATGGATAGAAATATAAAACACTTTACTGAGTGAGTAAACAGACCCAAAAAATATGAATATGGTATGTACTCACTCATTAGTAGATTCTAGCCATAAACAAAGGACGTTGAGCCTATAGTTCGTGATCCTAGAGAAGCTAAATAAGAAGGTGAACCTACAGAAAAAAAAACATATATTTATCCTCCTGGATATTGGAAATAGACAAGATCACTGGGGAAAAGTTGGGAACACAGGGGTTGGGTTGGGGTGGGGGGAAGGGAGGATGGGAGGAGAGAAGGGAGAAGGGAAGATTGGAAAGAGCTTGCGGGAATGGGGTGGTTGAGATTGAGGAAGGGTGGATATGGGAGGATGGGAAAAGATATCTTAGTTAAGGGAGCCATTTTAGGGTTGGCAAGAGATTTGGCTCTAGAGAGGTTCCCAGGTGTCCAAGCAGAAGTCTCCAGCTAGGTCTTTGTGCAGCAGAGGAGAGGGTACCTGAACTGGTCTTGCTCCATAGCCACACTGATGAATATCTTGCATATCACCATAGATCCTTCATCCGACAATGGATGGAGATAGAGACAGAGACCCACATTGGAGCACTGGACTGAGCTCCCATGGTCCAGATGAAGAGCAGAAGGAGGGAGAACATGAGCAAGGAAGTCAGGACTGCAAAGGGTGTGTCCATCCACTGAGATTATGTGGCTGATCTAATGAGAGCTCACCAAGGCCAGTTGGACTGGGACTGAATGAGCATGTGATCTGACTGTATTCTCTGAATGTGGCTGACAATGAGGGCTGACTGAGAAGTCAATAATAATGGCACTGTGTTTTTATTCTACTGCATGTACTGGCTTTTTGGGAGCCTAGTCTGTTTGGATGCATACCTTCCTAGACCTGGATTGGGGGGAGGGCCTGGGACTTCCCACAGGGCCGGGCACCCTGACTTCTCTTAGGACTGGAGAGGGAGGGGAAGGGGTGTGTGGGGGAGGGAAATGGGAGGAAGGGAGGAGGTGGAAATTTTTCAAAAATGAATAAATAAATAAACTAAAAGCAAAAATAAAAGATGGAAAACACACAGAGAATCTGGATACTGTATGTTATTATTCTCTCCTTCAATTGTTTGTATGCTGAGGAAGGAGCAACAGTTGCTAAAAGATATTTGCTTATAAGTGCTGCTGAATTAATCCTAGATAGGTATTTTGAAAATACCTTGACTTCAAAATTGAGGTCATAAGGTATGTTACTTTGGAGAAGAGATTTTTGATTTTGTTTCCACATGAAATGAGAGGCTGTGGATTCATTCTCAGTTAAGAAAAGTCAGTGTTTCTGCCAACCCTAGAATGGCTCCCTTAAGTAAGATATATAATTCCTTGTTCCCATATCCACCCTTCCTATATCCCAGGTTCCCAGGTGTCCAGGAAGACGCCCCCAGCTAGGTCCTTGGGCAGCTGAGGAGAGGGTGCCAGAAATGTCCAGATCCTATTGCCATACTCATGAATATCTTGCATATCACCATAGAACCTTCACCTGGCATTGGATAGAGAAAATGACAGAGCCCCACATAGGAGCACCGGACTGAGCTCCCAAGGTCCCGATGAGGAGCAGAAGGAGGAAGATCATGAGCAAGTAAGTCAGGACCATGAGGAGTGCGTTTACCCATTGAGACGGTGGGACAGATCTAATGGGAGACCACCAAGTCCAGTTGGAATGGAACTGATGGAACAGGGGACCAAACCGAGCTCTCTGAATATGGCTGACTGTGGAGGAGGACTGAGAAACCAAGGACAATGGCAATGAATGTGAAATCTACAGCATGGACGGGCTCACTGTGAGCCTTAACCTTCACCTGGCGATGGATGGAGATAGAGACAGAGCCCCACATTGGAGCACCGGACTGAGCTCCCAAAGTTCTGATGAGGAGCAGAAGGAGAGAGATCATGAGAAAGAAAGTCAGAACCATGAGGGATGCGTTCACCCACTGAGACGGCAGGACAGAACTAATGGGAGACCACCAAGTCCACTTGGAATGGGACTGATGGAACATGCGACCAAATCGGACTCTCTGAAAGTGGCTGATGGTGGAGGCTGACCGAGAAGCCAAGGACAATGGCGATGGGCTTGGTCTCTATGACATGGACGGGCTCTGTGTGAGCCTTGTCAGTTTGGTTGCTCACCTTCCTGGACCTGGAGGGAGTTGGGAGGACCTTGGACTCAGCATGGTGTGGAGAGCCCTGATGGCTCTTTGGCCTGAAGGGGGAGGGAGTGGGGGTGTGGGTGGAGGGGAGGGGAGGGAGGGGGGAGGAGGAGGGGAGGAGATGGCAATTTTTAATAAAAAATAAATAAACTGGAAAAAAAAAGAAAAGTCAGTGTTTGATCAAAGACCACCTGAGAAATCTCTGGTAGGAACAGATGGCCAGGATGGCAGAGTTCTACATCCAGAACAGATTCAAGATGCTGCCTGAGATGATCCAGCCTCACAGGATACTCCCGTCAGGACTTGATCATAACTCTGAATTCTCTTTAGGTACCCATAAGATTATCAGCGTCCCCAAACAGCTGGAAGTAGCCTGGAATACTATGCCCATATTCCCGCCCAAAATGGACTATGGATATTTTCCTTTGTTTTTTTTAAAAAAAAGAGGGGCTCTTTCCTGTCCCTTCCCAGCTTGCACCCAGAACCGCCCCCCACTTCATCCTCCCATCTTTAGGGCCACAAAATCCCACAGCACAGCCTGTTTGGGCGCCGGGACCGGGAATTGAGTGCACCCAGGTCAGTGGGAGGTCCCCTGTTTCAATAGCCTGCCCACAGCAAGGTAGGCCCTTTGTCAGTGAGCCACTTGGCCAGCAAGGAGACCTAACTGTCTACCAGAAGATCCATCATTCATTGGGGTGAGTGAATTGAATTCATTGGGGTGAAAGGAACTTCTAAAAGAAGACCCAAAGGGGATTATTCAGAGGAAGAAACAGGCAGGCGCCAATGCAAGAATTCCTCCAACAATTTGAAAAACAACATGAAAGCACCAGAACTCAGCGAACTTATAACAGGAGGACTTGAACACACTAATCAATAAGAAGTAGAAAAAATTGACTTTATGAAAATAATAGAGTCCCTTAAACAGGAGGTGAAAAACTCCCTTAAGGAAATGGACGAGAAGAATAACAAAAAGTTTGAAGAATTGAGTAAATCCGTAAATGATATCCTAGGAAACCAAGAAAAAAACAATCAAACAGATAATGGAAACAGTGCAAGACTTGAAAACTGAAATGGAGGCAAGGAAGAAAACACAAACTGAGGGCCAGCTGGATATGGAAAATCTAGGTAAACGAACAGAGACTACAGAAACAAGCATAACTAACAGAATACAAGAGATAGAAGAAAGAATCTCAGATTCTGAAGATACCATAGAGAAAATAAATGTACTGATCAAAGAAAACAGCAAATCAAACAAATTCTCATCACAAAACATTCAGGAAATCTGGGACACAATAAAAAAGACAAAACCTAAGAATAATAGGCATAGAAGAAGGAGAAGAATTACAGCTCAATGGTCCAGAAAATATATTTAATAAAATTATAGATGAAAATTTCTCAAACCTAAAAAAAGATATTCCTATTAAGGTTCAAGAAGCTTACAGAACACCAAATAGACTGGATCAAAAAAAAATCATCCCCTCGCCATATTATAATCAAAACACAAAACATACAGAATAAAGAAAGAATATTAAGAGCTGCAAAGGAAAAAGGTCAAGTAACATATAAAGGTAAACCTATCAGACTAACACCTGACTTCTCTATGAAAACTATGAAAGCCAGAAGGTCCTGGATAGATGTTTTGCAGAAACTAAGACACCATGTATGCAAGCCCAGATTACTATACCCAGCCAAGCTTTCATTCACTATAAATGGAGAAAACAAAATATTCTAAGACAAAAACAAATTTAACCAATACGTAGCCACAAATCCAGCCTTACAGAAAGTAATAGAAGGAAATTCACAAACAAAGGAGTCCAGCATTGCCCAAAATAACTCAGACATCTAGTGACCCTTCACCAGCACATCTCAAAGAAAGGAAACACGCAATCTCTACTACCAAATAAAAAATGACAACCGGAGTTAACATCCACTGGTCATTAATATCACTAAATATCAATGGACTCAATTCACCTATAAAAAGGCACAGGCTAAGAGATTGGATATGAAAACAGGATCCAACATTCTGCTGTTTACAAGAAACACACCTCAAACACAAAGACAGACATCTACTCAGAGTAAAGGGTTGGGAAAAGGTTGATCAAGCAAATGGACCTAAGAAACAAGCGGGTGTGGCCATACTAATTTCTAACAAAGTTGACTTCAAACTAAAATCAATCAGAAGAGATGGAAAGGGAAACTTTATACTCATTAGAGGAAAAATCCATCAGAATGAAGTCTCAATCCTGAATATCTATGCCCTAATACAAAAGCACCCACTTATGTAAAAGAAACATTACTAGAACTCAAGGCAGCAATCAAACAAAACACACTGATAGTGGGAGACTTCAACACTCCTCTCACACAAATGGACAGGTCAATCCAACAGAAACCTAACAGAGAATTAAGAGACTTAATAGAGGTAATGAACCAAATGGACTTAACAGACATCTATAGAACGTTCCACCCAAACAGGAAAGAATATACCTTCTTCTCTGCGGCTCATGGAACCTTTTCGAAAATTGAACACATACTCCGTAACAAAGCAAACTTACACAGTTACAAAATCATATTAGTAACCACCTGCATCTTATCAGATCACCATGGATTAAAATTAGAATTCAACAACAATGCTACCCCCAGAAAGCCTACAAACTCATGGAAACTGAACAGTCAACTACTGAACCACACCTGGGTCAAGGAAGAAATAAGAAAGAAATTAAAGTCTTCCTTGAATTTAATGAAAATAAAGACACAACATACTCAAACCTATGGGACAATATGAAAGCAGTGCTAAGAGGAAAATTCATAGCACTAAGTGACCACTTAAAAAAATGGAGAAAGCACACATTGGAGACTTAACAGCACACCTGAAAGCTCTAGAAAAGAAAGAAGCAGACTCACCTAGGAGGAGTAGAAGACTGGAAATTATCAAACTGAGGGCTGAAATCAACAAAATAGAAACACAGAAAACAATCCAAAGAATCAATGAAACAAAAAGCTGGTTCTTGGAGAAAATCAACAAGATTGACAAACCCCTAGCCAAACTAATCAAACGGCAGAGAGAGAACACACAAATTAATAAGATTAGAACTGAAAAGGGGGACATAACCACAGACACAGAGGAAATTCAGAGAATCATTAGATCTTACTACAAAAACGTCTATGCCACAAAATTGGAAAATGTAAAAGAAATGGACACTTTTTTAGATAAGTACCATATACCAAAGTTAAACTCGGACCAGGTAAACAACCTAAATAGTCCTGTTAATCACAAAGAATTAGAAACTGTTATCAGAAACCTCCCTACCAAAAAAAGCCCAGGACCAGATGGTTTCAATGTAGAATTCTACCAGAACTTCCAAGAAGACCTAATACCTATACTCCTTAAGGTATTTCATAATATAGAAACAGAACAGTCATTGCCAAATTCCTTTTATGAAGCTACAATTACCCTGATACCTAAACCACACAAAGACTCAACCAAGAAAGAGAATTACAGGCCAATCTCACTCATGAACATCGATGCAAAAATTCTCAATAAAATACTGGCAAACAGAATCCAAGAACACATTAGAAAAATTATCCACTATGATCAAGTAGGCTTCATCCCAGAGATGCATGGCTGGTTCAACATACAAAAATCTATCAATGTAATCCATCCTATAAATAAACTGAAGGATAAAAACCATATGATCACCTCATTATATGCAGAAAAAGCATTTGACAAAATTCAACACCCCTTTATGATAAAGGTCTTGGAGAGATAAGGGATACAAGGGTCATTCCTAAATATAATAAAGGCTATTTACAGCAAGCCGACAGCTAACATTAAATTAAATGGAGAGAAACTCAAGGCCATTCCACTAAATTCAGGAACACGACAAGGCTGTCCACTCTCTCCTTATCTCTTCAATATAGTGCTTGAAGTTCTAGCAATAGGAATAAGACAAATCAAGGGGATCAAGGGGATTCGAATTGGAAAGGAAGAAGTTAAACTTTCGTTATTTTCAGATGATATGATAGTGTACATAAGCAACCCGAAAAACTTCACCAAAGAACTCCTACAGCTGATAAACTCCTTTAGTATTGTGGCGGGATACAAGATCAACTCCAAAAAATCAGTTGTTCTCCTATAAACAAAGGATAAGGAAGCAGAGAAAGAAATCAGAGAAGTGTCACCTGTCACGATAGCCACAAATAGCATAAAATATCTTGGGGTAACTCTAACCAAGGAAGTGAAAGACCTATTTGACAAGAACTTTAAGTCTTTGAAGATAGAAATTGAAGAGGATACCAGAAAATGGAAGGATCTCCCTTGCTCTTGGATTGGGAGGATCAACATAGTAAAAATGGCAATACTACCAAAGGCAATCTATAGATTTAATGCAGTCCTCTTAAAGATCCCATCAAAATTCTTCACAGATCTTTAAGGACAATAATCAACTTTATATGGAAGAACAAGAAACTCAGGATAGCCAAAACAATCTTATACAATAAGGGAACTTCTGGAGGCATTACCATCCCTGACTTCAAACTCTAATAAAGAGCTACAGTATTGAAAACAGCTTGGTATTGGCATAAAAATAGAGAAGTCGACCAATGGAATCAAATAGAAGAACCGGATCTTAACACACAGACCTATGAACACCTGATTTTTGATAAAGGAGCTAAAAGCACACAATGGAAGAAAGAAAGCATCTTCAACAAATGGTGCTGGCATAACTTGATGTCAACCTGTAGAAGAATGAGTGTAGATCCACATCTATCACCATGCACAAAACTCAAGTCCAAATGGATTAAAGACCTCAATATCAATCTGAACACACTGAACCTGTTAGAGGAGAAAGTGGGAATTACTCTACAACATTTGGGCACAGGAGACCGCTTCCTACATATAGATTCAGCAGCACAGACATTAAGGGCAACATTGAATAAATGGGACCTCCTGAAGCTGAGCAGCTTCTGTAAAGCAGAGGACACTGTCACTAAGACAAAAAGGCAGCCCACTGACTGGGAAAAGATCTTCACCAACCCTGCAACAGACAAAGGTCTGATCTCCAAAATATATAAGGAACTCAACAGACTAGACTTTAAAATGCTAATGAACCCAATTAAAAAAATGGGGCACTGAACTGAACAGAGAATTCTCAACAGAAGAATTTCAAATGGCCAAAAGACACTTAAGGTCATGCTCAACCTCCTTAGCAATCAGGGAAATGCAAATCAAAACAACTTTGAGATACCATCTTACACCTGTCAGAATGGCTAAAATCAAAAACACCAATGATAGCCTTTGATGGAGAGGATGTTGAGTAAGGGGTACACTCATCCATTGCTGGTGGGAATGCAAACTTGTGCAACCACATTGGAAAGCAGTGTGGAGGTTTCTCAGGAAATTTGGGATCAACCTACCCCAGGACCCAGCAATCCCACTCTTGGGAATTTACCCAAGAGATGCCCAATCATATTACAAAAGCATTTGTTCAACTATATTTATAGCAGCATTATTTGTAATAGCCAGAACCTGGAAACAACCTAGATGCCCTTGAGTGGAAGAATGGATGAAGAAAGTGTGGAATATATACATATTAGAATACTACTCGGCGGTAAAAAACAATGACATCTTGAATTTTGCATGCAAATGGATGGAAATAGAAAACACCATCCTGAATGAGGTAACCCAGGCCCAAAAAGATGAACATGGGATGTGCTCACTCATAATTGTTTTCTAGCCATAAATAAAGGACATCGAGCCTATAATTCGTAAAAAATCCTAGAGAAGCTAAATAAGAAGGTGAATCCAAAGAAAAACATATATTTATCCTCCTGGATATTGGAAGTAGACAAGATTGCAGGACAAAAAAATGGGAATATGGGGGTGGGGTCGGATGGGTGGATGGGGGGATGGGGAGAGAAAAGTGTGAAGTGGAGGATGGGAAGAGCTTGGTTGAATAGGATCGTTGGGATATAGGAAGGGTGGATATGGGAACAAGGAATTATATATCTTAATTAAGGGAGCCATTCTAGGGTTAGTAGAGACTTGACTCTAGAGGGGCCCCCAGCTAGTTCCTTGGGCAGCTGAGGAGAGGGTGCCAGAAATGTCCAGATCCTATTGCCATACTCATGAATATCTTGCATATCACCATAGAACCTTCACCTGGCGTTAGATGGAGAAAATGACAGAGCCCCACATAGGAGCACCGGACTGAGCTCCCAAGGTCCTGATGAAGAGTAAAAGGAGGGAGATCATGAGCCAGGAAGTCAGGACCGTGAGGAATGCGTTTACCCATTGAGATTGTGGGACAGATCTAATGGGAGTCCACCAAGTCCAGTTGGAATGGGACTGATGGAACAGGGGACCAAACCGGGCTCTCTGAATGTAGCTGACGGTGGAGGAGGACTGAGAAACCAAGGACAATGGCGATGGGCTTGGACTCTTCAGCATGGACGGGCTCACTGTGAGCATTGTCAGTTTGGTTGCTCACCTTCCTGGACTTAGGGGGAGTTGGGAGGACCTTGGACTTAACATAGTGAAGGGAACCCTGATGGCTCTTTGGCTTTGAGAGGGAGGGAGTGGGGGTATGGATGGAAGGGAGGGGAGGAAAGGGAGAGGAGGAGGGGAGGAGATGGAAATTTTTAATAAAAATGAGAAAAAAAGAGGGGAAGTTGTGCGGGAGAATTGTCTGTATTCTGTCAATCATGCTTTACATAAACACTGATTGGCCAGGTGGGAAGTATAGGCGGGTCAATCAGACAGGAAGTAGAGGCAAAGCAATGAGAACAGGAGAATTCTGGGAAGAAGGAAGCCCATTCCTCCCAGTCCTACACAGACCACTGAAGAAGCAGAATGTCATCTGCTGCAATGAAAAAGGTACCGAGCTATGTGGCTAACATAGATAAGAATAATGTGTTGATATAAGTTATAAGAGCTAATAAGAAGTCTGAGCTAATGAGCCAATCAGTTTATATCTAATGTAGACTTCTGTGTGATATTTTTGGGGCTAAATGGCTGTGGGAACAGGGAAGGAAAGAAACACCAATAATCAGGACCTCATGTTACACAACTTTATAGTAATATTTAACATGAGTATTTTGTTTAGCTCCCATCTCTTCCATTTGGTAATTTGGACTAGGGATGCAATATCTTGCATATTTGCCTCTTCCTTAGAAGGAAAACAGTAATGCTGACTTCTATGATAATATAAAAAAGTAAATAAAATTACCTAAAATTAAAAATACACTAATAGGATTATATCAACTTTCAATTTTGGTCTTTAAATGCAGAACAGGCTGGTCTTCAATATGTAATTTTCTGCTTCAACTTGTTGAGATTTTGACCAATATCACAATGTCAGTTACACTAGGTTTTTAATAAATAATATTTCCCTTATATGTCTCTTCTTTTCTCTTTACATTTCCTTTTACCTTTCTAAGTACTGATACTTTCCACAGAAATTTTAAAAAAGGTTAGAGAATAAGAGATTGAACTTATCCACAGGGAGAGTGATAGTGAATTTGCAGATTAGTTCAGTTACTCTCAAGCATGTAATCTTTGGAAAATTAATGAAATTGCCCTAAGCTTCAATGTTCATATTTGTATAATGAAGGTCAAATCATGCCTACCACTTTGGATTTTTTAGAGAATTTGGTTGAATTGTATGTTCCTTATATAATTATCACATTTCTCAAAAAATGTTACCAATTATTATTTTCAACAATGTATCATGCTCATATTTTCAATAATGAATCATGCTCATATTTTTATGTCAGAAGTCTGATCTGCTCAATGTAAGTTTTGGAGAATATTTTAATACCTATTGAAAATATGGACTAACAGAGTTTACATATCCTAGAAACACAATAGAAAGAGATTCTAATGATGTTCTTTCAAATTGACATGAGAGCCAGAATCATCTCCACTAATATATATATATATATATATATATATATATATATAATATGTAATTATATATAATTTATATATTATATATAATTGTATATTATATTTATATTATATATATATTACACACACATATATCTATATATATTAGTGCTCAGTCGATTAGTGTTGTTCATATGTATATATTTGGGGGGTATAGAACCTGATATTGAATAACCCAAGTAGTGCGTTCATCCATGAGGGAGATTCATTCCCCCTCTCTCAGGAGTCACATTCTATAACTCCTAATCTAAGGGTGAGACCTTGTGGCATTTCCCCCAATGGTATTTGTATACCAACTCTTCTAATCTTGCTTAGACAATTATGTGGTTCAGAATTCACTTATGCAGCCTTCCTGAGATATCTAAACAATACAGATTCACAGCAGACTTTCTGGTCCTGATTTTTAAATATATCTTCCCCTTCTGTGATGTTTCCAGAGTCTTATGTGTATTAGTTGTTGGTAATAGATTTATCAACTGGAGTTTAGCATCTAATGGTCAGTATAGCTCTCTGTATTTTGACCAGTTCTGGTTTTCTGTAATGGTCATTATATGTTGCAAAATGAAGCTTCTCTTTTGACAGTTGGGAGCTTGTGTTTGTTATTGTTTCTATTGCTGTGATAAAACACTATGACCATAAGCACTTTGGAGAGGAAAGGATTAAATTACTTATAATTCCACATCACAGTCTATGATCAAAGGAATCCACAGCAGGAAGCCAGAAGTGAAAACCTCAAAGCAGGAACTAATCCAGAAGCAATGGGACAATGCTGATTGCAAATTTGTTCTCATGTCTTAATTTTATTTTCTTACATTCCCCAATGCTACTTAATTGGGGCTAGTGATACTCCCATATTAATCACTAGTTAAGAAAATGAACCACATTTTTGCCTACAAGCCAATCTTTTGAATGCATTTTCTCAACTGTTGGTTCCTCTTCTTTAGTAACTCTATTGTGCATCAAGTTAACCAAAAAACAAACAAACAAAGAAACAAAAATAATAAAAACAGACAGTTATACCTGCCTGTGTATAAAGTCTATACACAGGTGGTGATGTTATGTGCCTCTAATCCCAGGACTTGGGAGGCAGGGGCAGGCAGATATCTGAATTAGGGGCCAACGTGGTCTACAAGAGCTAATTTCAGGCCAGTTAGGGCTGTTACACAGAGAAACCCTGTCTCAAAAAAAGCCTATTTAGAATAGAATTAGGAATTATGCTAGTTTAGAAAATTTGCAGAAGTAGATTTTTCTTTCACTCTTGACAGTTAGTGGTAGGCTCCTAAGGAGAAGGCCTTGAGTCCAATTAAATAGTCATTGGTTACTACCAAAATATGAGAGTACCATGACTGCACCTTTGAGAAAGTATTTGTGGGTTGTTCATTGTTGTTGCATTATATTTTGGTGGTAGGTAGATTTGATTGATTTTCTCCAGTGGCAAATTGCATAGCATATTTCAGTATTTATTAATTTAGTTCTCAGGTAAGAAGCTTCCAGATTACATCCAGCATGATTCTACCAAGTTCTATACTCACAATGCATGCCATCTTCAGCAATAGGAATTCACCTTTCACTACCTGGATGGGAATAAGGGCAATAACAATAACTGATATGGGAGGTACAGCTTAAAGAAAGCATTGAAGGAATCATGTAGGAGGAGGCTTCTTTTTGAAGGAACGGCAGGGGCTGCGTCCTGCCACCTGGCAAGCTTTACACTTGAAATAATTATACAGAAACTGTATTCTTTTAAACACTGCCTGGCCCATTAATTTTAGCCTCTTATTGGCTAATTAACCCATATTTAGTAATCTGTGTAGCACTACAAGGTGGTCGCTTACCAGGAGAGATCTTAACCTGCGTCTGTCTGGGAAAGGAGAGGCATTGTGACTGCCTATGGCAACTGCCTGAAGCGTCTGCCTGAGTCCCTTCTTCCCAGCATTCTGTTCTGTTTACTCCACCCACCTATGTTCTGACCTATTGGGCCAAGCAGTTTCTTTATTAATTAAGCAATAAAAGTCCTCCACCAACTGCTAGTTAGTTCCCAGCCACTTAGCCCCGAAATACTCACACAGAAACTATATTATTTAAATCATTGCTTGGCCCATTAGCTATAGCTTCTTATTTCTGTATTTATTATTATTATCATTAAAAATTTCCCCCTCCTCTACTCCTCCCATTTCCCTCCCTCTCCCCCCTTCCCTCCTCCATCCTCTCCAGTCCAAAGAGAAGTCAGGGTTCCTTGCCCTGTGGGAAGTCCAAAGTCCTCCCCTCTCCATCCAGGTCTAGGAAGTTGAGCATCCAAACAGACTAGGCTCCCACAAAGCCAGTACATGCAGTAAGATCAAAACCCGGTGCCATTGTCCTTGGCTTCTCAGTCAACGCTCATTGTCTGCCACTTTCAGAGAGTCTGGTTTGATCACAGGCTCCATCAGTCCCAGTTCAGCTGGGCTTGGTGAGCTCCCATTAGATCAGCCCCACCGTTTCAGTGGGTGGGTGCACCCCTCGCAATCTGAACTTTCTTGCTCATGTTCTCCCTCCTTTTGCTCCTCATTTGGACATTGGGAGCTCAGTCCAGTGCTCTAATATGGGTCTCTGTCTCTATCTCCATCCATTGCCAGATGAAGGTTCTATGGTGATATGCAAGATATTCATCAATATGGCTATAGGATAGGGCCATTTCAGGCTCCCTTTCCTCAGCTGCCCAAGGAACTAGTTGTGGGCATCTCCTTGGACACATGGGAATCCCTCTAGAGTCAAGTCTCTTGCCAACCCTAAAATGGCTCCCTTAATTAACGTATATACTTCCCTGCTCCCCTATCCATCCTTCCTCCATCCCAAACATCCCATTCCCCCAAGTTCTCCCCATCCTCCCCTTCTCACTTTTCTCTCCCCATCTCCCCTTGCCCCCACCCCACCCCCACCACCAAGTTTCCACTTTTTGCCTGGCAATCTTGTCTACTTCCAATATCCAGGAAGATAAATATATGTTTTTCTTTGGGTTCACCTTCTTATTTAGGTCCTCTAGGATCATGAATTATAGGCACAATGTCCCCTATTTATGGCTAGAATCCACCTATGAGTGAGTACATACCATATTTATATTTTTGGGTCTGGGTTACCTCACTCAGGATAGTGTTTTCTATTTCCATCCATTTGCATGCAAAATTCAAGTTGTTCTGAGGAGAGGTGTTAGCTGAAGCTGGTCAGGATGTTTGGTGTTTCTTTTTTTGTAATTTGGAGCGTATCTTATAGAGATGCTAATTCAGGCCTACGTGACAGCTAGCATACAGGTAGATGTGAACATGACAAAAGGCCATTCACCTGGTTACCTAGGAGACAGCCTAATGTATTTTCCCGCTCAATTGATGTGATGGTATATAATGTGTTTGGAGAATAAACGCAGGAGATCATCAGGAGACCGTCAGGAGAAAAGACTCTGAGATGCCCTTCAATGATGACCATGTAAGTCATGTCTGATTATTCCTCATGTCCCGTACCAGTCCAGTTAGGGAAAGATAATTTTCTGTGTTGGAGCCCACACGGGCTTCAACACTCACCACCCGGTCCCAGCAACAATACAGGCTGAGCTGGGAGTTCTTATGGCTCTGAAGAAGGGAAAGGTTTCCTGGCCGCAAGCTGGGATGGGATAGGAAGAGAGAGGCAGTAGCCAGGGAGAAAAACCCCTGCAGAATGACCAGAAAGTTTAGGGGATTGAGGAATGTCTGTGCTCCATATCTGGGGCTTCTGCCACCAGTTAGGAACACATTTACCCCTAGCTATAGCTTCTTATTGACTAACTCTTACATATAAATTTATCCCATCTCCATTTATGGCAGTGGCTCACCAGGTAAAGTTCAGGTGTCTGTCTCCAGTGAGGCTACATGGCTTCTCTCTGACTCTGCCTCCTTTCTCCCAACATTCAGTTTAGTTGTCCCTACCCATCTAAGTTTTGTCCTATCATGTGAATCCAGTTTATTTATTCATTAATAGTAATCATAGCACATAGAGGGAAATCCCACATCAGAATTGGGCTTATTAAACAGTAGGAACTACTATATTAAAAGGACAGAATAATGATACCAGGACATCAGGAATACTGGAGTGAAAGTAGTCACATAACCTGGTGATTCTTTGTTATTCTATTAGGAGCCAGAATTGCTTAGGCCCTAGTCTTTAGCTTTGTCTCTCAGCAAAGAGAACTCATCCTTGTAATAGAGACGTTATGTACTTTGTGTCCTCCCTCAATAGAATCCATTCTTTTTTATTTATTTTATTTTTTATTAAAAATTTCCACTTCTTCCCCTCCTCCCACTTCCCTCCCTTCCCCCTTCTCCTCCCCTTCTCCCACCCTCTCCAGTCCCAACAGCAGTCAGGGTTCCCTACCCTATGGGAAGTCTAAGGTCCTCCCCCTCCATTCAGGTCCAGGAAAATGAGCATCCAAACAGACTAGGCTCCCACAGAGCCTGTCCATGCAGTAGAATAAAAGCCCAGAGTCATTGTCCTTTGTATCTCAGTCAGCCTCCAACATCAGCCACATTCTGAGAGTCCAGTTTGATCACATGCTCCATCAGTTCCAGTCCAACTGACCTTGGTGAGTTCCCATTAGATCAGTCCCACCGTCTCAGTGGGTGGACACACCCATTCCTTGCTCATGTTTTCCCTCCTTCTGCTCCTCATTTGAATCTTGGGAGCTCAATCCAGTGCTCCAATGTAGGTCTCTGTCTCTATCTCCATTCATTGCCAGATGAAGGTGCTATGACCACACTGAACGTGATCAGAGAAAGTGGGAAGTAGTCTACAACACACGGGCACAGGAGACCACTTCCTACATAGAACCCCAGTAGCACAGACTATAAGAGCAACAATGAATAAATGGGACCTCATGAAATTGAGAAGCTTCTGTAAAGCAAAGGGCACTGTCATTAAGACAAAAAGTTAACCTACTGATTGGGAGAAGATCTTCATCAACCCCGCATCAGACAAAGGTCTGATTTCCAAAATATATAAAGAACTCAAGAAACCAGACACTAAAATTCTAAATAACCGTATTATAAAATAGGGTACTGAACTGAACAGAGAATTCTCAACAGAAGAAGTTCAAATGGCCAAAACATACTTAAGGTCATGCTCAACCTCCTTAGCAATCAGGGAAATGCAAATCAAAACAACTTTGAGATACCATCTTATACCCGTCAGAATAGCTAAAATCAAAAACACCAATGACAGCATATGCTGGAGAGGCTGTGGAGTAAGGGGAACACTCATCCATTGTTGGTGGGAATGCAAACTTGTGCAACCACTTTGGAAATCAATATGGTGGTTTCTCAGGAAACTGGGAGTCAACCTACCTCAGGACCAGAGAATTCCACTCTTGGGAATATACCCAAGAGATGCCCAATCATACTACAAAAGCATTTGTTCAACTATGTTCATAGCAGCACTATTTGTAAAGCCAGAACCTGGAAACAACCTAGATGCCCCTCAATAAAAGAATGGATAAAGACGATGTGGCACATATACACTTTAGAGTTTTACTCATCTGTAAAAAACAATAACATTTTGAATTTTTCATGCAAATGGATGGAAATAGAAAACACTTTACTGAGTGAGATAACCCTGACCCAAAAATATGAATATGGTATGTACTCACTCATAAGTGGATTAGAGCCTTAAATAAAGGACATTGAGCCTATAATTTGTGATCCTAGAGAAGCTAAATAAGAAGGTGAACCTAAAGAAAAACATATATTTATCCTCCTGGATATTGGAAGTGGACAAGATTGCCAGGCAGGGGTTGGAAACATGGGGTTGGGCTTGGGGTGGGGGTAAGT
The DNA here is from genome assembly GCF_903992535.2 of Arvicola amphibius. NCBI lineage: Eukaryota > Metazoa > Chordata > Mammalia > Rodentia > Cricetidae > Arvicola > Arvicola amphibius. The sequence goes on from NC_052065.1 coordinate 105,312,401, forward strand.
GGAGATGGGGAGAAAGAAGGGAGAATGAGAGGATGGGGAGAGCTTGGGAGAATTGGATGGTTGGGATGGAGGAGGGGTGGATGTGGAAGCAGGGAAGTAGATATCTTAATTAATGGAGCCATTTTAGGGTTGGCAAGAAACTTGATTCTAGAGGGATTCCAAGGTGTCCAAGGAGATGTCCCCAGCTTGTTCCTTGGGCGGCAGAGGAGAGGGTGCCTGAACTGGCCTTATCCAATAGAATTCATTCTTATGCTCACTACAAATTCTTCCTCTCTAGGCCCAAGCCTGATCTCTGTTTCCCAGTCAATAAAACTCATCCTTTTTTTTTATTCATTCAGGATTTTATTTATTTTACCTACCAACCACAGTTCCCCCTCTTCCTTCTTCTTCTTCCTGCCTCCTCTCTTCTTCCCTCCATCCATTCACCCTCAGTTTCCATTCAGATGGGGGTAAAGCCTCCCATGATAAAGGTCTCAGGTACTTTGCTCTAGTGAAGTATTTTGGCAAAAAATTTCAATATAGCCATCCCTGGAGTTTTGTTATTAGAATTGTCACTTGGATATCTCACCCCCAAAGTTGTACTATGTTTCTATGTGCAATGAAATTAAACCATGAGATGATCCTTTCCAAAGTTTTGATCCAGTCTAACTGGCCCAAGTCAAGCTATATTGAGTTTTCACTGTTACATATTTATGATTTGTTTCCCTGCTGACTGTGATACCTGTAGAGACACCCACCATCCCCAGAAAATTTAAATAACCACAGAGGATTTATTATTTTGTGTTTTCCTAAATTTAAATTCATTTATGACTGTTTGTGTGATAAACCCCAAGAGCTATAAACAATCTAAGAGAACCCCAGTTTTTCTCAAGTACCACATTAAAACATACTTTTGAGATCATTTTTAAAGGGTCCCCATGCCTGTGAAAGTTTTTGAAATTTAGTAAGTTATACTATGTGGAATGTTTGAGTGTTTTTAATGGGTATGATTACATCATCAAATTCTAAAATTTTAGATACCCAATAAGATAGAACATCAATATGAAAAAGATATAGAGCCAATAAATCGGCATTTAAATTCTAATTTTCCTCCAACAAGCTAGTAAATTTTATATTAAAAAACATTAATTTTAATCTTTTTTCTCATTTACTGAGAAAATTCTCAAGGTCAACGCAATCATTTTCAGATGTGAAATAGACATAAAAATGACTAGAGTGAGGTTTTGGAAAATATTTTTCCAGTTTGAGATCTATGAATGATGGCTCTTATTTACCAAGTTCTATGAGAGTCAAAACAAGAGGTGTTGCCATATGGAAAATCTTCACGGGTGGGAGGAATAATAACCTGGAGATTGGCCAGCTATAAGATAATTTAAGAATACAGCATAGAGTTGACCCAAATAATGACAACAGTTCTAGTGAAAGGACAAAAATCACATGAGTATGTTAGGCTAGCAAACTGCTATATTCAATACTATTGTGGGAATAAAACACAAATAGATCCTGGTGTGTATCATTTACCCTCAGTAAATTATTGAATTTTCTCATATTATTCCTTCAGAAAATGATCAATTAAATTCAGAATAATCTAACTGATCTCAAAGTGGCACATCTTCCTACAATTTGTTTAAATCCAACAAACTTTATAATCACTAAAAACAACAAAAGCCTCTGGTGACTAATCTTCAGAAAAGGAAAAAAATTCTAGTAAATATAATATTTTATATTTCTCTTTGTGAAGAAATAGCATTTTTACATTATAATATGAAGACTCCAGAGCAGCAACATAATTTTCAGAACACCATGAGAAGGAAAGCTATGTAGGAGTGAGACAGAGACTGATGAGGGTTCAGATATGAATCTGGGACCTTGAAGGGAGTAGACCTAAGTCAGTACCCCTATGAGTCTGGGCATGAGTCTAGGAACTCCCAGGAACTATGCCTGAGACAGGACCTCTGTGGGTCTGGTAATTGGTCTGGGAAAACCAAAGGGAATAGGCAGGAACCTGGAACCTCTGAGGGTCCAAGCATGAGTCTGGGACAACTGAGGGAGTAAGCCTGAACCAGGTCCTATGCGGTTCTGGGTGAACTCTAGCCTGGGAGGTAAACCAGAGCCAGAAACCTTTGCAGGATCAACTCTAAGCCAGGGACTACTGCAGGAGGGGATCCAGATCAGTATTTACTGAAACAGGTCAAAGTGGGTAACCTAGGGCAAAGTAGGCCTGGGACTCCAGGGAAGCAAAGAAAAGCACAGGAGAGTGCTGAGTTATCTCCAGGAACAGGAAGTAACCAATGGAGTAACTAGAACTGTGGCACTGACTGTACCACAAGGAACAACCATCTGAACTTTGGATTCACTACACCTAAAAGATTAATCAACAGGATCTCAAACAGACCCAACCAAACCAATTAGAGGAAAAGATGAGTGGAAAAGGTAAGAACACATGCAACCCCACAAAGAGCAACACAACACCAGTGAAACCTAAAGACCCTACAACAGTAAGACCTGAACAACCAAATATGGATGAAGCAGAAGAAAATGGCCTAAAAAATAACTTCAATAGAATGTTTGAAACTCTTAAAGAGGAAATGAGAATTTCCCTTAAAGAAATGAAGGAAAAGACAAACAAAAATTGGAAGACAGCAAATCACTCAAAGAAAACCAAGTAAAAAGGAATCAAACATATGAAAGAAACTATTCGGGATTTGAAAAGTGAAATATAGACAATAAGGAAAACACAAGCCAAGGGAATTATAGAAACAGAAATCATGAGAAAATGATCAGGAACCACAAATGCCAGCATGAACAGCAGAATTTGAGAGATGGAAGAGAGAATCTCAAGCTTTGAAGATACAATAAAAGGAAATAGACTCATCAGTTAAAGAAAACACAAAATCTAACAAAAGCTTAACCCAAACTATCCAGGAAATATGCGACACAATGAAAAGGCCAAATCTAAGAATAATAGGTATAGAAGTTCAATTCAAAAGCACAGACAATATATTTAATAAAATCATAAAAGAAAGCTTTCCCAACCTAAAGAAAGATATGCCTATGAAGATAGACTGGATCCAAAAAATGTCCTCTTGCCACATAATAATCAAAACACTAAACATACAGAGTAAGAAAGAGTATTAAGAGCTACAAAGGAAAAAGGCCAAGTAACATATAAAAGTAGACCTATCAGAATTACACCTGATTTTTCACTAGAGACAATGAAAGCCAGAAGGTCATGGTCAAGCATTATGCAAATATTAAGAGACCACAGATGCCAGCCCAGACAACTATAACCAGCAAAACTTTCAATCACCATAGAAGGACAAAACAAGATATTCTATGACAAGTCTAGATTTCACCAATACCTAGTCACAAACCCAGCCCTACACAAAATACTAGAAGGGAAACCCCAACCCAGAAATGAAAGGGGGGTCATAACAACAGACATGGAGGAAATAAAGAGAATCACCAGGTTATATTTTAAAAACCTGAACTCTACAAAATTGGAAAATTTAAAAGAAATGGACAACTTTCTGGATAAATATTACTTACCAAAATTAAATCAAGACTATATAAGCAAATTAAACAGACCTATAACTGCTGAAGAAATAGAAACAGTCATCAAAAGTCTCCCAACTAAAAAAAAGCCCAAACCAGATGGTTTCAGCTCAGAATTATACAAGACTTTCAAAGAAGAACCAATAACAATATTCTTCAAATTATTCCACACAATAGAAATAGAAGGCATATTGCCAAACTCTTTTTATAAGACTACAATTACCCTGATAACCAAACAACAGAAAGACATTACTAAGAAGGAGAATTACCAACAAATTTGACTCATGAAGATTGATGCAAAATTACTAAATAAAATACTGCCAAATCAAATCAAAGAATACATCAGAATTATCATTCACCATGATCAAGCCAGCTTCATCCCAGAGATGCAAGGATGGTTCAACATTAAAAACATCTGTCAATGTAATCCACCATATAAACCAACTGAAAAATAAAAACCACATGATTATCTCATTAGATGCCAAAAAAATGCTTTTGAGAAAATACAACATCACTTCATGATAAAGGTCTTGGAGAGAGCAGGGATACAAGGAACATACCTAAACATAATAAAGGCAATATACAGCAAGCCAACATCTAACATCAAACTAAATGGAGAGAAACTCCCTGTGATTCCACTGAAATCAGGAACAAGACAAGGTTGTCTACCCTCGTCATTCTATTCAATATAATTCTTGAGGTCCTAGCTAGAGCAATATGACACCAAAAGGAGATCAAGGGGATACAAATTGGAAAAGAAGAAGTCAAACTCTCACTGTTTCGTGATGATATGATAGTTTACATAAGCGATCCCAATAATTCTACCAAGGAACTTCTACAACTCATAAACACTTTCAGTAATGTAGCAGGATACAAGATTAACTCAAAAAAAATCAGTAGCCCTCCTGTACACAGATGATAAAATGGCTTGGAAAGAAACCAGAGAAATAACACTCTTCACAATAGCCACAAATAGCATAAAATATCTCAGAGTAACTCTAATAAAATAAGTGGAAGACTTGTATGACAGAAACTTTAAATCTTTGAAGAAAGAAATTGAAGAAGACACCAGAAAGTGGAAAGATCTCCCATGCTTTTGTGCAGGAAGAATTAACATAGTAAAAATGGCAATCTTACCAAAAGCAATCAACAGATTGAATGCAATGCCCATCAAATTCCAGCAAAATTCTTCAAAGACCTGGAAAGAATGGTACTCAATTTCATATGGAAAAGCAAAAAAACCCAGGATAGCCCAAACAATCTTGTACAATAAAAGAACTTCTGGAGGCATCACAATCCCTGACTTCAAACACTACTACAAAGCTATAGTACTGAAAACAGCCTGGTATTGGCATAAGAACAGACAGGAAGACAAATGGAACCAAATAAAAGACCTGGATATTAATCCACACTCCTTCAAGCACCTGATTTTTGACAAATAAGCAACAAATATCAAATGGAAAAAATAAAGTCTATTTAACAAATGGTGCTGGCGTAACTTGATATCAACATGTAGAAGAATGAAAATAGACCCATATCTATCACCATGCACAAAACTCAAGTCCAAATGGATCAAAGACCTCATCACTGAACCTTATAGAAAAGAAAGTGGGAAATACACTTAAATGCATTGGCATAGGAGACCACTTCTTAAATATAACAGCAGCAGCAGAGACACTGAGAGAAACAATTAATTAATGGGACCTCCTGAAACTGAAAATCTTCTGTAAAGCAAAGGACACAGTCAACAAGACAAAATGGCAGCCTACAGAATGAGAAAAGATCTTCACTAACCCCACATCAGACAGAGGTCTGATCTCCAAAATATACAAAAAACTCACGAAATTGATCATCAAAAGAACACATAATCCAATTTAAAATGGAGTACAGACAGAGAGAAAGGAAGGAATCAAGGAAGGAAGGAAGGAGGAAAGAAAGAAAAATCAAGCTATATAGACACACATATTCACACATACACTCACACACACACACATACACACACACATACACACACAGGAAGGGTTGTTTCAATATAATGAAATTAGGCCATTAAAAGAAAGTATGTATCTCTTCTGTGCCCTTAGACCTATTTGAATGCTTTACATATCATGTAATGTTAAAGAACCCATAAACTGGAAGTCTGAATGCATAGATACTATGCTAATATTACTATATTCTACATCTGAATTCAACCACCTACCACCTACCACCTACTTCTCTAAGTCTGAATTTCACGACTGAGCATAGAATACTGACATTCTAAGATTTAATAGCAGATCCCATAGGTTCTCTGGAACAATGGTGTTTAAATTTTTAGTCAATGTCATAATATGCAAGACGTTGATTCAGTGAAAAAAATTAATTATGATTTTTGTTTGCTACTCTCCCTTGCCTTTTTTTTCATGATTTCTATCCACTAGCAGCAAAAAGTATAAGGATAATAAAACTAATAAAAACTGGAAGTATTTTGTTCAATATCTAAACTCAGGTAATCCAGATTTTCAGATTAATTAATTAATCTGGATTATTGAGAGTACACATGTGAACAGTCAGTGATTCCAATTCTCCACTGAGCGGAAGGTGTTTAGTTACATGCAGAAATAGCACAAACACCATGGTCTGATGATAATAGGTTTACATTTGGAAACTTTTCCCCAAAATATGAAATATTTATTCTCATTAACAGAAATAGCCTGTTTCCAAGTATATTCAATTCACCACCTATTACAACATGGATTACTTCAAAAATACAAGGCTATGTAAAGATTTCTTTTTCCTCATTATCAAAGACCTCCATTCAGCAGGCTATTCAAAGAGTATGGAAAAGCACCATTGAGACATAAGTTTAGCAAGTGTAACCAAGATTTATTCAAAGTTACTACCAGAGAGACAGGAAAGAAGAAAATTAATCTGCACTCCCTGCAAGAGATTTTAAAAATGAGCAAAATGATTGATTAAAAAAATCTCCCACTCAAAAAGACTATTTGAACAAGAGCAGCACTTGAACAAGATGAAAGAGAATACCCCAGGCAGAATAAAACTGGTTTTCCTAGGAAAGCTGATGTTCCCCAAAGAAGGAAACTCCCCAGAAACAAATAACAAAGACAAAGGCATAAAGAATCAAAGTGAACATTAAGAATATTAAATTCTACTAAATGAACAAAGTGTTTGATTCATAAACAAGCACCATAAGAAAGCTCTCTATCAAGAAGAGTATTTTCCCTGAAAACACTTACACTGAGTGCAGTCAAAGAGCCACACATACCCACTCAGTATTCAACACTTTGTTGTTTTGTTATTATTTGGATACATGCCATAGGACTACATTGCAAGTAAAACAAAGTCTCCAAAAATAATTCTACATGTGTATGTAGAAACTCACACTCACACACATACATATATTAGTATGTAGTACTGGGATTAGTAGAATATAATTAAATATTTGCATACAAGAGAATAGTGTACTTTCCATATATCCTGCATGCTCATCTACTTCCATCCCCATTGACATTTTACCCCACTCTTGTTGCCTTAGCAATCTTTTTGGTTTACTTTCATGTCATATATACATATATGACTTTATATCTCCCTAAATTTTAATATTAAAAGACTTACAAGTAAATAAAAGCATTACATACCAAAATTAATCAAATTCAAATGATATGCAAGTCAACAAACTTCTATACAGTTAAGATAGGCATTAACAGTAGAAGCTAAAGAGTTTATATCATTTTCCATGACTATAAAATTTAGGGGCCACAAAGGGGAGAAAATACATTAAATTGTCTTTTTGACATTGCTTTAATTCACTTGCTATCTCCAGTTATAATGATTTTCTTGAAATGACATATCTTTGTTTAATGAGACAAAAATACTATATATATATATATATATATATATATATATATATATATAATTTTCTTGATAGTTTTACTATTCTTCTGTTGTTGGATATGTAGATATTTTTTCATGAATTAGTATTGCAAATGGAGATGTAATAAACATTCATGTGTAAGTACCTCTGTCATACTTTGGCATGGAATCTTTGGAGTAAATATCTTAAAGTGGTAGAGCTAGATTTTGTGGAAGGTCTCTTGTTAAACTTTTCCAGAAAATCTACATTGATTTTCATAGTGGCAGGGCAAATTTGTATCCAATCAGTAATATATAAAGGCTACTTTTTATCTATATATTCCCTTGCATTTGTTTCTGGTTTTATATGATTGACAATTTGACCAGTATGAGATTTCCTTATCACTGTAATTTCAATTTGTGTTTCTTGGATGGCTGGTGAATGTAACATGAAGGCCTGCTTGTTGGGGTTTCTGTCCTGCCCAGTTCTCACAATTCATAAATCCCAAAGAAAATCACACAGAGTTCTATATAAGTTATAAACTGATTGGCCCATTACCTTGGGCTTCTTATTGACTCTTTTAACTTATATTAGCTCATTATTCCAGTATATGTTAGCCACATGGCTCAGTACCTTTCTCAGCAGGGTAGATCACATCTTCCTTCTTCTGTGTCTGGGCAGGACTGTGGAGAAAGCTTCCCTCTTCCCAGAATTCTCTGGTTCTCATTGACCCACCCCTAGTTCCTGTCTAATTGTCCCACCTATATTTCCTGCCTTACTACTGGCCAATCAGCATTTATTTAAAACATAATTGGCAAAATATAGAAAATTGTCTTGCACCACTCAAAAAAAAAGGGGTGGGGAAGTGGTGTGGGACAATTGTCTATATTCTGAAAGAATTAATATTGTAAAAGTATTTATCATACCTGGGGCAAGCTACATATTTGATGTTATTTCAATCAAAATCTTTGTATTATTATTATAAAAGTTGAATATATGCAAAAATATATATTGTATTAATCAGGTTCTCTAAGGGAACAAAACTGAAAGAATGAATATAAATATATGATTTGTTAGGAGAGAGAGATGACAGCAGGAGGCAGATTACAATAATCAGAATATAGTACATATATCATATATGAAATTGCAAATAACAAGTTATTAAGATGTAGAATATGCACAAGACAAGCACATTCATCAATATAATAGAATAGAGTACCCAGATACAAACTCACACGTGTAGCCACTTGATATCCAACTAAGATGCTGGAATTTGTATTCCAGAAAATAGCTTCTTCAACAAATGCTTTGGAGAAAACTGAATTATCAGCATAAAGAACAAAATAAATGTTTGTATCTTTCACTTTTTACAAATCAACTTCAATTTGATCAAATGCATTAATGTAAGACATGAAACTGAATTTGTTAAAGAATAAGCATGGAGAAACACTTCAAAAGAAGTGTTCAGAAAAAAGAAATTCCTAAATAAGACCCTGGTCCTTCAAGGAGTAATGTTAACTATTGGTAATTCAAATCTCACAAATTAAAAAAGCTTATACACAACAATGGAAATACCTAATTGAATGATAATACAAAAATGGCTATTTTGTTATTCTCAGAAATAACATATCTCCCAAAAGCTGTTATGAAATTATTCCTCAATATTGTGAATTATGTTTCATATTATGAATATATGTTAGTAATTTCATATTAGAGCATTGCATTGTAAAAACATAAAGATAAACTAGAAAAGGAGGACTAAATGGAAAGGGGGCAGGAAAGCAGGGTAGAAGAGAGAATATTATGAGGCAAATATAATAATGACCATATCTAGATAATAAGACTATGAATGGTTGTACTTTTGTAACTTTTTATCTTCATTTTTTTAGCTTTTCTACAGTGGATTAATAATTATTTTAATCTTTAGTTTAAAATATACATAAATCATATGTTTTTAAAAAATCATTCTTATGTTTTAAGAGAAAGATCTAACTTAAGGTAGATTTTTATAATGTTGACCTATACCCAAAGGACTCTATATCATACTACAGTGAGACTTGCTTAGCAATGCTCATTGTTATTCCATTCCTAACAGCCAGAAAATAAAAACAACCTAAGTGTTTACCAACAGATAAATGCATAATAAATATATGCTACATTTCTTTAATAGAATGTTACTCAGCTGCTAAAACATGAAAGTATAAAAATTTCAGGTAAATGGATGGAGCTAGAAATAATCATCCTGAATGATGTAACCCAGATTCCCTCCCCAGAAAAACAAGACAAATATTATAAGTTTGGTCTTATATGTGGACATGAGCTTTTAAGCTTTAAATATGTGTATTTTGATTTGAACAACCACAGAGGGTATGTAGCTAGTAAGTGAACATGGGAAAGGCAACTTCCAAGGAAAAGGAAATAGAAAGTTGCATTGTAAAATCATAAAGGAGAAACTAGAATAGGAGGATTAAATAGGAAGGAGGACAGAAAAGCAGAGTAAAAGAGGGAACATGGTGAGGAACAACTCACAGTAAGACCTTTTGAAAAAACACAAAAACTTAAGATATGTACATGTACATATTTGAAAGGATTTTAAATGGAGTTACCAGATAATGTGTGAGACAATGTCCCATTTAGACATCTTTACAACTAACTAAAACCTCCAATGCCAACAATGGGTTACATTTTGTTGAAGGGTTCCAAGACACATGTGCCACATTATAGGCCCTTGCCAATGCTATTTATTCCTTTCCACAAGCTGTAAACACGGACATATTGTTGAAGAGGATCCTGACTAATATAAGTAAATATGAAGATATCAAGCTGGTACTCAACCAGAGGCTTCAACCTTACTGACAAGTGTTCATAGTGCTGAAGTTGCTTTACATGTTATTGGAAGAGAAAAGTAATTATCACAGAGCTATAAACTGAAAGTTACAAAGTATTTTGCCTATAAGATATATTGGTGCAATAGTGGCACAAATATTATGGAAGTAGTAAATTGCTTCTTTTTTTATTTTTTGAGACAAGGTTTCTCTGTAGGTTGAAGCCTGTCCTGGAACTAGCTCTGTAGAACAGGCAGACCTCACACTCACAAAGATCCCCTTGCCTCTACCTCCCAACTGCTGGGATTAAAGGCATGCACCTTCAATGAGATGGAATCCATACCTGACACTGCTAACATGACCTAGAGCCCTAGAATAAACCTATTTCTATTTCTTTTTCAGCAGGAAAAATTGCAAATAGCTTTCTGATTAGGAAAGGGAATTTATGTCTATCCACTTCAGTTTTCTGTACTTGGAGTTTGGTTAGATTTTCACAATTCTTGTACCTGATGCTACAGTTTTTCTTAGTTCATATGTGTATCATCTCTGTTGTATCTTGAAGATACTTTGGCATTTGAGTCATTAGCTTCTGGCTCTTGAAATCTTTCTGTCTCTTCTTCTGCATAGATCCCTGAGCCTTATGGAAAAGGGTTTAAACAAGACAAATAATTTTGGGCTGAGTGTTCCAAAGTCTTTCACTCTTAGCACATTGTCCAATTTTGAGTAGCAATCACATTCCACAGAAGACTTGAAGCCAGGGGTAATTAGCCAATACTAAATACATGTTATGGTCTCTGTGAATTTTTTGTTTTGTTTTGGTATGGAATGTGTGGCTGTTTCTTTGGTTTGGTTTGGTTTGGTTTAGTTTGGTTGTTTTTTTTTACCATTGTTTGTTGTTTTACATTTTTCTGGATAAGGGAAGTGATAGAAAGAGAGACAGGCAGAGACATACATACAGACATATAGACAGACACACATGAGAGAAAGGAACAGAGCTAGAGAGAGAGAGAAGGAGAAACATGAAGCTTTATGGGTTTGGAGATGGAAAAGGAGTTAAGGCCAAGGAAAGAAAATGATCAAATCATAATGAATGTATTTTTTAAATTTTTTATAGATTCTGATTCTGGTTATCTAAACCCCAACTATTCCCAGATCCTCACAAATTCCAAACCCACACAAATCAACATGCTTTCTTGCTCTGCCATGAGGTTTTGCATAGTGCATGGCACTGGCAGCAGACTGGCAGTCCCAATGATAAAGTACTACTACATATGATGCCCAATGTGAGGATCAAATATCAAACATAGGGCCAGATAAAGCTAAGAAATGTTCTGCACAAGGAACCAGATATGACTTACTAATCTCTAAGGTGGGACAATGCATCTAGCATACAGATGTGTGGCTTTGCTTCCTGTGGGCTTGAGTCAGCTGCCAGTGCCATGCACTAAGCAAAGCCACATGGCAGATGGGTCTTTAAGGTTTGGCTCACATAATCAGAGAACACTATAGACATACAGAAAGCCAGATACAGACACAAAAGTACTCTTAAAAGAGTACTTTTAGCTTAGCTTAAACCAGTGCTAAGGTACTAAAGAAAGAAAAAAAATGGGTATAGGCAGACATAAAAAAAATAAATGCTTGCAAGATAATAAAATCTTTAGTAAAGTAATATGGAAATAAGCCATGTAAGTGAGGGAAATATTCTATCATAGGGAATTTGTACTTTATATGGTACTTTGTTAATTTTGACACTTTGAACAGAGATATTAATAAACATAGGACAGCGGCTGATGAGAGACATGAATTATGAAAGGAACTGCTGAATTAAACCAGCCTATAAACTTCCGGAATGTCTTGGCTTCAGAATGGATGTTGGTAAATATGTTGTGGTGATGGAGAGATTGGTTTCCATGGGAAACAAAAAGTTATATATTTATTTGAAATTAATAAAGATCTGATTTGATTAAGGGGATACCTCTTGAAAATCCTGACTATAGACCTGAAGAAAAAAAAACAACAAAAATCACAAGACAGGTGATATAAATGTTGATCCCTCTACATGGGAACAGCTCTGAGACTGGATGAATCATGATAAATCTTCATGACTACAGAGTCCTCCTGACAGTTTGTTACATAGTTCAAATAGATTTATAAAGCTGACAGATGCCTTTTCCTGGGTTGTTTAGAAGATCAATGGGGCCCCTTTGACCAACAACTTGATTAGGTGTAACACATTCTCAGAACTAGAGTTTTCATTTGAGAACTAGAGTAGAAATGTTCAGGTAGTGCACACATCCATCTAAAATATCTACTCTATTTTTCCTTTCTAGGGAGATCCAATCCTACATCTAGTCTTGTAATCTATAACTAACCTCTCTGATTATATGGATTACTTAACAGCTAACATCCACATACAAGTGAAGATATAACATATCTTTCCTATGTGGTCTTTTTAGATATTTGTATTCTAGCTTTAATTTTTTGCCTGAAATTTGCATAATTTTTAAAATTTTTTTCCTTCTTTTTGGTTTTTTGGAGACAGGGTTTCTTTGTAGTTTTGGAGCCTATTCTAGAACAAGCTCTTACAGGCCAAGCTGGCCTTGAACTCACAGAGATTTGCCTGCCTCTGCTTCGTGAGTGCTGAGATTAAAGGCATGCACTACCACCGCCTGGCCATATTTTTTTTATTTTTAACAGCAAAGTAATATTCCAATATGCAAATTATCGCATTTTCTTTGTCCCTACATCTGTTAATGAATATCTAGGCTTTTTCCAATTTCAGGATTGAGAATAAGTCATTAAGGAACATGGCTGAGCAAGTGTCTCTTTAGTAGAATGCAGAGTGTTTTGGGTATATGCTCAAGAGTGGTATATCTGTATCCTGACATAAATTTATTGCCATTTTCTTGAGGAGCTGCCACACTCATTTCCACTGATATTGTACAAGTTTTCACTTACACCAGCAATGGATGAATGTTCATTTTCCTCCAAGTCCTCACTAGTGTGAGCTGTCATTTGTTTTATTGTGGTTGGAAATTCTAACTGGTGTAAAATGAAGGCTAATTATAATAGAAACTGTCTAAAATGAGAACAAGGTAACTTGGTCAGTAATTCTCTTCTTTGGGGGTTCTTTATGTGGTTTAGGTATCAGGTAAATATGACTTTGTAAAAAGAATAGAGAAATGTTCCTTGTATTTCTATTTTATGGAATAATTAGAGCAGTATTGGTGTCAATTCATCTTTGAAGATCTGGTAGAATTCTGTGTGAAATCCACCTAGTCCTAGGCTTTGTATCTGGGAAACGTTAATTTTTGTTTCTCTTTCACTATGGGGTATAGATCTTTTAAAGTGCATTAACTGATCTTGGTTTGATTGGATAGGTGCTATATGATAAGGAAATTATTTAATTCATGTATGTTGTCTTTTCATTTACATTTGATTCTAAAAAGTTTTCAAATCTGTTCTTAATTTCTGTCTTGACCCAATTTTCATTCAGTTGTGACTTTTTCACATTCCATGAAATTGTATATTTTCTGTAGCTTTGTTGTTATGTTTATCCATTGTAGTGAGGGGCTGCTGCGGGCTGTGTTCCTGCCTTTCACCAGGCTCCCGGCTGCCTGGCTAGCTTATACCCCAAAATAACAACACACAAGCTGTATTCATTTAAACACTGCCTGGCCCATTAGTTTCAGCCTCTTATCTAATTCTTACATCTTGCTTTAACCCAAATTTAATAATCTGTGTAACACCACAAGTGGTGTCTTACCAGGAAAGATTTAGCATGTTTGACCTGGTGGCTGGCTCCATCATGTCTGACCCAGAAAGAAGAGGCATGGCGGTCTGACTAACTTCCCAGCATTCTGTTCTGTCTACTCCACCAACCTAAGGGCTGGCCTATCAAATGGGCCAAGGCAGTTTCTTTATTAACCAATGAAATCAACAGTTAGGAGATACACTACATCATTTCCCCTTTTTCTGTTTAAACAAAAAAGAAAGGCTTTTACTTTAACATAATAAAATTACATATAACAAAACAGTTATCAAGCAAGAATTACAGTTACAAAATTTATATCTACTTTATCTTTTATCATAACGAAGGAAAATTATAACTATCTATTTATTCTTCATCTCCATCAAAGACTCCAGAAGAACACAATATTATCTAGGTGAACAAGAAGTAAGCAAGTTCCAAAACTCTAGAAATGACTGAGATATCTTGCTACCTGGACAGTCACTCAAATTTCCTCTTTACCATTGGGGCATCCATCTTCAGCCTACAGGCCCATAGTATCCAGCAGATATTTCCATGAAGCAGGAAATTTCAAAGACAATTCAGTCACTTTCTGCTGTGTCCTGCAGAATGTCTCACAGACTCTTTCATGAATCAGGAACCCCGAAAGACCATCTCACCTTTAGGCAAGTTCAGCAGTCCTCTCTCTGAGGGTTCTGTGTCCAATTTATGCAACAGTCCAGGCAAGAGCATTTTCTTGCCCAAATGGCTATCAAACTCCAGAAGGAGCCTCTTCGATGCCCATTTTCCGCTTGAAGTAGCTTAGTGCTACCAGGAGCAGACATGTCTCATTGTCATGAAAAACCGTAAGTTATTAAAACATTTAAATGCCATATTCTGTAGTCTTTGAAAGATATTAGGAATGCCTATCTAACTGAAATATATATCGACATATCTAGAAAAATCTACCTAACATGACTACAAGTTTGACTATTATCAATGATTATTCATTAACAACCTATATTTCCTAATTATACATTACATTTTTAAAATGAACTACACAATCACAATACCTTAATCTAGATCAGAAATACATATACAGACAATAAAATTGACCTTAAGTTTAAATCACTAAAGCAAATTCCATATCAATGCAAATTATTCTTATCTATATCATATTTCCCTTTAAATATAAAAGAACATTTATAAACAATATTTGGGAATATGGGCACAGTTATTTCTCTCCAAACTGCTTCCTGCTGAATGGGGGTGCTGTTAATCAGATCTTTCATGGTGTAACCTGTGTGCCAGGTTCATCTCAGTCATCAGTTGGGTGAAGTAAATTTTTGAGGGTGTTCACAGCAACCTTTCAGGAGGGCATGGTCTATCATACCATGTGGGGATAGAAGCAATCCACAGGGTCTCATTTTCTGTAAAACAAGAAGAAGAATCTCTCTTCCAAAGTATCATATTCTTAGATCCAAATTCTGAAGTCAAGGTATTTTTAAAATATCTACCTTGGATTAGTTCAATAGCATTTATAAACAAATATCTTTTAGCAGCTGTTGCTCCTTCCTCAGCATTAAAACAATTCAAAGAGAGCATAATAGCATACAGTATCAAGATTCTCTGTGTATTTTCCATCTTTGTGCGGTTTTATTTTAACCTCTATTTCTTTTATTTTTACTTTTACTTTTTGAGACAGGTTCTCTGTATATCTTTGTCCTGGAATAACTCTGTTGACCAGGCTGTCCTTGAACTCACAGAGATCCTCTGTCTCTGCTTCCTAAGTGCTGGGATTAAAGGTATGTGCTATCACACCTTGAAGTCACAGAGGTCAATCCACCTCTGCCCCTTGAAGTCACAGAGGTCAATCTACCTCTACCTCCCAAGTGTTGGGATTAAAGGTGTGTACTACCACACCCAACTTTTTTTTCTTTTTTAATTTTAAGAACTTTAACCTTTAGCCTGCACATATTTTTAATACATAGTAAACCATTTAGACATTTTCTTCGACTTTGAATCTTTTTTTTTTACTGTATATCTCTTTTTGTGACCACATAAGTCTTTAATTTATGAAACAATATCGGTAGGACTAAAGCCGTGGCTTTGGCCGCTGGATCCAGCCCATTCCTTAGCTTTCCAGCCTCATGGCAGAGGTACCGGCTATAGCCATTTTTATTGCCACAATTCTATGGCATTTCAAGGTACTTGCCAGCAAGCAAGCTGCAGCATTCTTCTCACAGACCACAGTCAGTCAGACCACCTGCCTGAGTCAGAGTTTGCCCTGGCAGGACGGCCCAGGAAGCTGGCATTTTAAAACGGAACAGCATTTTTCCTGCTATGGCTGAAAACCGAAAAACACACGTACAGCTTTTCATCAACACCATTTAAGTGTTTCGTGGCAGGACCTCTTAAAAGAGCTGCACAGTTTTGCAGCTAAAGCTGAGTCCAGAAGTCTCTCTTAGATGAGAATGTTTGCCTCTAGCAAGCAGAGCAGACCTGAGAAATTGCTGGTACCAAGAAAACATGCTTTACTCTATTCTTTCACAAGCTTCCTCAAGCTTTCTGTGGATTCAGTTATCCACGTTGGGCGCCATTCTATAGTGAGGGGCTGCTGCGGGCTGTGTTCCTGCCTTTCGCCTGGCTCCCGGCTGCCTGGCTAGCTTATGCCCCAAAATAACAACACACAAACTGTATTCATTTAAACACTGCCTGGCCCATTAGTTTCAGCCTCTTATCTAATTCTTATATCTTGCTTTAACCCATATTTAGTAATGTGTGTAGCACCATGAGGTGGTATCTTACCGGGAAAGATTCAGCATGTCTGACCTGGTGGCTGGCTCCATCGCATCTGTCCCAGAGAGGAGAGGCAGGGCATCTGACTAACTTCCCTTCCCAGCATTCTGTTCTGTCTACTCCACCTATCTAAATCCTGCCCTATCAAAAAGACAAGGCAGTTTCTTTATTAACCAATGAGAGTCATCCATCAATCCATCTTTAATCCATATATATTAAGATAGGATTCAGGGTGCGATACAAATTTTCTAGTATTTGTTGAGACTTACTTTGTGTAAAAGTATGTGGTCAATTTGGGAGAAAGTTTCATGATGTGTTGAGATGAAGGTATATGCTTTTCTCTTTGGATAAATTATTCTCTAAATATCTGTTAGGTCTTTTTAGTTTATAATGTCATTTAGCTCCAGAACAGCTCTGTTATAACCTGTCTTTGGCAAAATAGGGCATTGAAGTCACTATCAGTGTGTGAGGGTCAATATGTGATTTAATGAACATGGATGCCTTTGTGTTTAGTACAGAAATGTTTAGAATTGCAATATCCTTTTGGTGGATTTTTTCCTTTGATGACAATGTGTACTTTCTTATCTTTTCTGATTAAATTTTATCTGAAGTATGTTTTATTAGATATTAAAAAGAATACACTATCTTACTTCTTAGGCCTATTTGCTTATTACATTTTTTATCCTTTAACCTTGAGATGATGTCCATTTTTGATGTTAAGTTGTATTTATTGGATGCAGCTAGAGGATGGATCCCATTTTCATATCTAATCTGTTAGTCTGCATATATTTATTGAAAGGTTGAGGCCATTATAAAGAGAGTTATCAATGGGAAGTGCTTATTATTTCCTGTTTATTGTTATTATGGTATGGGCTCTCTTTCTTTCTCTTTTGCTATACTGGTTTGAGATTATCCTTTTGTTTTTTGGAGTGATTAACCTCTATAAGTTGATGATATCCTTGTAGCTCCTTCTGAAGAGCTAGATTTGTAGATACATGTAAACAAAGACTGCTCATTCATTTTCCAGCTGCCCAGATCCAAATAATTACACAGAAACTATAATAATTATAATACTGCTTGGACGATACCTAGTTATCTCTTACATCTTAAATTAATCCTTTTCTACTAATCTATGTAGCCTAGCAGTAAGGTTCCAGCATCTGTCTCATTCAGAAATTACATGATGTCTCCTTGACTCAACCTACTGTCTCTGTATTTCTTTTCCAGCCTGCCTATATTCTGCCCTGCCATATACCAAAGCAGTAATTTTTATTAACCAATAGTAATAAAACATATTCACAACATACAAAGGGGAATCCCATATCATCTCTGTTTTTTCTGTCTAAATAAAAAGGAAGGTTTTAGCTTTATCATAGTAAAATTACATATAGCAAAGCAGGTATCAAGCAAAAATTACAGTTACATTATTTATATCTACTTTATCTTTTATCATAACAGTGGAAAACTATATTTATAACTATTTCATCTTCAACTCCATCAAAGAACCCAGAAAGATATAATATTACCTAAGTAAGCAGGAAGTACATTGTAAGCAACTTCCAAATTTCTAGAAATGATGGTGACATCTAGCTGCCTGGACAGTCACCCAACATTCTTTTGTAATATTGGTGCATCGATATTCAGCCTATAGGCCCATAATATCTGGCAGAACTTTCCATGAAGCAGGAAATTTGAAAGACTGTTTAGCCTATATTAGCAGTTTGTTAGGCACTCTTTTTCTGTGTCCTGCAGAATGTCTGGTCATTCCTTTGTGAAGCATGAAACCTGGAGGACCATTCCATCTTTTGAAAAGTTCAACAGTCACTTTCCTTTGAGTCCTGAATGCCTAGTTCATACAGCATATCATCCAGAAGTCCAGGAAAGAGTAGGTTCTTGCCTAAATGACTAGGCTTGACACATCAAAGGCAAATTTCATAATAAGTTTCATCAATGTCCATCAACCTCTCTGAAGTAATTGGTGCTGCCAGAAGCAGACATACCTCATTGTCAAAAAAAAAGTCTAAACATTTTTAACGCCATATTCTGTAGTTCATTGAAAGGTTTGAACACTATCTATCTGAACTATATCTCTGTATATCTATGAAAGCTAGCTACCATGATTACAAGTTTGACTGTTATAGATGGCTATCCATTAATCCATAATTTTAAATTGTACATTTTATTTTTAAATGAGCTGCACAAATATAGTACCTTAAATAAGAGGAGAAATATGTATGCACTGTAACAAAATTGACCTTAAATTTATATCAATAGACCAAGATCCATACCAATGTAAAATACTTATCTCTATATTATACCCCCCTTTATATGACAGTAAACATTTATAAACAGTTTGGGAATATGGACTTTGTTTTCTCTGAACTTCTTCCTGCTGCTTGTTTAGTAAAGTACTTTTAGGTTGATGGATACCTTTCAGGGGGTCTTTTTCCATAAAACCATTTTAGCCTTGAAGAAATGCATAGATTCTTATCTTCTGTGGAAACAAAATCAGAACCTCTTTTTCAAAATAACATATCCTTAGACTCAATTTTTAAAGTCAAGATACTTTTATGTTGGTTTAGCTTAACAGCCTTTACAATGAAATATCTCTCTGTAATTAGCTCAATAAAAGTAAAAAAAATTAAAACACACACACACACATATTCTAGACTGTCTGTCAATATTTCTTCTTTATGTGCTTTAGCATTTTGCTCTTTTACTTTTTCTTTTATATTACTTTTACTATCTCTTTAAAAACTTTGTTTCATTTTTTTAAAAGTCTTTCTATAATTGCCTATACCCATTTTCTTTTTTTCAGCCTATGTACATTTTTAATACTCTGTTCAGAGTTTTATTTTCATCTAAATCTGTCATTATTGCATATTTGTAATTATTTTCTGACCAGGAACACCATTTTTTAAATGCTAAGTAGTCATGGCTAGGCCCAACTCTGCAGCCTTATCTTTTGGCTCCCCCTGTCCAACATGGCAGAGGTATTTTCAGCTCTGTGAGCCAAGATTAGTGCCTCAGCTCAAGGAATGCAGTATGCTATATGTCATCACCAAGCAATTTGTAACAAGCTTCTCACATTCCCCATTTAAGTGCTCCATAGCAGTATCTCCCAAAAGAGCCAGAGACAGTCATGCTGCAAGCATGAATCAAGAAGCTTTTTCTAAAAGAAGCTGTGCAGTTTTAGCTGCTAATGTTGTCAGGAAGACTTTTCTTAAAGGATTTGTGCCTCTGCTCACCAACAGCAAACATAGCTTATCTGGAAAAAAAGTGCAGCTACCAAGAAGCTGTGCTTGTTTTCGGGGTCTAGAAGCCCTCTTTTTAAAATCTCTCTTAGATCTCCTGGAGATCTATGGTGGATGGTATTTTGTAAACAGAGACTACTCATTTGTTTCCCAGCCACCCAGCCACAAATAATCACACAGAAACTATATTAATTATAACAGTTTGAATAATAGCTTAAGTGTATTCTGCTGTAGAACATCTTCCAGTTAGTGGTTACCTGCCTACTAGGGCATGGCCTCTTATACTATATAAGCCCATATAGAGCATGCATCTGCTCTCTTTTCTGGCCACTCTGTTCGGTTTGTGGATTTTGGTTTCTGATCTTCGTTAAAGCAGAGGATTCAGATTTGTGAGTCTACCCCTTGGTGCAGGAGAATTGTCTGTATTCTGTCAATCATATTTTAAATAAACGCTGATTGGCCAGGTGGGAAGTATAGACGGGAAAACCAAACAGGAAGTAGAAATGATCTCAAAAAGTAAAAGTAACAATACAAAATAGAGGTTAAAATAAAACCAAGTAAATATGGAAAATACACAGAGAATCTTGATACTGTATGTTATTATGCTCTCTTTGGGTTGTTTGAATGCCGAGGAAGGAGCAACAGCTGCTAAGAGATATTTGCTTATAAATGCTGCAGAATTAATTCAAGATAGGTATTTTGAAAATACCTTGGCTTCAAAATTAAAGTCAAAACGTATGTTACTTTGGAGAAGAGATTTTCCTTTTTGTTTCCACAGAAAATGAGAGGCTGTGGATTTATTCAGAGTTAAGAAAAATCAGCTTTGATCAAGGAAGACCACCTGAGAAATCTCCGACAGGAATAGATGGCCCAGATGTTTGAGTTCTTCATCCAGAACAGGTTCAAGACTGCTGCCTGAGATGATCAAGATTCACAGGATACTTCTGTCAGGACTTGATCATAACTCTAAATTTTCTTTAGGTCCCCACAAGATTATCAGCGCCCCCAACCAGCTGGAAGTAGCCTGAAATACTATGCCCACATTCCCAAAAAATGGACTATGGATATTTTCCTTTTTTAAATAAAAAAGAGGGAGAAGTGGTATGGGAGAATTGTCTGTAATCTGTCAATCATGTTTTAAATTAATGCTGATTGGCCAGGCAGGAGGTAAAGGTGGAAAAAACAGACAGGAAGTAGAAATGATGTAATGAGAACAGGAGAATTCTGGGAAGGAGGAAGTTGATTCCTCCCACTCCTGCCCAGACCACCAAAGCAGCAGGATGTGATCTGCACCACTGAAAAAGGTACTGAGACACATGGCTAACATAGATCAGAAAAATAGGTTAATCAAGATATGAGAGTTAGCCAGTAAGAGGCTAGAGCTAATGGGCCAATCAGCTTTATAACTTATAGAGATCTCTGTGTTATTTCTTTGGGGCTTGCTGGCTGTGGGGTACCGGGCAGGACAGAAACCCCAACAAACAGGCCCTGCTCATGTTACAACACCTAAATAAATAACCATTTATTTATTTCTCAATTCTGAGCTAGTATAGGATTTCTTTTAAGCCTCATTCTTCATTTGGTGCCCATGTGGATTCAGACTCCTTGCCTACCAGGTGGACAGCCTAAAGGACTGGCTGGTCCATGGCCCAGACATTTTCCTGTTTGGCTTTTTAAATTTTTTTTATGAATCCCCACCACAGCATAGTTTACTGTGTGTGGCAACTTGGAAATTTCCCAAGCACACACAAGACTGCTGCATTCCCTGGAGCGGTTCCTTGCTGTGACTTGTGCAGCTTCCCGTTTCTGCCCCCTGCCTGTGAGTTCTGAGTTTCTTGCTCCATGTATGGAACTGACTTAATTGCTTTTAATTTGTCAAGCAAAGCACATTTCTCAGTATTTATCCAGGACCAAGGCAGAAAACTTAAGTGGCTCAGAAACTAAAGCAGCCCAGGACCATTCCTGTCGCCACTGGTTGCATTGCTTCTAGTTGCAACTCTGCATCCACAACTTCTGCTGGACAATAAAGATTGCAATTTACAGGATCACATAACAGGTAATTAATAAATCAATATGGCAGACTTTGTTAATATTGCAACTTTTAGTAACTTTTTTGCTAATACTATGGACTGTATTATGCAACGTGTATATGGGTATGGTAATACTTCAATTTATTGAGTATTGGGATTCAGTTTTCTTTTCCATATTCTATCATTAAAAAGAATATGGCACTTTTAGGAATGACACAATCTTTACAGACTAATAAGGAACAGCTAGTTGACAGGATTAACATCATTGAAAATCAAAAGTTAGCTAAAAAATTAATACTATAGCAGACAAAATCAAATCCATATCTAAGGGTACTAAGAAGTTATCTGAAAGAATTCATACTTTGAATTTGACAATCAAAATTTGTTTTAAAAAAAGTTCTGATAAATAGGCAGAAAGACTGTCTCTACAGGATGACAATCTGCACACTAATCAAGTAATATCCAAGGATGAGATATTATCTTTAAATGAGAAACTTCAGACCTTGGAATCACGTGTGCAGAATGAGGATCAAAGGCTAGGTGCCTCAATAAAATCACTAGAAATATATACATGTCAGGGTATTCAGACTTTACAAAAGACAAAAGTAAAAAGATTTGAAATAATTGAGTAAATTATTATAGATGTTGAACAGGGAAAGAAGGCACAAGGACAGGATTCAACATAGCTAGTAGCTGTCAGAGAGGTTTTAGCCTCTTACCCTGTAATCTACTCTGACAAAGCAGCAAGTTCTAAAGGCCCAAAAGGATCCAAAGAAGGTAAATGGATACCTATAGGAATGAATGCCCTAAAAGAAATTAAGCAAGCTATTGTAACTTATGGCTTGCATTCCTCATTTGTTAAGGAGATGAGAAAGACTTGGGCTTCTAGCATCAAAGCAACACCACATGATCATTTCTTCACTATACCCTTGCAAGAAAAGGATAGAGAAAAAATTGTCTTCACAGTGCCTACTTATAATAATTCTCAGCCTACTAGGAGATATGAATGGACTATCCACCACAGGGAATACTCCATAGCCTCCCATTGTGTCAATGCTTTGTAAGCCAAGCATTAGAAATAATTCATAAGCAATTTCCTAAGTCTATAATTTATCATTACATGGATGACATTTTGCTATCTGATTCAAACATGAATACTTTAGAAAGAATGCTTGAAGAAGTAAATAAAGTTTTGCAAAATGGGGATTACAAATTGCTCCTGAAAAAATGCAGAAATTCTGTCAATTACCTAGGTTATAAAATAAGTTTGTAGAAAATTAGGACACAAAAGGCACAAATTAGAAGAGGCTGGTTGAGGACTCTTAATGACTTTCAAAGATTGTCATGAGACATTTCCAGTTACAACTGGCTGTTGGGATATTGCCTGATCTAATAATTCATTTAAACACAACCTTAGATAATGATAAAGACATGAATAGTCCCAGAGAATTAACAACTGAATTATCAGAAAAGGAATTGACAATTGTTGAGAAAAAATTACAGGAGGCACATGTGGATAGGTTGAATCCAAATCTTAATTGTATTCTAGTCATATTGTCTTCCAGAATTTCTCCTACAGGAATTTTAATTCAGAGGGATGATATTATATTAGAATGGATTTTTTTTACCACAAACCAAGTAAAAATTAAAAGCTTATGTGGAAAAGGTCTCTGAATTAATTATAAAAGGTAAATTGAGACTTCATCAATTAGCAGGTATAGACCCAGCAGAGTTTATAGTGCATTTCACTACTGATGAAATAAAAATATTATGGGAAGACAATGGACCATGGCAAAGAGCTTGTGATAAATTTTTGGGAGAAATTAATAGCTACTCTCCCAAAGGTGATAGACTCAACCTTATAAAGAGTATTTTTTGGATTTGTCCCTGAACTGTGTATGATGATCCAATAACTGTACCCTGCACATTTTATACTGATGCAAACATATCAGGGAAGGCAGGATAATAAATCAGAAGAATTAAATAAGGTAGAACAAAGTTCTTATAATTCTGCCAAAAAGGCAGAATTATATGCTATTCTCACAGTGCTAAGGGATTTTAAACAACCTCTTAATATAGTTACTGATTCACAATATGCAGAAAGAGTTATCTTACATATTGAAACTGCTGAATTTATATCAGTTGATACAGAATTGACTTCATTATTTATCCAGGTGCAAAACATAATCAGGAATAGGCTTTGTCGTATATACATAACACACATCAGATTTCATACAGGTCTTCCAGGTCCTCTAGCACAAAGTAATGCAGAAATTGATCAATTATTGATTGGACACATGTTACAGGTGTCAGAATTTCATAAAAAATCATCATGTCAATAGCAAAGATTTAAAGAAAGAGTTTTCTATTACATAGCAACAAGCTAAGGAGATTATAAAGAGATGCCCTACTTGTTCTTTCTATAACCAAGCACTGATACCTACAGGTACTAACCCAAAGAGTACTCAAAGAAATGAAATCTGGCAGATGGATGTGTTCCATTTTGCAGAATTTGGAAAATTAAAATATGTACACCACACCATTCACACTTATTCAGGTTTTCAGTCAGCAACTGCTTTAAGTTCAGAAAAGGCTGCTTCAGTAATCACACATTTATTAGAAGTTATGGCCATCACAGTTATACCTACACAAATAAAGACAGATAATGGTCCAGCATATGTCTTTAGGAAAATGAAATGCTTTTTGCTTATTATAATATTAAGCATATTACAGGTATACCACACAATCCTACAGGTCAGGCAGTCATAGAAAGATCAAAGTGAACTATAAAGGTTATGTTAAACAAACAGGGGTAGAAAAAAAACCCATAATGGATTACATAATGCTTTACTAACCTTGAATTTTCTTAACACTAATGAGAAAGGGACTACAGCAGCAGAGAGACATTAGATAATAGAAAAGTCTTCTGAATTAAATCAGCCAGTTTATTTCAAGGATGTGTTGATCTCACAATGGAAGCCAGGAAATGTGCTACATTGAGTAAGGGGTTTTGCTCTTTTTTCCACAGGAAAAGAAAAACTATGGATACAATCAAAATTAATAAAGGTTCAGTTTGAAAAAGAGAAACCTCTTGAAAAAGAGAACTGACAGCTCATCCATAACAGTGGCAATCAAACAGGTGGTAGAGAAACCTCATAAGCATTGGGGCAAGGTTCTGTTCTTTACAGCAAAATACACATCTTCAAAAATTCAAGAGACCCTGGATGTTTGGATGTTGACAGAAGGAAAAATAACTATACAATAAGGATCATCAAGAAAAAGAAATATAACTTGTAAGGACAGGTGATGTGTGTGTGTGTGTGTGTGTGTGTCTGTGTGTAGAGCGGCTTTTAGAGTTGGACAATGGCTCTGTCCTGCTCTACATCCAAGCATGTTGTTCAAAGAAATATTCAGAGTTTCTTTCTCATGTCAAGAGCCGTCTGGTATGGGACAGAAAGAAAAACGAACTATGAAAATATTTTTCTTTTCTTCATACCTATTTTTGTCTCTATCATATCTTTCATTGAATATATATGTCTGTATATGTCTATATAAATGTTTAAGTTTTCTACAATGAACATTGAATTTCTTGCAGTAATCTTTGAAGATTCCAGGAAGAAGATGGGGCCCCACAACAACAACTCCACCTGGATGATATGATGTGATGCTGAGAGCACTACCTTAAGACCTGTTTTGGGTTCCACTTGGTTATCTGAAATGGGGCACTTTTTTTACTACATTCTGTCAAGAACTCCAAATAGGAACCTCAGAAAAACCCTACCCAATACTCAGAGACTATTTGCAATTACACCAGACAGTAATCTTGAAACTTAACCATCATCTTCCTTTTATAGGATCTCATAGAAAGGGGGACATTGCCCCATAACAGCTAGAAGTAATTCTAGAAGATGACATCCTCATGGTTATGTATTGATGAAGAGAGAGGGCCTGCTTTTTGTTCCAGCCACCCTGCTAGCTTACACCCGAAATAAACACACAGAAATTGTATTAATTAAATTAGTGCCTGGCCCTTATCTCTAGCTTCTTATTGGCTAACTCTTACATATTAGTTTAACCAATCTCCATTAATGTGTATTGCCACTTGATTGCGGCTTACTGGCATGAGTCTAACCAGTGTCCATCTCAGGCAGGAGAACCATGATGTCTGCCACATTGCCCTTCTTCCCAAAATTCTGTTCTGCCTGCTCTGCCCACCTAAGTACTGCCTTATCAAAATGCCAAGGCAGTTTCTTTACTCAGCCAATGAAAGCAACACATAAACAGAAGAACTTCCTATATCAGTTAGGCATATCATTTAGGAGTTGATTATAGAATTGGGGATTTGGGGGGATTTTGTAGGCTCAGGGATCTCTTTGAAATAAAGAAAAAATTGGATCAATAATAGATTAGTGTGAGCTTATACACAATAATAATAATAGTGAGTAATCAAGTGAATACTTGTGAGTTATTATTTATAGGAAATTTATATTGATATAGATTCTTGTATATTAATACGAACTTATGTTTTATTGAATATGTTCCTATTTTTTCCACAATATTTGTATACCTAGGTAAAGTTATTTGGCCATATTGTATGCATGCATGCTTCTGCCTCTTCTTAAATCATTTTTGTATATTGACACAATTTTAGGATATATTTAGTATATTACAATGTATATTTGTACCTCTGATCAAGATACTTATACATTGTTTATATTTTGAGGTCATTGTCCTCATTTGTTGCACAGTTGTTTATTATATAATATTCTGATATCAAGTCTTAATCTTTATGTAATATAGGTATTAAGAGTTATAGATCAATAGTCATCTATGTTTGTCATACTTTCAGTTAGACTAATCAGGTTTTTTAGATACATAGGGATTGTATTCTGCATAGATGGTTAATCTTCAACCACTTCAAAGAGCTGTAGAATATAGCATTTAAATAACTTAGGGTTCTGTTGAAGTGAGACATGATTGCTCCTAGCAGCAGCAATCTATTCCTGAGAGAATGTTGAGCATGGAAGACACTCCACTCAGAGTTTGTTTTCTTCTTGGCAGAATTTGCCTTTGGGCAAGGAACTGCCCATGTCTCAAACACTGGTACATGGTATCCAGAAATGGATAAGCAGGACACAAGAAAAAAAAACTGTCAAATCTTGCCAAGACAGGGTAAGATGGTTTTGAAAAAATAGTTCAAACAGCATAGCATCAAGCAGTCCAGGCAAGTTTCTTCCTCAAATGGCTAACCAATGCTACAAGGAGTCTCTTCGGTGCCCATCATATTCTTGAAGTAATTGGTGCTGCCAGGAGCAGATGTGTCATTGCCATGAAAAGTCCTAAATTCTCAAACATTTTAAATGCCATATTCTATAGTCTTTGAAAGATTTGAAGAATACCTATCTAACTGAAATATATCTTTATATATCTAGAAAACCTAACATGACTACAAACTTGACTATTATAGATAATTATCTATTAAGGTATGTTTCTTAACTATCATTACATTTTAAATGAGCTGCACAGAACACAAAACCATAATCAAAAGAATGGATTGAGCTCCCAAGGTCCTGATGAGGAGCAGGAGAGAGAACATGAGAAAGAAAGTCAGGACCGTGAGGGGTGCATTCACCCATGGAGACGGTGGGACAGAACTAATGGGAGATCACCAACTCCAGTTGGAATGAGTCTGATGGAACATGAGACCAAACGGGACTCTTTGAATGTGGCTGATGGTGGAGGCTGACTGAGAAGCCAAGGACAAAGGCACTAGGCTTTGATTCTTCTGCATGGATGGGCTCTGTGGGAGCCTTCTCAGCTTGGTTGATCACCTTCCTGGACCTGGGGGGAGTTGGGAGGACCTTGGTCTTAACATAGTGTAGGGAACCCCGATGGCTCCTTGCCCTGGAGAGGGAGGGAGGGGGGATATGGGAGGAGGGGATGAGAGGGAAGGGAGAGGAAAAGGGGAGGAGATGGAAATTTTTAAATTTAAAAATAAACCATATAAAAATAAAAAAGAAGAAATATAAATATAACAAAATTGACCTAAAATTTATATCAATAAACCAAGATCCATACCAATACAAAGTGTCCATCTGCATAGCATATCTTCCTTTAAATGTAAGCAAACACTTATAAACAATATTTGGGAATTTGGGAATAGTTCTCTCCAAACTGCTTCCTGCTTTTTGTTGGCAGAATTAATTTGGGGGGTGTTCACAGTGACCTTTCAGGGGGTTTTGGTCCATCAAACCATATTAGTCTGGAAGAATTCACAGGTTCTCATCCTCTATGGAAATAAAAGAACCACTTTTCTAAAGCAATATATCCTTAGACTCAAATGTTGAAGTCAAGAAACCTTTAAAAATTATATGTTGGTTACGTAGCTCATTCACAGTCAAAAAATTCAAAGAAAATATAGTAATATACATAATCTAGACTCTCTGTATATTCCATCTTTATGTGGTTTATTTTTCTTACTTTATTACTTTTTCTGTTATCTTTAATCCTTTAATCTATGACTGTCTATACTCTTTATATTACATTTGTTGTCTCTTTACTCTTTTTCTTCTCTCTCCCAAGCCTACATACATTTTTAAAATACACCACTACACTTTTAGAGGTCTTTTATGTCTTAATCTGTCCTATTATGTATCTGAAATTCTTTTCTGACCAGAAGTACCATTTTTTAAATGCTAAATAGGCATATTTTAAGACCAACACAGCCCTGCCTGCTTTTTCTGCCCAGTTCAACATAGCAAAGACATTATTTTTTGCCTCTGAGAGCCATGATTTTGTGGGTCTAGAAGCCTTTTTTTTAAAAAAAAAAAAACTTTCTTAGAATTTACATGGAAATTCTTGCCCCATGCTGGCATGCCAATCTGTTATTGGACGCTATTTGTTCATTTCCAACCAACCAGACCAGAAATAACCACACAGAACCTGTATTAATTAAATCACTGCTTGGTCTATTAGCTCTAATTTCTTATTGGCTAGCTTTTACATCTTAATTTAACCCATTTCTATTAATTTATGTTTCATCACATGGGTGTGGCTTACTGGCAAGTTTCTGGCATGTTTGTTCCTGGCAGTGACTACATGGCCTCTCCTGACTCTGCCTTCTTTCTCCCAGCCATCAGTTTAGTTTTCCCCACCTAGCTCTATTCTGCCCTGCCAGGCTCAAGAAAGATTCTTCATTAACCATTGTTATTTACAGCATGCAGAGGGGAATCCCTCATCATCCTTGATCTATTCATCCATCAATCAATAAAAAGCAAAATTATATGGCAATCAAAATGAATAAATAATACATATCCCCATAGAGTAATTCAAAATCCAGTCAAGGAGAGTTTTGACAAAGAACAACATTATTTGGTACCAGTGCTATGACAGGTGCTTAATACCAGAAACTGAGGTAAAACATATATTTCCTCCATAAGTTATTCAGATACAACCTCTTCATTCTGTTATCAGTTTAAAGTCTTTAATTTTGGCATTTTACAGTCTTTCTATACTGTGGCAAAATACCTAAAATGGCCAATTTATTGGAGAACAGATTTATTTTGGCTATAGATTCCAGATGATTCCATCTATGACTATTCAAGCTCATATCTTTGATTCTGATATAAATCCAAACATAACTACAAAGACTGAATATTTGAGCAAAACAGTTTCCTTTATGCCAGCTTGAATGGTTTCCCACATTTCAACTTGGAAACTGTATGAGGAAGGAGTTCAGAATAAAATATTCATACCTGGAAGAAAAACCCCCAGTTTCTTATTCCTTCTAACCAGTTCTGTTGGTGAAGTTAGTACTTTCAACAACAAATCACACTTCAATGATTGTCTGAACCAGCAAAAGACCAACATTGTAATATCTTGAGCTTTTGAGGAAGATGCTTCATATTTTTTTTTAAAAAAAAAAAAACTCTCTCACCCATGCATAGCTTTTCCTCTGGTACCAAGTTTATTCATTGGGTGAACAATCCTATCTATGTGAATATAAGATATAAATGTATGTACATATTCAAAACTGACAGTCAAGCAAAGTTACTTAGTTGGTGAAACGAATACAATATTAACATTCATATTAACAGTTGACTGTTATTCAGTTCATAGATAAGCTTGACTTCAGGTAATATTCCAAGCCAGTGAAATTTTCTTTGATACCTTCTTTCTGTTTTCACATTTAACCTCTGAGACTTTCAAACATACCCCCAGGGTAAAATATTTCTCCAAGAGTTCCCATGTCTTCCTTACCCTGTATCTTTTTAAAATCAGATGCATTTTGTTGACTGAATGATATTTAGAGTTGCTATTTATTGATCCATTAAATATGATTAGGATGCCTGACATTTTTATATATGTCTCTTAATTTTCATACTCTTAAAAAATTTTTATTTCCTCTCATATTTTCAGATAAGGAAAATAAACCTCAATAAGATGAATCTGAATGACATACCTCAGCATGTAAAGGTGACGATCTGAATCCAATTCACATTTATCGAATCTCAAATTGTCATATACCTCAATGATGTTGAGTTCGTAGAAAATATCTTGACATTGCATACTTAAGAGAGCTTTTCTCTTCCCTTATTCTATTTTGGTTTGTCATGTTTGCTGTCTCTTCAAGGCTTGTTCTTTTAGGAAGAGGAAATGTAGGAGTAGTGAGCCTAAGGAACTGGGGGCATGTTGTGGGGAAGCTGAGAGGAATGGCAGAGGGAAAACTGTGCTCTAAATGTATTGAATGAGAGAAGAATCTATTTTCAATAAAAAATATAAAAATTCAAAATGTTATAAAACATCTTGACATATATTTTTCATAACGGATTATTGGAAAATGCAAACTGCTCATTTATTGGATTTCTATCACTAAAAATGAGTGAACATGGGACTTTTTCCAATTCTAAGATCACATTGAGTGGATGACTGTTGTCCCTTCCTATATGTGTAAAAAGGGTGCTTTCCTGATGTGGGATGCCCCTCTGTATGCTGTGAATATGTTTTATTATGATTAGTTAGTAATTAAGTGTCTTTGGCCTATGGTAGGACAGAATATAGCTAGGCAGGAAATCCAAACAGATAAAGGGATAAAGAGGACTGCTGCAGAGACACCAGCAGTCACCAGAGGAGTAACATGCCAGAAAATTACCAGAAAGCCACAGACCACATGGCAGTTCACGGAGTAATAGAAATGGGTTAATTTCAATAGTTAGAGCTAGCCAGTAGGAACTCTGAGCCATCAGCCAAACAGTTTGTAACTAATATTAAGCCTCATAGTGTTTATTCAGGAACTGAGTTGGAGAGAAATCTCCAGTTATACTGTCTAGTTTTTTTTACCTGTCATATCTTTTCACTACAGCTTTCAGTTTCTTTTATGATACACTTGTTGATTGCTTAGATTATTCATTCATTCATTTATATTCTTGGACTCAATAAATATTAAAAGCCAAATGCTATGTAATACACTGAAATGCAATATTCAAAAGAAATATTTTTTACCTAGTCTATAAGACACTTAGAAATGATTTCTCTAGTTAGATACCTGGAAAATATAGAAACAGATATCGTTTATTATATGTAAGGCAAAATTTATAATATAGAAAACATAAAAATTGTATATAGTATAATCTATTTATATATATGATTACATGATACATGATATAATATATTATATATAATATACGATATACGATATCGCATATTAACTATAAGATATACGCTAATACGATAGACGAGAGAGATTATACAATAGAAAAGATACAAGTATTCAATGATGAAAATAGACAGAGACAACATGAAACAGGACAACATACAAGGAAGAGACAGATTAAAAGATATAATGAACATAAGAACAATAGAGTCAAGAGAGAAGAGAAATAGAGAGCAAATGAAGACAGAAGACAAATATAAATAGATGAATACATATACAGATATACAATGATTAACAATATATAATACATAATACATAATATGAACAATATACAATATATAATATATAATACATAATACATAATACATAATACACAATACATAATACATAACATATAATATATGATATATGATACATGATACATGATACATAATACATATATTACATGAATCTATTTATATCATTTTGCTGTAAAATAATTTAAATTATATGAGAATCATGCTTTGTTTTCACAAAGACATATGAATTGATTTTTTAAAAAGTCTACAAGCAAAGACTGTAACTTAGAATGTATTCTGCAAAGAATTAAATTTGGAACTGCAGAAAATCTTCATATCAATATGATTCATTGAGCTCTGTACATTTGGAAAAGAAAATTGATGAGATAGCATTAGAAAATAAAGGAACAACTCCCTCCCTTCTTCATAAACTCTAAAACACACATCTCTTTATTTAAAGATGAGCAACGGGACTGGTATTTTCCAAGTCATTCAGCTTTTAAACAAATCAATCTCACTGAAAACCATTGAGACTCAAAGATATTGAATGTTAGAGCAAAGATACCATTGAACGAAGAGTTTACAGTAACAAATCTGCAGGAACACATTAAGACTATTTCTTTGACATATCACTTTTAGTAAATGCCCTATTCAGAAGATCACTTAACTCTGCCCATTTAACAATCCATTCCTTGTCTTTCCTTTTGAAAGAGCATTGACATATGCCCTTCTTATTTCTGTCAGTGGTGTCATAAAGCTTAATTTCAATCGCTAGATTCAGCAGCTCAGAAAATTTGTACCCTTTCAATTTTGTAGTGAGAAAAAAATATTTGCATATTTTTTTGCTAACAGGGAAAGGGGTGATGAGGTAAAGGTCTAAGTTCATAATTGTGATTAGTTTGCAAGGTTAGTGATTTTGGCTACATTTTGTAGATATAATAGATGGTACAAAGTATATTTTATGTTAATGTTTTTGATAATATATAATCCTAAATTATTAGAATAACAAAATATGTTATATACACTCAAATATAATTCATCTTTATTTTAAGAATAATTTGACATTTTGCTTTATTTAAATATTGTAGTGCACTATCTAGATATATACACTATCTAGATATATCTAGATATCTAATATCTAGATATATCTAGATATATAATTTATTTTAAGTATAAGGCAGAAAGTTATCTTTCATGAATATGAAACTCAAACGTGAACATTTTTTGCACTAATTGATATGGTGCTACAACAAACTACCACAAGTACATGGACATAAAACAATAAACTTTTATTCTCTTACAGTTCTAGAAAATTCTGAGAATACCTTTATGAAATTTAAATAAGAATGCTGCAAAGTCATGCTCCTCTCAGATCTGTAACAAGAAAAATCCCTTGCCACTTGCATCTCATGTACTCCAATCTTCATTACCCTGAACTGTGTCATTTGAATCTCTGTTTCCACAGCCATAATGGTTTCTGATGATCCATGTGTCATGTTTTCTTCTTCTACTCTCTTACAAAACTACATATGAATATATTTTGTGCTTCCTCGGGTAAACCCCACCTCAAGATCTTTCAGGAAGAGTCTTTTATTAACATATTAGATAATATTCATATGCTCCAGAAAATAGGGCATGAATATCTATTGACTCTATCATATAGTCTGACCTACCTTTTTAAGGTACAAAGAAGGCTAAATTATGACTTCTATAAACCATAAGTACTTTTACTTTTGTGTCTCTTCCATAAAAATGAATTTACAAATATATTTTATGTGTTGGATTAAAAGTTCAACACTTAAAAGCATATACGTCTCTCTTTTTATTGAATGTTTTTCGTACAAGATATTCTGATTAGAGGTATTCTCCTTCATCAGCTCCCACATTCTCCTCACCCCCACCCAACTCCATAGTTTCTTTTGCTTTCTCTTTATAAAACAACCAATAAGCAAACAGAAAAAAATCAAAATAAAATTTAATAAACACACACACAAAACCATAAAAACACAAAATCAGAAACTATAATATACAAGCAAAAGATCAGTAAGGTAAAAAAAATTCAAACAAAGCATTATGACAAAAAATATCTCTAGAAACTATCATTAAATCCATTTTGTGTTGGCAGTGTATTGCTGGACATGGGGCCTGCCCTTAGGTGTGATATATATACCCAGTGAGACTCCACTGAGGAAAACTAATTTTTTTCCTTTGTGAGCAGTTGACACTTGGAGATAAATTCTTGGTTAAGGAGAATAGACGCTTATGTATACTTCCCTTCTCAATGTTGTTACCTGAATCTTGTTCAGGCCCTATGCATATTTCAGTCCCCTCTGTGATTTCATATGTGCATCGGTCCTTTTGTTTCTAGACTCTTTCTACTCCCCTCTCTCTTACACACACACACACACACACACACACATGCACACGCACACACACACACTGGGTTTTCAAAAGACATGAGTTCAATTCTCAGGTCATAAATATCTAAATTTGTGGACTCACAACTGCCTTTTACACCAGGATCAGAAGATCTATCATCTTCTTCTGAACTATTCAGGCATCTGCATTCATGGCCAATTATCCATAAACAGATAATGTGTACTTATCCTCATACAGACACACATGCAGATACATAATTTAAAAGATAAACTTTCATTAGAGATGGGACTCCATATCCATTTCCCCTTCTCAGTGCTGGCATCTTATTTGGCTTGAGTCTGTGCTGGTCTTATATGTAATACAGCCATAATTCTACAAGTTCATGTGTGTAACATTCCTCTTGTGTCAGGAAAACAGTTTTCTTGCAGTAGTTTAAGTGAAATTGACCCTCATAGGGAGTGGCACTACTAGGAGGTATAGCTTTGTTAGAGTGGGTATAGCCTTGTTGGAGGAAATTTGTCTCTGTGAAGTCAGGCTTTGAGTTTTCCTATGCTCCTATGCTCAGGATACCACCCAATGTCTCAGCCAACTTCCTGTTGTCTGCAAGATGTAGGACTCTCAGTTACTCTACCATGTCTACCTGCATGTTGCCATGCTCCCTGCCATGATGATAAGGGACTGAACTTCTAAAACTCTAAGCATGCCTCTCCCAATTAAATGTTTCTATTTTTTAAAGTTGACAGGGTCAAGGTGTCTTCACACAACAACAGAAATATTAATTAAGACAGAAGTTTGTACCAGGGACATAGGTATTGCAGTAATAGGTCTGACCATGCTTTTGTTTGGTGTATTATGGACTTAGGATTAGGAAAGCTGTGAAATTCTTTAAGTGCTGCTTAATGGGACATACTAGTAGGAGCAAGGAAGACTGAGACTCAATATGGTTTGTAGTGTGGAGCTGTGGGCTGCGATCCTGCCGCCCAGCTCCAGGTCTGGCTAGCTTATGCCCCGAAATAACAACACACAAACTACATCCATTTAAACACTACCTGGCTCATTAGTTTCAGCCTCTTACTCACATCTTGACTAACCCATATCTAATAATCTGTGTAACACCACAAAGTGGTGGCTTATGAGGAAACATTCAGCATGTCTGTCCTGGTTGCTGGCTTCATGGCGACTGTTCCAGAGAGGAGAGGTGTGGCAATTGTCTGAGCCATCTACCTCACTTCCTTCTTCCTGTTCTGTCTACTCCACCTACATAAGGGCTGGCCTATTAAATGGGCCAAGGCAGTTTCTTTATTAATGAGTGAAAACAACACAAACAGAAGACTCTCCCACATCAATGGTTCAGAGAAGAAGAATGTTACTATGTAGCTTAAAAGTTGGTCTAATGATATTTTGGTGAAGAAAGTGACTGCTTTATACCCTTATCAAAAGACTCTGCCTGAGGCTAAAGTGGAGAGTTTTTGATTAATTCCTGTGGCAGAAGAAATCTCAAAACAGCCTAGTATAGACTCTGTTGTGTAGGTATTAGACTTAACTCAAATAAAAAATTTAAAGAAAAGGAGAAAGTTATGAAAGTAAAATACAAAATGCACAAGTTGTGGAGAAAAAGAGCAAATGGAAGTAGAATGGATCTAAACCCTGTGTTCAAGGAGATAAACAGATTAGGAAAAGAACTAAAGGGAGTAGTGATCCTAGAACAAGATCTCAGCCTGCTTAGTTTCCAGCTTATAAAACATTACTAAAAGGACGTTTAGAGCCAGTTGTAAGGAGAGAACCCTTCTAATCTTTGCAACTGGAAGACGGAGGCTGGTCTAGAGATACAGTTTCAGGTTAGTCAAGAATAGGCACTGAAGGACAGAAAATTGGTGAAGACATAAATAAATGCAGGTGCCGTGTTCCAGGCCCAATAAAAAACACAACTTGGCAGCATTGGCCATTGGTTTTTGGCTTTACCGTTAAGGTAGAAAAAATGGGTTTAAAAATACCACCAGAGTAGGAGCATGGGGATCACAATTGTTAGCAAAGAAAAGGAAGACATGAATAAAATAATAAAACAGAAACATAGGATAGTATGGGGAGGAAGTTCCAATGAATAATGAAATTGTCTGCATTTAATTTTTCATACACTTTTATACCCCAACACAAAAGGGGGAAGAAGGCAAAAAATGACAATTCAAGGACAGATAATTACTTCAACACTTTGAGCCATCAAGACATTAATCTATTCAATAGCATTCTGTTGTTTAAGCAGGCAGTGAACCCACCCTAGACCAAATAAACTGAAGGCAACTACTCCCTCAGTCAAATCTCCTGTTCCAAAAGAAGGAGCAGGAATGCTTACATATCTTGACCCTCTGTCAGGATTGAGTGGATATACCTGTATGTGCCATCTTAATGTCAAAAAACCAAGGAACCACATCCTTGGCCAGGATATGTAGTCACACTTACTGTCAACAATTTTGACCAACCTCAGACACTATTACCATCAGACAAGGTGGAACTAGGATCACAGTTTTGGGTTTCCACAGGTTATGGAATTTGCCTCTGTGCCTAATGAAAGACAGTGAGGTCAGAATATGTGTCAATGGTGTCCTTAAATGGAGGCCTAGTAGAGAGGCCATTGAGTGAAGCTGTGAAGTTGAAACCTGGATTGCCTTGGAGAACTCAAGATATGAGAGATGCAGATGTAACATGCCTTCCAGGGAAAGCTGCTAACAGGGAGTAGAAGCAGTTCAAGAGAAAGAAATGTGTTGTAGTCAATAAAGCTGAACAGAGTTGGAGATCTGAAGGTTGTTTTGACATCAGATATAGAGATTCAGAGTTTTGAGTTTGCCCAATGGGTTTTCAGTCTTGCTTTTGACCAGTATTCCCTCACTATGCTTACTTTCCTGTGTTTTGGAATGGTATTGTATATCTTGTGACATTATATGTTGGATATATATATATATATATATATATATATATATATATATATATATATTTCACAGGGGATTACTGTAGAAGGAAACGGCGGGCTGTGTCCTGCCACCCGGCTAGCTTTGCCCAAAATAATTACAAGGAAACTGTATTCTTTTAAATACTGCCTGGCCCCTGGCCCGTTATCTGTAGCTTCTTATTGGTTGATTCTCGTATCTTCCTTTAACCCATATTTAGTAATCTGTGTAGCACCATGAGGTGTGGCTTACCAGGAGAGATCTTAACCTGCGTCCATCTCAGAGAAGAGAAGCATGGAGACTCACTATGGCGACTGCCTGAAGCGTCTCCCCAACTCTGCTTCCTTTTTCCCACAATTCTGTTCTGTCTACTCTGCCTACCTAATTTTCTGTCTCTTAAAGGGCCAAGGCAGTATCTTTATTAATAATGAAAGTAACACATAGACACTCCTCCATCATTTCCCCCTTTTCTGTTTAAACAGAAAAGAAAGGCTTTAACTTTAACATCGTAAAATTACATGTAACAAAAGTTATCAAGCAAGAATTACAGTTATAATATTTATATCTATTTTATCTTTTATCATAACTAAGGAAAACTATAACTACCTTATTCTTCAACTCCATCAAAGACTCCAGAAGGATATAATATTACCTAAGTAAACAAGAAATATGCAGCTTTCAAACTCTAGAAATGAGAGACAACTCACTGCCTGGACAGTCACCCAAAGTTCCTCTGTACCGTTGGGGCATCCATCTTCAGCCTTCAGGCCCATAGTATTCAGCAGATATTTCCATGAAGCAGGAAATTCCAAAGACAGTTCAGTCACTTTCTGCTGTGTCCTGCAGAACATCTCGCAGACTCTTTAAT
The DNA here is from genome assembly GCF_903992535.2 of Arvicola amphibius. Classification (NCBI taxonomy): domain Eukaryota; kingdom Metazoa; phylum Chordata; class Mammalia; order Rodentia; family Cricetidae; genus Arvicola; species Arvicola amphibius. The sequence goes on from NC_052065.1 coordinate 105,350,566, forward strand.
GAATCAGGAACCCAGAAGGAACATCTCACCTTTAGGCAAGTTCAGCAGTCCTCTCTCTGCGGGTTCTTTATGTCCAGTTTACACAACAGTCCAGGCAAGAGCAGTTTCTTGCCCATATGGCTATCAAACTCCATAAGGAACCTCTTCGATGCCCATCTTCCTCTCGAAGTAGATTGGTGCTGCCAGGAGCAGACGTGTCTCATTGTCATGAAAACCCCAAGTTATTAAAACATTAAATGCCATATTCTGCAGTCTTTGAAAGATATGAAGAATGTCTATCTAACTGAAATATATCTCTACATATCTAGAAAATCTAACATGACTACAGGCTTAACTATTATCAATGATTATCCATTAACAACCTATATTTCCTAATTATACATTACATTTTTAAATGAACTACACAATTACAATACCTTAATCAAGATCAGAAATACATATACATATAACAAATTGACCTTAAAATCCATACCAATGCAAATTATTCATATCTATATCATCTCCCCCTTTAAATGTAAAAGAACATTTATAAACAATATTTGGGAAAATGGGCGCAGTTTTTTCTCTCCAAACTGCTTCCTGCTGAATGGGGGCATTGTTATTTAGGTCTTTCATGGTATAACCTGTCTGCCAGGTTCATCTCAGTTGGCAGTTGAGCGAAGTAATTTTTTGAGGGTGTTCACAGCAACCTTTCAGGAGGGCATGGTCTATCATACCATATTGGGATAGAAGCAATCCACAGAGTCTTGTCCTCTGTGAAAACAAAAGAAGAAACTCTTTTCCAAAGCATCATGTTCTTAGATCCAAATCCTGAAGTCATACCATTAAGATGTCCATTCTGGTCTAGCCTGGCAGCCCATATAATGAAATGTCTCTCTGTATTTAGCTCCTTTACAGTCAAAAATTTCAAAGAAAACACAATAAAATACATAATCCAGACTCTCTGTGAATTTTCCATTTTTACGTGGCTTATTTTCACTCTATCACTTTACTTTATTCTGTCTCTTTAAAGACTTTTCCCTTTTTTGAGGCATTAACTTTATTTTTTATATTTTCTTCTTCTCTCTCAAGCCTACATACATTCATCCAACATTGTGACTCATTTAAAAGTCTTTTATGTCTGAATCTGTCCTATTGTGAATCTGTAATTTTTCTACTGTCGAGAAACATGTTTGATTTGCGCCTTTACATCGCTAAGCACTTAAGACTCTAAGCTGTGACATTCCTAGGTCAAAAACAGGTACTGCAGGCTTGCCCCGCCCAGTCCAACATGGCAGAGCCGCTTGTGACTCTGAATCCGTTGCACCTCTGAGCTGCAGAGCCGCTGGGCTGTTCTAGATGTTTGCTCCACCTCTCTCCAATTTCAAAATGGAGGATGTACCATTTTCTACTAGCTCTGGGGCCTCCAGGTAGGAGCCACACTCAGCACTTTAATTCTGAGACTGAGTGTGCAGCACAGAAACTCTTTTCATCCAAGTTACAGCCAAATCTGATGCGCAGAGCACCACGCAGCCTGGAAACATCTCTCTCTATGGTGGCAGAAAACCACCATGCTCTCCTGCTCGCCTAAGCCTGATTCCGCCATCTGCCCAGGTTCAGGCAGGGAGCAGTGAGCCATTGGCATGGTCTCAGAGTACTTTCTTTCCGATCCCGAGCGGGAACACAAATATCCTGGCCCATAAAAGCCACTGAAATGCTTTATAGCCAGAGTTTGCACTGGCAGCACAGCACCAGGAAGCCGCATTTTAAAATGACTCAGCGTTTTCTCTGCCGCTATTGCCGAAACAGGAAGTCTCTCTACGGCACGTCCAGGCAAACAGCAAAAAGCTGTGTTAAACTCTCTCTCTCCTTTATTTAAAACTTTTTCAGGTTTTTATGTGGATTTAGTCACCACGTTGGAGCACCAATCTGTGGAAGGAAACGGCAGGCTGTGTCCTGCCACCCGGCTAGCTTTGCCCAAAATAATTACAAGGAAACTGTATTCTTTTAAATACTGCCTGGCCCCTGGCCCGTTATCTGTAGCTTCTTATTGGTTGATTCTCGTATCTTCCTTTAACCCATATTTAGTAATCTGTGTAGCACCATGAGGTGTGGCTTACCAGGAGAGATCTTAACCTGCATCCATCTCAGAGAAGAGAAGCATGGAGACTCACTATGGCAACTGCCTGAAGCATTTCCCCAACTCTGCTTCCTTTTTCCCACAATTCTGTTCTGTCTACTCTGCCTACCTAATTTTCTGTCTCTTAAAGGGCCAAGGCAGTATCTTTATTAATAATGAAAGTAACACATAGACACTCCTCCATCAGATTACAGATAAGATAATTCATTCATCTCAAAAGATACTTTGAATTTTGGAGTTTTAAACATTGTTGAGATTGTTATAGACTATGGGAACTTTTGAGTTTGAGGAAAATCCACTTTGCATTATGGTATTGTTCTAAGATTATAGGGGCCAGGAAGTGGAATGTGGTAGTTGGAGTGCTATTGAACCTCATAAACTCATAGGGATTGGTACTATTAGAAGTGTCTCTTTGTCAGAGTGGATATGGCCTTGTTGGAGGAAATGCAGGACTGTGATGGCACAGTGCTTTCCTATCCTTAGGATAATACTGTTTCTCAGTTGACTTTTCACTTACCTGCAAATATAGGACACTCAGCTATTCAACTACCACCATGTATGCCTGCATACTCTCTGGGTTCCTGCTATGATGATAATGGACTGAACCTCTGAAACTGTGAGCAAGCCCCCCCAGTTAAATGTGTTCTTTATAAGACTTGCTGTGATCATCATGTCTTTGCACAGCAATAGACACACTAACAAAGACATTATTCATTACCTCTGGCTCTTATAATCTTTCTGCCTCCTCTTCTACATAGATACCCTAAGCCTTAAAATGAGGAATTTGATGAAAACATCCTCTTTAGGACTGACTACTTCAAAAGTCTTTTTCTGAGCATTGTCCAGTTGTGGGTCTCTGTGTTCATTCCTACTTACATCAAGAAGTAGCTTCTCTGATAAGGTTCGAGAAAGACACTGATCTATGAGAACATGAGTACATACTTAGGAACTATTTTTATTATTTTATTGTTATGCTATTTTAGCAGAATTAGAGTAAAATGCTTTCCCCTTCACCTATAACCTATCTAGTCTCATGTTCCTGTCCCCTTTAGCAGTATTAGGTATGAGTTCCATCTCATTGAGTGAGCCTTAAATCTATTTGTTAAGAAGGTAGTTGGTTATATTTCTGTGACATTTATGCCATTATTTCACTCACACTTATCTTTCAGGTAAGTTGCTATTGTATGTCAAAAATTTGTATCTTAGTGATATTGATTACCTCTCTTTCTACCCTGGCAATATGCTTATTACCTTCCAGTACAAAGAATAAATTCTCTCTAGTGGAGAATCACTGGATTTATAAACCACACCCAATGGCAGGCCCCATGTGCAAGAGTATTTGGCCAATACAAAACAAATATTTTTCGTGGAGTATTTTTTTAAAACTTATTTTGACATTTTTTTTGTCTAATTGATATTTTCTCTATTGTAATTTTCATTTTAAGGTTTTGTGAGTTTTTTATTTCTTGCTTTGTTTTGTTTCTTCTTGTGAGAGATGAAAGAGACAGGGAGAGAGAACATGAAATTGGGTATTAGAGAGGTGTAGAAGCTCTGAGAAGAGTTGGTGGAGTGAGATAAACATGATCAAAACAAATTTTATGCAAAATGCTCAATGAAATTATTAAATAGTTAAAATAAAATCTTAGTAATATGCATCTTATACTTGCATATATATCAAATTAATTATTATATACTCATTGTTATCTAGAATATTTATTCATTGTTACCACATTCATTATTCTTTTGGTTTTAAAATGATAACACTTTCATGAACTGCAAATTATTATAGACAATAGCTGCTGTGTTTAAGGACCAAGTTAGTTCTACATATAAAAAGTGAATAAAGGTTAGCATCCTGAAAGCAATGGATAAAATTTAGAAACTACACAAGCACAAGAGAGAATTAAAATTTCTACATGTAATTCTTAATTTTTCTTAGACTTTCAAAAATCTGGGCTCTATGTTTTCCTGTAGCAGAGCCTTTAAAATGGGAAAGACAAATGTCTTAATTATGGTCTATGCCTTCAAAAGCTCCTAAAAGAGAAATAATTTTCAAGATCTTTTGAAATGTGGTAAAATGGTTGCATTATGTCATCTCCATGTAGAATCTGTGAGTAGTAATTCACAGTTCATACATATTCTTTTAACTTTTGAAGATTGGAGCTAAAACATAAGTAAGACTAGTAATTTTGAACTAAATCACACAGCTTCTGTGTGCCCTAGTCAGACATCAATTTATGTATTTCAAATTATGTTTCTCAATAATAATGCAATTGTACTGTCAAACAGCTTATAATTGCTGGCACAGTCCATTTGTGGGTTACAAAACTATATTTCCTTTGGCAATATTAAAAGATTGAAAAATAGTACAAATTTTTATTGTCAGTGTTATGAAAGATTATAGTAATCAAAAATAAATCACAGCTAGGGTAGCTAAGAGCAAATCAAAATTTGTTTTTTCTCCTTTAGTAAGAAAATTGTTTATGTTTGTTTACTGTTTTCCAACTAGGAATTCTATAGCCATCTATTTTCTGACACATACTTTGTTTCACAAATTAAATTTAATTGTTTTAATAATTTATATTATACAACAGATGGTATTTTGTGCAACATTTTATTATCTTTAAGACAGTTTTACATATACATTGACTGAAATGGTTTTGTATATTATTTCACTTATTTTTCAGAGATAAGAATGCATAATTTTTGAAATGCACAATTAGAGAAACAAATGTATTTTAAAGTGTACTTTTGATTATTAATATGTTATTTTAAAATGTGTAATTAGATAGGCAAATGTATTTTAAAGTGCACTTATGATTATTAATGTTATTTTGAAAGATGAATTAAATATTTCAGTGTTTAAAGTTTCACATATTTCTGAAACTATAGTAATAACAGCAGTGGTTAAATTATTGAACTTATACACATTATTTTATTGATTGCTCATGCAAAAACACTTACATAGGTATTTTTATTATTTTACAGCTAAAGGCACTGATGTACACATACCATTTGAAAATTTTCTTCATGATAACACAGCTAATAATTAATAAACATTTTAAATTTAAATTATTTCTATCTAATCGGAGTCTATTTGTGTAATAATTAACATACCATCTATTTCTCCATTCCTTCATCTACTCTAAAAATCTGCTTTTGAAGGAAATACCAGCAGGTGTAAAATACATTTGATGACTAAAAGCTATCGTTCAAATTCAATTCTTGACAGAAGTGTATGACATGAATTAATTACAGAAAACACTGGCCACATTAACTAGTTTTCAGTTCGATAGTATGTTCACTTCAGTAGACTGAAAAACACGGTGAAGAAAATGTCAACATGTTGATATCATTGTGGATAAAGCTAGTACTTTTTCTTGATATGAATCCATATACATAGTCATTGGCATTAGTTACTTTAAAAATACCAGAAGGTGATAGATATTGGTCTATTTTCATTCTTCTACAGGTGATAGATATTGGTCTATTTTCATTCTTCTACATGTAGATATCCAGTTATGCTAGCACCACTTGTTAAATATGCTTTCTTTTTTTCCATTTGATATTTGTTGCTTCTTTATCAAAGATCAGGTGTTCGAAAATGTGTGGATTGATATGCGTGTCTTCTATTCGGTTGCATTGGTCCTCCTGTCTGTTTTTATGACAATACCAGGCTGTTTTCAGTACTATAGTTCTGTAGTAGAGTTTGAAGTCAAGGATTGTGGTGCCTCCAGAAGTTCTTTTATTGTACAGGATTGTTTTGGCTATCCTGGTTTTTAATTTTTTTTTTCCTTTTCCATATGAAGTTGAGTACCATTCTTTCCAGGTCTTTGAAGAATTTTGCTGGGATTTTGCTGGGCAGTGTGTTGAATCTGTAGATTGCTATTGGTAAGATCACCAATTTTACTGTTAAATCTTCCTACCCAAGAGCATGGGAGATCTTTCTACTTTCTGGTATCTTCTTCAATTTCTTTCTTCAGAGATTTAAAGTTCTTGTCATACAAGTTTTCCACTTGTTTGATTAGAGTTACTCTGAGATATTTTTTGCTATTTGTGGCTATTGTGAAGGGTGTTAATTCTCTAATTTCTTTCCCAGCCCTTTTATCATGTGTGTACAGGAAAGCTACTGATTTTTTTGAGTTAATCTTGTATCCTGCTATATTGCTAAAAGTGTTTATGAGTTGTAGAAGTTCCTTGGTAGAACTTTTGGGATCACTTATGTAAACTATCATATCATCAGCAAACAGTGAGTGTTTGACTCACTTCTTTTTTTTCCAATTTGTATCCTCTTGATCTCCTTTTGGTGTCTTATTGCTCTATCTAGGACCTCAAGAACTATACTAAATAGATATGGAGAGAATGGACAACCTTGTATTATTCCTGATTTCAGTGGAATCACAGAGAGTTTCTCTCCACTTAGTTTGATATTGGCTGTTGGCTTGTTGTATATTGCCTTTATTATGTTTAGGTATGTTCCTTGTATCCCTGTTCTCTCCAATACCTTTATCATGAAAGGATGTTGTATTTTGTCAAAAGCTTTTATGGCATCTAATGAGATGATCATGTGGTTTTTATTTTTCAAAAAAAATAATACGGGAAGATATCAAGAGTGGTTGGGCAGAAAGATTGAATAACCTATAACAAAAATCATTGAGTATACTATGAAGAGAACAAAACACTCTGTCCCCCACAAGAGGGGCGAGTGATGGCCCATTGAGGTCAAAGAATAATATTAATAGGAAAAGGAGCCATAAGTTTAATTGTAAGCAGTGTGATTTTTGTTGCTGTTTTACAGAAGCAGATTTATGTTATTACATCATACCTGGAACAGAAAATTAGTACTGGTATTATATCAAAATTAACACTATGTATATGGATATTTGAAACAATCCAGACATTCGTCAACTCTTCCTCTTCCACTCTTTTAATTGCCCAAACTAACAAATCATATCCATACTATAAAGTCTTTGAATTTGACTTTGTCTCATGCACAGATTTAGATGCTTCTATTAATATTATAGAATACCTGAGACATGTGGTTTTAGGAGAAAATGTTTTATTCTACCTCACAGTTGTCAAGGTTTCAGTCTATTGGCAATTGATCCCTCTGCTTTAGAGCCACTAACAAGACAGTTTAACATAGTGAAGACAAGAGGGAGAGAAAATTGCTTATCTAATCTTATCTAGCAGACAAAGAGGAAATGCTTAGGGACCCAATACTTATTTTGAAGACATTGGCTCTGTGGCCTAATATTTTCCACTATTCTCCATCTCCTAGTAGCATCATATACTTCAGACCAATCCTGAATTTAGCACATGATCTTTGAGGCATACCCTAACCCTATAACTTGTGATCCTAGAGAAGCTAAATAAGAAGGTGAACCCCCCCAAAAAATATAGTTATCCTACTGGATATTAGAAGTAGACAAGATTCCTGGGCAAAAAATGGAAACTTGGGGGTGAGGGTGGGGTGGGGACAAGGGGAGATGGGGAGAGAAAGGTGTGAAGGGGAGGATGGGGAGAGCTCGGGGGAATAAGATGGTTGGGATAAAGGAAGGGTGGACATGGGAGCAGGGAAATATATATCTTAATTAAGAGAGCCATTTTAGGGTTGGCAAGAGTCTTGGCTCTAGAGGGGTTCCCAGGTGTCCAGGGAGATATCCCCAGCTAAGTCCTTGGGCAGCTGAGGAGTGGGAGACTGAAATGGCCCAATCCTATAGCCATACTGATGAATATCTTGCATATCACCATAGAATCTTCATCTGGTGATGGATGGAGATAAAGACAGAGCCCCACACTGGAGCACCAGACTGAGCCCCTAAGGTCCAAAGGAGAGCAGAAGGAGGGAAAACATGAGCAAGGAAGTCAGGACCACTAGGACTGCCACCCACCCACTGAGATGGTGGGGCTGATCTAATGGGAGTTTCACCAAGGCCAGCTGGACTGGGACTGAAAAAGCATGGGATAAAACCAGACTCCCTGAACATGGCGGACAGTGAGGGCTGTTGAGAAGCCCAAGGGACAATCGGCACTGGATTTTGATGCTACTGCATGTAATCGACTTTGGGGGGGGGCCTAGCCGTTTCGATCTCACCTTCCTATACATTGATGGAGGGGGGAGGACCTTGGACTTCCCACAGGGCAGGGAACCCTTACTTGCTCTTTGGACAGGAGAGGAGGGGGAGGGGATTGGGGAGGGGGGAGGGAAATGGGAGTGGGAGGAGCAGACCAGACCTCTCTGAATGTGGCCAACGGTGGAGGCTGACTGAGAAGCCAAGGACAAAGGCGCTGAGCTTTGACTCCTCTGCATGGACAGGCTCTGTGGGAGCCTTCTCATCTTGGTTGATCACCTTCCTGGACCTGGGGGGAGTTGGGAGGACCTTGGTTTTAATATAGAGTAGGGAACCCCGATGGCTCCTTGGCCTGAAGAGGGAGGGAGGGGGGTATGGTTGGAGGGGAGGGGAGGGAAGGGGGAGGAAGAGGGGAGAAGATGGAAATTTTTAAATATAAAAAATAAACCAATAATAATAATAATAATAATAATAATAATAATAATAATAATAATAAATGAAACAGTGGCCTTAACATAAGATCCAACACTGAATTTTTAGAAAAGAAACAATTATATCCATACACAATGTTTATCCATATACATATCTATTGATACACAATGTCCTTGTGAAAAGACCTCCAACAACAATGGAAATAAAGGCAAAAATTGACTAATGAAATTCCTTTTTTTAAAAAAAATAGATTTTTCTTTTATATAGTACATCCTGATCACCATTTCCTCTACCTCTACTCCTAGCTCTCCCCTCCATATCCACTCCCAATCAATTTCTCTTCAGAAAAAGCAGGCCTCCAAAAGACAAAAACTAAGTAAGACAAAACAAATTACAACAAGACAAGGCAAAAGCACTCATACTGACTCTGGACAAGGCAACCCAATAGGAGGAAAAGAGTCCCACGCGGAGGCAAATGAATCAGAGAAATACCAGCTCCCACTCTTATGAGTCCCACGAAAACACCAAAGTAACAACAGTACTAGCATATACACAGAGGACCTAGTGCAGACCAATGTAGATCCCATGCTTGCCACTTCAGTCTGTGTGAGCCCCTTATTTAATTCAGTGAGACATGTTCTCCTGGTGTTCTCCACACTCTCTAATTCCTACTATCTTTTCTCTCACTGTTCCACGGGAATCCTCAATCTCCAAGAGGAAGGACCCAATAAAGATGCAATTAGACTCTGCAAAATAATCGGGTGGGTCTCTGTACTCTCTCCCATCTGCCACCAGAAGAAACCTCTCTGATGAAAACTATGGCCACCAACCTATTAGCATAACAGAGGATCCTTAGGCATCATTTATTTGTTGTTTGTTTGTGTTTTGTGGTTTGTTTGTTATTGTCAGCAAATTGTGTTTGGTGCTACCCCTAAGTCTCTGAGCTATCCAGTCTCCAGTTTTCTGGCCACCCATGCAGTGTAGGACATGGCCTGAAGTAAACAAATATTGGTTGGCCACTTGCACAAGTTCTGCTTCACTATTGTTCCACCACATCTTGCATGGAGGACAGACTGTAGGGGGATGGTTTTGTGGCTAGGTTTGTGTCTAGGTTTCCCTTTCCATAGCCTTTAGAGTGCCTTCTCACACCAAAGAGACTGAAGAGTACTGGTGAAGACTCCATGCATGTACCTGCTTGACCTCTCTACCTTCAATGAGCTGTGTGGATGTTGTCATCAGCCTTGAGGCCCTGTAGTCAGTTTTCAGAGCACAATCTTCTCTACTACATTAGCCTGGGTTGTTTAGGAACTTCCACAGGACCCTTATGGCCAGCAAGTCAAAGGAGTATAACCCAGTCCCACCACTAGAAGCTTTAGCTGACTAAAAAACACAGACAGTTCAGACTTTCAACACACTATTGCTAGAACTTTTAGCCTTCTTCATCCTTGTAGATTGATGGGAGTTTCCTTTGCACCAGGTTTCTACCTGTCATGATGTCATTTTTAAACAGCTGATTAAACTCCATTCTGTCAATGTTTTTTCCCACATTTTCTTTATTCATTCTTCAGTTAAGGTACATCTAGGTTGTTTCCGTTTTACGGCTATTATGAATAAAAACAAAATAAACACAGTTCAGAAAATGTCTTTGTGGTAGGATAGAATGTCTTTTGAGTATATGCAATTCCCAATTTTCTAATGATCTGCCATATTGGTTTCCATAGTGAATATACCAGTTTGCAATCCCATCAGCAATGGACGAGTGTTTCCCTTGTTCCACATCCTCTCCATCATGAATTGTCACTTTTGGTATTGATCTTAGCCATTCTGACAGGTGTAAGATGAAATCTCAGAGTCATTTTGATTTGCGTTTCCCTGATGGCTAAGGATGTTATAAATTTCTGCAAGTGTTTCTCAGCTACTAGAGAGATTCCTCTATTTAGAATTCTCTACTTAGATCTCTGTCCCATTTTTAATTGGATTATTTTTTGATATCTAAATTCTTGAGTTCCTTATATATTTTTGTATATTAGACCTCTATTGGATGTTGAGTTGGAAAAATATTTGTTCCATTTATTTGGTTGTCCATTGGTCCAATTGACAGTGTCCTTTGCCTTACAGAAGCTTTTCAGCTTCATAAGGTCCGATTTCCTGTCTATCTTAGTGCTTGTGCTATCAATGTTCTGTTCAAAAGTTGTGTCCTGTTCAAGGTTGTTCCCCACTTTCTCTTCTTTTCTCAAGTTCAGTGTATCTGCATTTATGTTGAGGTCTTTGATCCACTGGGACTTGAGTTTTGTTCAGGATGTTAAGTGTGGAACTATTTGCATTTTCTACATTCTTCAGACATTCAGTTTGACCACCACAAGTTCTCAAAGATAATTTATTGCTTTTTTTTATTTTTTTACTTATATTTTAATTAAAAATTTCTGCCTCCTCCCCACCTCCCATTTCCCTTCCTCACCTCCAACTCCCCTACCCCGCCCTCTCCAGCCCGAAGAGCAGTAAGGGTTCCCTGCCCTGTGGGAAGTCCAAGGTCCTCCCCCCTCCATCAATGTATAGGAAGGTGAGCATCGAAACAGGCTAGCCCCCCCCCAAAGTCAGTACATGCAGTAGCATCAAAATCCAGTGCCATTGTCCTTGGCTTCTCAACAGCCCTCACTGTCCGCCATGTTCAGGGAGTCTGGTTTTATCCCATGCTTTTTCAGTCCCAGTCCAGCTGGCCTTGGTGAACTCCCATTAGATCAGCCCCACCATCTCAGTGGGTGGGTGCACTCTTAGCAGTCCTGACTTCCTTGCTTATGTTTTCCCTCCTTCTGCTCCTCCTTTGGACCCTGAGAGCTCAGTCTGGTACTGCAATGTGGGGCTCTGTCTCTATCTCCATCCATCGCCAGATGAAGATTCTATGGTGATATGCAAGATATTCATCAGTATGGCTATAAGATTGGGCCATTTCAGTCTCCCACTCCTCAGCTGCCCAAGGACTTAGCTGGGGATATCTCCCTGAACACCTGGGAACCCTTCTAGAGTCAATACTCTTGCCAACCCTAAAATGGCTCCCTTGATTAAGATGTATACTTCCCTGCTCCCATGTCCACCCTTCCTTTATCCCAACCATCTTATTCCCCCGAGCTCTCCCCACCCTCCACTTCACATTTTTCTCTCCCCATATCCCCTTAGCCCCATCCTACCCAAGTTCTCAATTTTTGCCAGGCAATCTTGTCTACTTCCAATATTCAGGAGGATAACTATATGTTTTTCTTTGGGTTCATCTTCTTACTGTCTTCTCAAGGATCACAAATAATAGGCTCAATGTCCTTTAGTTATGGCTAGAACCAATTATGAGTGAGTACATCCCATGTTCATCTTTTGGGGTCTGGGTTGCCTCACTCAGAATAGTGTTTTCTATTTCCATCCATTTGCATGCAAAATTCAAGATGTCATTGTTTTTTATTACAGAGTAGTATTCTTAATATGTATATGTTCCACACTTTCTTCATCCTTTCTTCAATTGAAGGGCATCTAGGTTGTTTCCAGGTTCTGGCTATTACGAATAATGCTGCTATGAATATAGTTGAACAAATGCTTTTGTAATACGGTAGGGCATCTCTTGGATATATTCCCAAGAGTGGTATTCCTGGGTCTTGGGGTAGGTTGATCCCGAATTTCCTGAGAAACCGCCACACTTCTTTCCAAAGTGGTTGCACAAGTTTGCATTCCCACCACCAATGGATCAGTGTACCCCTTACTCCACAACCTCTCCAGCAAAGGGGATCATTGGTGTTTTTGATTTTAGCCAATCTGACAGGTGTAAGATGTATCTCAAAGTTGTTTTGATTTGCATTTCCCTGATCCCTAAGGAGGTTGAGCATGACCTTTAGTGTCTTTTGGCCATTTGAACTTCTTCTGTTGAGAATTCTCTGCCCCATTTTTAATTGAATTAATTAGCATTTTAAAGTCTAGTTTCTTAAGTTCTTTATATATTTTGGAGATCAGACCTTTGTCTGTTGCAGGGTTGGTGAAGATCTTCTCCCAGTCAGTAGGTTGCCTTTTTGTCTTACTGACAGTGTCCTTTCTTTACAGAAGCTTCTCAGTTTCTGGAGGTCCCATTTATTCAATGTTGCCCTTAATGTCTGTGCTACTGGGGTTATACATAGGAAGCAGTCTCCTGTGCCCATATGTTGTAGAGTACTTCCCACTTTCTCTTCTGTCAGTTTCAGTGTCTTCAGATTGATATTGAGGTCTTTAATCCATTTGGACTTTAGTTTTGTGCATGGTGATAGATATGGATCTGTTTTCATTCTACAGGTTGACATCCAGTTATGCCAGCACCATTTGTTGAAAATGCTTTTTTTCTTCCATTGTGTACTTTAAGCTCCTTTACCAAAAATCAGGTGTTCATAGGTTTGTGGGTTAAAATCCGGGTCTTCTATTTGATTCCATTGGTCAACTTCTCTGTTTTTATGCCAATACGAAGCTGTTTTCATTACTGTAGCTCTGTAATAGAGTTTGAAGTCAGGGATGGTAATGCCTCCAGAAGTTCCTTTATTGTATAAGATTGTTTTGGCTATCCTGGGTTTCTTGTTTTTCCATATAAAGTTGATTATTGTTTTCTCAAGATCTGTGAAGAATTTTGATGGGACCTTGATGGGGATTGCATTGAATCTATAGATTGCCTGTGGTAGAATTGCCATTTTTACTATGTTAATCCTCCCAATTCAAGAACAAGGGAGATTCTTCCATTTGCTGGTATCCTCTTCAATTTCTTTCTTCAAAGACTTAAAGTTCTTGTCAAAAAGATCTTTCACTTTTTGGTTGGAATTACCCCAAGATATTTTATGCTATTTGTGGCTATCATGAAAGGTGATGCTTCTCTGATTTCACTCTCTGCTTTCTTATCCTTTGTGTATAGGAGGGCAACTGATTTTCTGGAGTTGATCTTGTATCCTGCCCATGTTAGTAAAGGTGTTTATCAGCTGTAGGAGTTCTTTGGTGGAGTTTTTGGGGTCACTTATGTACACTGTTATATCATCTGCAAATAACGAAAGCTTAACTTCTTCCTTTCCAATTCGAATCTCGCTTCCTGTCCCTTCCCAGCTTGCACCCAGAATCCTCCCCACCTCCCCCTGCCTCATCCTCCCGTCTTTGGGGCCACAAAATCCCACAGCTCAGCCTGTTTGGGCTCTGGGGACTGGAATTGAGTGCACCCAGGCCGGTGGGAGGTCCCCTCCTTCATTTGACTGCCCGGAGCAAGGTAGGCCTTTGTCTGAGAGCTGCTTGGCCTGCAAGGGGACCTGAAAGTCTGCAGGAGGATCCATCGTTCTTTGGGGTGAGTGAGGAGTGTGTGCCCGAACTGCAGCAGCTGCCCGGAGAGGGACCACCGACTCTCCACAACTCCCCCTGCCACCAGCACACTTCCTGCTCTTCCTGCAGGGGTTATTCTCCCCGGATACCGCCTCTCTCTCTCCCTGTCCCTTCCCAGCTTGCACCCAGAATCCTCCCCCCTCCCCCTGCCTCATCCTCCCGTCTTTGGGGCCACAAAATCCCACAGCTCAGCCTGTTTGGGCTCTGGGGACCCGGAATTGAGTGCACCCAGGCCGGTGGGAGGTCCCCTCCTTCATTTGACTGCCCGGAGCAAGGTAGGCCTTGTCTGAGAGCTGCTTGGCCTGCAAGGGGACCTGAAAGTCTGCAGGAGGATCCATCGTTCTTTGGCGTGAGTGAGGAGTGAGTGCCCGAACCGCGGCAGCTGCCCGGAGAGGGACCACCGACTCTCCACAACTCCCCCTGCCACCAGCACACTTCCTGCTCTTCCTGCAGGGGTTATTCTCCCCGGATACCGCCTCTCTCTCCCTGTCCCTTCCCAGCTTGCACCCAGAATCCTCCCCCCCTCCCCCTTCCTCATCCTCCCGTCTTTGGGGCCACAAAATCCCACAGCTCAGCCTGTTTGGGCTCTGGGGACCTGGAATTGAGTGCACCCAGGCCGGTGGGAGGTCCCCTCCTTCATTTGACTGCCTGGAGCAAGGTAGGCCTTTGTCTGAGAGCTGCTTGGCCTGCAAGGGGACCTCACAGTCTGCAGAAGGATCCATCATTCTTTGGGGTGAGTGAGGAGTGAGTGCCCGAACCGCGGCAGCTGCCAGGAGAGGGACCACCGACTCTCCACAACTCCCCCTGCCACCAGCACACTTCCTGCTCTTCCTGCAGGGGTTATTCTCCCCGGATACTGCCTCTCTCTTCCTGTCCCTTCCCAGCTTGCACCCAGAATCCTCCCCCCCTCCCCCTGCCTCATCCTCCCGTCTTTGGGGCCACAAAATCCCACAGCTCAGCCTGTTTGGACTCTGGGGACCTGGAATTGAGTGCACCCAGGCCGGTGGGAGGTCCCCTCCTGCATTTGACTGCCCGGAGCAAGGTAGGCCTTTGTCTGAGAGCTGCTTGGCCTGCAAGGGGACCTGACAGTCTGCAGGAGGATCCATCATTCTTTGGGGAGGATCCATCATTCTTTGGGGACACCAAACACCTCCGCGCTCCTTTTGAAGGAAGAGATGGGCGGGCGCCAATGCAGGAGCTCCTCCAACAACATGAAAGGCAACATGACATCACCACAAGCCAGACATCCCGAAACAACAAGAATTGAATACCCTACCCCAGAAGATATAGAAGAAACCGACATTAAACAGTACTTTATAAAAATAATAGAGGACCTTAAACAGGAGGTAAAAAACTGCCATAAAGAAATGGAGATGACAAACAAAAAGGTAGACGAAATAAATAAATCTCTCAAAGATACCCAAGAAAAACAAAAAAAACAAGAAAAAGCAATCAAACAGGTAAGGGAAACAGTACAAGACCTGATAAATGAAATGGAGGTATTGAAGAAAACACAATCTGAGGGACGACTGGAAATGGAAACTCTGAGTAAACGAACAGAAACTTCAGAGACAAGTATTTCCAACCGAATACAAGAGATGGAAGAAAGAATCTCAGACTCTGAAGATACTATAGAAGAAATAAACTCACAGATTAAAGAACTAAACAAATCTAACAAATTCTTAACACAAAACATTCAGGAAATCTGGGACACCATGAAAAGACCAAACCTAAGAATAATTGGGGTAGAAGAAGGAGAAGAATTACAACTCAAAGGCCCAGAAAACATATTCAACAAAATTATAGAAGAAAACTTCCCCAACCTAAAGAAGGATGTTCCTATGAAGGTACAAGAAGCCTACAGAACACCAAATAGACTGGATCAAAAGAAAGCATCCCCACGCCATATAATAATCAAAACACAAAACATACAGAATAAAGAAAAGATATTAAGAGCTGCAAAGGAAAAAGGTCAAGTAACATATAAAGGGAAACCTATCAGAATTACACCTGATTTCTCAATGGAAACCATGAAAGCCAGAAGAGCTTGGATAGATGTGCTACAGACACTTAGGGAACATGGATGCAAGCCTAGACTATTATACCCAGCAAAGCTTGCATTCACCATTGATGGAGAAAACAAGATATTCCAGGACAAAAACAGATTTAAACAATACGCAGCCACAAATCCAGCCTTGCAGAAAGTAATAGAAGGAAAATCACAAACCAAGGAGTCCAACAACGCCGACAATAACTCAGGCATCTAGCGACCCTTCACCAGCACAACTAGAAGAAGGGAAACACACAAACTCTACTACTAAAAATGACTGAAGTTAACAACCACTGGTCATTAATATCACTTAATATCAATGGACTCAATTCACCTATAGAAAGGCACAGGCTAAGAGACTGGATACGAAAACAGAATCCAACATTTTGCTGTTTACAAGAAACACACCTCAACCACAAAGACAGGCACCTACTCAGAGTAAAGGGTTGGGAAAAGGTTTATCAAGCAAATGGCCCTAAGAAACAAGCGGGTGTGGCCATACTAATTTCCAACAAAGTTGACTTCAAACTAAAATCAATCAGAAGAGATGGAAAGGGACACTTTATACTCATAACAGGAAAAATCCTTCAGAATGAAGTCTCAATCCTGAATATCTATGCCCCTAATATAAAAGCTCCCACTTATGTAAAAGAAACACTTCTAGAACTCAAGGCAGCCATCAAACCACACACACTAATAGTTGGAGACTTCAACACTCCTCTCTCACCAATGGACAGGTCAATCAGACAGAAACCTAACAGAGAATTGAAAGACTTAATGGAGGTAATGAACCAAATGGACTTAACAGACATCTATAGAACATTCCACCCAAATAGGAAAGAATATACCTTCTTCTCTGCGGCTCATGGAACCTTTTCGAAAATTGACCATATACTTGGGAACAAAGCAAACTTCCACAGTTACAAAAAAATATTAGTAACCACCTGTGTCTTATCGGATCACCATGGATTAAAATTAGAATTCAACAACCATGCTACCCCCAGAAGGCCCCACAAACTCATGGAAACTGAACAGTCAACTACTGACCCACACCTGGGTCAAGGAAGAAATAAAGAAAGAAATTAAAGTCTTTCTTGAATTTAATGAAAACAAAGACACAACATACTCAAACCTATGGGACACAATGAAAGCAGTGCTAAGAGGAAAGTTCATAGCACTAAGTGCCCACTTAAAGAAAACGGAGAAAGCACTCATTGGTGACTTAACAGCACACCTGAAAGCTCTGGAAAAAAAAGAAGCAGACTCACCTAGGAGAAGTAGAAGACTGGAAATAATCAAACTGAGGGCAGAAATCAACAAAATAGAAACACAGAAAACAATCCAAAGAATCAATGAAACAAGAAGCTGGTTCTTGGAGAAAATCAACAAGATTGACAAACCCTTAGCCAAACTAATCAAACGGCAGAGGGAGAACACGCAAATTAACAAGATCAGAAATGAAAGGGGGACATAACCACAGACACAGAGGAAATTCAGAAAATCATTAGATCTTACTACAAAAGCCTGTATGCCACAAAATTGGAAAATGTAAAAGAAATGGACAGTTTTTTAGATAAATACCATATACCAAAGTTAAACCAGGACCAGGTAAATGCTCTAAATCGTCCTGTTAGTCGCGAAGAATTAGAAACTGTTATCAGAAACCTCCCTACCAAAAAGAGCCCAGGACCAGATGGTTTCAATGCGGAATTCTACCAGAACTTCCAAGAAGACCTAATACCTATACTCCTTAAGGTATTTCATAATATAGAAACACAAGAGTCACTGCCAAATTCCTTCTATGAAGCTACAGTTACCCTGATACCTAAACCACACAAAGACTCAACCAAGAAAGAGAATTACAGGCCAATCTCACTCATGAACAAGGACGCAAAAATTCTCAATAAAATACTGGCAAACCGAATCCAAGAACACATTAGAAAAATTATCCATTACGATCAAGTAGGCTTCATCCCAGAGATGCAGGGCTGGTTCAACATACGAAAATCTATTAATGTAATCCATCATATAAACAAACTGAAGGAAAAAAACCATATGGTCATCTCATTAGATGCTGAAAAAGCATTTGACAAAATTCAGCACCCTTTTATGATAAAGGTCTTGGAGAGATTAGGGATACAAGGGTCATTCCTAAATATAATAAAAGCTATTTACAGCAAGCCGACAGCTAACATCAAATTAAACGGAGAGAAACTCAAGGCTATCCCACTAAATTCAGGAACACGACAAGGCTGTCCACTCTCTCCTTATCTCTTCAATATAGTGCTTGAAGTTCTAGCAATAGCAATAAGACAACATAAGGGAATCAAGGGGATTCAATTTGGAAAGGAAGAAGTTAAACTTTCATTATTTGCAGATGATATGATAGTATACATAAGCGACCCCAAAAACTCCACCAAAGAACTCCTACAGCTGATAAACTCCTTCAGTAACGTGGCAGGATACAAGATCAACTCCAAAAAATCAGTCGCCCTCCTATACACAAGGATAAGGAAGCAGAGAGGGAAATCAGAGAAGTATCACCTTTCACAATAGCCACAAATAGCATAAGATATCTGGGAGTATCGCTAACCAAGGAAGTGAAGGATTTATTTGACAAGAACTTTAAGTCTTTGAAGAAAGAAATTGAAGAGGATACCAGAAAATGGAAGGATCTCCCCTGCTCGTGGATTGGGAGGATCAACATAGTAAAAATGGCAATTTTACCAAAAGCAATCTATAGATTCAATGCAATCCCAATCAAGGTCCCATTAAAATTCTTCACAGAGATTGAGAAGACAATAATCAACTTTATATGGAAAAACAAGAACCCAGGATAGCCAAAAAAATCTTATACAATAAAGGTACTTCTGGAGGCATTACCATCCCTGACTTCAAACTCTATTACAGAGCTACAGTATTGAAAACGGCTTGGTATTGGCATAAGAACAGAGAAGTTGACCAATGGAATCGTATAGAAGACCCGGATCTTAAACCACAAACCTATGAACACCTGATTTTTGATAAAGGAGCCAAAAGTACACAATGGAAAAAAGAGGGCATCTTCAACAAATGGTGCTGGCATAACTGGATGTCAACCTGTAGAAGAATGAAAGTAGATCCATATCTATCACCATGCACAAACTCAAGTCCAAATGGATTAAAGACCTCAATATTAATTTGAACACATTGAGATTGATAGAGGAGAAAGTGGGAAGTACTCTACAACAAATGGGCACAGGGAACCGTTTCCTATGCATAACCCCAGCTGCACAGACTTTAAGGGCAACATTGAATAAATGGGACCTCCTGAAGTTGAGCAGCTTCTGTAAAGCAAAGGACATTGTCACTAAGACACAAAGGCAGCCTACTGACTGGGAAAGATCTTCACCAACCCTGCAACTGACAAAGGTCTGATCTCTAAAATATATAAGGAACTCAAGAGACTAGACGGTAAAAATGCCAATTAACCCAATTAAAAAATGGGGCGATGAACTGAACAGAGAATTCTCAACAGAAGAAGTTCGAATGGCCAAAAGACACTTAAGGTCATGCTCAACCTCCCTAGCTATCAGGGAAATGCAAATCAAAACAACTTTGAGATATCATCTCACACCTGTCAGATTGGCTAAAATCCAAAACACCAATAATAACCTTTGCTGGAGAGGTTGTGGGGTAAGGGGCACACTCATCCATTGCTGGTGGGAATGCAAACTTGTGCAACCACTTTGGAAAGCAGTGTGGCGGTTTCTCAGGAAATTCGGGATCAACCTACCCCAGGACCCAGCAATTCCACTATTGGGAATCTACCCAAGAGATGCCCAATCATACAACAAAAGCATATGCTCATCTATGTTCATAGCAGCATTATTTGTAATAGCCAGATCCTGGAGACAGCCTAGATGCCCTTCAGTGGAAGAATGGATGAAGAAACTGTGGAATATATACATGCTAGAATACTACTCAGCGGTAAAAAACAATGACATCTTGAATTTTGCAGGCAAATGGATGGAAATAGAAAACACTATTCTGAGTGAGGTAACCCAGACCCATAAAGATGAACATGGGATGTACTCACTCATATTCGGTTTCCAATTCGAATCTCCTTGATCCCCTTATGTTGTCTTATTGCTATTGCTAGAACTTCAAGCACTATGTTGAAGAGATATGGAGAGAGTGGACAGCCTTGTTGTGTTCCTGAATTTAGTGGGATGACTTTGAGTTTCTCTCTGTTTAATTTGATGTTAGCTGTCGACTTGCTGTAAATAGCTTCTATTATATTTAGGTATGATCCTTGTATCCCTAATCTCTACAATCCCTAATCTTTATCGTAAAGGGGTGTTGAATTTTGTCAAATGCTTTTTCAGCATCTAATGAAATGATCATATGGTTTTTTTCTTTCAGTTTATTTATATGATGGATTACACTGATGGATTTTCATATGTTGAACCAGCCCTGCATCTCTGGGATGAAGCCTACTTGATCGTAATGGATAATTTTTCTAATATGTTCTTGAAATCTGTTTGCCAGTATTTTATTGAGAATTTTTTGTCGATGTTCATGAGTGAGATTTGCCTGTAATTCTCTTTCTTGGTTGAGTCTTTGTGTGGTTTTGGTATCAGGATAACTGTAGCTTCATAAAAAGGAATTTGGCAATGACTTTTCTGTTTCTATATTGTGAAATACATTAAGGAGTATAGGTATTAGGTCTTCTTGGAAGTTCTGGTAGAATTCTGCATTGAAACCATCTGGTCCTGGGCTTTTTTTGGTGGGGAGGTTTTTGATAACAGCTTCTAATCTTTCACGACTAACAGGTCTATTTAGATTGTTCACCTAGTCCTGGTTTAATTTTGGTATATGGTACTTATTTTAAAAAGTGTCCATTTCTTTTACATTTTCCAATTTTGTGGCATAGAGGCTTTTGTAGTAAGATCTAATGATTCTCTGAATTTCCTCTGTGTCTGTGATTATGTCCCCCTTTTCATTTCTGATCTTATTAAGTTGTGTGTTCTTGCTCTGCCGTTTGATTAGTTTGGATATGGGTTTGTCAATCTTGTTGATTTTCTCCAAGAACCAGCTTTTTGTTTCATTAATTCTTTGGATTGTTTTCTGTGTTTCTATTTTTTGATTTCAGCCCTCAGTTTGATTATTTCCAGTCTTCTACCCCTCCTAGGCGAGTCTGCTTCTTTTTTTCTAGAGCTTTCAGGTGTGCTATTAAGTCTCCAATGAGTGCTTTCTCCGTTTTCTTTATGTGGGCACTTAGTGCTATGAATTTTCCTCTTAGCACTGCTTTCATAGTGTCCCATAGGTCTGAGTATGTTGTGTCTTTATTTTCATTAAATTCATTGAAGACTTTAATTTCTTTCTTTATTTCTTCCTTGACCCAGGTGTGGTTCAGTAGTTGACTGTTCCATTTCCATGAGTTTGTAGGCTTTCTGGGGGTAGGATTGTTGTTGAATTCTAATTTTAATCCATGGTGATCCTATAAGACACAGGTGGTTACTAATATTTTTTTTGTTATCTGCGGAAGTTTGCTTTGTTACCGAGTATGTGGTCAATTTTCGAGAAGGTTCCATGAGCTGCAGAGAAGAAGGTATATTCTTTCCTATTCGGGTGGAATGTTCTATAGATGTCTGTTAAGTCCATTTGATTAATTACCTCCATTAATTCTCTTATTTCTCTGTTCGGTTTCTGTCTTATTGACCTGTCCATTGGTGTGAGAGGAGTGTTGAAGTTTCCTACTATTGGTGTGTGTGGTTTGATGGCTGCTTTGAGTTCTAGTAATGTTTCTTTTACATAAGTGGGTGCTTTTATATTAGGAGCATAGATATTCAGGACTGTGACTTCATCCTGATGAATTTTTCTTGTTATGTGTATAAAATGTCCCTCTCCATCTCTTCTGATTGATTTTAGTTTGAAGTCAACTCTGTTAGAAATTAGTATGGCCACACCTGCTTGTTTCTTAGGTCCATTTGCTTGATAAACCTTTTCCCAACTCTTTACTCTGAGTAGATGTCTGTCTTTGTGGTTGAGGTGTGTTTCTTGTAAACAGCAGAATGTTGGATCCTGTTTTCATATCCAATCTCTTAGCCTGTGTCTTTTTATAGGTAAATTGAGTCCATTGATATTATGTGATATTAATGACCAGTGGATATTAACTCCGGTCATTTTTTTTTGGTAGTAGAGTTTGTGTGTTTCCCTTCTTCTAGTTGTGCTGGTGAAGGGTCACTAGATATCTGATTTATTGTGGGCATTGTTGGACTCCTTGGTTTGTTATTTTCCTTCTATTGCTTTCTGTAGGGATGGATTTGTGGCTTCGTATTGTTTAAATCTGTTTTGTCCTGGAATATCTTGTTTTCTCCATCAATGGTGGATGCAAGCTTTGCTGGTTATAGTAGTCTGGGCTTGTATCCATGTTCCCTTAGTGTCTATAGCATCTCCATCCATGACCTTCTGGTTTTCATGGTTTCCATTGAGAAGTCAGGTGTAATTTTGATTGGTTCCCCTTTATATGCTACTTGACCTTTTTCCTTTGCAGCTCTTAATATCTGTTCTTTATTTTGTATGTTTGGTGTTTTGATTATTATATGGTATGGGGATGCTTTCTTTTGATCCAGTCTATGTGGTGTTCTGTAGGCTTCTTGTACCTTCATAGGAATATCCTTCTTTAGGTTGGGAAAGATTTTTTTTCTATAATTTTGTTGAATATATCTTCTGGGCCTTTGAGTTGTAATTCTTCTCCTTCTTCTACCCCAATTATTCTTAGGTTTGGTCTTTTCATGGTGTCCCAGATTTCCTGGATGTTTTGTGTTAAGAATTTGTTGGATTTGTTTTGTTCTTTAATTTGTGAGTTTATTTCCTCTATAGTATCTTCAGAGTCTTCCATCTCTTGTATTATGTTGGTAATACTTGTCTCTGTAGTTTCTGTTTATTTACTAAGAATTTCCATTTCCAATCTTCCCTCGGATTATGTTTTCTTCATTAACTCCATTTCATTTTTTAAGTCTTGAACTTCTTCCCTTACCTGTTTGATTGCTTTTTCTTGTTTTTTTTTTTTTTTGGTATCTTTGAGAGATTTATTCATTTTGTCTACCTTTTTGTTTGTCATCTCCATTTCTTTATGGCAGTCTTTTACCTCCTGTTTTAGGTCCTCTATTATTTTCATAAAGTAATGTTTAAAGTCTATTTCTTCTATGTCTTCTGGAGTAGGGTGTTCAACTCTTGTTGTTTCGGGATGCCTGGATTCTGGTGATGTCATGTTGCCTTTCAGGTTGTTGGGGGAATTCTTGCTTTGGAGCCTGCCCATCTCTTCCTTCAAATGGAGCCAGGAGACACTTGGTGTCTTGGTCTACTCTTTGCTGTGACTGAATCCAGGTGGATCTCCTCAGTGCAGGAGCAGGCACTATTCCCATCAGGTTGGAACTACACAGCACTGAATCAGGAATTCCCATCCAGTTGGAACTCCACAACACTCAATTTATTGTTTTTCAGTGTGTATTTTTGACTTCTTGCTCAAAATTCAGGTGTTCATAGGTGTATGGATTTATGTGTTGGTCTTCAATTCAATTCCATTGATCAATGTGTTTGTTTCTATGCCAATACCATGCAATTTTAATTGACATAACTCTGTAGTATGACTATAAATCAGGGATAGTGAGACCTGCTTTAGTTATTTTATTACTCAGAATTGTTTTAGCCATCCTGGGATTTTTGTTTTACTATATTTAATGCACCATATGATAAATTTAAACTCCAAAAATCTCATATGATAATCTTATTAGAATCTGAAAAAGCGTTTGACAAAATTAAATACCTCTTTTGAAAAAGTTCTGGAGAGACTAGGGACATACCTCAAAATAATAAAGGTAATTTACAGCAAGGTGATGATTGCTAATATCAAATTAAATGAAGAGAAGTCCAAAGCAATTCCACTAAAATTAAGAACAAAACATGTTTTTCTACTCTCCCCATAATTATTCAATATAGTATTCAAAGTTTTAGTTTGAGAAATAATGAAAGAAAGGAATGCAAATTTGGAAGGGAGAATTCAAAGGATTGTTATGTGTAGATGATATGATAGTATACATAAGTGATGCTAAAAATTCCAGCATAGAACTCCTTCAGCTGATAAACAACTTCAGCCAAGTGGTGGGGTAAAAGCTTAACTCAAATAAGTCAGTAGGCCTCCTATATACAAATGACAAATTTACTGAAATAGTAACCAGTGAAACAAAGCTCTTCAAACAACATCAAATAATATTAAATATCTTGGGGTAACTCTAATCAAAGAAGTGAAAGACTTGTATAATAAAAACACCAAGTCTTTGAAGAAAGAAATTGAAAAATATGTCAGAAGATTGAAAAATCTGCTATTCTCATGATGGATTGGTAGTGTAAACATAGGGAAAGTGGCCATCCTACCAAGTACTACAGATTCAATACAATCTCCGTCACAATTCCAACACAATTCTTTACAGATCTTGAAAGGACTAATGGGATTTCATTAATTCAAATTTGTCCAACATAATAACTAACCAACAGAACAAATGACATAAAAAGGAAAATCTTTGTCAACTGTTTATCTTACAGGGGATTAATATCCACAGTATGCAAGGTCAGATTATCTCAGGTTTTCCTAAATCACAATATTCAAATAGAAAGAGATGGGAAATTCTGTCTGGGCCTCAATTCCTTATATTTCACATGGAAAATTTTATAATGAGTAGTGATTTTCTATTTTCCAATTCTATTAATAAAGCATGACATTAGCTACATTATAATATTTCACTTGCCTTCCCTCTGGACCTTTTTTGAGAGAGGGAGTTTAGGATTGTGTGTCTGGTTGAAAGAACATAAATGAGTTCTGATGGTAGCATGGATGACATAAAAACAGCTACATCTTTCAAAAGTTTACCCTAGTCAGTGGCTGACGTATGATTTTACATCCCTGGAACTTCCGTAAAATCTTGCAGTTGGCTTACTAGCTTTGGAAATCCCTTCCAGGCAGGTCAAGTAGGGTGGGGAGACACTTTTCTTTCCAACAGTTATTTACTGCTTATATAACCTTGATGAATGATCTTGTGATTTTGTAAATTTCACCATTCCAAAACATGTAAGATTGTAAGGTAACTTCATGGATTCCTATATGAGTGTATTGACTTCTTACTAAATATCAAAATCATAAACTAACTCACAAGAAAATTACTAAACTGTCGTAAAGCAAGTTTAAATCTGTTTTAAAATAATTAATTTTAGGACAAGGCCAGTTCAGGTACCCTTTCCTCTGCTGCCCAAGGAACAAGCTGGGGATATCTCCTTGGACACCTTGGAACCCCTCTAGAGTCAAGTCTCTTGCCAACCCTAAAATGGCTCCCTTAAGTAAGATATATACTTCCCTGATCCCATATCCCCCCTCCTCCATCCCAACCATCCCATTCCCTCAAGCTCTTCCAATCTTCTCTTTCTCTCTTCTCTCCCCCCATCTCCCCTTATACCCACCTCATCCCCACCCCTGTGCTCCCAACCCCTGCCCAGCAATTTGGTCAATTTCTAATATCCAGGATGATAATAATATGTTTTTCTTTGGGTTCACCTTCTTATTTAGCTTCTCTAGGATCACATATAGGCTCTATGTCCTTTATTTATGGCTAGAATCCACTTATGAGTACATACCATATTCCTCTTTTTGGGTCTGGGTTACTTCACTCAGGATGGTGTTCTCTATTTCCATCCATTTGCATGCAAAATTCAAGATGTCATTTTTTTTTACCACTGAGTAGTACTCTAAAGTGTATATGTGCCACACCTTCTTTCCTATAGCCACACTGATGATTATCTTGCATATTAGAATAGAACCTTCATCTGGTGATGGATGGAGATAGAGACAGAGACCCACTTTAGAGCACTGGACTGAGCTCCCAACGTCCTAATGAGGAGCAGAAGGAGGGAGAACATGAGCAAGGAAGTCAGGACCACAAGGGGTGTGTTCACCCACTGAGACGGTAAGACAGATCTAATGAGAGATCACCAAGGCCAGTTGGAATGGGACTGATGGAGCATGTGATCAAACTCTTTGAATGTCGCTGATGGTGGAGGCTGACTGAGAAGCCAAGGACAGTGGCGCTGGGCTTTGATTCTACTGCAGGGACGGGCTCTGTGGGAGCCTTGTCAGTTTGGATGCTCACCTTCCTGAACCTAGGGGGAGTTGGGAGGACCTTGGACTTCCCATAGTGTAGGGAACCCTGAGCAATCTTTGGCCTGGAGAGGGAGGGAGTGGGAGTGTGGATGGAGGGAAGGGGAGGGAAGTGGGAGGAGATGGAAATTTTTAATAAATAAATAAATAAATAAATAATAAAATAAAAAATAAAGAAACCCAAAAAATTAATTTAAATGCACATACAATCTAGAAACTTTTTTTAAAGTCACAAATATATTTACTTCCTTTCAACGTAAGTGTCCTGTGACATTTGCTGCCTAAAAGAAGATATTTTTCCTTGCCAAATCTCTATAGCCTTGAGAGCTGTCCTTGAGTGTATCAGTAGTGATAGAAGCTGTTTTATACCTGTCATCGTCCCTTTATTTTCAGGCCTTTTCCTTCCCCCTATTTTCTTCCTTACTGATATTTAAAGTTAATGAAATTTGTAGAAGATACCTCAGCTGAAAGCTTTTTTAAAAAAAAATCAATAAGGTAACATCTTTTTATATCAAAATTCTTATGACTTAGAGTCATGATACGGTTTATGATGAAAGTATTAAGAGTTTTAGAACGTCTTGGGATGCATGTAATTCTAAGACATCATTGACAGTAACCTAGGGAGTAGTCTAATCAAAATTATCATAGTGAGGATTAAGAACAGGTTTAAAGTTTTACTCCTGTTAAGGAATTCTTCAATGTTAGATATTTGCCTTTTTAAAAACTTCCTCAATAGATGTAATCATTACTTACTATATATTTATATTCTATTTATATTTCATAAAAAGGAACAAAAGTTTATCTGAGACTCGGGGGACAGTGGTAATGTTTGGTTTGTGTTCCTATTCCTAGGGAAATAAAATAAACAGGACTAGGATATCATATTTACAATTGAGAAAAATAACTAAATGAAAAACTTAACTCTGGTGAGGTGAACTTCGAACCTCAGGGTGTGCAGTAATACAAAGCATCATGTATGTCAATGTAATTATTGCAAATGTGAAACATGATCCAGTTTAATTCACATTTAATCAGAATGGGCAATGGTTCAGAAATGTAAAGTTTTCACTTTAATGATGTTAAAAATCATTACTATATTAGATTCATGTTTCTGAAACTTTTTGGACATTGGGTTTAGGCCCAGAGGAATTTTGAAATCAAAATTGACAGTACATGTTTAAGTATCATAACCACTCTGCAATTATGCTTAGCTGCTATATTCTCATCCAATAACTCCACAATCTAGGAACTTGTGTGTGTATTGAGATTCCTATGGAAGTTATAGCATTAATGAAATTGGTTTTTAAATTTCCCTAGGCTCAACCTAGACATTAAGAATATAAATTTAAATTAACAGAGAAGAACTAGCAGCTCTGAATGCTAACACTCAAATCACATCCATATTCATTTACATTTTACACAGACATCAGCGAAACAATTTCTCTTCCTTTCCTCCAAAGAAATTATATTGATAATTTTGGCATGCTTTCTGTGCTGGATCAGCATGGGATGCAGTATCCATACATTACTTAGAGTACAAGTCTATTGAAGGTTAATGCTTTATAGTTTGTTTGTTTACAAGGCAATTTTATACAATGAATTTAAGTTGTCTATTTGTGGGTTTAAGAAGATTTGAGGGTTTATATATATTTAATGAACAATCACTTGTTAGTAATACATATGTAAATATCATATATAACAAAGGATTTAGAAAGTATACAGCAAAAGTAGTAAAAGTAACTATATATAGTAATGTAGCTAGTAGAAACATGCCACCCCCCACACTATTTTAGAATGTTCTGCAATGACCAGAAATAAGGATTATGCATTTCTTAATGTGAGCTTACTCTTTTACTCTTTTTTCTTCCTTCCTTCCTTCAAACTGCCAACTATTGAGCGGTTTTTTTAATATGCTTTTTAAAAATTTTTGTTAAAAACTATCTTTTCTCATTTTACATACCAATCTGGTTCCCACTCCCTCCCCTCCTCTTATTCTCTCCACCTTCCCCTACCTCACTCCGACATCCTCTCCTTAAAGAGAGTAGGACTTGCCATGGGGAGTTAATAAAGTCTAGCACATTGCTTTGAGGCAGGCCCTTGCCACTATATCTAGTCTGATCAAGGTATCCCTCCAAAGATAATGGGTTTCAAAAAGCCAGTACAAGCAGTAGGGATAAATCCTGGTCTCACTGCCAGTGACCCTACAGTCTGTCCCAGCAACACAACTGTCACCCACATTCAGAGGTGCTAATTTGGTCCTATGCTGGTTCCCTAGCTGTCAGGCCAGAGTTGGTGGACTCCCATTAGCTCAGGTAAGCAGTTTCAGTGGGTAGTCCTATCACAGTCTTGACCTCTTTGCTCATATTCTCACTCCTCCCACTCTTCGACTGGACTATGGGAGCTCAGCCCCGGGCTCCACTGTGGATTTCTGCCTCTGCTTCCATCAGTTGTTGGATGAAGCTTCTGTGATGACATTTAACATAGTCATCAATCTGACTTCAGAGCAAGGCCAGTTCAGACACCCTCTCCA
This sequence comes from Arvicola amphibius, assembly GCF_903992535.2. Taxonomy (NCBI): domain Eukaryota; kingdom Metazoa; phylum Chordata; class Mammalia; order Rodentia; family Cricetidae; genus Arvicola; species Arvicola amphibius. The sequence goes on from NC_052065.1 coordinate 105,379,321, forward strand.
TTATAACTTAGGGTCTTAACTGGGGTCATCCTTGTGGATTCCTGGGAATTTCTCTACTGCCAGGTTTCTTGCTAGCTCCATAATGACTCCCACAATACAGATATCTCTTTCCTTTCTGTCTGCCATTGTCCTTACCCATCTCAACCATCCCGTTCCCTCAAGTTCTCTTCCCAAATCCTCTTCTCCCCTTCTCCTCCCCTTCTACTCTGTCTTTTCCCCCACCCCCATGCTTCCAATTTTTTCAGGAAATCTTTTATATATGTTCTATATATGTTTCTCTAGGGTTCTCCTTGTTACTTAGCTTCTCTGGGCTTATGGAATATGGGCTGATTATCCTTTGCTTTGTATTTAGTATTTACTTATGAATGATACATAACATGCTCATCTTTCAGGGTCTGGGTTACCTCACTCAGGATGGTTTTTCTTTTAACCCACCCACTACCTCCTTTTCTCCCCATCTGCCACCTCCATCTTTTCTAAACCTTGCACCCATTGTATTTCTCTTTTTTTTCACTTTTTCTACTGTCCCTCAACTAGCTTTTTAAAGTTTGGGTGTGAGATAATGGAATTCCCTACTACTTTTCATCCTGCCTTTCTTTCTTTTTTTAAAATATTCTCAAATCAATGTATTTGGATTCAAAGTGGTTGTACATGAGATATGGTTTCCCTATATAATTCAAGGTGTTGACTCACAATCTGCCTCCCAAGTGCTGGGAATTCAGGCCTGAAATGCTGTGACTTTAATTCATCAGTTTAATTTGCAGAATATTATTTCTAAGCAGTCATTTTCTTTTTTATTAGGAATTTTTTAATACAATCTTTATCATTTTGTATAGCTATCCCCTTTTCCACTCTGTCCCCTCTTCCTGCTTCCTTCACCTTTCTCCCCACCCCACCTACCATCTACTCCTCAGAAAGGATAAGACTTCCCATGGGGAATCAATAAAGTCTGACACTTCATTCTAGGCAAGACCAAGGCCCTCCCTCCTATATCTAGGCTGAACAAGGCATCTCTCTGAAAAGAATGTGCTCCTAGATATCAGGTCAAACACGGGGGATAAATCCTGGTCAAACAGCCAGCGGCCCCACAGACTGCCCAAGCCTCAAAACTGTTTTCCATATTCAGTGGGACTTATTTGGTCCTAATACCCACTTTTGAGTGAATGAATACCATATTTGTTTATCTGTGTCTGAGTTATTTCACTCAGGATGTTTTTTCCTAGTTCTATCCATTTGCATGCAAATTTCAAGATGTCATTGTTTTTTACCTCTGAGTAGTACTCCATTGTGAAAATGTACCACATTTTTGTATCCATTCTTTAGTTGAGGGACATCTAGGTTGTTTCCAGGTTCTGGCTGTTATGAATAATGCTTCTATGGACATGGTTGCTCAGCATCCTTAGCCATCAGGGAAATGCAAATCAAAAAGACTCTGAGATACTATCTTACACTGGTGAATGACTAATATCCAAAACACCAATGATAGCTTATAATTAGAGAGGTTGTGGAGAAAGAGGAACACTCCCCAATTGATGGCAGGAGTGTAAACTTGTACAGCTACTTTGGAAATCAGTATGGTGGTTTCTGACAAAATTGGGAACCATCTGTCTCAGGACCCAACAATACTACTCTTAGGCATATGCCCAAAGGATGCACACTCATACCACAAGGGCATTTGCTCACATTAGTTTTTGGGGAGTAAGCCTTCTCCATCCTCCCTGCTTTTCCCCACACTGTCACACCCTTTCCTGATTAAGCATTTCTGCCGTTTATTCTGCCTCACTATTTTCAACTTACCTATAATCTATTATTGCTTCCACCCTGATTGTGTCCCCCATTACCCTCTTTACTGTTTCCCACTTTTCCTCAAAGTTAAGTAACAAAACAATAGTTGCTAGTATAGAATCTAAATAGGAGACAGAGAGAAAATGTGGTGTCTTCTTATTTTAATATTAAAATAAGGGCCAGAGTTATCTTACTAAGGATCATTTTCCCAGTTCTATCACATATATGCAAAATTTTTCAAAGCCAATTTTTAAAGACAAGATTTTGTCTTTCTTTATAGATAGCTAATATTGCATTTTGAATATGTGCCACATATTTTATCCATTTATTTATTGATGAACATCTAGACTGATTATATTTCCTTGCTATAGTGAATAAAGCAACAATTAATATGAATGTGCAAGTATCTCTGTATCAGGTTGTAAAGTCAAATGGGTATGTGCCCAAGTGAAAAGCCTTATTATAATCCAGCTAATACAAAAATTCAACCTTTACAAAAGAGTTCTAATGTGATTACCCTGCATGGGTGGACAATGTGACTCTTAAAAGACTCACATTATTGAATAAAATTCACAATACAAGGCTTTAGCTCCCAGAATTTATTGACCAAAGAAGCCTATGAGGTTTTCTAAACAACACCAAAGGACTACAGTAAGATTAAGAAATTTTTGCTGAAAATATCACTCAATTTAGATTTAGAACATTTAAATATAAATCTCAAATCAACTGGGAAACTTTCTTCTGGCTAACTAGGTTTCATATTGCTAAAAGGAATTCTGTACCTTTGGAGAGATATGAAAGATGCCTATCTAACTGAAATATATCTCTATATATCTAGAAAATCTAACATGACTACAAGCTTGACTATTATCAATGATTATTCATTAACAACCTATATTTCCTAATTATACATTACATTTTTAAATGAACTAAACAATCACAATACCTTAATCAATATCAGAAATACATATACATATAATAAAATTGACCTTAAATTTAAATCACTAAAGCAAAATCCATAACAATGCAAATATTCATATCTATATCATATCCCCCTTTAATTGTAAAAGAACATTTATAAACAATATCTGGGAATATGGACATAGTTATTTCTCTCCAAACTTCTTCCTGATGAATGGGGGTGCTGTTAATCAGATCTTTCATGGTGTAACCTGTGTGCTAGGTTCCTCTCAGTCAGCAGTTGAGTGAAGTAATTTTTTGAGGGTGTTCACAGCAACCTTTCAGGAGGGCGTGGTCTACCATATCATATTGGGATAGAAGCATTCCAGAGGGTCTCATCCTCTGTGAAAACAAAAGAAGAATCTCTTTTCCAAAATATCATATCCTTAGATCCAAATTCTGAAGTCAAGGTATTTTCAAATCATCTATGTTGGATCAGTTCATGAACATTTATAAACAAATATCTTTTAGCAGCTATTGCTTCTTCCTCAGCATTAAAATATAATAGCATACAGTATCAAAATTCCCTGTGTATTTTCCATCTTTGTGTGGCTTTATTTTAACTCTATTTCATTTATTTTTACTTTTATTTTTTGAGACAGGTTCTCTGTATATCTATGTCCTGGAATAACTCTATAGACCAGGCTGTCCTTGAACTCACAGAGATCCACTGGTCTCTGACTCCCAGACATTGAGATTAAAGGTGTGTGCTACCACACCTTCAAGTCACAGAGGTCAATCTACCACTACCTCCCAAGTGTTGGGATTAAAGGTGTGTACTACCACACCCAACTACTTCCTTTTTTCTTTTTTACTTTTAAAAACTTTAACCTTTAGCTTACACATATGTTTAACACACTGTAAACCATTTAGACATTTTCTTCAACTTTGAATCTTTCTTTTACTGTATATGTCTCTTTTTTGACCATATGAGTCTTTAATTTACCAAGCAATTTTCTAGAGCTTTCAGGTGTGCTATTAAGTCTCCAATGAGTGCTTTCTCCGTTTTCTTTATGTGGGCACTTAGTGCTATGAACTTTCCTCTTAGCACTGCTTTCATAGTGTCCCATAGGTTTGAGTATGTTGTGTCTTTATTTACATTAAATTCAAGGAGGACTTTAATTTCTTTCTTGACCCAGATGAGGTTCAGTAGTTGACTGTTCAGTTTCCATGAGTTTGAAGGCTTTTTGGGGGTAACATTGTTGTTGAATTCTAATTTTAATCCATGGTGATCCAATAAGACACAGGTGGTTACTAATATTTTTTTTTTTGTATCTGTGGAAGTTTGCTTTGTTACCGAGTATGTGGTCAATTTTCGAGAAGGTTCCATGAGCTGCAGAGAAGAAGGTATATTCTTTCCTATTCGGGTGGAATGGTCTTTAGATGTCTGTTAAGTCCATTTGATTTATTACCTCCATTAATTCTCTTATTTCTCTGTTAGGTTTCTGTCTGATTGACCTGTCCATTGGTGTGAGAGGAGTGTTGAAGTTTCCTACTATTGGTGTGTGTGGTTTGATGGCTGCTTTGAGTTCTAGAAGTGTTTCTTTTACATAAGTGGGTGCTTTTATATTAGGAGCATACATATTCAGGATTGAGACTTCATCTTGATGAATTATTCCTGTTATGAGTATAAAATGTCCATCTCCATCTCTTCTGATTGATTTTAGTTTGAAGTCAATTTTGTTAAAAATTAGTATGGCCACACCCACTTGTTTCTTGGGTCCATTTGCTTGAAAAACCTTTTCTCAACCCTTTACTCTGAGTAAATGTCTGTCTTTGTGGTTGAGGTGTGTTTCATGTAAACAACAGAATGTTGGATCCTGTTTTCATATCCAATCTCTTAGCCTGTGCCTTTTTATAGGTGAATTGAGTCTATTGGTATTCAGTGATTTTAATGACCAGTGGTTGTTAACTCCCATCATTTTTTTTTTGGTAGTAGAGTTTGTGTGGTACCTTTCTTTGAGTTGTGCTAGTGAAGGGTCGCTAGATGATTGAGTTATTGTAGGCAGTATTAGCATTGTTGGATTCCTTGGGTTGTGATTTTCTTTCTCTCACTTTCTGTAAAGCTGGATTTGTGGTTACATATTGTTTAAATTTGTTTTTATCCTGGAATATTTTGTTTTCTCCATTGACAGTGAATGATAGCTTGGCTGGGTATAGTAGTCTGGGCTTGCATCCATGGTCTCTTAGTTTCTGCAAAACATCTATCCAGGACCTTCTGGCTTTCATGGTTTCCATAGAGAAGTCAGGTGTTAGTCTGATAGGTTTACCTTTATAAGTTACTTGACCTTTTTCCTTTGCAGCTCTTAATATTCTTTCTTTAATCTGTATGTTTTATGTTTTGATTATTATATGGTGAGGGGATTTTTTTATCTAGTCTATTTGGTGTTCTATATGCTTCTTGAACCTTCATAGGAATATTTTTCTTTAGGTTGGGAAAGTTCTTTTCTATAATTTTGTTGAATATATATTCTGGGCCTTCGATCTGTAATTCTTCTCCTTCTTCTACCCCTATTATTCTTAGGTTTGCTCTTTTTATTGTGTCCCAGATTTCCTGAATGTTTTGTGATGAGAATTTGTTGGATTTGCTGTTTTCTTTGATCAGTGTGTTTATTTTCTCTATGGTATCTTCAGAATCTGAGATTCTTTCTTCTATCTCTTGTATTCTATTGATTATGCTTGTTTCTGTAGTCTCTGTTCATTTACCTAGATTTTCCATATCCAGCTGGCCCTCGGTTTGTGTTTTCTTCATTGCCTAAATTTCAGTTTTCAATTCTTCAACTGTTTCCATTACCTGTTTGATTGTTTCTTCTTGGTTTCCTAGGATATCATTTACGGATTTATTCATTTCTTCAACTTTTTGTTGTACTTCTCATCCATTTCTTTTATTTTTATTTTTTTATTTAGTAAAAATTTCTGCCTTCTCCCCGCCTCCCATTTACCCCCCTCCCTCCTCCACTCTCCCTCCCTCTCCTGTCCAGAGAGCAGTAAGGGTTCCCTGCCCTATGGAAAGTCCAAGTTCCTCCACCCTCCATCCAGGTCCAGGAAGGTGAGCATCCAAATAGGCCAGGACCTCTCAAAGCCAGTATGTGTAGTCGGGTCCAAATACCGTGTCATTGTCCTTGGCTTCTCAGCAGCCCTCATTGTCCGCCATGTTCAGGGAGACGGGTTTTATCTCATGCTTTTTCAGTCCCAGTCCAGCTGGGCTTGGTAAGCTCTGAATAGATCAGCCCCACCATCTCAGTGGGTGGGAGCACTCCTCGCAGTCCAGACTTCCTTGCTCATGTTTTCCCTCCTTCTGCTCCTCATTTGGACCTTGGGCACTCAGTTCAGTGCACCAATGTGTGGCTCTGTCTTTATCTCCATCCATCGCTCACGAACATTGACACAAAAATTCTCAATAAAATACTGGCAAACCGAATCCAAGAACACATTAGAAAAATTATCCACTACAATCAAGTAGGCTTCATCCCAGAGATGCAGGGCTGGTTCAACATACGAAAATTTATAAACGTAATCCATCATATAAATAAACTGAAGGAAAAAGAACATATGATCACCTCATTAGATGCTGAAAGAGCATTTGACAAAATTCAACACCCCTTTATGATAAAGGTCTTGGAGAGATTAGGGATACAAGTGTCATTCCTAAATATAATAAAGGCTATCTACAGCAATCCAACAACTAACATCAAATTAAATGGAGAGAAACTCAAGGCCATCCCACTAAATTCAGGAACACGACAAGTCTGTCCAGTCTCTCCTTATCTCTTCAATATGGTGCTTGAGGTTCTAGCAATAGCAATAAGACAACATAAGGGGATCAAGGGGATTCAAATTGGAAAGGAAGAAGTTAAACTTTCCTTATTTGCAGATGATATGATAGTGTACATAAGCAACCCCAAAAACTCCACCAAAGAACTCCTACAGCTGATAAACTCCTTCAGTAACGTGGCAGGATACAAGATCAACTCCAAAAAACTGGAATGAAATGGTTCTGCCATGTTGGTGCTCACAATAGAAAATGTGTCTTCTGCAGCAAAAAAAAAAAAAAAAAAAAAAAAAAAAAAAAAAAAAAAAAAGGATCTCCCGCCGCTCCGCTCACCACTGGGTCCCAACCCCAATAACCAGCCAATCTGGGGGGTCTTGTGGCCCCGAAGGAGGGGACGGGTGCCTTAGGGACACTGGGATGGGATAGGAAGAGAAGGGCAGTAGCTGCAGGGAGAAGCCCCTGCAGAATGACCTGAGAGATTAGGGGGTCAAGGAATGTCTGTGCTCTGTGACCCAGGCTTCTGCAGCCAGCCAGTCAGAAACACACTCACCCCTCTGATGGGTCTTCTGTTACAGGATATTGGCTCATTGCTGGGCAGGTATCTCACAGACAAAAGGCTGGGAGGCAAGCTGAGTGAAACAAAGGAGCTCCTGCCACTCACCACAGGGTCCCAGCCCCTTCTGTGACATTCTTTTATGGAATCTCTTGTCAGACATAAATTTTAATCCTTAGTATTACACACACACACACACACACACACACAGACACACAGACACACAGACACAGACACACACACACACCTTTACTCTGTGAAATGCAAGTTTATCCCTAAATTTTATTTATGTCATAAAACAACCTAAATTAATAAGTCATTTTTCTATAGCAGTTCTGAAAGCAAAGCAGGGGCCTTTATAAACACTCTAAGCATTCTAAATACTAAGACAATTTTATATAAAGTTCATATAGGTAAAATAAGTAGAAAAATTTCTTTTTTCATTTTTTAAATAAAGGGGGTGAGAAAGAAAGATTTCATATCTGAGATATACCAAAATCTTCATGAATTCTGGTATTTTATCTCACATCTGAAATCCTAGCCTATGAGGAAAGAGGATTTCTGAGAGTTCATGACTATCTTTGGTTACATAGAAAAATCGTATCTTAAAAAGTAACAGGTATAGAACAATGGGTAGCAAAAGCATGAAGCAATATAACATGGCTTTGTATTACTTCAAGAAAACTCACACAAACCAGTATAACAGAACTGAGAATATTCTGAAAAATGAGATACATAAAATTATGCTAACTTGGCTCATGAAAATGTGCTTATAACTGAGGAAAGTATCTACATATCACAAAATACATTAAGCAAATCAAATGTAGGAAAATAGTCTGAACAGGAAATTGATTCAGTGAAGGGAAATAAAATTTAAGTTATGATTTCTAATAGTATTAAAGATAATGAAAGAAACATAAATATTGTAAAGGAATTATGGGGTAGTAAGTTATCATTATAAAAATTACCAAACTCATTTTCCACGAAGGAAAATATTGGCAGATTTGAAAATAGTGATACGTTGACTGAGAAAATATCTGCAACACAAGAAAACAAAGGAATAATATACCAATTATCAAACTTCTGTAAAATCTCTAAGAAAATAGTAGATCCTTAAGTAAAGAAAAACTAAGTAGATACAACCTTTCAAAATTATTAGCAATCAAGCTAATGTACATTAAAGCACAAGTGAAATTTTTTATCTGTTCAATTTAGCATGTATGATGCAATATGGTCTAAATGGAGTAAGTGGACAGTGGATAGCCTCTTAATGAAGTTTATTTAAAGTGATACTTAATAATATCTAGTGGATAGTATTTAATCTACCAAATCAAATCTCAGAAAGTATTCTAAAGTGTGCAAGTAAGTGCACAAAGATTTATATTGAAATATGTTATTTTTTTACAATTTTCAGGTTATTTATGTCACCATTATCTCTAATAGAAAATAAATGAAAATATCCTTCACCTGGATCTGAAGATATAGGAAATTCATTATAGTCATAGAGTAAAATATTATGCAGCTAGTTGTAAAGTAAGGCAGATCTAAAGTTATTGGTGTATCATTTTGGTATATACTTAAGTAGAAAGATTTGAGATCATGTATATAACCAGATTTATTGTAATTAAGGACATTTGTGAGACTAAAATGTACAATAAGTGCATAGAACTGATTTTAAAGAAATACATACTACACTGTTATAAAGACACAAAACTAAGAATTATACCACTCTAGGAAAGAGAATGACTTAATTATTCTGAGTCCATTACTTTTTTCTGAAAAATTGTGGTGATATTACTCCTTTCAAAACTTACTGTGAGGAATTAATAAAGTAATGGGTATAAGGTACTTAGAACGAAACCTGTCAGGAGATCTGAGATTACTATGTAACGACTTGTTATTGGTATTTGTCTAAATACATTTTAATTTTATTTTTTTTGAAAACAAAAAATGTTTTTTTTTTCATTTTACATACCAATCCCAGTTCCCAATCCCTCCCCTCTTCCAATTCCATCCATTTTTCCCTCCAGCCCAACCCCTGTCTACTCCTCAGAGAGGGTAAGGCTTTGGGAAAGGTCCAAGGCCCTCCCTACTATATCTAGGCTGAGAAAAGTATTCATTGAATTTCTATGTCATAAACAAGAAAAGGATGAGAAACTAAAATAATTGGGGAATTAATATGCATCAAAATACCAAAAGGTTGAAAAGATGAAAATTTTGCTATAGTTGAATTTATATCATAAGCCATTTAACCAGTAATTCACAATAGATAAATTGTGGCATTGATAGAAAGTAAAACACCACTACAGTGTTTTGTTGCTCTTCTTCCAAAGAATTAAAATAACGTTTTTTTCATTTAAATCTGAGTAAGTCCTGTAATGATATTTCACCAAGTAAATATGGCAGAAGAAACACTGAAGATTAGGACTTCAGAAGCCCTGCAGCTTCTATATTTGCTCATTTGTTATGATACCCTGATGACATCATATCGGGAAATTTTATGTAACTTACAAATAATAAAGGACCATGTAGATCATAACCAAAACAAAGAAACCTAATTACAAGAACCTACTTCCAGATATGACTGTGGGGACACCTTGTGCCTTTCAATCTGGCTATCCATATAGCATATATAATTGTATCAAGGAAATAGTGGAATAAATGCTAGGATAACTCACACAGGAATGAAAACTAATAAATTGATGTTGCATAATCAGGAATTGTCAGGGTTATTTTATATGCAATAGTTAATAGTTGATGCAGAAGATATGCAGCCTCATGGATAAAGACCACAAGGAGAGAGTGGTCTACTACCCCAATGTTACAATCACTGCATTTGACATATTAGATACCATGAAGCCCTGGGGGGAGAATGCACATCTACTTGACCCTTAAACTGACTGTTAGGACTTTTGTGAGCCCAGACAATACTAATAGAAATAACTTACATGTAACTCATAGTAGTTTGAGAAATGGCAGAATGTTTATTGAAGCTTCTTACCCATGAAGAAATGTCTTGAGTAGCAATACATAATTGGTATCATATAAAACAATCCTAAAAGTCGGTCAGTGGTAGTGTATACCTCTAATCCCAACACTCAGGAGGCAGAGGCAAGCTGTGAGTTATCTCTGTGAGTTTCCAGACAGCCCGGTTTACAAAGTGAGTTCCAGGACAGGTTCCAAAGCTACACAGAGAAGCGTTGTCTCAAAAACAAAACAAAACAAAACCAATCCTAGAGACATAAAATTGCTTGTATGTGGTTTGTGCTTCAAAGATTCATGAATTGCAATTTTGATCTGCAGAGTAGTTCTGTTGGGAAGTAATTAGGAACCTTTATCCAGTGAAGTTTAATATGAGTATTTAGGTCATTGTGTATATTGCTCTTGGAAGGAACTGCTGTAGTTATCCTGAGATTCTGGTTAGGTCTCTTCTCTAGAAAGATTGTAATAAAAGAGCAACCCTGCTCCCTGAGTGGTATTCTATTTTCTATATTGACATGAGATCTCTCCTCTCTTGTATATAATTCCATTAGGATACCATGATGTCTTCAGTAATATGTTTTCAATGTCCAGAACTGTGGGTAATAAGAAGCTTGAGCTAATAAGCCAACCAGTTTATAATAAACATAGGCCTCTGTGTGTTTCTTTGGGACTGAACCGGCTGCGGGACTGGGTAGGACAGAAACCTCTGTCAACAAGTTTTATCTTTTACATAGTCTTTTCCATGACATTGACTAAAAGTGTTAAATCAAAGCATACTATTTTATAGAAAATTTGCAGTGTAGTGCATGAGATGTAACAATTTTATTCATTCAAATTTAACTCAGTTGTATATACATATACATAATGTGTACATATATATCCCAATTATAAATATCGTTCATATTATTTGCTCTTTTGCCTATTAAATAAAGTGTTTCATCCAAAACTTGTCTTCATCTATTTCTACACAGCCTACTATGTATAACCACAGAAGTTATAAGGACATATCTCTGACTTCATGGTATTATACATACAATAAAGAGAAATAAAGATTTAAGTATGACACAAAACAAAATGGGAAATAGTCCCAGAATGGAAAATTGCTTTAGCATTTCAGAGGAGAGTGATTATAGAGAAACCTAAAGGGACTCTAAGAGATTCTAAAAGATCATATTTAGAGACCATAGAGAGAGGTTTGAAACAAGAATTATAGAAAATGTTCAATTGATATTGAGCATGACTTAATTGACTTTTGAAAAGATAATATCATGTCTACCTTTATTCCCCATTATCCTTTGGGAAAATTCAAAAATATTTTTCATGATCCCTAAGGGTTTAAGTGGGTTGCTTTCTTTCTAAATCTCTTGGCTCATGTTATGTCATTTGTTCTTATATACTATTCACACACTCCTTATACTATAAATATACAAGCTGTTATTATAATCTGTGACGGTGTCCAAGTAGTTTTATATGAATTAAAACTGACCTACAATATTTTTTTTGGTTTCTTGAGATGGGGTTTCTCTGTAGCTTTGGAGCCTGTAGTGGAACTAGCTTTTGTAGACCAGGCTGTTCTAGAACTCACAGAGTTCCACCTGCTCCTGCCTCCTGGGTGCTAGGATTAAAGGCATGCGCCACCACCTCCCAGCTAAAACTGATCTACTTTTTCAGAATGATAGCAATAATGTTTAGAATTAACTGTACTGTAGAATAAATTATGCCTACCTGTTGCTAGTAGACAATAATATAAACAAGGGTAGGGATATATAAACTTTGATTACTACCATTCCTTTCCTAACACATAGGACTCAAATAGGCCCACACTAGGTTTTCTGTAATTTTCTGCTTGGTGAAAAAAATAATGAGAGAATGAAGACATATATGGGGAGTCTACTTTCTTATTATGAAAAAAAATCATGTTTACTGTGTTGTGTGGAAAGAGTAAGGACGTACTTCCAAGTTTTCATGTAAAATGCCTTTTTCCATTGCTGAGATTGAATTTAGGGCTTAAGGTGGTAGGCAAATGGTCTACAATTGAACTGTATTTCCAGTCCTAAAATGCCTCTTTTTGATTGTGTTTATAATAGGCTGTTCTGATCATTGTTAACATGCAATAGCAACTACTAATGTGTATGACTGTAAAATCTTCTTATGGCCAGATTAAGAATGTGTTTCTGAAGCACTAAATGCTTTAGATACTTCAATATAAATTAATAGTTTCCTGTAAGTCAATCATGGTAATAACTTACTTAAAAGGTTATGATGATGAGGTCACAAAGTTAGCGAGAAGTTCAAGTGCATTTAAATGCCAAGAGAACAATCCTAATTGTTCTGAAGTCTTTTAACATTCTTTTTTCAAGAGTAATTTCATCTCTCAAACAGAAATCATTGTACATTTTGAAATCTTTTTTCCTTTTTCAATAATTATGATAGTCAAAAAGTGCCAGAGTAATATTTCTAAAAGTATTTCCAATATAAAGATAAACACTAGCAGTTCTGAAAAAAGGCACTACATTATCTTTATGAGGGAACAAATTACTGTTACTGCTATATTTGTTTATGTATATCAACATAAAATGCAAGTGGATTTCATATAAAATAGAGACCAGAGAAAATTCTCTCACTGTCTATAATTTTAAATTTAAGTAGTTATTTGAATCCATTATAGTAATAATACAAAAGAATTGCTATTGCACCCTGTTGGGAAGACTTGGTATCTGAAAGTTATGATTAATCTGCATTAGGCCTACATTTTATTTTATTTTGAGAATAAGGTCCAGCAACATTGATAGATCTTTTATAACGAATGATATTTTATATGAATATATACTTCATTGAGAAGGGCTTGTTATATGAAATATAATGTAACTTTCTGCAGCCCTCTATTTTTCATGCATTTTGCTTCTCATTGCCATACTGACCAGAAAAGTGGCTACACAGGTTTCATTTAGATGCTAAGTAGAAATAGGTATGGAGATGACATTAATTGGCTTTCCAATTGTTCTCAGACTTACTACAGTGTGTGAAAAGTATCTTTATTTGACTGTTGTGAACAGTTGTATCCAGAATTCTGGCTCCCAAACTGCTAACATTCAGATTCTAGTGAGCTTCCTCCAATCTGGAATGTGGCTGCTTTTCCCAGCAGAGACCACAGCTGGCCGGAATAGGCACTCTCTAGCAACAAGTTGGTGCCTTACAGTTTTTGAGACCTGTTTATCGTAGCTGTTTGGGAGAAGCCTTCAGCTACCATTCCTGTTTCTAGTCATTTCAGTCATAAGTTAAATTCTAGCAGCATTCCTAACCTCTGGAAACTGATCTCTGCATGGTATGGTTATCAACAGCAATAATGGTTCACCACAACAAGTACATATTGAAAGAACACCTTTGAAAATATCCTCCCATTAGCCAAGCAACCAAATAAAACTCCTTCATTTCAGATGGCACACATTGATTTTCCTATGTAATTGTTATTGACTTAAGTCTTCTAATATTATTGTACTTATGCTCTTACTTATGAGGGTACTTAGAAACAAGATTGAAATAAGTGAAATTTCTATTGTGCAGTCTTTTCACAGAATGAAACCTATGGATTAAATGTACTTTTAAAAAAATCAAAGCCAAAATATCTATATATTATTCTCAAAAACACTGTTCTTCTAGGTATATGGTAATAGCCACTGAAATATGCGTGTTGATTAGTGAATTGTTTACTCCTTTGTGAACATCTCTTAGCTTCTTTCAGTCAGTGTCTTTGTTATTCATAGTGCTGGCACAGTTCCTGAATTACTGTAGATGCTACATAATCACAAGGGGAATTAAAATTATGTAATTACAATAGTTTCAGGAATAAACATAAAGGTGAATGAGTATATGAGTATGTGCCTTTGTTCAATCCATGATTTTTTCTTTTAATGAAAATAAGCTCTTTTCTCATACAATATATTCTGATTATAATTTCCCCTACCTTTGCACCTCCCTATTCCTTCCAACCTCCTCTCTCCTTCAGATCCATATCTTGTCTCTCTCTTTAAAAAACAATAGCCTTCTAAGAGATAATGACCAAAAATGACAAAATAAAATAAAATTAGATGAATGGAAACAATATCATATCCAAGTAGGACATGGCAACTCAACAAGAGAAAAAGAATCCCAAGAGCAGAGCAGGCACAAGAGTCAGAGACACACTCATTTACACAGCCAAGAGTCCCATTAGCATATTAAGTTAATAGAAATAATATATACACAGAGGATGTGTCATATCCCCTTGATTGCTGCTTCAGTTTTTGTGAGCTCATTTGCATCTTTCTTAGTTAATTCAGAGGACATTGTTCTCCTTCCTGATGTCCTCCATCCCCTCTGTGTCTTATAAATTTTCTGTCTCCCTATGGGATTCCCTGAGTTCTGAAGGAAGGGATTTAATGGAGACACTCAATTTAGATTTTCTCTGCATAATGTATGGTGGTTGGTCTCTGCATCTATTCCCATCTACTGCCAGTGGAAGCATCTCTGGTGATGACTACATAAGAGACTGATCTATGAGTAGAGCAGAGTATTATTAGAAATCATTTTATTGATTTTTTTCAGATCAGTAGTGTTTGGTTTTACCTTAGGTCTCTGGGATATCTAGTCTCTGGTGCTTGGTTACCCAAGCAGCATCAGGTATGGGTTTCTTCTCATGGAATGCACTTTAAGTCAATAAGACATTGGTTGGCTACTACCACAAGTTTTGTGCCACCATTGCCTTTGCATATTTTGCAGAAAGGATAGATTATATGTCAAATAATTAATGGTTGGATTAGTGTTTATGTTTCTCTTTCAATAGCCTGTAGAGTACCTTCATACACCAAAAAGACAAAAACATAAAGGTGAAGGCTTTGTTTAGGCACTGCCTTGACATCTCCATGTTCAATTTGTTGTGTGGGTATTGTCCTTGGCAATGGACTCACTGTCAGTGTGTGGAGAGCAACTATTTGTTTTAGCAACAGCATGGGTTCTTTGGGGATTTCCATGGGATGCCCTTGGCCAACAAATGTTGAAGAATATTATGCTAACTATGTGAAGATGTGGTACATCTCTTTATGCTGCAGAATATTACTTTGTGTAAAAGCATATTATTTGTTTATGCTGCATTTGTTTAATGATCTGAGAATATGTGTTTAATTATGTAAAGGTAGGTTGCATTGCCTAATGCACCTGATTGGTCTAATAAAGAGCTGGACAGCAATTATCTAGGCAGGAGAAAGGATACCTGGGGCTGGCAGGGAGAGAGAATAAATAAAAGAAAAAAGAATGAGAGAAGGAGGAGGACAGAACGAGAGATACATGTCGGGTCAGAAGCCAGGAAGATGCCAGCTAGCCAGACATAGTGAAGCAGTGAAAGTAAGATATACAGAAGTAAGAAATGTAGTGAGGAGTTGTGGGCTGCTTTCCTGCCGCCCTGCTCCCAGCTGCCTGGCTAGCTTATGCCTGGAAATAACAACACAAAAACTGTATTCATTTAAACACTGCCTGGCCCATTAGTTTCAGACTCTTACTCACATCTTGACTAACCCATATCTAAAAATCTGTGTAGCACCACAAAGTGGTGCCTTACCCGGAAGAGTCTAGCGTACATCCATCTTGGGCCGGAGCTTCATCGCGTCTGACCCAGAGAACAGAGGCATGGTGATTTATTAACTTCCCTTCCCAGCATTCTGTTCTATCTACTCTGCCCTCCTAAGGGCTGGCCAATCAAATGGGCCAGGCAGTTTCTTTATTAACCAATGAAATCAACTCAAACAGAAAACCCTCCCACATCAAAGAAAGGTAATAAGTTCTGAGGCAAAAACTAGATGAAGAGAAACAGGTTAATTTAATTTAAATAGCTATCCAAAAACATGCCTAAGTTAGGCCAAATATTCAAAACTAATAATAAGTCTCTCTGTTAATTTGGAATTTGTTGATGGACCAAAAGAAAAGGCTTGGTACAAACAACCTAGTCTCAAAAGCTGCAGAGAAACCCTGTCTCGAAAAACCAAAAAAAAAAAAAAAAAAAACAAAACAAAAAAAAAAAAAAAAAAAACAACCTAGTCTCATAATGGGAAACCTTGCCAGTCTTTAAGATATAACAAGTTGGAACTCCATATTCCCCATTACTAGGAATCCTCATTAGGATCACTTTCATAGATTCCAGGAAGTTTCCACTGTACTTGCATTCCACAGCAAACCCAAATGCTTCCACACACTATTCCAGCCATCTCTCCTGTCAGTCTCTTCTTTCACCACATTCCCCCAAACTGGATCCCCAAATCCAGTCCCTACCTGCCCCGAGTCTGCCCATGATATTTATTCTATTTTGCCCTCCAAGAAAGATCCATGAGTCCTCCTTGTAGCCTCTTCTTTACCTAAGTTTTATGGGTCTATGGATTGTATGTTGGTTCTAATTTATTTAACAGTTAATACCCCCTTATAAGTGAATACATACCATATTTAGCTTTTTGGATCTGTGCTAGCTCACCAAGGATGAATTTTTCTTAGTCCATTGATGGACCTGCAATCTCCATGTTGCCATTGTTTTAGAATAGCTGAGTAACACCCCATTGTGTATGTATACCATAATTTGTTTATCCATTCTTCTGTTGAGGGACATCTAGGTTGTTTCTACACCCTGGATATTATGAATCAAGCCACTGTGAACATAACAGAACAACTGTCCCTGTTGTAGGATGGAGAGTCCTTTGGAGAAACCAAAAGTGATATACCCGGTTCTTGAGGTAGATTAATTCCCACCTTTCTAAGGAACAACCACATTCATTTCCATAGTTGTACATGTCACTCCCACCAGCAATGGAAGAATGTTTCCTTGCTCCTCATTCTCATCAGCATGCACTGTCACTTGTGGTATTTATCTTAAACATTTTGACAGATGTAAGATGTGGAATCTCAAAATAGCTTTGTTTTGTATGTCCCTGATGGCTAAGGATATTGAACATTTCTGTGTTTCTCAGTTATTGGAGATTTTGCTATTAAGAATTCTCCGGTTAGATCTATACACTAATTTGAATTGAGTTATTTGTTTTTCTGATATCTAATTTATTGAGTTCTTTATATATTTTGGATATCAGTCTTTCTATTGGGTATAGAGTTAGTAAAATCCTTTCCCATTCTGTAGGTTGCCACTTTGTTCAATTGACAATATCTTTTGCCTTATGGAAACTTTTCAGTTTTATGTGATGCCATTTATTAATTATTGATTTTAGTTCCTACTCTATCATTGCCCTGTTCAGAATGTTGCCTCCTGTGCCAAGGTGTTCAAGGCTGTTACTCACTATCTTATCAGGATCAGTGTGTCTGCTTTTATGTTAAGTTCTTTGATCCACCTGAAGTTGAGTTTTGTGCAAGTGATAGATAAGGATCTATTTGTGTTCTTCCACATACTGATATTCAGTTATACAAGCACCATTTCTTATAGATGCTTTTCTTTTTAACTTTTTATTTAATTTTTTAAATTGTATTTCTGGCTTCTTGTTGAAAAATCAGGTGTCCATAGGTGTGTGGCATTAGGTCAGGGTCTTCAGTTCAATTTTATTAATAAACATGTCTATTTTTATGTCAAAGCCGTGCAGGTTTTATTATTATAGCTCTGTAGTAATTGAAATTGGGAATGGTGAGAACTTCTGCAGTTCTTTTACTGCTCAGGATAGTTTTAACTAGCAGGTCTTTTTTTCTTCTATATGAGATTCAAAATTGTTCTTTCAAGAGATGCAAATAATTGTTTTGGAATTTTGATCAGGATTACATTGCATCTGTAGATTGCTTTTGGTAGGATGGCAAATATTTTCTATGTGAATCCTGTCATGAGTATGGGTGATCTTTCCATCTTCTAATATCTTCTTCAATTTTTTTCTTCAAAATTTTGAAGTTGTTTTTATCATAATAGACTTTCACTTGCTTGGTTAGAGTTACCCCAAGATATTTTATATTATTTGAGGCTATTGTGAGGGTGTTGTTTCTCTGATTTCTTTCTCAGTCAAAATGTCATTTGTATATAGGACGGCTGCTTTTTATTAGTTAATCTTGTATCCAAAAACTTTGATGAAATTGTTTTCAGCTGTAGGAGCTCTCTAGTGGAATTTTTGGGAGTCTCTTATATATACGATCATATCATCTGCAAATAACAATACTTTGATTTTTCCCTTTCTAATTCGTATCCCCTTGATCTCCCTCAGCTGTATTACTGTTTTAGATAAAATTTCAAGTGCTATATTGAGTAGACATGGAGAGAGTAGACAACCTTGTCTTGTTTCTGAGTTTAGTGGAATTGCTTTGAGTTTCTCTCCATTTAAACTTGTGGGCTATAAGCTTGCTGTAAATTGCCATTATTGTGTTTAGGTACATGCTTTTTTCCCTAAATTTCCAGGAATTTTATCACAAAGGGGATGTTGCATTTTGTCAAAGACCTTTCTGCATCTAATGAGATGCTCATGTGTGTGTGTGTGTGTGTGTGTGTGTGTGTGTATTTTCTTTCAGTTTGTTTATATGGTAGATTCTATTACTGAGTTTTGTAGATAGAGGCTTTTTGTTCATTTTCCAGTCACCCAGACGTGAAATCATGACACAGAAACTATATTAATTGCAATACTGTTTGGCCAATAGTTTATGCATATTTCTAGCTAGCTCTTACATTTTAAATTAACCCATTTCTATTATTTTATATTTTACCACGAGGTTTGTGGTATACTGGTACCTGCGCACTGCCATCTTTCTCCTTTGGTGGCTACATGGCGTCTCCTTGACTCCACCTTCTTTCCTCTTTTATCTCTGTTTATAATTTCTGCCTTGCCATAGACCCAAAGTAGCATCTTTATTAACCAGTGGTAATAAAACATATACAACATACAGAGGGGAATTCTACATCAGATTTTTATATAATGAGCCATTCCTGCATCACTGAAATGAAGCTTACTTGATCTTGGTTGATGATTATTTCAATGTCTTCTTGGATTCAGTTTGCAAGTATTTTAGTGAGTATTTTTGCAGTTATGTTCATAAGGGAAATTAGTCTGTAATTCTCTTACTTTGTTGAGTCTGTATGTAGTTTGGGTATCGCGGTAACTATGACCTTATAAAATGAATTGGGCAACATTCCTTCTGTTTCTATTTTGTGGACTAATTTGAGGAGTATTGATGTTAACTCTCCTTTGAAAACATGGTAGAAATCTTCACTAAAACCATCTGATCCTAGAGTCTTTAGGTTGGGAGAATTTTAATGACTGCTTCTATTTCTCTAGGAATTACAGGTGTATTTAAATTGTTTATCTGATCTTGGTTTAACTTTGGTGTGTGGTACCTATTGAGAAAATGATCTATTTCTATTCGATTTTACATTTTGGTGGGATAAAGATGTTTTAAATTATTTTTTTTATTTATTCTACTCTCATACAATGCATCCTGACCACAGTTTCCCTTCCTTTTACTCCTCCCAGGTCTTCTTTTCTCCTCCTCCCATAACCACTCCCCACCCCCATCTCTTCCAGAAAATGGAAGGCCTCCCAGGAACATCAACTAAACATGGTGCAGCAAGATACAATAAGATAGAAACAAACCCTCACATCATGACTGGGCAAACCAGTAGGAGGAAAAGGGTCCTAGAGCAGGCAAAGGAGTCAGAGACTACCTCACTCTCACTGTCATGAGCTTCCCTAAAACACCAAAACAACCCAGTGCAGACTCATGTAGGATCTGTGGTTGCAACTATCTGTTCAGTCTCTGTGAACCCTCATGAACTCTGCTTAGTTGATTTTGAGGTCCTACTTTCCTAGCGTCCTTGACCCCTTTGAGTCCCACAATTCCTCATCTCTTCTTCTAGTGGGGTTTGTGAGCTCCAGGGGGAAGTGCCTGATGGAGAACTCCAATCTGGGCTTCCTCTCCATCTAATGTTTGGATGTGTATCTTTGTATCTGCTTTCATCTGCTACTGTAGGAACCCTCTGTGATGATGACTACACGAGGCATCAATCTTTGAGTAGAGTAGAATATTGTTAGAAATTATTTCATTGAATTTTTTTAAAAGAAGTCAGGTTTGGTCCTACCCTATCACTCTTGGCTACCCAACCTCTTGTTCCTGCTCATCTAGGCAGTGTCCAGAATGGGCTTCCCTTTGTGGCATGGGTCTGAAATTAGACTAGGAACTGGTTGGCCACTACCACAAGTTCTGCATTACTATTACAACACATCTTGCAGGCAGGACAGAATGTAGGTTAGCCAACAGTTCTCAACCTGTGGGTCATGACCCCTTAGATAAACCCCTATCTCCAAAAATATTTACATTATGTGTCATAACACTGGCAAAATTAAATTTAGGAAGTAGCAACAAAAACAATTTTATGATGGGGGGGTCATCATAAGATGAGAAAATAATATTATAGAGTTGCAACTTTAGGAATATTGAGAACCACTGTTTAAAGTCTTAGGTTTTATGGATTGGTTTGTATCCCAGTCCTACTACTGATAGTTTCTGTGGGATATTTCTTTACACTGTGTGAAGATATGTCCCCATGATTGGTTTAACAAATGATGAATGGCCAATAGCCATGCAGGAGATATAGCAGGGAGAACTCTGGGAAAAAGAAAGGTAGAGTCACCAGCAAGACAGAAAGAAAGCAGGATGAGGAACACAGAGTAAAAATGACTGGACTACATAAAATAACATATATTAAAATATATGGGCAATTTAATTTATAAAAAAAACTAGTTAGGAACAAGCCTGAACTATTGGCCGAACTTTCATAATTAATAATAAAGTTCTCTGTTGCTGCCTATCATCCTGCAACCTTGGTGGAACTCTGAAGCACAGCTTGCTCCAATACTGAGGGGAATTAAAAGCCACATGGTGAGATGCCCTACTCTCTAGGACCTCCACAGTGGGCCAAATCCCCAGGCCCTTCCCCAAACTCTTTTGGCTTTTCTAGCCAGCCAGCAAGGAGTTTTTACAGCTAGGCTCCCCCAAAACCCAAACCAACTCAATGGACCCTGCAAGCTACTAGCTACACCCTGCCTATGTGCTATAATACTAAGGAGACCAAGAACTTGCTACAACATTGACGGGATTAAGAGAGATCACCAAGAGAGCAAACCAGGAGAAAAGACCAAGAAAGGAGGCTTAGACAGACCTCAGAGGCTTTCTGAGACAGATATTGACAATATAGAGCAGATCAAGAAAGACTCCCAAGCACTCAGACAGCCACTAAAAGGATTGGACCAAGACACAAAAACACTGCTAACCTTGTTTGAAGGAAGAGATGGGTAGGCATCAATGCAAGAATTTTCTCCAACAACCTAAAAAGCAACATGGTCACACAACAGGAAGACTTGATCATCCTAACCCAGAAGAAGTAGAAGGAAACAACTATAATGCAACTTTATGAAAATGATGCAGACCATTAAAAAGGAATTGAAAAACACCCTTACGAAATGGAGAAGATGAATAAAAAATTGGAAGAAATTAATAAATCCCTCAAAGAAACCCATGAAAACCCAAAAAAATCAAACAGGTGAAGGAAACAGTTCAAGACTTGAAGACTGAAATAGAGGTAATAAAAACACAAACTGAGGGAATTCTGGGTATGGAACATCTGGGTAAATGAACAGGAACTACAAAGACATGTATAATGAACAGAATACAAGAAATAGAAGAAAGAATCTTAGTCGCTGAAGATACTATAGAGGAAATAGACTCGATGGTCAAAGAAAACATTAAATCCATTAAATTCTTAACACAAAACATCTAGGAAATCTGGGACACCATGAAAAGACCAAATCTAAGAATAATATGGGTAGAAGAGGGAGAGCTCCAGCTCAAAGGCCCAGAAAATATATTCAACAAAATCATAGAATAAAACTTTCCCAACCTACATAAGGATACCCATATGAAGGTACAAGAAGCTTATAAAACACCAAATAGACTGGATCAAAAAAATACCCTCATCATATAATAATCAAAACACAAAACATACAGAATAAAAAAGAATAAGAGCTGCAAATGAAAATGGTCAAATAACATATAAAGGTAAATCTATCAGAATTATACCCAACTTCTCAATGAAAAACATTTAAGCCAGAAGGTCCTGGATAGATGTGCTGCAGACAGTAAGAGGCCATGGATGCAAGCCCAGACTACTTTACCCAGCAAAGCTTTCATTCACCATCAACCAGACAATATATTTCATGACAAAACAGACTTAAACAATATGCAGCCAAAAATCCCAGCCTTACAGAAAATACTAGAAGGAAAGCTCCAACCAAAGGAAGCTAACTGCATACACAAAATCACAGGCATCTGATACCCCCCCCTCCATCAGGATAACCCAAAGAAGGAAAACACACAAACACTACTACCAAAAAATAACCAGAATTAACAACCAATGGTCATTAATATCGCTTAATATCAATGGACTCAATTCACCTATAAAAAGACACGGGTTGAGGTGGGATTCCCCTCTGTTTCCTTTGAATATTATTGGTTAATAAAGGAACTGCCTTGGGTCTATAGCAGAGCTATAGGGGAACAGAGCAAGGTAGAGAAAACTAAACTGAATTCTGGGAGAAAGGAGGCAGAGTGAGAGAGACGCCTTGTAGACCTGCCGGAGCCAGACAAAACTTTAAGCAGATAAGCCACAGCCACGTGGCAATACACAGATTAATAGAAATGGGGTAAATTAATATGCTAGAGTTAGCCAATAAGAAGCTAGATCTAATGGGCCAAGCAGCGATTTAATTAATACAGTTGTTATTTTGGTTCTGGGTGGCCAGGATGAACAAGGAGCCCCCTGCAACAAACTGACACACCAACATAGGTTAATACAACCATATAAAAATTTGAGAAAGCTTAAAAAGGAATTCTGGACACAAAAGAACAGAGTTAAGCATGGCTTTTGGTAACCATGATTTTTTTTCTAGATGGGCTGGCTGTGAGCAACGGTGGGCTGCTATAAGAGAGGTGCGATAAAAATGGCATGGTTTCTTAAAAAAAAAAAATTAAAAAAAATGGCAGCTTCCTGGTTCGCCAGCACAAATGTCTCTGGCACTTTTTTGAGGTCCGGTTATGGAGCCTTTAAGTGGGGTTTGTAACCAGAGGGCTACAGCTTGCTTAATGGCAACATGGACTGGCTGTCTGCCTAAAAATGGGGCTGTGAGCATGGCTCAGAGGCAGCAAACAGCTCCGCCATGTCAGACAGGGTAGAGCAACCAGGAAGTACCATATTTTCCCTAGCAATGGCACAGCTTAAGTTTTAAGAAATGCTTAGCATTTTAAGAAGTGCTCCTGTCCAGTAAAAAATTACAGATATACAATAGGACAGATTCAGACATAAAAGACCTCTAAATGGTAACAGTGTTGGTAGGCTTGGGAGAGA
Organism: Arvicola amphibius; assembly: GCF_903992535.2. Taxonomy (NCBI): domain Eukaryota; kingdom Metazoa; phylum Chordata; class Mammalia; order Rodentia; family Cricetidae; genus Arvicola; species Arvicola amphibius. Next base: position 105,402,763 of record NC_052065.1, read on the forward strand.
GAAGAAAAGGAGTTTAGAGAGATATGAAAATAAGTAAATGTTTATAAAAAACAAAGTCTATAAACAGAGTATAGACAGTCATAGATTAAAGGAGTACAGATAATAAAATAAATATTAAAAAGTAATAGATTTAAAACAAATAAACTATGTAAAGATAGAGTATACATAGAGTCTGGATTATGTATATTGTGTTTTCTTTGAATTTTTTACTGTGAAGGAGCTAATTACAGAGAGACATTTCTTTGAATGGGCTGCTAAGTTAAACCAATATAAACATATCTTGACTTTAAATTTTGAGTCAAAGGATATGGTGCTTTGAAAAAAGAAGTCCTTCATTTGTTTCCATAGAGGATGAGAACCTCTGGACTGCTTCCAGACTAATATGATTTGATGGACCAAGACCCTCTGAAAGGTTGTCTTGCACATCCTTCAAAAATTACTTCGGCCAATAAACAGCAGGAAGCAGTTTGGAAAAGAACTATGCCCATATTCCCAAATATTGTTTGTAAATGTTTCTTTATATTTAAAGGGGAATATGCTTGTTTATTGATACAAATTTAGGGTCAATTTTGTTATATGTATATTTCTGCTCTTGATTAAAGTATTGTGTGTGCAGCTTATTTAAAAATGTAATGCATAATTAAGAAATACAAGTTAACATATAACCATCTATAATAGTCAAGCTGTAGTCATGTTAATTAGATTATTCTAGATGTACAGAAATGTATTTCAGATAGATGGGTATTCTTGAAACCTTTCAAAGACTACAGAATATGGCATTTAAAATGTTTTAAGATGTTAGGACTTTTCATGACAATGAGACACATCTGCTCCTGGTAGCATGATTTACTTCAAGAGGAAGATGAATATCAAAGAGGCTCTTTATGGAGTTGGCTAGACATTTGGGCAAAAAAACTTCTTGCCTAGACTGCTTGATGAACTGGACATGCAGTACCCATGGAAAAATGACTTCTGAAGTTGCCTAAAGAAGGTGAGATAGTCTTTTGTGCTTCTTGCTTCATGAAAGAGTCTGCCAGACATTCTTCAGGACACAGAAGGAAGTGAATGACAAATTGCCAATATAGGCAGAACTGTATTTGAAATTTCCTGCTTTGTGGAAAAGTCTGCTAAACACTAAGGATTTGTAGGCTGAAGATTGATTCCCCCCCTAGTACAGAACAACATTGGGTGACTGTCCAGATAGCACGCTGTCTCTGTCAATTCTAGAATTCTGGAAGTAGTTTACAATGCATTTCCTGTTTTCTTAAGTAATATTATATCCTTCTGGAGTTTTTGCTGGAGTTGAAGAATAGATAGTAATATTATAGTTTTCCTTAGTTATGATAAAAGATAAAATAGAAATAAATATTGTAACTGCAATTCTTGCTTGATAACTGTTTTATGTAATTTTATTATGTTAAAGTTGAAACCTTCCTTTTTATTTAAGCAGAAAAGGGAACATGATGTGGGATTCCTCTCTGTATGCTGTGAATATCATTGATTAATAACGAAACTACCATGAACCTAAAGCAGAGCTACACAGCAACAGAGCTAGTTGGGGAAAACTAAACTGAATGCTGGAAAAAAGGAGGCCGATTAAAAGAGAAGCCATGTAGCCATGCTGGAGCCAGACAGAAATTTAGCCAATAAGCCACAGCCACATGGCAATACACAGATTAATAGAAATGGGCTAAATTAATATGTAAGAGTTAGGCAATAAGAAGCTGGAGTTAATGGGCTGAGCAGTAATTTAATTAATACAATTTCTATGTGATTATTTCAGAGCTAAACAGCCAGGAACTAACAAATGGCCTCTTTACAACAGAAGGAAAACCCCAACCCAAGAAAACTAAATGAACCCACAAAAACACAGGTGTCTGATAATCCCCCACCAGCATAACCTAAAGAAGGGAAATACACAAAGACTACTATCAAAAAATAACCAGAATTAACAACCACTAGTCATTAATATCGCTTAATATCAATGGACTCAATTCACCTATAAAAAGACACAGGCTAAGATAATGGATACAGAAACAGGATCCAGCCTTCTGCAGTATACAAAAACATGCATCAACCTCAAAGACAGATACTATCTCAGAGTCAAGGTTTGGGAAAAGGTTTTCCTATCAAATGAACCTAAAAAACAAGCAGGTGTAGATATCCTAATATTTAACAAAATTGATTTCAAACTAAAATCAGTCATAAAAGATGGAGAAGGACACTATATACTCATAACAGGAACAATTCACCAAGACACAGTCTCATCCTGAATATCTATACCTCAATACAAGAGAACCCACATATGTCAAAAAATTACTAAAACATATATCACACATCAAACCCCACACACTAATAGTAATAGACTTCAACACTCTACCCTCACCAAGGAACAGGTTAACCAGAAAGAAACTTAAGAGAGAAATAATAGAACTGACAGATGTCATGAATCAAATGGACTTAAAAGACATCTATAGAACATTCCACCCAAACATACCTTCTTCTCAACACCTCATGGAACCTTCTCTAAAATTAATCACATACTCAGTAACAAAGCAAACCTCCACAGATACAAAATTTGGAGTGACCCTGTGTCTTTTCAGATCAACATGGATTAAAGTTAGAATTTAACAACAACACTACTCTCAGAAAGTCTGCAAACTCATGGAAATTGAACAGTGAACTACTGATCCACCCCTGCACCAAGGAAGAAATAAAGAAATTAAAGGCTTTCTTGAATTCAACGAAAATGAAGGCACAACATATTGAAACCTATGGGACACTATGAAAGCAGTGCTAAGAGGGAAGTTCATTAGCACTAAGTGTCCACATAAAGAAAATTGGGAAAGTTCACATTAGTGAATTAATAGCATACCTGAAAGTTCTAAAAAACAAAATGAAGCAGACTCACACAGAAGACAGTAAATAATCAAATTGAGGGCTGAAATCAACAAAATAGAAGCAAAGAAAACAATACAAAGAATCAATGAAACAAAGCTGGTTCTTGGAGAAAATGAACAAGATAGACAAACACTTATCCAAACTAATCAAAAGGCAAAGAGAGTTAATCCAAATTAACAAAATCAGAAATAAAAAGGGGGGACATAATAACAGACACTGAGGGAATCTAGAGAATCATTAGGTCTTACTAAAAAAAAAACCTATATGCCACAAAATTGGAAAATGTTAAAGAAATGGACAATTTTAGATAGATACCATATATCAAAATTAAATCAAAACCTATAAACTGCTAGGAAATAGAAGCTGTCTTCAAATACTTCCCAACCAAAAAAGACCCAGTGCCAGATGATTTTAGCGCAGAATTCTACCAGAACTTCCATGAAGAGTTAATATCTATGCTCCTCAAAGTGTTCCACATAATAGAAACGGAGGGGACATTGCCTAACTCTTTTTATGAGGCTACAGTTACCCTGATACCAAAACCACACAAAGACTCAAACAAGGAGAATTACAGACCACTCTCACTCATGAACATGGATTCAAAGATACTCAATAAAATACTGGCAAACTGAATCCAAGAACGCATCAAAGAATTCATTCACCATGATCAAGTCGACTTCATCCCAGAAACACAGGGCTGGTTCAACATATGAAAATCTATCAATGTAATCTATCATATAAATAAACTGAAAGAAAAAAATCTTATGATCATCTAATTAGATGCTGAAAAAGCATTTGACAAAATCCAACACCCTTTCATGATAAAGGTCTTGGAGAGATCAGAGATAAAGGAACATATCTAAATATAATGAAAGCAATATACAACAGACGACAACCAACATCAAATTAAATGGAGAGAAATTCAAAGCGATTCCACTAAAATCAGGAGCAAGACAAGGCTGTCCACTCTCTCCATATCTTTTCAGCATAGTTCTTGAAGTTTTAGCAATGGCAATAAGACAACAAAAGAAGATCAAAAGGATTCAAATTGGAAAGAAAGACATCAAACTTTTGATATTTGCAGATGATATGATAGTGTAAATAAGTGACCCTGAAAACTGTACCAGAGAACTCCTACAGCTGATAAATACCTTCAGTGATATGGCAGGATACAAGAAGAACTCAAAAAAAAAGAATCAGTAGCCCTTCTATACACAAATGTTAAAGACGCTGAGAGGGAAATCAGAGAAACATCACCTTTCAAAATAGCCACAATAACATGAAATATCTTGGGGTAACACTAACAAAAGAAGTGAAAGGCCTATTTGACAAGAATGTTAAGTCTTTCAAGAAAGAAATTTAAGAAGATACCCGAAAATGGAAATATCCCCCCATGCTCTTGAATAGGTAGGATCTACATAGTGTAAAAATGACAATCCTACCAAAAGCAATCTATAGATACAATGCAATCCCCATAAAAATCCCAACTCAATTCTTCAAAGACCTTAAAAGAACAATAATCAACTTCATATGGAAAAACAAAAATCCAAGGATAGCTAAAATAATCCTGTACAGTAAAGGAACTTCTAGAAGCATCACCATCCCAGACATCAAACTCTTTTACAGAGCTATAATCATGAAAACAGCTTGGTATTGTCATAAAAACAGAGTAGTTCGAGGTCAGCCTGGTCTACAAGAGCTAGTTCCAGGACAGGCTCTAGAATACAGGGAAACCCTGTCTCGAAAAACCAAAAAAAAAAAAAAAAACAAAAAAAACAAAAAACAAAAAACAAAAACAAAACAAAACAAAAAACAAACCAGAGTGGTTGACCAATGGAATTAAATCAAAGACCCAGATATTAATCCACACACCTCTAAACACCTGATTTTGGACAAAGAAGCTAAAATTTTACAATGGAAAAAAGAAAGCATCTTTAACAAATGATGCTGGCATAACTGGATGTCAACATGCAGAACAATGAAAATGATCCATATCTGTCCATGGGTAAAACTCAAATCCAACCACGCTGAACCTGATAGAAGAGAAAGTGGGAAGTACAGTTCAATGCATGGGCACAGGAGACCAATTTCTAAATATAACCCAATAGCACAGACACTGAGAGCAACAATAAGTAAATGGGACCTCCTGAAACTGAGAAGCATTTGTAAAGCAAAAGACACAGTCAATAATAGAAAAATGCAGCCTACTGAATGGGAAAAGATCTTCAACAACCGCACATCAGACAAAGGTCTGATCTCCAAAATATATAAAGTACTTATGAAATTGACATTAAAATTCTAAATAACCCAATTAAAAATGGGTTATGGAACTAAAAGAGCTTTCTCAATGGAAGAATCTCAAATGGCTAAAATATACTTAAGGAATTATTCAACATCCTTAGGTATCAGGGAAATGCAAATCAAAACCACTCTGAAATACCATTTCACACATGTCAGAATTGCTAAGATCAAAAACAGTAATGATAGCTTATGCTGGAGAGGATGTAGAATAAGGGGTACACTCATCCATTACTGGTGGAAATGTAAATTTGTACAACCACTTTGTAAATCAGTATGACAGTTTCTCAGAAAATTGGGAATCAACCTACTTCAGGATCCAGCAATACCACTCTTGGGCATATACCCAAAAGATGCTCAATCATATTACAAATGCTTGTTCAAATATGTTCATATCAGAATTATTTGTAATAGCCAGAACCTGGAAACAACCTAGATGCCCCTCAACCAAAAAATGGATTAAAAAAGTGGCACATTTACACATTAGTGTACTACTCAGCAGTAAAAATAATGACATCTTGAATTTTGCATGCAAGTGGATGGAATTAGAAAACACTATCCTGCGTGAGGTAACCCCGACCCAAAAAGATGAATATGGTATGTACTCACTCATAAGTAGATACTAGCTATAAACAAAGGACATTGAGCCTATAGTTCATGATCTTAGAGAAGCTAAGTAATAAGGTGAACATATATAGACCCACCTGGAAATTGGAAACAGACAAGATTGCCTGAGAAAATTGGGAACAAGAGGGTGGGATGAGAAGGGAGGGTGGAATGGGAAGAGGAATGGAGAAGAAGAGGGTTGAGGAGAACTTGGGGGAATGGGCTAGTTGAGATGGAGGAAGGATAGAGATGAGAGCAAGGGAATGAGGGAGCCATTATAAGATTAACAAAAACCAGGCTCTAGAGAAATTCCCAGGAATCCACAAGGATGACCATGCCTAAGACCCTAACCAATAGAGGAGAGGGGGCCTGATCTTGACTTGCCCTGTAATCAGACTGATGATTATCTTAAATATCACCATAGTACCTTCATCCAGCAACTGATGGAAACAGAGGGAGAGACCCACATCGGAGCACTGGACTGAGCTCCCAATGTCCAGTTGAAGAGTGGACATAATGAGAATATGATCAAAGAGGTCAAGACCATGATGGGTACACCCACTGAAACAGTTTACCTGAGCTAATAGGAGCTCACCAACTCCAGCCAGACTGGGAACGAACAAGCATAGTACCAAACTAGTTCCTCTGAATATGGTTGACAGTTGCATGCCTGGGGCAGTCTGAGGGTCCACTAGCAATGGCACCAGGATTTATAACTACTGCATGTACTGGCTTTTTGAGACCCTATTCTCTTTGGATGGATACTTTGCTCAGCCTAGATACAGTAGGGAGGGCCTTAGACCTTCTACAAAGCAATGTGCCTTGCCATCTCTGAGGATTAGATGGGGGTAGGGTGGGAAGTTTGTGGAGGGAATGAAAGGAGGGGAGGGAGTGGAAACTTGGATTTGTATTTTTTTTAAAAAAATATCTAAGACATTTTAGAAAATTAGTGGAATCTAGGACATTGACCTTGTTGCTAAGAAAGAAAATAAAAATGGTTTGGTGAGAAAAAAACAAACAAAAATCTCCATGTCATTTTTTGTGTACTGGCAACCCAAAGAAAAATCTGCTTATAGAAAGGCTTGTCTGGTTACAGAAGACAGACGGTTCAGTTTCCATATCCTCCATTACCAGGAGTTTATCAGAGTCAACCTCATAGATCCCAGAGAGTTTCCACGGCACTAAGTTTCCACATAGCCCTCCCCCAATGCCCTCTAATTTCAGTTTTCTCTCCCTACACTCTCTCCCTCTATCTCCTCACACCTGCTCCCTCCTATTCTCATCTTGACATGCCTGCAGTTCACCTGCAAACTCTATTCTATTTCCCCTTCCTAGGGAGATCCATGCATCTTCCCTTGAGACATCCTTGAGTCCGTGGATTCTAATAGGTCTGCCTTTATATGTTACTTGGTCCTTTCCCCTTGCAGCTTTTAATAATATTTCTTTGTTCTGTATGTTTAGTGTTTTGGTTATTTTGTGAAGCCATATATTTTTAAATTCCTATCAAAATATTTGAATAATTAGACTAAGCAAATAGAAATTATGTGCTTTATTGTAGTTGCTTATGTTTTCCCTTTAGATTGGCCATTCTGAAACTAGCAAATTAGTGTTTCCTTGTCATAATTTCCACATTTGAAGTGTAAATGCATGGTCTATGTGCAAACTACATGAATATTCTATGATTTCTAGTGGTATAAATGTATCTAGAGGATCTCTAACTTTGGAGAGAAATGCTTTGTGAAATATCAATATCAAGATATCGAACTATATAATCAATGTATCAGTTCTTAGGAAAAGGAAGAATTGTGGCATAGCCCTTTGTACTCTGTTAGAATAGAAAACCAATCCTTTGAAGTAGCACGGGAAGAGACATGCCACACCAAGTAAAGGAAGGAACAAGTACAAAAATGAGAGGAAAATATAAAAGAAAAGCCAATAGAGATGAAAACACTTTGTTGGTTAAATACACAGCTGAAAGGCCAGGAACTTGAATCTCCAGTATTAAATCTTTAGGTATTCACTGGCTCTCCTCCGGTGTCTTGAAAAACTAACCACCAGAGAAAGAGTGAGAGATTCGTAGTTTTAAATCCAATATTCCATTCCCATGATTGGCAGGGGTTTCCAATTTTCTGTTTTGTTACAATTTCCTCTCTGTTAATGGGGAACTCTTTCAAAACTTAATCACTGATTACACAATTTCCTTAGATTCAACAATATTTCCAGTCGATAATTTCACTGGCTAGATGTTTTTCTTTCCCGTTTCAGAAACACACACACAGAGACAGACTGACAGACAGACACACACACACACACACACACACACACACACTAATGTTCTAATGTGAGGGTTAAGGATGTGTCCTATAAGTTTTATTTGAATTGTTTTCCCTTCCATAGTTAAGGGTTTGGGTAGCTACAAATGTAGAATCTTTACTTTTCTAAGTTTTATAAAATTATCTGTTTTTAATATGTTTGTCTTGAAGTAAGGTGGTGGCTTTTAGAAGTATTATTTATTTGCTGATGGCAAGACAGGTTTTATACTCACTCTTCCTTACAGTTTTAAACAACCCAGCAGAGAGACCACAGAGAAAGCAGTTGCCCCTCGTTTTTCATCTTTTTTTTTTTTTTTCTTTGTTGGAAAGGTGATAGGGCGGGACTGGAGGTGTCTGTATTTTGAGCAACAACGATCCAAATGATTGTCTGTAGCTCAAGGTAGCTTTGGGAAGAGAGCAATGGGAATAGGTGTGCTTTTATTATTACTCTCCCCGTCCCAAAATGTTCAGATCCTAATACTACCAACCCTCTCTGGTGTGATGGGCCACCGATGCTCCCTCTTTGCAAAAGCCTGTATCAAAAGCAGGAAAGATGGGACGATATGGTGCTAAGATCTCCCCCTGGCGTCTCTCTATACTATCTTTTTTTCTTTTCTCTTTTTCTTTCTTTCTTTCCTTTTCTTTTCTTCTTCTTTTTTTTTTTTAAATTTGGAAACTGAAAGCTTCCGTTTGCTCTGGGAGTGCAGGGATCATACATTCCGGAAGCTGTCCGCTGGCAGCTGTTGCCACCCTGGGAGGAGAACAGCTGGAAGCTTTGATGCGCTGCAAGATCACTCTTCCGGTTAATTAGCGCCAGCCACCGCTCCAAACGTGCCTTACGCAACCCCTAGTGGGCGCCCAAGCAGCATAGCTGGTCGTTCTGCCGGTGTGTTCTTGCAGAGGAAATTAAAAAGTATGCGTACACACAAGCATATTTACACACAACCTTCTTTTGCACTCAAGAAAAACATCAGTAAATGTCTTTAGGTCAAAGACACCGTGACTCCTGGCGATCATCATTTCTTTAGCTTGAGGTAGAAAGACCCCAGGAACACAAACCGGGCTTGCAAGCCCTGATGCGCTCCCAGTGCCTGGATGTTTCTGGGGTTGAGCTGTAAGGGTAAGTGCTTGGAGTCTGCAAAGACTCATGTGTTCTTTTCCAGTTGATGCTGCTCCCCTGGCTAAGCATTTGGTATCTCCCGTGGTCTCTTGCTTTCGCTTGGAAGCCTGGAAGAAGGCAGTTATGGGCGTCGCCGGCGCCCTTCCGGGAACAGTAAAGGCTTGTTGGAGATGGCGCCAAAGCCTCCCCACTTCAGTCACATCTGGTCCAGCCATGCAGATGTTAGCGGTTGGAGAGTGCCTCATTGTGAGGCGCCCCAAAGTCTCGAGCATGCCCAGTGAGTCTCCCAAAGCTCCCCAAGCGAGTTTCTGGGTGTGCAGATTCCACTTCTCCGCTTTTTCGAGGAAGCTGAAGTGGGTGGGAAGGGAGGGACCCCAGGCTTGGGGCAGGGTAGTAGGTTCGCTTGGGTTAGTGCCCTCCTGCCCAGCTAGGTGAGGGATAAAGCTATTTGGGGAACCCGGGGGCCAGAATGGCCAAGCACAGTAGGATTAAGAAAGCCTTCTATACACACACACACACGCACACACAAACACACACACACACACACACACACACACACGCACGCACGCACGCACACACCCTGTTCCTTGAGGATATTGTTAGGTCTGACCTGTCTTGTGGTCCCTTGGTGCGCTGGGGTCATACTGTCAATAGAAGACAGTTTGGAGTTGCTCTCTACAAAACACCAGTGAGAGCTTTTGGGTACCCTAGTACCACATTCACCTGCTTGGCTTTTCTGAAGAGCAAGGAAGAATACGACATTAAGAGGAACCCATAAACATAAACCCCGCTTTGGGATTTATCCCACACACACTAAAGTTATACTGGCAAGAGACTTCTCAAATTTCTAAGTTGGTCCTGAAGATTTACTCATTGAAGCTGTAATGGAGAGTTTTAGCGCGAATGTTCGTGTGTGTGTGTGTGTGTGTGTGTGTGTGTGTGTGTGTGTGTGTGCGCGCGCGCGCTTGTCTGCTTATGCATATCATGAATGGGAAATACTGTCCCGGGTTGATTCTGAGATTAACAAATACTCCTTCCAAGTCTCCATTCCACCTCATCTTCGAGAGAAAATAATGATAAATGCTGGTCAAGTGAGAAGAGAAATTGTCCTAGTGTGGTCTGAAATCAAAATTTTGTTTGTCTATATTGCCTTTTGCTCTGGTACCGAGCTTTTTCCTGCTCTCTCCACCCTCAAACACTCCTGATCATTCTCAGTTCCACTTCCCTTCCTCGGCTTGTTACCTGCTCCTTCAGCCCTCCTCCTCCAGCTCCTCCCAGCTCAACCCCCACCTCCCGGGGCTCAGCTGCGGCTAAAACCTGGAGTCTTGGGGAAAAGAAAAAAGAAAAAAAAAAAAAAAAGCCTAGGCTGTGAAGCTGTCAAACCGGGCATGCTCAGTAGACAGGGCAGGTTTTTTGGTCTCGAGTAGCGGAGAAACATTTTTTGCACAACCGCGACCAGCCTTAGAGCGCGGCGGCGGCGGCCACGGCAACATCAGCACAGCCATCAGTGGTGCAGACGCCGGGCACCCGGGAGCGCGGCGAGCTCCGGCTCAGCCTGGAGTTCACCTCCCAGTGCCCCGAGGCTTAGCTTACCTCTTTTGATCTCCCTTTCCTCCTCCTCCCTCTCTCTCGCTCTCTCTCTCTCTCTCTCTCTCTCTCTCTCTCTCTCTCTCTCTCTCTCTCTCAAAATTTCATTTCACATACACATATGTATACACACTAGCTTGAAGAAAAGAATAACAACAAAAACAAAAGAAAAAAAAGCGACCCGGGAGCGAACACCCTCCTGGCAGCGATCTTCCGCTGGCACGATAGTAGCCAGGTTCGGTTCTTGCCCCCAAGCGACCGCGGGCTGAGAGCGCCGCCGCCGCCAGCTGGAGGAGAGCGATGCGGGACCCGAGCGCAGCTCGAACGTAATGTGGATTACAGTCATTTCCCGCAGGAACCAGCAAAGACGCCCGAAGTCCAGGGCACTTTCAGCACCGAGAGGAGCTGAGCACCTGGCGAGGAGTCGGGGTACCGCACCTGAGGACACCACTGAAACTTGCGCCTGGACTCGGTAGGTCCTTTTCTTCTGGCTCTTACTTCCTTCCCTCTTTATCCTGTCTATCTTCCACCCCAAGGACTCTGGGCGAACTTCCCCCCTAGGATGCGGTTGCGGATGGTGACTTCTGGTCATGAGAAGCTGGTTGCGCCGGTTCTGGGACTCCTGATGGAGGAAACAGAGCCTATGCAACCTTTTCTCCAGATCTCGTTTTGCCCCAGGGATCTGGACTACTAAGGAGAGATGGGAGGTTGGCCTTGTTGTCAGTTCAAGCTCCCAACAGGCCCTAGGGACACTGTCCTTCCAAGGTTTGGTGGGTTTCCCAGGTGGCACTTTTGCCAACCAACTCCTTCAGTACTGTAAAGAGGGCTGCTAGCCTCCGCTTTCGCGCAGACCAAGGCACTCTAACAAGTGGACCAAGATGCTTGAAGTGGCAGGTGGAAAGGGTCTATCCAAAAAGAAAGGAGACAATCACCTCCTGCATTCCTTCCACCTGGAGCATCCACCAGGGTTCTGCCACTCTGGGTCACCTCCTACCATCTCTCTAAGAGAAGATACCCAGGGGCTAGAATGCACTATAAAACCTGTTTGCTTCTGAATTGGTATTCCAACCTCACTCAGGGAGTTCGAGTTCTAGGGGATTGCCAGGACCCTCCTTGAGGCCCCACCCAATGTATCTTCTTACACCCCAATCTGTGTCAAAGGAAATAATCATTACTGGGCTCTGAGTGCTTCAATAGCCGTTGGTGTTGGCTTTTACCATGCGCTCATCTGTGCGGGATTGTGTGTTTTTGCGTTTCTTACTGAAAACGTGGTGTCTGGAATCCAGCCACGGCTAGTACATCTGCCCAGAGCCAAGCACCCGCTAGGCATGCCTGGGGAAATGTAACCTCAGCTTCTCCCATTCCGGGAACAGGCGTGTTGCCAATTCAGTTTTAAGATGCTTTGCCTAGAGGTGCGGAAGGCAGCCCTAATGCTACTTGGTGAGTGGATGAGCTAGCCGTCAGTAGCCTATTTAAACATTTCTGCAAACGGGGTGCAGCTGATGTTTACAATTGCAGAGACAGCCGATCTCACTCCACTAGTGGATGTCCTCTCCACGTCCGTTTCACCACTGGGAGAGTAGGGGCGGGGGCCTGAGCTGGCTTGTAGCTAGTACTTGCCATAGGCGGCTTTGGGTTTAGCAGATCTGCATCACTGCTACTGGAGATATGCTAATATGGTAGAAAAACTCTACCCCTTCAGTACAAAGCAATTGTTCAGAATATGCCTCAAAGTTCACAGTCTTTTATGAGCACAATAACCCAGTTGTGTATTTACAGTGGTCCAAAGAAACATGAAGAGAAGTTCTCTGTGTCACAGAAGAGAAATTAGATGTCATTTGAATGTAGAGACCAAAAGGAAATGAAATGCCCCAGTGAACTTTAATAGGTATCATTAGATAAACATTTAATTGATCGTATTTGCGGTAAGGATTGCAGGCAGTTTCCTTGAATTTGAGATTGTTGTTCTATATTATAATTAGCAAGCCAAGTACTCAGCACTGAAAGCATCAATTGCTACTTTAGTATGTTTCATGAAGACATTGCAAATGTCTGCTCTATTGTACCTTTGGCTGAGAAGAAAACCCCTACCTCTCTTCCTCCTCTCAAATCTTCTGACCTGTAGCAAGAGGGTACTGGAACAGTGACAAGCAACAGTACAACCTAAAAGGGGAAAGCTCCTTTAAATGAAATGACTATCCCAGCTTTAAGTTCTACTCAGTAATTATTCTGCCACTTGTTTACTTGCCTACCCTTGCACTGTACAGCTCCAAATATCTGGGGTGGGGTGGCAGAAAGCTTCATATGACCTCTAAGTAGGTACTGGAATAGCAAGATCCAGTTTTGACATTTTTATCTCAATTTTCAAGACTTTTTCAATGTTCTGTTAAAGAATTTATCATTGCAAAGTTCTTAAGATAGTTAAAAGGTTTCAGGTATGCTACAATAAGGTTGCAAACTGTTGAACAAATAAAATAAAGTCATGATGTGCCATTTGCAACAGGGGGTTCTGGGTCATTTCTAAAATGAGTCCATGACTCTAGATGTTAATTAAAACTTTGCAGGTTGTCCAACATAATTTAAAATCAGGTGTCCTCTGCAAAACAACGACATAAAGGAATACTTAACCAGTTTCATAATGACAATAACAAAACTCACTTTCTAGAACAATGACAAAATTAGGATAAACACTTGGGATTAGATGATATGGCATTTGCTTTTACATCTAAGATTCAGTTATGGATTAAGAATAGATAGGCATATCATTTGATAATTATAGGGAGAGGCGTAAAAGAAAACATTGTTTTGCAGAATCATGGTGCTGTAATGATTGTTAACAGAGTGTCCAAATATTCAAACATATAGGTGTACGAAAAAGGAAAATCACAGTGTATGGAATTATCAGCTGCCTCAATGACCATTTCAAAGTTTGGATGTTCTAAAAGTCTCAGTGTTTGAGGTCAGCTATCATATGTGTAAATAGCATTGACATGCTCACAGCTTTCCTTATGATCATTGTGTCTTTCTTCCGCCCTTTATATAGTTTCTTGCTGAAAGAGAACTATATAGCAGTCAAATTTATTCTGTATGATACTATCTTAAATGATCAAACTGAAAATTATTATTTGATGTTACTTTTGAAAATAAAAGCCTATTGGAAATTTATTTTCTGTGACAATCTTAAAAACCTTGTGAGAAATTTTAGTGACAATTAACATAACAAAATATTTTTTTACATTCTACATTGGAGATATGCTTTCAGAATTCATGAGGGAAATTTAAGTGACAATTAAAAAAAGATTTTTTTCATATTCTACTTTGGAGATAGGTGTTTAGAATTTATGTAATATTTTCATGAAGCTCGCTTTTGCTGAAAGTCTGTCAGCTTCAGATTTAAGTAAAGCTATTAAGTCTTCAGTGTACATTATGATTGATCAATTCCCTAAGGTTTCCTAAATATGTTAATCTGTTAGTTATGAATATATTTACTTATGTATGACTTGAGGTCAAGATAAGACTGGTACTTTGAGTACCTGACTCAAAGATAGTTCTTTTTTAATTAAAATATTTTCTCACACTGTTGATATTTGTTCCCTACTGGCGTGCTCGAGCATGCGCGCATACACACACACACACACACACACACACACACACACTCTTTCTCTCTCTTTCTCTCTCTCTTTCTCTCTCTCTCTCTCTCTCTTTCTCTCTCTCTCTCTCTCTCTCTCTCTCTCTCTCTCTCTCTTCCTTGAAAGGAATCTTGTGTGAACATCATTCATTGGAATAAAAACACAAAGGCTAATTTTATTAAAGTGTTTTGTGGTGTGTGTGTGGTGTGTGTTTCTTAATTTTCTGTCAATTTTAAACCTGAACAATCATTTGTGACTACTTTACAAAGCTTCTCATCATTTATCATGCGGAAGGAAATCAGAATTGGATTACTAGGACAACTACAGGCAGATGAAATGATAAAATCTATTACATCATGAAGAATTTTACAATTCTGATTACCAGCATATATCCATAAATTTGAAAGTAAATGCTATTATAAAAATTAAAAGAATTCAAATTTCAGAATTGCTCACATAAACAATAACTGATTTCAGTTACTTGCAGATTCTACTAGATTAGATTATTTTATTTAATGGAGACTGAAATTTTTTCCTACCTTAAGAAAATATCCTTCTCACCTAATATAATACTTAGCCATTATTGGTAAAATTAAATTAATGCATGACTCACATGCCTTAATGTGTTATTTATATTTTTGTTTCTTTTTTCTGTTGATTCCTGTTAAAGCCGCAGAAAGTAAATACTAATCTGCGACATGCAGTTAGAGCAGGTGAATGCCATTAAAGGCTCTGCACAGTTTTTGATTATTGCGAACAACATGGATGCTTCAACTTCAGCTGTCTCTTTAGTAACAGTGTTCTCTAATGCAGCTTATATTATGTATAGTGATATTGTAGATCTATACACATGATGTGGTAGGTTCAAAAAAGACAAAGATACTGCTTACATTTAAAACTCATGGAAAATAGGACTAAAAAATTGAAATATGGTGGTATAAACTGAAAATTATTGTAAAACATTTATGTTAATTTATCTGTGAATATTGTCACATACAATTTAAGTAAACTAGTTTTACTTAGTGATAGCAAACAAATTTATGGATGATGACCATCGCTGATATTTTAAAAATACTAACATTTAAGAAAATTTAAAACTATTAAATTCTTATGTAACTTCAATACTTATTTCTACACCTGAAAGTATAATCTTGGATAATTTACAATTTTAAAAAATATTCTGAATTGAACTTCCTGCCCAAGCACCTACTTTTGGTAAACAATAGCATATGGTAAAATGTGCATATATGCCAAATAACCACTACCTCCTGGATGATGTTTTTAATGTGATGTAATGATTCTGAAATATTGGATTTTCCTCTGCTACCCTAATCTAGCTGTAAGAGTGAAGTTAATTAGAAAATCAACACATCAATATGTGTTTGGAATCTTTTTCTGGATTAATGATCATTTTTGTAAAGCTATTTTTCTAGGGCTTTCTTATTTTTGTTTCTCTCAGATCTGCAACACAATTAATATGTTTTCTGGATATTTATGATTTTATCTGGGTCTCTATGTAAGACCCAAATGTGTGCATGCAACATTCCAACAGCCAACGGTTTGGGACAATTTAAACTGACCTCTGGTTGATTGAAACAATGTTTTACTCAGTGTCTGAATGTTTTGGAGTCATTTAACATGTTGATGATTATCAATACCTTTGTGGAAAAAGAAAATAAGCAAAACTAAAAAAATCTTCAAAACCTTTGAATTTCTATGAGATACATAATAAACCAAATTTCATCCTAGAGCCTTCTACGAATTATATGAGATACCACTGACATTCCCAAACTATTACAAAATCAAAAATATGCCAACTGGCCTTTACAAGAAGCCAGAAAATGCAAAACTTTTTAAATCTGCAATTCTTTACCTCTTGCCCCCAGAGATTTATCAGTTTAAAAGTTCACAGGTTTGATAAGTTAGCTTCTCATGATTTCCTATCCCTCATTTCCCAAGTCTTTCTACTGCCAAAAAATCTAGATGGGACAGACAGCTGGGAGTTACATATTCAGGGCAGGAACTTCCTTTTAAATTTTACGTTAGCTTGTTGGTCCCTGAAAGTAACTGTAAAGGTGGTAGAATTGAACTTGTCAGAAATAAGTGATTAAACAGGACAAAACATCAGCCATTTTTCTTAGGATTTTACTTGCAAACCTCTTCTATACCTACTCAAGCAGTTTTTAAAAATAGTCACAGAAATAGAGGTTTGATTTGACACTCTTGTTGATATTTATGTAATCTGCAAAGCATTTTTGTTCTATTAGAACATTCACAGCTGTAAAATAGTTTTGTAATAGCTATTACATTGAAAAATAGGGTTTTTAAATTATAATTCTGTAGACTTTGAAGAACCCTACTCAGTGATTACAGTAAACTAAATACAAGTGGTATTTGAATATTTGGGTACAATTGGTTAGTTTTCCTTTTAAAATAGAAATATTATTCTGTTAAAGTATTTATAATCTATTTTTCTTTTTATTAGAGACCAAATGTATTTGAATGCATTTATTTGAAATTCAGAAAGGAATCATTTTACCCATCACTATAAAGCATACTGATTGTTTTAATTTTAATTAACTAAGTTGTCACTTGATAAGTAGTCAACAATGAGGAAATTGCCTTTTAATGTTTCTCATATTTTGTTGTAACAATTTTGTGGCTGGTTACAACTTATGAAATTGAATTTTGGAATCATAGTCTCTAATATGAGCTGAGCTGAAGCCTATGCTGTCTTTTGCAATACCTGCTTTGGGTTCTGAAAAATCAAATGTATTTTCTTATGAAATATTGTTTCAAATGAAAATTTTTTTTATATTATGGCTAAGAAAAAGCAATTTTTCAGTGAAGATGTTGTAATGAAAAAGAAATGTTTGGTTGTCTTATAAGGGTCAGAAGGTCTTTTATGTTTTAAATGCAGCTATTTAAAATGCAAATATCCTAGACAGAATTATGAATGATAGATTAGGACATTAATGTTTTAGAAAAGCAGTTACTTATATTCTATCTCATAGACAATATTGAGAATATCGCTTTACTATTGCTGAATTTTGAATTGTATGTATTTTATTAGCTGTTTTGTTGGTGTTTGCTTGTTTGAGCTATAGCTTTATAATTACAAAAACAAAAATTAGGTCACTTGTCACTGATGAACTTGCATAGTACCTAACACCTGAATCTATTGCATCCTGGTGGTTTTCTCTAAACTTTGTGTAAATACTTGACATTTGGGGGAATAATGAAATAATCAGTATATTAGCTGTATGACTCATAATATCTGATCAGTCATTCTTTGTTGTATGGTCAGGTTCAAAGGAGTTATAGCTTTCATTTCTATTTTCCAAATATGATATACTTACTATTCAATTGTTTTCCTATTTAGGTGAAATATATTATAAATGTTTACTGTGCTGGTGCAGATATAGTCACTCTCAGTAGAATTCAAATATGGTTATATTCAAGGAAGTCCATTTTCATTTTTTTGGAATTAGTTTAGTGTTTTTAGCTGCCTATATGAAATGAGGATTTGTAGATTGGCCAAAAGAAAAGTAAATTATTCTCCATTTGCATACTTCAGGGAAAATCTTATTACTGACTAAGGTCAAAGAGAAAAATTCCCAGTTGCATGTTTTTGCATAATTGTTGGATTCTAAGTGTGTCTATTTCATCTAATGTCTCTATCTGGTTTAGACACCTGTCAAAGAGAAGGTGCCAGATTAGATGGACAATTGGTTTATTAGATATCACCATCACTGAATCCCAGCTGCATGCAGACATTTAAAGAAAACTCTTCAATTGTTCAGCTAAAATAGAAAAAAATGATACTACAGATGGGCCATCTCAATAATCCAGATTTTTTTTCAGGTACATTTAAAATTAAATGTCCTAAGAGATGGTTAATTCAGGAAAGTTATTGATAATGAACTCATCTTATGCTACACATCCTTTGCACCCATGATGATGCCTTATTAAAGGTGTCTTAATCTTGCTAATTACCACCTGTGTTTAAATATAGAGGTGTATAAATATACCACAACCACACAGTGCCTGTAAGCATTCTAAACCTGAAATTTTGCCTCTATTCCTAGCTAACTTAGTTCCTAACAACAAAATGTTTCAGATCAACATTTTCCATTTATAGTCTGTGCATTATGTCCCCTACTTTTAATGCTAATGATTTCCTTTTCTAAAGCTGTTTTGCTTAATTGCAACTGTTTGAAAGACATTGATGTGAGATCTGCAGTTAAGTAGCCCCAAAATGTGTGTGTTGATGTGTAAGGATGAAATTGTTTTCTATGGAGAGTATTTATTAAACATATGTACATTTTCACACCAACTTTGAGAGCACTGTGTATCTCCTCTGTTTGCTTACTGTACGGTGTTAAAGAATATGCTTCTGTGAGCCTCATTGCATCTGTAACGATGTAAGCAACATAGGACAACAGCGGCACAATTGCTAGGCAAGTCAAGTAAAGAAATTCATTTTGAGAAATAGTTTACCTTTACTATGAGATTCTAGTGAACTCTAAGAATGAGAGCTATGCAGTTGAGTAGAAGTTGTAATGACAAACAAATTTTCTGGATTCATAATTATTTCTTTTTAAATTTATTTATGTTTATACTTATGTTAGCATGTGCGCATACATAGATGCCATACATGAAGGTCAGAACACCAAATACAATAGTCAGTTTTCTACTTCCACCATGTGGTTACTGGAAATTGAACTAAGGTGGAGCACGATGACAAATGCCTTTACCCTTTAGCCATTTTACCAGCCCTAGATTTGTATTTTTATGGAAGGTTTACTTTGAGCTACTTCAATATAGATATTATTTTTATTTCTATGTTTGTGTAATAAAATCTCAACATTTAAATTGGTTTGGAATTCATGAAAATATTAACTAACACAAGTTGCTTTTTATTGTTTTTTTTTTTTTGTCATTCTCTCCTATTTGAGATATTGCCTTGACAACTTGTGAAGTGATGTAATTTAAATATAAACAATTGGAATGCGGTGCAAGGGCAATATTTTAATGGTTAATTTATTACAAAGTGAGAAATATTCACATTGTATTTTGTAAAATACAAAATACAACATAGTTTAAAAATGTATAAAATATAATGAAAGAACACTGATCTCACGCACTCAGTAAAATACTTTGTTGCAGTATTTGGTTCTGAAGAAGCATAACAATATAATCAATATTTACACAGAATTTAGGAACAATAGGTACACTTTCATGCATTTTCTCTAAATGCACTTTACATGTCATGTGGAGGCTTTTCTTTTACCAAACGCTTCCATTTTTTGTAGATTTTGTTATACATCAAAAAACCCCACTTTTCATGAATAAAGCTTTTTGTCTGATCATTTTATCATATATTTGAAAATCTTTTACAAATACTTCTGTTGACCTCACTATACAAATTCATTCAGAAGACTTATCTATGGAAGACAAACATATAGGCATAATATGATTTTGTAAGGGATTCTCCAAGAGAAATAATTAGAAATTTCTGGAAGCTCAAACATGATAAAACTTTATCAAAAATGTATTGCTTATATTAATCCTGTTGTAGATTTTCTAAATTTATTAGTGTGAAAAAGTGTGTGGGTGCCCATTCTGGCCCCTAAAGGGTGTCAGATACCCTGGAACTGAGGTACGGGTGGTTGGGAGGTGCCTAATAAAGATGCTGGAAACTATAATTGGGCCCTCTAGAGGAGCAACATATGTTAATAATTGCTAAGCCATCTTTCCAGTATCCTTAAATTAATTCTTAATGGGTACCCCTGAATATTTTAGTTAGAGAATAGGACTCACATTCTACATGGCATAAGGACAGTGAAGGGGTACAAACTAAATTAGGCACAGAGAATACCTATCAAGAACTAAAGTGTTTCATATGCAGATCTGGAGATCAGGGATCGAACATAATATCTCATTTTGTGTTCCTGCATGTACCTGATATACAGACAGTATTTAGTACTTAAGTACTGAATGGAAGAATTTTCCTGCATAGAAAGTTAAACAAGAAAATGGCAATGTTCCTGACATTTCTTTATACCCAGGAAATTTGCTATATTTAAAATAAATTGTCTATATTTTATAAAAAAAATTATTGATCAGTGGTAGGTTTTGAGATGAGGTAGGGGTGACCAGTTGTCCTAGTTACTTTCCTGGTGTTGGGATAAACACTATGACCAGCAGGAAACTTGGTGGGGGAGGGGGCTATTTAACTGACAGATTACATTAATCATTGAGGAAAGCCAGGGAATTAGCTAGAGATATGAACCAGGAGGCAGGAAAAAGGAGACAGGAACAGAATCAAAAGTCAGAGAGGAAGGCTTCTTACTGGCTTGCTCCCTGGTTCATGCTTATCTAGGCTTTTATACCACCCAAGCTTACCTGCCTAGGAAAGGTGCTACTCATAGTGGCCTGGGTCCTCTTATATCAATTAGAAATCAATAAAATGCCACAAAGACATTGCCACAAACTAAAATGATCAAAGTATTCCCGCAGTTGGAGTTGCTTCTTCCCAGGTGATTTTTTTAAAAAGGTAGTTCCTGTATGGAGGACAGGTTGGATTTGATTAGAGACTGTACTTCAGGGTGCATATCTAATGGTCACAGTGACAGTAGAGAGAAGATAATTATATGAAACCTACCCTAAGACTCATTGTGCATTATAAGGTTCACAAAAGAAAAAATTGTTTGAGTGGATAATGAGGTCAGGTTTGGAATTATGTAATGTGCAATAGCATAAAGACATCAAGATGGATTTAGATTTTCAATGATACAAACTGAATAATTGATTATCGGTTCTGAAGGTATATATTTGGGAACCATCAGTCAATCAAGGCAGTCATTAAACTTACAAGAATGGATAGTTAGGATTTCTTTCAGACTGTAAAGAAAATACAAAGAAAAATATGACATTTGCAAAAACACTGCACTTAGGAAGTTAGAGAGGTAAGAGGAAATATTCCGTAGGAAGTTATGATAAGAGTTGAGTTAGGGGAAAAACCAAATAACAAAATAAAAGCTAAGGACAAAAGATCTTGTAACGCCACTAGGAAAAAAGGCATCAAAAGTATAATTTATAGGGAAAAATACGAATGCAAATAAGTGTTGTTTAAAAACCTCCAATTTCGATAATCAAAAGAAATTCTATTAAGTAGATATGAGATTTCAGTTATGCAAAGTGAATAATTTCTAACTATCTTCTGTATATTATGACCATCAATGCTAGAAACAATACAGAAAATATATATGAGGAATTTTTGATAAGATAGAGTAATTGTGAAAGTCCTAATATACTGGCAGGTAAAAACTATAATCAATCCAATTGACAAATGGTTAACTCAGTTGATTCCACCTGCAAACTCGATCATTTAACCTGAGTTATTTTTCTCCCACTAATCATAACATCCTAGACCAACTATCATTGTTTTTAATTGGGGACTAGGTATAGTATTCACAAAGATTATTATATTTATTATGCCCCTTATGGTTTTCTACACAGAAACAATATGGCTTGTTAAAATTTCAAAAAAATCCATGCTTTGTCTCATTCAGGCCTGTTAGTCAGAGCAATAAAACTTATCACATATAAAATTAAATTAAGATTGAAAGAAAAATTATTAAGGCCCACAACACTCTAACTGATTTGGATATCAGACTATATACTGTATTTCCTGTCTAACCTGGTAAATCTTTGTATGCACTTTGACTTCTGCTTTCCTGCTTAAACCTACTATGATGTTTGGTCATCCCGGGACCTTTGTGCAATAGATTTTGTTACGTTTGTTTGAAATAAACATTTCATCATAGCTACCTAGTCTGTCTTTTGCATTGATTTCTATTGTACTCCTTCATTATCCTCTCCCCTTTTCTGTTTCTATTTTCTTTCATTTTAGTTAGAATTACTCGGTATCATACTGTGTTTTCTGTATACTTTATCAACTTCTTAAGCATATAGGCTCCGTGAGGCCATTAGCTACTTGCATTTTGTTCAGCACTACATCCATATAATCTAGAAACATGCCCAACATGTACTAAGTGCTGTAATCAATATCCGTTTAAGTACCAGCAGAGATAATAAAAACCACGATACCAATTTTTAATTGGTAGAGATTTTGCAAGTTTTCATCAAAACCATTAAGAATTGTGTACCTAGTGGCTACTATTGTAGATTAATGGATAGGAGCATTTGTCTCTAACATATGTAAGACCGTGTGGTTCCCTCTCCTAACACTAGTACTGCAAAACAATGTTTTATTTTTCATTTGTCAGAGTAACTCTACTTTTGAGAATTTGTTCTAAGGAAATCACATGAAATATAAAAGAAAATTCATTTGCAAAAGTTTTTCACCATTTTTTTTAGATGGTAGAACAAATGTTCAACAAGGGGATTGCTAAATGATTTTTGATATATTAAGAAAATGAAATATTTTATCATTACTAAAGATTATGTTTACAAACATTTTATGTAAAAGGAAAATATATATATTTTACTGGTAAGTAACAAAGTTAGATAAGAAACAATACGTACTCAAAATACATGCAAAAAAAGTGATAATCATTGTGCAAAATTACTAAAAACAAAAAGAACTGTATTTGGAAGAGGTGGATAGGGATGGTATTTTTTATTTTTCTTTTCTATGCCTTTAGATGTTCTATAATAGATTATCTATCTTTCGTTATCAGAGTATATGCACAAGAGAAAGAGGAAACACCAAGCACAAAATAATTATTGCTATATTGCAGTAAGGTGTAGATGGCAGATTAGAATAAACCATTCTCGAGTGGTGGAGCTAGAGGAAGAAAAATAAATCAGAACTGTTCTCTGACTGTTCTGAGGTCCACAGGCAAGTGTAATTATTGAAAGCTACTAATGCAATTTAGTCTTCATTCATTAGAGAATCAGGGAGGTCTGAGTTTATCCTGTCAGTATTTGAAGAGGATGTTAATGGAAGATTAGGCAAGTTAAGACTTCTTCATATTGCTGTGAAAAGCACTAGCAATTTGCTTCATGTAAAATAGAAGTGATTACTCACTATATTTCTTCATGTCATGTAGTAAAAACAATTAAGTAAAGTCAGACGACAGATTACTTGGCAATTCAGCCACAGTCACCTCTAATGGAAAAGAAGAAAAATAGCATTGACAAATTTTGGCAGGTCTCATCATTAGAAATACCCATATTGCCAGAAAGAAAAGAAGCTGCAGCCAATAATGTATACCTCAAAGTTCTTAGGCCCAGAGGAGAAAAGTGACAATACAGAGTGGAGTATCATTAATTGTCTAAGAGATCATTGTAATAGGGGAACTGTCTCTGTTATTAACCCAATTATTTTCTTCAAGATCTTTGAGTAAATGATCCATTAGAAAAATAGCATTTGGGTTTTCAAAGCACGGGAAGCAACATGGAGAGATAAAGTCATTCATAAAAGTGACTTACATTCATATAGTGACTTACATGCAACCTAAGGCCCTTGAAAACAGAAATGATGTTAATATAGCTGCTACAGCTAAAATTATTAAGTAATTGAATAATTATTAAAAAGAAATAAAATTGACCCTTTTCTTAATTTAATAGAAATTACACTTTTGAAATCCATTGAAGATAGAAATTCTATACATATATATCGATATTTCATATATGCATATTTATATTAATATTTTTTTTGCTTTTTTGAGACAGGGTTTCTCTGTAGCTTTGGAGCCTGTTCTGAAACTAGCTCTTGTAAACCAGGCTGGCTGTGAACACACAGAGATCCGCCTGCCTCTGCCTCCTGAGTACTGGGATTAAAGGCATGCACCACCACTACTCAGCTTCTGTATTCAGATTTTATATTAACATTTTGAATCAAGCTTTAATGTCTCATATGTTTACCATCAATTCACTTATTTCTTTTCCAATCATAGCTGGCAATTATTTAGAGATACTAAGCTACTTCTTTAGCTACTTCTTCATGAAGGCAGTAGAATATTATTCTTTCATAGAATCAAATAAGAGGTACTAGCAGTTCTGAAGACTGGACTAGATGGTGTTTTAATGAGCTATCTAGATTTGGATCCAGGGCTTGGCTGTCAATATGAAGCCCATTCCTAAAGCATATGTCAATTATGTGGGCTGTCTTTTTAATTTTATATTAATTAACCAATTAAACAATTTTTCAAGCCTGATCACAGTTTCCCCTCCCTCGCTCCTTTCCTCCCAGTCCCTTTCTTCAATCTACTCATCCTCTCCCTCTCCCTACTCTTCAGAAAAGTGCAGGCCTTCCAAGTATATCAGTTAGCCATGAGATATCAAGTAGCAGCAAGACTAGGCACCTTGTAGCCTATTAAAGCTAGATGAAGCAATCCAGCAGGAGGAAAAGGTACCAAGAGCAGACGCCAGAGTCAAATACAGCCCCCACAGCTCAGGAGTGTGGACTATCTTTCTAATGTTTATAGCTTCTGCTATTTTGCCTCTGGCACACATTATTTGCCTCATTCCAAAGACAATACACTCAAGCATTCCAACTTCTTTTTGTTAAATGACAGTTCTCACACAAAGTCATTCAACAGTTTCTTCTGTTTGGAAATGAACTCTTGGGTGAGATAGAGAGTTGTAAAAGGTAAGGGAAGTGGAACATGTTGGAGGCTGGTAAGCAATGTCAAGTAACATGGGGTATGTGACATAGATCAACCTATACACTGGCCTTCTATAATCTTAAATGGGGCAATACACTTCTAAAGGCTGAAGCAGGAAAGCAATTCAGAAGTGCGCAGAGAAGAGCTATATCTTTTTAAAGCCAGTTTGCTTCCCATTTCTCTGTGTACCTCACCAAGCCAAAATGCTACATATAGGACAGTTTATTTTTTAAAGTACATTTTTCTGCTAACTTCCTTGCAGAATCAGCCTTATGGGTATGAAGCCAATTTCTACAGACTTGCTCTGCTGTGTGCAGCAGAAGAGACAAGAATAATTTTATAGTCTAGAAGTCAGTAATTTCTGAAGTGTCTTCCCCTGAAAGGTTCTAACTTAGCACTATTACAGAACTACATCAACACTTGGGCAGAACTATGTCTTTTTTGAGCAGAATTAACCATGTTGAAATATGCACATCAAGCAATTAGATTGCAACTAATCAAGAGCACTACTTCAGTCTATTGTAGAAGATTTATATATAGTACATTGGGCATGGAAATCATTAGTAATAATATCATACTCATTACAAGGTCATTTTAGTGATTTTGTCACGTGACAATGATGTTATTGGCCTACATTTCTTTTAAAAAATGCATTTAAATATTGCCTTTTATCTTGATACACTCAACTTTTTAACAGAATTGGTCCTCACTTTTGAGAATTTCCTCCAAATGTAAAGTATTGAGATTTGGGAATTAGATGACTGATAAATTGGTGCCACAAGATTATTGAATGTCAATCATAAATATCAAAATGTTAAAGTCTAAAGTTGATGTTTTTTTTCTTCTGCTTTGTTTCACAATACTACCTTTTCTATAATGGGATTTTTAAAGAATGAAAATATATCTCTTGATACATGTCTATACATTCATTACAGAGAAGTTGGATAATGCAATATACACAAATGAGAACTGTGTATTTTTAAAGAGTTTTCTATAAAATTTGCATTATAAATTACTTTATCATGTAGTTTTTATTTACAAACATTTTGAGAAAACTTTCTATTAATAAAATACATCACACACACACACACACACACACACACACACACACACACACAAGCCTTCTCCAAGCCCTTCAGAGTATTCTTTCTTTCTTTTTTTTATCTTTATTATTTAATTCTTTTCTCATTTTTTCTCTCCTCCTCCTCCCCCTTCCCTCCCCTCCCTTCCACCCATACCCCCACTCCGCCCCTCTCCAAGCCAAAGAGCCATCAGGGTTCCCTTCACTATGTTAAGTCCAAGGTCCTCCCAGCTCCCCCTAAGTCCAGGAAGGTGAGCAACCAAACTGAAAAGGCTCACAGTGAGCCCGTCCATGCTGTAGAGTTCATGCTCATCGCCATTCTCATTATTTAGAAGCATAGGTAGGACTTAGATTAAGAAACAACTGACATGTCTCAAATGTCCCTATACCATGCTTGTGGTTTACTTAGTAACCTATTATGTCACTATAACTTGATCTATTTAACAAAATTATAAATATTAGAATTGAGATAGCTCTTATTACTTATCATGCAACTTATTATATGCAGCTCCTTGTAGATAACTGTTATTATTTCTTTATTGCTATAAAATTTAGAAAAAAATCAAAAGAACTGCATTCTTAAACATTTAACAACTATTGACAAAATGCTTCCCATAAATGTACCAATTTAAATTACTTATTTTTTTAAGTTCATATGTTAACCATCATTAGACTATATATTGAATATTATGTAAATCACGGGAAGATGTGTATTTTTAAAGTAGAGCATGTTAGGGTGGTTTATTTTATTAAACCAAAGCTTTTGTCCAAGTACTAAGCATAGTAATCATTAGACACATTTTACATTCATTTTTATAAATGTTTTATGATGATAGTATTGTGAGGCATTAAATCAAACCATGAAGCAAAAAGGAAAAGACATGTATCCTGATGCTGGCTCTGTCACATGCTATAGATATGACTCAGAACAGTTAGTGCTAACTGCTGAAGCTCTCTGAGCCTCAGCTTTCCAAGTGTGCAGCATTTATTTGGAGAAATAGATGAAGTGTGTATATGAAGGCTGTGAGTATAATAAAGTGACTACTATACCTAAGAAACTATAGTTACTATAAAGTTTATGTTGTTAATAACTTTATGATATCATATCATCTAAAATGCTGAATAAAAATTAAATGATGTTATATGTGGAATAGACAAGAACTCTATATATTACTAGGTATATACTGTGCAATTAACAGTCTTCAGCCTAGAGTGTGACTCAATGGTAGAATGCTTGCCTACATGCTTGAGAAGTTAAGTTCCATGCAATGCACAGTAAAATAATAAAACCAAGACTCCTTTTATTAGCAATGTAATTTATGTAGTTGAAGTTTCAACCAGACCTTTAAACAAAAATCCCACTTCCTTTGTGAATGAGAAAATAAATTATGCTGGTATATTTAGTCCCATCTCCAGACTTACTTCTCATCATATATACATACGTGTGTGTGTGTGTGTGTGTGTGTATCAACACCTCTCCCTCATAGACTTACTGCATTGGGCCTTTTGTACATATTTCTGATAGATAATTTGACCTAATTTATTTACAGGAATCACAAGGGTGACCTTTATTCTCCTTAACTTCTCTACTGGATCTAATAAGGTATGTTCAATTTAATTGAAAAATTTTGATATAATAGAGTATATTTATTGAGGTTCTTTTTAATTAAAATGCATACTTTAAATTTTTTGAAATCTGTTCATTTTATGAATAAACATGTCTATGTACCCCATTACTAAGAGAATATTTGCCATGCGAAATGTTCAAACTGTCCTACAAGTTTTAATTAATGATGTGACCTTTTTTATACACAGGAACTAAAGCCAAGAGTTTCCATGACTAATGGGACTCTCTGTAGAGTGGGTGGGAATAGCACTTGCCAATGAGGATATTTGCAAATTTAATATTTCTCATGGACTACAATAAATATGTCATTTCTCTCTATCAATGAAACAAATATTTCCATTCAAAACATGTACTACAGAACAAAATTTGCCTCCTGGAATACATGTTATGATTTTTTTAAGAGTCACAGGTGAAACATTTAAATATGAATTTTTGAATATTGACTAAATTATTGCATTTTTTATCCTTCCATTTTTCTTCTTTTCATCATCTCTCCATACACATACCCAAGGAGCATTTACGAAGAAACTACCATGAAAAATCATTGTACTCTTTCTTCTGATAAATAACTAACTAATGTAGCTATTATTCAACTAGAGTACTGAGTAAGCGCTTTAAAATCAGTTCTCTGTTTCTTAAAAATTATAAGAAAATGTAGAAAGATTTGTGACATATCTTACAGTTCTTTTTTAATGTCTCTCTTGTTTCCTTCATTTATAATGATCTGAGCACTGCCATAAAATCTTTTGTATTTGCTTTTTTTTATTGTTTTTATTGAGCCATACATGTTTCTCTGCTGCTCTCCCTCTCTCTCCCTCCCTTTCTATCCTCTCTCACGACCTTAATTTTGTTAAAATGTTAGTCGTTATTCAGTTCTTAGTAACTGAGAAATAGATAACATTGCTTTTCAAAAAGCATGTGGTACCTATCTCGGGCAGTGCTATACACCATAAATCGAATATGAATTCTTAGTCCAGGTGGTAAAAAAAGAAAGGATAACCTGAATTTGTGGTGAGTTGGTAAGTCTTTGACATCACTTGATTCTTTTTAAACTATATAAATATAGAAGTATAAAAAAGAAATTTTTAAAATATTAGAATTTGTAAAATTTGAAAAATATATTAAAAATAAAAATATTGCATTAAACATATTATTAATTGGAGTTCAATTAGTTATAATGAGCCTATAGCATGAACTTAAAATATATTGGCCAATTGCCATGAAATTACACATAATCCTATGGAGAGGGGGTATGGGTGGAAGGGAGGGAAGGGGGAAGAGGAAGGAAGGAGATGGAAATCTTTAATTAAAAAAATGAGGAAAAAAATTTGCAATTCTTCTAAATGTATTATCTTTAGGGGAATAATAATATGAAAAGATTAAGATAATTATGCAACAAAAATTATGGTTAGAAAATTAATTAACATATTTACAAGAAAGTTTCTGTAGGGAAGAAATCAAGATTCTCACATATCATTTGTGAAAGTAATTCTCTTAATTTGGAAGATTTATATGTGCCTATTGTGTGATATTAATATATTTTCCATAAGATGGAAGCTTTATAGCTCATATGAAAAAAATAGAGCATAATTAAAGGGAAATATCCCTGACAGACCTGAAGGATGCACACTTACAAAAATTATTGGCACCAAATAGATGGTTCAGAGCACATCTTGGTTTCCTTCTTTAGAAAGAAATCATGGAATAGTAGAAAAGTCCTTGTTGTTGACCAGAAAACCTGGACTCTACTCCTAGTCTTCTATTAATAATACATTTCTACTTGGGTTATTTCCCTTTAGTTTTCTCATCTATCCTAAAAACTTTGAGACAAATAATAACTTTCTCACTGCTCAAAAATCCTATAGTTCAAAATTGGGATGGGTTGTTGGGTCTGGAGAGATGGGTACCTTTGTAAATTTCTTGTAGCTTAATTATTAGGACCTATAAGGGTTTGATCTTTTGAACCCACTTTTAAAAAGCATGGTATATTGTAATACTTAAAAAGTCACTTACGGCTTGCTGGATAATAGATTCTCCTTGAATCAGTAAGATAAAAGAGGTTCAGTGAGTGATCCTCTCTGAAAATGTTTGAATGAGGTTGAGAAAATGCTGTGGTTTGCTTGAGAATGGCCCCCATGGACTGATATATTTGAATGCTTGATCCCCAGTTGGTACAACTATTAGTGAGGGATTAGGAGGTTTGGCCTTGTTGGAGGAGGTGAGTTAGTGGGGGTCGGCTTTGAGGTTTCAGAAAGTTATTCAGTTAGATTTCTCTCTCTCTCTCTTGCTTTCTCTCTCTCTCTTTCTCTCTCCCTCTCTCTGCCTCAAGCTTGTGGATCAGGTATAAAATCTCAGCTACTGTTCTAACACAGTGCATGCTTGCCTGCTGCCATGCTCACTGCCAGGATGATCATGGACTCACCCTCTGAAACCATGAGCTTTCAAATTAAATGCTTTGTTTTATAAGTTTTGTTGGTTATGGTGGTTTGTCGCAACAATATAAAAGTCATTAAAACAGGAAGAAACCTGTTCTTGATCCCTGGCTTTCCCATGAAAATGTGTATATAAGCACATACACCCATCCACAGATAAATACTCCCCCACACAAACATATGTACACACAAAAGAAAAGCAATCGTTTCAGTTCTACATAAGGAGTCAAGAGTCTTAAAAAATTTTCTGGTAAGTGGTTCCAATGAATTGATAATAGTCTACTTGTTTCTCTTTGAAATCAAGCAGTGTGTAGTCTTAAACCACTGTTACCCACTTACCCCACCCCATACTTGCACTGGCCTTGTACTGATTAGATTGAAGTCTAAATTTAGCTAGTAGTTTCAAGTTTTTCTTCTTGGTAAAAGGCTTAACTGTAGGCTATTTCCATGCTGATTCTCTCTCTGTCTCTTAAAGTTCAGCAAGCTGTATGTTTCTTCCCTTTTGCTAGGTGGTCATTCAAGGTCAAGCATCTCTCTGTACCTTGAAATCAGCCGAGTGAATAACCCAATGACTTCAAACTCCAATGCTTTCAATCTGGCACCTTTCATGAGCATTGTGTTCACATTAAAGGATTCAAAATATATTTTCCTTCATCTACATATCACAGCAATAACATCCTGGGCACAGGACAGTGCCTAGGAGCAAATAAGCACTTGGAGTTAATGATCTGAGGGGCAGCTGAAGGTCCATTGACTCTTCCCTGTCATTCCTTCATCCCTATAAAATGTCTATTCTTGAAGTACCAAGCCTTCAATAATTTTTCCCGTCTCACATCAGATTAAGTAGTGGCTATAAATAATAGTATTTAATACATAATAATGAGATATGGCAATGCAATAAAATACCAAATATTCAGGTACTATATAAAGATGGCTATCTGATCACACCTAAAGAAGGAGCAGTAAATGAAGTTCATAAATCATAATGTTTTAGAAGTGACTTTCACCTTGTTGATTTGAAATGAAATAGAAGAATTCATATAGTTAATAAAATAGTTCACTTTTTTGTTCCATATTTCCCTGATGAATGACTCAATTTAAAAATAATTTTAAAATGCCTCTGACATCTACATTAAATGGATTTTAAGTAATATATGTTTATTTTACCCCACTTAACTTTAGATTCATTTTTTGAAATATGTATAGCTGTAAACTAAGTACCAAATACAACTCCACAACTGTTCTTGTCCAAAGAAGGTCTTTCATTTATTTATTTATTACTATGACACATATTAAGTTTCCGTAATGTTTTGAGAATGGTGCTAGGTGCCAGTGAAATAAGAATCAGCAAAGAGCAGGTTCTATACTTAGAATCATGTGGTATGTAGTTGAGGGCATATATATACATATATATGTGTGTGTGTGTGTGTGTGTGTGTGTGTGTGTGAACTATACCAAATAGTGTTTTAGTATTGTTATATAAATATATGTTTTGGATATTACACATTATTCTTACAAGTGAAAGGATCATCTATCAGTACTCACAAAGCAATAATATATGTGATATAAAATAGCTCCACATTCAAAAAATTTTCAAGAGTCACATCTTATGTTAGGCAGAATTCCATACCAAAATTTATCTTCTAATCTGTAGAATATATGACAATTCTATGTCATATGACAGGAAAAATTAAGATTGCATACAGAATTAAAGATTTTAAACAAATTACTGTAAATTACATATGTTTTTCTGGACTATCTGCCTGAAATCAATATAACTATATGCTCCTTAAAAGTAGAAAAAGGTGACAGAATAGAGACATAGCAAGATTACATACAGCATGGGAAGAACTTGATCTGATATTAGCACCTTTAAAGGTAGAGGAAAGTACAAAGAAATATTGAGCAGCCTCTGGAAACTGAAAGAGGCAAGGATGCATATTATACTCTGAAGCCTCAAGGAAGAAATTCACCCTGCTGTTACCCTAATTTTAGCTTATCAAAAACCATTTAAGAATTTTCACTGCAAGGACTCTAAGATAATTCTGTGTTCTTTCATATCATCACAACTTCACTAATTTATTAGACCTCAGTGAAGTTCTTGAGAAAACTTGCAACTGTCTAGTTGTAATCCAATCATCATTGCTGATAGACACAGTTAACGTTACTTCTGATATTTCTTGTCCAGAGATCATCTCCTACTCCCCACCCCAGCCCCCAGATATCCTTTAGGGCAATCCATCAGAGCTGCAACTATTTGCTAGGTGAGGGAGAAGTTAGACATATCCCGACTCCTACACATCACTTGAGAACATTCTTCCTATTTTCTTGTCCTATAAGCATCTCCTTTTATGTTTAGCATACAAAGATTATGGTTCAATGAGAAGTAGTCACTTTTCTTAATCTTTCTGGGGACACCTACAGCAGTGTAAAGGGTGGTGGTACTACATTCCTAATATGTTTTTCTGACATGAAATTTCTGAGAAGTAAAAGGTGGAGATATGAACATAATGAGGAAAAGAAGTCTTTTGTTTTTGGACTGCAGCTTACAACAAGTGCTCAGAAATGTGTTTGTAGTAAAGGATCATTTCTTCCCGTCCTGAACTCTGTCTTGCCCCATCCTCTTCTCTTCTATCCCCCTTTAGAAAAACTATTTGTAGTTTGAGTGTGTCAGCTTTAATAAAATACTGTTTGCAATACCTATTTTTATACCATATTTATTTTTGGTATACAGATTAAGTGTATATGTTTAGGGTTTAAATACAAGCAATAAACCAATTCTGTCATATATTTCACTGTTTAACCTGGGAAAGTAGGTAAAAGGGACTATTTCTAAAACTTGGTCTCTTTAGCTCTATAATAGAGATAATAACTATGCCTGATAAATCACAAATGTGTGAAGTTTGTAGTGAAATACACATAGTATATAAAGCAATTTGCACAATTGTATAACATATAAAATAGTATATTTCATGCTCAATGAATATTGGCTATTATTCACACTATTATTATTGATACTTTAAGGAAACAACTTGGTGTCAATTTAATCTGGAGGGGAAATCAACAGAAGTTGATTAGAAAGCACTGGGAAGACTTTACAAAAGAGATAATGCTGGCAATAGTAGATCTGTAGACATGGATGGTAGAATATTGAATGGTAATTTAACATTACCATAAGAACATAATGGTAGGGATAGGAAGATGCTTCAGCAAAAAAACTGACCACCTAAAAATGCCACTTCACTTCATGGTCTTTTAAAAAAACTGCAATAATTGTATATCACTAATGTTTAAAGTAAAATATGGGCACTAGGCAATGTAAAGATCTTTGCTTTAGATATTATACAAGGACATGTATAGCACATGTCCTATTAAGGAACACCTAATTTTGCTAAGAGGCAAATGTTATAATGTTTATGAGATTTGAAAATTTGTTTATTAATATTGATCTTTTGTCTTGCAATAAGGTAGCCTTTAAAATACGCCTGTCTGGGAATATAATTTAAAATTTACTACTATAGATAAGAAGTAACTAGGGCAAGAATATAGTAATCGCTTTCAGAACATAGAGTTCACCCTTCTGGTACTATAACATAGGGAATTCAAAACTGCAGACTAGAAAACCAGTCAGAAGACTATTTCCATACACAAGAAAAAAGAAATGTTAATGACAAGAATGAAATTAGCTATGGGGATAATGCCAGAGGGACGTACTTTATCATCGGGTTTCTAGCTTAAGTGTACATTGCAATTAATTGGAAGGCTTGTGATGACAAAATTTTCTTATCCACACTGCTGAGTCTCTACATAACTTTGGGTAATGGCTAAAATTTTTCTATTTCTAACATGTTCTCAGGGAATACTAATGGCACAGACCCATGGAATACACTTTAAAGATCGTGGGCTTTTAAATATGCTATGTGGAACTGATCAGCATGGGTTACTTGACAGATACAGGCTTTAAAAGAAAGGCCTAGAACACCTAATAGACGATGCATATGCCCAGTCTTTCTAAGAGACAGTTTAGTCATAAATTAAAGAAAAAATATTCATATCCTTTGCAAGGAAGGGAGAGCTGAAAATCTTTAAACAAGATTTATGATCAGGTTGTATTCTATCTTCACAGACAATTTTACCTTGTATTTTGTGCTGGCTTCTACTACTACAACCTAACTCATATTATCTGTGTTGATGCTATTCAAAGGCAAGACAGGAGATTGCAGATTTGGTGAACATGAGGGGGATAGATAATAGGCCCCATTTTATATCTGTTGAATTTGGGAAACCAGAGAAACATTTAAGTGAAAGAACCTG
The DNA here is from genome assembly GCF_903992535.2 of Arvicola amphibius. Classification (NCBI taxonomy): domain Eukaryota; kingdom Metazoa; phylum Chordata; class Mammalia; order Rodentia; family Cricetidae; genus Arvicola; species Arvicola amphibius. The sequence goes on from NC_052065.1 coordinate 105,437,310, forward strand.
AAAAGAAAAATTGGACTTTAGAATTTAATTTAAAATAAGCTTATCCCCTTGTGATAGTTTGGCCATAAGCTTCTTAGACAAAACCAAAAGACCACATGGAGGTGGGACAAGAGTTCTCTTAGCTACATCTCTATGTAAAGTTGTTGTTATTACTTTAGCTGCTTACTTTCTGAATCCTTTGTTATACAGGATACATGCATCCTCATCACTAACAAGTGACTTTCTGTAAGCATATTCAACTAATACTGTATGTGTGTGTGCACGCACTAGCGCTTGTGTGTGTGTGTGTGTGTGTGTGTGTGTGTGACTAATATAGTCAGATTGCACTATAATCTAGTTACTTTCTACACATATACAGGCAAATCCGTAAGATTTTCTGAATGCTAAATTTGCTCATAAGTACCAATTAACTTTAATGGTATAGATCATCAAATCCAATGCATGTTCACTTTTAAGTTCCCCATGAACACTCATATGACCTAGCTTTCTCTACATTACTGTTTTAATAAAAGAGAAAAGTCAATGGATATCAGAATATCCATGCTATTAAGGAGAGAGTAAGGAAGTTCCATATAACTTGTACACTTTGTTTTTCTTTTTCTATTATGGCTTATTTTAGTACTGGTAAAAATTTTCATAACCTACAAACTGTCTCTTCAAGGTTGAAGGTAGTTTGAAAGGGACCTGTCTTTTTTATTTTATTGATTTTTATTGAGCTCTACATTTTTCTCTCTTCCCCTCCTTGCCTCTCCCCTCACCTTCAACCCTTCCCCAAGGTCCCCATGCTCCCAATTTACTCAGGAGATCTTGTCTTTTTCTACTTCCCATGCAGATTAAATGTATGTATGTCTCTCTTAGTGTCTCTATTGTTGTCTAATTTCTCTGGGATTGTGATTTGTGGGCTGGCTTTCTTTGATTTATGTTTAAACACCACTTATGAGTGAGTACATGTGATACTTGTCTTTTTGTGTCTAGGTTACCTCATTCAAAATGATGTTTTCTGGCTCCATCCATTTTCCTGCAAAATTCAAGATGTTATTTTTCTCTGCTTTGTAGTACTCCATTGTGTAAATGTACCACATTTTCCTTATACTTTATTCAGTTGAAGGGCATTTAGGTTGTTTCCAGGTTCTGACTATGACAAACAATGCTTCTATGAACATAGTTGAGCACATGTCCTTGTGGCACAATTGAGCATCCTTTGGATATATACCCAAAAGTGGCATTACTGGGTCTTGAGGAAGGTTGTTTCCTAATTTCCTGAGAAATTGCCACACTGATATCCAAAGGGGCTGTATTATCTTGCATTCCCACCAGCAATGCAGAAGTGTTTCCTTTACCCTACAACCTCTCCAGCATAAGTTGCCATCAGTGTTTTTAATCTTGGCCATTCTTACAGGTGTAAGGTGGAATCTCAGAGTTGTTTTGGTTTGCATTTCTCTGATGATGGTGAACATTTCCTTAAGTGTCTTTCAGCCATTTTAGGTTCCTCTGTTGAGACTTCTCTGTTTCAGTCTGTATTCCATTTTTTATTGGATTATTTATTCTTTTGGTGACCAATTTTTTGAGTTCTTTGTATATTTTGGAGATCAGTCCTTTGTCTGATGTGGGGTTAGTGAAGATCTTTTCCCATTCTTTAGGCTGTCATTTTGTCTTGTTGACCATATCCTTTGCTTTATAGAAGCTTTTAAGTTTTAGGAGGTCCCGTTTATTGTTTCTTACAGTGTCTGTGCTACTGGGGTTATATTTAAGAAGTGATCTCCTGTGCCAATGCGTTCAAGTGTACTTCTCACTTTCACTTCTGTAAGGTTCGGTGTGGCTGTCTTTATGTTGAGGTCTTTGATCCATTTGGACTTGAATTTTGTACATGGTGATAGATATGGGTCTATTTTTATTCTTCTACATGTTGATATCCAGTTATGCCAGAATCATTTGTTAAATATGTTTTTTTCATTTTATATTTGTTTCTTCTTTTTCAAAAATCAGATGTTCAAAGGTGTGTTGATTAATATCCGAATCTTTGATTCTGTTCTATTGGTCTTCCTTTCTGTTATTATGCCAATACCAGGCTGTTTCTTGAATCGATAAAATCTTATCAATGTGGAGGGCAGAAATATTATATGACTGCTAATTAAAACCTTTCTTTACCAAACCCTTAATGAAAATATTAAATTAACTGTGCAATTTCTTTTGAGACTAATTACATATTTGTAATTTGTGCATAGGCTAGAGAATTATCTACTTATGTACACAAGACTCATAATGAACCTAACTTGTAGATTGAATTCAGTTTCTTCTAACAGTTATGCCCTTTCAAGGAACATAGAAATATAACTTAGTTGGTATTTTTCTAGCCCAGAAAACAAAATGGTAGAAAGAAAGAAACACTGGAAGAGCAACTGCAAGATTAAGTACAAAGTTTTCAGGATTTGGTAAATTGCTACAGATAAACCTAAACCATAATCTGAAAGAAATGCATGTTTACTGACAGTGTGCTTAAGTAATGGGGTGAGAATTGATGGAGATGAAGCTTATGGTTTCTAGAAAACCTCTCTGATCAGAAGTTCTGCCATGAAACTATTCTTATTTAGCCTACCTGATATTGCTAATCTGACAGATAAATACAACAATGTGCCTTTTCTGTAAAATAAAGACTGTTTCATAGTTCTCTATCTTACAAAACAAACTTAAAATGATTATTTCACCATCGTAAAGCACTTCCAAAAAATATTTTCCCTTTATAAAGAAAGAAAACTAATGATAAAAATTCTAAAATAGGTACAAAAGGGAAATGTAAGCCTATAACATGTGACACATAATCTGCAGGAGTGATGACATTTTCTATAGAATAGATGTTCAATTAGTGGGCAAATAGCATCCTGTTTTCACTAGGGATTTGACTGATTTCAAGTGAAACAATATAACTTGGATAATTAAATGATGTTTTCTGAAAACATATCAGCAATTTATTTTTGTGCCAGATTCATTTGTATATTTGCATATATATTTTAAATTTTAAAAATGCATTTTAATGATACAGCTGGCTATATCTTTGGAATGTAAGTGATATAAACTATTTCATTCAGTCTTTTCAATATAAGCTAATATATGTCACACACATTTACACCATCCTTAATTTTATCTAATTTTATAACTGTCTTTGTTAAAAAGAACCTTGATTGATGCTGCAATATTTTTACTGAGCTTACCACAACATTCCGTAGGATGTGTCATTGTGTCATTTGTTCTTTCTAATTTGTTCCAAGATTATAGTTTTAATCATAAGAGTGCATGAAGTTAATGTTCATTTTACTGCTGACAGTAGTTTGAGGAGTTGGAAGAAAAAGCTGAAAGAAGATCCTTTGGTAATTCTAAGAAAGGATGATTTTCAGCTAAATACATTTTTGTAAGTTATTTTGTCATTTCATAAACATGCAATGATTATTCCTTCAGACAGATGAAATATTCATTAGAAAGAGAAGTGAGAAAATCATAGTACTATTAAAGAATAGCAAAGGAGTGGGAGGCCTGTCAAGAATACTCTGACCCTAGAAAAAGAAATCAGAATGCCATAAAGAGGGACCATAGAATGAAATCTCTTTTAAAGGTTATTTCCATAAAGTCTGAGGAAATCTTGGCGTCCATTAAGATTTTTGTCCCTGAAATCTGGAACTATAAGTATGGTATCTGCTTTGTCTGCAGGAAAAAAAAAAAAAAGAAAAGAAAAAAAGCGATCTTGACTTAATCATCATTCTGGGAGCTGAACATCTTTCTATATTTGAATAAAAATGCCTTCTTCACTACTGATGGGAAATCCAAGTTCCATGTATCAGTAATTTATGTAGAGATTACTAGCAGCGCTAACTTATAAATGAATGGTCAGTTTAAAGAATAATAATATTTGCTAATATATCTAGTATCAGATGAAATATATTATGCTTCCAAGTTCTAGAAATTTAGGAAGTAAACATTGGCCAACTAATAATTTTACTTTGCTTTCTATGTATAGTAAGACTTCATGGCCCACCATGTTTTTAAAAACTCATTTCTCTATTTTATTTTTTTTACTTCTTCCCCTTCCACCTTATACAGTTTAACACTTTACTCATTAATATCTTTTTAAAACTTGCTATGTTACTTTGTTCATTCAGAGATTCCCTGTATTTTGGTTTTGTTGTTTATTGAAACACAATTACGCTTTCAAGTTAGAAGGATGAAGTCACTTTTAAAGCAGATATTTTTGAGTACAGCTTTTCTCCTGTGTGTCTATTTTCTCTTTGGGAAGTTGCTGCATATTTTTGGGAAAGAGGAGCTGGAGAGATGATTCAGTAGTTAAGAGTACTTGTTCTGGCTGAAGACCCAGGTTCAGATACAAGCACTCAAATGGTAGCACACAACCACCTGTAACTTTAGCCCTGGAGTTTCTGACATTCTCTTCTGGCCTCTTTGGGCACTGCACACATGTAGTTAAACCAAAAGAGCAAACAATCATACAAAGAAAAAGTAAAGATGAATGATTCTTTAACAAACAAAAGGAAAGGAATGAAACTGGTACATTTTTACTGTTTTAGATGGACAATCAGAATGTTTTATATAACAAAATGCTCCATGGAGGTGGTATCCATATATACTTTCTTGCTAATGACTAGTTAGTGACTAGAAGAACATCTCACATTTGTAGGTATGTTGACAGAGGTTTTTGTCCTGCCCAATCACACAGCCATTTGGTCTCAAAGAAACACACAGAGGCTTACATTAATTCATTAGTTATAAACTGGTTGGCCTATTAGCTCAGGATTCTTATTAACTCTTATATCTTACAAGAACCCATAATTCTTGTGTGTGTTAGCCACCTGGCTTGGTACCTTTTGTCAGTGAAGAATTCTCATCTTGCTTCCTCGTTGTCTGCGTCATGACTGCAGACTGAGCCTTTCCTCTACCCAGAGTTCTCCAATTCTTGTTGCCCCACCTATATTTCCTGCCTGGCTACTGGCTAATCAGTGTTTTATTAAACCAATACAAGTGACAAATCTTTAGAGGGTACAAGACCATTGTCCCACAGCATAGGTATTTAGTAAAAATGTATTAACTACATCAAAGAATGAATTTCAGAGACAGAACTATGCCAACTGCAAGAGGCTAATAAAAAATCTCTTATTGACTTGCCTTATTTACTTCAATATATTAGACTGTGCTGACCATGCTGAGATTTTCCCACAGTCATATATTTAGGTAATAATTGAATATCTAAGTGCATTTTATGCCCTTGATAAATTATATTTATTGTTAGACAGCATAGCCGGATTCTGCTAGGAATACTACAAATTATATTGCTAGGGTGAAACGTGTTTGCGGATCTGTTCGTAAAATGTGGAATATTATCGAATTACTTTAAATGTCATGTTTGAGATGAGCTTAGGCTGCTTTCTTTGGGCTTGACATGCTTCACTCTGTCATCTTGTCCTTAGAGATGCTGAAAATTAAATGGGGATACTTAAATAATTGAATTTATAAGTTTGCTTATAGCTATGTGGTTTATCATGCCGGATGTCGGTACTCTGAGTTTCTTGCAGCTCAGATGTTGCTTGAACATAAATTAAAACTGGTGCTGTGTATCAAGAATCAGCATGTAAAATAGAAAGAAATCACTATAATTGATGATGAGCAGTATGGTTTATAAAACTATTAGATAATATAGAGGAGAAAAAGTGTCTAATTCATGAGGCAGAGGCAGGCGGATCTCTGAGTTCGAGGCCAGCCTGGTCTACAAGAGCTAGCTCCAGGACAGGCTCTAGAAACTACAGGGAAACCCTGTCTTGAAAAACAAACAAACAAAAAACAAAAAAACAAAAAAAAAATAAGATAGTTTAAATTTCTTGGAAAATACTGTTCCTTGTATGTATGATGACGTAACTCAAATGTCTGGGACTGGAAGTCTATAATAGATATGTTATTCTGGTTTCACGCCTTCTTTCCTCAGAAGACATTTTTTCCTTGTTTTTCATATGCAATAGTCCTGGTCGTGGTTTTATGATTATAGCATCAACATTTCCAGTTTCTGGTTAAAAAAAAAAAAAAACAAAAACAAAACAAAAAACTGGTCTAGACGATGTTTTAACAGGGCGTTTTTTTCTAGTGAGAAATTATGCATCTGAGCTCATCTTCCCTGACATAAATGGAAAACAAACAACAGCTTCTATGTAATTTAAGCAAGGTTGTGGGAGATGACTCAAAAAGATAGAAACAAAGCAGAATCACTCCCAGCGCTGCACACATCCACAGTGGGACATAGGGTAAGTCAGCTTCTATGTCTGGGTTTGTTTCTCATATACGGTGAAGAATTTAGGATGATCATCTCTAAGTTTCCTTGCATACCTCAGAATTATTTGAGAAGTAATAAAGTCTTAGTGACCTCTATTTTAATTCTCTTTGTTTTATAAAATTCTACCTATGATTAAAGGTCGATGACATGTTTACAGGATCCTAACCCCTACAAGAGTTTCTTAGTTTTCCTACAGTATGTATATAGTCAGGAGGCCATATTTATATGTTTATACCATCTTTACTATCTTTTTTAAATTTAGCAATCTGGTACATTTTTCATGTTAAAAATATCTCCCCAAATATACTGCATAAGCCTTTTAAATATAGAACTATGACTTATCTTATTTCCTTCATGGAATCTTGGACATTATGAAGAATGAAAAATTGTCAAATGCTTATTAAGATGAGATGCTAATCAGCTATCATTAGGACTGAAAGGAGTTGGAGGATACAAAGGTAGCAACTTTTCATAGGAGGCCAACTTACTGGGTAGCTAAAAGAGTGTAAAGATTCATATCTTTGTTAAATTGGACTTCTACAAACTATACTACCCTATTCATTGTACCTTATTGATAAAAATGGAATTTATTTCTCATAGTTCTGGATGCTAGGAAGTCCACGATTGTGGTGCTAGCAAATTCAGTGTCATGTAATGATTGGCCATCTGCTTCACAGATGGCACATTCTCACTGAGTCTTCACATAATGTAAAGGGTGAAAGATCTCTCTGGGACCTCATTTTAAGGGCATTTGTCCAACTCATGAGAGCAAATCCTCATGTTCTAGTCAGTATTGAAAGGCCATGTTTCCTTATATCCACCCTCGGATTTAGAATTTCAGTGTATTAATTCAGTGTGTCTGGGAAGATACAAACATTTAGATCACATCACTTCCTCTGAAAATTATTGCTCTAGACTCATTCATTGAATGACTATTGTAATTAATATGACCTTTTCTGGATACATAAATCTGGAAATGCCATTTGTGAGAAATAAGTTTGTGTTTTTCAGGAAGGTGTCATTTCGGTCATTTTTCTTTTCTAGAATTCTAGTATCAAAAGTGCCTTAGCTATGATTTCTATTGCTGTGAAACAAGACGTTGACCTAGCACTTTGGGGAGGAAAGGGTTTATTTGGTTCACACTTTTATATCACAGTCTGTATTTGAAGGAAGTCAAGGCAGGAATTCAAGGCAGGAACTGAAGCAGAGGCTATGGCCAAATGCTGCTTTATAGGTTTGCCCCTCAGATACCTGCTCAACCTGCTTTCTTAAATACCCCAGGATCATGTTCCCATAGGTGGCACATCCTACAATGGTTTGTCTTCCTGTGTAAGTCACTAATTTGAAAAATAGCTTATAGTCCTGCCTCCAGGCCTCTTCTCAGAAAACTCTGGCTTGTGTGAAGTTGACAAGCAACAACTATAGAAACAGAAAATCAACTGACTAATCCAATCCACTCTACATGAAGAAAACAGACGTTGTAAGCTATTGCAATAGACACTATATTGAATGAGAGGAAAGTTAGTGTGCATAAGTGATAATTTTTATACTCAGTGTGTTTCCAGTGAAGAAGATGGGACATAAAACAAACAAAACAAGGACCTAGAGTACAGTGTAATAAAAGCATATTAAAAGTGTATAAAAGCTGATTTGAAATCAGGGACAAGGAGACCTCTGGCTTTCTCTTGGTTCATATATGGAAAAGTACTTCCAAAATGTAACAATGACTTGAGCTCTAGGAAAGGAATACATTCAAGGTTGATAGATTAAAATATGTAGAAACAGAAAGACATGCAATTGGTATGTCTGACTGACAACTTGGTTTTGTAGATTATAGAAACTTTAGGAAAAACATTTCAGAAGATATGACTCAAATGACAGGAAAGCTTCCTAAGCTCTTACTCACCTTCCCGATTCACTTAATTCCCTCAAAGGAATATATTCTTGAGAATTTTCTAAAATAAGAATGTCCATTGTTTTGAGCAGTAACTTAGCCCTTCAAAGAATTGTATTTTGGGTAAGCAAATTAAGATGGGCTGTGGATATAGAGTTTTGAGATAAGACTAAAGCTGTTTAAAAATATCTGAGGGTCAGATATAAACTAGATATCCCAGTTTGTTTAAAGTAAAGCCAAAGCCTGCCTATGAAGCAAATTAAGAAAGGGGAAAATAAGTTTGATTTATGCCAGCCAAGTGTAGCCACCATAGCCAGTTTGTTAGTCAGTTTGTTGTAATTGGATTTCTGAATTATTTTTTCTTCCTACATTATTGCCATCTTTAGAAGGAATGTGGTCATTTTTCAGCTTCATGCATTGATAAGTAGGTACACAACTCCCACTGTTTTTCATGTGTGTCTAATTTTTGCCACTCCACTGAAAAATATGTGACAAAACAGAAGTCAGTATATTGCATTTTACGTCCTTAGTAGGAAACAGCTTCAGCAGGAGGTACAGTATAATACCGAATACTCAAGTAGAAGCAATTCCTTTAAGTCTGCAAGCATTCCTGCGGTATAGTTGCCCAAGTACTAGCCACAAATAGAAGGGCAAAAGATTATGCAGTTTCACCCTCAAACTGCTTACTCTTAAGAATTATCTGAACACCTACATGTTGCATTTCTTTTCTCTGGCCAAATTATGTACTCTTAAAATATGAATGACTGATAATAAAAGCACTTTTTTATTTCACAAATTCTTCAAGTCAAAAGTATGAACACGACCAAAACTGTTTTTTTTTTCCTCTTAGCACTTCACAAGATGGTAGTTATAGTATTGGCTGAACTTATCAACCTCCTCTGATGTTTGATTAGGGAATAATCTACACCCAGTTCTTGAAGAATGAATTTCTTTATAACTGCAAGTACATCACAGCTTATTTCTTCAAATCAAGAATAGAAATAGTTTGTACTTAAGATTTATAACATCAGGGGTGACCTATATACCCCTTTGAAAGGACTTCTCTGATTATATTAGGCCTACCCAGAAAAAAACATCTTTTGATTAAGCCAAAAATCAACTAACTGGGACCTTAATTACTCCTGAAAAATCACTTTACATTGCCATATTCTGTTTTCTACAAACATTTTACATCTGCTCACATTCAAGTACAGGACATTAGTACATTAATAAAAGGGCATGACTTACTACATTCATTTGCTACCACAGCCAACACCAAGTACAAACAATGAAAATAAACATTTCCTTTTATGAGCACAAATATCTGTGGAAATTATATATAATGACTGCAAACACACAAAGCAACAGTATATGTAGGAGCAACATATACTTAAGGAAATACTTATTACAAATTTATTAATGTACCCTGGGTCCTATGATGACCAATGAGGCTGAAGAAAGTGTCAAATACCCAGTGACTTAAGTAAGTCTTTACAACATTTCAAGTGCAATCCCAGAAAACTTCAGAACTCGAAAAGATACTCTTGTCCCCCAAAAATTATAAAAATAGATGGCAATAAATATATTTATTTATAGCCACAGAGTCCATATACTTAGTTGCTTGTATAACATGCTTTTGTTTGACAGATTATTGCTTAGGAAATGCAATAGACATGTTTAGTCATTTGAGAAAGGGAACCCTAAAAAGACCAAACACAATTGTACAAATGCCAAATCTGATGAATCAATGAGGGTTTATTTTATTTTGTTTAATTGACATTACTAACATATGGCTGAGGGGTAATTTACAAGGAGCATGGACAACCCAAAAGTGGCTGCATCCTCAAAAATCCCACCATAACAATGATGGGGATTCCTGTAGCCCTACTACCCTGGAGTTTTCTCTCTGCAGTGTCCATACAGCTTGCAGTCTGAATATCTCATTCTCGTACTGTTTGGCTGCTCAGAGTCAGCTCCTTTTTATACTGCTGAGTGGGGGCCATCAAGAGTGTCCTACTTCTTTTCTCCAGGACATGTGACCATTTGTTTACCTCCTGAGGCTCAAGAGTCTCCCTTTTCCTTCTAGGAACAAATGATTCAATTTGGAGGAAATGTCGTAATTCCAAGAAAATGTCTTACAACTGTGCACAAAAGCATACCAGCAGAAATAATGAAAGTGGGTTTGTGTAGACAGAATAATCTTAACACATATCCCTTGACACCAAATTGTGATGGATTTATTTGGCTTCTTTGGCTTCTCTATTTACTTTGGGTAGAGCATGGAAAATTAGAATGCTCAAACTCTGGATTTGTAGATCTCGCTCTCTGGTGTATTCAGATAATGAACATAGTGAGCAAATCACCTTCTGTTTTTTTCCCTGTGGTCAGATTGTTGAAATTTGGTTTGGATCCCTTTCTACTTTTATGTGATTGGATCTGAGAACCAATCCAATCACACATACAGAGCAAGGCTTACCACTCCTAGTTTACAAAATTACTTATATAGTTCTCAATAGTAGAATGACAGATAGCATGACCTTAAGTATGGGTCTTATCCCTCCAAATGTAGAATTTCCTGTACAGTTTAAGAGTTAATGAGGAAGTGTATGATGGAAGAATAAACAATATAGAAAACAAAAGCATCCAGTCTCCCTTGTTCTTCATTATCATAGAAGATTCTGTGTTTGGTAGGCTCCTTTTCCATTGTTAATTTTAAATTCCAAATAATAGATGATTATAGAGTCAAAGTATTTATACTACAAAGTTTATAGAAATATCTTATTGACCCTAAAAGGTACCATTAAATTCACATAGAGAGACAATTTATGAAGATTCTCTGTGCCCCATTAGTAAATTGATCCCTTAACTGAGAGTGGAATCAAGCATCCTTTTCCTACAGTGATTATAATGATGTGAACATTTGACCACTGAGAATGAGAATGTAATCACAAAATCATTTCATTTAGGCTATTGCCCAGCGGAGAGTTAGAATAATAATTTCAAGGCACTGTTGACTGTTCAAAGCTACTTTGAAATGTTTTCTGTTCATTCAATTTCACCAGATACTTTTTTTTTTATTATTTTTCTACTCAGAAAAATTTGGGCTAAAGGTTAGACCAGTATATGTGTATATGCATATATGTATATGCATATACATATATATAATTATAAAATTATATATATATATATATATAATTTTAATGCTTAGTGCTTGTATTGGTGTATTGTTTTACACAGTATACCAAAAAGACTATTTTATTACCTCAGGTTGCTCTATCTTTTGAATGAAATAATATATTAGGCATTCAACCCAAAAAGGAATGGATATTGCCTCCCTGGTTATCTGCAAATCTCCCCTAAAGATTATACTGCTGATGACTAAGTGATTAAAAGCACTTTCTGCTCTTCCAAAGCACTTGGGTTCAACTTCCAGCATCCACATAAAAGCTCACAACTATATGTAACTCCAATTCCAGGAGATATAACACCCTTACAAGATTTATATGCAAAACACCTATGCACATAAAATAAAAATGAATAAATCTTTGAAAAGTTGAGTAGTGGTGGTACATGCTTTTAATTCCAACACTTGGGAGACAGAGACAGGAAGATCTCTGAGTTCAAGGCCACTCTGGTCTACATAGCAAGTTCCAGGACCCTGCCTTGAAAAACCAAAAAAAGAAAAAAATTATACTGCAATTTTTTAAGGAAACATGAAAAGAAAACAATAGTGTTATTTCAGACTAAAATATTACAGTACCCAGATGATAGGTATAGAAATTTCAATATGACAAAGATAAAATTTGTGATTCTGTTTTTTTATATTATCATGTAATATGCAATTTTATCTACTTTTAATTATAAGTAAGACATTTCACAAACATATTAAAGATATACAAACTTTCCTATCTATGATATGTTTCTGTGATCTCTGTGCTTAATATGCTATAGCATGTATATCATGAGCTTCTTAATTTACACTGTCAGTACATTACACTGACATTCCAGGACTCTGATTGATAGTTACTGGCTTTATTACAATTAAACTTAGTATAGTGGTGAGAAATCCATACACTGTCTCAAAGCCTCAGTATTTCAGTTTAATTTTCAAAGATCTCCTGACAAAATAAAAACAAAGAAATTCAGATAATCATTTTACACACACACACACACACACACACACACACACACACACACAATGAGCTACAATGATCACAACTGATACTATGAAGAAATCTTAGCAACTTGGATGAAGTTGATATTTAAATTAATCATATGGCAAAAGTTTATAAATAATTACCTCTGGAGCTGGGGAGATGCCTTAGTGGGTAAAACACCTGCTACACAAGCTCTAAGATTTGAGTACAGACCCCATAGTACATCCTTCTAGCTCTAGCCGTGAGGAGCAATGGGAGATGGAAATAAGAGGAATCCCTGAAGCTCATTGGGCAGCCTATCAAAATGATGAACTTCAGAGTCAGTGAGACTATTTTGAAAGTGAAAGGTGGATAGATATTTAAGAATGACACCTGATTTTAAAACCTCAGGTCTTCACACATGCATGCATATAGCCGCCTATGTATAGCCACATGCACACATGCTCCTTCTGTATACATACCTCAGAAAATAAATAAGAAGTCTGATCCCCCCCTAGTGTAAATATGGACATTGTTAGAGAGTTTTATGTGAACTTAAATATTTTTCTGTAAGGTGGTCACAATATTTTCATAATTAAAATGTATAATTAAAAGCAACCTAGGTTTTCAAAATTCCCAATGTGTTTTTAAATAAAGTATTGAATGTAATTAGTCTACTCTATAACAAATAACTTATAGAATAAGGAACACATACTGATATGTTTTTCTATATATGTTTATATATTTTCAAAACACAATATTCTACATGTCCAAAACTCGAGTGCCGTTGACACAAAATCATTTTAATTATTACTGATACAAATTGCCTTTCTATCCAATAGCAGGATCTCTGACTTTTAAAAGCACTTAGAAAGTAGCTAGGATAAACATTTTCAGGCTTTTGAAATATAAGTGTCTAAATTTTTTGTTTCTGTTATCTTTTTCCATGTTCCACAATAAAATTAACTTAGAATTCTTATGGAGAGGGCATCTTATAACTAAACCAGTATCTCAGATATTCCTTTACACTCCTTAATATTTGTGTATAATGATTTCTATATGAATCACAAGTGTAATGACTATTACTATAGCCAGAAAAAGTTGCAAAAATTCAGCTTCCTCTACTTTTCTGTTTAACATAACAAATCAAGTTTTGTTCATTTTCTTCTCTCCTCCCTTCTCTCTTTTTTTTTTTTTTTTTTTGATTTTTCGAGACAGAGTTTCTCTGTGGCTTTTTTTTTTTTTTTTTTTTTTTGGAACCTGTCCTGGAACTAGCTCTTGTAGACCAGGCTGGCCTCGAACTCACAGAGATCCGTCTTCCTCTGCCTCCCGAGTGCTGGGATTAAAGGCGTGCGCCACCACCGCCCGGCCTCTCCTCCCTTCTCCTACTGTGTCTTTTCCTTCCTCAAAATGATCATAAGAATTGGTATAATTTCATTAAGTAGAAGTTATGCAAATTGATGTAGAAGGTTTTCTGTGATGACCTAGATAAAATGAATGTGAATTACTTTATCACCGTAAACCAATCTGTTGTGATAGACACTCAGTGTCACTTGTGTCACTGACAGCTTTAACAACCCTTGTCCTGCTGTATGTAGTGTATTTTCCAGCCATAATCACGCTATTCCATTACGAATATCTTTTGATGCTGAAAGGAAGAGATTTGGTTGTTGGGAGGAAGCCCAAAACTTTTTTTCTAGAAACATTCTGTAGTCATTGTCAATGGAAATTAAATCCACTTTAGTGAGTTTATAGCAGTACCTACATTTACTGGTAGAAGTAGTATCCAAATTAATGGGTCAGTAGAGAAAGAAAGGGAAATATGATCAGCATTTCCCTAATATTTAAACAATGAAATATCATTCAGAAGGTATTAGTGTACTGAATAGATACTCTCTGAGAAGTCTGGTGAGTCAATTAAGTGGTATTGATAAGTTAAGGGTCATATGCATCTAGGCAGGTGCTACTGAGATATTTAGCCTTGCTAGATATTATCTAATAGACAAACCAAAATAAATCCTTATGCAAGAATGGGACAAAAATATTATGATATATTTTGCTACATTATTTTCAGTGGTTTAGGATTTACTAACTTTTAAATAAAATATTAGAAAATGAACAATATTGAGAAATAAAAGTGATAATGGTACATTTTGTATTTAATAGTTTAAATGATCCATATTGAGAAAAAAAGTCCTTTTAAGGGAGAAAAGTGTTTCTGAACAGACAGCATGCATTTGTCAAAAATAATTCAGAAAGGTTAATATCAGGCATAACATTAAGCAGAACTAAATGTCATTTCAAACTTACATTTCCCAAAAGAATATAGATGCTTTTATCCTTAATGACACTCCAGGGATACAGAATTTTTTGCTTCTTCAAGCTAAGTCAAATAAAACTTATGCTGGCTTCTTCTGATCATTAGTTGCTGACAGTTTCTAAATAGCTATTACAGCAACATTAGTGGTGCTGTGAAAATTACCTGGTTGTGACAAAGTTTAGCAAGGATGGCTCACAAGCCAATGAAACTGATGCCAGGGTGTAGAGGACAATGTGAGACAAGTAATTCCCTTTGGGAAAAGAACCACTTTTCAGTGGCAATTCTTGCCCAACAGCCACATACAGCCGCTATTGATTTTTCTTCAGCTTCCAGTTTATAGCTGTAACAGTAACAACATCCAGAGAGACTGGAGGCAGGAATGCCATTTACTAGTCCACTAGCACAGCCCTAGGAAATGTTGATAGTAACTTGAATGAAAGTAATAGCCATAGGGATTGTAAGACATGGCCACACGGAATAGACAATATGGTAATTCAAATTTCAAGTGATGGCAACTTTGGAAAGGTGGAATATTAAAAATGAAAAGATGGAAACTCAGGCAAACTCTAAGGTTTCAATTGTGGGGCCGGAAAGTGCAGGTGCTGATAAATGAACCTGAGCTTTCATGAGGTAGGGTAGGTGTTTAAAAGAGTAAATTCATCCATTCTCTCTATATTGTCACTAATATAGCAACAGTGGTAACTGCTGGGATGTTCAAGGTAGGGTAAAAAAGGAATAGAGACTATGAATGTTACATATGAGAGTCATAGGTGTCTTCAAAAGCTAGATGTTAATTGAGGTGATAGGAATTAATAAAATTTCCCGTAAGAGTAAAAAAATAGAACCTAAATGAATAAATAAATCTATGAACAAAGCCAATGAGGGAATTACAGCAGAGGTAATAAAAGTGATAGAATCAGGCATCAGGAATACAACTCATTCAATTAAGTCCTTATGAAAGCACAAAGACCTGATTTTGATAACCCCTAACCCACATAAAAAGCCAAGCATGATGGTATAACCCTGCAGTCCCAGCACCACGGAAATAGAAACATGTGAGGTGAATTCCTATGGCTTACTAGTCTGCCAGCCTAGTTTCCTTGGTGAGATTAAAAACCAGTTCTCAAAAAAAGGTAGAAAAGGGTCAGAACACCAGAGGAATGACACCTCTCCCTCTCCCTCTCCCTCTCTCTCTCTCTCTCTCTCTCTCTCTCTCTCTCTCTCACACACACACACACACACACTCACTCATACATGCACACACATGTATGTACACATGCACTTGCATACACACAAATATGTACACAATGCATACAAGTGATAGAATGAAAGCAAGGAAGGTATAATGCCTCGAAATCTAAAGAAAGAGAAAATCAAGAGGCGTGGTGATTTGGCGTCACACATCAGATATTGCACAAATATTAAAGAGGAAATTAGAAGAAAAGACACTTATGTTTGGCACATTGCAGATTATTCTCGTAGAAAACAGAGCACATGAGATACCGATGAGTTACTGAGGAAGGAGACCTAGGAAATATATTCTGGAGCACATACTGTTAATGGTAGCAGCCACAGTAATAAAGGAAAAAAATAAATATAAAAATTGCCATATGTTTATGTATTTTAATTCTGACTGTGCACAGATGCTTCATTTAGTGGGATCTCCAGTTGATGCTGTTTACCCACCATGATTTAAGCACAGCACTCTAATTCTGTCAACAAGAATTAGATGTTTAATAGCTGAGAAAGCAAGGGAGCAGTCCTGTGATAATTCCAGCATTATCACAATAGCCAAATTATTGAGTCCAGCTAAGTTTCTGTCCATTCATTCATGAATTAAGAAAACAAGGTATATATGCCCAATATGATAGTATTCAGCTTTGAAAGGAAAGAAATGTCATTTGTGAACAACATGGGTAGATTTAAAGAGTGTTATGCTAAAGGAAACCGCAAAAATAGAGAGATAAAAGTAATCATTGACATGAGGAATGCAAAATAATTGAAGTAATGAATCTGAAGAGCAAAATATTGTTATTTGAGAAGGGAGTGAGAAGAATTGAGCCATTATAATTAAGCGTTAGATTAGTTTTGAGATCAATTGAATGGTATTAGGATTATTGCTAGTAATAACCATGCACATTTCAATATTGGCAAGAGTAATGTTTAAAT